>NC_137776.1:179015276-180215276 GCF_963455305.1 Plecotus auritus | reverse complement strand
GTTGGTTATTTAAATAATTAATGCAGCTGATTAATGGGACTGATTTAGCTCAGTTGTCACTATTATTTATTAATTGATTTCACCACTAATATTAGAGGGGATGTGCCTTTTAAATCCGTAAAACACGGAATAAGCTAATTAATTAATGGAGCTGAGTGTTTAGAAATGAAAGCTTTGATTCCTGGTTTGCTCGTTACAACAAGAGGGAGAATGTTCTAGAAATCTGCAAGGAAACTGAGATCTGAAGTCTATGTAGGAATTGCCCTGGCCCCGAGGCAAAGCGGAGGCTCCAGGCAGAGGAAACAGCCTGTACAAAGGCCCTGAGGCTGGAGGGAGCTGCACTCTTGGGGGGATGCGTGAGGTGGCCAGAGAGCAAGGCAGAGTCAGAGGAGAGAGAAGGGGGCCGGCAGAGGGCCGCTCACAGGGTGCGGAGCCACCGTGAGGACTAGACTACCCTTGGGTTTCAGGGACTGCTGTGCCCTCCATTCACTCATGAACATCTTTACGGGGTGCCTGGCGCTGCTGTGGGCAGGTCTCAATCCCTGCCCTCGGGGAACTGAGGGAATAGTGAGAAGAGACAGCGCTTGAGTCAGGCACACGGCCAGTCAGATGTGCTCCGGGAGGAAGTGAGCAGGGCAGGGAGGTGGGGAGCCAGGAGAAGGACACGTTTTTAGGTGGGTGGCCACGGAGGCCTCACTGAGAAGGGGCATTTTATTTTTATTTTTATTTTTTTAAATATATTTTATTGATTTTTTTACAGAGAGGAAGGGAGAGAGATAGAGAGTTAGAAACATCGATGAGAGAGAAACATCAATCAGCCGCCTCCTGCACACCCCCCACTGGGGATGTGCCCACAACCAAGGTACATGCCCTTGACCGGAAGCAAACCCAGGACCCTTCAGTCCTCAGGCTGATGCTCTATCCACCGAGCCAAACCGGCTAGGGCGAGAAGGGGCATTTTAGTAAAGACCTGCAGGTGGGCAGGGAGCTCAGGGGATATCTGGGGAGAAAGCATTCCAGCAGAGGGAACAGCACGTGGAAAGGCGTGCGGTGGGGGTGAAATCCAGCAAGAAGCCCAGCGTGGCCCGAGCAGGGCGGTCGACTTGGGGTGGGAGAGGCGGTGAGGCTGTGAACGCTGTCATGAGAACTTTGGCTCTTACTCTCGGTGAAACTGGGGCCACTCCTGTGGGTTGGAGCAGAGAAAAGCCATGATCTGACTGTTCTGTTAACGGGACTGCTTGGGCTGCTGGGTGAGAACGAGCCGTGGGCACAGACGGAGGCCTGTGAGGAGGTGGTGGCCACAGGCTGAACAAGTGGCGGCCGTGGGTGTAAGCAGACATGGCCACCTTCTGTCTTAGAAATCCTGGAGTGTTGTAGAGCGACGGGGGCAGGCAATGGGGGCTGACGGCTGCCCAGGCCCTTAGCTTCCGGGCCTCTGCCCTGAACACCCCCATTGCCCTGGGCACTCCATCCCACCTGATCCCTCAATTCAGCCTTCCCTCCCCAAGGCTCTCCTCCTGCCCACAGCCTGAGGGGAAGTAGACAGGAAGCTGGAGGAAGTGCTGGGGTGATCCCAGTGTCCTGGCCAATCTGTTCCCACCAGTCGAAGGATTTCCGGGCTTGAATGGCCGGAAACACTGGAATGGGATGCCTCACCCGGGAAGAGCAGTGGATGGTAAGCAGGGCAGGGGTCCCCCATCATTGGACAGAGAGGACCCGAGAAGCCTGCTGTGGCCGGGCTGCAGCCTGAGGGACTATAGTTAAACGTAGGACTTTACAGGAGGGAAGGTGAGCAACAGAGACTATAGAATGTTGCAATAAGGAGGGCTGTCGGACTGCTGCTCAGTGAGGACCAGCCTGCCCCCACCCCGCCCCTGGCCTCAGGAATTCTGCCCTGGGAACACATACCTTAACCACAATTATTTTTTTAAGCTCAGATTTCTTTTTATGTTTTAAATTATTTTATTAAAATTACTACATTTATATATTTATTTATTTAAATATATTTTATTGATTTTCCACAGAGAGGAAGGGAGAGGGATAGAGAGCCAGAAACATCGATGACAGAGAAACATCGATCAGCTGCCTCCCGCACACCCCCCACTGGGGACGTGCCCGCAACCAAGGTACATGCCCTTGACCGGAATCGAACCCGGGACCCTTCAGTCCGCAGGCCGACGCTCTATCCACTGAGCCAAACCGGTTTCGGCAAAATTACTACATTTAAATTTAAATATTGCACTTCTGTATGGGAGGAAGCAATTCCCCAATGTTCAAACTTCTTCCCTATTCTGCAGCTAGAAATAGATGCTGAGGCCTGTGTGAGCTAGAGAAGTAGGGCCCTGCCTGATGGAATTCATAATAACGATAGTGGCTAACATTGCTGAGTGTTTAGTATTCATGCATTCCTTTAAGCAATAAATATTCCTTGAGCTCCTACTAGGTGGCAGGCACTGGGCTGGGGCCTCAACAATGAATAAGACAAAATGGAGGTGTCAGGTAATTAACAGTCAACAAATAAATGTCAAGTGGTCATTTCGGGTAGGGATTGATGTGGGAGGAACATAAAGCAGGGCAGAAGGAACAGCAAGTGCAAAGGCCCTGTGGCAAGAATGAGCTTGGTGTGGAGGCCAATGTGGCTGGGGTGGGAGGAGGGTCAGAATGAGAGGAGGCATGTGGGGCAGGGTTGACAAGATGGGTGGTTGGGTACCTCCAGGTCACACAGGGCCCTAGAGATTGGGGAGCATATTACCCAGTTTATGCCCATTTTTTCAGGCATAATAATGGCACTCTACTCTCACAGGGGAAGAAGCATTCTGGATTGGATGACAAATGACATGGCCAGCCATCTGCAGGCCATGGAGAAGGGTTTGGGTTTTGTTCTGAGAGATGGGAGGGTCGGGGTGGTGTGTGTTCCTGATCTGCTTAGGTTTTCACCCTAGCGCCGGCTGGTGGTGGAGCGGAAGCTGACGGAGGGGGTGTGAGAGCCAGCCAGTGAGAAGGCTCAGGTGGGGCAGAGCTGACATAGGGAGAGACATGGTCAGGATTGATTTTGGAAGGAGACCGCAGGATTTCCTGATGGATGGGTGTGGAGTGTGAGTGAGAGAGGAGGCACAGATGACCGGAGGTTCTTGGCCAAACAAAGCAATGAGAAGAATGAAACTGACATTAACTGATACGGAAGTGGGTGTGGGAGCAGGGGCGCGGTGCAGGAGGACCCAGCGGTCCCGTTGCGGATGTGGCAAGTTCAAGATGACAGCAGACATCCAAGAGGAGATGCCAAGGAGCCAGCTGGGCTTAGGAGTCCCGTGTTGCAGGGACAGGTCCAGGCTGTATCAGAGAGAGGTTTTCATTGCAGGCCAGGGCCTGGGGGGCATGACTCACCGTGGCCCTCCTGAGGCAGGAGATGTTTGTGTAGCACCAGGAAAAACAGACACCCTGGCCTCTGGCCCCTTCAGGCCCCTTCACGCCCTACCCTGGCTGCCCTGGAGATCAGAGGGGATCAATTCCGCAGCAACTGTTCCAGCAGTGGCACCACAGTGTCCTAGGCAGCTCTGGGTGTGTGTGTGTGGGGGGGGGGGCAGGGGGTTCACTGTGCACTGGGGGCCAGTACAGGGTGGGAAGAGAAGAGGCTGAGGCCCAGCCTGGGGCCTCCAACTGATCCAGTCAGGGCCAGGTGGAGGGAGAGCATGGGGGTGGGCGGCTATGGCCTACAGCGGGGTAAAGACAGTGACCAGGAACAGGCCTGTGTTAAGCACCAAACATTCATCAGCTTCTTAAATCCTCATGACAACCCGATGAGGCAGAGGCCCCTATTCACAGGAAACCCAGGCGCAGAGAGGTGCAGGGATGCGCCCAGGGTCCCACAGCTAGAGAAGGGAGGCGCAGCCACGCCAGCGGATTCCAGCAAGCGCTCTCAGCTGCTGTGCCCCTCGGCCTTCAGGATGAGTCGACAGGAGAACTGAGGGCTGGGTGCTGGCACCAGACAGACAGCTGGGGAGCCAGGAAGGGCTGAGGACACTCACCTCTCTTCTTTCCCTCCAGGGCTGCTGGAGAGCCTGAGGCTGGCGGGGACTACGTGAAGGTAGGAGGGGCTGGGCCGGGGACACTGGAGGGCTCAGAGCTTGTTCCACGAAGGGCAAAATCATTTTCTGAGTCTTTTTAGGAGCCAGATCTCACTGTCCGTCTCCAGGAGGAAAGGGTCTAGGGGTCGGGGCAACATTTGGGGTCTGGTTTCCCTCCAAGCATCTTCTTCCCATGCGTGCCATCATTCTGTCCTGGCCCCACACTCAGGACATCCCGATGCCTGTTACCAGCAGACCTCACCCCTTGCTGGCTGGACAGCACCCCAAGGGTGTCTCTATGCAAAGGCCATACTCCAGTCACGCCCAGTTTCTGCGCATGTGCTGGTGCTGGGAGGTGGGAGCAGGAAAGGATGACTGTTCGTCATCACAGACACGTTTATCACAAGCTTCATATGTTCTGGGTGCTGGGAGTGTTGAAAATGCAGTTTTGAAATGATGACAACAACAATAATCCGACATAACATTCTGTGCGCAGAGCCCTGTGCTGGCTGCTGGCACTGGAAGGGAGACAGTTTTGAGCTCTTTGCATGAATGAGGTCTTACTTCTTCCCTCATCACTGGGCAGTGAAGGCCTCCCTGTGGCCACTTACACATGGGAAACTTGAGACCCAGAGAAGTGCAGTGACTTGCTCATAGCCACACAGCTACTATGGGGGTGGGGGGGGGGGGGCGGGGGACTAGGATTGCCGTCCAAGTTTACCTAATGCCAAGACCAGGGACAAAGCCCTTGACCTTCCACCTCAGGAGCACCCACCCTCATCCAGGGCTCCTGTGGAGACAGAACCACAGCAGAGGGCGAGGAGCGCCAGGCCGTGTGTTCAAAGGGCTCCTGGTCGTGTCGGGACCAGAGCAGAACCACACAATGGTTCAGGCTTGTGCTTTGTAACCCGGCAGCTCCTAATTTGAGTCCCAGATCTGCCACTTATTTGCCACATGACGGGGTGTGTGTATGCGACTTCTCTGAGCCTCGGTGTTCACCTCTGTGAAATGGGATAACAGTGGCACCTCCAACCCTGAGTTGCTATGGGCTCAATGAGTCCAGAAGGAGCTGGGCCTGAAACAGAGCAGGCTGGCCTGGCTCCTGACCCCAGGGACAACCATCACCTGAGACGCTGCCTGTACAGTTCTGTGTAAGTGACTAGTGCTGAGGCAGTACAGAATGTGCTCGGATTGCTGCCCCCCACCATCACCAGAAGGCTCATGTAAGAAGCCATGGGAGCTCCAGAAGTAGAGGATGACTTTCAGCTCAGGAGCTGAGAGGGGGAGATCAAGGAAGGCTTTCTGGAGGAGGAGACATTGGATCCAAGCCATTGCAGTTACCAGGAACATTCACTAACATCCTCTCCCCGAAAGAAAAGCTGGAAAGGAGAGAAAGGTCGGCAGAGATGGGCGGCAAAGAGGTCCAGGCAGAGGCAAGAGTGTGGACAAGGTCGAGAGAAGCTGGGGAGCCCGGGAAGTGCAGCTCAAGGCTGCAGTCCCAGGGGCTGTTCCTGAGACCTGTGCCCCGCTCCTCATCCAGAGCGTTACCCCACAGGGGACAGAAGCCCAGGAGAATCAGCACCAAAGCCAGCTGGCAGCACTCAGGGGCATATTTCAGCACCCCACAAGGCCAGCTGTCTGGAAAGGTAGTGAGATCCCATCACTGATGTGGCCAGATCCCTGTGAGGATTATAGGCTTTGTGTTTTTCTTATAGTCTATGGTGCTAAAAAAATTAATTAAATTATTACAAAAGAAACTACAGCTGTGCGCTGAAACTGATTAAGCTGTCTCCTTAAGGATGAAGTCAGAGCAATGTTAGCTTTAAGCCTCAGACGAGGGTGGAATCAATAGCGTTCAAAAGCCCGTTTCTGCCCTGAGGTTCTCAGCTTGCAGGACCCCCGGATTCTCAGACCAGGAAGTGGATACTTCATCTAAGGCAAGAGTTCTAGCGTTCCCAGGCCGCACGATTCCAAGTGCCACACGCAGAGCGGCAGATGTGTTCACAGAAAACACTCAGATACAATGGAGGCCCAGAGAGCTGGGCCTGAGGTCACCTGCCTGGGTCACACCGCCTGTCAAAAGGATGTGAACCCCAGTAATGACTCCCTTTGCACTGAAGACCCTATAATTCTAGAACAAAAAGTCCGGATCCTGACACTAAGATTGAAAATAATAGCATGTTTTTATTGAGTACTTACTTTAGGCCTGGCCAATGCTCACAAGAGTTCTGTGAGGTCAGCACAGGTATGTTTTGCAGATGAATACATCTGAGCTCCAAGAGAAGGGACTGGTGAGCTGGAGGCAGGGACACAGCTAGTTGAACCCAGGTGGGTGCCCTAACCATTGAGCATTACTGGCTCTCTGCACCCCAGTGGCTGCTGTCAGCCCACCATCCTGTGATTCTCAGCGGAGTCCTTGATTCCAAACCAGAGACGAGAAGTCCTGGGCTCTGGGAGATTTTCTGAGGCCACAAAGGATTTCATTAACCGCATACAGGAATTTTTCCAGCTTTGGATAGGATTTAATTCAAAGTCTCTGCCTGCTCTGGGTCCGTGAGGGGTGCAGCGAGTGGGGGAGGCAGGAGCGCCCTCTCCGGCCCAGGGGTCCCCACCCCATCCCACTATCCCTCGTGATGGCCCTCTTGTCAGGTCCTCTGCTGCGCATCCCCCTACTCCAGGCAGCCTGGGCGCTGGGGGCTGGAGCGCGTGGGGGCGAGAGGGGGGGCGAGGGGCGGGCGGAGGGAGGAACAATGGCCCCCTCCCCTCCGGGGCCCGGCTGGAGGGTGGGGTCTCCCCGCCCCGCCTCCCTGCTCCTCCCCCGACAAGGCGATGAGGTAATCGCGCCGCTGAGAAGCACGCTCAGCCGGTGCCCAGCCCGGTCAGTCCCGTGCCCCTGCCCCGCCGGCCGCCGCCCCCTGCACCGTCCGGGTCCCGGCTGCCCGGCCCCACCATGACCGAGCGCTGCAGCCTGTGGAGCGCCCTGTCGGCCGCTGCTTGCTGCTTCTACCGAGGCTCCTTCGTGCAGGTGCAGGTGAGGGGGCGGCTTGGCCCCGCCAGGCGCTCGGGGCTGGGACGCCAGCCGCTCTGTCCGGCTCAGGAGCTGCAGCCCCGTGACGCCGCGCAGGGTCCGGCTGGGCAGGGGTTGAGGGCTGTGGAAGGGAGCGGGTCATCCCAGCTTCACCTCTGGGAGCTCCTAGGGGTGAGGGTCCAGCTGCCTCTGCCGGGACTCAGAACTGTGGGGGCTGCCGTTCTGGTCCTGCCTTCTCCGCGGGAGGGAGCTGGCTGGGGCATTGGGTGTCAGGAGTTGGGGTCCCGGTGTCCTGCTGGCCCTCCAGCGCGCACTCTGGTCCCTGAGACTGACCGGGGCAGCCTGGCTCCCCATTGTACCGGGCTCTGGGCTGGGGTTAGAAGGCGCTGTGCGGGGCGGGAAGCTGAGAGGATGCTGCGGTGCCCGGAGCTGGGGCCAGAGCGCCCGCTGGCCTCCTGCACTCTGGGTGGGCTGGGGCGTGCTCCGGGCGCGGGGCTCTCAGCTCAGCTGGCCGGGCAGTGCGGGACGACGTTGTGGCGGTGAAAGGGTTAAACGGAAGGGGGTGGAGGGGAGGACCCGGACCCCGCCTCTCTGCGGAGCATCATCTGGGATGGCTTTGCTCGGGGTTAGGAGACTAGAGGAACTAGAAAGGCCTTGTGGGCGCTGGCTGGTGGGAAGAGGCTCTGACCCGGGGTCTCCGTGCTTTTGCCTCCCGGGTCCCTGGGGAACGCCAGGCGCATCACCTCTGCGCTCCCCAGGCTCACACACGCTCGGAGCCCGCCTGAATGACGGCCGCGGCTGAGCGCAGCATCGCGGCGCCGGCCAATCAGGCGCGCGGAGGCCGGGAGGCGGTGAGATCATCTCTAGCCAATAGCAGTGCGCTGAGCATCGGGGATGCTGCATTCGCGCCCAGCCCTCCCCCTCCCGGGAGCTGGCGACCCCCAGGTCGAGGGTGAGGTGGAGGGCACAGGACCTTAGGGTTCCCTACCTTCGGGTGTGTGGGAGGTCCCCCCAGGTTCTCCCAGACTATTGATTATGGCTGGAAAAGTGGAACCCAGTCTTCCACCCCCTTGACTGATGAGGCTACTTAGGCCCAGAGAGGGAAAGGAATTGACTCAAGGTCACACAGTGGCAGGTAGAGTCTTGGGGCCAGGGTCTTTAGCACACAGCCTCCTCCTCTTCTTTGCCCCATGTTCCTCTTGCTCCAGGTGTGGTACTGGGGCAAGTTCTCAGTTGCTTGCTCTTTGTCAAGGAGAAGGACCCCAAAAGGCCTGTGTCCTCTTCCCTCCTCAGGGTGTGGTGTGGTATAAGGAGTAGGTGCTCCTGGGGAGACGGTCACCTGGGCCAAAGCCAGGCCCTTCAGTGCCACCCTCACCTGACCTGCATCTGGCCAGTTCTGGGCTAGATCTATCAGCCCTGGAGCAGTCACTGTGGGAGCCTGGAGTTGGGGGAAGGAAGAGGAAGCAATGTCACATGTCCTCGCAGTGAGGGGGACATCTGTGGACTAGCCACAGTACTCTGGAGCAGCGGTCACCAACCGGTGGTCCGTGGACCACTGGTGGTCAGTGAGGTCTGAAAGGTTGGCGACCGCTGCTCTGGAGTATTGTCTCCTTTCATCTTTGCAACTTGGCGAGGCAGATTTTATCAGCATACCCACCAAACGAGGCCCAGAGAACTCCCACGGCACAGCGAGGATTGGGCTGGGCTCTGTGGTGGGGGTGCACCTGACAGCAAGGGTTCCCCTCCCATTGCCCTGAGGTCTCCAACCCCAGTCACAGTAGCCAGGAAACCAGAAAGCTCTCCCTTCGGGCAGGTGGAAGGGGGAGTCCTGGGCATTATCCAGTGAGTGACCTTGGGCTGCGGTTTCCCCATCTGGCAAGAATTGCTTGAGATGGCAAGGAGGAAAGGGCCTTGGGAACCCTAAAGGACAACAAAGATGTCTGTGTGTGTGTATGGGGGGCGGGGGGGGGGGCTCGGCTCCCCTATTTACAGCTGCCACTTTTTCCATTCTACTGTAATCCACCATCCCAGAATGTTTCTTTGTCCATCCAGCCCTGTTTCGGTCCATGCCTTTGCCAGGGTACCTGCTGCCTGACCTCCCAGATCTACTCGTAGAACTCCTCCCTCCCCCCACTTCAAGATCAGTTGGTTGTCCTTGGTGCATAACGAGTGTTTTGTTATTGCCATCTCGTCCATGAAGGCTTCCTAGACCATTCCCCCTCGCCTAGACTTCATCTTCCTTCTGAAAGCCTGCATGCTCTTTGCCGCTGTCCAGTACTGTGGTGCTGACCGCAGTCTACTCAAATGCTCCTGTGGCTTTTCCTCTCCTCGTAGAATAGGGGCTTCCTTGAGGACACAGCCTGGGTTGTTTATTGCCTCACTTACTTACCCGTGGCACATAGTACAGGGCATGCAACACAGTGGGCACGGTTTGGTGGAATTTCCTGCGATTTCTTTACTTCTGCCAGGACAGGGACTCCTGGGGGAGGACCTGGCTGGCACCTGTGCCTGAGTGTTCCCAGGGTCCCGGGATGAAAGGAGTTCACCTGGTGTAGGATTGGGAGGGGAAGAAGAAACCGGGCTTTGGATTGGTTGCCAATTCTTGCTGTCTCTGCCCAGTTTTCCAAGGAGAAGTACATCCTGGACTCATCGCCTGAGAAACTACACAAGGAGTTGGAGGAAGAACTCAAACTCAGCAGTACAGATCTCCGCAGCCACGCCTGGTACCATGGCCGCATCCCCCGAGAGGTGAGTGGGCTCTGAGCTGGGGCCTCATCTCTAGACCCTTCCACCCGCTGCTTAGCCAGCCCCAGCCCAGAGGGGCTCTGACTTCGTGCGTGGTGGGTTCGATCACAGGGGACTACTGGCATGAGGTCTAACTGTGCCATTTACTGACTGTGCAACCTGGAACAAGTCACTTGACCTCTCTGAGCCTGAGTTTCTTCATCTATAAAATGGAGGATAATAATAGTACTGACCTCAAAGGCATGTTGGGAGAATTAGATGACATAATTCAGGTAAAGTGCTTAACATGATGTCTGACATACAGCGAGCTCAATGAACATTGTCCTTTGTTGTTGTTATTACTTGTTTTTTAATGTTTTGTTATATGGTCTGTACATCAGCCTCCTGTGTGTTTGGTTAGCGAGTATCAGTCCTTAGGCTACTCAGTTTTGGCAAAGTTGAGCTTCTAGGCCAGCAGTTGCCAGCCGGTGGTCCGCGGACCACTGGTGGCCCATGAGGTCTGAAAGGTTGGTGACCGCTCTTCTAGACTGAGGCTGAGACTGGGGCTGATAGTCCTGTTTCCTCTTTCATTCGTACTGTAAATCTTTGTCAAGAATCAATTCTGCCAGGCCCTGTGCTGGGCTCCAAGGATGCAGAGGAAACAGGAGGGCTGGTAGTCCAGGGTAGGCGCCGACAGGAGGCAGTCAGAACCCAGTGGGAGAAGTGCAAGACTGAAGAGCCCAGCGGGGAATGTGGGTGAGCCTTGAGGTGGGGCACTGAGGGGCGGAGCCATTGTGAGATGAATAGGAGTTCACCAGGTGGGCAGGGTGGGCAGGAGGGTCCAGGCAGAGAAAGCAGCGGGAGGGCACCCAGAGATATGCCAGGGCACGGGCTGTTTGGAGGAGCGAGGATTGGGAGTTCACTCTGCCCAGCATGAGCCCTGAGGAGGAGGAGGTCTGAGACCTGAGTTCCCCAGACCCCCTGTTCCTGTGACTTCATCCCAGGGTCTTATGGCCTGCCCTGTGCCCCTGTCCCCAGTGGCCCCCTCTGCATACACGTCATTGTGTCCCCCTCCCAAGATTCAGATATCTCTGTCCACTGTGTTCCCAAGACCCCAGGTCTGACCCTCTCCCCCCTGCCCTGCCCTGCCTGACCCTGCCCACCTAACCCTGCCTGCCTGACCCTGCCCACCTGCCCTGCCCGCCTGACCCTGCCCACCTGACCCTGCCCCCCTGACCCTGCCCCGCCTGCCCTGCCTGCCTGACCCTGCCCGCCTGACCCTGCCTGCCTGACCCTGCCCGCCTGACCCTGCCTGACCGACCCTGCCCGCCTGACCCTGCCTGCCTGACCCTGCCCGCCTGACCCTGCCCACCTGACCCTGCCCCCCTGACCCTGCCCACCTAACCCTGCCCGCCTGACCCTGCCTGCCTGACCCTGCCCGCCTGTCCTGCCTGCCTGACCGACCCTGCCTGACCCTGCCCGCCTGACCCTGCCCGCCTGACCCTGCCCGCCTGACCCTGCCCGCCTGACCCTGCCCGCCTGACCCTGCCCCGCCTGCCCTGCCTGCCTGACCGACCCTGCCCGCCTGACCCTGCCTGCCTGACCCTGCCTGCCTGACCCTGACCGCCTGACCCTCCACCCTGCAGGTGTCCGAGACCCTGGTGCAGCGCAATGGCGACTTTCTCATCCGGGACTCGCTCACCAGCCTGGGCGACTATGTGCTCACGTGCCGCTGGCGCAACCAGGCCTTGCACTTCAAGATCAACAAGGTGGTGGTGAAGGCGGGTGAGAGCTACACCCACATCCAGTACCTGTTCGAGCAGGAGAGCTTCGACCACGTGCCCGCCCTCGTGCGGTACCACGTGGGCAGCCGCAAGGCCGTGTCCGAGCAGAGCGGAGCCATCATCTACTGCCCCGTCAACCGCACCTTCCCGCTGCGCTACCTGGAGGCCTGCTACGGCCTGGGCCAGGGCGGGGGCAAGGCTGGCAGCCCCGCCAGCCCCGCGGGCCCCAAGGGCAGCCACATGAAGCGGCGCAGCGTCACCATGACCGATGGGCTCACCGCCGACAAGGTCACCCGCAGCGATGGCTGCCCCACCAGGTAAGCCAGGACCCGCATTCTGCCTCAGTCTCCCCATTTGTCAAGTGGGCTTGTCAGTAATGAGCGCGCTGGTGAGAAAGGGGAGGCCGGGCACACTGACCTGGGGAATGAGTGCGCAGGAGACAGGAGGAAGGTCGGTGGTGTGCGGCACACGGCTCACTCAGCCCCCTGGGGGGGCCTGGTCCCTGCCCCTGGTGCTCCCCCTCCCCCTCCCTCCCCTCCCCACCTACCTCTCCTGTCCCACCTCCCCCTCCCCCTCCCCCATCCCTTCCTATCCCTCCCCCTTCCCGCCTACCCCTCCTGCCCCTCCAGCTAGGCCAAGGCAGGCATCAGAGTGGAGGGCTTCGCTGTGTGCAAACCACCACACAGGGAATGGAATCTTGATGAGACGCGGTTGCCTCTGGGGCTGGGTGAGACCAGGTCTGGTCCCAGGAGAAGCCACAGCAGCGAATCATTCCGCGGGCCTCTTGTGCACCTAGCCTGCTGAGTGCTCTCCCTGCCCGTATCTTCAACTCCCGGTTGCCCTGGGTGGTGACTCCTGTCCATACCCCCATTTGATGGATGAGGAAATAGGCCCAGAGAAGGGAAGCAACTCGCTAGTGAGTGGTAAGACTGAGATTCAAACCCAGGTCTGCGAATCCAGTCAGTGCTCCTAATTCCTGTGGCTTCCCTGGCTGTTTGCAAAGAGACCAGCTGTTCTGAGCCACTAGCACTTGGATAGGTCTCATCTCCCTGGGCGGGGCTGGGCTGGGTGCTGCCAGCCAAGGAATTGATGGTTGGATACCCTGCGGCAGCAGCCACTTGGCCTGTGGTTTGGAAGCAGTGACTGTAATGGTGCCAAGAGCCACAGGCCATGCGTGCCCAGGCATCTAGCCTAGTGTGGGAGGAGGGCCCAGCTTGGTCGGCCTGACTCCCTTGGGCTTCTCATGCTTCCCACTAGCCCCATCCCCGGACGGTTGTCCGAGTTGGGGGCAAGGTCCCCAGAAAAGAGAGCGTGTGTGCAGGCTGTGGCCTGCAGAAGCCCTCCTCCTCTGGGTTGTTTTTGTACCTGCTCATTGGGAGGTTGGACTTGATAACCTCCAAGCCTTCTCTGCCTCTGAAGTTCAGTAGTTCTGGGGTGGAAGCAGAGGTGGGGTCCTAAGGTTGGCTGAGGTCCCGAACTGGGCTCTCTGTTCACGAAGATGTCTGCTCCACAGCACATCACTGCCCCACCCCCGGGAATCCATACGCAGCTGTGCGCTCAGCATGGACCAGATCCCAGACCTGCACTCGCCTATGTCCCCCATCTCCGAGAGCCCCAGCTCTCCCGCCTACAGTACCGGTACGGCCAGCGGCGGGCATGGGGGCAAGTGGGGGGATCTGGTGGCAATGATTTTGTGTGTGCACATGCTTTTGATGAGTTCTGTTACTGTGTGTGATTATGTGTGCTTCTGCCTCTTTTCTGAGAGCAAGGCCCTGAAAAATTTACACTAAGAACCTGCTAACAGAGCTATTTTTTCAAATATATTTATTGATATCAAAGAGGAAGGAAGAGGGAGAAAGATAGAAACATCAGTGATGAGAGAGAATCATCGATCGGCTGTCTCCTGTACACCCCCCACTGGGGATTGAGCCCTCAAACCAGGCATGTGCCCTTGGCCAGAATCGAACCTGGGACCCTTCAGTCCACAGGCTGACGTTATATCCACTGAGCCACACCGACTAGAGCTCTAGCAGAGCTATTGATGTTGACATACAAACAGATCCACAGCTTGCTCATTGCAATTTTGAGTCCCTAAACACGGACCAGAAGCTTTGTCATAACTATCCCCCTTCAAATCAACATGCCTGAGTGTGAACGTTAAAACCCCTTGTCAGAAATTATCAGTTGGACAATTTCTAAGCAACATGGTGGACTCAGGTACCCAGGAGCCAGGTCTTACCCAGCTCTCCCACTTGCTGGCTGGGTGACCTTGGACAGGCCAGCTCACCTCTCTGAGCCTCAGTTTTCTCATCGGCAGAACGAGGATCATAAAAGTACTTACTTCTCAGGATACTGAGAAGGTTCCATGGACCAATGTGCCAAGACGGGTCTGGCAGGCAGTAAGGGCTCAATGAGCATCACCTCTCATTTTGATGGTGGTTTTACTGTTGTTGACCAGTGTATCTCCCACCTATCGCCAGCTCCTGGGACACACGAGCTCACTCAGTCATTATTACTAACCCATCGAGAAATAATTCCATGTGGCACGCTGAACTCCAGCAAGTGCTTAGCTTCCCGAGTCCCTGGAAGCTCTTCGGGTAGTCCCGTGCTTCCCCAAGGCTGCAGCAGCTTAGGGTGGGCGTGTGCAGACTCCTGGGGGCCAGTGATGGCCAAGCCTCGCTGAGGGCTGTTCCTTTTGCTGGTGTCTGCTGGGCCTGGAAAAAGGGATGTCCCCTCTAGGGTAGATGGAGGCTGTCCTTCGGGAAGGAGGTGGGGGAACCGCACTGGGTGGAGCCATGGTAACTCGTCCTCTCGTTTTCTCTCCCTGCAGTGACCCGTGTTCATGCTGCCCCCGCAGCCCCCTCAGCCACAGTGCTGCCCGCCTCCCCGGTCACCCGCCGCTCCAGTGAACCCCAGCTGTGTCCCGGAAGTGCCCCAAAGCCCCCTGGAGAGTTGGACAAGGGCCCTTATGCCAGTCCCTCCCACACCCTCTGCAAGGCCTCCCCATCACCGTCGCTCAGCAGCTACAGTGACCCGGACTCTGGCCATTACTGCCAGCTCCAGCCTCCTGTCCGTGGCAGCCGTGAGTGGGCAGCCGCTGAGGCCTCCAGCCGGCAGGCCAAGAGCTACGGAGAGAGGCTAAAGGAACTGTCAGAAAATGGGGCCCCCGACGGGGACTGGAGTAGGGCCTTCACAGTCCCCATCATAGAAGCCACCTCTTCCTTCAACCCAGCCACTTTCCAGTCACTACTGATCCCCAAGGATAACCGGCCACTGGAGGTGGGCCTTCTGCGCAAGGTCAAGGAGCTGCTGGCAGAGGTGGACGCCCGGACGTTGGCTCAGCATGTCACCAAGGTTGACTGCCTGGTAGGTGCTCGGCGCACCCTGGGACAGGAGCAGCACCCCAGCCTCTGGCTTTAGGACTGGGATCAGGGTGGTGAGGAGCTGGCCCTTAAATTCCCCAAATATAGCCAGTGGGCCTGGATTCTGGCTTCATGGCTGTCCTTTACTTGCTGTGTGACGCTGGGCTGATCACTTTGCCTCTCTGGGCCTCCATTTTCCCCTTTTAAAAAAGTTGACCTGGCCTGTGTGGCTCAGTTGGTTGGGTGTCATTCTGTGCACCAAGGGGTTGCAGGTTTGAAGGTTTGATTCCTGGTCAGGGCACAGCCCAGGTTTCGTGTTTGGTCCCCGATGGGGGGCGTGAAGAAGGCAGCTGATCGATGGCTCACTCTCACATGGATGCTTCTCTCTCTCTCCTCTCCCTTCCTCTCTCTCTTAAAAAACACACAACCCAATAAAAACGTTAAAAAATAAATTTATAGAGACTTTAAAAAAATAAAAAGCAAGATATTGCTTCCTCCAGATGTCAGCTTGGCACTGGAACTGGTCGGTCCTGAAACCCGGTGGTGTCTGACTTCCTGGGGCCCTGTTTGAGTCCGGCTAAGGTCCTGGCGGGTCCAGGGAATGTAAATGACCCAATTCTCCGCCCCCACAACCCCTGGTGGACAAAATAAGCAACACTCATTACCTGGGCCCATAAATGGTCAAAGAAAGCCCAGTGTTTGCTCTGAATGAGCCTTTGCTCCTCTCAGAACCCCAACTATCTCTGCACCTCATTTTCGCCCTCTGGAGTTTGGAGTGCACTGATTACTTGGTCGCACTGGTCTCCAAGCTCAGGAAGCAAGAAAAGAGAGTGCAGGGATGTTCTATGAAGAGCACTAAGGTGTGAAGGGAGCAGCCCTGGGTTCTAGGCCCTGGGTGCGACATTGGACTGACCCTTGCTCTCCTTGGGACTCAGGTTGGCCTTCTGGAATAAGGCAGTCCTGGTCCTTAACCTTAACCGAGTATTTAACATGTCCGGCACCTCTGGGCATTTTCCCATTTATCCCTCATTTCGCAGATGAGGAAAAGGAGGCTCATTTGCTCCACAGCAGAGGGTTAGCAGTAGAGCTGGAATTCAGATCCGGCCTCCCAGCCAGGCTGCCCTCCTAGATAAAGCTTTCTGACTCCCAGATGGCTTGGGCCAGCCAAGACAGGAAATTAATCAGCCCTCTGGGCGTCCTTGCAGGTTGCTAGGATACTGGGCGTTACCAAGGAGATGCAGACCCTAATGGGAGTCCGCTGGGGCATGGAGCTGCTCACCCTCCCCCATGGCCGGCAGCTACGACTAGACCTGCTGGAAAGGTAAGGGAAACACGCCCCTCACGCAGGGGGACTCTCGTCCTTTTGCTTTGGCCAGCTGGCCAATCACAGTCTCTCAGCCTGGCTCCCAGGGGTCCTGGCCACGCCCCCTATCCCACTGACCAAGTGCAACTTGTCATTCTGCTCCAAGCAATTCTGGTTTCTCAAAGACCCAGTCCTTTAGGGAGTCACCTTTGCATCCTCTTGACCAATCATAGTCCATGAATCTTTGCTCCGCCCATCAGCTCTCTCTTCCCCTAACCTCGTGGACTCTACCACCTCCCAGTTTGGGCTCTGCTCTCTACCCACTCGGGGCCTCACCCCTGGCAGTGGCAGGAACCCTACCCACCCCCTTGGGCCCTTGGCCCCGCCCCCCTGACCTGGCCTCTACGACAGGTTCCACACCATGTCCATCATGCTCGCTGTGGACATCCTGGGCTGCACCGGCTCTGCTGAGGAGCGGGCAGCGCTTCTGCACAAGACCATCCAGCTGGCCGCGGAGCTTCGGGGGACCATGGGCAACATGTTCAGCTTCGCTGCGGTCATGGGCGCCCTGGACATGGCCCAGGTACTGAGGGGCCCTGGCAGAGTGGGTTCAGGCGGACTGTCGCCCTGGGCTGCGTTCCTTTGGGATGGCTGTGTAGTGATTCCGGAAGAACTCAGCAGCATTGGGGAAAGGCACCTGGAAGAGCTGGGTTCTCTAAGTGCTGACCTGCTCCGACACCCAGGCTTTCCCTTCTCTGGGCCTCAGTCTTCCCCCTGTAGAATACATGAGGTGCAAATAGGAGTATAAGGAATAAGTATAAAGTGGCTATCATTTAGTGAGCACTTACTGTATGCTGGGTGCTCGTGCCACACTAAGTACTTTACAAGCATGGATTCCTCAAAACAATCTCATGAGGTAATGTCTTTATTGTCCGCATTTTACTGATGGAGAAATTGAGACAGAGCAGTACTTGCCTAAGGTCACATAGTCAGAGGCTGAAAAAATTGGGATTAGAACCAGGTCTGTCTTAATTTCATAGCCCAAACCTCATCCACACTACACTTCCTCTCCTATGCCTAGTAAATAGTAACAATGGGGTCCTACAGGCAGTGGTTCAACTCCCAGCTCTACCACGTATTTTTGGAATGGCCTTGGGCAAGTCATTCCCTTCTCTGAGCCTTAGTTTCCCCATCTGTAAAATGGGTTGTGGGGGGGGCTTCATGAGGACTTAGCACCGCCCCTGATACATGAATGGTGATCATCATAACCGCACATCTGGGCATCCACTCAGCAGGGTGGCCTGTGGCCCTTGCTGGTCGCTTTCCTGGCTGGTCGCTCACAGTCTGGTCTCCCCAGATTGCCCGCCTGGAGCAGACATGGATGACTCTGCGACAGCGACACACGGAGGGTGCCATCCTCTACGAGAAGAAGCTCAAGCCGTTTCTCAAGAGCCTCAATGAGGGCAAAGGTACCTCCCCCATGTTGCTGTGTGACCTTGCACAGGTTTCAGCCCTCTCTGGGCCAGTGTGGACGATGATGAGAGCTTGGCTGAGCTCTGTGTGAGCTGTTCCTGCACTCACTCTGCACCTGGCAACTGTGTCAGCCCGTCCAGGTATGGCCCTTGGGGCCAGGCCAAGGGTGCACTAGAGTTAGTTGAAAGAATCTGAAAGGAAAGGTCTGTCCAGGAGTCAGGAGCCCTGGGGGTTTTCTGGGACCTCAGGCAGGCCCCACCCTTTCCCCTTCAGTGTCTCAGTTTCTGGGGCCGCAGTGGGCAGTGGGGGCCTCCAGAGTCTCTTAAGAGCCTGCTGTCTCCCTCCTTGCAGAAGGCCCGCCGCTGAGCAACACCACATTTCCTCATGTACTGCCGCTCATTACGCTGCTCGAGTATGACACGATCCCGGCCGAGGGCCCCGAGCCCTGGGGCAGCACGGAGCACGGCGTGGAGGTGGTGCTGGCCCACCTGGAGGCTGCCCGCATGGTGGCACACCATGGAGGCCTGTACCACACCAATGCCGAGGTCAAGCTGCAGGGTGAGTCCTTCGGGCCTGGGCCTCCTTCCACTTGCCTTGCTCTCCTCTTCCCTCCAAATGTTCATTCTCATTTCTCCACCCCTCTTTCCTGCCCTGTCTCCCTGACTCATTTTTCTCATCCCTTTTCTTCCTCACTCACCATTTCAACAAGCAATTGTTAGCGGCAGGCACCAGGGAGACACAGATGATTCAAAGAGCATCAGAGCTGTGTGTCTTAGCTTCTCTGAGCCTCAGTTTTCTCATCTGTGAAGTGGGTGTTCTAACAGGCCTACTTTACAAGGCTGTTTGCAAAGTGCTATGCCTGGGGGCCTGGGGCTGAGACAGACCTGCCCTGCCTTTCAGGATCTCTTAGCCCAGTCGAAAGGGAGAACTCTCACAAAAAAGGCCAGAGAAAGTGGCTTCAGAGGATCCATCGTTTACTGCTTTAGGCGTTATTTAGTCATACAGTCTTACTACAGACGAATTGCAGATCAAAGCGGAGCAAAAACAAGGTGAAAAGTCACCCACAATTACCCAGAGGTAAATGCTGTGAGCATTCCGGTGCATGTCTTTCCTTTTTCTTCTTCAGAAAGAAGAAAAACACACGTTTTTTGCATTGACTTACAAAATGTATATACGTTTCTTAGGAAACATTTTGGAACTTACAGAAAAACACAAAAAAGAAAAGAAAAAGCACTCAAGCCCCCACAATTAACATTAATATTTTATCTTCCAGTCATTTTAAAATTACATGTTGTAAATAGTAGGGCAAAGCTAGGTACTAAACTGTGAGGCCATGTCCATCAATAAACCTTGCTGAGCCCTAACCGGTTTGGCTCAGTGGATAGAGCGTCAGCCTGCAGACTCGAGGGTCCCGGGTTCGATTCCGGTCAAGGGCATGTACCTTGGTTGCGGGCACATCCCCAGTACGGAGTGTGCAGGAGGCAGCTGATCGATGTTTCTCTCTTATCCATGTTTCTAACTCTCTCTCCCTCTCCCTTCCTCTCTGTAAAAAATCAATAAAATATATTTAAAAAAATAAAAATAAACAAACCTTGCTGAATCCCTGGCAGAGCTGGGGGTGGTGTCCCTTGGAGGGGGCCCTGAGGGATGTGGTGGCTCCTGCGAGAGCCCCAGCCTCCCTAGCTGGGTGGTGGTCCCCTAACGCCTGTGCCCCGCCCTGCAGGGTTCCAGGCCCGGCCCGAGCTCCTGGAGGTATTCAGCACCGAGTTCCAGATGCGCCTCCTCTGGGGCAGTCAGGGCGTCAGCAGCAGCCAGGCCCGGCGCTATGAGAAGTTTGACAAGGTTCTCACCGCCCTGTCCCACAAACTGGAGCCTGCCGTCCGCTCCAGCGAGCTGTGACCCCCGTGGACCCTTCCCCTCGGCAGCTGCGGGCAGCATGCGGGACAGAGGGGCACAGACCTTCCTCCAGAGCACCCCAGGGACACTGTGACCAGCCCAAGAATGTACCGGACTCCACGCCGAGATCTCCCTTGCGCCTCCAGGGTTCTGCGTGGATTCTGGGCTCTGTCCCACCTGCTACATGCTCACCTCATCTCCCTTCAGGAAGAACCAGGACCCCTGTTCCTCCCTCCAGCTTCTGCCTCTCCCCCTCCTGCTGAGGGGCCCTGTGTTTGAGCCATGGGAGGCTCCTCACGCCTCCTCACTCTTCTCCAGGCATCTGCTCCCCACCGACACCAAGGCCTCCATCTGGCTGTAAATAAGTCTCCGTTCTGTAAATACATGTACAGAAGCCATGCTCTTTCTTTCATATAATAAACTTTTATGTCTCTTTTTTCTGTCTCTCAGGAGGCCCTGAGGTGGAAGGAAGCAGCTTTTCTCAGGCAAAAGGGGAAAAAATCCATTTCACAAATATTTATTTAGCACCTGGGACATTCCAGATTGTACCAGGAGCCAGAGTTACTGCGAATGCTGAACCCCAGTCCCTGCCATGGAGGAGATCACAGCCAGTGGGGGAGATAAACAGCCAATTTCAACCAGTGGGAGAAATACTGACCTGCCCCCCTCCTCCTCCACTCCCTGCCCCCGGGGAAGCCATAGCAAAGGTTCCCACAAATGCACAATGAAGGATCCCAGATGTTTGGGATGGAAAGGCTTTTTTGAAATCTAGGAATCTACCTCTCTGGGAAACTGAGAACGGTGACCTGGGTCACAGCAGCAGAATGAGGGAGGCTGGAACTTGGGTGTCCTGACTGGAGTTCTCTCTCTTCAATACTGGAAACTACTAAGTTTCAGTCTTTGAAACGTGGCCTCAGAAGTGGTGTGCGTGTGTAGAGTGGGGTAGATAATCTTTGAAAAGGGACATGAACACGGTTGTCTTGATTCCATAGGTGGAGGGGTAGACCATGTGGACGAGGCAGAGCCCTGGCAGGATGGAAGTCTGGGGAGCCCAATGACTGAGTGTGAAACATCTGGGGTCCTTTCTGTTCTGAATCCTGACTGAGAGAGGCTGGGTAACACAGTGCATTAGATCTTTGGCGGCAGCCAGACTCGGGTTCAGTTCTATTGTTGACTAGCTGAGTAATGTGGATATCAGGCTTAACCTCTCGGGTTCCCATTTCTACCTCAAAAAGATGGGGTCAATAACAGAATTAATCTCTTAAGATTCCTATTGAAGCATTTAACGCATTGTAGTTGCTAGGTAAGGAACCACTATGTTTTATACATGATGGATTGTCAATTATCATTTATTGATTACTTTAAGCCAAAACACTTTATGTGCCTGTACCTCATTGAAATATCACCATTTTTCTGTATGATGGGTACTGTTATCATATAGTATATATAAGGTAACTAATACTAATGGCACACAGTAGGTGCTCACCAAAAGCTATTAGTATTCTTAACCATGAAAGGCCCAGCTGTAGTGGTTCAGTAGTTGAGCGTCGACCTATGAACCAAGAGGTCACAGTTTGATTCTCAGGTTGTGGGCTCGATCCCCAGTGTGGGGCTCGCAGGAGGCAGTTGATCAATAATTCTCTCTCATCATTGATGTTTCTATCTCTCCTCTCCCCTCCTTTCTGCAATCAATAAAAACATATTTTTTAAAAGCATGAAAAAGGCGCTTTACAAGGTGTAAGGTGCCGCACAGGTTTTCACTACAGTTGTTACATTACCCTTGTGGTCATAATTCATTATTTTTTTGGAACTACTACTATGGTCCCCTAGTTACCATGGTTATGGAAACGCGGCCCTCCATCCCGAATTGAACAGTTCGCGGGCTCCCTCTGGAGGTCACCTTCCGGTCCTGCAGCGGGACGACTGGGCGGGCCTTTGAAAGGGGCGAGAGGAGAGCCGGGAGTTGTAGGCCACGGGCGGTGGCTGCCGCGGAGCGATGCACGCCGGGAGCTGTAGTTCTCGGGAGAGGCGGTTGGCCGCCCCAGACCTAGCTCCGGCCTCACCCGGATGGCGGCTGGTTCGCGTGGCCGCCGGCCGTGGGGCTCGCGCCTCCTCGGGCTGCTCGGGCTGGTTTCGGTCTCGGTCGCGGCTGCCGCCTGGGACTTGACTTCATTGCGCTGCAGCTTCGGCACCTTCTGCGAATGTGACTTCCAGCCCGACTTCCAGGGTGAGGAGAGGAAGAGTGAGGGGCGGGCCGACCGGAGGCCCCACGGACTCCGGGACTAGACCGGGAGGGTGGAACCGAGGGGCGGAAGGACCCCAGACTACCGGACGGCCCGGACCGGAAGTGGGTCTTGTGTGGAGAGCCTGGGGCTCGGGACCTGGGGCCAAGGTTTGGGGATGCTTGTTTGGGCCAAGGTTTGGGGATGCTTGTTTGGGCCCAGGCAGAGCCCTGCCAGGATGGAGAGAGGCCTTTGACAGCGGGGCCGCGGGGCAGGATTAGGCCTCCACAGGGGAATGGCCGTGAAGGGAGAGTCTTACCTTGGTAATAGGCAGAGGGTTCTGGGGCAGACCCTGTAGACCGGTGGCACCCACTTAGGGCTGAGTACAATTCAGAGAGAGGCCTGGAGGGGGCGCTGCCAAGCTGAATTAGGCCTGAGGGTGACTCCTGCAGCGGGAGCTCCCTTGTGAAAGCGTCCCAGGCCATAGGGATCCCTAGACCTGGTTCCGGACATCACTTCCCCCTTGAACCTCTTCCGGCGGGAGCGTGTCCTCAACTCTGACACTGTCCTTCTTGTGGCCCTAGGTCTGGAGTGTGACCTGGCCCAGCACGTGGCAGGCCAGCACTTGGCCAAGGCGCTGGTGGTGAAGACATTGAAGGCCTTCGTGCAGGACCCGGCCCCCACTAAGCCGCTGGTCCTCTCCCTGCACGGCTGGACAGGCACTGGCAAGTCCTATGTCAGCTCCCTGCTGGCACACTATCTCTTCCGGGGTGGCCTCCGCAGCCCCTATGTGCACCACTTTTCCCCTGTCATCCACTTCCCCCATCCCAGCCACATGGAGCGCTACAAGGTAGGCTGGTTGCATCCTGGACCATCATCCCCCGGCATCAGGGATGCCATACTCTAGGAAGGGAGGGAGCCCTACGCCCAGAGAGGGTGATTCACTTGCTGTAGGCCACACAGTCAGTGGGAACCAGCCCTCAGGACCCACCCTGAACAGAGTTCGGGATGATGCCATTCTGCCTGGCAGGGAGTTCTTGCTTTAGTTCTTGGGGGTGAGGCATTAATGGTATCTACTTGCCAGGGTTGTTCTGAAGAACATGAGATTATAGAATTACAGGAATTAATTATTGAGCACTTACCTTTGCCAGTCTGCATTATCTTCTCTCTGTAAAGCACTTAGCCCCAATTTGAGGCTCAGAGTAAGTACTTAGTAACTACAGGCTCTTATTGCTGCTACTATTACTATTATTTTTACTACTATTATTATTGTCGTTATTGATTGCAAGGCACTTTGCAGGCTGAGCTGTCACAACTGCCGAGAGCCCTGGCTTGTGTGGCTTAGTTGGTTGAGCTCCTCCCTTGCACCAAAAAGTCACTGGTTAGATTCCCCGACATGGCACATGCCTTATGTGGGTTTGATCCCCAGTAGGGGTCGTGCTGGAGGCAGCCAATCGATGTTTCTCTCTCTCTTTCCCTCTCCCTTCCTTTCTCTCTCAAATCAATTTTAAAAACCAACAAAACATTGCCCTAGCCGGTTTATCTCAGTGGATAGAGCGTCGGCCTGCAAACTGAAAGGTCCCAGGTTTGATTCCGGTCCAGGGCACGTGCCGGGGTTGTGGGCTCAATCCCCAATGGGGGACTTGCAGGAGGCAGCCGACCCATGATTCTCTCTCATCATGGATGTTTCTCTCTCTCTCTCGCTCCCTCTTCCTTCCTCTCTGAAATCAATAAAAATATATTTTTTAAAATGGAAAGAAAAAAAACCCCAACAAAACTGCTGAGAAAGTTCATGGTGCAGGAAGGAGCCTTCCCCTTTTATAGAAAGCAGTAGATGTCAGGGAAGGAGCCCTGAAGGCAGGTGCAGGGCCTGGGTTTGAGTCCCTGTTCTCCTGCTCACTTGCTGTTTGAACTTGGACAAGTCTTTGCCTCTCTCAGGGCCACCGTTTTGCCATCAGTCCCATTAAGGGATTGGTGCTTGCCGTGAGTCCCTATCTTCCAGGGAAGGGGATTAATTCTTGCTTGGGAAGAAGTCTGGGGCTGGGGGAGTTTCTCCAGTCCCCCTCAAACTCCTGCCTCTCTCCTGCAGAAGGATCTTAAGAGCTGGGTCCAGGGCAACCTCACTGTTTGTGGCCGCTCCCTGTTCCTCTTTGATGAGATGGACAAGCTGACCCCAGGCCTGATGGAGGTCCTACACCCTTTCCTGGGCTCCTCCTGGGTTGTGTATGGGACCAACTATCGAAAAGCCATCTTCATCTTCATCAGGTGGGTGCAGCATGACGGGATACTCAGAGGTCTCAGCTATCCAGTCTTGGTCTGTGGTCCCACAGCAGAATCCCGTCCCCCAGGGCCCAAACTTTCCCAAAGCCCCTCACCCTCTTGATGGTGTCATTCAAGGTGGCTGACTTCCCCTTTGACAATCTCGAAGCCCATTCTGGGCTCAGGCTTTTTGGTCCCCATTTCTTTGTGGAAGCCCTGCTGCTAGCTCAAGAGTTTTCCCTCTCTTGTGGCCAGGAGGACGCGGGCCCGGGAGAAACAGACCGGGGTTCTAGTATCACCTCCAAGAGGCCTTGCTATATTTCCTCAGGCAAATTACTTCACCTCTCTGAGCTCCCATCTCCTCTCTGAACAGCAGGGCCCAATGAATGCCCCACTGTCCTAGAAGCTGGGTGAGGGGAAGTCAGTTAAGGGTCTTGAAAGTGTTTTGTAAACTGTAAAGTGCATGGCACTGAGGTGAATTTCTAGGGGTCATGGTTGTGGACACGCTCTGGAAAGGGGAACTGTTTTTTTGGAATGTTTTGGTGGGTTTGGCTCCTGCTGGCACTGAGCTGGGCCCGCAGGCTCAGGTTGTGTTAGGTGGCATGTGGGAAGCAGGGCCAACTCCACTGTCTGAGTCTCGGCCCGGGTCCCCATGGTTTTAGCAACACTGGTGGTGAGCAGATCAACCAGGTGGTACTGGAGGCATGGCGCAGCCGCCGGGACCGCGAGGAGATCAGCCTACAGGAGCTCGAGCCAGTCATCTCCCAGGCTGTGCTGGACAACCCCCACCGTGAGTTTGGCTCAGAAGCCCCACCCTGGGGATGGCTTCAGCGGGTGGGGCTTCACACCCAGATCCATCGGGCTAGGATCTGATGCTCTGCCCGCTGACCCAGTACTTCTGAGCCTAGGCTCTGAGCTCCTGGCTGTCCCAGAACCTCCCTGAGCCCTTTGCCCGGAAGGTGGCTGAGAACAGTGTACTACACTGGCCTTTGGCGGGTAGAAACGCAGCTCTGTGAAGCTCAGCTTCTTTTCCCTATCGTCCCTTCCGGCAGACGGCTTCTGGCGCTCAGGCATCATGGAAGAGCATCTCCTGGACGCCCTGGTGCCCTTCCTACCTCTCCAGCGGCACCATGTGCGGCACTGCGTGCTCAACGAGCTGGCGCAGCTGGGCCTGGAGCCAAGGGACGAGGTTATCCAGGCTGTGCTGGACAGCACCACCTTCTTCCCTGAGGACGAGCAGCTCTTTTCCTCCAATGGCTGCAAGACTGTGGCTTCCCGAATTGCCTTCTTCCTCTGACCCTCAGGTGGCATCCTCGCCCTCCCCGCCTGGCCAGGCCATGCAGGGAAGCCCTGGGGCCTTTGCCAGAGGGACCCTTGTCCTGATCTCCTGGAGAGTGGGACCTGGAGCACCAATTGAAGATGTGGAGAAGTGTTGGCTGGCCTCTTAGCTGGCCTGAGGACATCTCGGCCTTTGCTTCCTGCCCCGGGGGAAAGTGCTGGTCACCCCAGAACTCAATGAGTCTTGACCTCACCCTGCAGCCTGAGCCTTCTTAAATGTGAATTGTAACTCAGGGACCGTGGCTGCTGGCTGCTCCCTCCATCCTGAGCCTTTTCCCCTTCGCCCCTTGCCCTGCCACCATATCCCACTGTCCCAGTATTGTGAGCCAGGCTGAGACTTCTCAGTCCCCATGGACGAAGGGACTCAAGCTGCCACTTGGGCCTGGTTTTTGATGTTTTTAATTTTGTAAAAGAAGAGAACAAATACAATAAACTTAGCCATGAGAGCAGAGTAATGTCAGCAGTCTCATTGCTGAATGCCAGTGTGGTAGGATAACTCCCATCTCCAGCAAGAAGCGAGGGGCTCAGTGGCCCCTTCAGAGAGCAGTGACACTGTCAGAGCTAGGGTTCTGGCTAGCCTGGATTTCGCTGGAGTTCTGGCTCAGGTCCTGGATGACATCAGTCTTGCTAGATTCTGGGCTTGGGCTCTGGTTCCAGTTCTGGAGAACCTTGGCCATGACGAGCCACTGGCCCTCGCCCTGGGTGGCCTCAGTATTGCTGGGGCTCCAGCTTGGCTCATAGTCAGTCTTGGTCTTGCTGGAACTTCGGATCAGTCCCCTGGTCCGGCCCTGGGTGGCCTCAGCCTTGATGGGGCTCCGCCTGTGAACAGCCTTGGTCTTTCTGAGCCTCTGCCTTGGGCCCTGGGTGGCCTCGGTCTTGGCGGGCTTTTGCCTTGGGCCCTGGGTGGCCTCGGTCTTGGCGGGCTTTTGCCTTGGGCCCTGGGTGGCCTCGGTCTTGGCGGGCTTTTGCCTTGCGCCCTGGGTGGCCTCGGTCTTGGTGGGCTTTTGCCTTGCGCCCTGGGTGGCCTCGGTCTTGGTGGGCTTTTGCCTTGCGCCCTGGGTGGCCTCAGTCTTGGTGGGCTTCTGGCTCTGGCTCTGCATGGCCTCCGTCTTGCTTGGCTTCTGGCTCTGGCTCTGGCTCCTCATGACCTCGGTCCCGCTGAACATCTGGCTCCGGCTCCAGAAAGCCTTATTGTTTATGGGGCTGTCATTCAGGCTTAGGTCTTCCCTGTCGTTTCCCAGGTTTGAGGATTGCGTCTTCAGCAGTGAGGAATCGGAGGTGAGGAGCACAGAGGTGGTCGAGGTGCTCCTGTATTCCTGACAGGTGGTGGACGTCTCCATCTCGGAGGTGGACAGGGTCCTGACTGGGAAGGGTATGCCAAGAGCACCCATCAGGCCACCTTCCCTAGGCAGTTCCAGGGAAAGGAGGCTTCTAGGCCTCGCCCTGGCCTGTATCCCAGAGGCCTTGCATGGCCAAGGGCAAGGCCTGCCAGCCCAGCCCTCCTCAGCCACCTGCGCTTTGAAGGGGGGCCAGGGCTGTAAGGTAAGGGGGAGATACCGAGGGTCCTACTTGCCTATCTCTGGCCTCCATTGTGCCGGCTGCTCCTTGTCCTCTGCGTTCCAGCCACAACCAACAGCCTGTAGTTCGCCCTGCCCCACCCTCCGTACTTGACTAACCCCTACTCCTCCTTCAGGTTCTGGAAGTCCCCACTGGTCCCCCAAAGGGGGCTAAGTGCACCACAGCCCTCCAGTGCACATCTGCACTGTCCCGGTTATCCGTGTATCTGCGTGCCTTCTTCTCTTCAGGAACAGGAGCTCCCAGGGTGGGGACTGGGCTGTTCATGCCTGTGACCAGTGTGTGACAAAGCCCCGCCCTGGGACTCGATGGCTTATTGAACTGCACTGAATGGAAGGACAGGGCTGGCCGCCGCTATTTCTATCCTGGCCCTGGGCTCCTCACACCTGCCCTCGGGACTCTGTTAGGAGCGGCATTCCTGGGTGTATGACTTGTCCCTTCCATGCTGGTGCTCGCAGAATTGGGGGTAAAAGCCCCTTGGGCATGCACATGTGAGCTTATTTTAGGGAGTGGCAAGAGGGCAGAGAGAGAGAGGGCCTGAGGGGGCGTGAGGCTGGAGCAGGCAGCCACTGTGAAGTGCCCGTCCCCGAGGGCTCAGCACGCCCCCTGCAAAGTTGGGATTATACTCCTGCTTTAGCCGCACAGCTGCAAACAGCAGAGCCCACATTCTCCCCCAGGCCAGGGTGTCTCTGACCTCGGACCTCTGCTCACAGCTGCTCTGGCTCACTCAGGACTGGAAGGGACCCCGGGAACTTACAGCCCGACATGGAGCTTGACGAGGTCTGGTCAAGGTAGCTGGCGGACGGGGACTGCTCCGGCTGCTCCTAGGGCAAGAGACGGGCTAGGCAGTGGGGCTGCAGGCAGCCCAGGCCAGCGGCTGAGCTCCGTCCGGAAGGCCCGCAGGCCTTGGGACTCCAGTGACTGTTCCCTTGAGCTTGGAGCTGCTCAGGGGTCCCAGGTTAGGGCTGGGTGGGGACATGCAGAGGCTAAGGTTGGACGGAGGGGGAGTGGCCAGCCTGGAGAGGCATGCCGCTGTGAGCAAGGCAGTGTTCAAGAGGCTGCATGGGCCCTGGCTGGTTTTGCTCAGTGGTTAGAGTGTTGGTCTGTGGACTGAAGGGTCTTGGGTTCAATTCCAGTCAAGGGCACGTACCTAGGTTGCAGGCTTCATCCCAGGCCCTCATCGGGGCACGTGTGGGAGGCAACCAATTGATGTGTTTCTCTCACACTGATGTTTCTCTCTCCGTGTTTCTCCCCCTCCCTCCCACTCTCTAAAAATCAATCCTTAGATGAGGATTAACAACAACAACAACAAAAGAGGTTGCACGGGCCTCAGTTTCCCCATCTGCAACATGTAAATTAGTTCAAGTATGGCACAGGCTTCTGTAAACTGTAAAGTGCTGTGCCCTGGGCAATGGCCAGTGAGGAACTGGGGAGCTTCGCCCCGCTTTGCATTCCGTATCCCACTTCCTCCTCCCCACATGCCTGGGAGGAAACTGCCGCTAAGACCATTTCATTGACCAGGAAACCGAGGCTCTGAGCACTGAAGCAGCCTGCCCAGGGCATCAGCTGAGAGAAGCTGCGGCCAGGGGGCCTGGGCAGGGGTACGGAGCACTAGCAGCACTAATGTACAGGCGCCAGCTAACGGCTCCGAGGGAGGGAGCCCATGGTGACTCCAGGGGCACAGGCACTGAAGTTTTGTATTTTGTATTCTAATGGGACCTGGAAGAAGGCGAGCTGGCCTTTTCCATTTATGGCAAGGGATTCGGGGAGCCTCCTGGGGACACTATTGGCGTGCTGTCCAACAGCAGTAGGTGGGGAGGTACATTGTGGGGTAGATGGGATTCGCCATGGCAATGAGAGTGAGCAGTCAGCCCAGTGCATCTCACGAATGCAGTTTAGTGAAGGGAGCAGAGACCCAAGGGCACACGGATCTGTCCCCTGAACAACAGGCATGCTTGTCTTCGGTGTGAGTGGTGTGAGTGATCGGGACAGCCTTGTGGGTGGGCTGGGCTGAGGGAGGGGCCTTGAAGGGGGCTCCTGGGGGCTTCTGGGGAGCTGGGAGTGTTCTCTCCTGATCTGGGTAATGATGCCATGGGTGTATTCAGTTTGTGAAAATTCATCAAACAGTTCCTTTATGATTTGTACACTTTTCTATGTTACATTCAATACAAGTTTTTAAAATATATGTGTATATATATATATATGTATATATATACATATATATATATATATATACACACACACACACACACATACACACACACACACACACACACACACACACACACACACACACACTGAGTGGCCAGATTATTATGATCTCTGAACACATAATAATCTGGCCACTGAGTGTATATCCTATATAATAAAAGGCTAATATGCAAATTGTCCCCTCGACCAGGATTTAGACCAGCAGGCAGGCTGGCCATCCGCCCATGTCCCCTCCCCCTGCCAGGCTGGCCGGACCCCACCCATGCACGAATTCATGCACTGGGCCTCTAATATATATATATTTACACTGAGTGGCCAGATTATTATGCATTCAGAGATCATCATAATCTGGCCACTCAGAGTGTGTGTGTGTGTGTGTGTGTGTGTGTGTGTATATATATATATATATATTTTTTTTAATGATTTCAGAGAGGAAGGTAAAGGGAGAGAGATAGAAACATCAATGATGAGAAAGAATAATTGATCAGCTGCCTCCTGCATGCCCCACACTGGGGATCGAGCCTGCAATGCAGGCATGTGCCCTGACCAGGAATTGAACTGTGACTTCTTGGTTCAACATTCAACCACCAAGCCACGCCAGCCAGGCTCGATACAAGTTTTTAGAAAGGAATTGAAGAATTAAGAAAACTCTGGCATGAGTGGCCAGTGCACACATCAGCATGCATGAAGGTGAGTGTGGGCAAAGTTTGAGGAGGCCTCTCCTTGAGGGGCCCATGTCCTGTGCGCTCCCTCAGGGAGACCCCTTACTGGAACCATCCACATCTCACAGCAGCAAGTCCCCAGCCCAAGTGACACAGCTGAGTGGTGGCAGAGCCAGGCCTGTGGTGCGCTTCACCAGACTTCAAGGGCTCCAGGTCCCGCTGTGGCCCACTCACCTCCTCCTCGGCATCCACGGCCTCTTCCGGGTGTGTTGGCTCTTCCTGCACAGTCTGGGGTGTGGAGTCCAGCTTCTGAGAGGTCTCCCACAAAAGCTTTTCCTCCTTCCACGAAAGCTGCAGGGTCCGGGCCTTCTGGCGCTCTAGTTCTTGTTTATAGAGCTGCCTGCCCAGCCATGGCCCCAGAGCACTGGGTAAGTCACCCTGCCCCACCCACCATCCCCAGGACTGGGCAATGGCTTAAGGAGGCAGCCGGGGCCAGAGGAGCCTTGAGCCCAACCATTCCCGCTCCTGGCCTGTGGCTCCTGCTCGAGGAGCTTACCCCATGATGCCTTGAGGGATGTTATTCTGCAGCCTGCTCTCTATCACCCGATTCAGCTGCATCTTGGCCAGGAGGCCCACCTGGCTGCCAAGCACCTCGTCCACTGACATGCCGGGGAAGAGGTTGGTTATCAGCGAGAGCAGCTGCAGGAAAGGGGTGAGCAGAGCAAGGTGTGGGCCAGGGCAGGGGCAGGTGGTATGATGCTGCCCTGCCCTTGCAGAGTCCCTTTGCAGGGCTGAAGAGGGAAGCATTTACAAATCGTTGTTTTTAAAGGGCTGTTTTGCCCCAGAACTGTGAGGAGGCCATGAAAAAGGAACTATTCAGAGAGGAAACACTGATGGGGTGTGTCTAGCCGTGGGCTCTGGAGCCAGACAGATCAGGGTCTAACGGTTAGAGACTCTAACCTCTTAGCTGTGTGACCTGGGACAAGGGAACTGGCTTCTTTGAGCCTTACCCTCTTGGTCTATAAATTGGCGGGTGATAACGTTACCTGTCTCCTAGGGGCTGCAGAGGGTTAGAGTGATGCGCGCTGAAGAGGTTAGAACAGTGCCTGGCACACAGTAAGTGCTCTGGCATTAGCAGCTTGTACTAGTTGCTAGGAAACCACATTTCTTTTCGGGCAGGGAGTATCTTTAGGAGGCCAGAAGTACTGACTCTGCAGACACCCTCCTGGCCACCAGGAGGAACCCACCTTCGGTTGCTTAGGGTCAAGGAGCAGGGCAGTTGCAACGTCCTGGCGGGCCCCGAAAATGTTCTGGATGAGCTGCCGGCTCCTGGCACGGTGCAGGTAGTACTGAGCCATCTGGGGATTGTGCTGGATGGCCATTGTGAAGTGGCTCTCTGCCTTCTGGAATTGTCTACAAGACAGCAGCCACAAGCTGCAGTGAGCGAAGCCACCTGGGGGGAAATAGCAGCTTCTGGCCCCACGGAGGAGTGTGGGGAAAACCAGGCTGGTCTCTGCTCCCCGCCACCATGCCCCACGCTCTCCTTCTACCAGCTATGCTCTTGATGGACCCAACACTCAAATGCTAGTATAAAACCCCACCATAAGTGGGCACTCTTTTATCTTAGATTAGGGAAGGTCTTTCTGAGAATGCCATACACCCAGCAGCTAAAAGTAAAAAAATTAATTGGACTGTGATTCAGTCCTAGGTTACTGAGTAGCAAAAACACCACAAAGAAGCCCTGGCTGGGTAGCTCAATTGGTTAGACCATAGTCTTGCTATGCCAAGATTGCCAGTTCAATCCCTGATCAGGGCACATACAAGAATCAACCAATGAATGCATAAATAAGTAGGACAACAAATCGATGTTTCTCTGTCAAATCAATAAATTAAGCAAGCGTGCGTGTTAAATAAATTAAGCACACACACACACACACACACACACGCCACCACCACCACAAAGGAAAGCAGTAAATAGGATATATATTTTGCTATATAAGGCAGATGATAAGCTAATTTTCCTAACCTACAAAAAAACCTCTTTTTAAATTTTTTAATTTAATTTATTGGCACAAAGAACCCTTTAACAAAAAAAAAATTTAAATGAGCAATTTAGTAGGTAATTGGGCAAAAGATTTGGGCAGGCCATAACGACCAACAGACACATAGAAGATGCTGCGCTGCTGCACTAGCGACTTAAACATCAAGATCAAGTGCGAAAGAGCATTTTTTTTTTTTGCCTAAGAGTTGAAAAATAGTCTTACTACCTCACACTAGGGAGGTCTGGAAAACCAAGACTCTTTTCCTGGGAGAAAAGTTTACATTAGTTCACTGTTTTTGGAGAACATTTGGACATTATTTAAAATGTTAAATTTTTACACTCTTTTATCGAACAATTTAACTTCCAGCAATCTAGCTATAGTGTTACTGGTATGAGGGCATGAAAACATATGTGTGGTGCTCATCACTGCATGATTTATAATAAAAAACAGAAAGCAGCCCAAATGTTCATCAGCAGTCTAGAAGCTAAAGGAATAAAAGGCAATCAATCCTCTATGGCTCCTCCACAGGATGGGACACTAGGCAAGCAGTAACAAGAGAATGAGATAGTCCCATACTAATGCCATGGGAAGTAAAAAAGCACAATTTAGCATGAAAACACTTTTGTAAAACGATAATGACTGCTAATACATGCATAGGAAACAATCTGGAGGAATCTTTGCCAAACTCATGGGGGTGGGGAGGCATTGGGAGGTAGATAGATATAAGGAACTTCCATGTTCTGAATTATAAATCATTGAACCCTTAAGTTTTCTATAAAAAGCACCATTACCATAATATTCAGAAAACAGTGAAAGATTTTTTGCAAAAACGTGGAAATTAAAACCTATACTTAGGGGATATAACTGGGAGAGCTTCTTGACCCAAGGATCCCAGCAGGCAGCTTCATGCCCCGGGCCCCGCCCCCAGCGCCTGGCCCCGCCCCCGCCGCGGCCCCGCCCCCAGCCCCCAGCCCCGGCGCACTTGCTCCTGTGCTCGCAGAAACCCATCTTCTCCTGCAGCAGGCCCATGCGCAGGTTGGCGCCCTCGTCCCGCGGGCTCAGCGTCAGCGCCTCCTGGTAGTCCGCCTCAGCAAAATTCAGGTAGCCCAACTGGAAGAAGCAATCTGGGGCCCCCAACCCCAGTGTCCAGGAGCCTCCCTCAGCCTTCTCCACCCCCCAGAGGGCGGGGCCCGAAACTGGCGGCTGGTACACCTGCCTGATTTCTGAGCAGCCCTGAGACCGGCTGTAGCCACTTTCTTGAAGGCAACGTTTCCCCAAGTGTGTCCGTGGGACACTGAGACTCGTAAATGTTTTCTCTTTCCCTTCTTCCTTCCTCCCTCCCTCCGTGGGGGGCCTCAGGCACCCACCCGCTGCCCCCCTCACCGCCGCGGTTGATGTAAAGGCCTTTCTCCTGCTGCTCGTCCTTGAGGACCTTGTTGAGCAGAAGCACGCTCTCCTGGTAGGCGCCCTGCATGTAGCAGTGCACGGCGAAGTCGTTGTAGGCCAGCAGGAGCTGGCGCTGCGCCTGCCGCACCATGTCCTCCTGGTGCTCGTTCATCATGTCCAGCGCCTTCAGGAAGTCCTCCACCGCCGCATCAAACTCCTGGAGCCGGCGGTACATGGTGCCCCTGTGGGGAAGGGACATGAGGGCCAGAGCTCCCCAACCCTCAGGAGGTTTGGCCTATGGGTCCTGGATTGCTACTCAGGTAACCTGCTAGCCACTAGTCATTTTTTCTCAAAAACAGCTTCCCTCTCTCTTTTTGGGAGCCAGGGGCACGCGAGCCTCCATGTAAGGCCTTTCTGTACACGGACAGGTGTTTCACCTCCACTGCTCATACGGGAAGCCCGGGGCTCAAGAAAGTTAAATGGTCCTGAATCATGTGGTGAGTCCTTGTTGGGGTCAGATTCACACCCGAGCCTTGTCCACTGAGCCAGGCTGATTCTCCCAGCATGACCTGCTCAGCAGGCCTGGGGGTCCAGGATCCCTGCTTAACTGAGGCTGCTGCCTGCAGCGACCACCTCCCATGATGCCTTGATCCCAATGGGGAGTAGGGAAAGATTAGGATTAGGTAGATGGGGGAACTGAGGCCTACACCGATTCAAGAGCTCTCCTGGGACCACACAGCTGGACCTACTCCCGCCACCTCCCCACCCAGTACCTGAAGAGGAAGAAGCTGGGTTCCAGAGGGTTGTTGTCGATGGCACAGTTCACACACTGCACTGCATGCTGCAGCTTGCCTTGCACGGCTAGGATCCTGGCATCTCGGTATGACTTCTGGGCCTGGTCTACCATCATCTTGAGCAGCACCCTTGCCTGTGAGTGCTTGGGATCCAACACCAACGCGCTGTGCAGGTCTTGATAGCAGAGGTGGGGCTGCAGGGGCCAGGGGTAGCATCAGGGACACAGCCAAGCTGAGCCTTACCCTGTCCAGTACGGGGAGGCAGACCTCCTGGCTTATAGGGGCCTTTCTCAGGTAGGCTGGCACCATGCCACCCATTCTCAGTGTCCCCGCTTTGCTGTTCCACCCGTTCTGCCTCTTCAAGGAGGCAGGGGACATTGTGGGGAAATCTCATCCCTACTGGCCCCTCCAGATGTGACCTCAGGTGAGCGAGGGTCACCCTTGGTGGTTTCTGCCATGGAATGGGATTTGGAGGGCTGCCTCCTTGGAGGACTTCTGTGAAACTCATTTGAGGTGGGAGGAGGGTGTGGCCTCCTGATTGTGACTGTTGTGCATTCCTATCCTTTCCTCCCTGACTCCCTTGACCTTTAAGTCCAACATAACTCTGGCCAAGAACAGATTCAGGCCTGGACACGAGCAGAAAACATTCCCAGGCAAATACCTTCTACCGGATGAGCATGTCTGTCAGTCAGTCAACAAAGTTTTGGCAAGCACCCCATGTCCTATAGGTAATTGGTGGAAGGGTGAGCAGAGCAAACAGTGGACACCAGGAAGGAAGTTGAGAGGGGAAAGATGGGAAAGGCTAGGGGCAGGACTTCAGAGTAGGCTGACTTGGGTTCAAGGGCATAGCTACTGAGAACTGGCTGTGTGACCTTGAGTCACCCAGCCCCTCTGGACCTGTATCTTCACCTGTAAAAAGAGGACAAGGGGTTGTATCTACTGAAACAGTTATTGTGAGCCTTTAAGATAAACATGAGAAGGTCCTGGCGGGGTAGATCAGTTGGTTAGAGCGTAGTCCTGATCCGCCAAACTTGTGGGTTTGATCCCCATTTAGGGCACATACAAGAAACAACCAATGAATGCATAAATAAATGGAACAATAAATCTCTCTCTCTCTCTCTCAAATCAATTTTTTTTAAATATATTTTATTGATTTTTTACAGAGAGGAAGGGAGAGGGATAGAGAGTTAGAAACATCGATGAGAGAGAAACATCGATCAGCTGCCTCCTGCACACCCCCTACTGGGGATGTGCCCGCAACCAAGGTACATGCCCTTGACCGGAATTGAACCTGGGACCTTTCAGTCCGCAGGCCGACGCTCTATCCACTGAGCCAAACCGGTTTCGGCTCAAATCAATGTTTAAAAAAGATAAAAATGAGTAAAGTGCTTAGCATGTGCATTGCAAGGGCTGAAGTGGTGGGAGTGGCTAAAATCCCAACAGTCAACAATCATTATCAATAATTACTAGTCTCCTACCTTTGACGGAGACTCTCCCACTGACTCACTGTTGATCACAGAAGCCCAGCCCTCAGTATAGGGAGGCTCACATTTCCCACCACCCCCAGAATGCCCCACCCACCCCCTGTTCCTTCCCCTCCTGAGTGTCCCAGCTCCCAGACACCAGGCCAAGCCAGAACACCGGCCATTGTTCTGGATCCTTCCTTCCCTCTTGCACTCCCCCAGTCTCTGGTCCTGACTTCCAAAAATAGTGGAACTGCTACCTACTCGCCCATCCTTCCCCTGGCCCCCTTCTCTTCTACTGGATGGCACCTAGCCTCTTCTCCAGGCTCCTGGTCTCCAGACTTGCCCGCTGCAGCCCACACTCCCTCTGGCAGCCAGAAGGATCTTTCTAAAGCCCACTGCCTCAGGAAACACCCTTTTGAGGCTCCTATTGTCCGCGGGAAGAAGTCAAGGTCGTCCTGAGTTCACAAGGCCCTGCCTGATACCCTCTCATATCTAAATTCCCCTCTTCCCTTGTGACTCCATCTCCCTTGCCCCTAAGTTGTCCCCTGTACTGTCTGTCCCCATGCCCAGCCCATGGAGTGCAGCAGCTGGGGTGCTTAGAAAACGTTTACTGAGGCGAATAAGGAAAGGAAGGAAGGAAGGAGGAAGGGCCTCTTTATCTAGTGGATCGCTCATGGTTGCATAGACGCATGAAGTCATTCTTCACCTAAGTATCTGCTTAGGGATGTCTCCCTGGGCTGTGAGTTCTGGATGGCGGTGATGGCATAAGTCTCTTTATCTTGTGGTTTCCGGGGGCCAATGCAGGCCTGGCACAGAGCCAGGGCTTAGTGACAATGGAACAATACTTGACTGGGCATCTGCCCAGAGAGGACAGTATCCCCACTGCACTGAGGGGAGGTGGCTGCTGGCTGCTGGCTGCTGGCCTGGCAGCCTCCTATAATCTTGGGATGTGCTGGGGGAAGGGCCCCCCTCTCCCCCCCTCCCCGTTCTACCTTCCCCAAGAAGTTATAGAGCCTGGCTCGGAGGATGTAGATGTCAGCGTTGGTTGTGCCATGCTTCACCTCCTTGATGACAAGTGAGAGGCAGTCCTGATACCGTCTGAGGGCCAGGAGACAGGCCATGCTGCGGACAAAGGGCAGAGGTGCTGTCTACCAGAGCAGCGATTTTCAACCCTTTCCAGCTCATGGCACACGTAAACTAAAGACCAAAATTCTGCAGCACACCAGACAATATGTTTTGATTTGTTCTCACTGGAAGGCTATTCTTTTATTTTTAATATATTTCTATTTTTTATTTCAGAGAGGAAGGGAGAGGGAGATAGAAACATCAATGATGAGAGAGGATTATTGATGGGCTGCCTCCTGCACGCCCCACACTGGGGATGGAGCCTGCAACCCAGGCATGTGCCCTGACCTGGAATTGAACTGTGACTACCTGGTTCATAGGTTGACACTCAACCACTGAGTCACACCAGCCAGGCTGGAAGGCTATTTTTGTGTTGGCTGTTGTCATTTTTTAAATTTGAGAACCTCAGGGAAAAGAGGTCAGTGCCCCTGACTAAATACTCAGGTATTGCATGTTTTAAAGAGTCTTACGGCACACCGGCTGAAAATCGCTGTGCTAGAGGCCCAGAAGGGGCTGCTGGAGAACCAGGGCTGGCAAGGACACTAATGGGCCACTCACCATCGGTAACGGAAGCTGGGTTTCTCAGGCTGGAGCTCGAAGGCTTGCGAGAAGACGTTCAGGGCATCCAGAAAGGCACACTGCTCAAACAGGCACTGGCCCTGGGGACACGAGGGACAGTCCCTTCTGCGTGCATCCCCGGCCCAGCAGCACTCATGAGAGGGGTAGGCAACATGGGGGTGGGAGAGGAGAGAGACAAGAGAGAGGCTCAGAGCCCTCTAGATCTGGAGAGACTTTAAGAGTCAGAGACACAGCCCTGACCAGTTTGGCTCAGAGGATAGAGTGTCGGCCTGCGGACTGAAAGGTCCCAGGTTCGATTTCAGTCAAGGGCATGTACCTTGATTGCGGGCACATCCCCAGTAGGAGGTGTGCAGGAGGCAGCTGATGGATGTTTCTCTCTCATCAATGTTTCTAACTCTCTATCCCTCTCTCTTCCTTTCTGTAAAAAATCAATAAAATATATATATTTTTAAAAAAGAGTCAGAGACACAGAGATGGAAAGAGATACAGAGCTAGGGAGAGACAGCCAGCACTACAGAGACACAGGAACAAAGAGAAATAGAGAAAATGTGGAAGGTGAGCAAGAACAGCAGAGCCAACAGTAACAGGCTCCGAGCCCTGTGTTAAGAACCTGAACGTACAATCTCACTGGTACTAAGTAGCATCCCCCTTTCAGATGAAAGAACTGAGGCTCAGAGAGGTGAAGTCACTTCCCCAAGGTCACACAGGAAGTGTTAGTACTGGACTGGGGACCCTAACAGACAGATTAAGTATGTGGTTTGGATAGCCCAGATGTTTCAAGAATTGAATAATTAGTGACATTAAAAGATATCAAAGTTGCCAAAATGGAAAAAAATAGGACTTTGTTGGTATTTATGGTTTAATATTGGTGTGTTTTTTTAAAAAAATGCAAATGGGCCCTGACCAGTTTGGCTCAGTGGATGAAGCGTCAGCCTGTGGACTGGGGGGTCCCAGGTTCGATTCCGGTCAAGGGCATGTACCTTGGTTGCGGGCACATCCCTAGTGGGGGGTGTGCAGGAGGCAGCTGATCGATGTTTCTCTCATCGATGTTTCTAGCTCTCTATCCCTCTCCCTTCCTAGCTGTAAAAAAAATCAATAAAATATATTTTTTAAAAAATGCAAATGGGGCTGATATTACCTTTTAAGTGCTTAGAGTCTCTAGATTCTAGGTCTGTACTGTCCAATACAATAGCCACCAGCATCATGTGGCTATATAAATTTAATTTAAAAGAAATACAATTTAAAAATGAGTTTCTCAGTCACAATTGCCACATTTCAAGGGCTCAACAGTTCCCCGTGGCTAATGGCTACCAGATTGTACAGTGCTGAGTAGGTCATTGTCATTATTGCAGAAAGTTCTATTGGACAATGTTACTAAACTTTACCAGCCCTAGTGGTAAGCCTACTTGGGAGGTGGGAGAGGTCATGAGAGGGGCAGCAGGTGGGGAACAGACACAGGGCCAAGGAACTCCCCAGGAGGTCAGAACTAGTCCCAGAAGCAAGGAGAGCCCCCATGGCTGCGGGGAGGTCCAGCGGGCCTGGGTGTGAAGTGTGCGCCTGCGTGGGCCTGGGCGGCGCCAGGCACCTGCAGGTAAAGCACCAAGGTGAGTCGCTTCAGGAACTGGGTGTTCTCCGGCTGGAAGGAGTGGGCCCTCCGCAGGTTCTGGACAGCCGAGGAGTAGTCACAGAGCTGGATGTAGGCTTCGGCTCTTAAGGCGTAGAAGTCGACCTGAGGGAGAGGGGACTCAGGATTGACGCTCAGTTACCAGCAGGGACTTGGTGGCCCTGAGACCAGGGACCTGGAAGGCATGGCATTGAGGGGGAAATGTGTGCTACAGGCTGGGTGTGGCCCCCAAACCCTCCCCCCTCACCAGCTGGGGGTCCAGGTGGATGGCACGAGAGAAGAACAACACAGCTGTTTCCCAGTCTTCTCGCTCCAAGCACCAGTGGCCTCGGTGGTAGCTGTGGGGGCAAGGGGCACAGGCAGAGAGGTGGCCTTGACTTTGACCAGCCCAAGGGCATACAGCTGGGACTGTGCAAGTGGGTGGGAGGCACTTGGGTGGAGAGACCAGAAGAGCAGATGGAGATTCTTGGAGCTCATCCAGGCCAGTAGCAGCCTTTGATTCACTGAGGCTGATGAGCCCTATTATACAGCTGAGTTCAGTGGAGCCCAGGGAGGGAGAGTAACTGGCCCAAAGCTGCACAGCATGTCAATTACTGTGCAGAACAGAAACCAGGGACCTTGGGACAAGGTAGTCACTCACTACTCCCTGACTTTGAGAGGAACTGTTAACCCAGAGAGTGTTTGTCTTATTTCATCAAAGCTTCGGAACGCCTGGCTGGTCCCAAAGATGCGCTGTATGGTCTCCCTTGGGAGTGGATTCACCCATGGCTTTGGCTCCGGAAACTCCTAGAACCAATGGACAGCAAGCTGGAGCAGGCCTCGGAGATGACCCCCACTCCACTTATCCACGCTTATCAGGTGTTTTACAGGATGGAGGAGAGGTGGGAATGAGGCCTGGTAGGAGGCAAAACCTGAGGTCTGGTGGCACCCCAGCCCCCTTCCCCCGAGGAATGTTCTAACCTCTCCCTCCAGTCCCGCCTCTCTCCCTTTCCTATGGTCAAGGTCAGAGTTTAGGATTCTCATACTCATACTGTCCTCAGCTCTCCTCCTGGTCCCCCTCCGCACTCACCTCCAGCTGTACCCAAGACTCGAATGCCTCCAGCTCAGGCCCTGCCCCAAGCTGCAGGCCTGCCGCTCCCAGCATATCCCGTGCGATCCCCGTGCCCAGCAGGCCCAACTGAGCACCACACTGACTTCTGCTCTAGCTCTCCCGCCTCGGGAAGTCCACCTTCTCTGAAGCCAGAGACCTATGTCCCATCATCAGTCCTCAAGTCCTGGCTGCCCCACTTCCTCACGACCTCTTAGTTCCTCCTCTTCTCTCACCCTCTCCTCTGGGCCCATGCCATCACAGCCAGGACGCCAGCATCGGCCACCCCTCGGGCCTTCCCACCGGCCACACGTCCCAACTCCTGTTCTCCGCGCTGCGACCTGGCACTTTCTTGAATTGCACAACTGATCCTGCCTCTCCCGTACTCTTAAATCTTTCCTGCGAACTCAGCCTTGGTCTCTGCTCTCCCGACCCTCTGCCTTTGCTTTAGATTCTCCCGCACCTCTTTGGAGTCTGTCATGAGGTCCCTTCCTGGGAGACCTGTGGAACTGAGTTGGCTCCCTCTATGCCCTCTCCCTCCACGTTGCTAGGCACCATCTCCGTGACGCCCACAGGCTCCGCCCCCTGGCCACGCCTCCAGATTCCAAGAACTGTTTGAGCCAGAAAAAGGGCAACACACTTTTATTAGCTGGGGAGGCTGGAGCTACAGCGAGGCAGGACCACAGCGGGGCCAGAACAAAGCTCCCTTCTCCAAACCCGGAGAGCAAGCAAGGGCTCTGCGAGGCCCACAACACACCCCATCGGGACACGGTGACACCGCCCCGCGGAATGCGCCGGGGCGCCCTGGAACGGCCACAGCCCCGCCACCTCCGCCCCTCAGAAGCGTGGCCCGCCCAGGATTGGACGCTGGCGGCAGGTGGCGACCACGATTGGTCGAGGGGTGGCTGACGTCAGGGGTGGGGCTGTTTCATGATGGGAACAGCATGCCGCCCGCCGCCGGGCCTCTGCTGGGCGGGGCTGCTGCTGAGTCGGGGCATGAGCGGGTGCGTTTTGGAACCCCGACCCCCGGGGAAGCGGTGGCTGGTGAGTGGAGTTAGGGGGGCGACCTAGGGGCTCCCGGGACCGAACTTCAGTTTTGCCACTGTCTCCCGGACAAAGTCCCCCAGATTCTTTGCCTCCGTGTTGTTTTAAATGTAGAAATGGGTCCTATACTCCGACGGGCTCCAAACTTCCAAGATCTCCGCCCCGGCGCCCTGGCGCCCTGCCTGTCCGGCCCGCCCAGCCTGCGGGGCGTCAGTTCCCCCAAAGCCTTCTGGAGTCTCCGGGGTTTCTGGGCCCCCTCTTCGCGCCCCTTCCTCACTCCGTTCCTGCTTTGCGTTGCCCTCCTTCTGCTTTGGGTTCCAGGGGGCATTGTGAGATACAGGGTGTCGAGAGCTGTCGGGCCTCAGTTTCCCTGGTGCCGCCCGCAGGTGGCCGGCCTGGGGAACCCCAGACTGCCCGGCACGCGGCACAGCGTGGGGATGGCGGTGCTGGGGCAGCTGGCGCGGCGGTTGGGTGTGGCGGAGAGCTGGGCCCGTGACCGCCGCTGCGCCGCCGACCTCGCCCTGGCCGCACTCGGGGATGCCCAGCTGGTCCTGCTTCGGCCGCGGCGGCTCATGAATGCCAACGGGCGCAGCGTGGCCCGGGCCGGTGAGTTGAGGGCACCAAGGGAGCCTGCCTGGAGGGCGTAGGGGCCAGAGGGGATTCTGGGCTGCGGCCACGGTTCACCTCCAGAGTTCCAGTTGCCGCACGGCCTCGGGTATTGTGGGAGCCTCAGTTTCTTTAAATTGTGGCCTCTCGAGGGAGTTGGGAGATGGGAAAAGGCCCTCTGGGCAGATCAGCGGTAACCAGGGCCATCGTTTCCCTGTGCCAAGCGGAGCTGTTGGGGCTGACTGCCGAGGAGGTCTACCTGGTGCATGACGACCTGGACAAGCCACTGGGGAAACTGGCTCTGAAGCTGGGGGGAAGCGCCAGGTGAGGCCCCAAGCCCATCTGGCTGGGACAGGGAAGTTGGCCTCCCATTTGGAGTGGGGTAGGGGTGCTGACCCCAGCCTGGGCTGGGAGAGGGAAGGCTGCTGACCCAGGGAAGCACTGACTGCCCCTCTCCTATCCCTCGAAGGGGCCATAATGGAGTTCGTTCCTGCATTAGCTGCCTCAACTCCAATGTGAGTCCACCCCCTTGGTTCTGCTCCCGGTGGGTGGTTTGGCATGGGGCCCAACATTCCTCACCAAAGCTGCCTGGGCCCTTCTGCTCCTCACAGGCAATGCCCCGGCTGCGGGTGGGCATCGGGCGCCCCATGCACCCCGATGCAGTGCAGGCACACGTGCTGGGCTGCTTCTCCCCATCGGAGCAGGAACTGCTGCCTCCAGTGCTGGAGCGGGCCACAGACCTGCTCCTGGACCACATCCGTGAGCGAAGCCAGGGGCCCTTGTCAGGCACCTGACACCAGTGGACACAGCTGCCTGCTCACCTGCCATGCCCAAACCCAGCCACATCCACAGAGGTGCCACGCCAACCTGTGGGATCCACTTTTTATATAACTCTTCTCTGGGCTACTCCAGGCTTCCTGGGATTAAAAGGGACTGTGGCTGGATCGGTCCATTTTGGGGATGAGGGTTGTTGTTCTCTCTGTGTCTTACTTGGAAAGTAGGGAAACTTCAGGAAGACTAAACTTTTTTATCTTTTTTGAAGACTCAGAGGTTTGGATCTGTAAGATGAAAGATGGCTGCTCGGAGGCTGAAGCTTCCTCAGGGGGTTCCTACCCTTCTCCTGCCTATGGAGGAGGGACCCAGCAGCCCCCCTCCCAGGGGCTGTGTGGGGATGCCTTGGGCCACTGAGGCCTTGTCACACCTTTCTTCAGCCCATTTCACAGATGGGGAAATGGAGGCTGAGAGAAGTCTAGCCATATCCCCAAGGCCACACAGCTGCAGTGTGACTAAGCCATGATCGGCACCCAGGGCTGGCTGTCATCTTGCTGTCATCGAGGTCCCAGGCACTCTCACCTCAGAGCTGCTGAGTGCTTGGAATGATCTCATACGAGTGACGTGTGAGAGCATCCGGAGGTCCTCAGGGTTGGGTGAGATGTGGACCTGTCGAGGCACCAGGCCCAGGTCTATCAGCTGGTAGGTTGGGAAGTCGGACAGCTGTTGGAACATTGACCCAGTCTTGCGTGGCGGGGTGCTGGACAGGCTGCGGGGAGGTGGGTGGTGTAATCACCTCCATTTCAGAGATGAGGAGGCTGAGGTTCAGAAAGGCTTTGGGGAGCCCAAATTCTAGCCCAGGGTCACTGAGTCAGCCCTTGACAAGTCCTATAGCTGCTTCTGAGGTCACACGAGGTCACTCACCTCTCCTTGTGGCCATGATGGTGGTGGGGACCCGCAACCATGTGGGGGCTTAGGCCCGCAGCTGGGTTGAGCATGGCCAGCAGCTGCCGCAGAATCTCCTTGCAGTGTAGCTGGAACACTATTTCGTAGTTGCTGTCCTCTTCCTCTGGCTGCAGATGCTGGTGGGGGTGGGGGTGGGGGTGGGCCCATGGGGATCAGGCCCACAGTGGCCCCAACACCTCTGGGAAACTCCAACCCCAGTGCCTGTTTTAAAAAGTGTTCCCTGGCTGTGGTGGGATACCCATTCTCCAAATGGGAAGACTGAGGCCCAAGGCCTCCCAGGACCTCAGAGAAGGACTCCATCCAGTTTCTTTAAGACCTTGAAGGGATCTTTGAATTGAAGACTCAGAAAAGGACAGACTTGCCAGGAGTCTCTCAGGGAAAAGTTGGGGCGTCTGGCCTTGGCGTGGCTTTCTCCGCGGGCCCAGTTATCTTGGAGCAGTTTCTGTCCTTGGCCGGCTCCCCCCACCCCTCACTTTCGCCCACTTCTTGTTCACCTGCATAACGTTCTGGAGGAAGTTGGCGGCCTGGGCCAGGGCCATCCCCAGGCTTGCCCGCACTTTCTGCTCTTTGGCCAGCTCATGCTGCAGCCGCTGCGCCTCGGTGTGCTGATGCTCCAGCTGCTGGCTCAGCTGGATTTTCTGGCTCCTGGTCGTGGGACCAGAGGAGTCAGCCACTTCCCTACTCCAGGGTGTTAGGCCCTGCCATTGCTCCTTAGCCCACAGGGCCCCTCAGCCAGCCCCAGGCCTCAGCCTGTTTGACAGGAAGCCTCGAGGCCCTTCTAGAGAGAGGAGGTCACTGGCCCGCGTCATGTGGCCATAAGGAGCCGGGCTCCTGCCTACTCCCGTTGTTCGCCCCACTGCGGGTCCCACCTCAGTGCCTCCTTGTCCTTCTGCAGCTGCAGGACTTTCTGCTCCAGTTCGTGCAGCAGGAAACGCAGCTGGTCAGCCTCCGCTTTGTCCTCCTGCTGCTTGTGGTACTTCTCAGTCAGCATGAGGATGATCTGTGGGTGCGAGCAGATGGCCATACCCCGGACCCACCGTGGGCCCTTAGCCAGCCCCACACCCCTGGTTCTAGACTCAGCCAGGGCTCACCCCATTGCACAGAGAGGTCACATCCCTGGAGAGCAGCTGGGCAGAGCCCCCAGCTCTCCGGGAGTGGGTTCCACTTCAACAAGCTATAGGGGCTTTAAACCAAATAAAGAAAAATGAGCTGGGGCCAGCACCCTAGAGCCCCCAGAAGTAGAGCCGGTCCACTCACAGCTGGCTCCCTCGGGACTTGGCTCCAGGCCAGGTACACCCCTGCCAAGTGTGTGTTTGCCCTCAGGGCAGGGCCCCCGGGATTCCCTCCAGCTTTAGGTGCCGAGCACCCTGTGACGAGGGCTGGCAGGCACACCTTCTGGTGGCTTCTGCTGTGCTTGGCCATGGCCTGCTTGGTGTTCTGCAGTAGCTCCAGCTCTTTGCACAGCTTGTCTTGGTTGCACTTGAGCTGGTCATTCTCGCGCAGCAGCTGCATGCCATGCTGGGAGACCCTGGACAGCTGCAGGGTCACAGTGTTGTTCTCCAGGATGGCCTGCTTCGTGGTGTCCCACATCTGGCTAGTGGCCACCTTGTGGAAGTCAGTGGCCACCTGGTTCACACGCTGAATGATCTCCTTCTTCACTCTACTCAGGGTGGGTGGGAATGAAGGGGGTCAGGCAGAGTGGGCACAGACCTCAGGCACCCCCCTTCCTATGTGGAGGTGCCCAGAGTGCCTAGGGCCACCTCTCTGCTCATCCCTCCAGGAGGGGGTGGGCTGTGGGCAGGAGGCTTCTCCCTGTAGACCCTTTGTACCTTTTTAAAAATGTATACATTTTGTATTGATTTCAGAGTGGAAGGGAGAGGGAGAGAGAGAAACATCAATGATCTGCACACCCTCCACTGGGGATTGAGCCCACAACCCAGGCATGTGCCTTTGACCGGAATCAAACCTGGGACCCTTCAGTCCACAGGCCGATGCTCTATCCACTGAGCCAAACCTGCTATGGCACCCTTTGTACCTTGAATTATGAACCAAATCAATGTATTACCTATGAAATTAATATGACTGAAGTCACAACACCTGGCAAAAGGAAGTTGAGGGATTCTCCAATGCCAGTGTGAGGGCGAGCTGGGGAGCTTGGTTATTTTCTCACGCCCTCCATTAACCTGCCAGGATCCCGAGGAGCGCAGGATGGGAGTCGATGAGCTAGCACAGTCTCCCCAATCAGAAGTGAGGCTAACAGGTCTGAGGACTGGGCTGCGCCTGGCCCACTGATAAAGGCTCCCAGCACCCGGCCTGCCCACCTGTCCCTGTCCAGCACCGACTTCTTCTCCAGATTGTACATGTAGTCCTTGTGTTCTTTCTCCTGCCTCTGCAGCTGGTCCTCCAGCAATGTGAACTTCTCCATGAGCTCCTCTTTCTGCAGCCGGAACTCCTCCAGGGCTGCCAGCTTCCCCCCTGCCCCACCCCAGGACACAGGCCTGGTGAGGGGCCGCCTGGGAGGGCAGGTCCCAGGGGCAGCGAGGGCCTGGAGCAATGCGCCTCCCTCCCCACTTCCTCTTGCCTGCCTTACGGTTCCTGATCCAGTAGAGCCAGACCCCTGCCCCTACACCCAGTCCTGCCCATCTTTATTGCTTTCGTCTGGAACCCTCCCTCTTCCCCTCCACGAATCTTATCAAGACTCGTTCAGCTTTCACCTCTGAGAAGCTGTCCTTGACACTCCTCCACTCCTGTCTCATGGAGGCAGTGGTGACAACACCCACTCAGTCTGAACACCTTCTCTGGGCCAGGCATTCTGGGTCACCCTTGCCACCTGGGTGACCTTGGCCAAGACACTTCACCTTCTTAAGGTGCTCCCTTACCTACAAATGGGGGCGATAGCACTTCCTGCTTCATAGGATTGCTGGGACATTCATTATGGAAGGTAATGAATGTGTAGGAAGCAGCGCGTAGCTGTTGTTATTCAAGGTAGACATATCCCCATTTCCCAGGTGGGAAAACAGGGTCAGAGAGAAGTGCTTGCCCAAGGCCATAGAGATAGTGGTAGAGCTAGGACTTGAGTCCGCAGAGCCAGAGTCTTGGATTCCCTGTCTCTGTGGCAGGTGCCCCCAGAACCCCCTCACCAATGATGATGTTCTCCGTGGTAAGCTGGTCCTTGGTCTCCTGGAACTCATGGCGCACCTGGGCTAACTGGGCTTCGAAGGCGTCCTTCTCCATCTCCTTGGCCAGCTGCAGGCTTTGGAGCTGCTCGTTGAGGTCGGCGATCTCGTCCACCCGCTGGTTGAGCGTACGCTTGAGGAAGGCCACAATCTCCTTTTTATTGTTGGCCAGCTGCTCATACTCCTGGCGGAACAGCTTCTCCTGCACGGCCAGCTCATCCCACTTGTGCTGGTACCTGAGGCGAGGGCGGGGCAGAGCTCCAGGGGTCTGGGCATGCCAGGCCTCTGCAACTGGGCCAACCTCCTCAAGACCTTCCCACAGAGGGGCATTTGAGGTTCCTCATGGTCAGAATCCAGCCTCCTCTCCCCCTGACCTGCACTCATGACCATAGCCAGTGTCTGCTCAGTGCATTACCTTCATCACATCATTAGAATGTAAGTTCCATGAGGGCAGAGCCTTTCTCCCATGTTCACAGCTGTGTCCCCAACACCTAGGACTGTGCCTGGTATATAGCAGATACTCTGTGTATTTGCTGAATTCTCACAACAGCCCATAAGGAAGTGGGTACTATGATGATTATACCCATTTGACAGATGAGGAAATGGAGGCTCAGAGGGATAAAGAAACTCCTAGTAAGTGACAAAACCAGAATTTGAACTCAAGTCAATCTGACCCCAAAGTCAAGGCTCAACCACAACACTTACTGCCGAAGTCGACCAGCTCTGTGCCCTCTCTAGCCTTTGCACCTGCTAGCTTCCTTACCTTCATGCACTGTTACCTCCTCAGTGGGGCCTTCTTGGCTCTGAGCCATATTTGTGACCCTCTCTTTGGTGCCCTTTAGTAGATTGGCCCTTGTCTCACTGGGCAGTCAAGACCTGATGTGTCTGTCTTCACCACCTGGCTGACCTCTGACCTCCTTCACCACTATATTCTTGGGGCCTGGCAGAGGAGCTTAGCAAATAGTAAGCACCCAATACTGTCTCCCAAATGCATTTTCCCCAAATACATTCGATCCAGTGTCTCAGCTTGAAGGAAGCTTGTGAATTTTTAAGAGTATCATCTGATTGATCTATTGGTTTCCAAGGGAATAATAGGTGAAATTATTTGGAAAGATGTTTTACTTCATAATTTACCCAGCTAACATCTTTTGAATGGCTACTGCATACAGGGCCCTGCAGGGTGCAGAACTGAATGACCTGCTTTGTGGAGCAAGGAAGCAGGCTGGTGTAGGGAAGTCAGGGGGCCAGAGCTCCCATTCTGCCACCTCTTCCTCCTGAAGGTGACTTGCCCTCCCTGAGCCTCAGACCCTCCATCTGTGCAATAGGGATGCCATGAAGACCTCATGGCCGGCCCTGTTTCAGGGACACAATGAGCACCAGCACAGGACCCACCTGGCACACATGAAGGAGTCAACGTTAGTCGTATCTGCAACATGTGGGGTTCTTGCTCATCACCAAAGGGCCTTTTAGGGGTGACCCTGAGACTGAGCCAGTGCATCATAACTGGGAGGAAACTTGGTTTGAAAATAAGAAAAATGGCCAGATGAACATGTCTTGGAAGAGTTACACACACACACACACACACACACACACACACACTTCCATCCCCAGCTGAGCCTGCACAGTGGCCAGCTCTGGGCAGAGCTTCTGACCCCACAGGACCAGCCTCTATGTGCCCACCCACCGGGCCAGCCTGTCCTCCAGGTCTCGGATCTGGATGTGGTAGAACTCCCGTAACTCCTCGGCTAAAACCATATCCATGGCCACATTGGGTTCCTTCTTGGCACTTCTCTTCTTCTTGGCCTCGAGCTCCTTGGCCGCCTTGTTTGCCTTCTTTTTGGGAGCCATGGCTGGTAGCCACCACTACCTCAGGGCTCCTTTAAAAGACCAGGTGGTTGCTAGGGAAGTTGGTCTCATACATAGCAACAAACTGAAGGAATGAAACAAGGCTTAAAGGGGCCCTGCCCTATTTTGGGCAAGGCTGGCACTGGCGAACGGTCTCCACCTCCAAGGCTGACAGCACCTCCATAGAGACTCTAGGTTGGAGTTTCCTAGGCCCTGGTGTCTCCAGACCAGGATGCCAGGCTCTCAGGGCATTCTTGGGCTCTGGGGAGACCCCTTCTCCCCCAAGTGGCAATAAGTGATGTAGAAATATTACAGTAGTTCAGAGCCCTAGAAGTCACTACCCTGCCCCTTTGTGCTGATCAGAGGGGACATATGCCCCAGAGCTCCCTAGGACCAGAAGAAGCTGGTCACCAGGCCCCCAGGCCAAGACACCCCTCCCCTGAGGCCTGAGACCAGCTTAATTCTTTGGTGATGCAGCTACATAGCAGAATCATCCTCTTGGTTCACCCAGAGCAGGTGGGGAGGCAGCACGGTAAGGATAGGTATTTTAGTGAGCATCGACCTACGAAGTGGGAGGTCACGGTTCGATTCCGGTCAGGCCATGTGCCTGGGTTGTGGGCTCGATCCCGTGTGTGGGGCGCAGGAGGCAGCCGATTAATGATTCTTTCTCATCATTGATGTTTCTATCTCTCCCTTCCTTTCTGAAATAAAAAAAAGAAGTATATATTTTTAAAAAAGAAATAGATGTTTTATATAGGAGGCTCCCATACTGGGGTCCCAGGACATCCCTGTGCAGAGCCTGGCTCAGTTTCCACATGGCTCGGTGAAAGTGCTCCATTTGTCCCACGCTGACCCCGGCAAACAAAGGCCTACTCTGGAGCTTTGCCTTGGGTGGCAGCGTCCTGGGGCTGGGGGGAGGGGGAGCAGAGGGAGCGGTAAATGTCCAGCTGGCGGATGCCCTGGCTGGCCCCTCATGCTCCATCTCCTCCCCTCTCCTGGAGACCATGCCTGTAGGCCTGTAGTATTCACCCAGTGCTTGTGGCCCAGGCACTCCTGGGACAGGGGCGGGTCCTCTTCGCCCCTGTTGTCCTAGGGCTTGGCACTTAGCAAGAGATGACAGTCCATCCTGGCAGTCTGAAGGCTAGACAAGGTGAAGCTCTTACTTCAGCCTGAGGGGTGGGTTTGAGCGGTAGATCCTTGCAGTGGGTGCCAGGGGACAGGGAGGGTTCAGAAACAGGGAGGTGGGTGTTTACCTTTGGCAGTGGGGCAGGTTGGAGCAGTGGTTGGTTAAAGGTGGGCTTGAGTTTGTCTGCCCTGGACTGCAAACAGGGCAATAGAGGCCCAGAGGGGAGAGAGGCCTGACCCAGTGCCCAAAACTTGGGGCCAGCTGAGGGACTGGCCCTCCAGCCTAAAGCAATGGCCATCCCTCCGGCTGGAGATTGCTGCCTCACTGACCTGGGAGGCTCCCCCACAGGAGCCTCGCCCAAGCAAAGGGTCCCCATGGTGCCCGAGTCCCCCAGCTGCCTTCTCCCTCCTCATGCCTCCCGGGTTGCTACCCTTTTACCGGAGGCCCATCTCAGGGGGTAGTTCTGAGTCCCAGCCTGATGGGCTGCCTAGAACCCACAGAAGGTATCAGCTCTTGGGCCTGTACTTCCTCCTGGGGGTCAGGGCCAGGTTTATAAATGCAGCTGCAGTCACACAGCAAGAGTGACCAGCTGGACTTTCCGGCCAGCCTTCTGGGTGGTGGGGTGGGGAAGGGAATGCTGCAGATTGAAGGATACCCCTTTGTGGAGTTTGCCTGGAGTCTCTCCAGAGCTCCCTATTCTGGGGCCACAGGTCCTCACCTTTCCCAGTGACACCATCTCATTGCTGCTGCTTAAACTGTGTCCACACTGGGTACTGGTGGTGGTGGTGGGCCCAGAGCCTCCTGACTTTGTGATCTGAGTCTTCTGAGAGGAGCAGGGGCCGTGCACACAGCCCAGGAAGCGGCAGCATCAGTCCAGGGCAGTGGCCGGTGGGCTGGGGCACTGCCACCTCTCGAAGGCTCTGGAGGGAAGGAAGCCTAGGACCAATGGAGACAGGGCGGGCAGGCATCATTAAACATACCTGACATCTTGCCAACCTCTATGGAGCACATGACATAAGATATTTGTTCATCCAGGGTGTGTGTGTGTGATACAGTACTACCACCCACTAGTGTGAGCTCATGAGGACCCAGTCTGCCTTGTTTGTGGCTACATTCCTAGAGCCTAGGATGGAAGTTGGCACATAGTAGGCACTCATAAACATCTGCTTACTGTCAGATCACACGTGGAGGGGATTCCCGAATAGCGTAGTAAGGAGCTCGATCCACCCTCCCTTCAGCAAGACAACTTAATTGAAGACTTAAAAACAAGAAAATTATTTAAAGTGTCTGAAAATTGTTCTAAGGGTGTACAGAAAATGGGAAAACATTCATTTAAGAAAATCTGCCCACTGGTGTGGCTCAGTGGTTGAGCGTCCACCTATGAATGAGAAGGTCATAGTTCAATTCCCAGTCAGGACACATGCCTGGGTTGTGGGCTCTATCCTCAGTTGGGGACGTGCAGGAGGCAGCCAACTGATGATTCTCTCTCATCATTGATGTCTCTATCTCTATCTCCCTAAAATGAATAAAAATATTTTTTTAAAATTAAAAAACAAAACAATGAAGAAAATCTAAGTTTCCACACAGGCAGTAGAATGAGAAAGTGCCAAAAGAAAAAAAACCTGTCAACCAAGAATTCTATATCCAGGAAAATTATCCTTCAGCTCAGCATCACTCTTCCACAAGCATCACTCACAGGAGGGGACAAAGTTCCTCATCAAGGTCATGTGGATTTGAGCCAAGCCTGCTTGATGCCAAGGTCTGTGCTCCTAGTCACTGCCATTCTGCCTCCCAGGAACAAAAGCCTGCTGTCACACCAATGTGGGTGTACAGGCACTTGAGCAGGGTCTGGCGGAGACCTCCAGCATGCAGGCTCTGAGATGGAGACATTCTAGACACAGAGAAATAGGGCGATGGAAGGACCATATTATCTACAGGTAGCTTGCTGTTGCTGCTAGGGGCCAAGACTAGCTTCATGGATTGTCCCCAAATGTGCAACAGCTACATATCTTAATGTAAGTAACCGAGACCCGGATCCAGGAGACTCCCAGCTGTGGTTGGGGTGGCTGGACTCCTCTGCCATGGACCATTGCAGAAGACTTTCTTTCCACTTTCCACAGTGAAACCAGCCCAGAGTCACCTTGGACACCATGAATGGGCGCCAAATTATTTATTTATTAGACTCAAGTACTTTAGTACAGAACAGTACAGAGATGATACATGTTTGTGCTTCGATACTTTCAAACACTGAAATTCTGATAATTTCAAGGTAAACAAGTTTCAAGACAGACTAGATTTTTAAAATATCCTTTTGATAAATTATTTTTCTATAAATAACAGAGAAAAGAAAACCAACATGTTCGACAAAGTCCTGAAGCATGAGCATTGGTCACGGGGAGGGGACAAAATAAGCAGTAACAGTAAGAAACCAACCAATGCAAGTACCTACAGTTCTGTCCTAAGGAAATAAGATATCTTAAGGGGCGAGGGGAGACAGACCTGAAAACTAATCTGAGTGCAAAGGGGAGAGGTTTCCAAGCCGTGAGGAGAGAACACCACAGGCATCTACCGGGCGGGCGAGGAACATGTTCTGAAAGGAGAGCGGGCGAGTTAAACTAGCACACACCACGTTTGCAACGACATCACGAGACAGTAATATACACGCGGTCTGCAGGAGTAAAAGGGTGGCGGGGGCTGGACAGGGGACATTTTTGTGACTTCCACTGTCATTATATTTCATGACAACAGCAGCAGAACAGTGTGCTCACTCCCGGAGAACGAGATCTGCTGAGTCTTGAGGATGACGAGACATCCTGCCTGCATTTGCTTCTTTAAGTTTCGCCTTAGAGCTAAGTTTTATACAGCTAGGTTTTTATACAGGGAATAAAATGATCATTTTCTCTTACAAGCACAACAACATATGACCCTGCACTACAAAAAATAAAGTATTAGGAAGTATCTTCCACTGAGGATCATCTGAGTGGACAAAGGTCTGTATAAACCCATTGGGCTATGATTCCGGCCATTGGACGTCTTAGGGGACGGGCCCTCTCTACAGGGAAGGCCCTCTGACAGCATCCTGCGGAGCCCACTCTGTTCTAGTCCATTCCTGACCCCTGAGCTCTCCCAGGCTGACCCCTCTAAGAAAGAGTTTCTCTGATCAAAAGATCAGGCCTAACCCCTTCTCCAGGCGACCAAGGTCTCCAGGGGGAGCTTGCTCCTCACTGGTCTGGGCACAGTGACTTAGACCACAGAGCGACTTCCCTCGGGGTCACTGTGCTGTGGACGCAGCCAGGGAGGGCGCGGTGACAAGCTGAACACCAGCCCCACCCACAGCCACAGCCACAGCCACAGCCACAGCACTGGGGATATGGGCCACCGAGGAAAGCAAAGAGGTGGGTTCTGGCTCCAACCTCCGAGATGCCACCTGGTCATCACTGCCCAGCCTACCTGATGAGAGCAGGCACTGGGGCGTGGGGACCGGAGTGAAGAGGACAGAGAGAACCTCAGTTTGAAATACTCCCAGAACAGACATCTGCGTCCCAATAAGAACAGAAACAACCCAAGACAGGTTTTTAAAAACACTCAAGCATCTGCCTTCCCATACTCAAGCAATCTGCATGTGTCGCACCAGGTTATGTACAAGGTCATGGAATCGTAACTAATGGGGAGAAGGTGTCCATTCATTCTGAACAGTCCCAAAACTTCTCCAGCAGCGTGCCACTTACACACGAACCTCTCCTCTCAGGGCACATATAGAAGACAGTCTTTTTAAAAAACACAATGCATTATTTCCTTTTGTTTCAAAGAGAAGAGGGCATCATTAAACACGAGAACGCAGCGGCAACAGCGCCGACTAGGGCGTGCAGAGCTGGGAGGCAGGGAGGGACAGAGGGTCAGCAAAGGAACCTCTGCGGGCAGCGGCAGGGCTGCAGAGCACGGGGGGAGGGTTTGCTTTTTGGAGGGGCAGCTTATTGTTTTAAGTGCTTATTTCTTCATCTGTTTTATTCAGTTTCTTCAGCGTGTCCAGCAGTTTTTGTGGGGTGAGAATCTGCGTGGATCCTGAGGGAGGCAGAGAAGACAGTGAGCTCGCCGACTCTAGTTCAGGACACTTTCTCCTTCCCTGCGCCTCGAGATTCCCAGACCTGCACCCACTCCCCCGCCCCACCCTGGTGTGGTCAGTGGAGGCAGGGAGGGGCTTGGGGATTGGGCTTTGGGGCCAAGTCACATTTGGGGCCTGGGAGACATTTGGGGACTGGGGATAAACCAAACATCCTCTGGCTCAGGCAGGGTCCCAAGCTGCACCGAGGAAGGAGCAGGCCTCTCCCTAGGGCTCAGTGCCATCTGCAGGGGATGAGGCAGCTGCATTTTGAACTCAAGGTGAAGCAGGGAGAGGGATTCCAAACCACATGGCAGGGAAAGGTTGGGAATGGGGCAAGGGCTATGAGGGGCCTGTGTGTGGAAAGAATGGTGCCTGGGAGGGAGGCAGCTGGTGGGCAGAACACCCTGGGGGAAGCCACTGACCTCTGCGAGCAGATGGTTGGAACTGCCGTGGTGGGCGGGACCTCAGGTGTGAAAGGGAGAGGGAGGGGGACCTGAGGCCTTACCTTATAGAGACCGTGCATTGTAAGAGATTAGAAATGCTTGCAAAAATTTAAGCTAATGGAATTAGGTATAACTTCTACCATAAAAAAAAAAATGAAAATAAAAGTAAATGAAGTCCTTTTTCATAAGGAGAGAGATCTAGTAAGTGCAGTGAAAAAAGATGCATGGATCGTGTGGTTTGGACATGGACATATCAAACAGAACAGAAGTGGCTGGTGTGTGAGCATGAGGCCTGCACGCATGCAGCAGGGGCCGTCAAAGAAAGATCCTGGTGGGAGAGAAGAACTGAACAAAAGAGACCCGTACTTGAAAATGTGCCTCCCTGGAGATGCGGTGCAGGCATGGCCTCATGGGACGAGGGGAACAGAAACCTCAGGATGCCAGATTCCCACCCCGAGAGAGGGCAGGCAAAGAAGGCTTGGGCTGGCTTGCTGGGCGTGACCTCACACACCAGGTCCCTGTGCCTTTGACCACTACTTGCTCAGCTGACCCCTGACTGCTAGAGCTGCAGGCCTTGGACCTTCCTGGTCAGTCCAAACCAGCAGCCAACTGGTAAAGCCTTCCTGGTGTGAGGGGTTCCTCCCAACGTCCCAGTCCCTGCAGTTCAAGTCCCAGGCACCTGTCACAGCTCAGAGCAGCTGCTGGCCGCCGTGCTGAGTGATGCCCAGCAGCAGGCACCAGTCCCCAGCTCTAAAGCCGACTCATGATCCTGCGCACTGAGGCTCTTCCAGCAAACGTGACAGAGGCGTCAGCAGCACGTCCCTGGGTATTGTTATGGTGCTCCTTTCCCCCAGAGAACACATTTCTGTGACTCTCCCAATCTTACTGCGAGTCCTAAAGAAAGTCAAAGACTGTCTACAAATGGGGAAGCAGGACTTAAATGTTACAAGTTTTTAACAGTAAACCGTTGTGAGAATGAGGGCTTTCCAATGTCCATCGACAAGGACTGTGGGTCTACACCCTGAAAGACAGCCCTGGGCTCTGGGTGCAGGGTTAGCTCAAGGGCATCCTAGGTTGAGACAACAGCAGCCCACGTGCCAGAGAAAACCATCCCTAACACCCTCCTCCAGGCCACCCACTGAGCTCCAGGAAATGAGGAGGCCGACTCAAGTTAGAGGAAGAGTCAAGAGGAGGCCTCTGATCAGGCGCCCCTCCCAGTGCTCCCCCTGCCCTTGCTTACTTGCAAATTCAGGATTTGGGGGAGGCCAAAAAGAGGCTGAGGACTCCATCATGCTCTAGAATTTTCTGATATTATCTGATCACTGACCATCTGGTGTTCCCAGTGTTTGACTGAAAGAAGAAAACCCAGGACCAAGAGGATTGGGCAATTAGAGGGGACTGTAGGACTGTGCCAGGCACGGTCCTGGGCCCTCACTCACTGGTCTCTTTAGAGGACCCAGAGCAGCTGAGTGCCCATTCTTGCCACCCAATCATCTGTATTGCTTTAATACTTGGGTAGGCTTTCCACCACCACAAATATTGCTAATCGAGTGGGGCGGATTTAAACCACAATTTGCAAATGTTCTCACTTTGAACTCACAGGTAGCTGACCACATAGGCCCTCTAGAACAGCAAGTGGGTCCCACTGCTCTGAGGGTCCCTCTTAGTCTACCTAACTGGAAGGTTGAGAAATGTGAATGGGTCTCCAAGAACAAAGTCATCCAAAAGACTCAATGCTGTGGGCAGACACAGAGGTCTGCTGGACAAAATCCTTCTTTCGCCGGCCGGGTGCTCAGCTGGCTAGAGCATCGTTCTGACAGACAAGGTTACAGGTTCGATCCCCAGTCAGGGCACATACAAGAATCAACTGATGGATGCATAAGTGGAGCAACAAACCCATGTCTCCCTCAAAATCAATTAAAAAAATTAAAAAAACACATCTTGCAGCAAATGCCATCCACCCACCTGCCACCTGCACACAGAACCAGACAGCTCTGACTCTGATTACCAGCCTCCCAAGGTGTTCTGAACAAGGACTGTTTATTCAGCCCCCAGGTTTGGCTTTCCTTGGGAAGGCAGAATGGGAGGTGCTCAGGGCCATGGCCAGCCAGTGTCCTGGCTCACAGCCACCAGCTATTTCTCACCTCACTACTGCCCTGGGCAGCCAGCCGTCTGCCCCGGGTAGGAAAGAGAAGGAGGTAAATGGCCTGGCCTTTAGAGCAAGTCCTTTAGGGATGAGCATCCTCCCTTCATATAACCCCCCCAGGTTTCCTAGCCAAGGTGCTGATGGCATGCCCCTGAGGTCAACAGGGAGCCGAGAATGGCTTGAGTCACCAATCTGAGGAGGAGCCTTGGGACCCTATGGCCCAGCCTCCCTGTGGTCCATACACTGTGGCCCAGGAAGTGGGAATGACCAGCCACAGGTCCTCGTGGCAGAGCTGGGGCCGGAGTCCAGGCCTCCCCGTGGCTCAAGGTGACTCACATTCTGAGACTCACTGGGCCACAGCTCAGCCCAGGGGGAGGGGGCATTGCCAGGGCCCATGTCAATGGAGTCTATGAAGCCAGGTACACAAACTGTGGCCTCATCACAGAATGGGCAGCGAAGCTAAGGCCTGAGTAACGAGACAGTGGAGTTCTGGATCAGTCTGCCATCTAAATGCATCCGAGGGGGTTCCCAGCCCGTATGGAGAACGGAAGGGGAGAGGAGGGAACGAGGACAAGAATAAGATCTGGATAATCTACCGAACAGACAGCGGGTTCCTGGGAGACTGAGAGCAGGGGCAGTGCGGTGGGGGAGAGGTTCCCACCCACAGGCTCTCAGCACCGAGAGGTTCCGTAGGCCAGGAGGGTGATACTCAGCGCTCGGAAGGATCACAGGAGGTTAAAATAAAAGCAGTGACTGAAAGAGCACATGGCTGAGAAGTGCTGTTTCCCCAGAGGAACATGAGCCGGAGCTCTTCCCAGGGCTGGCAGGAGCTCACCAAGTACATGGTGGCCGGTGACCCCCACTTGGTCCTCGGTAAGTGTCTGTCCCAGGAAGGCGGCATTACATGTCTAACTACCACTGACTCGGAGTCTACTCTGACGCTCTCCGCAGAGCCTTGCCCACAACTGGGTACCCAGGGGTGTCCCTGGAAAGCCTGCTGGCCTCGTGCTCAGGTCCCACACCTCGCCCCAACCTGGACAAGGTGCTCTCTTCCTGGTGCCCACAAACGCCTCCCTGAGCCACCAGGCTGGGGCGCGCCCCTCTGGCATCCCTCAGCCCCTCTGTGGGCTGTTCACAGCATTATTCTCATCCTCAGGTTAAAGCCCTGGGGCTGCCGCTGGGGGCTGAGCAGCAGGGGACCCAGGGCAGGAGAGAGCCCGAGGGCCGGCCTGGAGGCTCCGTGGCCGGTGTGTGAAGGCAGCATCGGACACATTTTCAATCGGTGTTAAGAACTGCAAGCATTTTCTTGTTAAAGGAAAATCAAATAAATAATAAACTAAAAAGAGAAAAAATAAAGAGTGACGGAATAATCAAAGAAAACCCTTCAGAGCGGAAGAGTTTCTTTTCTGTAATAAGCTGCTTTTACTTTGTTTCTTTGGCTCTCACTCCATTGTTGGAGCCTGATCCTCAAAAGATACCCTAGAGGACTCCCTGAAGTCGGGGTGTCTCAGGTCCATGAGAAATTTGGTGGGAGTAAGAATATGAGTAGAACCTGCGGGAGAACAGAGGCCAGCTGACTGCTTGAACAAAGGTACGGAACAGGAACATGCCAACTTAGGCCTACGTTTTATGCAGCCAGTGAGATATGAGAAAGCAAGACACACACGCGCACGCGCACGCACACAGGCACGCGCACGCACACAGGCACACGTACTGCAAGGATGGCTGGCATGCACAAAAGCAGGTGAGGCCACACAGCGGACGTCGGCTGTCTGAGCCAGGCCCCTCCACAAATCTGTGGGCCACTTCATCTCCCCAGGTTATACCACCTCCCAACAGGGAGCCTCAGGCCAGGGCCAAAGCTAAAGATGGAGATTTACCCCCAAGCCTGGCTATGACAGCTTCTGCCCAGGAAAACTGTGTTTGAGCTAAGAATTATCCAACACACGCATGCAACACGTATGCAAGCAGGGAGCAGAGAGCTTCATCGCGGGGGCCTACATTACGTAAAGGAAGGAACAATACAGAGAGAAATGGCGACCGGATGGGGGAGCTCCAGGGAGCGGGGACGGGAGGAAGAATGTCCAGTCTCCCCACTGAATGGTGCTTCTAGGTTCATCTTGAGACACCAGGGACGACCACGTGACTGGTGTGTAGAACCTGCTCCCTCTGAGAGCCTGGGGGCACTGTGACTCAGCCACTCCGAAGGGGAGGATGAAGCTGACACGTCTTGTCGAGATAAGGGGAGAGGGCAGAACCCGGCCAGGTAGTATGTGCTGATCGCCTCTTGCCAATTACTGTCAAGAGGCATCCGGGCAAGTGCCACTCCATTTTGTTAAGGGAAAGGAGGGACTGAGGAAAACGTGGCGAAAGCAAGATTTTTCTCAGCTCCCTCTTTCTCTTCCAACCCTAGAACTGTGGGTGTGCCTACACGCATGAAAAGGAGAAACACCTCCCGCTGCATTGAGTCAGCTCCTGTGAGTTGCTTCCTTTCTTCTGGAAAACCATCAGGAAATCGCGGACAGGGTGTGAGAGACCGAGAAGTAGTAGGGCCGGAGGGGGACCCTGGGCAGAGGCCGGCACGCCTCGGGCAGTCTCTGCTCACACGCGTGTCTGTCCATCTCCGACGGAGAGGTAAGGAGGGGTCAGAGTTTACCTTTCTTTCACTGAGCACCTCGGTGTGAGGCCCAAGGCCAGGACATGGACAAGTCCTACCTCAGGCCTAGTTTGGACTAAGTGGGTGTTCTTAACCTGTTTGGTTGGATAAGGAGATGGCAGCCTGGAGAGGTGGAGGGTGTGCCCAGGTGACCCACGGGCAGGGGCCGAGCAGAAAGTGGGCCTGGGCTGCCGGAGTCTGTGTCAGGCCCCTCCCACCGCACGCAGACACGAGGAAGGAACCCTCGCCCCTTAGCTTCTGCCGACCATGAACAGCTCTAGAGACGACGTTGGGCAGGGGCAGCGGAGTGGAGGACAGAATGAAACATCAAAGCATGGAATGGAGCCCAGTGCGAGAAGCAGCCCCTCCCTCCGGGAAACACGCCCACTCACCTATCAGCACTTCCCACTTGCCGTTGGCCTGGGTCACCTCGTAGGCGCAGCGCATCTCGCTCAGGCTCACGCCTCCCAGGATGAAAATGATGAGACGGGGACCACTGCGGTACTCGCCCGGGGCCTTGTTCTTATGCCAGTGCCCATAGCGGGCGCTGAGGGGGGGCCGGGGGAGAGAGAGATTAATAATGTTCACCCGCACTCATACCTGCACTTCATACCTGCTGACACGTTTACACGTTCGTTCTGTCCACGGTGAGCACAGAGGAGCTGCGTGGTGAGGGCTGTGAATGAACCGCAGTGGGGCCAGGAGCAGAATCGCTACGAGCGCCCTGCTGCCACCTGTCAGCCTCTTAGAACATGGAGGCGGCAGCCAGGTTCAGGTCGGCTTTACTGTTTGACATGTTAAGTTCAACAGCTCCTCCGGCATGCTGTTCGTCCAGGAGTCTACCCCCGGGGTACATGTTCCTAGGCTTGAATGGGCGCTCTGCTGGCAGCGAGCAGGAACAACAGTCAAAGGACAGCAAATGTGCACAGATGCCGCCCTGGGCCGGGCCTCCCTGCACTGAGAGGAAGGCGACATGGGCGGTGGCGCTGTCAGGGCCGGCCTGCACCTGGCTGCGATGAGCACAGCGAGAGGGTTCTCACGGGCCATGCTGTGTCACAACAGGACCACTATGTAGCTGACATGCCACCGGAGCCAGTCCCCTTACTGCCGCCGCCTTGCCTGCTCGGGGATTCTCACCTGACAGCGGTGGTGCTGAAGGAGGCAGAGGAGCGGGTAGAGATGTAAGGGTAGTGCTTGGTATCGAGCTTGTCCTCAATGGTGTCCTGGAAAGAAAAGAGACTGATGTTGCCCAGCCTGTGTGGCTCAGTGGTTGAGCATCGACCCATAAACCAGGAGGTCATGGTTTGTTTCGGGTCAGGGCGCATGTCTGGGTTGTGAGTTCAATCCCCAGTGTGGGGTGTGCAAGAGGCAGCCAAGCAATGATTCTCTCTCATCACTGATGTTTCTATCTCTCTCTCTTCCTTCCTCTCTGAAATCAATACAAATACATAAAAAGAAAAGAGACCCATGTGAGGTCTGCCACCTGCTGGGAAAGGGCTGACGGAACCCAAGTGAGAATTCGAAGAACAAGTCCCTTAGTGAAAACCATGCCAGGTTCGCAGCATCCAGACGCCTCCCTGCTCGGCTGCTGCTGCCGCTGCCGCTGCCGCTGCCCAGGGCAGTGCCCGGAGTGGAGAGGATGCCCAGAACCACCGACATGCTGCGATTAGTCTGTAGGTCTGCTCATTAACAGAAATCTTTAAAACTTCCATTGATTTTTCTTGCAATTAATTCTTTTTTCTCCCTCTTTTACATTCTGTGTGAGACTGTGCTGTATTCTGTCCCATAAATTCCTGACACATCGGCCTTGTGGAAACCAGGCACCGGCAGTCTCTCAGGCAAGTGAAAGCCTTCCACCCTCAGTTGCCCAAGGGGCTAATTATCTGGTGGGTAAGTCCCAGCTCTCCACCTCCTGCTGCCTAGGAACCTACACTCCCCCGAGGAGCTACCATGCCAAGCGTACACGTCTCCCTGGGGGTCCAGGAAGGAGGGGCAGGAAGGGAGCAGAGAACAAAGGAGGGATGAGACAGGGGCTGGCTTTACCTCTGCAGCAAGCCAAGAACTGTAGCTGGTTTCCAGATGTCTCATGTTCACCCAGCCTTTTGGTTTGTGAATTTTAAAAATAGGAAGCTGACTCACTGTATATATTTAAAATATTTCTTTTAACGTACAGTTCAGTATGAACACCTGCTCTGCAATGAGTCAACAAAGGGATCCTGAGCAAGTCTCTTCATTCTCGGACCCCAGTCCCACCTGCCTGTCAAGTGAGGAGTTGGACAAATTAGCTCTAATCCCACCCCCAACATCTAGCATGTGGGATTCTACGCAGCTTCCCTGATCTACAAGAAGAGACGGGAGGGACAGGCGCCTTACAAACGTGAAACACCTACTATGCACAAAGCATGGGCAGAGGAACGAGGTATAAAAAGATGAGCCAAACACCAAGCAGCGTACATGCACAAAGAACCTCCCTAACATAGGCTCCTGGAGTCCAGGCGGCCCCTGTGGGGCGGGGTTGGACAGGTGGGGTGGTGGATGGCACAGTGAGACGGGATGGGGACTTTGAAGGAAGGAGAGTGAGAACATTCCAGACAAGGGGTGAGTTTGAACAGAAGAGTAGAAGCAGAAATATGCTTGGCAGGGTCTCTGGCTGGCATGGAGGACTGAGGGACGGGGTAAATGGGAGAAGGGGGGGCAGGCTGGGCTCACATTCCAGAGGCCCACCCACACCTCAGTATGGAACTGGCTACTCATCGGCCCTTTGGATGCTGTGATCTGTTTGGTTCCTCCGGGTGCGGTACCACTGAGGGTCTCTACCTCCTGCTGCCTAGAAATCACGTGGTCTCGGGGACCTGCACCTGGCAGGCTGCTGGGCCTGCTCTTCATTATTCCCAGGACAAGACGCTACGAGGCCTGTGAGAGCTCCCGGAAGCCAGTCCTTTGGGTGTCACCGCCACCTCTAGCTGGTGGAGCTGGAAGCATCAGGCCTTTTCGTGAAGAGCCCTGGGCCTGGCGTCTGTCTCCACCCCGCCCACCCCTCATCACTGACCTCCATGATGTCTTTAATAATCGGGGTCCATCGTGACAGCTGGTAGGTCTGCTCACTGATGCGCTCCTTCCGTTCTGGCTTGCTCCTGCGACGCAACGTAGACTGAACGCAAACATACAAGATTAGACTGTCAGGGGCCACGTGGACCGCGGGGGACCTTGCTGGCCTCTGGAAATTCTCTCCCAAGGCCCCCTTTCGGAACGGCAGCATGGGCAAACACTAACGGGTGGGAGTGTTTTCCCTGGAAAAGCCAAAAGTATGCCCTTCTAGGAACTGGAGCAAAATTGGTTCTTTTTTTTTCTTTTTGTTTTTTAATATTTTATTATTACTATTTTTTTATTTTTGTTGTTGGTCCTCACCTGAGGATATTTTCCCATTGAGTTTTAAGGATAGTGGAGGAGAGAGGGAAAGACAAAGAGAAACATCAATGTGAGAGAAACACATCGATTGGTTGCCTCCTGTACCAGGGCCTGCGCCCGGGAGGAGCCTGCAACCAAGGTATGTGCCCTTGACCGGAATCGAACCTGAGACCTTTTGGTCCACAGGCTGACACTATCCGCTTAGCCAAACTGGCTAGGGCTTATTTTTTAGTATTTTAAATTGAATTTTAGAGAGAGGAAGGAAGAGGGAGAGAGAGGAGAAACACTGATGTGAGAGCAAAACATTAATCAGTTGCCTCCTGCGTGCCCCATACCAGGGATCAAGCCTGCATATGCCCCCAATGGAAAGTGAACTGGCAACCTTCTGGTGCACGGGACAATGCCCAACCAGCTGAGCCACACCAGCCAGGGCCAAACTTGGCTCTTTAAAGTCACGGCAGATGCAGGTCAAATTAAAAAAATATCCAGGGGTTAAAAAAGAATAGTTTGCTGTCGACTGACACCAGGAGAACACACCACTTTGGGTATGACTTACTCCTTGGTTTTGTTTCAACAGCACAGGATGTACTGAAGGCATCATCTCCATTCTCCCTTTGGTCCCTCTTGGGAACATGGGTCTAAAAATGCCAGTTCCAGGTCTCTGGTCTGGTGCTCCGGAACGGCATCTGCAGCTCTAGCTTGGTCAGCGCTGCGGCAGAGCTGACCGCCACAGGAGGAACACCCACCGGGTCCCTGCCTGGAGGCTCCTAGTGGGGTGCTGTGAAGAGTGCTCGGGACTCTTCCTCATCCTGGGCCCCCACCCCCAGCCTCTCCTAGAGCCCACTGTGGGCTGGGCCTCCCGGACAAGCTGCCCTGACTTGGTCCTAGGTCAGCGGCAGTGTTGATTCCCACGGAAGAAGCTGTGTCTGGGTGTCCAAAGGCAGAGCCAGGCGACCTGCAGGCGTGGCTCCTGCCGTGGGCTGGTCCACAGTGTGGCTCAGCTTTGGCGGCTGCGCTCCATGCCCACATGTGCACGTCGGGGCTCCTGGCGCTAACCCTGTTACTCACATCTCAGTATCTTTATTCCTCTGGTTTTACCTGCTTTCTCTTTCTCAGTGGTGAGCGTGTGCCTCAGAAGCTGCCTAAGTATGTCAGGGGAGAAGAGAAAGACCCACCAGCTTCCCTCCTGCCCCCCGCCCCACATCACGCGCAAGGCTGGCCCTTACATCGGTGACGATGGGCACGCCCAGGTGCGCCATGTTGGTGATGATCTCGCTGTCCTCCGGGGGGATCTGGGCGTGCTGGATCAGTTTGTTCAGGTTTTCCTCAGTGATGCCTGAGAGAACAAAACCCGTCACCACACCCGCCCTGCACAGTGCACACGCAGAGGCGCGCCCACCGCCTGGCGGGAGCGGGCAGGGCCCCTTCTCCCCAGCACCGGTGGAAATTAACCTGCTCACTGCATCAACTTTACCGTGAGGCAAGGATCAGGACTCCTGTTCCATGCTAGCCACTCCATCCCGGGCTGCGACCATCGGCAATTCCCCCTCAGGGTCTATGTTTCCCTCGTCTCCTGCTTCTCAGTCACCCTGCCACCCTGGGCCCACATCCAAGTCAACGTGGGCAAGAGTCTTTGTGCCCATCTTTTTGCACAATGGACACATATGGGCAACCATGATGGGGTAAAAATCAGTTATGTAAAGGCACAGGCCACAAGTGTGGTGCAAGTTCAAGGTGTCTGGCAGACGCGCTCCCTGCTTTAAGGGCTCCCCCGCCTGGCCCTCGGTCCTCAGCTGTGAGTCCCTTATCACTGGTTAACCTAGAACTACCGGGGAGCACAGCCTCCAGTGGAAATTGACTTGCCTACGTTACATTTCCCCAAATGTAAAGAGCCCCTGGGAACTTCTTATCAAATGCCCTTTCCACCCGCTTGGTCCCCCAGCTGCCCTCCTCATACCCCCCCACTCCTACCATTCTTGAGAAAGATGTAGAGGAGGATGATGCGGATTTTGTCGTAAGTGCTGACATTTGCGTCCAGCAGAATGGGGACGATGGCTCTCATGGGGTCCTTGATCTTCTCGCCTTCAGCATCTGTGCCCATGGCCAGGTCCTGCAGAAAACACACCGTGCTGGCCCCACTCTGGTGACAGTCGGGATAGGCGGCAACTATGAGGAAACTGCTGGTCCATAAATGTCTGGGATTGTGGCTGGGTTGGCAGAGGTCTGAGCAGGTACTTCTACGCTCATGACGCCAGCTGGCACCCATGTAACTAGCACCGTTTTCTAGACCATCAGTGGGGAAAAGCTCCAGGTTCACTTCGATGACTTGCCATCTTGTTTAAAGGTCGCTGTTCCCTTCCGGAGGTGCCAGTAAACTGTGCCAGCCTCAGGGGAAGCTTCGAGCCAGGGCAGCAGGCTCAGCCCGTCAAGAACTGTTGGTCCTGTTCTCAAAGGTGCCTGACAGTTTCCTTTTTTCCCTCAAGATCCCAGGAGTTCCTAACAATTATGACCTCAAGTTCATGGCCTCTTCCCAGTCTGGGTCGGAGGGAGGCAGGGCACCTCTCCTAGACCCCTTCACCTCTCAGTCCCACACCAGCCTCACGGATGTTTGTTCAGCAGGACCTGATTCTAACACTTTCCAAAAGGCAAATTAAATGTAACTAGCTCACCAAACACCACTGAGCACTCTGAAACAACTTCCGAGGACTAATCCCGACTGCGTTGTTACTGATGCGGGGATAACCCACTCTCCGGTGGTGAAGGAGGACCTGTGTCTGCCAACATCACCTGGGAAACTGACGCGTTTAGCAGGGCTGCTTCCATTCGGACAGGCAATGAATCGGGGCAGGTCTTTCAAACCTAAGCTGAGCCCATCACATCAAACCAGATGGAAATCCCATCATCACACTGAGAACTTGAGCTGTTTTTAGTGTGAAGAGGGGCCTTCTGCTGAGTGCCCTCTCTCCCCCGAGAAGCTGCCCTGGCTGCGTCATGTTATCACACTAGAGAACTGAGTGCCAGCTTACTGGCCCCACACCACACCACACTCCCAGAAGTCATGGCAGCATTGTATTTCCCTTTGCAGATGAAGAAAATACAGAGAGGAATGGGCACAGCAAACAAACCTGTGACAGACACACAACTCAAATCCCAGACTCTGACCGTACAGCCCTAACTGTGACCAGTGAGGCGGGGGCGAATTCGCCACCTGCTACTGCACTACCCGAGGCCGCCGAAGCTGCTGTGGCTGCAGCAGGAGGAAAATGCATTCGGATATAAAACTCAGCCGGCCCCGCCCGCTAGGGCTCAGAACCTTCGGAAAGCCAGACATGCAAAATCCAAACGGCATGGCATTCCAGACCACCCAGTCCCTACCCTTGAGAGTATATGGCACTGGCTCGCAAGGTGAGACCGCACGATCTCGTAGGCTTTCCCGTCTCTACTTCCTATGATTCTGCAGGATGTTCAAGGTCAGAGGTTAAACTTCTGCTGGGTAAGTGGTCACGGCAGGAAGAGAAGGACAGGGTCCTACCTGCTCCACCCGGCAGAGCTTATCCACGGTGCCTTGATAATGCTTCATGCAGTCCTCGGCAAGATGCAGGTGGGTGGAGTACTAGGAAAAAGCAGTTTGTGATCCAGATTACTCACTGATATGTGTGACACCTACCTATGATGCATCAACACTGGGCCAGACACCAAGGAATCACCAGCCTCATGCAGGCCGGCAAACAACCATCACAAGGCAGGGAATTATGTGTCAAGAGAGAGGGACAAACCACATTCCAAGGGTCAAGAGGAGGGGGGAATCCTTCGTGGGTGGGATGGGGTGGGATGATGGCTGCACAATGTGCCCACAAATTCTTCGATATTATTCCTCCAGGAGGAGGAGCTTAGCTCCCCGCTCCTTGAGTGTGGGCTGGGTTTAGTGACTCGCTTCTAAGGAACAGTGCGGAGAAGTGATGTGTAACATCCCGGATCAGGATGGGGAGGGCATGTGACTTCTTTCCAGCTCTCTCTCCCGGGTCACTCGCTCCATGGAAGCCAGCTGCCATGTTGTGATGACACTCAAGCAGCCCTGTGGCGAGGCTGATGAGAAGAGGAATAGGAAGAATAAAGAGAAAAAGATGGAGAGGAGAAAAGTCATAGAAAAGAAGGCAGCCTCCCATTTTTGTCTGTTAAGAATGGAAGATGACTGAAGATCCGTGGATGTCAATGAACCGGTCAGTGTGCTAGGACTTTGAGACGCTTTTCTGAAGCTGATTACACTCATGATCGCACTCAATCACTCTGGATCGCCATACCTTGCTGAGCTCTTTCTGGTACTGGGGCATTTTCTTCAGCATCTGGGACAGGTCCCGCATGGTGGTCTGTAAGGGAAGGAAAGCAGACAGTCTCACGCCCGTGGCCTTGACCTAGGAGGCTGAGCAAGTGTGGTGGGCGCAGGACAGGACAGCAGCCAGCACCGAAGCCCCAAGTGTGTTCTGTAACTCTCAAAATGAATCCATTACACACAAGATCATGTGTGTTCAGGGTGCCAAGCCTCTGCTCAAATAATTATTGACCCAAATAGCATGATTGTCTTATAGGTGGAGAGCTGAACTCTGGAGCCCAGCAATTATGTTTTCTTTGTTGGACTAGAAAGTTACTGAGAGCATAACTCTTGCCAGGAAAGAACACGTTTTTGTCCATCCTCTGCCTCTCTGCATCCCCAGCTTAAGCGCTCTAGGCATCAAGTTCATGTTGAAAGGCTGCAGCTGAGTAGACAGGGGACAGTAGGGAGAAGGTGAAAAGGCTGGAATCTGCATCCTGACAAGTGAAAGGCATCTGCTCACTCTCTAACTGTGTGACCCACTTAATCCCACTCATTTATCCAACAAAAATTTATTGAATTACTACTACATTCCAGACACTTTTAGGTGCTGGACATACAAGGATCAAAACACAAAAATTTTTTTTCAAGTATTTCTGCCTTGAAGGAGCTCACATTTGGCAAAGGAACTATCCAGCTGAGTGGCTTGGCGCTCTCTGTGGGTGTCAGTGTGGGTGCACAGAGCAGAGGCACTTCACCAGTCTAGGGAGGAGTAGGGAAGGTTCCTGCTCCTCCCCCCAAAAAACAGCACCCAACCTGGCCGGTGTGGCTCAGTGGATTGAGCGTTGTCACATTCACCAAGAGATCACCAGTTCAATTCCCAGTCAGGGCACATACCTGGGTTGCAGGCGCAGGAGGCGGTGGATCAATGTTTCTCTCTCATTGATGTTTCTCTCTCTCTCCCCCTTCCTCTTTCTCTCAAAATCAATAAAAACATATTTAAAAACAAAAAAACATGATACCTGAGCAAAGGACTGGGACTTCACAAGGCAAGGCCCAGATAAGGAGCTCAGGTGAGGCTGGAGCAAGGTGGTGGGGACAAGAAGGAGGGAGACAGAGATGTCCCAGACCAGAGAGCCTCTGGAGCCTGACGACCCAGGTTCCATACGATGTACCAGCAGGTGGGGCTTGATTCTCCTGAAGGGGAAGTCACTAACAGGTTTTAAGGCAGGGAGTGACACCATCAGAGCTTATCTCCCTCTGCTGATGGGTAAGCCACCTCTGTAAACAGCAGGATAAGGAGAGGCCCAGGAAAGTTAGGTCATGAATTCTAATTCCTCCACAAGCTAAAAAGGCTTCACAGTTCTTCCAGCTTAAAATGAATCATGATCCAAAACAGCAAATATGGATCCTCGGAGTAACAAAAAGAAGCTCTCTATAAATATCAGAAGACGGGGTTCCGGATCTCAATCTTGAATGCAAAAGAAAGACAAAACGATCCCGGATAAAGGGAGGACTATGGCCCCCAGCTCCCCAGCCTGATGCTGGGAGGCGTCCTCCCTGCTCCGAGGGAGAAAGCAGGGTCAACTGACGGGCACTGCAGCAGCGCGTGGGCCTACCTTCTCCCCAGTGTTCATTCTCTTGCTGGAAGAAAAATCTTTCAGAGAACGGGTCACTTCCCTGGAAGACAGAAGAAGGCAGCTAAGTCTCAAAGCAGCACCAAGGGCCCCTGTATGAATGATATTGGAATAATGCAAGATTCTTCCTTTAGGAAAATGTGGTGACTTCTCCTGTCATAAGGGACGCACTTAAAGTGACTTTCTGGGAGAGACAGACAGACAGACAATGTTTTTCTAGCTAATATTCTAAACCAGGGTTCTCCAGAGTGGGGTGCGTGAATGACTCCAGAAGAGAGAAGAAAATATTAGGACATCTACTTATGCTTATTTTACTTCATCCTTTCCAAATTTATGTTTTTGTATATGCTGCGAAGTATACACATTAGTACAACAAAGCATATATTTTACTTCACAGATAAATCGAATTAAATGTAAATACTGGAAATGTGAATCTACATTTTTCTAAAGTTGAGTGATCCCCAAAGTGTGGAGACCACTTCTAAACAGCAGACCTATCCAAGACTATTATTTTCTCACGCTTCCTTGTGAATTTCCTGAATGTGGCAGAAGGTGTCTTTTTCCAAAAACAGAATTGTTTAAAGGTCTTATAAGAATGTTTACAGATTGGAAACATTTTGAAACACTTTCAGAGCAAAGTACTTCTGTGTGTGGAGAGTTCTTGCTCAGAAATTTCAGGTATGACAACGGAAGAGGAAGATCCCACACCAGCTACATAAAGAGAATTGCATAGTGGGGTCTGGACCTTCAAATGGAACAAACTCATTTTACATGCTCAGTGTTTATAAAGCACTAGAGGCCCAGTGCATGGATTCATGCACCGGTGGGGTCCCTCAGCCTGGCCTGCAGGGATCAGGCTGAAACCGGCTCTCCAACATCCCCCGAGGGGTCCCGGATTGCGAGAGGGCACAGGCCAGGCCGAGGGACCCCACTGGTGCACGACTGGGCTGGGGAGGGGCCACGGGAGGGCTCCAGGGTATGTCCGGCCTGTCTTGCCCGGCCGGACCCCAGCAGCAAGCTAACCTACCGGTTGGAGCGTCTGCCCCCTGGTGATCAGTGCACGGCATAGCGACTGGTCGAATGGTCGGACACTTTGCATATTAGGCTTTTATTATATAGGATTTTGCTGAGAGGTACAAATGCTTTCCAAAGCATTCCCCTAACACAATGAATTTTCTAACTTCCTGAAGCTGGTGGAGCCCTAGCTCAGGGATCAGGAGGGGTTTATCATCAGAGGTTAGCATGCTGGCCACTTTGCTGAGGCAGCGAGTTCATGGCTGATGAGCTCCAGCCCAGCTGCCCAGAGCGCACACTGGGAACCGCACTGGGGAGAGAGCAACGCGTCGTCCTGGAGGAGGGCAGGAGGGCTCTTACTGGGACACCTCTGCGATGTGCTTGTGGCGCAGCGTTATCCAGAGGTCGTCGTCCTCGTCCAGAAGCACTTCCTTCACCCGCGCCTCTCCGATGCCGCTCGTCTCATACCTAGAGAGGGGAGGGCCCACACAATCCATCCAAGTCCCCTCTGGTTTGCAACAGCCAAGAGCTCACAGTCCTCAGCAGACAGATGTCCCCAGGAATGACTTTACAAGCACCATGACCATCTGGTGTCTGCGGAATGGGCACTAATGGCTGCAATTCCTCGGGCAGAGGCTCCAATCAAGGTCAACTGACACGGAGCTCTGTCTTAGATGCCTCAGGGTCAGCTGACTTGAGCGCCACCTGAGCCATGTGGCTCAGGGTGTGAAGTCAGGTTACAGGTGAGTTACAAGGGAAAGACAAAGATCACCCTTTGTCCCTCCCTCAGAAAGGCCTGAGCACCATCCTCCAATGCGGGGTGTCGGCCGAGGACTCCTGTGGAAGCATGAACACCTAAGGAGGGCAAGAACCACAGGTGCCAAGGGGAGAGGAGCAGAGATCCATCCGCTCATGGCTTCAGAACCTTCATCGGAACCACTACCTCATGGTCAAGGTAAATGACATGAGAACAGTGCAGCCTGTTTCCATAAAAATAAAAATTAGGCCCTAACCAGTTTGGCTTAGTGGATAGAGCGTCAGCCTGTGGACTCAAGGGTCCCAGGTTCGATTCCGGTCAAGGGCATGTACCTTGGTTGCGGGCACATACCCAGTGGGAGGTGTGCAGGAGGCAGCTGATCGATGTTTCTCTCTTATCAATGTTTCTAACTCTCTATCTCTCTCCCTTCCTCTCTGTAAAAAATCAATAAAATATATTTAAAAAAATAAAATAAAAATCAGTTTTTAGAAACTGAATTTCTAATGATTGCTACCAAGAAAAAAACGTTTATAATGAAGGAAACGGCTCCTCTGCAAATGCATTCAGTGAGAAACTCCTGTGGATGTATTTGTCATCATATTTGATGATCATCTGCAAGTAAGATTCAACGCTGCAAAAGATATGCACACGTGCCCAATCGACACACTGACATGAGAGCAGACTACGGAGCGGGGAACTAAGTCCTTGTTCTCCCCCAAAAGGGCCCGAGTTCCTGGCTAGAAGTGCCGTGAGGATGTTGGGAACGCACAGACAAGCTTGCAGGCTAAGTGACAAGACTATGGAAGCACCCACGTTTCCTAGAATCGATGACACCCTTTTCCTAAGTCAGAGGTGTTTCTGGTTCATTTGCAAAGCTGCAGTCCCTCCGGGGTGAGCATACTTACTTGTACACGTCATTCTCGATAGGCAGCAGATCGTAACTCATAGCCTGAAAGGTCAGCTCATGAAGGACAGGGGAACTGGGGTCGAAACCGCGGTCCAGGATCAGGAGCTGGGAGCGAGCCTTGTCTGGGCCCTAGAGGGAAGGACACGGGGGACTTTCACAAGCCACTCCGTACAGTGCTGGCTTCTGCAGCACGCAGGGCCCTCCTGTAAAAGGGGGCAGCAGGCAGTGAACCCGGAGACAAAACCTACTAAAATAGCACGGAACACAGTCCCTTTACTGCTTGACAAGAATACCAGCCCACACGTGTGAGAGAGAACCCAGTATGTCTGTTTCACAGTGAGTGTCCTTTGAAGCAGATCTGAAACGGAGGCTGGGTCCACGGTGAGCTCACAAAGAAGAGCACCACTGGGTTCAGCTACGAATGGGGCGGCCCACCATGCATGTGCCCGGGCCGAGGGGGTCCAGGCCCTGGGACTTATGGTTGTAAATCCGAGATGCTGAGGAACTCTGTGCCTTGACTGCAGTGGGCTTACAGGAATCTATACATGTGAAACAATTAAATAGAACTCTCTCTCTCACACACACACACGCACACACATACAAACTAGTGAAATCTGCACAAGGTCCGTTTTCTGGGGTTGACATTGTTCTACTGAGGGGGTTCCAGTGCTAAATCTGGGGTCGTCCCAGAGAACAGAAATGAGTCGTCACCCTGGCTACACTGATCAGAGTCTCAGTCAGGGGCTGAGCATGTCACCAGAGGCCACGAGCAGGGACAGCGGCACTCAGCATGCTCTGTGACAACCGCGCTGTCCCCAGCACTGCCACCCCAGCGGCACTCAGTCACCTGGTGAGAGAACCCCGTGGTCCACGTCCACTTACCTCGCCCATGGTGGGGTCATCGGCTTTGTAGGCGTCGAGCTTGTCCTGGATTAGCTGGGCCAGCAGAGCATTGTCCTTGTACTCCCTGCCGAGGAGGAGAGACACAGTGACGGGGCCTCGGGAGAGAGGCAGGGCAGTGCAGGCAGGTCAAGGGGCACACGAGTTTCACCTGCATTGCTTGTTTACAATGAGAATATGGTCACATATGTGTGTATAATTAAAAAGGACAAACAGAAAAAAATCTTTATCTCTGTCCCGGGAACAGAAACGAGTGAAAAGCAGCTTCCGATGAACAGCCCCACATCAGCAGAGGGTCCTGACCATCTGTCCTTTCCCCGTGATCGGCCATCTGCGCCTGACCCACCTGAGTCTCACTTCCCTCGACTCAAATCCCCTTGGGTCTTGTTTGCTGGCAAGTGAGAGCCTCTGAACCTTACCCCGGGCTCAGCCTACAGTGTTTCCGGGCCCCACCTGGCTGTACACAGTGTGTGGTGCTGCCTGCCACCTGGCCAGGCTCGGGCTGAAGCGCCTCTGCTCCCAGCCCAGCCCTCCCACGAATGAAGGCCAATCCGCCACTCCTCTGTCCCGAGAGATGGCCTCGGCCCCCATTTCCAGCTTTTGTCAGGAAACACCAACAACAGAGGGGGCCAGACACTGGGCAGACCAAGGGAGGCGCTGTTCTTCGGTTACACGTCCAGCAGACAAAGGTAACAGGCTGGCTGGAAACTGACCCCTGCACTCCAGGTTCAGGCCCTCAGCTCCTCTGGCTCCACTTTCTCCTCACTGGACTCCTGCGTTCACTCCCCCGTCAGCCCCCCAAAGGTTTCCCGGGGACAGCCACTGAAGGACATAATCCCAAAGCTGGCATTCGAGGCCTCCATCTCGCCCCTGCCCTACGCACACACTGTGCTAGACTGCCCATGCTCCTCACACTTGCCCTTGGTTTCCCAGCTCCACGCTTTTGCTCATACCGATGGCAAAGCCAACCGTCCACAGAAAAGGCCCTCTGGCCCTCATCGGTCTTTTGAGATCCAAACCTGTCCTCCAAGACCTAGTTCAAACGTCCCCTCTGGTCTGAGCTGTTCTGGGTCCTCTCAGCTCCAAGGGCTGAAGGGCCCCTGGCTGGTCTGTCCTTAGGCATACCTCGCAGCGCTCACACGGCAGGCGTGCACAGCCTACGGCCCGTCTGCCGGGATGTCCCTGCCTGCCCAGACCAGGGCTGTATCCTCAGGTGGAGTCTCCCCAGCCCTTAGCACACAGCAGGGAAGTGATGCATGGATGACTTTATAAAACCTGACTGTGTCCTTTACAGAATTATTTCTTTGTATTTTACCTTACTCTGAAACATCTTCTGCAAAGATGACGTTTGTTTTTAAAGGTTAGAAAGAGATGAAAAACTATAGGGAACCTGGGTGGCCATTACATAGGGGTTCATATTTTAGTTACTCATAACTGAATATTTTTGTATATTTCATGCTCTTTTCTATATGTATTATTATAGTTCATAATAAAATTTAAAAAATAACAAAACCATTGGGAGAATAATTATAAATGCGAGACACTTAAATCTTGACCCTGAGACAATTGGCAAAGGGATGTTACGGCCAGAGGAATCGGGGCAGCTGCTCCCGAGCGCACTGCCTTACCCACGATACCGCACGGCTGGGTACTCCTTCAGGGTGGCACACAGAGTTGCGATCTGCTCTGCTAGGCGCTCTAGTATAGGGTTCTTCATCTGAGCCTTGTGGGGACTGTAGAAGCTCTGGAAAGAGTCAGCCGAGTCCAGGGAATACACCTGAGGCGGCGGCAAAAATACACACACATACAGTGTTTGCATCCAGGATGCTGAACGTCAGAATGTTCTCCAAACCCGATCGCGAGTCTTCAGAGCATGTTTTCATTTATCCTTCAAATCTGGGCTGGGTGTCTGCTGGGCCAGGCACTGTGCTGAACACACGGGAACTATTCGTGACCAAAACATGATCATCTTCGTGGAGTGTGTGAAGGGAAGGCAGGCAGTAAACAAATGATAAACATAATGAAAAGTAAGTTGGCCCTAACCGGTTTGGCTCAGTGGGTAGAGCGTTGGCCTGTGGACTGAAGGATCCCAGGTTCGATTCCGGTCAAGGGCATGTACCTTGGTTGCGGGCACACCCCCAGTAGGGAGTGTGCAGGAGGCAGCTGAATCGATGTTTCTCTCTCATCGATGTTTCTAATTCTCTATCCCTCTCCTTTCCTCTCTGTAAAAAATCAATTAAAAAAATATATATATTTTTTAAAAAAAGTAAGTTGTATGGCATGTGAGAAACTGGTCTGTATGAGAAAATAATAAAGCAGGGAAAGGCCCTTACTGGTTTGGCTCAGTGGATAGAGCATCGGCCGGCGGACTTGAAGGGTCCCAGGTTCAATTCTGGTCAAGGGCATGTACCTTGGTTGCGGGCACATCCCCAGTGGGGGGTGTGTAGGAGGCAGCTGATCGATGTCTCTCTCTCATCGATGTTTCTAACTCTCTATCCCTCTCCCTTCCTCTCTGTAAAAAAATCAGTAAAAATATATTTAAAAAAATTAAAAAAAAAAAAAAAAGCAGGGAGCCAAAACCGGTTTGGCTCAGTGGATAGAGCGTCGGCCTGTGGACTGAGGGGTCCCAGGTTCGATTCCGGTCAAGGGCATGTAACTTGGTTGCGGGCACATCCCCAGTGGGAGGTGTGCGGGAGGCGGCTGATCGATGTTTCTCTCTCATTGATGTTTCTAACTCTCTATCCCTCTTCCTTCCTCTCTGTAAAAAATCAATAAAATATATTAAAAAAAAAAAAAAAGCAGGGAAAGAATGCCCGGATGGGCTGGACAGGGAGGACAAGGCCTCCTAAGGTTTGAACAGGGCTTGAAGGAGGTGCGGAGTGTCTCACCAGCAGGGGGACTTCCCCATGGAGGGATGGCTGGGCCAAAACCTGAGGCAAGCGTGTCTGATGAACAATGAGGAGACCGGCAGGAGAGCAGGAGAGGAGGCTAGTGTCAGACTTCACAGGCCATTAGAGGGTTAAGTAAAGAAGGGATAAGACAGAAATTGTGCTGTGACTGCGTGCAAATGGCGCTTTTTGATTGAACAATTTTGTATCCTCGGGTATGTTCTAACCACTTTTCTTTTTCTTTGGAGAGTTCCGGAAGTTTAAAGTTTTCTCTTAAACTACCTAGCCTACCAGCTAAGTATTTTCTCAGAATCTCACTGATGTGAACCGCCCTGATCATCTAGAACAGTGGTCGGCAAACTCATTAGTCAACAGAGCGGCAAACCGTGGCTTGTGAACTGCACGTGGCTCGCGAGCCGCAGTTTGCCGACCACTGATCTAGGAAACCGCAGGGTTGTTTTTGAAGTGTATTGCTTTTTAAAATCTATGAAATACGGTGTGCTGGAACATGCTAAAGGTGGATTTTGTTCAATCCAGGTGGTGACAGCGCTCACAGGAAAAAAATGTGCTGCCCTCAGGGAATGGGCTTTGGGCCAAGTGAGCTGGGAAGGCGACCGTGTTTAAATGTTCATGCTGTACTTTTTCCATCCCTCCTTAGCTAAGAACAGGTCACTATTTGGTGTTTAGAAGCCGATCTATAAAGATTCCATATGCCAGCAGTCGCCAACCGGTGGACCGCGGACCCCTGGTGGTCTGTGAAGCCCAAAAGGTTGGCGACCGCTGCCATATATCACAATCATTTTTTATCTCTACAAAATGCATAAATGTCCTGTTATCTTATTTCTTTGTTTGCCAGAAGACCTTTTAACAAATCTTAAAAGACCAAGACATACATTCTGAACCCTCTCACCATCAGCTTCTCCTTTGCTGGCTTAACAACTTTGTGTTTTCCAAGCGGGCGGCTTGCTGCCGCCCTCCTGGCACTGGCAGTGTTAAGGGCTAATGACGAAGGCTGCCATCTGTTCACTCAGCACATGACAGGCTGAGGTTATCTCTACATAGAAACAGTCCCTTCACAGCAGATGGGCGTCGTCTGATCCCTTCCCATCTCTCCTTCCATGCTCCTTTTGGATTGTCTACCATTTGGTTATCGGGACTCAGCGAGTTGGGGTGAATGCTGGGAGCACGGAGAAGTGCACACAAAGGCTTTAAAGGGTCAGAAATAAATGCAGAGTAAGATGAAGGCCGGGCAGACCCCTAAGGAATACCGCCTCTTTCCATTACATAAACATCAGCTCACAGCCCCTCATTCAGTCTTCCAGAATATGACACCTTCCCTCCCCACTCTGTGTACTGCACCCCTACCCGCCCCCCGCAGAGCTCCTGACAGAATAACAAGGATGCAGAGTTCCATGAGCTCCCTACCAGCCTCACCTGGGACTCGTAGGGGAGAAACGCAATGTTGATTTCCGTCAGAGTCTTGATGACTTTGGCTGCTCGAGATTTTACCAGCTCGTTAAACAAGGCATCTGGACAAGCTGCAGGAATGACAAAAGCCACTAGGTTTTCCTGTCCATTTGCTGGTTAATTGCCATAGTCACATGTGTCTGGTGGATTCTTCATTTATTAGCATTTTAACAAAGAAAATAAAAAGTTAATTCCTTCCTAAAATATCCACTACCTCCAGGCTATAAAAGGAATATAAAAACACCCATAAGGTTCAACATAGAACAGAGGAACAATGGCAATAAAGACTGAGATACTGACAGCTAATAAAAAGTGTTTTCTGACATCAAGGAGAGGAAGGGGAAAACCCAGAAGGGATTAAGGGGTGGGAGAAGACCTGCAATATACACGACACCATGCACCTGACATGCTCGTGAAAAATAAAGTAACGGAAAATCCGTCACTGGGCAATGTGATGCTGGTGTTTCCCTGGACCCTCAAGGAGCTCAGCCGCTCAGGACCCACTTGGTGGGGAACCACGGTTCACACAGCTCTCCTGGGCCAAACACGGGTGCAGGGTCCCAGAAATGCATTCTTGTTTCATTATTACTCATGCTGCCTACCTGCTCTCTTTGTCACCCACATTAAAATAGTATAAGTATTCTTTGCCGGAACCTTTCCCCACTTTCTCAGGGTAAGTTTTGCCGGGTTTCCTTCAGAGAAGAACACCAGGGAATCTGTTGTTGTTGTGTGCTCTTTAGCTATCCCGCCTTACTCATCTCTCTGCTGTTAAAGATTGACCAGGATGTTAGGTCACTGGCTCCTTGCACACAAATCCACAAAATAACAGAACGGACTCCAGGACAATGATGCCAGGCTAGCTGAGATAAGACCAGATGAAATCTTTGTGGTCGGAAAACGGATGGACGTACACTATAGTTTAGTGATATCTGGAAGTCCATATGGTGGAACACCAAGGCTGGCACCGGGAAATTCTGCTCAGCATTAAACCCTCCAGTCCTAAGAAGAAGTGCTATTTTTTATCAGAAAGGACTGCACTAGCTAGAGGGTTTGCATATGTATGTGCTTATTTTTGTCTCTTATGCAATTTTTCTTCTAAAAGAAAAGATCGGGACAATCATGGCAACAACCCATTTCTTCCCCGTTGCCCTGGCGTGGTTCTGGTTCACCGTGCCACGCAGAAGGCCTCCCTGGAGGACGGAGCAGCACCTGACAGCCGTACTCACAGTCAGTGAAGAAGACATGGGCAGCCCGGTACTTCGCCGTCGGTGGGTCCTTAAAGTCATTCATGAGGGAGCGGATAGACTGTGAAGAGGGATAAAAAAGGCAACTGAATCCAATTCTAGAAGCAAATGGAACCTATATCTGGTCAAAATTAAATCCAAGAGGGCACTCAAGCTACTTGTACAAAATAGGGGATTTTTAATGTGCAATTCTAACTCATGTTTTGAAATTTGCAACTAGGATTATTTGGGAGTTTAGATGAACAAAAGCCTTCTTAGATCATTCCAGAATGACAGTGTCAGTTCTTTGATGCCACCATAACATCGGTCCCTAAGAAGAGACCCACAAGAGAGGAAATTGGTCAAAACTTTCCAGGAGATTCACACCGATGAAGTTCTAGCGATATAGTTGCATCTTCAGAAACTCACACGTAAGCCAGCTTTTACAAGGGAAAAGAAAGTGTGAAAACTGCGGGCAACTTATGGGCTGAGAGACAGGCCTAAGACAACTATTAGCCAAAGCCAGGAGGTGGACCTTGTCTGGATGCTGGTTTGAACCAACCCCCCACAATGGTAAGACAGGTAATTCCGAACACTAATGGGATGGTGATGCATTCAGCCTGAAAGTATAAGACACCTGAGTTCGGAAGGCTGATCCCTAACTAGATAAAGTGGACTCCTACCCAGAGAGGGCGTGCAAGGGGGAAGCTGAACGGCCTGGCACTGGCTTTCTGGACAGCGGTGTATTTCAGACAGCGTAAGGCTCTCTCCACTCCTCTCTGCCTCTCCCACCCCCCGATTGTGAGCTGTGGTTAAGCAGAGCAGTGTGTTAAATGCGTGCTTAACCTAGAAACGGCAGACACTGCTGCGCAGACGCCACGCCAGCACGAGTGACCTTAGCCAAAGCTCTTCCAGGGGGAGGACTTACCTTCTCTGACGGAGTGATGAGGTACACAGCCTCCAGGCTGGGCAGTGGCTCCCTGCACTTGTTGATATCTTCCACAACTAGACAACAAAACAGCAGCCCGCCGTGAATAAGAAAATGCAACTGGTCATCACAAGACTGGAAGTGACAGGCACAGGCTACCTTCAGACAAGCACACATAAAAATCTGGGGGGGGGGGGGGCGGGGGTCACCGCTTCCTGAGAGTCACCGCTTTCCACTGTCCCACAGAGCTCAAGATTTTAGAAAACCGGAAACCTTATCCCACTAAGTATTCCCCACTCCCCATTTCGGTTTCAGTGAATTCCTTGATCTGCTCTGACTGAAAATGGAAAATCTGCCACTTCCTTCAGGTTTTGTTGCTGTTGTTGTTCATTTGTCCCCCAAAATCCAAGTTCCTTTAGAATTCCCACGCTGGGTTTATTTATCAGCCGCTGGCCAGTTTTATCATTTTCCTCTGTATAGCAAATGAGGACATTCCAGACATACCCTCTCAGTAGTTCCAAGGCAAAACGTTACATGTTGTTAAGGCAAACCAGGGCTTTTGGTCACTTGTTCTTTCTGGCTGTGTCACCACCCTAGAGAGAAGAGCTTTGGGAGGGTCGCCCTCTCACAGTCACCTGGCAGAGCTCAGGAGTTACCTCCGCTGGACCATCTCTGGTACAGGGAGAGCGGTACTGTGGGGCCCTTTCCTATGCAGGTGGCTGAGGGAAATAAGCGCATCACTTCAGGAGTATCCCTTGAAACATTTATAAAGACTTCTCACCCCAAGTAATGTTCAAGTTAATACCGAACCCCTCAACCCATCTACTTCACCAGGGGTTGTACATTCTTGAGTCTCATAAGCCAATAATACTTTCCCCGAAAATGTTTTGGGATTCATCATAGGGTTGCTTACTTTTAAATTTTGCCAAACAAGTGCACTTTTAAAAAGCTACCCTTGGGGTAGGGAAGAGTCTGTGTGCAGGAGGAGAGAGCTGAACCCTCACCTACACCACAGGAAGTCAATAGATAATGTCTAACATCGATGGATCAGGAGATAATATTATAAGTATTTATTTAGAAAAATAACAAAGATAACCAGAAGAAAGAGCAAGATGGCTTTTTCTGGGGTGACTGGCCTGGGGGTTGGGGGAGAAGAGAGTGGGGCAGGGCAATGCTGCTCCTTTGCTAGAAGCTTGTTAGCTCCATTTGGCCTTTTCCTCCCCTAACCTTTGTACGTTTTTTTGCTTTGACAGAGAAAAACATAGTTTTAAAAATTAATGAAAATAAGTTTGTAAGCTCAAAGCATCTAACCATAGGACACTTAACTCTCCTAGACACTGCTAAGTGTTTTTCAAAGCAGCTGCACCAACTGACAGTCACATAGGAATTCCCATTTTTCTACATCCTCCCTGGCACTTGGCAGTATCAGAGTTTACATAGTCCAGTCTGGTGAGTGTACAGCCATCTCTCACTCTGGTTTCAATTGTAGTTCCCTGGCCCTTAAAGTGGGCAAGCAATTTTTCATGTATTTATTGGCCATTTTGGATTTATTCTTTTTTTAAGTGCCTGGTCAGGTCTTTTGCCCATTTTTTCTTCTTCTTCTTCCTATTGGATGGCCTGCCTTTTCCCCTGATTTAGCCTTCCTTTTGGCATCCTTTAACAGATATCTAATGAGCATCCAGCAGTGGCCCAGGGATTCAGTGATGAACAAGAAGCCTTGGGTCTCTCTCAGGAACTTACAGTCTTACCACCCAGGTCGGTGGAAGAGTCTAAAGTCAAGTAGATAACACTGAATAGGGAGGAGGAAAGCTGGCACGAAGGGAAGGCCTGCGTGTCACTAACGGGCAGAGAGAATGGTGCGCTCACTTGTTATCCCCTCGGTCATGATGTCCGTCATCTTACAGCAGGAGGAGAGCATCCTCATGCTCAGCTGATCGACCACCAGCACCTGGAAGCAGAGAGACCAGCTTACAGCCCGTACGGCACCTTCTCGCTCTTCTCATCAGCTCACCGCGTCAGACTTCAACGTGAGCCCCAGAAGGGCAGAACACTGAGACTCAGCATTTCCGGGGGCCAGCAGAAGTTTGCTGAAATGCATGCTAGCTTTTTCCCCACACGCTAACCTAACTTGGGAGTTAAGAGCTTGCTCTTACTGACATGACTTAATTTTATAAGTTAAAAAAAATTAACCTTTTTATTTTCCACGATAAAGAGATCCATTACTCATAAAAATGCAAAGAAAGAGAAGAGACAAAAACAATCTATAGCACCCACACTCAGAGAAGCTATACTGGGAGGCTTTTCTCAGGGCACAGCTTTTTCTTAAAGGGAGAGAGCTCCGCACTCGCGCCACAAGGACAGTCCGGGAGGTGGGGACTGTTACAGTGTCACCTGGACGCACCTTCACCAGCACTTACATCACCTGGGAGCAAACTGCGCTTCAGTCCAGATGGGAGGAACAAGACGTCCATCGGGCCTAAAAGTTTCCCGCCTGCAGTTCTTCAGCTAACCTTTCCTAGCTCCGTGCAGCCACTGTGGACCGAGGGAAGCAGCTAAAGCAAGGCTAGCTCTCCCTCTTTAATGATATACACTGAGGGAACGGAGGCTAGACACGATGTGGCCCAGAAAGCACCCTGCTGCAGCGTAAGGGCCAGTGATCATTCTATGCAGCAGCTTCCTCGAGATCCTTTTACAACTCCTAGGTCCACAAAGACAGGCATAGAGAGTTCCCTCCGCGCTGGGGTGAGGGGGATGTGCTGCTAAAACAGCCTCACAAGTCCCGGGGGAGACTTCAAAACCCTCCTGTGCCGTCACCTCTGCTGCTCCCGGCCGATGGACTTGAAACTTGCAGGCAAGAGTGGTTGGAATAAACTTCAATAGCACACAGGGAAGCTCAAGCGCAACGGATGCTCTCCTGGCCAGTGTAAGGCCCGGCCCCAGACAACCAAGAGACCCTTAAAACGCTGACTTCCTGAATGGAGGCCAGCACACCGTCCACTCCTCGCGTCACCCGCTCCAGGACCTGAGGCCATAACCAACCAGTTTGATTGACTTAAATACTTGTTTCATGTACATTACATGTGAAACAGCCAGCGTTGTTCTCCAAGTTACATGAATAAACATGTAGCTACTGACAGATGGGGACAGACCGAAAGGGGGCTTTCCACCCCGTCGTGTGGGCTCCATGGAGATGCTTTAAGGCTGCCAGGGGGGCCAAAGGGCCTTGCCTTTCTCCCACGGTGGGCAGACCCGCCCTCTCCTGGTTACATATGGGTTCCAGCTAAGGTTCTGTTTGAATAAAAGAGTTCCACTGAGAACCTGCCTCAGCAGGTGATCTTTCAGATAAGCGTTATGACCAAGAGATTTCATAACCAGGATCATGTCAAATGAGAGGCATAAGCAGATTACCTTTCCTAATGTTATTCTCTGGACACAACGAAGGTCTTCACACTCTGCCTCTACACCTTTCCCGCACTGTAATTCTTTCCACGTGAACTCCCCTTTAAGGCCATTAATTATACTGTTCTGCTTACCTTCCACTCCCCCTTCTTCTTTACCTTCTTTATCACATCATGCATGATCTCTGAAAAAGGAGGGCAAAGAAAGGGAGGAGGAAAAGGAGAAAGGAAACTTTAATGTACGTTCAAGGACTTCAACTCCTGCCTACTAGACTCGGTCATTTTTCTCCCCAGAGGCTTTGTTCTCGTTGCTCAAACAGTCTGTTCACTGAGCCAGACTCAAGCCACCATAAAGGGTTTTCTTTCTGGACTGGCCTGTGTGGCTCAGTAGTAAGCTTCAGCCTGTGAACCAAAGGGTCACAAGTTCGATGGCCAGTCAAGGGCACGTGGGTTTCAGGTTTGGTCCCCAGCCTCATGTGTGGGAGGCAACCAACCAATGTGTCCCTCTCACATCGATGTTTCATCTCTCGCTCTCCCACTCCCTCCGTCCCACTCTCTCTAAAAATCAGTGAGGATTAACAACAACAACAACAAAGAGTTCTCTTCCTGTTTCCTTAATTTGGTGGCTCTCAAACTTTTTGGTCTCAGGACTACTTTACACCTCTAAACACTGAGATTCCCAAAGGGTGTTTGGTTAGTCTCTATCATTCCCCTTTACACATGCGTGTACCCAGCCATGCAGGTTTCATAGGAAAGGCCACTTTTACCGCCCTTTCCTAACCCAGGCGGTAAGCAGGCCTGTTAGCAAGTGTGTTTCAAACGCGTAGGTCATTCTCTATGGCACAATGGTTCCCAACTCTGCTTTCGACTAATGCAGTAATCTGATGTGCAGTAAACGTGTTCTGAAATGTTTAAGAACTGTATTCCTGATTACAACAACCCACTCACGGCAGTACTCTTGGAAAACACAGAAAATACCATGTATTACTTGTTTACTTAAAAAAAAGAAAAAAGAAAAATAACCTGTAATCCTGTCAACTTGAAATGCTTAATGAACATTTTAGTTATTTCCTACTAGCTTTTTCTATGCACTCTTACAGTTAAAATCATGCTATATATATAATTTTGATTATACCTTTATTTTTCAGTCACCAAACTCATTTCCCCAGGTTAATAAAAATGCTTTCTAGGATTTAAAATGCAACCATAATAGTCAATAGTTTCCCAATAGCCATTTAGATTATTTCCCATGTTTCAGTGGAATGAAAAATTAGAAACAAATATATACAATAATAGAGCAGTGGTAAGTCATTTAGGTTACATTTCTACAATGGACTACTATTTACTCATTAGAAATAATGACATAGGAACTATATGTATTCATTCATTCACTCATTCAGTAACATTTGTTGCGTAGCCACTGTTGGCCAGTCATTAAGCATCGGGCATGAACAGGAGCAGGATACCCCATGGCGCCAGGGGGAAGGAGGGAGGAGACCTTGGTGGGCTTGGAGATCTGGTGGCAGAGGTGAGGGTTTCCTGTTGGAGATGGGTCCCGGCTAAGAGTGGGCAGAGTGGTCTCACATATGGAAGGTCTGAAGAAAGAGGGTAGCAAATACCTTCCCGAAGTCTGGGAAAGTGAACTTAGAGATGTGTTAGCGTTTCTGGACAGTATTAAGGGCTAATTTGAGGTTCATGACGATGAATTTAATGTGAAACCAGGCAGCTCAATTGTGGGGTTTTTTGGTGTATTTTTTCAAACAATGTTCATCTATCCCGGTACAGGCCAGGAAGGAAAGAAGAGTTGGTTTCAACTAGTTTAGGGTTAGGGTTTCCCCAGGTGAGTACAACAGAGGGAGAAATTGCTCAAAATAAATGGCTAAGAGAGGGGGGAAAGGGCATGTTACAACTATTTTTTAAAGTATACAAAAATAGGAAAAATTAGAGAAAGTTATACCAAAATGTTATTTTTGCGCAGTAAGATTATGATTAATCTTTAATTGCTAATTTGTCTTCCTATGTTCTCCCCAGCTTTCTGCATTGAGAGTATATTATTTTTTGTAATAGAAAAAAATGGTCTAAAAATAATGTAAGTGATACAGTTAGGAGAGTTTTCTGGGTATGGAATGAGCAGGCAGAGTACAAATATTCTGGGCTCTTGGTAAATTCTCCTCAATTATTTTCCAAAAAGCACAATTTACACCCTCACCAGTACTTTCCAAATTACCATACTGGTAAAATAATAACTCGAGGTGTGCTTATTTTAATCTTTGCTAATGTGTCAGCAGAAAATGGTATATTTCACTGTTTTTATTTGAATTTATTTTATTACTGAGGATTAATACTTTTTTCTTTGCTACCACACAAAATTAATTTACATCCAATGGCTTTAAATTCAAGTCACTTTTTGATAAGGGAAGACAGAGGTAGAATAAAAAAAAATCAAAACAAGTGTCACAAGTGGCAAAGACAGACTGACAGCTGCCACGCCAACCCTCCCGACCTGCTCTGAACTTCTCGGGCATATATTTGCCATGGTATTGTTAACAGCCAATCCTAACCCTGCCCTACATTTTTCTAATCCGATACCAAAAAGAAAACAAAGATTAGAGCCCATCTGAGTATTAAGAGAGTCAAGTCGCTTGGGCTACTTCCTCACAAATAATCCGCTGCCGATCACAGTCTATCTCCCTTGTAGGTTCTCTTGTGTGAAAAGAAAGAATAAAGCCTCTGACACGGGTCCAGCCAGCTGGTCTCATTTCTCTGTGCCAAATCACGTGTACCTACAGCCAAAACATCACTCCCCCACCCACCTTGTCAATGGAGATGGGACAACAGAGACCAGGGAGCTTCAACTTCTCCATAAGTACGAGGCCACGGTCCTGGTGGACCCCGCTTCCCTCACTGCCAAAGGGGTAAGGAAGTGGGTTCCTTCAACCACACCCTCTAGTCTAGATCCTAGCTGACTCCCAAACTCCACAAGTCCTGAGAAAAACAGCAGGTGCTCAGATTACCTGGGACCTCTTCAGGTGCACCCGGTACACCAGCTGGAGTCCCAAAGCTCAGACTCTAGCGATAGCTGCAGATCCTACCCACCCGGTGAAGCCATGTCCTTACAGCCTTGGCAATGACCGCCCTCCGCAGTGACCCGTATCAGGACACCTGAGCCCAGGGCACTCCAAAACACCAGGAAAAGCAGGACTAGTATCAGATGAACCGGAAATGTGAGCATCACCAAAGTCCTCAAAACCAAATATTCTCCGCTCTGTAGCCCCAGAGCTCCATGCTGCCCTGAACAGGCGCACCAGGCATCTGGGGCCCCCGGCTGGGAGGAGAAGCACCTCCATTCGCTGGACTGCGCTCACAGCTGCTCTCCTCTTGCCAATCCAAAGCACAGACTTTGCAGTTACCCCACCCAGGTCTTCGAAAAGGCACCCTCTTGAATAAACCGTGGTGGTGTGAGGGTAAACGCTAATTACTCAGGCAGAGGTCATCCCCAACCTCATGATTGAGAAAAAATGCTAAGGCCGTGGTCGGCAAACTCATTAGTCCACAGAGCCAAATATCAACAGGACAACGATTGAAATTTCTTTGGAGAGCCAAATTTTTTAAACTTAAACTTCTTCTAACGCCACTTCTTCAGCATAGACTCGCCCAGGCTGTGGTATTTTGTGGAAGAGCCACACTCAAGGGGCCAAAGAGCCGCATGTGGCTCGCGAGCCGCAGTTTGCCGACCACGGCGCTAAGGGAAGCACTAAAGTTAGACAGACTAGGGAAAATCCAGTTCAGGCATTTACTGGCTATGTGACCATAGGCAAGTTTAAAATGTTTTCAACTTCGTTTTCTTAGCTATAAAATTAAAATTATAATACTCTAGCCCTAAGTGGTTTGGCTCAGTGGGTAGAGCATCGGCCTGTGGACTGAAGGGTCCCAGGTTCGATTCCAGTCAAGGGCACATGCCCTGGTTGTGGGCTCGATCCCCAGTGGGGGGTGTGCAGGAAGCAGCCCATCAATGCTTCTCTCTCATCACTGATGTTTCTCTCTCTCTCTCCCTCTTCCTTCCTCTCTGAAATCAATAAAAATATTTTTTTAAAAAATTATAATACTCTAATGACCTGCTGTGAAGACTAATGAGATAAAATGCCTAGTACAGGCACAGAGGAGGCATTCAACCAAAGGCACCGATTACAGTATCGCTATAAAAATGTTGTTCATACAGACAAGAAAGCTATGACATATCCCTTCCACCAATCAAAAATTTTCATATAATGTAAAATCCCTATTAAAAGGAATTAAATATTAAAAATACAGCTTTAAAATAATCACAAAAGCATTTAAAAGCAAACTCTGGGTATTTCACCAAAAACATTAAACCTTCTCTGACCATATGTGAATACATTTTGAAATAATGGTGCCAATGCACATAAACCTTAAATGTAAATACAAAATTGAACATGAGAATCCTTATCCCCTGTTGAGCAGACAAGTGACCTCTGTTTATTTAGGAACAGATGTATCAATGTTGAATCATGGGTAGGGCCCACAGCAGGTAAAACATTTCATGTCACAGCATGGGCACACAGGACTATATTTTTAATTCGCTATTACCTAACATTGTTCTGAAATTTCACTAAGACGGGCAAACAAAATGAGATAGAATAATGGTAAGAAAGATGCAGAATATCTGCCTTAGGAAATCATGGGAATCGACTGAAAAACTACTGGAAACATAAAAGTATTTAGAGAGGTGGCAGATACAAAATAACTACAAAGAAACCAAGAGGACTTTGATAAGGCAACAGAGTTGCTAGGAAGACGGCTGCACCGGTTACCAATGTGTACTGGGCTGGGACCCGGGAACCACCCCCTGTGAATTAATTATAGCCAGAAAGTGTACCCCAAATGGTCATCAACTGATGAAGGGATAAATGAAGTATAGCCATGTAATAAAATATTATTCAGCCATAAAAAGGAATGAAGTACTTACATGCTACATATGAACAAACCTTTAAAAATGCTAAGCCAACGAAGCCAACCACAAAGGACCACAAGTTGTGTGACTCCATTTTTTTTAATTGTTTAAGGTATTACAAATAGTAGTACATATGTCTCCTTTCCCCCCATTGACCTCCCCCCGGCCTCTCCTACCCACCATGTGATCCCATTTTTATGAAATGTCCAGAATAGGCAAAGCCATTGCGATAGACAGTAGATTGGTAGTTGCCTAGGGCCCGGGAGAGTTGGGGGTGATATCTAAAGACTACAGAGTTTCTTTGCGGCTAATGAAAGTATTCTAAAATTATGACGGATGCACAATTCTGTGCCTATATTAAAATTGTATACTTTAAATGGATGAATGGCATGGTGTGTGATTCATATATCAAGAAAGCTATTTGGGGTTTTTTAAAAGTCATCAGAGAATTTTAGACGAACCCTTCAAACTCAAAACACAAATGCAATTTTGCTTAATATAAAACTGTTCCATAGTGTCTTCATCTGAAGACAGGTATCCTCCTAACTCCTATAAAGTATCATTTCATTATCTAAAATTATAATTTCCTATAAACTTCCATCTAATTGTGACTTTGTGGAAGTCAGAGAGACCAAAATAGAGAGCATAAACTATCAGCTACAGGGCAGAAGCAGGGCCCCACGCCCCGTAACAGTTGAAGGGCAATTGGTAAAGCCGAGAGTGCTCCGGTTCAGGTTTACTGTCCGGGGTGGGGAGTGGGAGAGAGAGGAGGCGGCCCATTGTTTGGAACGGTCACAAGCTTTAGACTGTGCAGAGATGGGTGAACGATGACTTGATGCCACTGCCCTTGTAAGCACACCGAGACTGTATAAGACTCAAATGTCCAACGTTGTACACCAGCCTTGGGCTGCTGCCAGGATTTGAGAGGAGTGCGCGATCATAAACAAATGCCTGATAGCCGAGAAACCAAATCCTAACCTCAGACTCATAAAAATGCTGGTAGAGTTACTGAGTGACTATTCACTTTCTCGTCCACAGGAAATCCTCATTTTTCTATCTAGTTTTCCCTATTCTGCTTCCTAAGGTCTAGACTCTAGAGCCAAAGGTTAAGGAGCTAGGAAGTCTAAAGCAAAGCCCAGGTACCTTGGAACTCTGATTAGAAAGGAAATCTTAAACTGGGGGCAAAAGGAGATCAGAAATAGGACTTCCCAGCTGCACTTTAGATGCGACAGCTCCAAAGCAGCTATTTCTTCTCCAGAGGCTGCCTAAACACGATGTTCCATGGGTAAGGAGCTGTGAAGTTACAAAAAATACACAAAAAAGAAAACCAAAACAATGTATATCTTCTTAAAATCAATTGCTTATGGTAGTAAATACTATTGAGTTATATTAATACTAGAAGCCCAGTGCACGAATTCATGCATGGGTGGGGTCCGGCCAGCCCAGCCCCATTGGGGTGGATCAGGGCCAGGCCTGTTGGAAGGAGGAGATGGCGGGAAGTTGGCCGGCCAGCCCACCCCCGATTGGGATGTGGGGATTGATTGGGGGGGGGGTGTCAGTGGCTGGGGGAGGGGCTGTGGGAGGTTGGCCAGCCAACCCCACCCCTCACTGGTGTGGGGGGGGGCGATCAGGGCTGGGAGCCGGCTGGGGGGAGGGGCTATGGGCCGATGGGGTGGTAGGGGCCCATTGGGCGCGGGGTGGCCGGGGGGAGGGGCCACAGCAGGTTGGCCAGCCGGCCTCAACCCCCAATTGGGCTGGTTTGTTGGCTGCAGTGGGTGTCATAGCGACCAGTCATTCCGGTCACTACGGCTTTCCAGTCACTGGCTTTTTATATATATAGATTTTAAAACGAAGAGACCAAACAAAAACAAAAAAATGCTAAAATGGCAATTAGTCTTCCAGGACAAAAAGCACTATTATTGCAAATAAGACTTTTTTTTAAAGACCTCACTAATGAGGTCCGTTTTCAGACAAGACAGTGATCCTATCAGGCAGGCATTTGGGAAGCATTTTACATTTACTAGAGGAACAAGCACATTGCCTTACACATTAGAGCTCAGCTGCCAATGGCCCATTTGGTCTGTCAGCCTGTGTCTGTTACTCTGCAGAAAGCTCGGCCTCCTCCAGACGCGCAATCTATGATGACTACAGCGATTCCGCCTTGAACTGTAGGGACCAAGAATCAGTATCTATCATGATCTCGGCAGGAACCCAAGCTGTGGCCAGCATCTTAAATTGGCAGATGTGGCTTTAATGGCTCCAAATCACATTCCTTGAGTTAAGTGTGAGTTTCCCTAAGGGCTAAAGGATTAGGAAAACTACGCTTTGAAAAGCGGGGGAAAGAATGGAATATTTCATGCAATCCCCAAAACCCAGGACAGACAGGGGACTTAGGATCATCGAGTCCAGTGGTTCTCTACAGGGAGTGGCCTTACCCCCGCCCACAAGGGCACACTCGGCAACATCTGGAGACATTTCTGATGGTCACATTTGGAGGGTGCTATGGGCATCCACTGGGGAGAGGCCAGGGATGCTGCTACACATCTCACAGCGCACAGGCTCAGAAGGTCCATGGTGCCGAGGCTGGGAAGCCCTGACCTCATCAATTTTATAAAAGCAAGTGATCCGAGAGAGATCAGGTGACTTGTCCATGACCGTGCTGGTAGGAATCCTCTTACCAGAAATTCAAGATTCTGATCAGCCCAATCTGTTCTGCTCTAAGATTTAACCTGCTTCAGGTCTGAGATATTAAAAAAGGTTTAGTCTCACAAAGCCTGACAAGACCACAGGCTCAAGGCCCCTCAGGAACCTTCAGTACAGCCAGTCTAGAGGTGTCGCACTGACATGACACCTCAGGGGAGCTTCCACAAGGCAGAAAATGTTCCCCACCCACGTACCCCAACACACACAAAGGTCTAGTTTCAGGAGGGCCGCTTCCTGTGCCCAAACCCATGTAAGTGGTACCATAAGATACCAGGAGAGGGAAACACCCGGTTGGGTCTGTCAGGATCACGCACGGGGAAGAAGGCGGGGAGCTCTGAGAAGAGGAGAAGCGCCAGAAAACCCAAAAGAAACGGCTGAGTTTGCACGAACTTTCACGGGATCTGCAGACCAGCGGTTTCCTCGCCGGCCTCCCGTTCCCTGAAGAAAACACTCTGCTTCGTGTGTTTTAAGTTGGTGGTCAGTTCTGCCATGCCATCACGTTGGTTTTCCATTTCGCTGGCCCATTCCCTACTTCATTCTGATTTTTCACGTTACCTGACAAGTGAGCGCTCGGACTACCACTTTTATGTTTGAGAGTGATTTAAGAAACAAATTCTTTTTTTTTTTTTTAATTTTTTGAAGTATTACAAATAGTAGTACATGTCTCCTTTTTTTCCCCCATTGACCGTCCCCCATCCCCCCCTTCCCCCTAGTACATGCCTTTACCTGCCCCTCCCCCAGTGTCTTTTATCCATTGGTTATGCTTATATGCATGCGTACAAGTCCTTTGGTTGATCTCCTACAGCCCGCCCCCCCCAACCGCAACCTCCTCTGCCTTCCCGCTGTAGTTTGACAGTCTGTTCAATGCTTCTTTGCCTCTGTATCTATTTTTTTCCCCATTTCATTTTTTTTTAAAAATCTTGCCTCTGCAGACTAAGAAACAAATTCTTTACCGGAGCCTTCACGCCATGTTTCTGTTGTTTTTCCTGATCAAACTTTTACAAAGTGTCGTGTAGATCTTTTTTCTTTTCTGCTTAAATCACCCAGACCACAGGCAATTCTCTCTGGTCATTATTTGTATGACAATGTGTAGATGGGCCTTCTTTGTCCCTCCCCCATTTACCTGGGCATTATTTGAATATTGCCCTCTGAATGTGTGCTGGGACAACGGTTTTGCTCTGCCTTCTGCTAGGGGATGGGTGGGTGGGGTGAACTGACTGGGGAAGCCGTCTCTCCAGATTACATAATTTAGTGAAGAGTCCTATGCCAAGGACCACGCCACTGGGGATGTATGTTGGGGTCTATGAGGGGTGCCCAGAATCAGAAGAAATGCCTTTAGGCTTCACTTGATTCCCTGCCTCCCAGTGAGCTCGTGAGCCCACGCAGAATGAAGTGCCTGGACTTGGGGTGTCCCAGTGTTTTCTAAGCTGTCTCTGTTTACTTAGACTTTTGCTTGCTGCCCCCACAATTGGCCCGAGAACTCTAGCAGACTGTTTCCACCCTCCTGTCAGCGGAGAAAGGAACACTGCGGCCAAAAGACCAGTCATTTTGCTGTTAAGGAACCAGGGTGTGGTGGTCCCGGCCTCTGACCACTCCCCTTTCCTTCCTGGAACACAGTTCTTATCAATGATAAAGCCTTATTTTAAAACTCCAAGTCTGTGGTCTTCTTTCCTGCAACAACGTGTGGTAGCTGACTTAGCAGGCCCAGGAGAGCGGACTCCAGCTGAAGTGGAGTCCTAAGCCAGGGCCACGAAAACCAACCAAACGTACACAGAAAGTGCCTCGCCAGCTTGGGGAACGGGCCGTGCCAGGGACCTCTGGAACTTAAAAGAACAGGAGGGGGCATAGGCATGTTGATAGAAAGGTATGTGAGACAGTCACATCCTAGGGCCACTCTACCACTTCCCTTCCCTGGGTGATCGTCCTCCCAACATAGCAGAACACCAAACCTTCCTCCTGAGTGCAGAGGGGTCCTGGACCGGGGACCAGAGCATGAGTCTAATACTGAAAACAAGGTCTAAGTGACCATATGTGGGGCCCTCTTCATCCACGCAGCTCCCAGGGCCCTCTTCATCCACTCAGCTCCCAGAATTGGGGCAGCTTGACCTTTATCCCCCAGGCAGGAGCCGGAAAGAGACTTCTCTGGGGAATCAAGCCCAAGAAGGAAATCTAAAGATACTGACATTGGAGATTCCCCACAAACAGCCCACCCAGGTCAGAGCCATGCACGAGGTCAGCACTCCCAGTCAGCATAGTCTCTCATTCCCAATCACAAGCAGCCAGCCAGGTGTGGGTCACATCCGAGGAAAGTTCCTACATGGGAAGTAGAGACCAAAGTAAATAAAATCTGGAGGAAACAGACAAGAAAGAAATTTTTCAAAAGAGAGAGAGAGAGAGAGAGAGAGAGAGAGAGAGAGAGAGACATAAAAGAAGACACCACATCCATGAGAGAGAGAGAGAGACATAAAAGAAGACACCACATCCATGAGAGAGAGAGAGAGACATAAAAGAAGACACCACATCCATGAGAGAGAGAGAGAGACATAAAAGAAGACACCACATCCATGAGAGAGAGAGAGAGACATAAAAGACACCACATCCATGAGAGAGAGCGAGAGAGAGAGAGAGAGAGAGAGAGAGAGAGAGAGAGAGAGACATAAAAGAAGACACCACATCCGAGAGAGAGAGAGAGAGAGAGAGAGAGAAAGAGATAAAAGAAGACACCACATCCATGAAACAGGAGTAGGGGCTGTAAAAAAGAAAACTAAAAAGAGCTATTAGAATGTCTACACAACCTGACAGCAGAAACTTAAAATTAAATTGAAGGGCTGGAAGATAAAGTTGAGGCAAAGACCAAAGAGATAACTGAAGAAAAAGATAAAATTAGAGGACAAGTCCAAGAGGTTTAACCTCTGAATAGTAGGAATTCCGTAAAAAGAAAACTCAGGAGAAACTAGTGAAATTACTGAAGAAGTCAATGGTGCCAGGTGCCGGACGGCAGAGGGCCACTGCGTGTCTAACAGACTACGGCCCGCGGGCCAAATGCAGCCTGCAGACTGATTTTGTACACTTTAAGCTAAGAACGGTTTTCAGACTTTAAAGGGGTAGGGAAAAAAAAAAAAAAAAGAATGTGTGGCAGAGACCATACCTGGACCACAGAAACTAAAGTATTTACTACCTAGCCCTTTACCCACCCCCCCAAAAAAAAAGTTCTGACCCTGGTCTAACACAATGGATAAGAACAGGCAAGTACCAAGGCAAATTGCTATGGAAGTCCCGAACACTGGGGCTAGATCGAAGGTTTCAGAGGGGACCACATGGGACACATACAAAGGCACTGCAATCAAATGTCTTCCAACTTCTCAAAGGCCACACTGGAAACAAGACGACAGTGGGGCAAAGTCCTCACACCATTTGCCCCGCAGGGCCTCACCCGATGTATCACCACTGCTGGTCTATCTCCCACTAGGACAGGGGTGGGCAAACTTTTTGACTCGAGGGCCACAATGGGTTCTTAAACTGGACCGGAGGGCCGGAACAAAAGCATGGATGGAGTGTTTGTGTGAACTAATATAAATTCAAAGTAAAGGAGCGGAGGGGAGAGCAAGAGAACCGGATAGAACAGCCGGATCCGGCCCGCGGGCCGTAGTTTGCCCGCGGCTGCACTAGGACCAGGTCTGCTTATAAGCTTTGTATCCGCTGCCCTTAGCACAGCCCTGGCATGCAGGAGACACTGCATGAATGTTGGTCAAATGAAGGAAAACTTGGTCCCAGAACCCTCCCAGGCTCCAATGATTGTTTTTAAAATGTGTTTTTCTCTACTTTTCTCCACCTCTATTTCCACCCTCAAGAATAAATTAGGCTTTCCTAGTGTGATAAATACTTAATATCTCATTCACTTCCTACAAGGTCAGCTCTTAGACCAAATAATTAGTTAGTTGACATTTAAAGCAAAATGTCAGTGGCATACAAAAAACAGAAAGAAAGGACTATTGGAAATCTGCCCCGTGAGAGCTTACCATTTGAGCTATCAGTAGTTATTCTTGCTTGGAGCCCCAGAGGCGTATATTAAGATCAGATCAGTGTGCATCAGAATGAATTACTTCGTTTTAACCAATGCAAACCTTCCCAAAGGGCATCAGAGTAGGCAAGAGCTGGCTGTTGTCTAGCGATTATTAGATTATGTGTCTATCAAAAAAGTTACTCATTTCCGTGATTCTTCTAATGATTTATTCAGTAACCTTGAGCAAGTATGCTAATCTCTGTAATTATATCTGTAAAATAATAATAACCCCTTATAGTGACTCTTTGTTTCCCAAGCAATGTTTTTGCATATTATTTTATGTGAGTCTTAAAAGAATTCTGCAATGCTGGGATTAGAATCTTCAATTTAAAAAGAGGTTAAAGAACACATCCAGGTCACCCAGCCACTAAGCATTAAAACTGGGACTGTTAGCTGGAATCTGACTTCTAGTCCAGAACTTTTCCCAATACCCAACATTGCTTTTTGCTAATTTAAGAAAAAAAATGTTTAAATGAGCATGGGGGGAATATGTAAGTAAAACTCATACTTGCTGGAATTAAAACAAAGTCGTAGATACCCCCCCTGTCTAGCAACAGCAATGGCCCTGCACAGAAGCAGCTGACTGAGGCAATCAAAGAATAGGATCCAGGTGGGGACTCTCCAAGCACTTCCCCTAAAGGCAACCACAGGAGTAGGGTTCAAAATTTATGGCTGTTGAGTTGCCAGTGATAACTATAAAGTTTGGCCTGGCTCTCCACTAAAGAAAAAATACTTCATTAGCTGCCAAATACCTGTTTGCCTAGGCCAGTGGTCGGCAAACTCATTAGTCAACAGAGCCAAATATCAACAGTACGACGATTGAGATTTCTTTTGAGAGCCGAAAACCGACTTCTGCGCATGGGCCACGAAGTTTCAATCACACTGTACGTGCGCGCCCGCACGTGGTATTTTGTGGAAGAGCCACACTCAAGGGGCCAAAGAGCCGCATGTGGCTCGCGAGCCGCAGTTTGCAGACCACTGGCCTAGGAGATGCTGTGTGCCCAAAAAAGCCAGAGGGGAAATGTTTCAGAGCATGTTCAATAAGCCCTTTTTGGACCCTGTGGCAGACCTTTGCTCTCTTGCATCTGATGGTTAGCACATGAATGATACCTGAGTCCCAAATCACCTCTTATGGAAATTGTGCCCCAGTTTAAACTACTATCACCCCATAAGAGTAACATCTAGTTCAATACAAAGAAAGACTATATTTAGAAATAAATGGCAAGGATATAGCATATTAAAAACTATGGGAGGGGGTTGGGAACAAAACCTATGGGATTTGTACTCAGCCTTTGATGTTTTTATTAGAAGAAAAAAATTAACCAAACAATTAGTATTTAATTAAGAACACATACCCACAACATAGGTGGAAGAAACTTTAAAAAAAAAAATTAAAATAGACAAGTCTCTAGCAAGTATTTTCATAAAATAATAACAAGCAGGGTAGACTGAGAAAGGAGATCACAACTACTGATACAGAGTATCTTTTTAAAATCCTACAAATTTAATTTCGTCAACAGTTTGAAATTTTTAAGCTGAAAGGCCTACTTTCTAAGGAAATATAAATTGTCAAAACTGACTCAAGGAGAAATAGAAAGCCTAAATAAACAAATCATAATAAAACAAATGTAAAAGGCTGCCCAATATTAATCCTCTTCCCCCCCAAGAGCAACAAATTCAAATAGTTATTTTTCCTTTTTTCTCTCCCTTTATTGATTAAGGTATTACAAATGTGTCCTTATCCCCTCATTGCTCCCCCCCACTCCCCCAAACAGTTTTATGGATAAATCATTTCTAACATTCAAAGAAGGAATTTCCATGTTATCTGATCTATTCTGGAACATGTAAAAAGATGGGGACCTTCCCAATCAGTTTAAGGAGAAATTCTGATGCTGAAGATCTAAAACAGATTTAAAGAGAGAAAGAAATATTATGTATAATATAGAGCTCAACTGTCCATTCCATATATTTAGTGAGGCCCGCTAGGTACCAGCACTGTTCTAGGTGCAGGGGACACAGCAGTGAACAAAACAGTCTAAGCTCTCACGGAGCTTACATTTGGCTGGTGGAAGCAGGGATCAGCAAATAAACCAGTGAGAATGAAATGTGAGATTTGACAATTCAGCATGGTAAGGGGATAGATAGGAAATTCTGGGGAAAATCAAGGAAAGTTGCCATTTTATATAAAGCACTCAAACCCTAGCCAGTTTGGCTCAGTGGATAGAGCGTCGGCCTGCGGACGGAAGGGTCCCAAGTTCCATTCTGGAGTCCATTCCGTTTAAAGGGCACATACCTCAATTGCAGGCTCCATCTCGGCCCAGGTCCTGGTCAGGGCACTTGCAGGAGGCAACCAACCAATGTGTTTCTCTCACATCGATATTTCTCTCTGTCTTTCCCTCTCTCTTCCATTCTCTCTAAAAATCAATGGAAAAATATCCTCGGGCGAGGATTAATAAAATAAAGTACACAAAAAAGACCTCATTGGTGAGGTGGTATTTGATCAGAGACCTATAGGAATTAAGGAAACAAGCATGCAGACATCTGAAGGAAGAACATTTCAGACACAGGACCAGCAAAGACCAAGCCCTGAGATGGGACCATCCTTGGAATGCTCAGAGAACAAGAAGGCTCAAGTGTTAATGAACATAGATGCAAAAATAAAGAGTAAAATTTAATCATACAGGAAAAAAAATATATAACTATCAAGTAAAGTTTATTTAAAAGTGTAATGATTGATCAATATTAGAATTAATTCTATTCTATTATATTAAAATTTTAAAACTATAGGAACTCTAAAGAAACTGAAAAAGTAGTTAATTCTGATTTTAAAAACAAAAACTCAGCAAACTGGAACTAAAAGCAAGTAGTTTAAATGTCACTTCCGTAGGGAAGCTTTCTCTAATCTCCTCAGTCTTATGACAAGCCTCCTTGTTATATGTAATTATATAGTGAGTGCTCTGTATCATTCCTTTGTAATTCCTTTTTTTTTTCTACTTAATCCTTACCCGAGGACATTTTTCCATTGATTTTTAGAGAGCGTGGAATGAAGAGGGAGAGACGAGAGAGAGAAACATCATTGTGAGAGACCTGCCCCTATGGGGGCTGGGGATCGAGCCTGCAACCGAGCAAGGTACATGCCCTTGATCGGAATCGAACCTGAGACCCTTCAGTCTGCAGGCTGACACTCTTCAGCCGTGGGCAAACTACGGCCCGCGGGCCGGATCCGGCTGTTCTATCCGGTTCTCTTGCTCTCCCCTCCGCTCCTTTACTCTGATTTTATATTAGTTCACACAAACACTCCATCCATGCTTTTGTTCCGGCCCTCCGGTCCAGTTTAAGAACCCATTGTGGCCCTCGAGTCAAAAAGTTTGCCCACCCCTGCTCTAACTACTGAGCAACTGGCTAGGGCTCAGATCCATTCTTGATGGCAATGTGGATGCCCTGGGTTTACTGGGTTTCTGCCATGTGCCTGGTGATGCTCAGACAGACATTTGTCAGCTTTGCGATGTGTAGACAGCAGTCTGTCCTCGGGTTCTCCACTCTGTGTTCTTGGTCACCTATGGTGGTGGTTACATGAGTGTGTAATGGCTGAAATTTGAAGAACTGTTCACTAAAAGGGGTGAATTTTACTGTGTGTAAATTATACCTTAATTTTAAAATGGAAAAAATGCAACATATACTTAATATAGTTCAAAATATACTTGCTGTTTCTTTAAAAAAAAAAAGTATAGGAAATGAATGAAGACTGCTTCTATTGAGGTGTCTTCTCAACTGTGACACATCCTGTGAATCATGGCCCCATCTGAAAAAGGTATGTGTTTAATGTACACATGGCAACTACATTCTTTTCCAAAAAAATATGATTCTGATAAGCAAATATGAAGGGAAATTGCTAGTAGCTAGGAAACAACAAGAAAAGGCCCTAGCTGGTTTGGCTCAGTGGCTAGAGCATCGGCCTGAGGACTGAATGGTCCCGGGTTTGATTCCGGTCAAGGGCACATGCCTAGGTTGTGGGCTCAATCCCCAGTGGGGGGCGTGCAGGAGGCAGCCAATCAATGATTCCCTCTCTTCATTGATGTTTCTATCGCTCTCTCCCTCTACCTTCCTCTCGGAAATAAATAAAAAAATATTTTTTAAAGTAAAATGATTTAAAAAAACGAAAAACAAACAGTACATTTTGTAATTCTTGCATCTTTGTAACACACTGACAAAACTTCAGGGAACAGGAATAAACTCTGGGTTATACAACATGGATTTATATAATTGAAACATAATCTATTAACTTAAAAAATATATAAAAATTCCACAAAAGATGTCATTGTCCTTTCTCTTACAATCTCGTTATAGCGAGCAGAAGAAAACAACATTTACGGGGGGAGATGTAAATAAATTAATAGGACTGGGAAAAGAAATTGGGTCAGATTACAAATCGTCCATATGTTCTTCAGGTCCATTCTTCCATTTTCCAGTTCATTTGTACCTTTTCAAGAAGTATATTCGAGACTCTACTTTCTCCCCCAAAACGCTGGCCCCACAGGATAGAGGCAGTGTGTCTCTTCTCAAAATCCTGTAACACTCCTACTGACCCTCTTTGTGGATATTTTCATAATGATAATATTTACTGAATTTACTGTATGCCAAGAACTATGCTAAATGCTATACCTGCATTATATCATTTAATATTATAGAACCCCACAATGTAGGTGCTGTTATTACCCATTTTGTAGATAAAGAAATTGAGGCACAAAAAGGTTCCATTATTTGCAAAAGTCACACAGCTAATAAGTGGTAGATCAGAATTTATCCCAGGTAGTCTGTTTCCAGAGCCCATTCTCTGAACTGCTACACATAAGATTAAGTCATTCATTCAATATTTACTGAGTACCAAGACCTAATAAGCAACACTAAAGATAGACATAAAATAAGGTAAGGCAAGGTCATGCCCTAGCCGTTTTGGCTCATAGAATAGAACGTCAGCCTCCCAAGGACTGAAGGGTCCCAGGTTCGATTCCAGTCAAGGGCACATACCTTGGTTGCAGGCTCAATGCCCGGCCCTGGTCCATCCCAGGCCCTGGTCGGGCCCTGGTTGGTGCCTGAGGGAGGCAGTCAATCGATGTGTCTCTCTCACATCAATGTTTCTCTCTCTGTCTCTCCCCTTCCCTTCTACTCTCTCTAAAAATCAATGGGAAAATATCCTCAGATGAGGATTAACCAAAAGGAAAAAAAAAAAAAGAAAGAAACTTCTGGTCTAATTGGGCAAGACCAACACAAAGAAGTGCAATACAGAGTGTACCCTAAGTGTGTTGGGAAGTGACAGGGAAAACCCGGACAGGGAAAGCACCTCTGAATGCAGGATTGTCTAAGCCTGTCACACAGTAAGGCAGTGCCCCATATGCTAGTCACCTTTCATTCCCCTATAATTCCTAATGGGCTCTGAACAAACATTTATTTACTGAGTGAACAACTAAAGTTGACCCATCTCCTCTACTTTTGTTGTGCCATTCCAAAACTCAACTCAGAACGATGTGACAAGAAGCCAAAACTACATTTATTTTACTCTCCATCGGATCCTTCATCCATTCAGTAAGTGTTCACTGACTGCCGACTATGATCCAGCCACCAATCTTGGCAGGGGATACAGTGGGGAACCTGTCCGATAGAGACCCTGCTCTACTGGACATTCCAACTGAATGAAACAATCAAACATATACAAACAAACAAAACACTGAAGATCATTACAGATCATTTTAAGTCCTATAAGAAAATTAATGAAGAAACATGATAAACAGTGACCATGAATTTTAATTTATATTGGAAGGCCAGGCTTGACAATGACTTTTAAAGTGGTGCATTTTGTCCTAGCTGGTTTGGTTCAGTGGATAGAGCGTCCGCCTGGGGACTGAAGGGTCCCAGGTTTGATTCCAGTTAAGGGCACATGCCCGGGGTTGTGGGCTCGATCCCCAGTAGGGGGCGTGCAGGAGGCAGCCAATCAATGATTCTCTCTCATCATTGATGTTTCTCTCTCTCCCTCTCCCTTCCTTTCTGAAATCAATAAAAATATATTTTAAAAAATAAATAAAGTGGTACATTTTGGTATTAAAAAAACACACCTTTATTTCAGGTTTTATTTATTTATTTATTTTTTAGAGAAAAAGGGGAAGGAAGCTAGAAACCCCATCCAAAATTAGGAGCCAGCATTAACCTGTGTTATTGCCAAAGGATTACAATAATATTTATTTCCAAAATGTATTCCTAACTCAATTGTTAAAGGAACAGAACATTGTTCACACATTCCCAACTGTATGTAAAATTTGTTTGGTTTTATTTTCATAAAAGGTGGCTTTGCTTTATTTCAGAAAAAAAATTTTGGCCATATTAGATATTGATTTATTTCTACCTTTATGCTTGCTTCTAAAAAAGAGGGGAGGGGAGGACTAAGGAGCCACCTGCACGAACAGGCAAGTGGCAAGGATGAAAACCCTGATTTCTATAATGCTTAAGGATTTTGTTTTAAAATCACCTTATTCAAAACATTTGAAAGAATGTAGTGTAACATTCACATTCTTCCTATTCCATATTCCATAACACTTATTTATTTATTTTATTGGCTGAGTTTAGGGAAAGGAAGGGGGTAGATAGTGAGAGAGGAGAGAGAGAGAGAGAGGAACATCAATTTGTTGTTTCACTTATTTATGCATTCATTAGTTGATTCTTATATATGGCCTGGCTAGGGATTGAACCCATAACCTTGGTGTGTTGGGACTATGCTATAACCAACTGAGCTCCCGGCCCATAACACTTTATAAAGGGCACTGGAAGTAAGTGGTGTATCTGGAATTAGGAAGAAAGTTATTTTTTTTTTTTTTACTAATGTTGCAAGGAAATAGACACCAAGTTTTAAAAATTAATTAATACCGATTTTGGCAAGTCACTTAACTACTCTGAGCCTCCATGCCCCCTCCCCCAGCAGTTAAAATGAGGGTGTTGACATTACAGGATCCCTATGATCCTTCCAGCCCTAAACACTTTGGTTCACCTTAGAGAATGAACAGAAGGTACACTGTGATTCAAACCTTTACTGCAAGGGGAAGGCAGGTATTACAGTGGGCACTTAAAAAAAAAACGTGCTCATTTGGGGTTCAGTTTTTATAACAATTTTCTTCTGATGTAGAGGAGAATGTGTGCTACAACAGAAGAGAACCATTGGAAGGGAAACGAATCTCCACCATCTTTATTCTACGTCCTTTCTTATCCTCTCCTCCAGAGAAGAGCCCAGTTTTAATTTTCTCTTAATTCCAAAAGAGGCAGCAAAACCCACAGCAATCCTTACACAGTTTTTGTTCAAAGAAATAGCCAAAATCCCGAAGAGGCACTGTTTGTCTACACAGCACCAATCTTAGCACCGAGGACTCCGGTTTCCAAATATAACCAACACCAGCCCTCGCTCCGCACTCACCACCATCCCTTTCTAAAAACCCATTTACTTAGGGCCTTTCATCCAAACGCATAAACAACCATTTCCTCCCTGCAATGGTGGCTGGAACAGCCCGAAACGTGCAGCCGAGCAAGGGCTGAGTCGTGCAAACAGGGAGACTGCAGACTGCGGTGCTGAGCAGGGCCACTCCTCCCGCCGCACAGACAGCTTTCCTCGCCGCTGGTGTGATTTAGGGGGGCTCCGGACCCTGATCAGAACCCGCCCTTGAAACCAAGACCCGGGAATCGGAGGAGGAGAGAGGTGGCCTCGGACCCGCAGAGCCAAGCCTTTGGGAAACGCTTCTCTCCAGCTCCCAGGAGTGGCCCGGGCTGGAGCCGCTCCCCGGTGGGTCTCTGCAGCGGGAACCGCTGCTCCGGCTCCCCGGGAAGGAGGAGGAAGGGGGGCGGGGGGAGGACACAGGCCGGGATTTCGCTCGTCACGATTCACGAAGAAGGGTGGGAGGGAGGGAGGGACTGGAGCAAGAAAAGCGAGTGGAATCAGGGGACTTAGGGAATAAAGAAAGCAAGGAAGGGGAGTAGGGAAATGGGGAAGGTGATGGGGTGAAGAATGGGGTGCAAGGGAGAGTGATGAGGTGCAGAAGGGGAGGGTGATGAACAGCAGAGAGTAAAGGCGAGGTGAAGGGGAGGGATGGGGGCCGGGATGAAGAGGGAGGAGAAAGGAATGGAGTGAAGGGGATAGAAATGGAGGTGAAGAAGGGAGAGATGGGGTGAAGGGGGTGGAGGCAAGAGAGGGATGGGGATGAAGGGAAGGGATGGGGATAAAGGGGAGGGATGGGCGCAGGGGAGGGTGGAGTGCAGAGGGGAGGGAGGGAAAGGGTGTGGAAGTGGGGATGGGGAGAGCTGGGGAAGCAGGGAAGCAGACGCGGGCCGCCCGCAGGAGGCCGGAGGGACTGCCCTCGGAGGGCGGCGCCGGAATAACGGAGCCCTCCCTGCCACAAGCCCCCGGCCGGGCGGGGCGAGCAGCCAGTCCGCAGGCCCGGGGCGGTGGGCAGGTACGGCGCCGGGCTCCTACCGGGCAGCCGCAGCCCCGCCCGCGGAGAAGACCCCGATTCCACTTACTCTCTCCGACCACGGCTTTGAGGCCAATGGGTGCCATCGCGCTGCGCGAGTCTTCGGGCTGCGAGCCTCCTCACGCGACGCCCGCGGACACCGCCGGCTCCCCGGGTCGGCGCGCACTGCTGGCCGCAGCCTGCCGCCCCAAAGCCGCTCTCGGGACCGACTGACGCTCGGACTCCGCGCGGGGGCGCCGCAACAGTCAGAGCGAGGCTGCCGACCCGCCGGCGTGAGCGCGCGGGGGCGGGGGCGGGGCCGGCAGGGGGCGGGGCTTCGCGCCAGCCGTCTGCGTCACCCACGCGGCTGCGCCAATCGCACTGCGGCCCGAGGGCTCGGCCCCGCCCTCCGAGATGCGGCTGGGCGCGAGGCGGCCTCTGGCTGGAGCGGGAGCCGCGCCCTCCCCCTCGCCTCACGCGCCGCGCGCCCCCGGCTACCGCACGCTCCCCGAGCTCCGGGTCCTAGAGTCCCCTCGGCTGCCTCTGCACCTGAATCCCTGGCCACAGGCTACTGACACTCTCCATCTTCCTGAGACCCAGCTATGGTCCTGTCTTTCCTCTTTTTGGGAGCATTTCATTCTTCCCCTGCCCATAAAAGGAACTCCGAGGCTAGATCTCTTAGTAGTGGTGCCCACTCCCAGCCACAACCATAACATGTGTATTGACACCATCTCTCTCTGGGTATCTATTCATAACATCCACCATTCACTGACCTGTTAGGGGTCCAGCTCCAGGCTAAGCCCCTGACACGCATCATCTCATCAAACTCTCATAATAACGGGGCATTGTTTTTCATCTCCACTTTCAGGGAAGGACACAAATTGAGGCTCGGAGAGCTGAGCACTAGACTTCGCTCTCAGGTTGTGTATTATTCATTAGCAAATATTTGTTGTCATCTCACCACTGTATGTAAGCCGCTATTCTGGACATTGGAGCTACAGCCATGTACAAGCCCGACTCAGTTCCTAGTTTCTGGGCACTTAAAGTTTAAAAATTGTTAAATACCAACTCTGATAAGAACATGCTGTGGGACTACTCTTAGTCTTAGTATCTCCTTCTTTTTTTAAAAAAATATATTTTATTGATTTTTTACAGAGAGGAAGGAGAGGGATAGAGAGTTAGAAACATCGATGAGAGAGAAACATCCATCAGCTGCCTCCTGCACACCTCCCAATGGGGATGTGCCCGCAACTAAGGTATATGCCCTTGACCGGAATCGAACCTGGGACCCTTGAGTCCGCAGGCCGATGCTCTATCCACTGAGCCAAACCGGTTTCGGCAGTATCTCCTTCTTGAAGTCCACCTTTTTCGAGGTCCCTGGTCAGTGTTTGCTGGAATGTCTTTGTTGGGAGCTATTACTTTTGAAATATGGGACAGGGCTCACCTTTGGCTTTAAACAACAACAAATAGAGTAGAGCCCAGTTAAAAATAAGAAAGGACAGGACTGAGCTAGTAGTTGTAAAATTAGTAAGTACTCGTTCATTAAGTTTTTGAAACAGCTCTGTGAGCTGGATCTTTTTCTTGATAATATTAAGAAGCCCTAGCCAAGTGCTGGAGGTAACCAGTCGATGCTTCTCTCTCACATCGATGTTTCTCTCTCTGTGTCTCTCCCCTTCCCTTCCACTTTCCCTAAAAATCACTGGAAAAAATATTCTCAGGTGGGGATTAACAAAACACACACACACACACACACACACACACACCAAAAAAAAGAAATGTGATGTTTTACAGATGAGAAACTTGAAATTCCGAGAAGATAAGTACTTTGTGCAAGTGACAGAGGAAAGATCCAATTCTAAATCTGAGTTCTGAACCCTTATGTTATATGAGCCACAAGTAAAGAAGCCGAGGCCTAAGGAACACGTTCCCCTGGTCATGCAGTGAACAATGAGGACAAGAGGCCACAGGTCCTAGTTCAAGCCCCAGCCCCGGGGCGTGAAGGATGGACATCCTGCCCCAATATGCCCCAACAGAACCTTCATACGGCTTCTAGGAGAAAGTATTCACCTGTCATCTCCTTATGTCTGGGTTCACCTTTTTACCCAGGGAAGATACTGATAGCTTCTCTGCATCTGTAGAAGGAGGGGATAGTTTGCAAATGTGAGGGGACTTAAGCTGCATCTGTGATGCCACGTGCTCCCTCCTTGGCCAGATGGCACAAGTCAGCAGAGACGGCCCTCAAGGAGCTGGAGTTCTAGCTGGGGAGACAGACAGGAATAAAGAAGTCACATGCAGCGCTGAGTTACTGTTCTAATGAGTGCTGGAGCAGAAGGACAAGGGGCTGTGAGAGGGAAGGACAGGACACCTGACCCAGTGGGGGCGGAGGGGTACAGTCCACACAGTCTCCCTGAAATGAGTAAAAGGTAGCAAGAAGGAACGGGGAGAGTGTCCTAGGCAGATACACGGAAGGTACAAAGACCATAGGAACAGAGAGGGGGCCAGAGAGTCTAAGGGGCGGGGTGAAAGAACAGCCCCCAGGGGCAGACCTCGCTGCAGAGCTCCAGGACTAGTGGGTGGATCTGCATGAGACCTCCTCAAAGTCAGAGCAAATAAAATACAGCAGCTCCTTCGTTTCTACAGGAGGAGAGACAAAAAAGAAATCTCTCCCTGCGATGTGTACCTGAAATGTTTCCTGGGAATGGCGGCACTTAGAACGGATGTTATTTTAAATAGGAGGGTTGAAAGAGCAAGGGGTTGATAGACTGAGCTCACTCCAGAACCCCTGACTGAGGAGGCGGATCTGAATTTCTCTGGATGGGGAATCCAAGACCTGATTGGAGATCTCCGACATGTCTGAGCCTTGACTTCTCCATCTCTGAAACAGAGACAACAAAGCTCAGGGCCTCTCTCCCCAGGTGGTAAAACCCTCCCTCAGTCATCGCACAGTGCCCTGTGCTCTGTATTCTTTATTTGCATACACATTTGATTCATGCCAGACATCTCGCAAAGGACTCTCATGAATTTTCACTGAATTCTCACTATGGCTATTATTACCCCATTTTCCTGGGGCGCTGGGAGGTGCGTCACTCGCCCAAGGTCACATGGCTGTAAGTGCAGACCCCAGTCTCCCTCTCTGACGTCCTGATGCTCAGGGGACAACGTCCAGGTCCCAGGCGCAGCCCCAGGGCCTTGGCCTAAGGAGAGGTTTGCCTGTGTGAACAGCTTGCTGGGAGCGCATCAGCAACAAGAGCCAGAATCCCTCGGGAGTCCGGACCCAAGCGGGTCCACCACCCCAGCCCGGCCCAGCCTGGGAGTGGGACGGGGCTGTGTTCGCGGGATGCTCAGGGCTGGTCCTCCGGCTCGCCTGCCCGGCGCGCAGGTGCACCTGCTGCTGCGCATGCGCGGCCTGCTGCCTCTGCAGAGCCGGGTGCTGGCCAGTTGCTGAGGGTGGGAAGAGTCCTATGATGCACGCACGGGTCACGTGAGGGGTTGGCCACTGCGCCAGAAGTCACGCAGGTGGGAAGACGGATGCAGAGAGGAGCAGGAAGAAGCTGGGCTCAGACCAGAGAAGCAGGGAGCAGCCTGGAGGGACTGAGAATGGAGAGAGAGGAACAAGCGAGCCAGAATAGGCAATGGGGTAGACCCTAGTGAGACAGCAGGAACCGGGTGCAGTTGCCTCCATCAGACCTACTGATACCGCGGACCCACTGGCTCCCCCCCCACCCCGCCCGTCCCCGCCCCCGCCCCCGTCCCCGCCTCCCACCCAGGGCCTTTTGGAGGGCCTGGGTCCAGAGTCTGGGCCTCTTCTCTGACAGTCTGGGGCTTGCACCTCCCTCTCTTCTACTCTTAAGTAGCAGCAGCGCTTGCATTTTTTTCGTGTTCATCTTCACCCCTTTTCTTGGCTGCTGGGTCTTGAGATTCTGCTACATTCTTTTAGGAGCAGTTTTTTAAAGAATTCAACAAGATGATATTTATGAGGATCTTTAATACTGAGGACCCAGTAAGGAGCCGATTAATGTTAGCTGTGAACAGGGTCAAAAGGACATGACATGAGGCTCCACATACAGTTACGGAGATTTCAGTCTGTGTCCTGCCTCTGTTGCTGCTGTAGGCTCATTAGAAGAGGACGGAGAGTAATTGTCTCCGTGGCAGCCACCCCTGCCACCCCACAGCCTGTCCAAAGAGCAGCTGGGCCCGGAGAGCCTGTTGGGTACATCCTTGTCCCTCAGAGTGAGTTAACCGTTTTCTGTGTTTTTGATCAGAATATATTATCAAAAAGGCTTTGTTTTCAAAAGCCTAGGCCAGGTCCTCAAACTCAAAAGGACTGTAGGGGCCAGACAGCCACGATAACACCTCAGATTCTCAGATTGGCCAACTGCAGGGCACATGCCTGGCTCAGCGGGGCCGTGCTTACTCAGCCCGCACCAGTGATGACTAAGGGCCTTGACTGTAGAAATTACGTGACGTCTCCCAATGTTTAAGTTCCACCAGATTTATTTTATTTTTTTAAAATATATATTTTATTGATTTTTTACAGAGAGGAAGGGAGAGGAATAGAGAGCTAGAAACATCGACGAGAGAGAAACACCCATCAGCTGCCTCCTGCACCCCCCTCCCCCACTGGGGACGCGCCTACAACCAAGGCACATGCCCTTGACCAGAATCGAACCTGGGACCCTCCAGTCCGCAGGCCGATGCTCCATCCACTGAGCCAAAGCAGTCAGGGCCCAACAGGTTTTTTTAAATGTAAGAACACCACACTGACCAAACAAAACACATTTCCAACCTCCAGGCTACCTGCATGCAAACTGTGGACTAAGACTTCTTCCCAAAGGGAGAGGTTGGATACTCCCAAGCAGCAGATTCCTGGAGACGCACTGACTTCTACCCCACTCACATAGAGGGGCCTGGTGGGTGAGGCTTCAGACAGGGGTAGTGGTGGGCAGCAAGAACCAGGACCTTCCTCCTCCACCTGGAGAGGGAGGAGCAGGTACCTCTGCTCAGCCTGGCTCTGGGGCAGCAGACTGGAGTCAGCCCCCCCCCCCCTTTTTTTTTTAACTTTTATTGATTTCAGAGAAGAAGGGAGAGGGAGAGAGAGATAGAAACATCAATGATGAGAGAGAATCATTGATTGGCTGTCTCCCGCACTCCCCCTACTGGGGATCGAGCCTGCAACCCGGGCATGTGCTCTTGACCGGAATCGAACCTGGGACCCTTCAGTCCACAGGCTGACGCTCTATCCACTGAGCAACATCGGCCAGCCGCTTTCGAATGGACTGAAGAGCAACTGCAGTGGAAGCCTCGGAGGACAGCTGATGCGGGCAATTCGGCTTTGAGGGGACTGTGAAAGCCCCAGAGCCCTGGGACATGCCCAAGACCGAGGAGAGAATCACCCCCAAATGCCAGATAGTGCAAGTCTCAGAGACCTCAGACAGTGGGGCCTTAAAGCTGGTTTTATTCGATTTTGAAAAACAAAGAAATATGGCATTTTTTACACTTTGCATATCAGAGAACAATTCATGCCTTTTACACATTAAATTGTTGTGGAATCCCAGGGGGAGTTTTCGTTCCAACTGGGGAAATGGTTTTGTTCAGATGTGTTCTGTTTCCGGCCAGCTTGGCCAGAAAGCTTCATGGGAGACGTGGCATTTGAGCTGAGCCCAGAGGCCGAGAAGAAAGAGAAGATCAAATCCACTCAAAGGAAAGAGCATAGGCTCTTGGGAATGTGTGCTGTCTCATGTGCTCCCAAGGTCTGAGAAGGTGTACACATCCCATTAGTCAGTAATGGTGATTAACCAAGAATTATATTTAACATTTTTTTTGATCTGTGGGTATTATTATTTTTTTAAATTTTAATATATTTTTATTGATTTCAGAGAGAAAGGGAAAGGAAGAGAGACAGAAACATCACCGATGAGAGGGAATCATTGATCGGCTGCCTCCTGCACACCCCCTACTGGGGACCAAGCCTGCAACCCAGGCATGTGCCCTTGACTGGAATCGAACCCGGGACCTTTGAGTCCGTAGGCCGACGCTCTATCCACTGAGCCAAACCGGCCAGGGCTGTGGGTATTATTTTTTTCAAATGGTTACTAAGTTGTTAGGTCCTAACTACTTACTAAGCAGAGCTGTTAGGTTTTCATTTGGGTCAAGGACTGTGAAAAAATTACTGAGAAGGGCTGCCGTGTTTGGGAACCTCTGGCAGAGGCAAAGTGTGGTGGCATTCAGTAACTCAGCAATATTTATTAAACACCTACTGTGTGCCAGGCACTGGAGATACAGCAATGAGCAAAAGAGACAATTCTCTGTGGATGTGAAGCTGACATCGTAGAGGGGGAAAGACAATGAATAAGTAAACGCTAAATTAGATCGTATGTGAGAGGGTGTTAAGCGCTGTGGTAATAATAGGTAAGGTGATCAGGACTAGGGGGTTGGACAACTTGTATTTTAAAGGGGACAGGCAGGCTGGGCTTCATTAAGAAGTGGTTGGATTGCCGAAACCGGTTTGGCTCAGTGGATAGAGCGTCAGCCTGCAGACTGAAGGGTCCCGGGTTCGATTCCGGTCAAGGGCATGTACCTTGGTTGCGGGCACATCTCCAGTGGGAGATGTGCAGGAGGCAGCTGATTGATGTTTCTCTCTCATCGATGTTTCTAACTCTCTATCCCTCTCCCTTCCTCTCTGTAAAAAATCAATAAAATATATATTAAAAAAAAAAAAAAAAAAGAAGTGGTTGGATAGGAGTTCAAAGTCAGTAGCCAGATCTGGGTCTTCCTGTCAGCACTTAGGACATGGCTGACACCAGGAAGGGTGACTGAGATGACCTGGGAGCTGAGGGTCATGTGAAGGGCCCTGAGAAGCACCCCAGTTTAAGGCTGAGTGAAGGGAGCAGAGCCCAGAGGAGACAGAAGGGAAATGGATAGCCCAGCCGCGTGGTTCAGTGGTTAAGCGTTGACCTATGAACCAGGAGATCACGGTTCGATTCCTGGTCAGAGCACATGCAGGAGTTGCCAGTGTGGGGCGTGCAGGAGGCAGCCAATCACTGATTCTCTCTCATCACTGATGTTTCTATCTCTTTCTCCCTCTCCCTCCCTCCCTCTCTGAAATCAATAAAAATATCTTTTTAGCCCTAGCTGGTTTGGCTCAATGGATAGAGCGTTGGACTGCGGACTGAAGAGTCCCAGGTTCGATTCCAGTCAAGGGCACATGCCTGGGTTGCAGGCTCGATCCCCAGTAGGGGGCGTGCAGGAGGCAGCCAATCAATGATTCCCTCTCATCATTGATGTTTCTATCTCTCTCTTCTCCTTCCTCTCTCTGAAATCAATAAAAATATATTTAAAAAATATTTTTAAAAAATAATTTTATTTTATTTATTTTTTTAATATATTTTATTGATTTTTTGCAGAGAGGAAGAAAGAGTGATAGATAGTCAGAAACATCGACGAGAGAGAAACATCGATCAGCTGCCTCTTGCACACCTCCTACTGGGGATGTGCCCGCAACCAAGTTACATGCCTTTGACCGGAATCGAACCTGGGACCTTTCCGTCCACAGGCTGACATCCACTGAGCCAAACCGGTTTTGGCTAAAAAAATAATTTTAAATGTGGTGTGTGTGTGTTTGATTCAGAGAAGCAGGACCCCTCTGAGTGATATAAGATACGGGGTTGGTAACAAGGACTAGATCTCATGCAACTGTGGGTGCTGGTGGAACAGACTGTGCAAGGCCTCTGCACCTGCCGGTAGTTGGAAAGGAGAGATGGACATGCGGGGGGAGAGCAAGGACACATCTGTCTCTCACCCTCTCCAGCCTCAATGACACAGGTGACCTGCAGGAGAACTGGTGTCCTTTACTGCGGAGCTGCACACAGACCTGGCCCAGGGCTCAGAGAAGCCGAAGGAGGAGACCGGGCAGGAACCAGAGAAGACATATGCCCAGGTGTTGCCCCGAACCAATAATAAGGCAGGTTAACAGCTCAGGGACAGCCACGTGCCAGGCCCCTGAGAGCCTGAGGCCTTCCTCCAAAGCACAGAGCGTGAAAGATGGCTGCTCCTTCCAAATCGTGAGCCAGTTTATTTTGTGGCCAACCCAACTTGGAACCACACCGGGAAGAGGATTCTAGGAAACTCGGTTCCAGCTAAGTTGACACAGTACGGAGTAGTGTGTGTGTGAGTGTGTGTGTGTGTGTGTGTGTGTGTGAGAGAGAGAGAGAGAGAGAGCACAAATGTGACAAAATGTTAACAGTTGGTGAATCTAGCTGAAGAGCGTTCAACTTTCCTGCAGATTTTAAATTTTTAATAAAAAGTTGAAGGTGAAAAAGGCACTAGGCCTAGATAGTTTTACAGCTGAGTTCTGAGTTTTACCTAGTCTTTTTTTTTTAAGATTTTAAAATTGATTTTTAGAGGGAGAGGGGAAGGGAGAGGGAGAGGGAGAGGGGGAGGGGGAAGAGGGGGAGGGGAGGGGGAGGGAGAGGGAGAGGGAGAGAGAGAAACATGGATGTGAGAGGGAAACATCTATCGGTTGCCTCCTGCACGGCCCCCTCTGGGGATTGAGCCCAAACCCCCAGGCATGTGCCCTGACCAGGAATTGAACCGGCAACACCTCAGTGCCCAGGACGATGCCCAACCAACTGAGCCACACCAACCAGGGCTTATCAAGTCTTTACACAGATTAATAGTTTGCATAACAGATTATTTCTGTTACACAAACTGTTCTAGATTATACAAAAATATAGAACGTTCCGACCCATTTTAATAACCTGACTTTAGTACCAAAACATATTTATATATATTTTAAAAAGTAAAACCATAGACCATTTTCACTTTGGGCTCCCCTGCTTCATCCCCGTGAATAAGATGTTTAATCACTAGGAAGGCAGTCAACTTAATTCATTACATAAACAAATTAAAGAAGAAAAACCATGAATAACTTTTTGGCCAGAAAATATATTTAAGCTGAGTGAGCACCTGCACCAGGCTAGACACGTCGGTTTGTACAGTGGAGCTCCTGACTTCAGAAACTCACAGGTTTCTTGTAATTGAGTGTCCAGTCAATCGGATGATGGTGTATGAGAAACAGCGATCGGTGCTCATGGAAAACAATTGCATTCCCAATGGTGGGGCATGAAGAGTGAGGATGAATGAGAAGTCAGGGCTGAGCTCTAACCGGTTTGGCTCAGTGGATAGAGCGTCGGCCTGCAGACTCAAGGGTCCCAGGTTCGATTCCAGTCAAGGGCACATCCCCAGTGGGGAGTGTGCAGGAGGCAGCTGATCGATGTTTCTCTCTCATCGATGTTTCTAACTCTCTATCCCTCTCCCTTCCTCTCTGTAAAAATCAAATATATAAAAATATATTTTTTTAAAAAAATAAAGAAGTCAGGGCTGAGCTGTTTGACACAGAAATTAAATGTGAGCTCCTGGCCCTTTACAGATAGGGAAACGGAGGCCCAGCGAGGAGAGGGGACTTATCCAAGGTCAGAGATGCCCACCCAGCCGGTCAGCAGCTGCTTTTGAGTAATCCCCTGGATCTGGAGAACTTAGGCCAAGCAGAGACAATTTTCCAAAACCAGGCTGTCCCCGCCCCCTGCGGGTAGTCAGGAGGAACAGCAGGTCCCTGAGGCCAGGCCTAGGGTAATGGTATCCAGATGTTTTCCTTTTGCCCCAGGTCCAATATGACAGGCACTGTGTTGTGATGAATCCCTGGTTTTGCTTAAAATTTTTGTATTTTGTTCATCATGAAATTTTTGGCACTAATTTTGATTTTTTAAAAAATATTCTATCAGCCCGGCCGGCATGGGTCTGTGGTTAAGCATCGACCCTATGAATAAGGAAGTCACAGTTCGATTCCTGGTCAAGGCACATGCCTGAGTTGCAGACTCCATCCCAGTGTGGGGGTGCAGGAGGTGGCCGATCAATGGTTCTCCTCATTGATGTTTCTATCTCTCTTTCCCCCTCTCTTCCTCTCTGAAATCAATAAAAAATATATTGAAAAAATATTATATCAATTATTTACCTTGATTACTAAGGTTTTGGGTACAGTCACACACACACATACACACACACACACACCCTTAAATTTTGCACCCTAGACTAGAACCTTATTGACTTCCATTCCCATCACCTTATACTCCTAAAACCTTATCTTCACCCCCATCCTCATTTCCTCCCCAACCCAGCACTGGCATCTCATCAGAGAGCCTCACCTCTTCTGTAAGACTACAGGAAAGACCCTCCCTCCCTCCCTCCCCCCCCTCCCTCCCTCCCTCCCTTCCTTCCTTTCTTCCTTCCTTCCCAGCTCCTCTATGCCAGGTGCTGTGTTAAGTAGACAGGGGGTGTCTCTGCCCTCAGGCAGTTGTCAAGTAAGGAGGCATCCAAAAAAATGCAATAAAGTGTTACAAGAGCTTTAAATGGCCAAGAGACGAAGGATTGCATGTGGGATTATGGGAGAAAACGCATTTGGATGGGTTCTGTCCCAGTTCCCACTGATACCTGCTGCCTCGTCTATGTCTGAGCCACAAATAATAAGTTAGCAAGCACTTACCATGTGCCCAGCAATATTCTACAAGCATTCTACACACTTGTGATGGAGGCACCACTTTTACCTTCACGTACAAATGAGGAAACTGAGGCTCGGAGATGTGAAGTCACTTACTTAAAGTTCCGCAGCTGGTAAGTGGCAGAGCAATGATTTGATCTGACTTGACTCAACACCCATTCGTTTTTGTTTTTCAAATGAGCTGTAATTGAAATATTTTCCTTTGTAGGTCTTACTAGTAACTAGCTGGGCATTCCACGGCACCACTGTTGATGCCATCTATGATGTCATGAGGGTGGCGGCCATCAACATTGCAGCCAGCAGACTGGGCATGGTTCCAGAGAGTTCTCTAGCTAAAGATTGGTGCCACATCTGCTGGTAATGTTGACAATCTCATCAAAAGTTAAATCCCACCGTGCTTAATGTTCTTTTTCTTTTTTCTGTCTCTTGGGGCTTTGATGAACAGGGCAGAGGCAGAAGGCACTAACTACCTCAATCTGGGCCTGTCTGTTCTGAATGGTCAGTTTCACCATAATCCTCGGGCCCTTCCAATCACCGGTTGCTCTGGTGATGACATCACCAGTCCTTTTTGGAGACAGGCCCAGGGCACTGATCTTGGGGGCCAGGGCAGAAGTGGTACTGGCTTCCCCACCGGTGCACCTCAGGTATAGAACTCTGATCTCATTGGGGATGAACTTTGATGTCAGATGAACCCAGATTCAGAACAACTGAAGAAAATTGCACCTACGAACACCCATGCTTGTAATCTTTAGGCCGTATTTGTTTATTCAACAAATGTTTTTGCATGCCTGTATCTGACAGGACTTGTTTTAGGTGGCTGGGATACAGTAGTGAAGAAAATGATTGAAAATTCCTCCCCCATCATGCAGCATTCACGCTGGTGAGGAAGACAAGCAATAAACATGTAGTTAAACAAACAAGATACGTTCCGATAACAAAAGTGTTATAAAAAAACTAAAGCAGGGTAATGGGGTAGGAAACCTGGGTTATCATGAGGCCTCTCTGAATAGGGGACATTTGAGATGAGCCCTGAATGACCTGAATGCTAAGGGATCTACCAAGTGGACATCTGGAGGAAAAGTGTTCAAGGCAGAGGGAATAGGGAGTGCAAAGGCCCTGGGGTAGGAGGAAGATGGGTACCAGATTGTTGTGGCTGGAAAACAGTGAAGGAAGAAGAGGGAGGGAGATGATGAGGTCTGGGGCCAGTTCACATAGGTCTTAGTAAGCCATGATAAGGAGCTTGGATTTTATTCCAAGAACAATGGAAAGCCACTGGAGGGATTTAAGCGGGAAGGTGGAGGGATGTGAGTCGCAATTTTAGATCACTCTAGTCTGTGGTTTCTCAACCTTGGCACTGTTGACATTGGAGCCAAGTGATTCTTTGTTGTGAGGCCTGGCCTGTGCACTGTAGGATGTTTAGCAGCATCCCTGGCTTCTACCCACCAGATGTCAGTACTACACTCCCAGTTGTGAGAACCCACAGTGTCTCCAGACATTGTCAAATGTCCCCCAGAAGGGTACACATTGCTTGCAGGCGAGAATGAGTGCCATAGTCATAAAAGCAAAGAAGGGCTGTGGAAATGTTCCCAGCCGAGGGAGCCTGCAGAGACATGACCGCAATGTGCAATACCTGATCTTGGACTCGATCTTGTGCAGGAGAGTGAAGAACACTAGCAAGGTGCTACTGGGTTCATCAATACAATACAAATGTGAATGGTAGAGTGAATAGCAGCATCGAGACAATATGAATTCTACCTAAGTTGAAACTGTACTGTAGTTATTAAGGCAATATCCCCATGCTTGGGCGATACACACTGGAGTGTTTAGGGGTAGAGAAGCATGATGTATAAAGTCTACACTCAAATGATCAGAAGAAATTTTATATATATACTAGAAGCACGATGCACGAAATTTGTGCACTGGGGTGTGTGTCCCTCAGCCCAGCCTGCACCCTCTATAGTCTGGGACATCCCTCTCACAATCTGGGGCTGCTGACTTCCAACCGCTCACCAGCCTGCCAGCCTGATCACCCCCTAACCACTCCCCTGCCAGCCTGATCGACGCCTAACTGCTCCCTTGCCGGCCCGATTGCCCCCAACTGCCCTCTCCTGCTGGCCTGGTCGCTCTCAACTGCCCTCCCCTGCCAGCCTGGTCACCCCAACTGCCCTCCCCTGATGGCCATCTTGTGGCAGCCATCTTTGACCACATGGGGGCAGCCACCTTATGTGAGAGCATGAGGGTCAATTTGCATATTACCTCTTTTTTATATAGGATATATATAAAATATGTGAATGTTATTTATGTGTGTATATATAATCCCATGCTATGTGTGTATATGCACAAATGTGTGTATCTAGATCAGGGGTCCTCAAACTTTTCAAACAGGGGACCAGTTCACTGTCCCTCAGACTGTTGGAGGGCCAGACTATAGTTTAAAAAAAAACTATGAACAAATTCCTATGCGCACTGCGGGCCTGGGATGAGTCGGCTGCTAAGCAGGACAGGCAGCAGCACCCAGCGGGCCGGATAAATGTCCTTGGCAGGCCGCATGTGGCCTGCAGGCCGTAGTTTGAGGACCCCTGATCTAGATAGATCGATACATACGTATATAGATAGATTCCCATGACATAAAATAATAGTTTAGCCTAGCCGGCTTGGCTCAGTGGTTCAGTGTCGACCTATGAACCAGGAGGTCACAGTTCAATTCCTGGTCAGAACACATGCCTGGGTTGTGGGCTCAATCGCTGGTGTGGGGCATGCCAATCAATGATTCTCTCTCATCATTGTTTCTATCTCTCTCTCCCTCTCCCTTCCTCTCTAAAATAAATAAAAATATTAATTAAAATAAAATAATAGTTTAATTTAAGTAAATGGTATACAAATGTGCCCTTTGTACTATTCTTATTCTTGCAACTCTTCCGTAAGTTAGAAATTATTTCCAAATGAAAAGGTTAAAAGATCACGCTTCTCTCTACATGCTGGGGGCCTGTGAGTTGGTACAGCCGCTTTGGAAAGCTCTGCAGCGGTCCCTACTGAAGCCAATGCCCTGCCTCCCTGTGACCCGGCGGGTCCACCTCTGGGCACGTTCCTAATAGAAACGAGTTGTATCGACCGAACGACCTGTACCAGCAGGCACATAGCAGTGTATTCTTAATAGCCCCAAACTGGAAGCAGCCCCAATGTCCCTCAGTAGTAGAACTGATAAATGGAGGTAGCTCACTCACACACGGAATCTGCCCGACAATAAAAAGGACAACGTGCAAATACACACACGACACCACGGGTAAATCTAAAAAACACGATGCTGAGTGTAGTGAGCCAGACACCAAAGACAGCGCATTACATGGTAACCTCATTTCTTTGCCGTGTAACAACGGGCCAGCCTGACCTAATATGGTGATAGAAATGAGATACTGGTTATCTTTGGGGGGAGGGGCAGGTGGGCTGGAAATGTTCTGTATCTTGATGTGGGTGGGTGTTCCAGGGGCGATTACATGCACAGAAGTGTATAAAGCTGTGCGCTTAAGATTCGTGCAATCTACTGCGTGTCACTTCAGTAAATAACAACAACAAAGGATTGCCCTGGATTCTGTGTAGAGACTAGAGTAGTGGTCCAGGCAGACAGCAGAGAAACCAGCTGGGAGGCTGTGACAAAGGTTGGGGGACAGAAGGGTGGGACGATCAGCTTGCAGCAGCCACAGGATGGGACATGGCAGAGGTGGGATGAAATGAGAGAAAGAGGGGGCTTGAGGGTGAGCCCTGGTTAACAGCTGGGAGGGTGGTAATGCTGGTGACTGAGATGCGAGGCCTGGGGGAGGAGCGGACCTGAGGACCCCTGCCTGGCCTGCCCTCAGTTCCCCAATTTCTGCCCGTGTTGGAGTTCCCTCTGGTCACCACCAGGGGGCAGTAGGTTCTTTCCTGGCGGACCAGGTAGCCTGAATCCTGCTCGGAGGCACCCGCCCAGGGCACAGCTGTGGAGCCTCCTGCCTGAGTGGCCTCTTGGTCACCCGCAGACACTGTGCTCCTCGCAGAGGAATCTTGTGGGATGGAGAGCGAAAGGAATGAAATCCTAAAACCTGGGAATCTGAAAATCGTGGCGCCAGCCCTTCCACCGTTCCCCTTTATGCTCAGGATGGAGCCAGGCTCCTTAAGATGGTCACAAGGGCCCGGCCAGCGTGGCTCAGTGGTTGAGCTTCGACCTATGCACCAGGAGGTCATGGTTCGATTCCCAGTCAGGGCATATACCCGGGTTGTGGGCTCGATCCCTGGTCTGGGGTGTGTAGGAGGCAGCCAATCAATGATTCTCTCTCATCATTGATGTTTCTCTCTCTCTCTCCCCCTCTCTCTTCCTCTCTGAAATACATATATATATATATATATATATATATATATATATATATATATATATATATATATAGATGGTCACAAGGTCTTGTTCCAGCACCCTCCACTTCACCTGCCCCCGCTGGACCCCAGTCCTGCCTCGGGGTACAGACGGGCTTCCTGCGAGTGCACCCTCATGCACACATGCTGTTTCTGCAGCCTGACCCCCTTTTCTCTTCACACCCCTCAGGGATCCTTCTGCCAGGACCCTTTCCTCACCCCAAATGTGGGTCAGCCTTGCCCCCCTACTTCGCCCATCATAGCCCTTTCTCCCTAAATGATATTAGTCAGTCCCCCTGTCTGACTCCTCGGCTCATCTGTGGCTCTGAAAGGCAGGGCAGGGCCTGGCATGGACTCCAAGAATATTTGTTGAACGAATGAAAAAAAGGAATTACTGAATGAGTGAATCTGAGGTTGTAAGAGGACAGCATCTCAGTTAACCCACTGGGGCTTTCGAAGTCCGAGACCTGGGTTAAGTACTGCCATTTATGAGCTGTGTGACCATGGCAACTGTCTTAACCTCTCTGGGTCTCAGTATCCTCATCTACTTACCACAGTGTACAGTTTCAGTGATATGATGCATGTCAGTCCTGTAGCCTAAAATCTGCACATAGTACGTGCTCAATCAAAGCAAGAGGATTTTTTTCTGATTAAAAAAATATAAATATGGCCTGGCTTGTATGGCTCAGTGGTTGAGCATTGACCTGTGAACCAGGAAATCATGGTTCGATTCCAAGTCCTGGCACGTGACTGGGTTGCGGGCTCAATCCCCAGTGGGGGGCATGCAGGAGGCAGCCAATCGATGATTCTCTTTCATCATTGATGTTTCTATCTCTCCCTTTCTGAAATCAATAAAAAAAATATATTTTTAAAAATGTAAATATGTGTGTGTTCAATTATATCTGTTTGCACTATACAATAAACTGTTAGCTAATGCCAGGGAGTAAAATTGGGAGAATAAGGTAAAATCTTTCATTGTACTTCATGTACTTCTGTAGCTGAGTGTGTTATCTTACTCATGTTTTACTTTAGTAATAACACAAAGCTTAAAGGAGAAATATAATCCAATAACAAATGAAAGAATGCTAAACATGATGAGTCAGTAGTCATCAGAGAAATGCAAAACAAAACCACATGAAATACCACCGCTCATCCCCAGAAAGGCTAAAATTAAAGGATGGACGATAACGAACGTGGCAAGAATGTGGACCAACTGGTGGAGGAGGCACTGTCTGTGGGAGTGTAAAATCTCAGGCATTGTTGGTGGGAGTGTAAAATGACACAACCACTTTGAAAAAATGTTTGACAGTTTGAAGTAATAAGCCACACTTCCTCTGTGAACCAGAAATTCCACTCTTAGCCGTGACCCAGGCACCAGGAGAAATGAAAATGTGTGTCCACAGAAAGACTTGTAATGAAGACTCGCAGCATCTTTATTTATAATAGCCCCACGCTGGGAGCAGCAGGAGAATGGATAAACATTTTGTGGCATATCTCTACCGTGGAATACTACACAGCAAGACAAGGGGATACTTTACGGATACAGGCAAAAACATGGGCTACTCTTGGAGACATAATGTTTTTTTTTTGTTTGTTTGTTTTAAATAAATCTTTATTGTTCAGATTATTACAGGTGTTCCTCTTTTTTTCCCCCCATAGCTCCCCTCCACCTGATTCCCCACCCCACCCCACCCCACCCCATGCCCTTACCCCCCGCCACTGTCTTCATCCATAGGTGTAAGATTTTTGTCCAATCTCTTCCCGCACCCCTCACACCCCCTTCCCCCTGAGAATTGTCAGTCCACTCCCTTTCTATGTCCCTGATTGGAGACATAATGTTGAGCAAGAGAAGCCAGACACAAAAGAAAATGTAGTATTTAATTTCATGTATATGAAGTTCTAGGACAAACAAAACTGATTTATGGCTCAGCCAGCGTGGCTCAGTGGTTGGGTGTTGACCTATGAACCAGGAGGCCAAGTTTCGATTCCCAGTCAGAGCACATGCCTGGGTTGCGGGCTCAATCCCCAGTATGGGGCGTGCAGGAGGCAGCCAATTGATGATTCTCTCTCATCATTGATGTTTCTATCGCTCTCTCCCTCTCCCTTCCTCTCTGAAATCAATAAAAATATACATATTTTAAAAAGAGTAACACTGCCCTAGCTGGTGTGGCTCAGTGGATATAGTGTCGGCCTGTGGACTAAAGGGTCCCGGGTTCGATTCCGGTCAAGGGCACATGCCCAGGTTGTGGGCTTGATTCCCAGTGTGGGGCATGCAGGAGGCAGCTGATCAATGGTTCTCTCTCCTCATTGATGTTTCTATCTCTCTCTCCCTCTCTGAAATCAATAAAAAAATATTTTTTAAAAAAGAGTAATACTCTCTGATTCACTTATATAAAATTCTAGAAAACGCAATCTAATCTACAGTGATAGAAATCAAATCAGTTGTTGCCTGGGATGTGCGTCCGGCGGAAGAGGGAGGGAGAAATAACCAGGGACCAGGGGAAATTTTGGGGGTGTGGTGCTAATTTGTTATCTTTATTTTATGGTTTGCAGATGTATTCATAGGCCAAAAAGTCATCACATTTTACACTTTAAATATGTGCAGCTTACTCTGCGTTAATTCTACCTCAGCAAAGCTGCAAAAAGCATGTGTTAATAGCTCTTGGCGAACGGCGCCTTTGACATATGTAAATTAGGCTTCAACAAAGAAAAGACAGGAAAAGGAAGAAATTCTCCGCCTGACCCTGTTTCCCAGAGCCACACTTCCAGCCCCCAGGACCCCTCTTTCTCACCTGGAGCACCCCCAGCCCCGAGAATTCCTACAAATCCAAGCTCTACAGCTCAGGGAGATGTGGCTTCTTCACAGCAAATCTGTTCCATTTCTTGTGGCCCAGCTCAAACGGTGCCTCCTCCACCAGGAAGCCCTCCTGTCACACCCTCCCAGCTCAGGGCTCCCAGGGCCCTTGGCTCAGACCTCTATCTTGGCTCTGGCCACTGGTCATCAGAGTTAGGATCCTGTGTAGACCCACATGTCTTCCACGCTAAATTCTGACAATCATCATGAGAGCAGCTACCATTTGAAGAGCCCGCCAGGCTCTGGCCAAGTGCTGTACGTGCCTGATTTCATAGGGGCTATTAGCTCCACTTTTTGAAAACCGAGGCCAGAATGGTGAGAGCCAGTTGGAGCCAGACATTGCCCACGGGAAGGTTGGATTACATCTAGACTCCACTCCTGCTCACCTTGCGGGCAGCTAGGGGCTTTCCCCGGGGGCGGAGCATTGTTGGAGTCCTTCAAAGTTACAGTAAGAGCCCTGGCCCGTGTTGTCAGTGGTTAGAGCATTGACCCACACAGCGAAGGGTCACGGGTTCAATTCCTGGTCAAGGGCACGTACCTGGGCTGCAAGTTTGATCCCCTGCCCTGGTTGGAGTATGTGCAGGATGTGTCTCTCTCACATCGATGTTTCTCTCCCTCCCTCCCTCTCTTCACTCTATCTAAAATCAACTGGAAAATATCCTGGGGTGAAGATTAACAGCAACAACAAATAGTTACAGGATGGTACCTTACAGAGGGAAAATGGAAGATTATTTCAGGTAAAAGGAATTACCTTAACCATTCCAGAGCCAGAAATACTTGAAGAAAGCAGACAGTGTGTAGAGAAAAGGCACAAGAAAGGCCTTTCCTCTGGGTTTTTATTTCTATTCATCAGCCCCAGGTTCGTTCGCAGCCATGGGTCCCGGGCGAGGTGGCGGGGACTCAGACACCTCGGTTCTGCCCGGCCCTGCCGGTGGCGACTCGGGGAGCAGTGAGAGTGTCTGAGTGTCCATTTCCCCATGGAGAGTAGGGCTTTGGTGTGAAGTAGACCCAGGTTGTAAAACGGGCTTCCCGACTTCCCACCCTCGTGACTACCCGCCCCTCTCTGAGGGCGCATTTCCTCATCTGCAAACTGGGGACAATAACTGTGACAGAGCCACGGGCTGTCATGAAGATAACACGTCCGCAGCCTGGCCACATGCCTGGCACGGCAGGTAGGGGCGCTGGGTGTTACCGTCATGTCCTTGCCGTCAAGATTACTAAGTGAGGAATGAGAGCATCAGCTGCATCCTGAGACCAGTGAGACAACGCATCTTTTTTTAAAGATGTTTTTAAATGAATTATTATTTTTTTTTTAAAATATATTTTATTGATTTTTTACAGAGAGGAAAGAAGAGGGATAGAGAGTTAGAAACATCGATCAGCTGCCTCCTGCAAACCTCCTACTGGGGATGTGCCCGCAAGCAAGTTACGTGCCCTTGACCGGAATCGAACCTGGGACCTTTAAGTCCACAGGCTGACGCTCTATCCACTGAGCCAAACCGGTTTTGGCTAAATGAATTATTTTTTAAAAATATGTTTTTATTGATTTCAGAGAGGAAGGGAGAGGGAGAGAGATAGAAACATCAGTGATGAGAGCAAATCATTGATGGGCTGCCTCCTGCACCCCCCTCCCCCCACCAAGCAGGGATAGAGACAGCAACCCAGGCATGTGCCCCAATCGGGAATTGAACCAGCAACTTTTTGGTGCACAGGACGATGCCCAACGAACTGAGCCACACCAGCCAGGACAAGACAGTGTATCTTTTTAAAATGAAATGTATTGGGTGATATTCTATATAATAAAAGGCTAATATGCAAATCAACCGAACGGCGGACCGACCGGTCACTATGACACACACTGACCACCAGGGGGCAGACCCTCAACGCAGGAGCTGCCCCCAGCCTGCAGGCCCCAGGCCAGCCAAGGCCCCTGATCGCCCCCCAGTTGCCCCACAGATCGGCCCTGGTCGCCAGCCAGGCCTAGGGACCCTACCCATGCATGAATTTTGTGCACTGGGCCTCTAGTAGGTTAATAAATGATATAGGGTTCTAGTGTACAATTCTATAATACATCATCTGTACATTGCATTGTGTGTGCACCACCCAAAGGCAAATCTCCTCCATCACCGTATATTTGACCCCTTTTACCCTTTACTACCTCCCCCTCCACCTCTTGTCCTCTAGTAACCACCATACTGTTGTCTGAGTCTCTGAGTTTTTTGTTTTTTTGTCTTGTTTGTACCTTTGTTGCTTTCAGTTTTTTATATCCCACATATAAGTGAAATCACCTGGTTCTTGACTTTTTCCGTCTCACATTTTGCTTAGCATGGTACAAACCTCAGTTCCTGAATGTCTCCCATCTCGAAGAATTCGCTTCTCCACCCAACAACACTTTCATGCTGATACTTGTATGATCAGTCACATGTCTCTCAGGCGACAAACCAAGCAAAGAATGCTTGAGTATGAGTCAGTTTGCTGCTGTTAACATCTCAGGAAATTGTGCTGTGAATATTTTCATTTTTTTGTTGCTGTTTATTATTACTATTCTTTTAAAATATATTTTTATTGATTAAAGAGAGGAAGGGAAAGGGAGAGGGAGAGAGAAACATCAATGATGAGAGAAAATCATCGATTGACTGCCTCCTGTACGCCCCACACTGGGCACTGAGCCCACAACCCGGGCATATGCCCTGACCAGGAATAGAACCATGACCTCCTGGTTCATAGGTTGACACCCAACCACTGAGCCACGCTTATTATTGCTGCTTATTATTATTAAATTTTCATTTTTTATTGCACATTTCATTTCCTTTTTGTTAAATTCTCATCTACGTTTCATGTCTTTTTTGTTTTTAAAATGTTTATTTATAGATTAAGTAGTACATTAGACATGTACTGTACCTAAGAAAGGTTAAAACAGGGAATCATTTGGGGGTCTGGAACAGGTTAATTCAATTTACATTATTTCTAATGGGAAATAATGCTTCAGGTTTTGAACAGCCTTCTAGAATGAATTAAGTTCGAGAACCAAGGTCTCACTGTGTTCTCAAGATGCACCCATGTGTTGCCAATGGCAGTATGTTATCTTGTGGCTGAGTAGCATTCCATTGTATATACAGACCACAGATTCTTTATCCAATCATACACTGAAGGACACTTCGGTGGTTTCTATGTCTTAGCCACCCTGAATAATGCTGCTGTGAACATAGGGGTACATATATCTTTATGAATAAATGGTTTCTAATTTTCTGGTAGATACCCAGCAGAGAGGTCGCTGGACCATACAGTAGCTCTGTTTTTAATTTCCCGAGGAACTTCCGTACTGTTTTCCATAGCAGCTGTGCCAGTTTACATTACCACTAGCAGTGCATGAGGGTTCCTATTTAACCACAACTTCTCCATCACTTACTACCTGTCTTATTGATGACAGCATTCTAACAGATGTGAGGTGGTATCTCATTGTAGTTTCAATTTGCATTTCCCTAACAGCTGGTGAAGCTGAGCGTCTTTTCCTATACCGGTTGGTCATTTGTATGTCTTCTTGGGAGAAGGAGACAGTGTAACTTAAAACTCCTTGGAACCTTGGAAAGTGCTTCTGAAGTCAGCACGATCCTCTTCACATGGTTACTGGGCAGCAGAGGGACCTCGGCCCTGGATTTGGGGGTGGGGGAGAAGGATTTTGTCCCTGGGCAGGACTGGCCACCTCTGCAGAATGCTCAGCATCTCTGACCTTCAGGTACTAAATGCCAGTAGCCATCCTCCACCACCCCCGCAGACACCAGGCGTAGTGATGATTAAAAACACCCCTACACACATTTCCAAATGCTCCCCCGGGGGCGGGGTGCACCACCCCTGGGGCTGCCCCTCGCTCGGGCTCAGGGCTCCATGTGTAAGCACACAGGTCAAACCCCCTGCAAAGCCATCGGATGGACTGGGTGCCGGGCGGAATCCAGCCAGTGCTGCAATTGCCAAGCCAGCTGGGGCGCTGGCTCGAGACTGTTGTCATTGACTTTGCCAGTTCTCACGGAGGGAGGCACCGTGGGAGGTAGGACAGCCCAGTCCTCGCAAGCTCCCTGTCCTGGGCCCTGATCAGTCCATACTCACATAGTGGCCACTTGGCACTCTTCACATCGCTCCCCCCACCTTCTTCTTGGGCTTTTTCTCTGTTTCTCTCAGGGCAAAGGCTTCTGTCCTCCAGGCTCTGCCCCCTAGGAGGGTGGGGACCAAGTCTCTGTCACCCCTGGCACACTCAGGCATTCAGAAACCAGGATTATCCTCATTCTATCTGGAAGGCCCCGAGGACAGAAATCGGCTTAAGGGAGAGAGGAAGGAGGGCCAGGCTGGGGCGGAGGGGCCCCACCCAAACAGGCCCAGCCCAGCCTCACCACAGGCTTAGTCACTGGCAGGGCTGGGTAGGCTAGCGCTGCCACCCTGGCCAGGCTCTGAATCACCAGCTGGTGAGGGGTAGCTTCAGCCAGCAGGAAACCAGCCTGACATGGAAGAAGTGGGTGGCGGTTGGTGAGGCCTGAAACTCCTGGCTGGCCCTAGAGGAACTGGGAGTGACTGTTAGCACTGGCTCAGCAGCAAACGTCTCCAGGACTTGCCAGGAAGTCGCGAGGGAGCGGGGCCAGGCTCAGGGTCCCTGCTTGTGGGGGCTCCCACTCTGGAGGGTGGGGTGAGATGGGAGACAAGGCTTATGCACAAGTCACCAGGACACAAGGGTCTCTTTTCTTTCTTTTTTTTTTTTTTTAATATATTTTATTGATATTTTACAGAGAGGAAGGAAGAGGGACAGAGAGCCAGAAACATCGATGTGAGAGAAACATCCATCAGCCGCCTCCTGCACACCTCCCACTGGGGATGTGCCCGCAACCAATGTACATGCCCTTGACCGGAATCAAACCTGGGACCCCTCAGTCCGCAGGCCGACGCTCTATCCACTGAGCCAAACCAGTTTCGGCGGGTCTCTTTCCTTTTCTTTCCTTTCCTTTGTGTGTGTGAGTGTGTTATTAAAATTGACATTTATTTGAAATTATATATTTTTTATTATTTACTTTTCTGTTAGTTAAATGCAATTATTTAAACAAAGCAATAATAAGATTAGTTAACAGTGGCAATTAGTAGTAATTACTAATAGGACAAGGGACATATGACAGGCACATGGCTAGCGCCAGGAGAACGCTGGCTGCTATAATCATTTCATCAGGGCAATTTGTCACATGTGTCAAAAACCTCAAAAGGAGGTGCATACCAGTAATTCCACTTCTAGAAATGTATCTAATTAAGAAAATAAGCATCTAGTCATAGGTACATAGTTTAATGGGCCCTACAAGGGAGTATGACGCAGCCCTTAAAAATTAGTAGAATTAAAAATCCATTGGCATAGGAAGATGTTCATGTAACATCGCTAAGAGAAAACCAAAAACGGGCGAGTAAATAGTGGCCACAGCCAAGAATCCGGTTTCGCATCTGAGAACTAGAGGAGTGTGGGGGCGGGGAGGGGGGTTGGGTCCAGAGGACGGTGCTGTGCGGTTCGGTGTGCTCAGCTCTGGAGCAGGCAGAGCTGTGTGGGGGTCTTACCTTCATCTCCTAGGACAGTGGTCGGCAAACTCGTTAGTCAACAGAGCGGCAAACCGTGGCTTGCGAGCCGCATGTGGCTCGCGAGCCGCAGTTTGCCGACCACTGTCCTAGGAGGTGAGTGCCCCCCAAAGGGCCTCCTTCACAGAGCTGTGGTGAAGAGTAAAGAGCAGGGGGTGCTGGCCCAGAGCTGGGTTCAGCATGAGCCCGAGATGGATGAAGCTTTGGTTGTTTTCATGAACCCTTTGCGGTTATTCTCACTCCCTGCTGGCACTCGGACACCCCCTCGTCTGACTTGGGTGCTGTTGGGTCCAACTTGGAGTCTGTGACCTGGGAAGGTGGTGACGGCCAAGTCGCAGGGGCCAGGGTGCCCGCTGTCACATTGCCCTCCAGCGCCCAGGACAGCATTCTGCGCATTGCAGGTGCTCAGCCAAGCTCCCATTACACCGGACACTAGGAATGTCACGTTGAATGAGGACAGTCCTTGTCATCAGAGAGGGAGAGCTATTGAAGCAAATACCCTCACAGGACACAATAATTATAAATGTGCTGATTGCCATGAAGACGCGGGGGGAGGCGGGGACAGGAAAGACCTCTCTGTGAAGGGCGGTTTTAGCTGAGGTCTGAAGGATGAATGGCGCTTGGTGGGGCAAAATGGGGAAAGGGAGTCAGCATGTGGAAGCCCTGACGCAGGAGGGAGCGCGGCTGTATGAGGATGTGAAAGGTCAGAGAAGGGCAAGGGGAAGGGGGCCATGGAGAGGGTGGCAGGACCACGTTTAGGGTCTGGGTCTGACTTCATCTTGAGGACAGTGGGAGACAGACGGTTTGAAACAGGGGAACCGCCTGGTCACATATGTGTTTTAGAACAACCCAGTTGGCTTCCAGTGAGGAACAAACGGGAGGCTGGAGGCAGGAGGCCAGCCCAGGGCTGGGCAGTAGTCAGCCAGGGTGGCGGCCATGGGGCCTGGCCTTGGCTGTGGGGTGGAGCTGGCCACCGGGAGGAGCAAGAAGGGAGTTTAGCAGCCCAAGGCCAGGTGACAGATGGAACAGGCTGAGCTGAGGCTGCATCCACCACCACCCAACAGTTAATAAAGAGGGGAGGTCCGGGCAGGGTGCCAGGGTCCCTTCCGCACAACGGCCCATGCCAACTGGGTAAACAGCGGAAGACACATGATATTTCTTAAAAACAAAATCCTGATTCATTCACACTCCCTGTTGTTTACCTGAGGTGTTTGTTTTTTTTCTCCTGGGCTATTTCAGGTCTGACAGGTTTGAGGGGAGAGCAGAGCTGGAGCTCAGAGCCAACTGGGAGGGAGAGGGACCAAGGGGTCAAGGGAGGTCCTTCTCCTTCCAATGACACTGGGAGGGGTCCTGGCCGGGGACCCTCCTGGATGTTCTGGGCCAGATCCCTTCTCTTCTCCGGGCTCCTGTCCAAGCTCTGGCCCCTGCCTTCTGGATCCTCCCTTTCACAGCAAAGTGTTCTTATTCATCACCTTTGGGTCCTTCTTTCTAAGTGTGGGGTGCGTGGGGCGGGGCAGCCCTGCAGGAGGCAGGTTGGCAGAAGCCACTTCCTGACAAAGGCCGAGTGAATCAGGAGCTGTAGGGAGGGGGCAGGCCTGGCAGGTGGGCAGGAGGAACCCTCCCTCCCTGTGCTGGATCTGGACCATTCCTAGCCTTGTTCACATCCTGGTATCTTCCATGAGGCTCGAGGCTCAGGGCTGGGTGGGGCAGAGCCTGGTGGACAGAGATGGCCCTCAGCCCTAGGAAAAGATCACACTTGAGAAATTCTTCCTATAGAAGGAATGCTTAAAGATCAATAAAAAAGATAGACATCCCAGTAGAAAAGCTGGCAGAGGATAGGAATTTAAAAAAACCCTACAAATAGCCAACAAATGCGTGAAAAGATGTTTTAATTACTCAGAACTAAAAACTGAACATCAAAACGGCCTCACGTGAATGCACTGCATGTCGGTGGAGAAAGGCCGAGGTGACCATGTTCTGGCCCGAGTCACCCCGGGGAGCAGGGACTGGGAGGATGCCCGCTACATCAGTTGGGGCCACTGTCCGGGCTCTGAGCAAGAGGAAGGTGCAGCCCACTGAGCCCCTCTCCTCCTGACACCGTCAGCAGTAAACAACATAGATCACCTCCTTCAAGATAAGCCTGAACACGTGGGTGTTGTAATGGCCTTTCTTACACAAGCATGTCAAACTCGAGGCTGGCGGGCCGCATGCCTTGTAAATGAACGAGGCACGTGGCCCTCTGGCCACGCGTTTGACATGCTTGCCCTAGAACCGTGGTCGGCAAACTGCGGCTCGCAAGCCACATGCGGCTCTTTGGCCCCTTGGGTGTGGCTCTTCCACAAAATACCACGGCCTGGGCGCGTCTATGTTGAAGAAGTGGCGTTAGAAGAAGTTTAAGTTTAAAAAATTTGGCTCTCAAAAGAAATGTCCGTCGTTGTACTGTTGATATTTGGCTCTGTGGACTCATGAGTTTGCCGACCACTGCCCTAGAACAAAAACATACGGAGGTTCTGATGAAGAGGTCGCTCAAATGGAATCGGAGCGGTCCTCGGAAAGGAAGCACAGCGAAGACGTTTAGAAACAGGAATGGACTCTGTTGAGGACAAATTATCCAGTGAGTTTGTGTTCAACAGCCCAAACATCAAAGGAGCATGTGGCTGTGATGTTGGACTCCAAGAACTACTCTGGCTGTGAGATCCAGAGAGCCTGTGGGAGTCCTGGGCTTATTGAGGGGGATCATGTGGCTGTCACGTGCTTAAGGTTTATAATGCGTGGTGCCTGATGAGGAAAACAAAGTAATGCATTTTGAGAACGAGAGAAACAAAACATTCTCAAGTGGAAGGGCAGGGGTTCCCAATTTTTTATAGTAGAGAAATTCTTCTGATGTCTAACTTCCTGGAACCCTTAATCCTTCCCGTTTCCTCATAGAGTACTGATGACTATATTCTATTTTCCTTCCTTTAAAAAATGTCCTTCTTGCCCTAACCGGTGTGGCTCAGTGGATGGAGCCTCGGCCTGTGGACTGAAAGGTCCCAGGTTCGATTCTGGTCAAGGGCACGTACCTGGGTTGCGGGCACATCCCCAGTAGGAGGTGTGCAGGAGGCAGCTGATCGATGTTTCTAACTTTCTATCCCTCTTCCTTGCTCTCTGTAAAGAATCAATAAAATATATATATAAAAAATGTTTAAAAAAATGTCCTTCTTTCCCCACCCAAAGATCATAACTGACCTGAATTATTAACATGAAATAGTGGGCTGCTGACAACTGTTAAAGAACTTTACAATCTTCCCAGAATAAAGTAAAGCAATTCAATGCTTTGGTGCAGGAGGAGCCAGTGGTCCGACCCACCACGGCAGGGACCCCACTATTCTCTTCCCTATAGGCACCTTGGAATAGCCTCCGGGCCCCAGGGTCTTACTCCGACACTATTTTTAAAAATTGATTGATTGATTGATTTGAGAGAGAGAGAGAGAGGAGGAAGGCGGGGGAGAGAGACTAACCGTGGTTTGTTGTTCCACTTATTTCTGCATTCATTGGTTGATTCTTGTATGCGCCCTGACTAGGGATCGAACCCGCGACCGTGATGAATGGGGATGGCACTCTAATCAACTGAGCTACCTGGCCAGGGCTTCACACTGACACTTCTACCTGGCATGCCCCCTCCATGCCTACCTATTTGGTGTTTAAATAAGGATTGCTATGCGCATATAATAGAATATCATGTTTTAAAAATCTTCACAATTGGTGATTCTTCCAACAGAGAAATTGTGAAAACTGTAGATAAGGCAGCGAAGGCCTTCTGGCCCTGACTCCTGGCGTGGTACCTGATCCATAAATGGTAGCTATTCCCAGATCTTCACGGAGCAGCTTTCAAAGTGTCACCTCCTCAGAGAGGCCTTCCTAGACCACCTTTCTAGGTGGCACCCCCACACCTGCCACGCTACCCCCTCATTCTATTTTATTATCTTAATGATTATCGCTCTCTGAAACCATGCTATTTATTTCCCATCGTTCTCCCTCCCGCACGAGAACATAAGCTCTGCAGGGCAAAGACCTTGATTATCTTGTTATACTGATGTATCGCCATCATCTGCAATGTGTCGTCTGACACACACAGGTGCTCCATATATATTTTCATTTTTAAACCAACTTTGTTCAAGCATTATTTACATATAATAAAATGCATCATTAATATGTATAGGTTGAGTGTTGACTCCTGTATGACCATTACCCCAGTCAAGGCATAGACCATTTCCATCTTCCCCAAAAGTTCCCTTCTGATTTTTTTGCAATCACTTCCTCTCCACCCCATTCCTAGAGAATACAACTGGATGACCCTTGGGGTGCAGTATAGGGGGTCTGAGTATCAGCAGCCAAGGAAGGCCTCCGCCACCCCAGCCCATGATCTGGGAATCGCGGTGGTTAACCCATCTATCCACCTGGGCAAATCCCAAGGTTAGGGTTGAAACACATTCCTCTGGTACCTGCGATCCACCCAACCCAGCCCCTCAAGGCCTGGCACTCTAAGTCCATGCCTGCGGGTCCCTGGGTTTTGAACCTGAGTCTTAGGCAAACTGGAAAGAGCTATCATTTTTTCCATTCCTCACTGGGCCGGTCCCAGGAGCCACCTCCCGAGGGAAGTACCCATATGCTGAGCCCAAGGAATGTCCTCCCATCACCGGGACCAAGAATGGCTTTGAGCACCAGCCGTCCCTGCCCCCTCCCCTTCCCGGGCATATTGTGCAAGATTGGAGGGCACACCTTCCAGGCGGGTGGATCAAGGCCGGGGAACTTCCTGGGCTCGGGCAGCGGCGGGCGGGGCTGGGAGCCGGAGGGCAGGGTGCAGGGAAGAGGGGCGCAAACGCACTTCTGCCTAGCGTCCCCTACCAGTCCCCCCCACCCCACGTCCTCCTCGGAGGGGCTGTCTCCCCGCTCAGGGAAGGGAGGGAGTGACACCAGGGAGACCCGTTCTTTCAGATGTCCCACCAGCCCCGTCTCTTTCTTCGGTTAGGCCCGTGTCCCGCGCGCCTCTCCGCGTCTCTCCAGGTCTCCCTTCTCGGATCAGCTCTTTGTCTCCGTCTGCCCTGCTGTCCCGGCGTCCTCGCCACCCTGCCCCGCCCGCCTGGGGCCGAGGAGGGGCGGGGCTCGGGTCCGGGTCCGGGGGCGGTGCCTGGCGGGGCGGGGCGGGGCGCGGCGGGGCCGGGGCTGGGCTGTCCCCACCGACGCGGCCGGAGCCGAGCGCGGGCAGAGCGGAGGCCGCAGCCGGGGCGACGGGAGCGGCGGGAGCGGCGGGAGCAGGGCGGGTCGGCTTCATGGCGTCAGCGGCGTCCGCCTGAGCAGCGCGGGCAGCGGCGGGTGGCGGCGGGGTCGGGCCGCGGCTCTCCTTCACGATGGGGGACGTGCTGTCCACGCACCTGGACGACGCCCGGCGCCAGCATATCGCAGGTGAGTCCCGCGCCGCGCCGCACGCCCGGGGTCCGCCCGGGATCCCTGGCCACGCCCCCGCCCCGGCCCGCCGTTCGCGCGGGGGCTGGGGTCTCGGAGAGCCAGGCCCCGGGTAGGGCAGCAATGGCTGGGGACCAAGTCCCTCGTCCAAGCTTGTCTCCTCCTCGTCTGGACGCCCCTTCCCCCCAACCTCTTCGGAGCTCATCCTTCTCCCTCCCGAGGGGACTTGACACCCTCTCCCCACTAAGGGAACCCCCGTGGAGCCGGTCCCGTCGGGTCCCCCAACACACTACCCCAATCGAGCTAGGGGGTGTCGTAGGCGCCCCCCCACCCCGGGTATCCCGCCCGCCCGGAATCATTCCAGGCCCACTCAGCCGTCTTCCCTAACCGTCCCAGTCCCAGCTCTCCCTGGCCCCAGCCCCAGCCCCAGTACACGTGGCTGAGACTTCCAGGGATGAGCCCATAAATGCCTGGGACTGAGCCTGGGCAGTGGGGCTAGGAATAGTTGGGGTGCGCAGGAGGGTGGGTCAGAACCCCATCTTTGGCTCAGGCAGCAGGGTGCTCCTGCTGTTCCCTGGGGGAAACCTGTGACTGCACCAGAGTCCGGGGTTCCTCCTCCCCAGCCCCAGAGAATGGAGAGGGGGGGAACCTGGGAACCTCAGTTCTGTGGCTCACCTCCCTGCCCTGGGTGAGGCTGCCTGGGTGGAACCCCAGGGTTGGGTTCCCAGCGGTGAGTTCTCGGACAGGCCTGTCTATGTCCCGATACCTCGGTTTTCTCCTCTTTGAAATGGGGTGAATGATTTCTTCCTTAGTTATGAGTTGTTGAGAGACTTGAGTGAGATAACTTACGTAGCTTGCTTGGCACAGAGCCTGGCACAGAGGAGGCACCCGTGCACAGGTTGCTGGTCCTTGTGGGTGCGGGGGCAGCCCATGGAAGGAGGAGACCATTCCTCTCCACAGTATTCGCCTCTCCCTGTCCATTGTGCCCGGAGCACTGTGTCTGCTTACACGTCTCCTGATTGCCCCGTAGAGAAGTTTCAACAACTGTGTTAGCCCTGAGAACAGGGACCAGGTGGCCCTTAACTCCGGGTCCCACCCCCTCCGGGCTCAAAGAAGGCGCTGGGGAAGGCTTGTCCGGTGACTGTGGTTCTGGGCCCATGGCCTAAGCTCCCCCTTTGTACCAGAATCTGGGGCTGGGCCCGAGATGAGGGTGATGTCGAAATGAGTCAGATCCTCTCAAGCCTGGGACCAGCAGGGGGTTAAGTCCTGGAACTCTGCTTGTAGGACAAGGACTCTGGGAGGGGGAAGGCCAGGGCGGAGTCTTCCTGTCCCCTCCCTGTCGGTGGCAGCCTCCTGGGGCTCTGTAACAGTCCATCCATTCACGACCTCCTGTTGGGGCCCCTCACCCGGCTTGGGTGGGGTGTGCTTCACTTTCTTCAGTGGGGTTTTTCCTTTCCCCACGCCCACTCTGGCTCTCCCCTCCTCCCACCGCCTGGGCTGAGAACTGCCAGCACCCGCTCGGCTCCCCTGCCATGGACAGGGGAGGAGGCTGAGACCACAAAAGGTGAAGTGTCCTGTCCTGGACAGGGTTGGGTTTGTTTTGTGGATACCAGGCTGGGTGGAAGGGGGCTGTGTCCACTCAGAGCCGGCTGGCCTCCCTCTTCGCAACACTTCAGTGCTATTAATAACCCCCTTCAGATGCCTCACATTCCTGGTCAGAGCTCACCTGAAGGGGCTCCCGCTGGGTGGGGATGGCAGGTTGGACGGGGAGGAAGCCAGCAAGCCTCCAGCCCCTCCCAGGGAAGTGAGCTGCCTTAGAAATCTGTGCTGAAGGGGAATGAGGGCATGCCTTTGCCACCTCCAGCGATCCTGCACCTCCTCTCTCCACCCAAAGAGCAGTGGGCACTTTCATGCCAGGCAATTAAAATTCCAGTGCCCTCCCTACCTGGGCCTGTTCTCTGCCCGGGAAAGCTGGGGCCGCCCCTGTAGAAACGTCAGGGTTCGGAACACCCCTTCCCACAGTGCCCTGAGCTCCGAGGCCTGCTAGGGTTCTGTGGCTTGGCTGGCCCGCCCCCAGCGAGCAGGTGAGCAGGTGAATGCCAGCGGGCAAGTCCTGGCAGGGGTCAGGCGCGCTCCTGCCCACGGTGCTGTTTTGCTGTTTTGCTGTCACAGGCCCTTTCGTCCTGGGATTTCAAAGCCTCTGGCAGGCAGGGGCTTGCTTGTTCTCACACCAGGGCCCCGTGGGGCTGGGGCAGGACCATTTCCTCCGGCTTTCCTGAGGGAGTCTGCTTGGAGGACAGAGCCCTGGCCCGGGAGCCGGGGCCTGCGTAACCTGGGCAGCCACTTGCTCTCTCGGGGTCTCAGTTTCCCTAGTTGAGAACGGCGGAGGTGTGCTCCCTGGTGGCCGAAGTTCCTCCCAGCTCAGAGCCGAACAATCCCAAATTTTCCCCGCAAGTCGCCTCCAGACTTGAGCCAGCCCAGGGTCCTCACACGGACTCCTCCGGCTTATTAGCTGGCAGGACCTTGGCCCAGCATCTTAATCTCAGTTTTCTTACCTGTAAAGTGGGACGCATAGTCCCTTCCTACGAAGTACTATTGCTAGGATTTAACAAGATAAGCAAGGTAAGAAGCGCAGCCCAGTGGTTGAGGCATAGTAAGTACTCAGCAAACAATTGCTCTGATAGAGATGGTCATTTACTCCCTGTGACTGATTCTGTGGTGGGCAAGGAGGGTGGCCAGGTGTTTGGGGTTTGAAGGGGGCAATGGTAGCTGTGGGTTAGGTCCCATTTCTCTGAGGGTTGTGCAGTCCTGGGGTCAGGGTCTCTGCATTCAAGAATTCACCAAGGTTTTCAGAAACCTCGATGCCCGGGTTCCTTCCATGTTGGCACGTGTGTGAGATGATGTGGGTTATCTGGAGCGGGAGGGCAGTGTGGGGAACCCTACAGGAACTAGGAGGTGAAGAGGTGGGGTGAGGCCCAGAGGACAGGACTAGGACAGGAGCATGGAAGTGCTGGGTGGCCGTGTCAGAGCTATATGGGGGATTCTTTGCATATGGCCTCAGCCACATAAACCACATGGAGCAGGTGAGGGAGTGAGCTCACCGTTGCTCAAGGTGTGCAAGTAGGGGCCGGGTGCTGGGCCCTTAGCAGAAAGCCAGGCATTGCCTGGAGGGGCCCTCTGCCTCTAGTACAGCCTTGAAGGACTCTCCATTGCTCTAGAAATTCTGTTGACCAGGATGAGATGGGGGGAGGGGCAGAGGAACCCCCCTACACACACACACACACACACACACACACACACACACACACACACACACTACCGGAAAGTTATCACCTGAGAGGGCTGCTGAGGGAGTCTGCCCGCACCTGTGCCCCTCCCTTCCCCAGGCTCACCTTTCCCCTGGCTAATTCTTTTTCGAAAGAGCAGCTTTATTGAAACATAATTCACCTGCCAGACAATTCACCCACTTAAAGTGTACAGGTCAATGTTTGTGTGTGTGTGTGTGTGTGTGTGTGTGTATTCACAGAGTTGTGCAACCATCACCACAATCCATTTTCAAACATTCTCATCACCCCTGAAAGAAACTCTACCCATCAGTAGTCACGCCCAGTTCCTCCAGTCCTTCCCATCTCTCTGCACCCACTGGGAACATTGCGTGGTCGCATTGGCATCGAACACGCCATGCGGGAGTGGGAGGTAGAAAGCCCAAAGCTCCCTCCATCCTCCTCCCTTCAACCCCACTCCCAGAAGAAATCACTCAAGTGTGGCGTGTCGCTGTCTCCAGCTCTGTGTACGCATGCAGTTAGCTCTGTTTATGCAAAGAGGTCCAATTATGTGTTTCTGTGGTTTGGCTTTTTTCGCTCAGTATATTGTGAACATCTCTCACACGTCAGGACACACACGTCTGCCTCGTCCTCCTGTGGGGGATTTCTCGGTGCCGGCGTGGTTTAATTACCCATCCCCTATACTGGACATCTGGTTGTTTCCAATGTTTGGCTAGTAATCAGAGCACTGCCCGAACCGCTTAGCCCATATCCCGAGCCTGCCTCCGGGATCACAGAGGCCTCGAAATGGAACTCCGGGGTCCTGTGTTGATGTATTGACGCGTAGCCTCTGAAAAGGCTGTTACCATGGGACACCCCTTCCGGGTGGTACGGGTGTCTTGTTTGCTTATTGAGCAAAACAATGAATGCCCTTTTCCAAATGGGTTTTAAAGATTTACCTCTCCACTTCAGGAAGTGGCTGTAGGTCCCAGAAGTGAAGGGATGGAGGTGTCCGCTTTGGCCACCCCCTGCCCACGTGGGTGGCTTCCGAGATGCTGCCTGGGTTTTGCAGAGAGACCCAGCTGGCCGGAAGCAGTGCCCGGCTCCACCTGGGCTGCTGCCCTTAGCCAAGGTCTGGGCCAGTCCCTGGGGTGAAACGTCTGGGGATTCTGCTCTGCTCTTGTGTCTCTTACATAATGTGCTTTTGTTGGTGTTGACCCTGCCCTCCCCTTTGTCTGGCCTCCACTCTGTCCTTTCTCACTGTGGAGGCCTCTGGCCTAGCCTGCTAGGAGCTGCCTTCTGCCTCAGCCCTCCATCCTTCCCACTTCACCCCTCCATCCTTCCCACTTCACCCCTCCATTCTTCCCGTATGCACTGCCAAAGAGACCTCTCTAGACCCAAATTGGGCCACGGCCCTCCCTCCCTGCCTCTGAACAGTGAAGTTTAGACAAGAATAGGCATCACTGCCATCCTGTGATAACCACTTTATTCTTCTTCTTTTTTTTAATCTTCACCTGAGGAGTGAGGATATTTTTTCCATTGATATTTAGAGAGAGTATAAGGGAGGAGGAAGAAGAAGAGGGAGGTGGGAGGGAGAGAGAGAGAGAGAGAGAGAGAGAGAGAGAGAGAGAACGTTGATATGAGAGAGACACATCGATTGGTCGCCTCCCACACCCACCTGTCTGGCCAGGGGTTGGACCTGCAACCGAGGTAGGTGCCCTTGACCAGGACTTGAACCTGAGACCCTCTGGTGGCAGGCAGACACGTTAACCACTGAGCAACACGGGCCAGGGCACCACTTTATTCTTTAGTGGCTTTCCCCTCTGTGTTTATTATACATTGCTGAGACCACGACTCATTTGTGTCTTGCTTCTTCCGCTAAACGATACATATATAGGTCATTGGAACCCCCAAAGGCTGCCTCTTATGCCACCTGAGGCCATCCATACAGAAAGGCCACCTCCTTAGCCTTTCCCCTAATGCTGGGCATTGCCATGCCTCCCTGTGACCAGACAGTTGGCTTTCAGGGCAAACTGAGTCACTGTGTTTGCTTCCTCCTTTCCTGCTCTGTTCAGCTCTCCTGCTAAGGACAGACTCATCCTCTGGCCCTCCCCTCCCCTGGCAGCTTACACCGATCTGGGCCTTTAAGGAGGGCTCCTTCCTGGAAGCTCCCGACACCTCTGAGCATCGTTCCACAGGGCAGAGGGCTCCAAGGGGCTGCCTGTGAGCTGGGTCATGGACTGAGGACACTGACCTTTGGGGATATGTGACCACTTACTTGCTTCCCCGGCTGGTACCTTCAGGGACTCTGTTGATATGTCTTCTGCCTGAGGATGGTGGTTGATGGAGTAGGGAGGGGCTGCATGAGTCTCTGAACAGTCTCTGTAAGATTAGTCACCCTTTAACTGAGCACTTACTATGTGCCAGGCCTTTCGTTGCCTGTATACCTCATGAATCCTCACCCTCTGGCCCCTCCCCAACGTTTTACAGGTGGAGGTAGATCAAGCCAGTGGCAGGCCCAGGCCCAGACCTGGGAGTCCGAGGTCTTAGCTGTTAAAACCACCAGGTTGGGCAGGGGGGGCTTCGTGGAAAAGGTCTTGACAGGAAGCAGGCATTGGGGAGCGGGGGGTGGGGGTGCGCTGAGGACGGGGGGGAGCTGAGTGGGAACAGAGCTGCGTGTGTCAGAGGCCCCTGTAGGTTGCACAAATCTATCCCTTCTGTCATTACTCATTCTGAGACTTAAGTCCCTCCTTGGCCAGTCCTGTTCTCCCTCACGTCGCCCCCTCCTGCTCTGCAGGCAAAGCTCATGACTCACTTTGCCCTGGGTCTCCAGCAGCATCATCCTGCGGGTTGCACAAATTCCTGAGCTGCTTTTCTCTTCCCCCGCCCCACCCCCTCCTCCATGTCCCTGCCTGGGAAAGGAGGGTTGCGGCTAGTTCTAAGGAATAATGAAGGCAGATACCACCTCTGCCTCTACCCTCATCTACCCTCGCAGAACTGCGGAGCCGAGCCCCCCTCCTGTAGAATCTTAGGCTCTTAGTCAGGAAGGCTGCAATCTTTTGATCTCACAGATTTTAAAACTGGAAGAGCAGGAAGTGCCTACCTCTCCAGCGCACCTGGTTCCACCCGCACCTGGTTCCACCCGCTGGGAACTGTCCAGGTTTGGAGATACACTACCTCTGGCCCACTGCCTGGTGACACAGTGGATGGTAAGGGAGTTGAGAGGTTCGGGGCAAGGCTCTGCAGTCAGACTGCTTGGGTTCGAGACCCAGCTCTGCCACTAGATAGACCTGTGTTTTGGGACAAGTGGGTCCCCTTCGCTGAGCCTCAGCGTCCTCTGTGAGAGAGGATGGCAGGATCAAGAGCTGAACGGGGAAGCACGGGGCTGGTGAGTGGTGAGAACAGTAGGTGGTAGCTGTTCTGATTGGCACTTCATTGAGGGCGATGTGCCAGGTCTGTCCTGGGGCCTCAGGCACCCCAGCCCCTTTCCACGTGCCCTGGAAGTTGGCATGCCCCAGGTTGAGGAGCACCAGCCCGCGGCTCTGGACACCTGCAGCCGTCAGCAGGTACCTGGAGGACGGTGCTCCAGGGACCATGGTTACATCATCCACACTGTGCCCGGCACTGGACAGGACAGAACAAATGAGTGACAGACAGATGGGCACACACCCCCTTGCCTGGCCGCATGTCCAGAACTAGATTTATGGGTCTCCAGCCTGGTCCTGTTGACTCTGGACCAGCAGCTGTGCCTCTCTCTGTCTTTTCTGTGCATCTGTGACCTGAAGACCACTATCTACTCCTGGGAATTCTCTGCCTCTGAGAACCCTCTCCTCAGGGACTCGGGATGCCTTCCACAGGCAGGCTGGGTGGGCTTGGATGTGCGTTGAGGTGGAGGGTCCCGGTCTGCACGCCTGTGAGCTCTGGTCCCAGACACACTTGGTCCTTCCTTTATTCAATCAATCAATAGTTACTGAGCACCTGTGTGTGCCAGGCACTGTGCTAGGCACCAGGGACATGCTGATGCACACACTCCTGCATGGCCCCTGCCCTTCTTAGAGGGTCAGGCCTCTGTGGGAAGTGTGAGGGGGGTGTGGCCTAGTGGGTGAGGGAGGGAGAGGGTGAAGTGGAGGGAGCCACAGTGGACCTCAGAGAGGAGGGGACTTTTTCCTGAGGGTCACGGGGAGGCCTCAGAGGTATTTTCAGGCGGAAGTGGCACAGGCAGGTCTACTCTGCGTGAAGGGAGATGAGAGGAGGACCCAGTGGTGAGTGGGGACCTGGGCCAGTGTGGAAGTGGGTGCGGCACAGTCAGGGGACAGTGTGGATGGGGGATTTGGAACAACCAGGCCTCCGTGATGGAGATGTGTGAGGTTGGGGAGATCCGGCGTCTGCTCTTCTTGGCCCTGTTGGGTTGGGTTATCAGGGCAGCCAGGGGTCCACCTCTGCTCGCATTCCTCCTGGGACAGGAGACTCATTCCCTTCCGAGGCAGCTCTGAGTGTGAGAACCTCCTTCCTTTCCCCGGGCAGAGTGGGAAGAGGGCTAGGCCTGGGTTCTGAGGACCGAGTTTTGAGATCTTGTCTCAACTGCCCTGTTATTTGACAGGGCCTTTCCCCTTTCTGGGCCTCAGGTTCCTCATCTGTACAGTGGGCATAAGGTAGCCCAGACCTGCTAGGTTGTGAGGGATCGATGAGATGATGTGGGCAGACCTCTTAGGCCTCAGAAAGCGTTGACTCCTATCATCATTAGCCATTACTGTTGTGCAGAGTCCCTGATAGGACTGGCCAGGGGAGCCCCTCCTCTCAGGGAGGTCAAAGTGCAGGGCTTGGGCCAGGGCTTGGGTGCAGGGTCCATGTGCAGGGGCGGGGGCTCCAGTGGGCACCTGGGCGTTCAGGAGGGGCAGAGGAGAACGAATTGTGGTTTGCAAAGTGTGAACCCCACTTGCCCACCCACACGTCTGTGGCCAAGCCAACCACAGCTGCTGCCCTTCCTCTGCACGCCCCACGCAGAACAGAGCTAGCCGTTTGTGCCCGCCATGTTTGTTAAGCCAGAATCTTCTAGAAGAGGAGTCCCTTAAGTAGGAAACGGCTCGTCCCCTGCGCTCCACCCCCTGCTAGGAGCCATATGGGTGCAGGCTAGAGGTGAAGAGGGCCAGGGCTGGTGCCCGGTGACCTTTGGCAAGCCCTTCTTCCTCTCTGGCCTCCCTCTGCCTTTCTGCGCCATGGGCACAGGACCGTCTCGAGTGCCCTTCTAGCTCTGACTTCTTGGGAGCCTGTGGTCTTGGGCTGCACTGAAGGCGCGGCGCAGGTGGGTGCAGGTGCCTAGAAAATATTTATGGCATGATGCCGTCTTGCTGGGGAAGGAAGAGCTGTCTTGTGCTGGCCCGAGGGCCTGCGCAGGGTGGTGGGGATGGCACCTAAGGGCCTAAGCTTGGTGGTGGTTATGAAGCGGTGACATGAGTGCATGGGACGCAGGCCAGCCAAGAAGCTCCAGCGGGCTGGGTGCAGCGTGGTTTGCGTTACCGAGATAGTGGATCTTTTTTTTTTTTTTTTTTTAAATATATTTTATTGATTTTTTTACAGAGAGGAAGGGAGAGGGATAGAGAGCTAGAAACATCGATGAGAGAGAAACATCGATCGGCTGCCTCCTGCACACCTCCCACTGGGGATGTGCCCGCAACCAAGGTACATGCCCTTGACCGGAATCGAACCCGGGACCCTTCAGTCCGCAGGCCGACGCTCTATCCACTGAGCCAAACCGGTCTCGGCGAGATAGTGGATCTTTATGTTTTGCGAAGTGTACACATTGGCGTTAAACACTTGGTCAGCCCAACTCAAGAGGTAGCGTGTCTGACCTTGACGGGGAGGTGGCTGGCTTCTGCCACCGAGGGACCCCGTGGCCTGTTACTGTCCTCGGAGCCTCGGCGGTCAGTGACCCTGCCTCTGGCTGTGTGGGTGCTGGGAGGCAGCTGTCCCCTCCACCTGGGAAGTGGAATTCCCGTGTGGCTGGGTTCTGGGAGGAGCTGGCCTGCAGGGTCTTAAGGGGTGATGGGCCATCCGGAGGGGCGTGAGCTGACAATCACACTTCCGTTTCACGTTTTGTTTTGTTTGGGGGAATGTTTGGGGCGGGGGTGGGGGGGTGGGCGTGGAGGAGGGAGAAAAGAGAACAGAGCTTAAGGTTTGGGGAGCCGCAGCGGCCTGGAAGGTTTGCTGGGTCTGCTCCGGCCACAGCTCGCCTGGTCTGATGGTCATGGCCTGCTCTCTTGTCTAGCCCAGTCCCTGCTTCCTCCTGGCCGGGAAGGACCCTTTGCAGTCACCTGACCATCCCTCCCCCCATTTTGTAACTGAGTAAACGGAGGCTCAGAAGAGAAGGGGAGGCACCCAGGGTCTCGGAGGCTGTGGAATGGGTCGGAACCCCGCTGCCAGCATGAAGCCCTTTCCATTCCTGGGTCTCCTGTGCCCCCATGGCCGGCCCCAGACAGCAGAGACCCGTCGGGGAAGGAGTGAGTGGCTGGGTGGGGCTGTGCAGGTTGTAATTTGGAGAACCCGGTAAACAAGCCCTCCGTGAGGGAGAGAGAAGCGGCTCTGTGCTGGCCTCACAGACAGGCCAGTGTCTGAGGAGACGGCCCAGGCCTGTCCGCCGCTGCAGACAGGGAGACAGGGAGGTGTCCTGGCAGATTCAAAAAAGCCAGAGCTCTGCTCCCCTCCCACCCCACCCCCACCCCCACATTTAATGCTTCCAGGAAGAGGGGAGCGGGAGAGGGGGCGCCTGACCCCCTAGGATGACCACTGCTCAGCCCTCCAGGCTCCGCGGGGCTCAGCACAGGCACAGCCAGCTCCCTGGGCCTCAGTTCCCCGTCTCTAAAATGGGAGTGATCTGTCTCTCAAGGAGGGTGGCGAGGGTGGGGGGTGATTGAGCGAGTGGTCGAACACAGGAGCCCTTTCTCTCAGCTGGGACCTCATACTCTCTTCACTTCTTTGTGGCCCGAGGCAGCGGCTCCCTGAGCAGAGGGGTGACTTTCTCAGTGACCTGAGCCTCGGCCAGCTCCTGGGAGACCAGCCTCCCATCCAAGTCAGGCAGGAGTGGGCCCCGCTCAGCTTTCCTGTCTTCCTGTTGAGGTCGAGGCAGGATCTGAGAGGAGCTGCTTCTGGGCCTTCCCCACAGCTGGGGGTTGGGCTGCCTGTCTGGTTGCGAGCCACCCTCCTGCCCCGTCCCCCCTTGCAGAGCCACCGCCTGCCCCTCCCCCTGCCCCGTCCCCCCTTGCAGCCCCCCTCCCTCCTCCCAAACTTCCTGTGTGATTAGGGGCAGAGCCTTTACCCCCCTCCCTCCCGCTCCCCCTCTCCTCTTCCTGCGTCCCCTTGTGGCTCTGAGATCTGGCTCTGAATGGGAGCTCTGTGTAGCCTCCACTCGGGGCCTCAGTTTCCCATGGCTCAGGGAAGGGGCTGGATGACTCTGGAAAGCCCGCTGGGCTAAGTCCCTGACCCCGGCCGGCCCTGCAGGACCCATGGACTAACCCTTGCAGCCAAGGGCACTCCGCCCTCGGCCCCACCCGCCGTCTGGGCCCTTGCGTGGTTGTGGTTCTAATTCTCCTCTGAGATACGACACCGACACCGTGCGCGCTCGGTCAGTGTGGCGTTGAGGGTCAGCGCTTGCTCCAGCAGCCCCTAGCCAGGTCCCCCCGCACGGTTCCTTGGGTCCTACTCCTTAGCTTCATCGGCTACAGAACGGGAATGATCCTCCTTCACTGGGTTGTAAAGTCTACATGGCAGGCTGTGTGTTTATCAGTTACACTTACGTGTATTTAACCCAGCCCAGTGGCTGGGCACAGTACATGCCCAGCAATCAGTAGCTATAATTAACACCTACTGGTTCCAATGGCTTTAATTCCGTAGCAGTGAGTGAATGAATCAGTGGCATGGCAAGGTTTACATTCTGGCAGCAGATAGGGACCCCGGGGCTATTTGGATGAAGGGTCTGGTGGTTGCAAAGTGTGGGCTAGGGGCTCAGAGGGGTGGGAGGGGCCGATGGCGGTGGGTGCGGAGCTCTGGCTGCTTCTGACTTCCCCTCTTCCTTCGGGAAGGAGTGGTTTGGGCCCCGTGGTGCCCAAGAACGCCCGAGACCGCAGGCACGGAGCTCAGGTGGCCACACAGGACTTCCTTCCTCCTGGCCTGTGCTCCTCTCAGTCTGACTCTGGCTTTGAGCCCCTGGTTCTTGTCCTTGAGTCCCGAGGGGATGCCCAGTCTGGGAGAGGAAGGGTCCTGGGGCCTGGTTCCCGGTCCCTCTGCAGTTCTAGGGCCTACAGGACTGAAGCCCTGGTGTGATGGGCAGGAGACAGGACACCTGGGTCTTGGGGCCCCCGCTGACTCACTGACTCACTGTCACAGGGGCACACACGTTTGACACCCAAATCCGGCTTGCCCGGGCCCTGTCTGTAGAGCTCCAGGAGAGATGCGAGCAGCGGTTACCAGCCAGTCACTAAGTAAATTAGTATCAGAGGGCAAATCTTTGTGACAAATGACCGCCCTCTAGAGCGCTCACGCTTGTGGGCCCTCGCAGGCTCGCGCAGAGCCCCGATGGTGGGGTTGCCACAGCAACGCCTGCTGTTGGCTCTCCTGTCACAGATGGGGGAACAGGCTCCTGATGGCCAAGGGGCTGGTCCAGGGTCCTCTGAGTGGGCGGGAGAGCCAGCCCCAGTGCCTTCCCGCTTGGCACCTCATTCCTTGTCAGGTAAAGGACCTGTCTGGCCCCATGCCACTGCTGGCCCCGTACAGGGCCCGGGCCGTCAGTCCCTCCTGGGTTTTAGGAGGGTGAACGCAGGCTCTGGGACTGCAGAGCTGAATTGTGGGTTTGGGGGCCTGGGTTTTGTAGTCCCTGAAATCCTTTCTTTGTGTTTCCTGAGGCAGAAATATAGGGTACAGAGACCTCTGGGACTAAAGCGCTGGGTCCTTCTAACGCTGCGCAGAAATGACTGCCTGAGGAGGGTGGTCCTTGCCGGCCCCCCCCAGTAGGAGCAACACCGGAAAGGTGGCTCAGAGCCGCTGGTGAAAGCCCCTGCCATTCCACACCCAGAATTTACCCCAAAGTGGCCGAGTGGTTACATTACATTATAGCATTGGTTACAGCAAGAAGGAAAAAAAAGGATGTCAATGAATAGGTCATGTTCAATGGCATAATATGTGGCCAATAGGTGAAGATGTAGTTCTGTTTGTCTGTACAGATGTAGAAAAAAATACAGAAGGAAATTCATCGAAATACCAATAGAGATTTTTTCGGGGTGGTAGGATAATGGATTATTTATTTTTCTTCGTTCTCCCTTGATTTCTGTTTCATGGTAAATATATTAAAAATTTAAAACTAGTCCTATTGACCATATTTTGGGGAAAATTTTGATTCTTTTGTCTGACTCCAGGATCTAAGCCACTCTGGCCTGTGGGAACTCCAAAGGGGTTGCCAAGGGCAGGCTTGGGAAAGAGGTAGAAAGCAGGGAAGATTCTGGAAGGAGGGGTGTTTGCATTAGGTCTTGAAGGACAGGATGGATTTTGGCCATCACAGTTGGGGTACAGGCAGGTAGAGGGAGTGGCTTAGCGCAGACAGTTGCCTGTCCTTGGAGGGGGGCCGGGGGACTGTGTCTAGAGAGAGGGGGGCAGGAGCTCTGCCTGGTGTAGCCTTGAGTGCCAGGCAAAGGGACCAGGGAGTGGGGAGCCCTTTCTCATCAGCACGCATTGGCTGGGCTTTGAAAGAGGATTTGCCTGTGCTGCTCTGAGTAAGAACAGCAGCCGCACTTTCTCTGTGCCCTGCCCGGGAGGCACTGTGGCTGCGGATGAATGAGACGATGGATGGATTCCACAATGTGGAGCCTCTCACTGTGCCAGGAAGTGAGGGTAGGTGTGTGTGGGCTCTCGTTCAACTGGGAGAGTCTGCGGCCCATCAGTCTGCCACCCTTAGGTACCCTGCTCACCGCTCCGGCCGGAACATGGCCCCAGGCCCCAGGTGACCTGTGTGGCCACTGAGGTGTGCGAGGCCGGAGGCTGGGCTGGAAGTCTGCGTTCGGCGGTGCTCAGGGCTTCCCCGCTGCCTGTCTTCAATGTGACCTCAGCTCTCTTTCCCCATCGGCACAGTGGGGCTGGCCATAACCACCTCTGAGTGTCCTGAGCTTTCTGAGGGATGCCGCTCGCCTGGTGCCCGCACAGAGCGAATACTCAGAAGAGAGTTTTTGCCCTTGGGGTGCAGTGTGCCCTCCTGAAGGAGCCCAGCTGCCTGGACTCTGGTGACAGGATGGTGTTCGGCCAGGTCTCTCTGCAGTGAGCTCTCACCTCCCTCTCAGACCCACAGTGGCTCCCACCTGCCAGCACCCGCCAAAGGCCGGCCCTCAGTTCCTGGAGTCTGAGCTTTCAACGTTGCGCTTCCTCAGAACTGTCCTTGTTGTTACATAAACAATATCTAACGACCAATGCAAACAAAATAAAGATAACAGGAAGAAGGCGAACATTGCCAATAACCCTACTACCCAGAAAGAAGGACGTTCAGGCGTTTTCCTGATGCAGAATCAACCGTGGGGGTGGGCACCCCCATAGGTGCCATCCCCCCTGCAGTGTGTTGAATGGCTGCAGAATGTTCCATTGTGTCCCAGTCGTAGGCATTTCAGCTTGCTCAGCCAAACCTCTCTTGCTGGGCACTTGAGCTGTTTGTGTTTCTCCCTGCGGTAAACAGTGCTCTGTGGATTACCCCATCCTTTCTACGGTTGGGAGCTTGCTCAATGCCAGCTCGTGTGTGTGTGTGTGTGTGTGTGTGTGTGTGTGTGTGTGTGTGTGTGTGTGTGGCTGCGGGTGCCCGTTGGGGAGGTAGCCATTGTCCTCACCCTTCCGAGGACCCCTTTCTGGGAGGACACACCCAGCATGGAGCTCCGGCCCAGGTTGGAGGGGGGTGGATAAGGGCTCTGTGGGAGCCTGGGGAGCAGCAGTAACTCAGACTTGGAGGTTGGGGGAGGCTTGTGGGAGGACTGGGTGTCTAGGCTAAAGGTGGAAGGAGGAGGACAGGGTCATGGGCGGAGGGGCAGCTCGGCAGAGGCCCAAAGCTCAGAGAGCGCAGGTATTGGGGGACCCGGGATTTCCCAGAAATCGCTGGTTTTGCCACGGTTCTTGTTGGCCATGGCAGCGGCTTCCCCATGTGCACAGCACTTCGGTAGTTGTTTCTTGGTGTCCATACACCTGTCCCTCTGTGGGGGCCACGGAAGCGGGGTGCTGTGCCTGCCCCCAGTGAGAGTTGGCAGACCAGGCCACCGCCTCTCAGCGTGGTCCCCCCCCCCCCGCCCCCACCACCTGTGCCCGCACAGAGAGGGCAGAAGAGGCTCAAGTGCAGGGCCTGCTCAGCTCCGATTTCTAGGCTCTTTGCAGGTGCTGTATCGTTTGACAGAATCTGCTGGAAGAGGAAACTGAGGATCCGAGCTTAGGTGACAGCTCGGTTTGTGTGATGGGGTGGTGACCTTTTCTGCTGCTGATGTGTGTGACCTTGAGCTCGCCTGGCCAGCTCCAGATCCGGCCCCAGCTGTACAGGAAGCGCCCTGCTGGGATTGGAGAGGCCCTGGCTGAGGCTGCCCCTGAGGGTGGGGAGGTCTGTCCCCGGGCCTGAGCTGGCTTTTCTTTCCTTTCCTTTTCTTTCCTTTCCTTTCCTTTCCTTTTCTTTTCTTTTTTCTTTTCTTTTCTTTTCTTTTCTTTTCTTTTCTTTTCTTTTCTTTTCTTTTCTCTTCTCTTCTCTTCTCTTCTCTTCTCTTCTCTTCTCTTCTCTCTTCTCTTCTCTTCTCTTTTCTTCTCTTTTCTTTTCTTTTCTCCCCTCTCCTCTCCTCTCCTCTCCTCTCCTCTCCTCTCCCTCTCCTCTCCTCTCCTCTCCTCTCCTCCTCCCCTCCCCTCCCCTCCCCTCCCCTCCCCTCCCCTCCCCTTCCCTCCCCTCCCTTCCCCTCCCCTCTCCTTGTCTCTTCCTTTCTAAATATATTTTTATTGATTTCAGAAAGGAAGGGAGAGGGAGAGATATAAACATCAAGGATGAGAATCATCCACCGGCTGCATCCTGCACGCCCCCTGCCTGTACCAGGGATCGAGCCTGCAACCCCTGCCTGTGCCCTGACTAGGAATCAAACTCTGACCTCCTGGTTCATAGGTCGACACTCAACCCCTGAGCCACATCAGCCGGGCCTGAGCTGGCCTTTCTCAAAACCCCATCTTCTCCCTGTGCCTTCAGATGCCTGGGAGACGAGCGGAGGCGCTCTGGTGTAACCGCTCAGTCAGGGGCAAATATTGGTGCTGTGTGCTGTGTGCTCCGTGCTGGGGATATAGCATGAGGGAGACAGACAGGGTCCCTGCCCTCGTGGGGGAGACAGACAGTAAGCAGTTAATTATTAAAGCAAAGTTGTGCTGATGCTAATGGGGGGTTCTGACTTGCATGGGGGGCAGGAGGTGACTGTCAGGGACAGTGCTTTCAGTACCCAGGTCGACAGGTGGAACTTGGAGCAATTTGATCGAGCCTGACTGGCGGGCTCCTCCGGGCCTGCCCATATGGTCCTGTGTTGGGGAGGGAACGGCGTCTTATGTCACAGTCTGAGGGTGTCAGGGCCTTGAGGGTCCAGTGCGATGAAGTCAGCCCCTTCACTGGACAGAGGAAGAGATGGGAGCCAGGAGGTGTGAGGGACTTGCCCAAGGTCACCCGGGGCAGTCAGTGCCCAGTGTTCTTAGCCCTGCACCACCGCCTGGGGTCTGCCCCTGGAATCTGCATTGCTTCCAGGGGAGATAATGAGCCTGTCCCCAAACACCTACAAGAGACACCCCCCGCCAAAACCGGTTTGGCTCAGTGGAAGAGCGTCAGCCTGCGGACTGAAAGGTCCCAGGTTCGATTCCGGTCAAGGGCATGTACCTTGGTTGCGGGCACATCCCCAGTAGGAGGTGTGCAAGAGGCAGCTGATCGATGTTTCTCTCTCATCGATGTTTCTGACTATCTATCCCTCTCCCTTCCTCTCTGTAAAAAATCAATAAAATATATTAAAAAAAAAAAAAAAAAAAAAAAAAAAAAAGAGACACCCCCCCCCCCCCACACACACACACATGTCTCCCAGAAGCAGACACAGAACTTGGGCCTGTTGCTAAGCGCCGTTTTTCAGGGAGCACAGACAGATAGGGGTCATGCGGGCACCTGGAACAAGGAATGTGCGGCTGGCAGGGCCTCCGAGGGGATTTTTCTGGTACCTCCCCTTCTGGTCCCCGAGGAGACCTGCAGCTGGTGACCCAAGGGTGGGGCAGGGCCTGTGTCCTCTGCTGGCTCCGAGGGCAGCCGTAGGAGTCTTGTTATTTGAATAAACTTTTCATCTTCTATCTGCATAAAGCCTCCCCATGCTCTGGGTCCCTGGCATTCCAGCCCCAGATTGGGTTTCCTCTGGCCCAGCAGCAAACACATAGTGAATTTTCATATTGGCTCATCCGTGCTCCCTCCCCCCGCCCCTCAGCCTCTCCCTCCACCTCAGCCTCTCCCTCCCTGGCTTTGAAAAGGCAGGAACCCCCCCACCCCCACCCCCACCCCCACCCCCACCCCCACCTCACTTGCCTTCAGGACCCAGGGAGCCAGCACCGCAGGCAGGTGCGTGTGCAGCCTGGACTCAGTGTAAAGAATGTTGACATCAGAGAGGGCACTCGGCTAATGAAATGTGGGGGATTGTGCCTCTATTTAGCCCTTCTCGGTTAGAACTGGGCCACAGTGACTGGCATTTATTAGTGATTGGTTCTTGTGAGGACAGCAGCTGGTATTTATCGGGCTCTTACCCACGGTCAGGCAGAGTGCCAAACACTTCTCACACTTTGTCTTCCTTATTCCTCACAGCAACTCTTTGAGGTGTGTACTCTTTTCCTCCCCATTTTATAGATGGAGAAACTGAGGCTTGGAAGTCCTTGTCAGTAGCAGAGCCAGGTGTGCTGGTCCCAAAGTCTGTGTTTTTACTGTTAACCTCCCACCTGGGACAGAATCTTCGCTGCAGCCTCCTTGCCAATTGGCCATCCAGCCTCCGCTTGCACACCTCGGTGATGGGGAATTCTCTACCTCCCAGGGCCACCTGCCCCACACCGGGCATCTTAGAGAGGAAGCCCTCCCCGGAGTTGTGTCTGTCTCTGGTGGGTCACTGAGAACAGGCTCCGGTCTGGCTTTCGCCTGCGTTGCCTGGGCTTTCCCAGCATCTGCTTTCCCAGGGAATTATCCAACTCTTCTGTTTGGGGAGAAGCGCTAAGTCCTTCCTTCCTTTCCTTAGCAGCTCCTACCTGGTACTCAGCCCTTTAAAGACTCATTCATCGAATCCTGAGTAAGATGGATGTGGAAACCCTAGAGGATTTTCATCGATCTGGATGGCTTAGGCAATGCGATAAGAAAAAAAAAAAAAAGGTATCACTACAAGGTACCAAAAAGCAAGACGCACATGGTCCTGCCCTCGTGAAGTTCAAAGCACTTTTACCTCTAGCCTCTCCCTTGGCCTTGTCCGCCTGTGGAAGTGGAGGCTCAGAGAGACGAACCACCCACCCCCAACGCCATGAAGCCAGTGGGGCTTGGTCGCCGAGGTTTGGTGGCACGCCGTGGCATGTGGCTTGTTGGGTGTTTCTTGCAGAATCTTCATTTCTGTCTCCATTTTCCCTTTCTGATTAGTTAACCTTCAGGGGGCCAGAAGGATTGAAACCCAAGCATGTAGCTGCTGTTCCGGTTCTTCTTTGCTGGCATGAAACACACCACAGGAAACTGTCATTAGCACAGGTCAGCTGCCCCTGTGCCCATCCTGATGGCGGCAGCCGTAGGAGGAAGAAGCTAGTGCGCAGAGAACACTGAGGCTCAGCGGCGGGGCCGCTGGAGCACGGAGCTGGGGTGTGCTCTGTGTCTGTCCGGCTCCCCAGCCAGGGCTCTCTCGGGGGCAGGAGGCCGGAGTTGAGAAGGGGTGCACAGTGTGAGGTGGCTGGCCCTCCGGTGATCTTGCAGCTCTGTGAGTCTCCACCTGCCTCTGACCCTCCCTTTGACTCTTTCTTCATGTCTCCATTGGCCTGGGTGTGGCTTTGGCCCTGTCAGGGCCTGGTGCAGGACACCAGCCTCCGGAGCCAGCCTGAGACGTGCTCCCGAGATTAGCAGTGGTGCCCTCCGTGGCAGGCACAGCGCTGGCACCAGGGGAGCTGTGGGTAGGCCGATCCTGTCCTGGGCGGGGGACGCTGCAGGAGGGCCTTGGCACCCCTTCCTTCTTCACCCTCCCAGCTTGGGTCTGTGCTCCCAGAGAGCAGGCCCGCCTGGGTTCTAGGCTCCAGAACAAGCCGCCAACTGTAGGCTGTGGGTACGGGCAGGGAGGGAGGGGCCGGAGGGGATGAGAGGGCTTTTGTTTCCCTGTTTGTGTCTAGATGGGAATTGACTTCTTCCCTCCAGGCAGCCTGGAGGTGTAGAGCAAAGGGCAGGCCCGGGCGCTTGGGTCTTCTGTCTGCCTTGTTTTTGACGTTTCTCTGGGTCTGCACTCCAGCCACCTCTCCCTCCTCAGGCCCTCCGGCCTCAGAGCTCACGCTTCCCGCCAGACCTGGGTTGCTGAGCTGAGCCGTGGTTAAATATTTGCTAACTGAGAAGAGCTTTAAAGGCGGCTCTGTGAGAACTCCCGACCGGCTCCTCCTGGCCCGCCGCCTTGCCCCAAAGCTGCCTTCGTGATGCGGAGGCCCGGCCAGCCTCTGCCTGCTGAGCCTCCCGCCCAGGCCCACGCGGCCTCCTGCACAGCCAATTTGGCCTCTGAGGCTGGATGAGCTCCCACCGTGTGTTGTTCACTCAGCATTGTTTACTGAGCACCCACCTGGGCCGGGCATGAGCTGGGTGCCAGGAGATGGGGGACAGGGTCTGTCTCGCGGGGGGCGGGGGGGGTCCAGACCGAAGGAGCCTTTCTCAGTGACACAGTGATTGCAGCTGGGAAGAGTGCCAAGGGTAGTGGAGGCTGCGGTAGGAGGTTGTGGGGATAGGACTTGGGGTGGGGGGTTCCCCGAGGCGGTGGCGTTTGAGCTTGGGGAGGAAGAGGTGATGTTTGCGCCTGGCCAGATGGAGGGGGTGGGCTCTGGGACAGCATTCCAGGCCAGAGACCCCAAGACCAGAGCCTGCTTTCCTCTCTGGGTACTGAATTCCCACTGACTTTGTTCTCCCCATCCCCCCCCCCCCCAGCCTCAGTTTCCCCACCTGTCCAATGGGGAGCTTGGACTTGATCTCAGAGGGCCCTTCTCGGGTCCAGTGGCCTGTGACCAGCCCCGGGGAGCTGCCCTCCAGTGGGGACTGTCCCAGCGGAGTCCACGCGGACTTGTGAGTTCTCGCCGTGGACTGGGCGGGCCCAGGCGCCGGGATGGAGCAGGGAGCAGGGGCTTTCCCTGTGTGATGTCACTTCACCTCTGAGCCTCAGAGTCCTCATTACAGAACGAGTTTAATAATACATCCGGGCGAGGGTTAAATGAAATAATGTTGACTCTCATTGTTAACACGGGGAGCTGCCTCTGTGCCTGGCATTGGGCTAAGCGTTACATGCATTAGCTCATGCCCCAGTTATTATTATTATTATATGCAAATGGGAACTGCAGAACATTGTGATGGAAGAGACGATATTTGGGCCGGGCCTTGGAGTCTGGCTAAGGTTTGGAACTGTGGGAAGAGGGGAAGGGAGGGTGTGTGGAGGTGGGCAGTACCTGAGTCGGGTAGGAGATGGGCAAGGCGGGGCATGGGAACGCGGTTGAGATCGTGGTGGAGCCTGCATTCGGTTCAGTGTAATGTGTTTGCGGGCTGCAGTTTGCCGGGCCCTGGGGTAGGTGCTGAGAACGCGGTGATGGGTGAGCCCACGCTCTCCCCGGCTGTCGGAGGCCAGCGAGAGCCTTTGCAAAGTGCCCTGCGAGACTGTCTCCTGCTGTTTCCACAGCCCTCGAGTCGGGGTTCAGGCCCCAGTTTGGAGTGTTCTCCTTCTCTTGACAGCTGGCTGACCTTGGACAAGTCACTGGGCCTCAGGGCCTCTGTTTCCTCAACGGGGTGATACCTGGACCCACCTCCTGGATGGTGTCAACATTTGCTAAACACCCCTGCAGAGTGCTGGCCCCGTGGCGATGCTGCCTTGTGCCTGTCCAGCGGTGTGGCGTTAGGCGGGCTCCCGAAGTGCCCCATGCCTTCCTTTTTCCCACTGTCCACTGGGGCAATGACAAAACCTCCGTCCTCCTGGCCACTGAGATCTGCCACATAAAGTCCCTCGCACAGAGCTGGCACGCGGTCAGATGGCCGTCATTAGTGGGGCCTTGGGTGTGCTGCGGGCTGCTGTACATGTGGTGAGAGGTTTTGCCTTGTTCATAACTGGCCCCGGGGAGGGGTGACCTAGCAGAGGGTCCCTTCAGGGCACCTGAGGCCGGCAGGGAGGCAAACCTCGGGGTGGCAGCCACCTTCCCCAGGAAAAGGGACGGCATTGTGCACATTCTCGTCCCTGGGACCCAGCCACAGCCCTGGGTTGGGCTTCAGCCTCCCTTTCTGTGGTGAGGAATCTCTGGGGTGTGTGTGGGGAGCCTTATTGCTCAATGGGGGCGGTGTCTCTCTGCGGGGGGCGGCCCTGGCTCCGGATCGCTGCCTCTGGCGGCCTGCTCTGGGCTGTCTTCCCATTCAGTTCCCACTATGCGCCAGGCCTTGTCCCAGATGTGGTGGGCACTGCCAGGCGGAGTCAGACAGGGAACATGCCTTGACCAACTAGGAGATCAACAGGGGGTTTGTGGGAGCCATAGAAGCTTTTTGAGCAGGGGAGGTTCAGGGGGGAGGATCAGGTAGAGATCTGGAGGTTGTGGCAGGCATAACATGGGAGTGGCCTGGCTGGGGGCCAGGGACTATCGGTATAGTCTGGGCCAGGGGTGGGCAAACTTTTTGACTCGAGGGCCACAATGGGTTCTTAAACTGGACCGGAGGGCCGGAACAAAAGCATGGATGGAGTGTTTGTGTGAACTAATATAAATTCCAAGTAAAGGAGCGGAGGGGAGAGCAAGAGAACCCTCCGCTCTTTTGGCTCCGTGGGCCGGATAGAACAGCCGAACGGGCCGTATCCGGCCCGCGGGCCGTAGTTTGCCCATGGCTGGTCTGGGCTGAGATGGACTGGTTCTTGGCTAGGAAGCCTGCTTCAACCTGATGGCCTTGTGCTGGGGGGCAGGGCACGGGGGTGGGACGGGTGTAGGAATCCTCTGGGGCTCCCCAGTGGGGTCCCAGGTTCCTGCCATTGCTCTACACCCCTGCTTCAGGGCATGCTCATGGGGTGACCTGATCAGTCCCTTGCCCCACCCCCCCCCCCCCCGTGCTGTTCCCCTTCTGGACAAGGACTGGCCTGGGGCGCAGCAGTGTCCCGCCGTCCTGGATTTGGCTCTGCTGCTAGTTCAGGCTCTTCTCCTAGGCGGCCTGCCCAGCCCGTCCCTTGCTGGCCCAAGGAGCTGTCATTACCCCTCCACCGGGCTCCCCCTGATTACGGGTCCTGAGCAGGAGCCTTGTCAGCCTTTCTGGCAGCGGCCACCCATAGGCCACTGCTGCCTGGAGCCCTGCCCCCAGGGGCTGGCGGGCTGGAAGGTGGGGTGAGACGGATTTGCCTAAACTTGGGTTTAGCCTGCTAGACGCTGACTGTTCCGGGTGCATGTCATTTACAAGCGAAGCTGTCTGTCCCTAGGGAAGTCACTGCCCTCTCTGAGTCTCCGTGTCCTGCCCTGTAAAGTGGGGACAGTGCATGCAAGAATTCATGCAAACATGTAGCACCATCCTGGGCACAGAGGAGGCGTGAACAAACAGCTGTTGCTACCATGTGTTAACAGTCATAATTGGGGGTCATGTAGGAAGGCCCTGGCTAAGCACTGGGGCCGGGCAAGCCGACCAGTGACCCTAGGAGAGTGTCGACACCTCTAAACCTCAGGCTTTCCTGCTCTCCATGGAGGCACTTTGAACAACTGTGACACAGGGAAGGTAGCGTCCCTGCCTCGCTCTGTCTCTGCTCTTCCTTCAGCTCCGGGGTGGGTGGCTCTGCGGTGGGTGGGGTTGGGGTGCTGGGCTGTCTCCCCCACGTTCCCTCCTTGGCCCTGGGAACTAGGCAGGCAGGTTCTGGGCCTCCCCGCCCTCCAGGGTTTCAGGTAAGCAAATCTCTCAGCCCTGAAACCGGGCTGGGCCTGGTGGCGAGGCATGGCCCGGAGCCCACTGGAGGGACCGGATGAGCCAGGCGCGGGTCTGGCACAGTGCCCTCGGCTGAGGCCAAATCAGGGCTGGGACCCACGTGAAGCCCCCAGGGTTGGCACGAGGCTGATGTGTTCTCAGGGGGAGAGCTTCCTCTTTGCCCTGGCACTCCACTATCGGCAGCAGCGCTGGGGGCCCGGGGCCTGGGCTCAGATCCTGCTGTCTCTGGGAGGGGGGTCTCAGTTCTCTGGGTCTCTGTCTCCTTGTCTGAAACGTTCCTCCGATATGACACCAGCTGGCCCGGTGTTGACTTGAGGATTTGGGGGGATGGTCCCGCTCAAAGACTTAGCTCAGCGGTGGCACGTGCTGGGTTTTGGAAGGGAAAGCAGAGGAACTCCTTAGCTTGGCTTCCAGACTCTGCAGGGTGTCACCTATCTGGGTCCATTCTCCGAGGACCCTGCCCTCCTTCCTCCCATTCTCAGCTCAGCAAGGACTTTCTCTTCTCCGAGGCTCAGTTTCCCTATGTGAACAATGGGCTCAGTACCCCATCTTCTACCCCACCCCAGCGTCTCCAGGCAACTTCAGGCCACCCTGGGGCCTCCCCAGTTCTTGCCCAGCCTCCGCTATCTGAGCTCAGGAAGTAGCGTGATCCTGAACGTTGTCAGTTTGGAACATCAGAGATTAATGTCCTTCCGGCTGCTTTGGCTGCTGTTGGTGCTGGTCCTGGGGATCAGGGGACAGTGGTTGCTCGGCCTCTGTTTCACGGGCTTCTCCGGGGTTAGAAGAACCTTGGACAAGAACACTTAATAGGAGTCTCCATTAGTGCTGTACCTTCTCCCGTCAGGGCAAAGTGCTTGCTCTCCTTCGCCCACAGATCTTATCACCCAGTCAGGCATATACTGTTGTGCCATTTTGCAGAGATGGAAACGGAGGCTCCGAGAGGGGAAATGCCGTGGCCAAAGCCACGTAGATGGCAGGTGGCAGAGCTGGGGCTTTAATCCAGAGCTCAGGTGCCTGGAGGAAATGTGCTGAGTCCTGCCCCTCACCCCACCCCATCCTTCTGCCCAGCTCTGGGGTGACTGTGGTCAGCGCCCACTCAGTTGACTCACCCGCAGCTCAGAGGAGGGGTCAGCTCCTGGGGCCAGGACAACACTGATTAGATGGTCATTAAGATATTCGGTCAGCTGAGCCAACAGAGACCCACCCACCCATGTTATAAGGGGGATGATTGAGGCCCAGAGAAGATGGACGAGTAAGGACCCAGTAGGTGTGAAGGTTCCCTGCTAACTCTGACCAGAGTGAGGATGGAGCCCCCAGACTTTAGGCCTGGCTCTGATAGCGTAGCCAATGGTGTGACCTTGGGAAAGTCACTTGCCTCTCAGAATCCTCATCTGTAAAATGGGGACAGTTAAAGTCGGCGTTACCTGCCTCTTGGGACCAGACAAAGACCCAGCAAGAAAGGGTAAGGCAGGGCTTCGGAAATTCCATTTGTGAGAGGCCAGCGGGAGAAGAGGCTTTGGTGTGAGACAAGGCTTGAAACCCACCTCTTTCCCTCCAGGCGGTGTGTCTTTGAGTAAGTCGCCAGGTCTCCCAGAGCCTCAGTTTCCTTATCTGTAAAGTGGGCATAACAGTGTCCGTTCACATTTGCTGTTGAACATGCATATGTTTGCAGAGGATGGCACACCTGGTGAACTCGGGGGCTTCTGGGGCAGAGTTCGGAGGACTGGCTGGTGAGAAGGCCCCTTGAGTCATCCTCAGTGGTCCCAAAGGAGACACCCTTTGGAGACAGGGTTCCAGGCATTCAGGGGGCAGAGCCATCCTTAGATCCCAAGATTTAAAGATGCAAGATCCCTTACTCAGCCAGCTCACTGGAAGGCTTGAATCTAAAACAAACCGTGTGTGTGTGTGTGTGTGTGTGTGTGTGTGTGTGTATGTAACTGTGTGAGTGTGTGTGTGACTGTGTGAGTGTGTGTGACTGTGTGTGTGTGAGAGTGTTTATGTGAGTATGAGTGTGTGTGTCTGTGTGAGTGTGTGTCTGTGTGTGAGTGTGTCTGTGTGAGTGAGTGTGTGTATGCCTGTGTGAGTGAGTGTGTGTCTGTGTGTGTGTCTATGTGTGTGTGAGTATGTCTGTGTGAGTGAGTGTGTGTCTATGTGTGTGTGAGTGTGTCTGTGTGAGTGAGTGTGTGTCTGTGTGAGTGTGTCTATGTGTGTGTGAGTGTGTCTGTGTGAGTGTGTGTCTGTGTGAGTGTGTCTATGTGTGTGTGAGTGTGTCTGTGTGAGTGAGTGTGTGTCTATGTGTGAGTGAGTGTGTGTGTGAGTGTGTGTGTGTGTCTGTGTGTGTGTGTGTATGTCACTGTGTGAGTGTGTATGTAAGAGAGAGAGAGAGTGTGTGTGTGGTGCCCTGGCCCCCAGGTCCTGGGAAGTATCCTCTCTGGAGCCCACTACCCTCGTACTGCAGACATGACGTGGAGATGGGGACCCTGGGTGGGCAGTGGCTCCCTGAGGCTGAGCACAGTGGGGTACTCAGATCCACCCCTAGAGTTCATGGCTGCTGAGGGAATCAGGACCCCCACAGGTGGGCCCTTCCTGTGACAACCCATGGGCCCTCCTAATTCTGTGGGACATGCTGGCAGAGGGACCAAAGAGGCAGCGATTGGCTCTGGGCACTAGTAGAGGCAGAGGGTTATGCCAAGGGACCCCGCCAAGGTTGAGTGGGAGCCTGGGTTCCGGGTGCTCCACGCACACACCTGGCCTGCCTTTCCCACCCCCTCACCTCTGCCTGTGCGGTTCCTTCCTCCTCGTGGGCTCACCTTTGTCTGTTGCAGACTTGCCCACCTTTATCATTATTATTATTTTGTGGTTACTTTCCTGGTTCTTTAAAAAGAAAAAGTTTTTATTGGATTTTTTTTCAAACTATAAAAGTTACACCTGCTAATAGAAATGTTAGTCTCTTATATTGTTGCTAATAGGTGAGAACTGTTATGATTAAAAGTCACATTTATGGAGGTCTGAACGGAGCGCTTCAAGGGCTATCCTTGACCTGCAGAGCCCTGCGAATGGATTCTGTTATGCCCATTTTACAGATGAGGAACTTGAGGCTCTGAGAGAGCTAGGCTGCTGCAGGCCTGGGGTCTGGCGGAACTGGGACACCAACGCCCGCCCTGTGCTCCTCACCGGGAAGCTGGGAGCCTGAGGCTGGAGGGCAAGCTCTCTCAGCCCCCCTACCTTCTCCTGCTACAGCACTTGGGGCTGAGTCAGTGCCAGGAGGAGGGAGAATGGGTGAGAGAATGTGGAAGGTAGCCGAAGCCAGCACACACCCCCAGACGTCTGCCCCAGCATCTCTGTAGCTCCCAGCAGCAACCGGACCCCTACAACTAGCCTGGGTCTCTGAGCCCCTGGGCCCAGGGGCAGGGGGTGCTCTGTGGAACCCTGGAAACAGTGGTCAGAGTCAGGGTCAGCTGGCTGCAGCTTGAACCCGGAGTGCCTCAGTCTAGCTGTGTGACCTCAGGGGAGCCCCTCACCCTCTTTGGCTGAGTCCCCTTCATGGTTGTGAGCCTTGGTCTTGGAGTTCCCAAATCCGCGGTGTGTGGTGTCTCCAGAAGCTCTGGGAGGAAGTGCGAAGAGCTGGTGTGGCAGGTGGGGAGGAGAGAGGTGCGCCCGAGGCCTCGGGGACCACCCACAGACACCCACAGTGGGAATTCAAGCTGTAAAACCCCGGTGGCAGCCCCAGGGAGACAGCCCCTGCAGGGAGGCAGGAGAGGAAAGTGGGGTGCGGAGTAGCATTTGTAGGGAGGGGGCTGGCAGGGTCCTCCTCCTCCAGCAACATTTGGCCAGAGAGGGAGACCCTGTCCAGGCTACGCCCCTGCCAGCGCTTTGTCCGCGAAGCGGGCTGGGCCCCCTCCCCTCCGGCCTCTCTGAGGTCCACAGTCCTCATCCTGGGCCTTCCTGTGGCACTTCCTTTGTATCAAGCCCGGGGCAGTTCCTTCCAAGCTGTCTTAGGACATTTCTCAAGAATGTGCTTGGGGCTACCTCTGCCAAGAAGCCGCAGCGTCCCCCCCACCGTCTCCCCTTTCCAGCGCTCCCTTTGCCGTCAAACTTGGGCGAGCGCCCAGCTCCCTAGCGATACCACCTCTTAGTCCTTAACCCCTCGGGGAATGGCCCTGCCACCACCCCTTACCCAGCCTTTGCCCGTCCTGTGGGGCCTGGTACAGAGCAGGCCCTCAGGAACCATTTGGGGAATGGACTCCCCTCCCTCAGCACCTGCTGTGCCAGGCCTCAGGGACCATCAAAAGCCCACCGCCAGGGTTTGCCGTCAATCCGTAGACACCTTTCGAGCATCCCCAGCTACTTGGCTCTCTCCCGAGTTGGGAGAGCGAGGCTGGGGTGTGAGAGACCCCACGCTCTTCCATCTGTTCGGTTCTAGAATTTTAGGCAGCAAAGGGTTTATCTAAAAACGGCAGGTCAAGAAAATAAAATAAGAATAAAAACAAGGCAGATCTGTACAGTCTTGAGCTCGGATAGTAATTGCGATGGGGTGGGGGCTGGGGCTGCTGCCGTCTGTTTGGGGGTGCAGGGTGCATGGGGCTGCCTCCTCTTTTCCTGCTCCATGGAGTGAGGCCTCCACGTTTGTGCTGGTACCCTTTCCTCTCTCCACCCTCCGCTTGGCGACTTCTCCCCTCTCCCCCTGCCCTTCACTCCTGGCCCCTGGCCCCCAGTTGCCCTTGGACAATGTGAGAGGTTTAAAATGAATTTCATCCTCGCCTCCCAGCTCGCCCTGGCCGCTCTCAGCCGGATGTTTCAGGTCTGTCCGCCTCATTTTCGCCTTCTGACTCTGTCTGGGTCACCTCCTTCGGGTTGTCATTTCCTCGGCCTCTGCCAGCTTCCTCTCCAGCCCTCAGCCCCAGCCCACGCGGGCCTCCAGGACGCGTCCCTCGGTGAAGCCTGGCCTTCACCTGCCTGGCCGTGCCCTTCCTGCACTTCTCCCTAGTCTAGCCTTCTAAATGCTGCCTGGGTGTGATGTCCGGCCTTCGCTGACCGGCAGCTGAGACCCGGGTTCAGCTTCCTCCTGGACCTGGCTCCCTGAGGTCAGGGCAGATCCCGGCCCTTCTAGAAATAATGCTGTGTTTGAGGCTGGGTGCACCAGGGCTGGGTCACACTCCCAGAGACATGACTGAAGGACCCTTGAGGTCAGAGGGCCCACACCTACCCATCCTGCACCCTGGGAGAGTGCCCATGGGAGCCAGGCTGCTGGGAGGGGGTGCGGGGGGGGGCAAACCCCAGACCCAGGCTGTGTGGGCTGATGGCTGAGAACCCTGCTCTCCTGTTCTGGCACCAGGAACCTCCTCATCCATAAAACGGAAAAACAATAGCGCTGACTCCCTAGGCTCTTCCTGAAGATTCTTTGGGATCGCGCCTGGAAAACTTGCCCCCGCCGGTGTGGGTTAACAATCAATGGTAACTGTTATGATGGTGATTACAGGATTTACCAACATGATTATCGTCTAGGTCCTATTTTCTCTATTTGGCCCCAATTCATTACCCATCTCTCCCCCCACCTCACCTCATTTTTCAAAACAATTCCCATGGTCTCTGAGAGGGTTCTGGTTGTCTATGGTTTCAAAAAATAGGCCTTCAAAGCAAATTCCTCATCTGTTCTCCTTGTGCTCCCCCCAAAACAGAATGTGGACAGACAGGGTCTCATCCAGGGAGGGGAGCACCGGCTGGGCCAGGCCCGTGGACAGGGTTCCATGGGCTGAGCGCCCTCCAGTGCGGAGGGCGTGGCTTCCCTGAGACCTCAGGTGGTGATGTCACGCATGCTTTTAGCCTCCTCCCTGACCCCACCGCCTTGCTGGGCCCCAGGATTACATCCCAGTTACGCCGCCCGCTAGCTGTATGACCTTGTGCCAAAGACTTAACCTCTCTGCGTCTCAGTTTCCTCCTCTGTAAAATGGGGTGACCCGCCCAGCCGGTGTGGCTCAGTGGTTGAGTGTCGACCTATGAACCAGGAGGTCATGGCTTGATTCCTGGTCAGGGCACATACCCAGGTTGCGGGCTCGGTCCCCGGTGTGGCAGCTGATCAGTGATTCTCTTTCATCATTGATGTTTCTATCTCTTTCTCCCTTTCCCTTCCTCTCTGATCAATAAAAATGTCAATAAAAATATATTTTAAAAAATAAATAAAGTAAAATGGTGTGACCCAGTTCTACCTCACAGAGCTATGGAGAGGGTTAAATGAACTGCTGTCCTAGCCGGGTGCCCGCTGCCCCCAGAGACCAGCCATGAGAGGGACAGAGTCACGTCAGCCTCTTTTCCTTTAAGAAACCTGGAATCGGAGGCTCTCAGAGGTTAGCAGGGCCTGTTTGTGATTGAGTCCAGCCTCGCAGCGTGCAGGGGGAGCTGAGGCCCAGAAAGGTACGGTGGGCCAGCGCACACCCCCTGGTCGGGACTCGGCACCAGGAAGTCTTTCCCAAGGAGAAGGCCCCTTGTCATGGGTCGCAGCCCCCTCCGGGCCTCAGTTTCTCCGTCTGTACAGAGGGGTGCCCTGGCGGTGCAAATACTGAGTGTCTAACGGGGGCCTGGCCTGCCCGGGGCCACAGGGCTCCCTTTCTCAGCTCAGAAACCGCGTTAGCAGAAGAGAGAAGCCAACGACCAGTGCGAGCAAAAAGGCTGTTAACTTGGTAGCTGAGTCACTTTCAGAATATTTATTTTTTATTGTGAAAAGAATCATGCACGTAAGCTAATTAAATGCTATAAACGTGAATAAAGCAGAGGATGGAGTGGACTCTGCCCTCCTCATTCCCACACCCAGAGGTCCCGTGGCCACAGTCTGGAGTGTGGCCCTCCCGACCTCTTCCCATAAACCTCCAGGAGGTTCGTATGCATAGGCAGGGCCAGCTTCAGAGGAGGTGGCAGTCCACGTGATTCTGTGCTCGCTCTTCTCTGCGTGACAGAGCGTGGACTCCTTCCCGTGGCTGATGCTCATACCTATAGACCCTCCTCCGTCTTCTCACGGCCTTATCCTGTGCCACAGCTGCCAGCCACCCTCCCAAAGGCCGTCCCGTTTCCAGCATCCCAGCCCCGGTCACGTCTGGTCTGACGGGGAACCCGGATTGTGGGTTCTGGCTGCATTTGTTCGACGACCACAGAGGCTGAGGTCGTCTCTGGCTTCCTTGCCCTTTCTCTGTCTCAGGTCATTGCCCATTTCCCTGCCCGGAGGTGCCCCCAGGTGTGTGCAGGAAATGCTCGCTTCTGCCCAGAAACGCACCGCCAGTGAAAGCAAACAATTTTACAAGCAGGAATGTGGGCGTGTGGACGTCCCTCCCTGGGACAGAGTCACTGCGTGCAAGTAACTGTGATGACCTCATGTTTCTGTTGGTCCTTCCCTTCCAGAGAAAACTGGCAAGATCCTGACGGAGTTCCTTCGCTATTATGAGGACCAGTATGGTGTCGCCCTCTTCAACAGCATGCGCCATGAGATCGAGGCCACCGGGGGGCCGCAGGCCCAGCTGCTCTCGCGGAAGGTGAGAGGCCCCAAGCCGATGTGGACCTGGTGGGGCTCTGACATCGCTCACCGTGTGGTCTCAAGCAAGTGGCTGCTTCTCTGGGCCTCAGCTGCCCATGGTTGCCACCCGGCTTCTGAATAGGCAGATGACCTGGAGGTGGGGTCCAGGCCCCTTTATCACTGTGGGTGACTCCCCCAGCTCTGCCCCTCCTGCACAGACAGGCCTGGGTTCCAGCCAGATCCTTCTCTGACGACCTCACTTCCTGGATCCTCAGTTTACGCCTCTGTAAAAGGGGATCAGCACACCTCCTGCACAGGATGCTGTAAGGGTTAAAGATTCGAGTCAGCGGGTGCCTGGAGCAGGGACGGTGTTTGGTGGCGATGGCTGTTGTCATCACCGAATCCCGTTAGTAGGAGGGTTACGTTTGTCCAGGATGTGATTGTCCAGCGAGGGACTGGAAGCTCCTTTGGAGGTGCTGGGGCCACTGTCATAGAGGAGGGATGGAGACTGGAACCCCGGGGTCTGGTAGGAAAGAACTCGGGAGGATCTGGGTTCAAATTCTCTTGGTTCAACCCCCAAGGTTCAGTCTTTTCATCTGACAAGTGGGTTCCTCCTGCACAGGGCTGTGGTGAGGATTCAGAGAGGATAAATGTGTGTGTTTGGGGGCAGGTGGGATTATTAAGGGGGTGTGAGTCCTGACCTGCTGGGTGACCTCAGACATGGGGCTTCACCTTATTGAGCCTCGGTTTGTCTGTCTGTGAAATGGCATTCAGACAGAGGAGTCATGGGCCAGAGGACTCAGGGCAGCTTCGTGGAGGGGTGGGATTTCATGGGGCTTAGGCATGGATACAGGCATTGGGGGTGGGGGTTGCTTTGGGGGCAAGGGAGGCAGCAGAGCAGACAGAAAAGGTTTGGAAGGCCTGACACCGGGATTTTTATTTTATTTCATCCCACTCCCCAATCTCCCCAAACGAGGGACTGAAACATGTGCCCATCTACCCTGAAGCCAGGGGTAGGAGCTGGTGTCACTAGCCTGGCTTTCAGGATTCATGACTCTCTGGCGTCTCTCAGCTGGAGGAACAGCTGGAGGCATTAGCTCAGGGGCTGGGGGAGCTGCTGAGATTACCTTGAGAGAGACCGGCAGGTCCCTTGCCCGGGACACACCGATTGTGTCAGGTCAGATGCTGGGGCCATGCTGCCCTGGCTGGCCCCGAAGTCACTGGCAAACACTCCAGGAGACAGACAATCAACAGCTGCTTACACAGGCAAGTGGGTGCCACCACAGGGTGAACCCAGACAGTGGGGCCTGGCCTCTCAGCTGAGGACCTGATGGGAAAAAGAATATCAGGCAGTGGCACCTGCAGAGGCCCAGAGCTGAGCCTTTAGGTGGCTTGCCCAGGATGGTGGAGGCAGGACTCTGAGCCAGGTTCCAGTTCCTCGCTTAGGGCTCTTTCTGCCTCATTGCCCAGCGCTGGAGGTGGAGGGGAGGTCAGGACCGTGTGTCAGAGCATCACATGTGCCTTTGACTTTGGAACCAGCCAAGGCTGTTCTCCTGGTGTCATGGCAACCTCCGACCTTCTGACGACGAGGGCAGAGGGACCTGGGGGTCTGGCAGGGGCACACCTGGGTGACGGGAAAGGAGACAGGTGAGCTACTTCGCGTGGGCAGAGCTGGAATGGCCCCCTATTTGGAAAGAAATGTCCCGGGGATCCAGGTCCCAATAACCAAAGACAGAAGTGGGGGCTGGCTGACAGCACAAGCTTTCACTCTGTGGGAGAAGTGCCCTCAGCACTCACAGGGGGCAGATTCATTGCAGGAAAACAGAATTAACACGGAAGCAAGAAGAGAAAAGGAATCATCCACAATCCCTGGGAAGCAGGGAGACGTGGTCCCATTTTGTCACTCAGGAAATTGGCCATCACAGCGTTAAGTTGTGATAGTAATGTTACAGTAATAGAAATAACGATATTAGTGTTAAGTCGTGATAGTAATGTTACAGTAATAGAAATAACGATATTAATCGTCGTTGGCATCATCATCACATTGTTCTTATAAGAAACAATAATAAACTAATAATAAAATAGGAATAGGAATAATAAAAACAGAAGTGATAAAATAGCGGCAGGTGTTTTTAGGGGGCATGGTTCGTCCAGCTGTGGACGCTGAGGCGTGGAGAGGTCCCGTGGCGTGTGCAGGCTGCCCTGGCGTGGGCGGTGGAGCTGGGACTGGAACTGGGGCTGCTGGAAAGGGTCTGTGCACTGACCAGTCAGCACCCCCGGAAGAGTCCCACCGTGGTATTGGAGAGCTTTGCAGAATCCAAAATATTTTGCCTGGGCAGTCGGTTCTGTTTCATTTCCTGCAGACCTTCCAATGGAAACACGACGCTGCCATTTGAAAGTCTTAAAAATAAAACCCAAACCCACAACCAACCACCCATTCTTGGCTGCCCAGGATCTGGGGGTGGACTTGAGGGGTGAGGGTGGGGGCGCGGACGGGTTGCTGAGCCCCAACTGCCACAGCCTCCCACTGCCCCTGAGTCCTGGCTCCTGTCCTGAGCGGAGGCCTGGGGCCTGCAAGGTCTCAGCAGGGTGTCAGGAGGGCTCTCTCAGCTCTCTTTCTAGAAGTCCTGGGGTTTGGGAGGTGGGATGAGAGTGGGCCCTGGTCTAAATATAGCCCACTGACCAGCAGCCTGCGACCTGGGCAAAGCCCGTGTGTGGGGTGGTGGGTAGGGGGAATCTTTTTCTTTTCCTGTAAATATTTTTATCCCTGGGTAGGAAGCAGTCCTCAGGGTCCTATTGTTTAAGTACAATGGGCCCTCATTTTCTAAGAGTGTTTTGGCATTTCCCCTTGAAGAGTAGCAGGGAGGCTGCTGGGAAGAGGGGGCTGGTGTGAAGAGCGGTGTGAAGAACGGGGCCTGGGGGCGGCTTGGGAGGGGCCCCTCGCACCGGGCTGCAGCTGCAGGGCCGCCAGAGGCAGAGCCAGGAAGCCAGGGGGCCAGGCACCATTAAATAACTCTGGTCCATGTTTTTTCTGCAAAAGGCACCATATTCGTAGAAGAGGTAGAAGCCGCCCAGAAAGCGTGGAGCCCTCGGCTCTCCGAGCTCCTCCCCGCCAGGAGTGAGTCTGCTTCCTGTGTCTCCTTTCCCGAAACTTCTGGGCGAAACTTCCGAGTGCTGATCTGCTCTGGAAGCACTCTCTCACGGGGGCCACCCCTCCTCCTCCCCAAAGAAGTCAGCCTTGGAGCTGGGAGATTGACGCAGACTGAGTAATCCCAACAGTGTCACGTGTGTATTGTGAGCTGGGCGCAGACCCGCCAGGTGCCAGCAGGTGCAGGCTGGCCTGTGTGACCTGCACACGTCACCTCAGAGTCCGAGATGAAGTCAGTGCTGTCACTATCCCATTTTACAGAAGAGGAAGCTGAGGCTCAGAGAGGTGATGTGACAGGCCTGAGGTCACTCTGGGTCAGAGGCAGAGTGGAAGGTAGGGCTTTGCAGGCAGGTTTGGGCGTTTCTGCCGCTCCCACTGGTCACCAGGATGCCGGTCAGACGTCGAGCCCTCCAGACTGGGGTCCCCTGCACTCCCACCCAGATTCATGGAGGCCATCCCATCAGCTTTCGGCTGGTGAGGCTCCCTGGAGCCACCTTGGCCAAGTGTTTGTTGCCTCGAGGAGAAACTGAGGCCCAGAGTTGGGAAGAGAGTTGCCCAGGCACCGGGGCCTTTGCCAGCCTGGCCGTGGGCATGCCCCCTCCGCTGAGTGACCGCACTGCAGAGGAAGCCCCAGACCCATCCTGCGGTGGCTGTGTCTGCTAGGGCCAGGACGGCGCGGGGTCCTGCCTCGGTTCTGAACTGTGGTGTGTGGCCTGGGTTCAAGTCCTGGCATCACCATTGCTCCTCCTGGACCCCTCCTTGCCCTGAGCCTCACTTTCCTCATTTGCCAGGCGGGCTAGACGCAGCCCTGCCTCGGAGGCCTTCACGGGTGAGCGCGAAGGCACCCAGGCCCGCTGTCACCTTGTCAGAGGACCCACGGCCTCATCCGCCTCACCCCCGCCCTCTTCCCTCCCACAGGTGCCGCTGGATGAACGCATCATCTTCTCGGGGAACCTCTTCCAGTACCAGGAGGACAACAAGAAGTGGAGGAACCGCTTCAGCCTCGTGCCCCATAACTATGGGCTGGTCCTCTACGAGAACAAAGTGGTGAGGCCCCCATTTCCTCTGCCCGGTGCCCGGTGCCCTCACGGAGCCCCCAGCTCCTCCTCCAATCCCAGCCAGGACTTCTTCCCCCTTCTCCTTGGCCCCTCTCCTCCCCAGCTGTCCTCCTTCATGCAAGCCCCCTACTCCTAAATCTGAGACTCCAGACCTCCACCCTCACCTGCCCCCCAGCATCCCCCGTCCCGTCACCAGGGCCAAAGCAGAACCTCAGCCTCCCCCCACCCCCACCACCACTTTTCCCACCTCCCCATAGGGTCCCCTCTAACTTTCATCCATCCAGGCATCCAGCTCTGGATACCCCAGAACTGGCTCAGTAGCTCCTGCGCATCCCTCCGTATCTCTCTCACGTTCTTCCAAAACCCCATTTCCAGGGCCTCCTCCAACTCAGCTGCCTCCACCTCAGCCTGGGCTTCCTGCCACTCAGCCCCTCTGACCCCTCCCATCCCTGCTCTGCAGCAGCCTCTCCCTGAGTGGTGGTCTTATCTTTTCCTTCCTGGTTATCCCCTCGCATCTCCCTGCCCTGCAGCGGGAGGGATGTGTCCTGCTCTCTGCCTTGGGCCCTGTGGAAGCCCCACCTGGCTGAGCCACAGACCCCATTTCTTCTACCAGACATGTCTCCAGAGTAGCCAGGACAGGCTGGAGCCCTGTGCAGGGCAAAGCAGTGTTAAAGTGACGGGTCAGGAGCAACCTGTTGCCGCAGGGCAGTGGTTCACAAATTGATAGAATTCCGTCAGAATGACATGGAAGGCTTGTTAAAAAAACAGGTTGCCGGTCCTGCCCCCGTTTGATCCAGGCCTGGAATCTCTCTCAATGTGCATTTCTAACCAGTTCTTAAGTCTGGACCACACTTGGCCCATAACCAGTGCCCCCCCACCTGCCCCCGCCTCGCCTCCCAGGTTTGAGCTACTCTCAAGAAATGTGCTGCGTACTGACACCTAGTGGCAGGGCGCAGCATGGCAGCCCTGCTGTATGAGCTACTTACTGCAGCAGAACCACTTTTCTCCCCGCTGGGAAAGGAAGCAGTGCCCAGACCGGACTCCCCCACAGGAGACTTGTGTGGTGCTCAGAAGCCAGGGCTTGGTGGACAGTTCAGGAAAATGGTCAGACACCCTGGGCTCTGGAGGCTGACAGTCCAGGTTCATGTCCTAGGTCCCCACTTACCAGCTGTGTGAACTTGTGGCTAATGATGGCGCCCACCTGTTGCATTGTGCAAATCTGTGAAACGAAGCATGCAGTGCCCGGAGCACAGTGCCTGGTAGGCAGTGAACACTGGCTGGTGGTACCTGCTGGTAGTAGAGGCGGCAGTAGCAGTAATGATAATAACCTCAGCGTGCTCACTGTCCGCTGTGCCAGGCTCTGTGCGAATCTTTTTATGTGGGTGATCTACTCAGTGAGGTGGGGGTCATTATTATCCTGGCTTTATGGATGAAGACCCCGAAGCATCGGAGGTGGAGCAACCTTATCTTCAGCATCACACAGACGGCACTCGGTGGTGCCAGGATTTGAGCCCAGAGCCTGGGTTCAGGTCACTGTGCCATGTTGACCCTCGTCACCAAGTTGGTTAGACTCCGCTTCCTCTTCCCTGTGTGTCTCTTCCTCCTCCCGTTCTTCCTTCCCCTCTTCTCCTCCCGCCTTGGGCAGCAGCACTGAGGAGGGTCCTGGAGTCAGAGCTGGAGGTGGGATTGGCTTGGGCATTACCTGTAATTCTCAGGGACCATCTCTCTTGCCTTCTCCTCAGGCCTATGAGCGGCAGGTGCCACCCCGAGCTGTCATCAACAGTGCAGGCTACAAAATCCTCACCTCCGTGGACCAGTACCTGGAGCTGGTTGGCAATTCCTTACCAGGTAAAGGAGCACCCATCCCAGGCCGAAATGCCCTGCACAGGCCCAGGGATTTGGCCCAGGGATTTGGCAGCCCTGATCCCGGAGCTCCAGGCTCCACATATGCAGAAAGACCAGCTGGGCCTGGAGCTGCGGGCAGATGCCCGGCATGAACTGAGCCCCAAGGGAGGAGGCCTGAGGCCACGCAGTGAATCCAGGCTGGACCTGTGGGGGCCCCACCCGAGTCCCCTGCTTCCTGAAGCTTATGATCACAGCTGTGCACGGGGGACCTCACTGTCTCTCCTTCCTCTTCCCTGAGTCCTTGAGAGACTCCCGGGAGAAGATGATCGGGGTGACTCTGCTTTGTAAACTGCTGAGTCAATACTGCATTTTCGAGGAGTTATTCTCCGAGTCCTATGCACCCCACCTTGTCACAGACCCGCAGAAGCCTTACAGGGGCCCACCTGCCTCTCAGGTGATCCCAGGGAACTAAAGAGGGGAGGATGCTGGCCTGGGGGGCAGCATGGGCCCCTACCCCTACATGGGACTTGGGACTACGCGCCCCGTGGCTGAGAGCTTAGCTGGAGTTAGCATTCCTGGATCCCAAGCCGCACTCTGGTTTTGTTTTTGCTGAGTCTTTTTGGGCAACACAGCACTGAGAGGCCTGACCTTGGGGTACTGTGTGGACCCCAGGAGGTCTGTGTGTGCCGAGCCCAGCACAGGGACACAGAGCCAGGGCACAAAGAAGAACCGTCATTGTTCTATTATTAACAACAGTGGCGAGGTCACAGCCCAGGACCACTTATCTCACTGGATCTCAAATATCCATGCAGACAAAATAAAGAGAGAAAAATGCCTTTTTATTTTTCTATCCCCCAACCCCAGGCCGCCCTTCCCCCTTGGACATTTAAACCACACTTTGGCCTGCATAGCTAACATTTGAAGGGAAACCCAAGAAGGTAATGCTCGGCCTTTGAACCCGAGGGCTCTGACCCTGTGTTATCTGTGCCTCCCACAAGGAGCTCAGACCTTCCCCAAGAGGGGGTGGATGCGCTGCATCACCAGCTCTAAGAAATGGGTCTAAACCAGCCGTGGGCAAACTACGGCCCGCGGGCTGGATCTGGCCCGTTCGGCTGTTCTATCCGGCCCGCGGAGCCGAAAGAGCGGAGGGTTCTCTTGCTCTCCCCTCCGCTCCTTTGCTTTGAATTTATATTAGTTCACACAAACACTCCATCCATGCTTTTGTTCCGGCCCTCTGGTCCAGTTTAAGAACCCATTGTGGCCCTCGAGTCAAAAAGTTTGCCCACCCCTGGGACTCTAAACAGATGCCGGGGCCTTTTAGCCACGCTGTGGAGGACGCAGCAAGAAAGGACGCTGCCTCCCCAGGACAGGCCAACCCGCTCTGGGCTCGAGTTGACCCTCAGCATGGAACTTGCAGAGGGCAGCTGCTCAGAGGACACTGTTTACACAGGGGTCACATCAAAATCAGGCACTGCCCCCATCCTGAAGTGCCCCACGCAGTTCCCTCTCATCCTCTGGCACCCTTCTGCACGTCACTACTACTTCTGCATGATGACGGAGGCGGAGCAGGAGAAGTGGCAGGCTGTGCTGCAGGACTGCATCCGGCACTGCAACAATGGTGAGTGGGGGTGAGGGGCAGCACCTGGGTTAGATGTTGAATGGTGACACCTACTGGCTGAGTGTGTTATGGCACCCCTGCTCTATGAGCTATGCTCTTTACCTTCCCGGCTTGTAAGAAACCACTGTGTTGCTACCTTTAACCTCCTTCCTTTTTTTTTTTTGGCCTTTCTTCTCTATCTCTCTCTCTCTCAACCTTCTTCCTTGATGAAAACAATTCTGTGCTGCCCTGATCAGGTGGCTCAGTTCGTTGGAGCGTCGTCCTGTACACCAAAAGGTTTCAGGTTCGATTCCCAGTCAGGACACATACCTAGGTTGTGGGTTTGATCCCCAGTCGGGGCACGTACAGGAGGCAACTGATCTATGTTGATCTCACATTGATATCTCACTCTCTCTCTTCCTCTCTCGATCTCTACCTCCCTTCCTCGCTCTCTAAAATCAATAAACATATATCATCCAGGTAGGCTTAAAAAACCCAAAACAAACAAACAAACAAACAATTCTGTGTTGTTCAGAAAAAAATCTGAACTTGCTCTCAGAGGGGCGTGATTGTTCTGCCCTTGGACCCAGGATCACAGAATCACAATCCGGATTCTGCCATCTTCTAGCAACGTGACCTTAGGAGACTGACTTACCCCTGGGAGCCTCTGAAAATAGGGATAGAATCCCTCCCGTGCCTGAGGTTAGTGAGGATTCACAATGAGAACCCACTCACTGCTTGTAAAAAGTTGTTTTTGTTACATCATTTTTTCCCTTACACGGACCCTAGGTGTCCTGGGAAGTCTCCCTCCTCCCTCAGGGCCTCAGTGTCCTCGTCTGTGAAGTGCCGAGGCCTCTTTCAGCTCACCCACTCCTTCAGCAAACAGTTTTGTGTCTGGGTGCTAAGGCTGCATCCAGGGAGGAAGATGTGCTCCCAGCACCCGGGCGGGGAAGACAGATGTGAAACAGATGAGAACACCAGGGGTGATGAATCAGTCACAGCTGTGCTGGGTGCTGGGGAGGGAGTTCCCGGGGAGCCTTGAGGGTGTGAGTGTACTGGGGAGAGAGGGGGTGCTGATGCAGTGTGTGGGGAGCTCTGTGAGGAGGTGATGGTTCAGCTGAGACCTGAAGGATGAATTGAGCCTCAGCAGAGGGAGGAGAGTTCCAGACAGAGGCAGCTGCTGCGTAAGGGGAGGCCCAGAGGGGAAGCAGTTCAGAGGAGCCCTGAATTGGGGACAGGGTGACCTGAAATGGGGTGGCCGGGGACACTGTGGTCGGGAGAGCCTGCGGAATTGGATCAAAAAGGCTGTGATTGTCTTGAGGGGACGGTGGGGCCCTGAGGAACAACCCTGTCCTGGTCCCGAACTGCCTTCCTAGTGACCTGGCTTTGGGGCATCAGAGGGAGGCACTGTGCCTGCCCCGCCCACCCTGCGGCCCGGCCCGCCCCGCCTTGGACTGGGCTCCACACAGAGGTGGACAGGCGGTGTGGCACCCACGCCTGGAGGCGGCCGTCCTGGTGCCTGGGCTCACCCCACTTGTCCTGTAAACTCTCCAGAGCCGCCTCTGCTGTCTGGAATCTGCCAGGCCAACCCCTGCCACCGGCCAGGCCCTGCCGCCCACAATGGGCCTCCTGTTCCCAGGTCCCCCGGGGCTGTGGGGCCAGGACTGGGTGGAGGCCATCTGGGCTCTGGCTGCCGGGCCTGGGCACCCTCCCTGCTCCTTACTCCTTCCCTCCCTCCCCCTCTAAGTTTCTAAGGCTAATGGCTGACGTGCAGGGTGACCCCAGGCCCAGTGGGACCCCCTTTGCACAGTGTGGGGTTCAGGTAGAGTGCTTGGCCCAGGCCTGGTACGTAGTGAGTGCTCAGCTGGGAGGCGAGGGCAGCCCAGGGGTGTCTGTGCCTGGGAAGGAGGGCGGCCGGCCGGGCTTGGGGAGGGGGAAGGGGTCCTACTGCGGGAAGGTGGGGCAGAGCTGCCAGGCTGGTGTAGGCTAGCCTTTCCTCCACCCCAGGACTGTGGGAAAGGGCTCTGCTTCCTTTAGCTCGGAGGCGGGGCCTGGAATTTGTGGAGCCTGGAATTGCTCACTGCTCCAGGGCTGCCAGGAAGTGGGGGGTGCAGGGGTGAGTGGGGAAGGAGACCAAGCTGGGTGGGAGCCAGCTCATCGCAGCCTCCCTGTGGCCCCCCCCCCCGCCCCCCTCACATCCTGCATTCTTGGAGCAGTTGGGGGTGGCAAGAGGCAGCTGGGGCACTGAGCAGAGCCCTTGGGGTGGGCCTGGGTGCAGAGGTCAAGGCCTCTTCCTGTCTGCTGCCCAGGACAGGAATGCAGTTTCCTTTCTCAGCCTGACCCTGAGGACCCCACAGGCAGGAAGTCTCCAGGTCTGGCTGGAGTCGGGGAGTCTTGGGTCTGACCCCTGATGCTGTGTGTTCTTGAGCCGGTTAACGGCCTCTCTGAGCCTCTCCTCTCACTGGGGAAAGAGGGGCTGAGAACCGCCCTTCCTCACCTCACGGGATTAGAGGAAGGGAGGCGGGCGAGGTTTTGAGGCCTCAGCCCAAGGTCAGTGTCTTAGTTGGCTCCGGTGGCCTGGGTGGCTTAAACAGTAGAAATTCATTTTCTCACAGTGCTGGAGGCTGGAAGTCCCAGATCAAGGTGTCAGGGTGTCAGCAGGTTTGTTTTGTTCTGAGGCCTCTCCCTTGACTGCAGAGGCTGCCGTATCCCGTGTCTTCACACGGTCCTTCTGTGTGCGAACCTTTTCTGAGTCAAAATTTCCCGTTTTTGTAAGGACACCAGTTAGACTGGGTTAGGGCCCAGGCTGATGACTCATTTTACCTTCATTACCTCTTTTAAGTCCCTATCTCCCAATACAGTCACGTTCTGAAGTGCTGGGAGGTAGGGCTTCAACATAAAAATTTGTGGGGGGACACACACAAGTCAGCCCCTAGCAGCCAGGCTCATGGGAGTGGCTCAGGAGGAGTGGCCCTCACTTTTGTAAACTCGAGCTCGGTACTCGGCTTGCAGACCAGAGACGTCCGGGGGGTCTGGCTGGCCAGAGCCGGGCCCGGAACACTGGCAGCCTCCTTCCCGTGGCCCCAGCCTCGGCCTCACCTTCCTACTGCCTGCAGGGTGCCTCCTCCTGGCACGCTGACTTGTCTGTGGAATAAAAATGCCCTGACGTGGGAGAGGCTGCATATAACGCAGAGCCCGCAGCATCTTTAGGCAAAACCTGGTCTCTGGGAGACCTTGCTCCCCCAAGAGCTCGAGGGGGTTGCTCTCCTGGCCCAGGTGAGCAGCACCCACCCTGGGGCTCTGCATGATGCTCTGGCAGAACACCCCTGCTGTGCCTCAGTTACTGCTTCTCCCGTCAGGTCCCTAAAGCGCAGGGGTGAAGCTTGCCCCGCCCCCGTGCCAGTCCAGGGAGCTGCCCCTGCAGGGCTGAGGGCTGGGCCTCAGTTTCCCCACCGCTGAGCTCCCTCCCAGCTCCGACAGGCCGTGATTCCTGCGGTCAGCCACATGTGTGGGGGAGGAGCCCTCCGCACGCCAGAGAGGGGCTTTTTCTCTGTGGGTGACTCAGCCTGTAGTCATCGCCGCGGAGCCGGGCACGAGCTGTGTTTCCCTTCCCTCGGCTCCAGGACGCAGCGGTCGGAGGCATGTGGCCAGGGTGGCTCTGCGCTGTTTAACCACGCTCTTCCCCAAGTCCGATTTTGCAACTTCCTGCAGCTGACGTCCCCAGCACCCAGTCTGCAGGTTCACCGCCAGCACGGGGGAGGCGGACAAACTCATCCGGCCCACCACCACCACCAGTAACAAAAATAGAGAAATGGTATTTGTGGCATTTTCTAGTCAGCCCTGGACACTCAGCGCGACCGAGGCAGACCAGGCCTGCCCACGGCAGCGGGAGCGGGCCCTCGCCACAGTTACGAGTCAGGTGCCACGCACCCCGAGCTGGGCTTGCGCTGTGGCCCGGGAGCCTCCCGGAAGATGTGTGAGGCCAGGCTGGGTCATGGTTGTCAGTGTTCAGAAGGGGAAACTGAGGCCCTCAGGGTTCAGTGACCTGGAACCAGGCTTGGCAGTCCAGGTCCCACGGGCACATGGTGAGTCACAGTCATTCACCGACTGTCTGTGGCTGCTTCCGTGCGTGCATGTGGCAGAGAGCATCTGCCTGCAAAGCTGAGAACACTTACTGTCGGGTCCTGGCAGGGAGCGTGCAGAGCCCTGGTGTCGGGACTAGGGGAGGGCAGGGGCAGGATGGGAATCGGGATCTCGGGGCGGCCTCTCCTGGGAGGATCAGGTGGCACCTAGTCCTGGCTCTGCCATCCCTGCCCTTGACCGTGGCAGGGGCCTGACAACTGAGAAGTAGGTAGATGACAGTGCCCATGTCTTGGGGTGGTTGGGAGGACTTAAGAAGATAAGGAGGGTGTGAAGGAGGGCTGCCTTGCTGCTGTCGGGGGTGGGTTATTATCCCGGTCGCTGCCTCTGCCACTATTCCTGCTCAGTTATAACAAAGGCGGCGGGGGTTGCAGGTGGGGTGTGCGTGTGTGTGTGCACTCCTATGTGTATGTGTGTAGGGTGTATGTGTGTGTGCGTGTGCGTGTAAGGTGTGTGTGTGCACTCCTGTGTGTGTGTAGGGTGTATGTGTGTGCACTCCTGCGTGTGCGTGTAAGGTGTGTGTGCACTCCTGTGTGTGAGTGTGTAGGGTGTATGTGTGTGCACTCCTGTGCATGTAAGGTGTGTGCGCACTTCTGTGTGTGTGTGCACTCCTGTGTGTGTGTGTAAGGTGTGTGTGCACTCCTGTGTGCGTGTGCGTGTGCGTATAAGGTGTGTGTGTGTGCACTCCTGTGTGTGCGTGTAAGGTGTGTGTGTGCACTCCTGTGTGTGTGTGGGGCGGGGTTGGCTGTCAGTCACTTGGTCTTGGTGGAGCCGTTGGGCCAACCTCCTCTCCTTCCCTCTCCTGGGCAGGGATCCCTGAAGACTCCAAAGTGGAGGGCCCGGCGTTCACGGATGCCATCCGCATGTACCGCCAGTCGAAGGAGCTGTACGGCACCTGGGAGATGCTGTGTGGGAACGAGGTGCAGGTGAGCTGGGGCGGGGGGAGATGCAGAAGTTACCCAGGGCCTAGAGGGCTGGTTGGGCACAGAGATGGGGCTCAGGGCGCTGCAGGCTTGGACAGAGACAACTCAGATTGGGATAGGCGGAGGCCCAAGTTAGCCAGGCAGATGGAGATACTTGCTGTTTTGTCCAGTCATTTCCTGGGCACCTGCCCTGGCCCAGGGGCCCAGATGCCACTGTGAACAAGGGGGACACAGCCCCGGACCTCATGGAACTCTCTGTCTAGCGGGAGAACCAGACAAATAAATACACACACTTCCATGCGCAGCCACGGGGGAGGGGTGGTAGTCCTGACGGGAAGGCGGCATGTGCAAAGGCCCTGAGGGTGTGACCCTGGAGCCTGAGGATCCTGCAAGACACCAAGCAGAGAAGCTGAGGCCTGGGGGAGGGGTACTCAGGAGAGAGGGCACTGGACACCTGGAGCAAAGGGCCAAATTCCAAGGAGGTCGGGCCTGCGTGGCCAGGCTTGATGGCACATGGAGAGGGGCAGCCTGGCCATGTTCCAGCCCCTGACCTGCACGGCTGTGCTCCGGTCCTAGATCCTGAGCAACCTGGTGATGGAGGAACTGGGCCCTGAGCTGAAGGCGGAGCTCGCCCCGCGGCTGAAGGGGAAACCACAGGAGCGACAGCGGCAGTGGATCCAGGTGGGTGGCGGGGGCTGGGGGCCGGAAGCTGCCCAGCACCCTCAGCCCAGTGCTGACCCCGCATCTGTGCCCACAGATCTCAGACGCCGTGTACCGCATCGTATACGAGCAGGCCAAAGCGCACTTTGAGGCGGTGCTGTCCAAGCTGCTGCTGGCCCGGCCGGCCATGGAGGCCGTCATCCGCACCGACATGGACCAGATCATCACCTCCAAGGAGCACCTGGCCAGCAAGATCCGAGGTGGGCAGGCCTCCCGCTGTGATGGTCTTCCTCAGACCGACCTGCTGGGACCACCGGCCCCAGGAGCCAGGCGGCCCCCCCGTCTGTGTCATGGGTCCATCTGCATTTCACAGCAACGACTTGATTCACTGATTGCTTAAAAAATGGAAACCAAAGCTGAGCCATTGCTTTTCCAAGCTATTTCCAGACACCCAGACCCTGAAGGTCTAAATGCTGTCAAGGAGGCTGAGCCTTCGGCCCATCTTCGGGCGATCACAGCTTCTCACCACGTGCCGTTTTCAGACCTCGGCTTAGCACGGTGATGATTCACTTTCACCAAGTCTAGCATTTCTGTCAGTTTATGCTCCTTTCTGTCCCCCCAGATGGGATCCTTTCACTCCCTTGTCACCATAACAACACGGCCCGAGAGTCCTTCTTTCCTGGCTGTGTTCACTGGGCGTGGACAGGCCGCCGAGAGCTGCCGCTTATTCTGTGGAACCAGCGCTAGCTGGGCAGAGGGGAGGGAGGGGCGTCAGAGCCCCAGGGTGACAATGCCTGGGCAGGGTGTCCCGGAGATGGTCCCTGCCACAGGGTCACGCGGAGGCAGGCCACGCGGAGGCAGGCCCCACCATTCCTGAGCAGGGTCGGGCTCAGCCTTTGCAAAACCCAGAGGCTCAGGAATCTACTGAAATATGTTTCTTTCTTTTTTTAAACAAATGAGCAAGAGCCAAAGGTGTTCTCTCCTGCCTCTAGCTAGAGAAACACGGCCAGCACCTGTAGGCCGCCGTCCTCTCCGTTTCTTGCATCGCCGCTTCAGAAATATCAGGGGCCCTCTCAGAGCCCCCCGTCAAGTTGGCTCTGTCCCTGTGTGTCTCTCCTGTCTCTAGAGTCACTGTTTGTTGCTGCTGTCCCCTTTGGTTTTTTAAAAAAAACACAAACAAAACCCAACAGCCTATTTCTAGCCTCGGGGTCTGGGAGGGCTGGGAGCTGCTCCCCGGGGGCCTCAGCTCACCAGCTCCCTCTGGGCGCAGCCTTCATCCTCCCCAAGGCGGAGATCTGTGTGCGGAACCACGTGCAGCCCTACATCGCCTCCATCCTGGAGGCCCTCATGGTGCCCACCAGCCAGGGCTTCACCGAGGTGCGGGACGTCTTCTTCAAGGAGGTCACCGACATGAACCTGAACGTCATCAACGAGGGCGGGATTGACAAGCTGGGCGAGGTGAGGCCTTCGCTGTGACCCGGGTGGGCCCCTCCGGGCCCCTCCCCTGCCGCATAACCTGTGGACGGGGTCTGAGGGGCCGAGTACACCAGGCTGAAGCTGTTGGGGGCTGGCATTAGAGGAAAGGGGGAACCCACCCCCCTGCCACCAGCCTTTGTAAGCCAAGTGGGTTGTAAAATAGCAAAGACCAGAGAAGGGAGGGAGGGAAGGAGGAAAAGACGGGAGAGGGGAGGAGAGGAGGAAGGAAAGGCAAGCTGCAGAGAGAGGCGTGTGATTGTCAAGGTAGAAGTACGTACGGTGAGCCATTCATGTGCCCCGCACACAGACGGCCCAGCTCTCCCTGTTCCTCAGTTATCTGGTTCTTGGGGTGAACGTCCTTCCAGACCCCATTTTGAGTACTCAGCTGCCTGGAGCCCAGGTGGCTGTCAGGTGAAGAGAGAGATCCTATCTTAGCCTCCACTCTGTACCTTAAATTGGAGAGTCTACAGACAGCATAACCATGGAGTCCGAGAACCAGAAAGAACTTAGAGGTCAGGAGAAAGCATCTGACTTTGAGGCTGAGGAACCCGAGGCTCAGAGAGGCCGAGTGCCCTGGCCCAGGTCACCCAGCGTCCAGAAGGGAACAGGACCCAGCTCCCAGCTCCCAGCCCCCAGCCTGTGCTGCTGGACCCCGTTCCTCCGGCTTCCGATCCCCAGCCCCAGGGCCTCGGCTCCGAGGGCCAGGCAAGGTATGGGTCTGGGGGGTGCCTGCCACGCAGGTGACCCCAGCTCAGGTCCCGCCTCCCTGCCTCCCTGCCTCCCTATAGTACATGGAGAAGCTGTCCCAGCTGGCGTATCACCCCCTCAAGATGCAGAGCTGCTACGAGAAGATGGAGCCGCTGCGGCTCGATGGGCTGCAGCAGCGTTTCGACGTGTCCAGCACATCCGTGTTCAAGCAGCGAGCTCAGATCCACATGCGTGAGGTGGGCCAGAGACTGCTCCCTGCACATCCCTCAGCCCTCTCCCTCCCACAGCCCCATCTCCTGGGAGAGTCTCCCATCCCCGGCCCCACCCTCCTCTCGTGCGCCCTGCAGCCACGCCCAGCCCTGCGTGCTCTCCGGCTCAGGTCTGTGTGTTTGGAACACCTGTCACTCTGTTCACCTGGCTAATTAGAACTCATCTTTCAGGTCTCAGCTTAGAAACCCTTCCCTCCATGAAGCCCTCCTTACTCCCTAAGCCCTTCCTATAGGGCCCAGAACCTGTTTCCTGTTTCCTTGAGGCAGGGACTGCCCGTGCCCAGCTCTGTGCCAGCACACGGTGGACACAGTAACGCTGTGAGGGCGCGAGTGCAGTGAGTGAGCGCACACGCCAGCCGCTCCTCCGGCTAGCTGGGGACAGCTGACTGAAGGCCCCCTCGGAGGCACGCAGCGGTCACTTGGGGCCTGTGGTCACTCAGGGCCTTCATGTGTCCCACAGCAAATGGACAACGCTGTGTACACCTTCGAGACCCTCCTGCACCAGGAGTTGGGGAAGGGGCCCACCAAGGAGGAGCTGTGCAAGTCCATCCAGCGGATCCTGGAGCGGGTGCTGAAGGTGAGTGGTTCTGCCCCCGGCCCTGGACCTGTCCTAAGTGTGGTCGAGCCCTGAGTCCAGTCCCTGGGCTGGCACCAAGATTGCTGCCCCTCTGGGAGGCACCACCCACGCTCTGGTACAAATGAGGACGCTGAGGCTGAGGCCAGACCACCAGCCTTCCATCCTCCTGCCAGGGCCAGGGGTCCCACTGGCTCAGAGCCCCCCTTCTCTCTCCCGGCAGAAATACGACTATGACAGCAGCTCTGTGCGGAAGCGCTTCTTCCGGGAGGCGCTGCTGCAGATCACGATCCCGTTCCTGCTCAAGAAGCTGGCCCCCACCTGCAAGTCGGTGAGCAGCCCCGGCCCCCCTCAGCCCCTCGCCACAGCCCCTTCCTGGTCCTGGGAGCTGGAGCCAGCCTGACCGGGTCGGGTGGAATCCGCAGACCCTCTGCCTCCAGGCCCTGACTGCCCCCCTCTGCCCCTTGCCCGCCTCACCTTGTAGGAGCTGCCCCGGTTCCAGGAGCTGATCTTCGAGGACTTTGCCAGGTTTATCCTGGTGGAGAACACGTACGAGGAGGTGGTGTTGCAGACGGTCATGAAGGACATCCTGCAGGGTGCGTGCCAGCCCCCAGGGGGGCCGCTGAGAGCTGGGAGCGGAGGCGGGGGGGGGGGGGGCATCCCCACCTCTGCTGTGTTGGGTGGGATTCTTATTGCCAGGAGGGTGACGGAGGAGGCCGCCCAGAGGCCTTTCTCGTGGGGTCAGTGAGCTGCAAAGACTATCATGAGGTGTCGGCCTGTGGGCCGGGTAGGCCCACTGTTAGCTGTGCAGCCACAGGAGGGGGGCGTCCAGTCTCTGTGCCTTCGTTTCGTGGCGTGTCAGATGAGTGACAGGGTGACATGGTGGTTGCCAGCTTGGGCTCTGGGTTAGGGTCATGGCTCCTCCTTCCTAGCAGTGAGGCCTGGAATGAGTCACGTCCCAGTGACAGCACCCCACAGGCTGTGGGGAGGCCTCTGGGGGGTGATGCTGGTCGCATCTGGGCACCGTGGAGGTGGGGGTGGCTGTGGTCCCCGTGGCAAATGTGCTGATGCCGCCCGTTCGGCCCTGCAGCCGTGAAGGAGGCCGCCGTGCAGAGGAAGCACAACCTGTACCGGGACAGCGTGGTCCTGCACAACAGCGACCCCAACCTGCACCTGCTGGCCGAGGGCTCGCCCATCAACTGGGGTGAGGAGTATGGTGGCAGTGATGGTGGCAGTGATGGTGGCAGTAGGGGCAGTGGCAGCCCCAGCCCCGGTGTCCAGGAAGCAGCCACCATCTCGGAAAAGCGACGGCGTGCCAAGCAGGTGGTGTCCGTGGTCCAGGACGAAGAGGCAGGGCTGCCCTTCGAGGTTGGCCGTGAGCCACTATCACCTGCGTCCCCGGACAGTGTCACTGAGGTCCGTGACCTGCTGGCCCAGGATCTTGGGGCTGAGAGCCCCCCGCCGGCCTGCCCCCTGCTCAATGGGGCCCCCTTGCCCGCGATCCCTGTGCCCTCATCACCTTCGCCCTCCTCACCACCTGCAGCCTCCTCACCACCTGCAGCCTCCTCCCCGCGGGCCTCGCCCCTCCAGCAGCTCCCACCTGGAAAGGCTGTGGACCTTGAGCCTCCAAAGCCCAATGACCAGGAGACCGGGGAGCAGGAGTCCAGCCCCGGTGGCCGGCCCCCCATCCACACCACCACCGAGGACAGCGCAGGGGTGCAGACTGAGTTCTAGGCTGGTCGCCCCCAAGCTTCTGTTGGACACGGCACACAGGCCCCTCCCTCTGAGGCACTGGCAAGCTTGGCTCCTGGGATTTGGATTTGTGCCTCCGGGTGGGGGTGGGGCAGGGCTGGTGCGGCTCCTCGGCTGAGCAGGGACAGGCCCACCTGAAGTCACTTTATTGGGTTTGTCATACTTTGTTGCTGTTTTCTCTTCTGTGGGGTGATCTCGGCTTTCCTGCTTGGCTAGGGGTTGAGCAAAGCTGAGGGGTCTGGGGAGCATCAGGTGGCCCCAGTTCTCTCGGTCCTCCCTTCCTGCCTTTCCTCGTTGGCCCGTTTCCCTAAGGGGTCTTGCCATCCTTGCAAAGAGGGAGGTAAAGGCATTGTCTGCTGACTCAGAGCCTATGAATTTCCTCCCCCCTCATCAAGGGCTCATTGGAACCCGGAACATGGAGCGTCCAGGCCCGTCCCGGGGCCCCGCTCCCCTCTCTGCTCTTCCAGGCTGGGCCCAGAGGCCAGTTTTGGAGTGGACAGTGGCCTGGCTTTCCCCACCCCGGGTGAGGGGAAGTGCAAGGCGGGGTCTTCAGGCCAGAGCCAGGCTGGAGGGTGGGGGGAGGGGACATAGGCTGGGGCTGGAACGAGAAAGGCTTGGAATGTGCTGGTCTGGGGCAAGGAAGTGTCCGAGCAGGAAAGGGCAGGGAGGAATGAGCCATGCAAGCAGGAGGCCAGGGGGCAGAGGTTGCTGGAGGCCGGGCAGGCCTCGGGCCTTGGTCTCCGGGTTCCAGCCGCAGCGGGCTCCTGCCGCCTGCTTGCCTCCCGTCTTCAGGAGTCCCTGTGCCCCTGCCCGTGCCCGCCTGCTGGGCTGGGCCGAGGGAGGCGGCACTGCTCAGGGGCAGGGTTAGCAGATGTGGATTCTGTCTTCCGAGGGCCACCTCCAAGGTACGGCTGTCCACCGCGGGAGCTCGTAGGGCTCCTGAGGGTCACGGCTCCCGAGGCACCACTGGTCGCCGCTCTGAGGGCTTGGGGTCAGGCTGTGGCTTGGCCCTTGCTGCCTGAGTCCCCAAGTCACCTCAGCCTAAACATTCCAGGCCTGTTTTCAAATGTGAGTCACTTGGGGCCCAACTGTCCTCAGCCTCTTGTTCCTGGGGGTGAAGGTCAGGCTGAGGCAACGCCAGCCTGGCAGTCCCAGGCCCCGCCCCTGCTGCTTTGAGGAGAGGGTCGGCAGGGCAGACTGACTTCTTCAGGGTCCTCGGGGTGGGGCCCCCACCCAGTCCTGCGCCCTCCCTTGATCTGCTTTCTGGGGCCTGGGCCTTGGACCCCAGGATGGATGGCAGTGGTTGGTGCAGTGCCCCCACCCCGCAGCCCGAAGTTCAAACACCTCACTAAGCCTCTTCTACCAACACATTCCGTCTTAGGATGCCCTCCTCTAGTGCCTTCTTTTGGGGTGTTCCAATCATTCTTCCCAGACATTGTATTGAAAACATTAAGCGAACTGTTTAAGCTTCTACTAATCAATAAATGCTTTATTTAAAGCCAGTGGCCTCTGTGTGGTGCTGGCCGGAGCCTGCGGCGAGGCCTGTCCATGCGCCCCGGCTTTCTGGGCTCACCTGACTGAGGACCTCTAGGTCAGAGCTCTCACTCAGATCACCCTGTTTTACAGAAGAGGAAACTGAGGCTCAGAGGGAAGACAGAGCACACAGGTGACTGGCCTGCCTGCAGCTCAGCTTCCTCAGCTAGATCTGGGCAGGGTGGCCTTCCAGCAGTTTTAAGGCACTTGGCCGTGGGGCACCCACAGTGGGGCGGGCCTCCGGCTCATGCTGCATCCAAACAACGATGCCACGTTCGCAAGACTGTGGGCCTGCACCTTTCGGGACCAGAGCCCAGCAGCCGCTCCAGCATGCGGTGCCGTCATCACCACGTCAGCAATGTGTAAACTGAGGTTAAGGGGACCCCCCCCCCCCCACACACACAACTGGTGGGGACAGGTTGCCTCATCCATGGGTAAAAACGTGTTCCTCCTGGGTAGATGGCAGCGCCGCTGTGGCGGATGTTGGTTTCCTTGGTACCAGGCTGCCCACGGTGGCCAGTGGCTGAGGGCTCGTCCACGAGGGCGGGGGTGTGGAACAGCAGGGGCTGTGGGGCCACAGACTAGGGGTTCACCTCTGGCCTTGCGCTGTCCTCAGCAAGTCACTAACTACACCTCAGGCGCCTCGCCTGTAAGAGGGGAATCGCCAAAGTCCTTTCTCCCAGGGCTCTGCCCACCTCAGGCCTCAGCCTCCTGACCATGGGGAGTTCAGCAGGGTGAGTGGGGAGGGGGAGGGAGACATTGCGGGAAGAGGCCCCAGCTCCTGCCTGGAAAACGGGACTCACACAAGGAACCTTTGTCCATTTCAGCCCACAGGACTGATGGACGGTCCCAAGAGGTAGGGAAACTGAGGCCCAGGGCTCTTTCTGCCGCCCCAGGCCTGTCTCCTGCGTCCAGTTGGCTCTGGGCACTGCACCTGGGGTGACCATCGGTCTCCATCAGGGCCCCGTCATGTCCAGCACTGAGTGGATGGGAAACAGGATGGAAGGCGGCCAGGGTCAGTGGGGGACAGCTAGCGGCAGAGCCCCGGCACCCTGAGCCGGCTGCCTCCAGCCCAGAGAAAACTCTGCCTGTGGCTCAAAACCATTTGCCAGAAAAGGCACAATAGCATGCAACTCCACAGCCAGAACAAGGCGCACGCTCCTGGGACTGTGCAATGAACAGGCTGCACGCCCCCACACCCAGCACCGCCGTGTCCTAGCTGCAGGTCCTGGGCATTCAGCCCCTCACTCAGCCTGGGCTCCCTGGTCTGGGATAACGACAGCTTGGGCCTGACACAGCACAACCCGCTCCGGCGGACTCCTGCGCCCTTCTCTCTGAGCCGTGTCTCCACCCGTCACAGGGGTTTGCATAACTTCATGTTGGCGAATGACTCTGCCTCCTCCCTTTCCTTCTGACCAAGGTGCAGCCCTCCCTGACCCAACCCTCGTCCCTGGACTCTTCCCCTCCATCAGGACCCAGTGATGACTCCGAAGCAGCAGGCTGGAAGTGGGTTTATTGGCAGTCCTGTTTTGGGTCTGCAAAGCTCATTGCCTGCCCTTGAGCCGCATGGAGTGAGGTGGTGCAGATCTAGAGAGCAGAGGGGCCCAAGCGTTGGGGGGCAGCAGTGAGGGAGGCAAGAAGGGGCTGATGTCGCCTGTGGCGCAAGGCCTGCACTGAACACATTCCAGCCGATCGGACAGCCCATGGTGGCCTGTGGCCTCTCCTCCTCACATCAGGGCCCTCCTGGGTCCCACCACCCTGCTGCAGGGGACAGCACTGTCTATGTGCCCCTGACAAGAGCACCAAGGCTCCTGGAGGGACAGGGACCTGCCAGAGTCGGCCGGGAAGGGTGGAGCACACTGGCCAGGATACTCAGTCCTGTGCCCAGATGGGGCCACAGCTGCCTCTCCACACCCTCCCCATACCAGGAGGGCTCCCCTCTTCTCCCACAGTGTGCAGGTCATCAGCGAGGAACGTTCACTTCTGCCCGGCCGGCCCGCCTGCTTGGAGATCAAGGGTGGGGGGCGCCCTCCTGGGCTGTAGGGTAGGGCCCAGGACAGGGGCCTTACTGGTCTGGGTAGAGCAGGGGTGAGCTGGAGCCCTGGGCCTGCAGGTGTGGGTGTGGGCCGGAGGGCCAGGGGCCAGGCGGGCGCTCAGCTGCTGTGGTAGATCCGGAGGCGCTGGGCGATCTCCTGGCGGCACAGCGGGCAGGTGCGCAGTGGCTGGCAGCACTGCAGGCAGCAGCACACGTGGCCACAGTTGAGGAAGATCATCTGGGCCTGAGGAGAGAGCGGAGCGTGTGGGCTCTGCCACTGGTCGTCCTGACCCTCTCGACCATCCAGAAACACGCCACACAGCAGGTGAACGTCTAGACCTGCCCTCTGCTAGCAGTTCGGCACTCCTTCATATTTTGTTAAAAATCTATAAATGCCCGTGAGCCCCGCCCCTTCTTTCTAATAGGAAACTGGATTTCACGCTCCGATGTTTTACTACTTGCCTGCCGCCCTCTCTCAGGGTGACGGCCGTGGTGCCCTCTGGATCGAACCAGCCCTGGTGCTGGATGTGAAGGCTGCTCCCAATTTCTGTGTTTTTGTGTGCACTTGCCCAGCCCCCAGTCTAAAAGCAATCCCAACATTATGGCCTAGAAGCCACGTCTACGCTCTGCGTCAGCGTTTCCTCCTTTTAGGAATTGTTGACCATAAGGCAACAGTCAAGGTGTGCTCCCAACTCGTTCCAGGCTGCTCAGCTCAGCACTGTTTGTAATAATGAAATTGGAAGCCAACCTATGGGGCCCCAAAGCAGGAATTTGGTTAAATTTATAACCGACGAGTCCTTCCACATCATGCCTTCCCCGGGTGTGGTGAAGACCGAGGGAAATCAAATGATCTAACACAGCCGCCTTTTCTAAGTAGGATCGCACGGTGGAGGGAGGGTGAGTTTTAATTTTATATGCTGTGCTGTATATGGAACCATAAAAGACCCGCACAGCTACAGCAATCTTGGGAAAGAAGAATGAAGTAGGAGGGATCACAATACCAGATATCAAACTATACTACAAAGCCATTATAACCAAAACAGCCTGGTACTGGCACAAGAACAGGCATATAGACCAATGGATCAGAACAGAGACTCCAGAAATTGACCCACATTATTATGGCCAATTAATATTTGACAAAGGAGGCAAGAACATACAATGGAGCAAAGACAGTCTCTTCAACAAATGGTGCTGGGAAAACCAGACAGACACATGCAAAAAAGATGAAACTAAACCACCAACTTACACCATACACAAGAATAAACTCAAGATGGATGAAACACCTAAATGTAAGCCACGAAACCATAAAAATCTTAGAAGAGAACATAGACAGTAAAATCTCAGACATCTCACGTAGCGATATGTTTACAGATACATCTCCTAGGGCAAAGAAACGGAGGAGAAAATAAACAAACGGGACTACATAAAAATAAAAAGCTTCTGCACAGCTAAAGAAAGAAACCACTATCAAAATGAAAAGGGAACCCACTGTATGGGAGATCATATTCGCCAATGATATACCTGATAAGGGGTTAATATCCAAAATATATAAAGTACTCATACACTCAACAAAAGGAAGACAATCCAATTAAAAAATGGGCAGAAGACCTGAAGAGACATTTCTCCAAAGAGGACACACAAATGGCCAAGAGACATATGAAAAGATGCTCAAAGTCACAAACCATCAGAGAAATGCAAATGAAACCACAATGAGGTACCATCTCACACTGGTCAGAATGGCTATCATCAAAAAAATCAACAAACAACAAGTGCTGGCGGGATGTGGAGAAAAGGAACACTAGTGCACTGCTGGTGGGAATGCAGACGGTGCAGCCGCTGTGGAAAACAGTATGGAGTTTCCTAAGAAAACTAAAAATGGATCTTCTATTTGACCCAATGATCCCACTTCTGGGAATATAACCTAAAAACCCCAAAACACCAATCAGAAAGAATATATGTTCATAGCAGCATTATTTACAATAGTTAAGATTTGGAAACAGCCCAAGTGCCCATCCGTAGGATAAACGGATAAAAAAGCTGTGGGACAGTTACACTATGGAATACTATGAACTGTGAAAAAGATCTCTTACTCCTTGGGATCGCATGGAGGGACCTGGAAAATATTATGCTAAGTGACATAAGCCAAACTGAGAAAGACAAATATCACATGATCTCACTTATTTGTGGAATCTAATGAACAAAATGAATTGACCAACAAAATAAGACCCGAAGCATGGAGGCCTGGGACAGACTGACATATCTCAATGTGTAGCTGGGGAGACGGGAAGAGATAAACCAAAGAACTTAGGATACTTATATGCAGAGCCCATGGACACGGGCAATAGGGTGGTCAAAACACAGGGGGGTGGGGTGGGGGGATGGGTAATGGCTGGGAGGAGGAAGGGAAAGGGAGGAAAATGGGAGACATCCGTAATACTGCCAACAATAAAAAATATATTTAAAACCTTCTGGGGAAAAAATTTATATGCTGTGTTGTTTAATTTTTACAATGAGTGAATGTTGTAATGGTTTTTTTAAAAGACGGTTTTAAAATAGCCTCTTCAGAGAAAAGTGTGTTGTTGATATTTAACAACTTGAGAAATTTTCCTTAATGTGTTAGTTAAGTAGGGAAAACACCCTCTTTGGAAAAAAAAAAAAAAGTTCCAGAAAATGATGCTAGCATTGCTCATATCTGGGTCATGGGATCATGGGTCACTTTTCTTTCCTGTATTTTCCACAATTTCTGATGAGCACCAGATACTTTTATGACTAGAGAAAGTGTTTAGGAAGACTACCCCTGGAGAGGCGGGGACGGCCGCAGGCAGGGGGCCGGCTGGTGGGGGCACGGCCAGCTCCTGCTCCAAACTTACCTCCCGTTCCAGGCACACCACACATTCTGAGGTCTGCACCTCCAGCTCCGCGGGGGGCGCCGATGGCCTCGCAGACTCAGGAAGCTCCTCAGGGGCCGTGGGCTCCAGGGCCGCGAGGACCTCACCCGGGGGTGGTTTCAGCAGCTCTGTGGGGATCAGAGAAAGAGGTGAGCGGGGCCTCTCCCAATGACCCCAACCCCAAGGGGCTGCCCCTAGCCCTACCTGCCCCACGTGGACACTGAGGTGGAAGGTGAGGGTGCTCTGATCTCAGAATGGGGCGAGGGGGTGCGGATAGGGTGGGCACCTTACCACACACCCTCTTATTTCTCTTCTCTGAGTCTCCTGCCCCATCTGTAAAAGGGGAGTGCTGGGACACGGGTGGGGGGGCCACACACTGGCTAACTGGGGTCTCTTACCCCTAATGACCCCTGGACCTTTAAGGACCATCCTATAAGTAGGGCTCTGTCACTTTCAGAGATGAGACATGAGCTCAGAGAGGGGGAGCCACTTGCCCAAGGCCACAGCACCATCTGGTGGTGGAGTCGCAGCACATGAGCCCCTGGTTAGGGGCTCTGGGGTGGCGGAGCCTTGCCTTCCTCTCAGCTTCACCCAGTGGCCCGGGTGACAGAGGAGCAGGGACAGGAGTGAGAAGTCCCCATGGCTGCTCCCCGCAGCCCCTGGCAGGCCCCCAGCGTGCCCACTGCTCTCCCCTGCAGCCAGCCGCCAGCCCTGAAGCCAGACCTCAGAATGGGCCCTTCCAAATGCAGTCTTTCTGATGATCACCCAGTGGGCACCACCGACATCCCTGAGTCTGTCTTCAGCCCTCATCCCCACCCTGATCTCAGTTCCTATGTTTCACTGATTCTATGGTTTGACTTACAAATAGTGTTTTTTTATAATTGGAAAGAAATTCTGAAGATTTTTCAAAGGTTATTACAACTCTAGACACTCTAAGGGTATCAGGGTGCCCCAAGCCATCATGGTCAAGAGGCCCTTCTATACTTAATATAACACATATGGAGTCCTGGGAGCAATAAGAGAATTGGTAGGAAACTGCCCGACAATTTCCTGTCCCTTCCGGAGCTAAGAAGGAACCATCCCGCCACAGCCCCCCCCCCCTTCCTTGTGGGTGGGCACAGCCGAGGCATCACACGGCGGCAGGGACATCCTGAGATGGGGATTACTCCGAGCAGGGAGCAGCTCCTGCTGGCTCTGGGGGTGAAGGGAGATGGTGAGAGGTTTGGGATGCGGGAGGGGCTCGGGGTGAAAGGTCCCTGCAACTCCTGCTCCAGGGAGGTGTGTCTGCTAGGGTGTCACCTTTGTTTCAACCCCATCAGGTGGGCACTGCTGTTATCCTAACATGTTTGCCAATGTTAGGGCGACCCCAAGTCCTGATGCCAAACTCTTCCTGACCTCCACTCCGAGTGTGATGGAGCCACGCAGGGAGACAAACATCTGGAGGGGGCTATTCTGCACAATACTTGATGCTAAAGGGCTGAAGTTTAATGACTTTTTTTAGGTAGAGTCAGTCCCTGGTGTAAAACTGGCTGGAAAACTGGCATCTGCAGATGGCACAGCCCTGCCATCAGCCCTGACACCTGGGGACCCAGCCAGGCAGCCTGAGCTCCTGCCTCACCCCTTCAGTGTGGTCTGGCACCTCCAGTTTAGCCTCTGTCCCAAACAGATCGTGCCCAAGGCTGGCCCTCCCGTGGGCTTGCCCAGCCTGGCAGCCTGCCCTCTCCTTCATTCTTGTTCTAGGCCCCAGGCCTCCTTCCGCTTGTCAAGGCCCCTCGGCCTTTCCTGAGGGGCAGCAAAGCCCAGTGGTTCGGCCGTTTGCCGGCTGTGTGAGGTTAGAGACGAGTTAACCTCTCCGCCTGTTTCCTCTCCTCACCCCTCAACTGAGGGTAACAATACCCACCTGATGGGGTTGAAACAGGTGACACCCATGGTACACGTGATATGGCTGGCAACTGCCTGGCACCTGCATCATGCTCGGCACACAGGAGACCCGGTTTCCACGCCTGCCCCTACTCCCCCTCGGTACCCGCTCTCTCCTGGCCTCCGACGGGTGGAGTGCCTTTATGCCCTGCACTTACCCTCGCACCCCGTCACAAACACCCTCAGACACCCAGCCACAGTGCTGGGCCCTGGATACAGCTGGTTTCTCCCTCGGTTCCAAGGACCCAGGTGTGTGGTTCCCAGTGTCTGTAGGGTGGGTTTAGGGAAGGTCACGGGACAGGGAGTCGAGGGCCCTGAAATGCTGCAAGGAAACTCCCATTTTTGTGCCTGTTTTTCTCATTTGTATATCCCAGCCGTGGGCAAACTACGGCCCGCGGAGCCGAAAGAGTGGAGGGTTCTCTTGCTCTCCCCTCCGCTCCTTTACTTTGAATTTATATTAGTTCACACAAACACTCCATCCATGCTTTTGTTCCGGCCCTCTGGTCCAGTTTAAGAACCCATTGTGGCCCTCGAGTCAAAAAGTTTGCCCACCCCTGGATCCTGTTCCTTTAGGAAGGAACCTTAAGGACTGGCAGGGGCCAGATCCAGCCTTTAGGGCTCAACCTGAAAAGTAAAGAGATGACGGCCCCCCACCACAGTCCACACGCAAGCTTGGTGTCGGTACCTGGCTGGATCCTGGCCGCATCCAGCAGCTCCCGGGCCCTCCGCAGGATCTCGTGTTGCAGGCCAGCTTCTGAGACTCCCACCTGCGGAGTCCAAGGAGAGCAGACTGTGGCCTGGGCTGGGCCGGAGCCGGCCACGCAGCACAGAGCCACGGGGGCCGCCTCACTCCTGGCTGCTGGCACCTTCAGCAAGGGCGCCCTGGGACATTGCTAATAGCAGACCTCACCAAGAACTGCAAGAAGAGCAAGCGACCCTTGGCCAGGTTGGGCCAGTGGCCCAGCGCTGCACTAACCTCCCCCGAGAGGCTGCCCACCTTGGCCAGGTCCCCAGGGCTCATCCGGCTCAGCATGTCCAGCGAGATGCGGTGATGGGCAAAGATGGGCAGGTAGTGCTCAGCGGACAGCTCCACCAGCAGGGCCGCCAGTGGGCGCTCCATGCCCTCTTCCTGCACAGGCAGAGGCGCGGGCACCGTGAACGGGAAGAAAAGCAAGAAGCCGTTATTTACAACAGCAAACAAAGGGTGTGAATATATATAACCGAAGTGTAAAATGTATTCTTGGAACTTTTCCTACAAAAATGTATGTGTAAGCACATAGAGATAGATGTACAGGAAGTCACTGTCGCTCTATCTGTGAACTTGAAAACAGTAAGCAACTTAAGTACCATTGGGCGGGGACTGCTTAAATAAACGAGGGCCATCCATATCCAGGGGTCCTCAAACTTTTTATTTTTATTTATTTATTTATTTTTTTAAATATATTTTATTGACATTTTACAGAGAGGAAGGGAGAGGGATAGAGAGCTAGAAACATCGATGAGAAAGAAACATCGATCAGCTGCCTCCTGCACACCCCCTACTGGGGATGTGCCCGCAACCACGGTACATGCCCCTGACCGGAATCGAACCTGGGACCCTTGAGTCCGCAGGCCGATGCTCCATCCACTGAGCCAAACCGGTTTTGGCAGTCCTCAAACTTTTTAAACAGGGGGCCAGTTCACTGTCCCTCAGACGGTTGGAGGGCCGGACTATAGTTAAAAAAAAACAACTATGAACAAATTCCTATGCGCACTGCGGGCCCGGGACGAGTCGGCCTCTAAGCAGGACAGGCAGCGGCACCCAGCGGGCTGGATAAATGTCCTTGGCGGGCCGCATATGGCCCGCGGGCCGTAGTTTGAGGACCCCTGTCACGGTATGCAGCTGTCGGGAAACAATGCGGACTCTACATGTCCAGGCCTGGACAGCTGCCCATCACTACTAAGAGGAAAAAGAAGCTGCCAAACAGTATGTATAGAAAGACTCCATTTTTATTTAACATAAAAAAAAAAGTGTTTTTTTGGGGGGGAGGGAGGAGATAGAGACAGGGAGAGAGGACCACATCCGGCTTGTCCACGCAGGTGCCCAGCAACAGCACTGTTGCCACCTGTGTTGGCATGCACAGGTGCCAGCAGCTGTCTGCTCCTCACCGGAATGAACCCTCCCTCTCACTTCTGTGCCCCGGGGTCTAGCCACCAGAAGCACGAACGGAATGAAGCCGGAAAGGTCAAGCAGCAGCGTATCCCCGAGGCTCCCGGTGCGGGCGGTGCCACCAGGCCTTACCTGCAGCTTCAAGGACAAGGGTTTCTGGTTCAATAGCCGTTGATACTGAATCAGCCAGTAATTTTCCTGCTTGGTTTCACTTTTGGCTTCTAACTCCGTCTGCCAGAACGAAGTTGATGCTGTTAGTTACAAATCGGTAAGTAAAAACAATGACGACGATGATGACTGAACTGTGCTCCTCTGAGCGCGTGGACGGCACGTGGTGTCTTACAGTCCCTGTCCACTATCATCACAGCACGTGAACTACAGACAGGAAGGGCAGGGAGCATCACTACCCCCAGTTTACCACCGAGAAGGGTCTCCCACACACCTGGGCTGCTGGCACCTGGCACTCGCTTGTGCACCGCTAGTCTGGGAGGGGCACTTTCTCATCTGCTTGTGGGAATGGCAAAGCGCCAGGCAGCCACCTCCTTCTCCCAGAGCTCGGGCTGGTCCCCGGTGCCAGGAAGGGAGGGAAACAGGAGTCCAAGGACACCTTCCGCTTCTGGAGTGGCCTTCGCGGTCTGACAAAGCTGGAGACTCGTAAACATGCTATTGGGACGATTCCTTCCTCCTGTCATCCAGCAAATATTCCCTGACAGCCGCCTGGGCCTTTAAGGAGCAGTGACAAATGGCACTGAGTGGCAGCTGCCTTTCAGAGCGCTACGTGCGACTATGCTGTGCACGAGACGTCCTTTTACTAATTCTCACAGCTAAAATGGGCTGCACTTCACAAATGAGGAAGCCGAGCGTCAGAGTGATTAGCAGCCCAAGGTCGAGGCACTGCCCAGTGTCAGGGCCACGATCCAGAACTGGATCTGTCCTGCTCTGGGGCCTGGGTCTGAGCAGTGGAGCCGGCCCATCCAGGACACGGGGGTCTGATGTGACATAGGAGCAGGGTTTCCACACAGGCACCTCCTCGGTTCCCCTAGGGACCTGAGTGCCTTTTGGTGGTCACTCCGGGGCCTTGCCTAGCTGGCTCCCCTCTCCTGGCCTGGGCTGTGGACGTACCTCTCTTCTGGAACCTATGGCCCTGAACTTCTGTTCTGCTGAGGTGCTGCTCCCTCCCCTAGTGAGTCCCTAGACGCCCCTCGAGGGCAGGAACCCAGGGCCAAGTATATGGCTGCTCCTGCACCATGCCCACATTACTACAATTTGTACACAATGCAGCTGGGCATCTGGAGGGAAGGCACCTTCTGATTGGCACAAGCATGGCACTGGGGCTTGCGCAGGGCTCGGAAATTTCGGAGCTGGTCTCAGTCTCCTCTGTACCCTGCACAGGGCCTGCTCTTGGAGCTCAGAGGGTGCCTGGAGCAGTACTGACACCAGGGGAGTGCCTCAGTCCTCCAGCCCCAGCTGGTGGGCTGGCCTCTGTCCTCACCACTCACGTGCACTTGGGATCTGGAGGACGCGACCTGGCTGCTACCTAAATGCGACCTGGACTGCTACTCAGTCCTAATGACGTGCCAGAGTGAAACCCACGTGGGAACAGGGGACAACTGGGTAATTCCTGTCAAAGGCTTATTAAAGGCCTGCCCTGGACACAGCTAGTCCTCTCCTGGGCTCAGCTGTTCTCAAATACTTAGCTGCAAAGACTGTCAGAGAGCACTGCTTATGAAAGTAAAGAACGGGAAGCAATCTAAATGCTCAACAGGCCAAATGATGGCCCATCCAAACGCAGCCACGAAAAGCATGCAGAGGAGCATTTCAGTGACACGGGAAGAACGGGTGAGAACGAGCGGGTCGCCCAGGGTTCTGCACTGTTTTACGTTTAAGCACGTGCACACACAGCCATAAAGAGGCATCACAACGTTTGAAAAATGTACATCAAACTGTTAGCAACAGACAACTCTCAGAAGTGAGATTCTTTTCCTTTGCACTTCCGTTTTTTCTACGACGAACAAGATTTGAATGACAGAAATGTTTCTAAGAATGGCAAGCGTGTGGAGGGCAAGCAAACCCGTGTTCGGTGCTGACGCGGAAGCCCAACGCACCAGGATTGCCCGGAGCTCCTCCTCGCGCTGCGTCTTCTCTTTGAGCAGCTGCTGGAGCAGGGAGCTGAGGGCCCAGCGCTGCTCTGAGATCATCTCCTGCAACACAAGACCACACCCAGTGCCGCTGGAAGCTCCCAGCAGCCCTGGCGCCACAAGTCCCAGGGCACAGTGGCGGGATCCCCCTCACTAAGTTCTCAGCTGCCAGCCGGGGGCTCATGGAGGGCTGACTCAGTTCAAGTCTCTGCCCACGATCTCAGGCTGAGAATTACAGGGCAGAGCCGAGGGGCCCCTCTGCCGGCATCCCCTCCCCACCCACTCCTCAGCCTGCACCTCCCTCCCCTGTGGGGCTAAGGCCAGGCATGGAATCTCGTGACTGATGTCGGTGGAGTGGCAAGAAACAGCAAACAAAGGAAATGACAAGCCGTGGGTACCTGACCTCCTCTCACTGACCCCACAGCACGTGGGGGAGGTGTGTGGCAGGGAGGGCCGTGTCACCCCGTCACCCCAAGTCTGGAAGGCTCTACAGGGATGGATGTGCATGCAAACTGGAGCAGAGCCCTTGCGTGTGTCCGGGTTCCACTCATCTCTTTCCTTGGATATCCCATGGAGACCCCAACAATGGGAGCCCGCAAGCTCTGACGGGCATGAGACAAGGGCACCTGCTGGGAGCTCAGCCCCTCCTCTCTGAACACCCTTCCAGCTCACACTGCACTTTCCCTTTGCAGCTCACCCTCTCTCGTGGCCCTGACACAGGCTGGGCCGGAAGATTACTTCCCTTGTACGGAGGGGAGAAATGGAGGCCCAGGGAGGGGAAGTGACCTGCCTGAGGTCACACAGCACATCCGTGGCAGACCTCAGACCAGGACTCCAGACCCTGCTGTTCTTTCCCTGCACGGAGAAGCCCATGAGACAACCTCAGACGGCCCCCGAGAACAGATGGCTCTGCTCAAGGCCTGGGATGGGGCACACGTCCTCACACACCACTGACACACCCCGCTGTGGACCACCAGACAGGCTGAGGTGCAGAGAAGGGAAAGGGCCGCCCCTCTCCCTCCCACCCAGGTCACACAGCGGGGATGCGCTGGACAGAGCCCAGGTCCCAGCCTTGCAGTCCAGACGCCGCTGGCCAGTCCCTGCGGCCCCTTCTCTGTGAGGACAGCAGGCTGAGGTCGCAGAGAAGCTGCCTGCAGGGAGCGACGCAGCAACGGCTGGGCCCTCTCCTCCGGACATCCCTGCGACACCAAGAAAGCTCCTTCCCCAGAGGATGTCAGCCCGTGAGTCGAACCAGCGCCCCAGAAGCATGGCTTAAAGAGACAGGGAGCTCAGCAGCAACCCCGCTCCAAAACAAAGAAAACGTGGAGATGGAGATGTCACCTGGGTGAGCCTTGGCAATGAAACCCTCCTTCCTCTGACCCTCCTGCCTGGCAACAGGCTGACCCGACCCCTAGGCTTGGCCTGTGCTCCTATAAGCCTTCCGGGATTGGGGCACCCTCCAAGGTCACAGCCACGGAGGAGACCTGTCCGGCTTGCTGGAGAAGCGGTGGGGCACCAGGTGGAGATTTCACGGGGCGCAGGGGAGGGACCGGGCAGGCCAGGGAGCCCTACATACCTGTAGTGCCTCTGTGTCCAGGGATTTCCTCTTTAACTCCAGCTGTGTCAGCTGCAATAACTCAGTTTCTATTAACTTAATCTAAACAGAAGATGAGACAGGGTTTTTTTTATTTACATTAATCATAGTTCAATTCTGTGCCACTGCTTTCTGATGGCCAAGTAGGGTCTGAGGATCTTTTCTGGGCATCTCTAGAATGAAGGGGCCCTGAGTGCTTTGGGCAGGGGTGTGGACATGCCTGCCTGGTCAATACTGTTGACCAATTCTCTTGCTTCCTCTGCAGAGCTGTCCCAGACAGGAGCAGAGGGTCATGGAAGTGACTGAATAATAATAATAGGAGTATTAGATGATATTTATTGAGGATTCTGCATGCGAGGCCTGTGCTGGGCACTTTATATGTATCCGTTTGTCAATTCTCCTCTGGCTATTCGGAGGTTATTATTGCCTCCATTTTACAGACAAGGAAACTGAGGCTCAGAGAGGTTAAGTAACTTGCCTAACGACACAGAGCAGGTACGTGAGCGAGCCCTTTCCCTGGATGTGCCCTCTCAGGGTCTAAAGGGGAACAGCTGGCCTGGTGGGTCAAAACCACTCACAGTGAGAATATCTAGGGGTCACTGCACACCCCAGGGTGTGACTGGGGACTTTTAACCCTGGGGGTCAGACCCCACAGCCTGTGCCTCTGACCCTATGACCCTTGTCCCTAAGTTCCTAGGTCCCCACCAACCCCTGGTCAGAGGAATGAGCTTCATGTCCGGCTATGTGGGATTGAAATTAAAGAGGGAAATAAAAAGGTAAGAGCTGGTTTTGGCCAAAAAAGAAAAGAATAAAAAGAAAAAAAAACATGCAAAATGTGAAATTCAAAGAGTGTTGAGTGCGATGCGATGAGCGTTCCCACAGCCTGAAAGTTCACTTCATCTCCAGCCCACAGAGCGCACCTCACCCTCAGGAAGCCCGGAGCCAGAGGGCCCGGAGCCCACAGCGGGGGGCCTGCCCAAAGCCGGCCTGAGGTCAGCCTTGGCCCTCTCTTCCAGGCCCAGCTGACGTTAGGCCCTCCCTGCTCCCTCAGGTGGGAAATCCAATCTGGCCCCGTTCAGAGCTGATGGGGACACTGGGGCTTAAGCTGGCTGCCTGCGGAGTGCTCAGCACAGAGGCTGCCCCTGCAGTCAAGGCCGCAGGCTGCCCTTCCCCTCAGCCCTGGGCACCCACAGTGCTGCCTCGGGCACCTCCCAACAGCCCCTGACCGAGGTTCTGGGAGGAAAGGGAGCTTCTGCGGAAGGCCTCTTGCTGAGCTGCCTGTGAAGGAGCCAGGATTCAACCTTCACTGTGGCCTGTCCAGCCACCTCTGCCTGTCTCTGAAGGCTGACAAGACAGGTCTAGAAGGGGGTCCACGACCCCCACTCACCTGGTTCCTGATCTGCCGATGCATCAGGTCTTTCTTCACCTGGAGAGCCTCAAATGCAGCCTTCTGCATGGCGCTCTGCAACGAGACAGGCTGCTGAGCGGGGCCTGCCTTGCTTCCCAGTGGGCAGCAGACCATAGTCGAGCGGACGGTGCAGCGGGCTCGGAGGTGAGCCCAGGTCCTGCAGCGCTCTGTGGACTCCCCCTCGGTGGTGTGACTGCAGAGTGGCTACCACCCCCCACTCCCTGCCCTTTCAGTCCTCATGATGGAGCCCCCACAGCACAGCACAGGGAGTGGGTGCCAACCAGGGAAAGGGGGTGCTCCTCTGGATTTCAGTGACTGGATCACCACCCAGAGGCCTCTCCCTGCCCCTCTCTTCCTGATGGTTTGTAGTAAATGAACTAAGCATGTGGGGTCTCACACGCTATCTGGGACAGGGCTCCATGCAGAGTTCTGCCCCAGCGTGCCCTTCATGCGCCCCCGCCCTTATGTCCTGGGCAAGGGCTTACCTCCTGCAGGATCTGGCTGATGGCTTTGTTCTGATCCATCTGCTGCCATGACAGAATTTGCTGGAACCGCTCATCCATTTCAGCCATGCTGCCACAAAGACAGCACATTCATTTACTCTCTCAACATTTTCTGAGCACCTACTATGTGCCAGGCACCTTGGAGGAGATCAAGATAAACCATTTATTCATTCAACAGGACTTACGGAGCGCCTGCTGGGGGTCAGGCTGGGCAGACACAGTTTGTCTGAGTCCCATGGCCTGGAAGGAGGTGTCAGAGTCTGTGTCTGGGAGCGGGGAGACACCCACCCCTCGACCGGAATACCGCCTCCCAGGTGAGCCGCTCAGGCCCCGAGGAAGCTGTCCTTCCTCCACACTAGCATCTGCACTCCCCACCCCGGCGTTTCTCGCCCTGGCAGTGGGTCTGCTCTCAGCTCCTAGAACAAGTCTAGTGATTATGGCACAAAAATCCAAACGTGCAACCTCATGTATGTCTATATTTGGGTATGTCTTGGCTTTGAGTTTGTTTGTTCATAACAATAATTGTTATTTATTGAACCCTATGTGGCATACGTTATGCTCATTAAAGGCTCCAGCCATGTAGGGGAAGGTACTGCTTTATCCCCATTTTTCTGATATGAAAATTGGGACTCAGAAAGGAAAAGCAACGTGCCCAAGACATCACAGTTACTAACAGAAGTGCCGTGCTCCTAAGCACAATGTCATACACCAGGAAAGAGGGCGGGAGTCCGCACCTGAGGACGGACTCTGCGCCCCCTGGATGGGAGGAGAGGCACAGGGCAGCCAGGGCTACTTCCTGTCCCTGTCTGGGGCTCCTGAGCATCGACTGGGCTTTTCTCACCTGGCTCTGCCAAACACCTGTGGCTCCCCCAACAGACACACCCACGGAGCCACGGGGAACTTGGAGAGTCAGACCCAGAGTGGCTATCAGCATCGAAGGCAACCCCATCACCGTCCCCCCTGTGCACCCTGCCCCCGACCTCTGCGGATCCTTGGTGATGATGAGTGCACCACCGCCAGGAGCACCCCCCACTCTGCCTGGGTTTGAATCCTGGCTCTGCCAGCTGCTAGCTGTTTCCTTGGGTGTGTCACATGGCATCCTTGAGCCCAAGCTGAGATTGTAAAGTGGGGCTAGTAATAGTAGAGTCCCTTGGACATCCCATAAGCTAATGCATGTCATGTGGCCGAGAGCCTGGCACACAGGAAGGCGTGAGACGTGCTGGTGATTACAGGCACCTCAGAGATAGTGTAGGTTTGCTTGCAGACCACCACAATAAAGGAAATGCTGCAATGAAATGAGTCACAAGAACTTTGGGTTTTGCCAAAACCGGTTTGGCACAGTGGATAGAGCGTCGGCCTGTGGACTGAAGGGTCCCGGGTTCGATTCCGGTCAGGGGCATGTACCTTGGTTGTGGGCACATCCCCAGTAGGAGGTGTGCAGGAGGCAGCTGATCGATGTTTCTCTCTCATCAATGTTTCTAACTCTCTATCCCTCTCCCTTCCTCTCTGTAAAAAATCAATAAAATATATTTAAAAAAAAAAAAAAAAAAGAACTTTGGGTTTCCCAGTGCATATATATGAGTTATGTTTACATAACTGTGATCTATGAAGTGTATAATAGCACTATGTCTCAAAAAACAATGTACATATTTGAATTAAAACATTCTTTCTTGCTAAAACATGCTAACCGTCTGAGCCTTTAGGAAAAATGGTGCCAACAGACTTGCTGGAGGCATGGTTGCCACAAACCTTTAATTTGTGAAACACACAGTATCTGTGAAGTACAACGAAATGAGGTATTGTCACTTTATCACATGGCATGAAGTCCAGCTAGAAAAGTCATGGACCAGCCACCACCTGACTCCGATAGCATGGCCGAGGCTGGGGTGGCCGGGCAGGGGACTCCCTGGGCCCAGAGCCTGCTCCCCCAAATCCCTTCCTCTGGACGCCTCTCCTTACCTTACCTGGAACAGGCCTGCTGGACTAAGTTCTGCCTCTGAGACTCGTAGGTCATCTGGAGGAAGCGGTTCTTACAGCTCTCGGTCAGCATCTGCTGCATGGCGGCTGAGAGACAGGGGACGGGCTGAGGAAGGGGCAGCCGCCTGGGGCGGCCTCGGAGGGTTCACCTACTCACCCACCTGATGGTCACCCTTCAAAGAAATCGTATTTTTAAACCATAAAAGTAACTTAAGTTTGCAAGATTGACTAATTGTAAAACACTGAACAATACACACAGAATCTCCCATCCTTTGTCACCCAGAAATATTATGACCTTTGATACGTACTCTTCCAGTGAAATGTAAATGCATATTTGTAGATTTTTAAAAATGAAAATTGAAACACTGAAAGCAGAGACTTGAATGGATAGGTGTGCAGCCACATTCATAGCAGCATTATTCACAATAGCCAACATTAGGTGGAAACAACCCCAATGCCCACTGGCGGATGAACAGATTAACCAAATGTGGTAGATCCATACAGTATTATTCAGCCTTAAAAAGGAAGGAAATCCAGAGGGAAGCTGTGACATGAATGAACCTTGAGAACACGCTAAGTGAAAGAAGCCAGTCAACAAAAAGACAATACTATGATCCCACTTATATGAAGCACCTAGAGCAGTGGTCGGCAAACTCCTTAGTCAACAGAGCCAAATATCAACAGGACAACGATTGAAATTTCTTCTGAGAGCCAAATTTTTTAAACTTAAACTTCTTCTAACGTCACTTCTTCAAAATAGACTTGCCCAGGCTGTGGTATTTTGTGGAAGAGCCACACTCAAGGGGCCAAAGAGCCACATGTGGCTCGCGAGCCGCAGTTTGCTGACCACGGACCTAGAGTAATCAGAGTCATAGAGAAGAGAGCAGGATGGTGGGTGCCGGGGGCTAGGGGAGGGGAAATGGTGAGTTGTTATTGAATGGGTACAGAGTTTCAGTCTTGCAAGATGAAGAGTTCTGGAGATGGGGATGGTAATGGCAGCAATCGAATGTACTTAATACTACAGAGCTATACAATTAAAAGTGGTTCAAATGGTAACTTTTACGTTGTATATATTTTACCACAAAAAAATTAAAATGTTATCACACTAAATATAACAGATAGCGTGTGAGTATTTAGTGTGGTATTACTTCTCATGAATACTTCCCCTCTCAGCACCCTGTCTAGGTGACCAATAGACAGGGCTGTCTACCCCTGTCCCCCCAAACAGCCCGGCTCCGTTCCCAGGACCCCTCCCACTCCCCACCCTGAGACTCACAGGCAATCTCACGTCTTCGCAGGTTCTCTGTCTCCTCCTGGGTTATGGACATCAACTGTTCCATTCTTATTCTGGAAAAACAATCCACCCATTCATTCAGCAAACATCACATTTCTAAGAGGAAATCCCATCAGAAGAACAGCACCTCCTCCAGGAAGTCCTCCTCGATGTGCCAACCTACGTGTGCTCTGCTGCATCTCACCCCTCTCCCCTGGGGCCCTGTTTATCTTCAGCTTCACAGTTAGAGTTTCTTGTATAAAAAGGTGAACATTCCCTTAGAAAAGTAGGCAAAGGACACAAACAGCCATTTCACTGATGCTTGAATACAAGTGACCAATAAGCACATGGGAAGATGCTTAACATCACTGGTAACTAAAGAAGTAAAATCTTTTCTTTTTTTTAATTTCTTTATTGATTAAGGTATTACATATGTGTCCTTATTCCCCCATTCCCCCCACCTCCCATTCATGCCCCCACCCCCCTGTTGTCTGTGTCTATTGATTAGGCTTATATGCATGCATATAAGTCCTTTGGTTGATCTCTCCCCTTTACCCCCACTGTCCCCTACCTTCCCTGAGGTTTGACGTTCTGATTGATGTTTCTCTGTCTCTGGATCTATTTTTTGTTCATCAGTTTATGTTGTTCATTATATTCCACAAATGAGTGAGATCATGTGATATTTATCTTTCTCTGAGAAGTAAAATCTTTTCAACTAGCAGACCGGTTGGGATTAGGGAAACTGATAACCATAGGTGATGGCAATGAAGGTGGCGAAATGGGCACTTTCACAGACGGGTGAGAAGGGTATAAACTTGGCAGAATGTTTTCTGAAAGGCAATTTGGCAATACCTATCCAATGTCCTTTGAATATTTCCTTCAAAAATATTCACATAAATGCATATAGGGATACTTAGGAGATATTCACTGTAACAGTATTTGTAATTATGAAAAACCAGAAACAAATTCCCATGAACAGAGGGCTAATTAAATAAATTATGTTATAATCATATAGTGGACTACCCTATGGTTATTACAATATGGTTGTTGGCATGGAAATACATCCATGAGACAATAAATGAAAATTAAAGTGTCGAATGCAAACTGTAATGAAAAAATAAAAAGTAAATGAAAATATAAGAGGTAATTACATGCATGTATGTGCATGCTGCAAGTGTGTGCATTCCCCCCCACCACACACACACACGCTAAACGGGTTAGAGTGGCTTGCAGGGATAATCCGTCATGTTTCTGCAAGTCCTACATCACTGAAGAAGCTTGTATCATCTGAGCCCCTCTGCCCTGCCCAGGACCACAGGCTGCTCAGCGAAGCAGCACTGTGCACTGCTGGACCCCGGGCCCTGCAGTGAGAGTGTGTGCCAAGTAAACGATGCCACCCCCACAGCTAAGCTTGGCCTTGACCACTCCCGGCTCCCGCAAGCACCACAGCTTCAGTGGGTGGGGTGACGGGGCTGCCGTGCCACGGGGAAGGGGCACCCTACAGAGGTCTTCCCCAGGGTGGGCGAAGGACAGCAGCAAAGTTCACGCTCCTATTTTGGGGCCTCAGAGGACCAGGAGGGATCCCATTACACCTGGAGAAGGGGAGGAGGTTGCCCCTCCGGCTGTCACCTTTCCTCATTACTATAGGGGTGTACCGCAGTGCAGTAAATTTGGAACATACTGGAAACACAAAGAAAAAGAAAATATCACTGCCTCTAATTCCCACCTCTTAAAAATGTTCAGTGTAAACCACTGGGGGTGGGTTTTTTTGCTTTCTGAGCGAAACACATAGAGTGCCTTCAAGAAATGATAGGAAAAAAAAGATAAAAATATGAACAATAAAATGGCAATAAATACATATCAATAATTGAATCTAAAAAACAAAATAAACAAGCAGAACAGAAATGGACTCTAGATACAACGAGCATTTTGATGACTGCCAGATAGGTGCCAGGCTGGGAGGATGGGTGAAAAGGGGAAGGGGTTAAGAAGTGCAAATTGGTTACCGAATAGTCATGGGGATGTAAAATATAGCACAGGCGATACAGTCAATAACACTGTAATAACTGCGGATGGTGCCAGATGGGTGTGAGATTTATACAGATGATCACTTAGTAAGTTACGTAATGTCTAATCATTGGGGTGTACACCTGAAACTAATATAAAAATGTATGTCAGCCAAGCTGGGGTGGCTCAATAGTTGAGCGCTGACCTATGAACCAGGAAGTCATGGTTCGATTCCTGGTCAGGGCACATACCTGGGTTGCAGGCTCGATCCCTAGTAGGGGGTGTGCAGGAGGCAGCCGATCAATGATTCTCTCTCATCATTGATGTTTCTCTCTCTCTCTTTCCCTTCCTCTCTGAAATCAATAAAAATATATTCTTAAAAATATGTCAACTGTAATTGAAAAATTAAAAATTATTTTAAAAATTATAGACTGTAGACCCTACTTTTCCACTTAGCAATATACTGTATTTCTTTTACTAAGGAATATTCTTCTACAGGATATTAAATAGCTACAGATTAGTCTTTTGTACATAATTCATGTAACCAAAATCTTTTCCCCCTCAGAAATGTAGATCTCTGGTAATTTTTTTATACTAGGAATATAGTTGAACATAATATACTAGAGGCCTGGTGCACGAAATTCATGCACAGGTAGGGTCCCTAGTCCTCACCAGCAATCAGAGCCGATCTGTGGGATGACTGGTGGGGTGATTGGGGGGCCCCTGCTGGCACTAACCTTGGAGGTGACTGGCGGGGCGACTTAGGGATGGCGCCGCCCACTCACCAGCCAGCCCTGCCCTGCCACCACCACCAGTCGCCTCTCTCTGTGAGAGGCGACCGGCAGGGTGATCAGGGGGTGGCACCAGCCCGCTTGCCAGCCGCCAGCCCCGACACCCACCGCCGCCACCGGTCGTCTCCTTCTGTGGGGCGACTGGCAGGATAATAGGGGGGGCCCTTGCTGGCACCTGCCTTAGTTGGCCTAGGGCCTGGGGGCTGGAGGCAGCTTCTGCATTGAGCATCTGCCCCTGGTGGTCCGTGCACGTCATAGCAACCGGTCGTTCCACCATTCAGTTGATTTGCATATTAGGCTTTCATTATATAGGATACATTCTTATTCACATCTAAATTTTTGTCAGGAATGTGTTATAACAAACTTGCAGATAGTGATTCTTTTTCATAATGTTCCCTAATGAGCTGAATCTCCTTATAGCTTTAGGAAAACTCTCTGGCATAATCTTTGAGAATCATAAGACATTCTAACTCCAAAGCCAAAGCCACCCTCCCCTTCCCCGCCCCCCGCCCCAGAAGGAAGGCCCTGTTGAGAAAGCGCCAGAGCAGAAACTTACCTTTCATTTTCCAGTGACTTCAAAATCTCAGAACTTTTCTTTTGCCTGTAGAGAAACCCACGAAAGGTCCCTGAAGCCGTCACCAGCAGGCCTGATTCCCACATAACCACCCCCTCACCTCACCAGGGGTGCAGAGGAGGCTTAGTGACTGGGGGGCAGGGGGGCTCTTAGCCCCACCACTGAGGGAGGGCTGAGGTCTCGGGCCAGTTAACCACTGCAAGCCCCAGTTCCCCATCTGTGCCTCGGAAACAACATTAAAAAACAAAACAAAACCCTTCATGGCGTATTTGTAAGGAGTGAGTGAGGACATGTACAAAAGTGCGTGGCACTTAAGCAGCACTGGGCGGTGGTAGCTTTCCCGGACACCCTGGTGGGAGAGCACGTGCAGCGGCTGACCCAGGACGGCAGAGGAGCCCGTGGAGAGCAAAAGGAAGCCTGGGAGCGGCAGGAGATGTGGCGGAAACCTCTTTCTGGACTCTTCCCACAGGGTCCCTAAATGGACTTCCTGAGGTCTCTGTCCAGCCCTCTTTCTCCCAAGTCCGGTCAAGACCGGCGCTCAGCAGCTCCTCCTTGGGCAGGATGGGTTAAAGCAGAGCTCCCAACGGGGTGAATGTTGACCTCAGCACTAGAGGTTACATGGAGCCTGAAATATCGGAGATGTGATCTCAACTATCTTGTTAAAGCCTCATTTACAGATGGGCAACTGGGAGACGCGGGTCAGATCAGCCTCTTAAGTTGGTGCAGAACGCAGCACCAAGAATGGATGCCAGGGATGGGAACCTGGGAGAGGGGTGGAGCCTGTGAGGGAGAAGTGGACCCCTCTTTGTCTCCTCCAAGGGTTTCATGTGAGAGGTCTGGGGGTCTGGGAGGGTGGGAGCCCGACCTCTGATTGTCCTGCAGAAGCTTCTGGATCCGGTTGGAGATGTTCTGCTCCGTCTGCTTCAGCTGCTCCTGCAGCCGCTGACGCTCTGCATCGAGGTAGCGCCGGTGCTCACTGAGGCCCTGGTCCAGCCGGGACTGCTCCTGCGGCAGGGCAGGCCGAGGTCCTGAGCAGCTGGGACCCCTTCAGATGCCTTAGTGCAGTGAGGGGCCCCGAGTGGGGTTAGGGGAATGTCCCCATCCTGCCAGCCCTTTCTGCGCGACCTTGGACCAGGGTCCTCCCCTTGCTAGGCCTTGCACACAAGGAGGCTGGACCAGGTGCTGTAAAGGCCCCCCAGACCCTGGAGTATGGGAGTGGGCAAAGACAGAACCCAGCCCACGTGGCCGCTCACGAACCTCCCTGACGGACTGGAGGATCTCGTCCTTCTGACTGTGGCTCTGCTGAAGGAGCTGGGCGTGTTCGCGCTGCCCGAGCTCCAGGCGCCGCTCAAACTCCAGTTTCTCCAGCATCTTCTGTTCCTGCGAGAATGGAGATGCTGGTGACTGCTGGCCCAGGCTCTGCGGGCATTTAGGACATGGGAACCCACCCCGAAACTCCGAATAGTTTAGGCTGCGGGTAGTAATGCTGAGTAACCCCTCAGGGCCCCCCTGGACTAGAACAGGCTGTTTGCTGGCAGGGGCCAGTGGTTTGGAGCTTGAGCTCCAATTCTGAGCCTCAGTCTTCTCATCTGTCAAGTGGGGATACTCTACCACCTACCAAAGCTGTGAGGAAAGCACTGCCTTACCCTCTAATTTAGAGGCAGGAAGGACTTGTTTCCTCAAATCTTTCATAATTATTGAGATCTTTAATGAGAAGCAAAGTGACAGAGGGCAAAAGGCACTTTCTTACCTTCCTCTTCTCATAGTCTGAGAACCTATTCTGGGGGGAAAAATACAGTGGTCAGAGCAGGTGGGCAGTTTGACACCATTCAGACTCCCTGGCCCACCCCAGAGGATGCATCAGAGGGTGGGGTGGGTGAGGATGAGGGGTGGGTGGTTCTAGGGGACACTAAGGTTGAGAACCAGGGGCGTAGCACACCGTAGGAAGGTCTTCAAGACAGTTGTGGGATGCAACTCTGAGAAGGCCTGATGCTCAGAAAAGAAGACCAAGCCTGGGATACCTGAGCCCTTGGATGTCCGCACACACCGTGGCAGCACCCAGCTCTCGCCCACCGCACCCCCAAACACACAAGGTGCTGCATACACTCCTGCTGGAGTGTTCAAAGAGTGACTGCCCTGGGAACAATTCCAACGTCCATTAACAGAGGATTTCTTCAGTGAACTGTGGGGCAGCGATATCTCGGCTGCGATCTTCGTTTTATTTCAGTTTCTGGAACCGAACCCCCAGTCTCTCCGAGGGGCGTCTGTATCTGTATGTGGGCCTGTGACAGGGACCTGGGAGAGGCCCCTGCTGCTGGGGCTGACACGTGTGCCCGTCTGACTCCTTCACAAAACTGAGAGCGTGAAGGTGTCCTGTACGGTGAGTGGCACTGAGGCAAGAAGGATTTGCTGAGAGACAATAAACACTACAGACTTGGTCGCCACTCTCACGAAGCTCCATCAGCAGGACAGACAGACATGAAACAAACTCTCCCCAGGCAGTTCTTCATTTAACTGAGAGCTGCGGTAAGTGCTGCCAAGGAAACAGACGGGCGGGCCCTCTGAGAACACTGACGGGGCTGGCCTGCTTGTGGGGAGGGCTTCTCAGAGGCTGTGATGTCTCAACAGAGAACTGAAGGATCAGATTGAGTGAGCAGTGGAGGGTGAGTGGGGAGAGTTCCAGACAGAGGGAGCGGCAGAGCGGGGCACGGTGCGGCTGACGCTTGGTGAGCTGGTGAGGACAGGGGCTGTGGTTGGCCTCGTGAAAGCAATCTAACCAAGCACGTCGGTCTGATGGAGGCGAATTTTAGTTTGATGGAGGAGTCTATGGGCTGCACTCTGAGCATCCCCCCAATAACCAGGGCCCTCTTTCCAGGTGCCAGCGGGCAGGCGCACCTTACCTGCCACTCTACCTCCTCCCTGGAGAGTCTGTCCACGGGTCCGTCAGGGCTGTCCTGGGAGTTCTGGGCTCCATCTTGCTCCAGGACTGGCAGCAGGTACTGAGAAGGGGGGTAGTATTCCAGCCCTGACTCTGCAAGAGATGACACAGCTGACCAGGAGCGGGGAGGCAGCCCAGCTACCTGGAGCGGCCAGTGCCTGATGCCCTTGCCTTCTTCCTTCCTCCTCTGCATCCTGTCCCATCCCCACGTCAGGCTACTGCTCCTCTGCCCTTGATTGGGCCCTCACGTTGCTCACCAGTCCTAACGCCTGGCCCAGAATGTGGCCAGTGCTCAGTAACCTTCAGCTGGTACATTAACAGGACCACCACCTGCCTCTTTACATCCAAGGAGAAATAAGATGAAAAGGAAGCCTGAGATTAGGAGTTGAAGGCTGAGTTCAAAACCCAGCTGCACCCATGATTTCCTGTGTATGAGACCTTGGGCAAGACGCTTGCCTCCTCTGGCCCTGCAGTTTTCTACTGCATAATTTATCCGTTATTTGGTTGTTTGCCCTATTTTTGCTGATTTGTAGTTGCTCTTAAATATTACTAGAGGCCCGATGCACGAAATTCGTGCAAGAGTAGGCCTTCCTTCCCCCGGCTGCTTCCCTCGGGCACCGGGGACCGCTGGCAGGCACCCAGGACCCAGGCTTCCCTCACAGCCCCGGCTTCGTCCTGAAGGTTGTCCCGAAGGATGTCCGGTCTAATTAGCATATTACGCTTTTGTTATTATAGGTAGCTAATAACCTTGGGCCTATATGCTGCCACTATTTTCTTCCAGGTGGCAACTTTTCTTTTTAGCTTTGATGATGGTATCCTATCCTTTTGAGATAAAGTAGTTTTAGATTTCAATGTCGTCAAAGTTACCCTCCCCCCAGGGATATAAGTAGGCAGTTCACAAGAAATACTCAAACTGGGTGGTGCAGATACTCCTCACAGGAATGTAACCTCGGGTAACCTGTTCAGAGGGCAACGTGGAGCTCCTGTCCCCACCCTGTGCCAACCCCACTGGTGCCTGCCCTAGAGGAACCTCATGCAGTGCCAGAGAGGTGGGGGTTAGTGTTCCCGGGAGCGGAATACTGCAAATAACTTGCAAGGTCACAACAAGGGCTCCACCAGGTGAAATGCTCTACAATTTAAAATGAGGCAGAGGCTGGCCGGAGTGGCTCAGTGGTTGAGTATCAACCTATGAACCAGGAGGTCATGGTTCCATTTCCGATCAGGGCGTATGCCCGGGTGGTGGGCTCGATCCCAGCCTTCCCTCCATGGCCCTTCAACATGCACCTCTGTCTGCCAGGAACACCCTTCACTCTGGTCTAAGTCCTAATCATCCCTCAGGTTTCACTGAGGCCCCTAAACCGGACACCTGCCCATTGTACTCTCATAACCACAATATGTAATTACTAGAGGCCCGGTGCACAGATTCGTGGCCCGGTGCACAGGCCAGATCTGGCTCGAATATCATCTCTTTCATAGTGTTAACCCCATAGTGTTCATCTGGCCTGTGAGGACTGGGCTGAAACTGGGTCTCTGACATCCCCTGAGGGGTCCTGGATTGCGAGAGGGCACAGGCCAGGCCGAGGGACCCCACTGGTGCACAAATCCATGCACCGGGCCTCTAGTATGCATATAAGATCTTTGGTTAATCTCTCCCCACCCTCTCCCCTCCCTTCCTCCTTCTGAGATTCATCAGTCTGTTCCATGTTTCCATGCCTGTGGTTTCTGCTCCTGCATTGAGCGTCTGCCCCCTGGTGGTCAGTGCACGTCATAGCTACCAGTCCACCAGATGGCCGGTCACTTAGGCTTTTATGTATATAGATACTTCCTTGTGTGATGTTTGGCCTGTCTCTCCTGCCAGACTGACCTCCTTGGTTTCTGCCGCCTCCCCAACCTGGGCTGGCACAGGGCAGCTGCCAGGGGCACGGGTGCTCACTGAGTGGAGGAGGAGGCTGCCTGGCCTTACCTTTGCAGAGGAACTGCTGGATGGCCTCTGTGCCTGCGCCACACACCTCCGGCGGCGGGAAGACCATGGACGAGGCATCCAGGCTTAGAGTCTGCAGACACAAGGGAACCCTTTTTATATGTCGTTCACGTTACTGCTCAACACAATGAAAAACCACTGGGTGCAGTTATGAATACGTGCTCACTATCTCCTCTGCCTAGCAGGGAGAGCTCACCTGCCTCGTTCCATCTGTAGTCCCAGCTCCTAGAACAGTGACTAGCATGCAGTACACACTCAATTCATGTTTTTGGATAAATACATGAATGAGCAAAACAAAGAAAATTATAGGACAGCATAGAGAATAAGATTCTATTTTTGAAAAAAAAAAAAATACTCCTATAGTCTTAGATTAGTATATTTAAAGAAAAAAATGTGGAGCAGTATATATCAGCCTCCAAGTGGCCATGAGCCATGTGTGGCCACAAGCCATGTGCAGCCATTTATGTTTAAATTTTAATGGGTAAATTTTTTTAGCTGGCCGGTGTGACTCCGTGGGTCTATGAACCAGGAGGTCATGGTTCAATTCCTGGTCAGGGCACATGCTCAGGTTGCAGGCTTGATCCCCACTAGGGGGCATGCAGGAGGCAGCCGATCAATGAAAAACCACTGGGTGCAGTTGTTTTTCTCATCATTGATCTTTCTTTCTTTTTTTTTTTTTTTAATATATTTTATTGATATTTCACAGAGAGGAAGGGAGAGGGACAGAGAGCTAGAAACATCGATGAGAGAGAAACATCGATCAGCTGCCTCCTGCACACCCCCCACTGGGGATGTGCCCACAACCAAGGCACATGCCCTTGACCGGAATCGAACCCGGGACCCTTCAGTCCGCAGGCCGATGCTCTATCCACTGAGCCAAACCGGTTCCGGCATCATTGATCTTTCTATCTCTCGCCCTCTCCTTTCCTCTCTGAAATCAACTAAAAATATTTATTTTGGAAAAACATTTTTTTAAATTATGCCCTGACTGGGGATCAAACCCACAACCTTGGTGTATTGGGACAATGCTCTAACCAAATGAACTACTTGGCCAGGGCTAACTGATTAAAATTAAAGACAATTTCAAGCTCAGTTCCTCAGTTGCACAGCCACATGTTCAGTGCTCTATAGCCACAGGTGGCCAGCAGCTACTGTATTGGACAGCACAGACTATGGAACATTTCCGTCATCGGCAGGAGGAGCAGCGATTGGACAGCACTGAGTCACACAGCCCTGGTTTTAGACTCCAGCTCGCCGGGGGCCAGCTGTGTGTCCTGGAACGGGCCACATGACCTCCCTGGAGCCGAAGCTCCCTCAGACTTAAGAGGCACAATATCACCCCCCTGGCAGACTGTTAGATGGGTAATAGGAGATTACACGTGAAAAAGACTTTGGCCTCAACTAAGAATGGTTGCTGTTGTTGTTTCATCCTGAAAACAGGTTTGTCCAAGGTGCCACCAAGAAGCCCAAAGGTTTTTGTTTCAAGAATAGCTATAAAACAAACCACACAGCTCTTCCTGTCTTAGAATGGCTTTAGAATCAGGAACACTGCTCTGAGCTGTGCTGTCCGATAAGGTAGCAACTAAGCACAGGTAGCCATTTAAATATAGATGAATAAAATTCAATAAAATGAAGCATGCGGTTCCTTGGTCATACAGGGGTGGGCAAACTTTTTGACTCGAGGGCCACAATGGGTTCTTAAACTGGACCGGAGGGCCGGAACAAAAGCATGGATGGAGTGTTTGTGTGAACTAATATAAATTCAAAGTAAAGGAGTGGAGGGGAGAGCAAGAGAACCGATAGAACAGCCGGATCTGGCCCGCGGGCCATAGTTTGCCCACGGCTGTTAACTAGCCACACGTCACTGAACATTTCCATCATCGCTGGAAGCACAGAGAATAAATGCCCACGTGCTGGCCATTCTCCAGCCTGCGCAGGGCGAGCGGGCTTCCCATCCTGTCCTTCCTTAGGCTGTCCACCATGGCAGCGGGGACCAGCCCCTGGGGTCAGTCACCTCCCTTTGCTGTCTCCATGCTCCTGACCCAGATGCCACTGGTCAGCAATCTAGCTTGCGAGCCAGTTCACTGACGGACGATCAGAGGAGCCTGGGGTGCCTGTCAGGTGAGTGTCACTGTGAATGGAGAAGTGCCTGCACCAGGGGTGGAGACCAGGCCCTGACTTCAGGCTGCCTGGGTTTGATGCCATCTTTGCTATTTGTTACTAGGTGTGTGGCCCTTGGGCAAGCTCCTTAAATGGTCCAGGCCTCAGTCTCTTCCTCTGCAAAGGGACACACAGGGTTTCTGTGAGGATTCAGAGAGCGAATGCAGGTCAAGTGCTGAGCCTTAGTAAGTACCTGGGATGCTCCCGCTACCCTTGTCTACATGCTCAGAGCTTTTCTCTTTCACGGTCTGGCTCGAATATCACCGCTTTCATAGTGTTAACCCCATCAGGATTTGATGTTATCTCTTCACTTCAGAAAGAGGTTCCTATGCCGCCATCATGACAGCAAAGCCACGTAGTTACAACTGTTCACACACTGGTCACTCCCAAGGACCACGTGTTGAGATCTCCGTGACCCCAGCACCCTGTGACCAGGACAGGTCCTCGGCACCGTGGGCGGCAGGAGGGAGGCAGGCCAGGGAGAACCCCAGGGAGGAATGGCTCCACTGACCTCCAGGGTCCGCACGTGTGCCAGCATCTGCGGCAGCCTCTGCATCTCATTGTCACGAATGTCAAGAGTGCGTAGGCTTCGAAGTTCCCCCAAGGTGTCTGGAAGCTCCTTCAGCTTGTTGTCTGGAGAGATCCCAATGGCACAGCTCAACACCCCAAAACCCCTTCACCAGCTTCCTGGCTGACACCCACCAGGACTCGGGGCGGGGGCGGGGGGAGGGGTTGCCTCACTCTGACTCTGACTGAGACTCTGTGAGGAAGAACATGACAGTGGGGTTTCAGCGACCTGGGCTCAAGTTCCCACTGCACAACTTACTAGCTGGGTGACTCTGGAAAACCAGCTCTACCTTCCTGGGGCACATCTCATCTGTAAAATGGGATTATCATACCATTTGGCCTCATAGGAATATTGAGGGGTTCCATGAGATTATGCCTGTGAGGTCCTCAGCACAGTGCCTATCACATAGTGAGGGGTCAGTAAATGGGGCGCCATTATTTTTATCGTTATTCATGCCACATTCAGGTAGACGGAGGCATTCCGTGCAGAGGGCGCTTACAGCAGGAGAAAGGAAAGGACTGGGGCCGGCACTCACTCCACTGACGCATCAGAATCTTGGTTCTGTCATTAACACACTGGTGGTCTTGAGCAAGCCCCTGCTCTCTGAGCCTCACTTGCTTCATCTGTAACTTGGGGATAACACCTCCTCCCTCTCCAGACCTCGCGGGCTGGTCCTGAGGCTCCCTGCACCTCCGCACGTGGAAGCGCTGCTCACTGAGTGTGAAGCGCTACTCAGCACCGTTCCCGGGGCTCCTGACTCACTCTCACGGTCAGTCCACTGCTCTCACCACCGTATTCGTTGTTATCAATACAAGTGATAGTGTCTCAGAGGCCTGTCTGTCAAGGCTGTCTGTCCTCCTCCCATAAGGTCCCATCTATGGTTACCACGGAGACAGACCGACCTAGCAGGAGGTCCGCCCAGTGTCCAGTGACACCTCGGACTGGCTGCCCTCATGCTCAGTGGCTCCAGGAGGATGCTGGCTGGGACAGAGCGGACTGAGGGTCACATGGACAGGGCTTCTTGGCTCCTACCTTTCACATTGAGGGTCTGAAGCTGGGTCAGGTTCCCAATGGAACGTGGGAGATACGTCAGTTGATTCCTTTCCAGGTTCAATACCTAAGAAAGGAAAAAATGATGAGATCCACCGTGGCCGGTTAGTTCAGTTGGTTGGAGCATCATCCAGATTGCACCGAGATTGTGGGTTCGATTGCCGGTTAGGGCACATACAAGGATCAACCAGTGAATGTATGGATAAGAGGACCAACAAATAGATGTTTCTCTCTCTCTAAAAACCAATAAATAAAAATTAAAAAAAATAATTGTGAAAAAATGATGAGATCTCACATACGGACAATAGTAACACCCCTGCTTTGGGCCAGGAATCATCGGGGCACCACACACACACACCCTTTACCTTCTCCCGACAGCCTTGTGATTATGATCCCAATTGAGAGACGAGAAAACTGAGGCTCAGACCAGCGAATCCATGTGCCCAAGAGAGCAAAGCCAGACCCTGAACCCAGTTCTGGCTGAGGTTCCATCATTTACACAGACCACAAAATGCACAGCCACAGTCCCACCATCAGGAAGGGAGGGAGGAGAGGACTGAGGGGCTCAGGGATCCGAATGAGGCAGCTGGTGATAAGGCTCTCGTTATCCCAGGGTCAGGAAAGGAAGCTGAGCTGCATAAAGCAGTAGCGTCTGCCCAGCCTCCAAGGCTGCAGCTGCTGGCCAGGTCGGAACCCAAGGCCGTGCTTCCTCCAGGTTGCATTACTGAGGTGAGCAAGGCCAACAGGAAGACACAAAGTAGCCATTAAACATAGACACCATGGAAAGCTAAGCCTCTATTGAAAGCAATGTGGCAGATGAGTATTTGATGAACCAAAGGATGGTTATGAGTTAGTGTCAAGTGTCCAAAAGTTACAAGAGTGAATGCAGCAATTCTAGAAAAGCAAACTAAAAATGTCCGCAGAGACCCTACACCAGCCTTGGGCAAACTACGGCCCGCGGGCCGGATCCGGCTGTTCTATCCGGTTCTCTTGCTCTCCCCTCCACTCCTTTACTTTGAATTTATATTAGTTCACACAAACACTCCATCCATGCTTTTGTTCCGGCCCTCCGGTCCAGTTTAAGAACCCATTGTGGCCCTCGAGTCAAAAAGTTTGCCCACCCCTGCCCTACACCAAGGCATTCCCTGTGGCTCTAATCGTGGCAATTACTTCTGTTCTGCCACGTGTTCGCTGTGTGACTTTGGGCACGTGATAGTCATTTCTCTGGACAGTTCTCTCTTCTGTAAAATGCGGTGGCATCACCCATATCATAGGGTTGTTCATTCAAGTCTTTCAAGTGGCTAGGTGAGGGCGTGGCCCCCACAGGATTACATTTCAGTAGGGGAGACGGTCAAGCCAACAGACACATAATCAGTAATTATACTGCAATTGGCGCTCTCGGGGAAATAACCTGGGGTTGGCAGAGAGGCCATTAAAGTAGATCTACTTAGATGGGAGGTCGGGGAGGACCCTCAGGGACACTGGGGCTGAGAGCACGAGCCGCTCAGGCAGAAGGAAAAGCCCTGTGGAGAGGTGGGCGCAGAAGGCCAGAGGGTGTCAGGAGCTGACTGCAGGGAACGAAGGGGAGGAAGCCGGGAGGAGGCTGCAGACGCGGACCCCTCACATAGGGTCTGACTGGGCTCAGGGCAGAGAAGGCATTTTAATCTAAGTGGGAAGGAAGCCGCTTCTTCCTCTGTAAAATGGGATCAGTCAACACCTGCCTCACTGGGAGGCTGACTGATAGACAACACAGGGAAATGCTCAGCTGTGCTGGACGCAGTGAGCACTCAAGTGGAGGGCTACTGACAATGACTGGGAGGGAGCCGGAGTCAGTGCTGAGCTCAGCATTTTAAAAGGTGCACGCGCTGGGCCCTCTTTTTCTGCAAAGTTGTGGAAGCTCATGATGAAATCCCAAAAACAAGCCCCAAAACATGGTGGGGGGTGCCCACAGCCCAGGCTGCACCAGCGAGGGCCTCCTGGGGTCTTAACAGCCAAGGGGCAGGGGAGCTGGCCCGAGTGCCGCCTGTGGCGCTGCAGTTTATCACCTCGGCTTCAGAGGTGGGTTTTCTGTTTCTGTGGCCTTACTTGGAGGGCTGTCAGCTGCCCTATATCCTCAGGAAGGGCTGTCAGCTGATTGTCATGAAGATCCAGAACCTGCGGAAGGAAGACAAGCTCAGCACCTAACAGTGACCAATGGAGACCACCCCTCCCATCTCAGGTCCGAGAGGCGAGCGGCTGTTGGAGCAGCGCCAGCCTTTCCTCTCCAACTAAGCCATCATCCCACCTCATTTCCTCTTCCAAAGTATTATCCCATTTCATCCTTTCATTCGTCAAATATTTATTTTTACTATTGAGTGAAAAAAGTATGCAAAGACATTTATACGTTAAAGAGAAAAATCTTCATAGTATAAATATATATTTGCAAAGAAAACGACTACTAAACATGCAATAAAATATTGAGCGTTGGTTCTCTGGAGTATGAAATAATATGTTTTTCCTCATTTTCTGCCTACCTGCATTTGTTAATTTTTTTAACAATGAAAATGAGTATAAAAGATATATATACCAGTATGCATGCATATGTATATATACTATACATATATGTGAAATATAAATACACGTAAACATAAAAATTTAATGTTATCCCTTTCTGACTATAACCACGTTGGACAATGAAGAGAAGCAAAAACTACCCCGGACTGCACACCAGAGTTAACCATAAAGACACCTGGGTGCCTGTGCTGCTGGTCTTCTGGGGTGTACACCCACAGTCACAGCTTGTGGTCCTGGGCTCAATCCTGCAGCCCCACCTCACGGACTGTGTGAGTACCACATCCCACTCCTGTGCCGACAGTCAGGAGGGGTCCTGGGCTCAATCCTGCAGCCCCACCTCACGGACTGTGTGAGCACCACATCCCACTCCTGTGCCGACAGTCAGGAGGGGTCACCCAGGTCACCAGGCTTTCCCACACTGACCACATGAGGCCTGGCATCGTCCTGTTCCAATGGCCTGGCACCAGCAGTCTCCCTGCTCTCTGCTCGTTCGCTTGCTATGAGTCTGTGATTTGTCTTTCTGCCAGCAGGCAAGTTCCCCGAGGGCAGGGCCTGTGGCTGGTTCTCTTGGTAACCCCACCCCACACCCAGCACGTGGAAGGTGCCCAGTAAACCATGCTGATCGAACGCCAGAGCGAATACTACGTTGGGCCTGGCTGGCATAAACTCGAACACGGGACGCGTGGCTGCCACCTGGAACTCCGGGCTACTAAACATGCAATAAAACTTTGATAGTGGTTCTATCCCGATGCCTGGGAGAAGGGCCCCGTTACCTTGATGGTTATAAGACTTAGGAGGCTGCAGGATTTCGGAAGCAAGGAAGTGAGGTGATTCGTGTGGACAATCAACACCTGTGGGAAGATTTCGGCATGGCTCCTTAGATTGAAGCACATCAGGTGGGGAAGGCTGAGGGCAGGTGGGCTGGGCGGGGCAGGGTGGGGATGGGATGGGATCTCCAAAGTGGAATCAGATGACCTCAAGACCTGGCATTTCAAGGGTAAAAGGGACCTTAGAAGACTAAGTCTACCTTCCATTCTGGGAAGGGAGCCCCGCGCTGTTGTCCTAATCTCCGTGGGCTGCCATGATGACTAACAAGCTAATGGATGCTCGGCCCGGGCTGTCACTTTAGTTAGGCATGGACTCCTGCGTGGATGCTTCCAGTGTCAAGGAGCTCTATTCTGTTGGTATGGAACACTTCTCACCTACCTTCAGCTAGATAATTTACTTAGATTACGCTGATCTAGCTGCATTCAAAGCTGCAAAGACTTTCTGAACAATCAGTCATTACACTTTTAATCTCCCCAGTGACCAGAACGAAGCAAGTGTAGTTTTCATTATTAATAACAATGGGTTTGCCCTGACCGGTTTGGCTCAGTGGATAGAGCGTCGGCCTGTGGACTGAAGGGTCCCAGGTTCGATTCCGGTCAAGGGCATGTACCTTGGTTGCGGGCACATCCCCAGTGGGGGTTGTGCAAGAGACAGCTGATCGATGTTTCTCTCTCATCGATGTTTCTAACTCTCTGTCCCTCTCCCTTCTTCTCTGTAAAAAAATCAATAAAATATATTTAAAAAAAAAAAACAATGGGTTTTTAAACATGGGGTTTTTAAACAATGGGTTTTTAACAATGGGAAAATCCGAGCAGGGTTTTCCCGTGGCAGGCATCACACTCTGTGCATTTGGATCTCTGTCTCTACCAGTCACTCATTCAATTCTCACTAAGCTCTGTGAGAGTAAAGCTATGAATGTGTTCACTTCAGAGGTGAGGAAACCGAGATGGAAGAGTTTAAGGAAGTTGCCCAAGTCCCGAGGGGCAAAACCAGGGCGTGACCTGGGGCTGTCCAATGCCAAAGCTGACTCTCCCAACTGTGAACAGGCCTGCTGCAGGCGGAAAGGGAAGAATCTGAGAGAAGAGAGATGCCAGGAAGAGAGGTCCTAAAAGTCCTACCAGATTGCAATACACATGCAATAAAGCTCTAAAAGGGGTTGTCTCACCTTCTTCTGTAGAACTTTGCACGTTGCAAAAGCCCCAAATGGAATCTAAGATAAAACAAAGACGAGTTAGTATCTCCTCTCCCTCCGTGTTTAATTTGTTTTCTGAGTGCGAGGGAGAGATGGGGCCGGAGGCACACAATGCACAATGCTGATGTGAATGGCTAAGCCCAAGGAAAGGCTGGTGAGGAATGTGGCTTGGGGTATGGTCAGCCCTCCAGATCAGCTGGCAGGAGACTGCCCTGCCTGGCCCACCTACCCCATCCCCATCCACAACTCTATCAGGGGCCAAAGAAAGGTCTCTGTGCTTTGCAGAGGCTGGAGAAACCCAGGTTCTCCTAGGAATCTGTGGTACATTTTCTAAATAGACTCTGACTCTTGAAGACGATGCTCAGGCCAAAGATCACCTCAGTTCTTTTGGACAGGAACGACATCTAAGGAAATATCTCTGCACTAGGGCTTCCGGACTTCTGAAAGCCCGGTCCAGGGAGCGATCAACCAAAGGATTTGGATGCATGCATATAAGCCTAACCAATGGACACAGACACCAGGGAGGTGAGGGCATGAGTGGGGGGTGGGGTGGGGGGGCAATGGGGGGAGAAGGACACATATGTAATACCTTAATCAATAAAGAAAAAAAAAATTAAAAAAAAGAGAAAGCCCCAGTCCACATCTGTCTTTCCCAGCGACAGGTGATTCAAGGAAAAAAAGACAGATCGAATTCACAGCCAGAGCACCACCCCAATTTACCTCTGAGAGCTCACATTTAGAGATGTCGAGAATGTCATCTGCCCCAGCTTCTTTTGCCTAAGGATAAAAACAATTTTTATGTTTCAAACAAAACATCCTTGCAGAGCGGACACACCAGGCAAAGAAACACAGGATTAAGGACCTGCAAGGGACCATGGACAGCATGTGGTTCAACTAGTCCAGTCCATTCTGTAGGTGGACCAATGCTCCCTGCTTTAAAGGGGCTTAAGGGCCAGCAGGGAAGAGCAAATGAGCAAGTACTGACAGGTGTAACCAGCCTGTGGCGGGAAGCACAGGGCACTCCTGAGCACCTGACAGGCAGCCTCACCCTTCTGCTCTAAGTCAGAGGTTTCCTCTGGGCCTGGGGGAGGCTGAGAGGAGGGAGCACGGCTTGTTTGGGGGGCAGTGCAGAGCCCTGCTTCATGGGGCAGAGGCGGAGATGGGGAGGAACTCAGAGGAAACCCATTTTCCCTCACCAGACACATCTGGTACTCCAGGCGTTTCCGAGCCTCCTCACTGGGTTTCCGCTTCCGGAAGAAGAGCGGCATCCTTCCTTTCCCCCGGAGCAAGCTTCAGGGCACTAGGGCATAAGAGAAAAGCTAGGACCTGGGGAATCTGTCGCCGCCTCTCAATACCTGAGGGCAGGTGCTATATCCCTCTCCACCATCACTCTGTGTCCTGAGCCAGGAATGGCAGGCGCCCAATACCCTCTGTTGCCTAGACAATAAGCAGCAGCATGTGGTGGAAAGAGCATCATGGCAAGCCAGGTGACCAGGGTTTGGGCCCACGTTTGCCACTGGCATACTTTTGCCCCATTCTAGATTCCCACCTTTCCACAAGGGTGTGACCTAGAGAAGGTTCCACGGGTCCTTTCTAAGGATGCTCCCCGAGGACTCTGATAGATTGGCCTGAGGAATCCCTTCTAGCCACGGAAACACTGTTAGAGAGGCATCAGCACATCAAGCATGGCATGACATCAGCCAGCCACGACCTTGGGGAGCTCAACTACACCATCACCAGAGAGATTTTTAAAATAGAAATTCAAAAGCAATTCTCAGGCACCTTGCCACTCTCGGTTGTTATTCCATTTAATTCTCACCACAGCCCTGTTTATAGTGATGAAACTGATGATTACTGAGTTCAGTGACCTGGTTATCTAGCCTGGATTGTAGCAAAACCAGTCTGGAATTCTGCTCTTTTGAGTCCTGATCCTGCAGATTTGCCCAACTCTTTGGTGCTGGAATAACTCAGCACACACCAAGTACACTGTCCTGAACTCAGAAGCCAGGAGCTCACTGCCTGACCAGGATCTGCAAATATCGGTGCTTGACGGCGGACGTGGATGGGTCAGGAAGCAATCACCCAGGGAAGCTTAGGTTAACAGCATGGGCTTCGGGATGAAATAAAACTGGGTCGGAATCTCTGATCTAACACCCACCAACCATGTCACCTTGGTTCACCTCTCTGAGCCTCAGTTTCCTCATTTGTAAAGTGTGATAATGTTACCAACACCCGGTTCTATGAGGATCCAGTGATTTCATGTATGTAAAGCCCATAGCACAGTACCTGCCACATAACAAGTGCTCAATAAATGTTGGCCACATAGCGCCACACTTATTCAGGGCCTCCTACAATTTAAGGAGCTAGCTAGACTCTAGCTGCTAGACACACACCCAGCCCGGGGGTGGGGGGGGGGGGTGGGGGGGGGAGAGATCACTGATCTCTGCCCACAGGGGTGTGGGCTGTCTGGGGAGCCGGCCAAGACTGCAGAGCTGGCTCAGGCCCCTCTTGTCACCCCATCTTCCTGCAGGGATGAGGAATAGTCCAAAAACAGCCCTCCCCCATCCTTCCCTGATGACCAGCTCTTACCCTTTATGCTCCCCAATGACAAACCTCTTTCACCACCTCCTCCCCAACGACCATCCCTCCCAGATCCGCTCTTCCCAACCTGCTCCCGGATGTCCATCCCCTCCCCCGACGTCCGGTCGAGATCGGGAGAACCACACCCATCCTCAATGGCTGCAGTGGGGAGTGCCCGACCTGGCTTTGTGGGTGGACAGGTACCGACGTTCCTTCCGCGGGTAAACCCGAAGGCAGGCCGATCACTCGTAGGGCTTGGTCATGGACGCTGGGCCGCAGACCACCTGGCAGGGGCCCCGGTGGATCGGGAGACTGGTCTCTCCCCAAACGCAGGAGCTGGGGACCGAAACTCAGAATCTCAGAAACTCATGCAGACCAGGATGACGAAGTCTGAGACTCCGAGAACCGCAGCTTTTTGGAATTAAGAGTTCGAACGGATCTGGACGCGAACGGAATTGTCTTGATAACTAAAATGCACACATCACGAGGGAGTTAAAAGGAGGCCCGGGGTCGCCGTGGACCTGGGGTCCGGGAATGTGTGCGGACCTCTCCGGAGGGGCGGAGCTCGGGATTGGGAGACAGGGACCATGGGGTGATCCTCATCACAAGGGAAAAGGGGGGACAGGAGGACCGGGATCTTGGGAGCAGTCCTCTCTTGTCTGCCTCCCTTGGGCGAACTGCCCTGAACCCCCTTCCAAGCACCCAGTCACATCTTACCCGGTGCCAGGTTCTCCACTTGTCAGCTTCTGGCGCCTGCCCACAAGGAACATGGCTGCAGGGGCGTCGCTGGGAGGCTGGTCGGAGAGGGCGGTTCTCGCGACAGGCGGAGAGGGCAGTTCTCGCGAGAGCTGCGCTTTCCGGGCTATATCCGGCGCAGCTGAAAGACTTTCCGGTCTTTCGGCTCGGAGGAGGCTCAGGTGCAACTTTCTTCGGTCGTCCCGAATCCGGGTTCATCCGACACCAGCTGCCTCCACCATGCCGCCGAAGTTCGACCCCAACGAAATCAAAGTCGGTGCGTGTTTTAGGTGTGGCCGGGGCTGCGGGAAAGCATCCCTTTTCCCAGCAGCCCGTCGGGCCTGCGGCCCCTCCGCAATTACTTTTACCGCGTCGCGCTTTTAAGCTGCTGCCTACTAGAGGCCTTTCCGGTGCCGCGTTCAGGGCGCCGTGAAGCCCTAGCCAAGCCTCTTACTCTTTCTGGGCCTCAGCTTCCCCAAGTGCAAATGGGGAGGGAGGACCGGAACACCTGTGGCGGCGTTGCAGCCCGCACGCCTTAGGGTAAGGTTTGTCTCCGGCGCTTTCCCCCGTAGACTGGGTCGGCTGCCTCCACGCCGGCCCGGTGTGGGCCTCGTTAGCCGTGGCCGAGCCCAAGGCCACTGGTCCTCGTGGCGCGGAGCCGGCCACGCCCAAGGAGGGGGTGGCCCGCCTCGCTCTTCCCCGAGGTTCTTGGTTCTGTTTGGAGAAGAGGCAAAATGTGGCGTGGGCAGCCCGGAGCGATGTGGAGAGGGCTGTGGCTGGGACTCTGCTGAAGCACTTAACGGTTTTTTTCCTCCCAGTATACCTGAGGTGCACCGGTGGGGAAGTGGGTGCCACGTCTGCCCTGGCCCCCAAGATCGGCCCCCTGGGCCTGGTAAGTCATTGTCGCGGTGGGGCGTTTCTTACTTGGGAGCAGTTAGGCTCTGCCTTGTCAAACACAGCTGTACCTGAGGTGCCATCGGCGCTGGCGATTTCTATCCCCGAGTAGAACTCTGGTGCACTAAATTGCCAGTAGGCGCGTTAGAAAGGTTATCTATGAGCATAGAACCCAGTCCCTTGAAGCGGTGACTTACTCTCTACTGCCTCCTAGCCGCTGTGAGTGTACCTGAGGGAGAGGCTGGGAGGGCCACGTGAGGGTTTTGAAGTTAGATGGCTTAGTGACTTTTAGCCTATGTTTTCTTTATTTTTATTGATTTCTGACAGGAAGCTAGAGAGAAACATCAGTGATGAGAGAGAATCGTTGATTGGCTGCCTCCTGCACGCCCCATGCTGGGGATCGAGCCCACAACCCAGCCACGTGCCCTTGACCTGAATGGAACCCAGGACTTTTTAGACCACAGGCTGACTCTGTCTGCTGAGCCAAACCAGTTAAGGCATAGCCTATGTTTTCTAGTGAGGGAGATGGGCATATCACTGTTTGGAGGCTTAAATGGGATGTTGGGTGAAGATTCGGGTGACCATTATAATAGCTTGTGTTTCCTCTTCTCCAAACCGACTGGTTAATGTGACCAGCTTTACTTAAGACCTGTCTTATTTCCTTAATTCATTTTACTGAAGTAGGATTTCCCCAAATATCATGAGACCTTTGTTCCTTGCACAGTGGTCTCTTGTCCCAAGTGTTCTCCCACCTTGGTCTTGCTTAACCAGTGTCTTCTCTTTTTAATTCTTTACTGTTGAAAGTATTACATATGTTCCCTTTTCCCCCATTGTCCTCTTCCAGCCTCCCCCCCCCTTCCCCCATTGTCTGTGTCCATTGGTTATGCTCATATGCACGCATTAACCAGTGTCTTAATACCGTTCTTGGCCCTTAGCTCTGCTGGCACTAACGGGACATGTTTCCTAGTGGTCACTAGGAAATTCTAAAGTAGCAAATGCCCAGATCTCCATCCCCATAGATTGACTTGGGTTGGCCTGACACCTTGAAAGGTCTCCAGATGATCTGAATGTAATCAGTGTGAGAATTTTCTCCCTACGTTATCACATAGGTCCTTCTGAGAGGGTAGGTAGGTAATTTTGCCCCATTATGGCCCTTGGCCTGCAGCTCACAACCCTGAACAAACCTCGCCCCTAGCTTAATTTTTCCAGTTTATACTATGCTGAGAGCCTTGCCTTGATTGGGTAAGTACAGTTGTGTGTTCAGTTTCCTGTGTGCTCCATAAGGAAGATTTGGGGTATTGGCAAGTGAGGAAGACTGGATAGGTTTTCAGGACCCTTAAACTTGAGGTACAATATGATTTCATAACCTTTATTTCTACAGTCTCCAAAAAAGGTTGGTGATGACATCGCCAAAGCAACTGGTGATTGGAAGGGTCTGAGGATTACAGTGAAACTGACCATTCAGAACAGACAGGCCCAGGTACTTGGTTTGAGGGTGGGCAGGGGTAGCTACCCTCTGGGATTCCTGGGTGGAAGGTTTTGCTGACATGGCCACCTACCATTAGTGGTGAGAGCCATTTTATGTGTGGGGAAAGCTTTCCTCGAGAGCAAGGTCAGACATGCTCAAATAGGAACTCTTGTCACTGTGTGACATTGGGCAAATCACTTAATGTCTCCCTGGCTAGGACGTGTTTTGGATTTTGAAAATTCCTTGAGAATGGACCACAAGTCCAGTGTCTGCCCCATGGTCTCCAAGAAACCAAGCTGTGTGGCAGTATATCATCTTCATTGGAGGTTGGGGTGGGCTCACTCACTGAGAATCTCTTCTGCAGATTGAAGTAGTGCCTTCTGCCTCTGCCCTGATCATCAAAGCCCTCAAAGAACCGCCAAGAGACAGAAAGAAGCAAAAAAACAGTGAGTGGCCTTTCTGTCACTGAGTAGTTTGTGAGTGGGGGTGTCTGCATAGTGCCTGATACTTGGCTGCATGCTTTCTTTTTAACGAGACCTAGAGATTTGATGGCAGGCTGTTTTATAGCCAGGCAGTATCATGAAGTGTCATTCAGGGTGAAACAACTGAGAATGATGAATTAAGAGAGCACTTCTCAGCTGGGTGACACTCTGAATAGATTAACCCCAGTAACTTAAGCTTGCCGCTTCTCATCTCTGAAACAGTCACACGTTAAGATTGGTAAAGATTTGATTTTGCCATTAGCCACCCGCCACTGCACCTGACCACTTCCCTGTTGGCTGGTGCATTCCAGTGGTGAGCTAAAACTAACCCCCAGCTTAGGAAACAGGGTTATTCTTCATGTGGATGACTCTGTGCCGAAAGCATGGGAACAACGAGGAAATGGCTGAGGGAGGACATGTGGTCTGCTCTGGCTTTGGGTTGTGACAAAGCTTTTGCTGTGTTTTCTTCTTTTCTGCAGTTAAGCACAGTGGAAATATCACTTTCGATGAGATTGTCAGCATTGCCCGACAGATGCGGCACCGATCTTTAGCTAGAGAACTCTCTGGTAAGAGCAGGACAACATGGAACCACCTAGTAATATGGGGCATATTCACCGAGTGGTAGCTTTTTCCCATTTTAAAGGAAACTTAATTCTTTAAGACCCAAAATTTGGGGTATAGTCTTTTTGGGGTTTGAAAAACGTGGCTTGATCATGGTGATTTTGGGCCAGATGTATTTAATCTGGGTGTCAAGGGTCCCATGGAGACTTGGCATTCAGGCCTTGCATAACTAAATGAGAGCTCTCAAGTAGGGGAGTCGGGGGTGTTTATTATGACACTGTCTGTTGTGGAACTCAAATGGATTTTCCTAGTGGTGTCTGAGGATTGTGAGGGGCTGGCATTTCCCATCTAATGCCACATTTTCTTTAATTATAGGAACCATTAAAGAGATCCTGGGGACTGCCCAATCTGTGGGGTGCAATGTTGATGGCCGCCACCCTCATGACATCATAGATGATATCAACAGTGGTACAGTGGAATGTCCGGCTGTAAGTGACTTCTGTATTTGGTTTGTTTAAAATCAGGGTGAAAGCTGGAGAGTTTCAGAATTGGTCAGCAGTGGGGTTGAGAAGACTTCTTTTCTGTATCACTGATAGGATTTCTTTCTTCTTTCCTACAGAGTTAAGAACTACAAAGGAAAAGGACTCGATTAAAGATCATTTGACAACAGTGGACTTTTTGATGTGGCCTTCTCCTTGGGGAGCTAGGTTCTTTGTGGTCAGTCAAGTGGTTAGTGGGACCAAGTGGGGAACCTGGGGAAGCACCATTCTGGGCATCCGTTATCTTACCAGTAACGGATTTCTGCCCTCTGGCAGCAGCTCTCATGAAAGACATCTAGAAAAGACATCTCAGCAGTTTTTGTAGACATTCCTGGAGCTCTTCGTAAGAAATAGTTCTTGGCCAGCAGGAAAACTTGTAGTGCAGCCTAACTGCTTGGGTGATGAAGTTCTTCATCCTAGACCCAATCATTTGGTGGGTTGGGGCCCAGGGCCTGTAATTCAGGTCTTCGATATCCATTCCAGCACACAGCTGGGGTCAGCTGATTGGATAACAAAGAAACCTGACCTGTGTCCTTGATTGATCTGAGTTTATGTGAAAGTGAGGGTCAAGTATACTTGTAAAGTTTAGCTACAGCCTAGTCCTAACATTCTCTTGGCTTTAAGCCAGTAACATTATAATCTGTTTTCACCTTTTTCCTCTTCATCCCTGTTTCTTCTAGTCACCGTTAGAGCTTATCACTCACTTTTCCTTTATTAGACATGCAATGGATGGCCACCTGGGCACTGAGGTAAGCTACACTTGAGTAGCTTGAAACACCACTTGGGAATAACCCAAGAAGTTTTGTCAACAGGCCTTTTAGTAGGTTTTTAGTCACTCCAGGTGCATTCAGGGTTGTAGAATACACTATCTTTAGTGGAAGGTGAGGGGAGAATAAGGGGTGAGAATAGTTGACACAAGCTTCCCTTATAGCAGGCAGCCAGTACTGGGAAATCTGTCCATGAAGTCAAACACATACCTAACCAAAAACCAGGGAAAGCACACAGTGGTTTGTAACTGCTGAGATGAGATCACACCCGTTGGTGTAAATGGCAGCAGTAGGACCCAGGTCAGTGCAAAGTGGAAAAGCAAAGGGAACTGTCCTCCAGTGGGGAAAGCAGGGATAACCCACCTGCCTCTGACGCAGGGAGAGCATGGCTGCTTCAGATTGTCCCTCCCTGTGAGGGTGTGCCTTATGGAGAGATTTCAGTAACTTAGCCCCCAGACACCCATAGCTTCTATCTTTCCAAGACTTAACAGCTGAAACAAGCACTAGGTCAGTTCATAGAGTGGACATTGGGTATAGCAGTGTTACTTAAGTTGCACCTGTGTATATGTAGGTTTTTTATGTATATATTTTTATTGATTTCGGAGAGGGAGAGGGAGAAAGAGAAACATTGATGATGAGAATCATTGACTGGCTTTCTGCACACCCCCCACTGGGGATCGAACCCACAATCCCGGCATGTGCCTCTGACTGGAATCAAACCTGGGACCCTTCAGCCACAGGCTGACGCTCTATCCACTGGGCCAAAGCAGCCAGGGCTGTAGGTTTTCATGTATTTAGCATTAAGGCATGAATTCCTCATCACCTATCCTCAATGAAATTGTAGCATTAAATGGTTGGCCCTAGAGTCTTCCCTACTTGAATTTACTTCCTCAAATCAGATACTTTGACCCCATTATAGAGAAATGCTCTTTCCTGGCCAGAATTTTTGGTTTTTTTTGCAAGTTACTCGAGGGATAACGATTGCTGAAATACCTAGCATTCAAGTAGGAACCAGGTCTTCCATTGATTTGATCATACATTTATAAACCAAGGTTTCTTGGTTTATAAAAAAAGTGCTTGGTACACAAAAAAGCACTTATGCCCACTGAATATAGGTAACTAGTAATTTGAGTTGGGTTATATAGACATGATGTTAAAGAGAGAAAAGCTCCAGAGACCTTACACATGAAATAGTCATTTTATTAAAGGTACAAAAGTGTGTTTCCAGAGGCTTTCAAATCATCAGGTCCCCATCCACATTGGTCATGTTTGCAGTTACTCTCTAGCATGGAGGCTCTGGTGTCCAATGAAAGCTGACCTACACCTGAAGGCCTTCCCACACTACATTGGTGGGGTTTCACACCAATATGAATTCTCTGATGCTAAGGGATGAACTCTGGTTAAATGCTTTGCTACACATTGCATTCGTAGGGCTTCTCTCCAGTGTGAATTGCATGATGTCTAATGAGGGCTGAGCTCTCACGGAGAAATTTCCCACATTGGTTACATTTGTATGGCTTCTGAGTGTGGGTCTTTTGGTGGGTTATAAGATTTGTACTTGGGCTGAAGGCCTTCCCACACTCGCAGCATTGTAGGGTTTCTCTCCAGTGTGTGTCCTCTGGTGGTTTGTGAGTTGGCTCTCTGGCTGAAGGCCTTCCCACAGGTGTTGCATTTGTAAAGTTTCCTGTATGGAGCCTCTGGTGCTGTATAAATGCTGCACGGTAACTGAAGGTCTTCTCACACTCGCTGCACTTGTAGGGCTTCTCCCCTGTGTGAGTCCTCTGGTGGTTTGGGAGGTTGGCGCTGTGACGGAAGGCCTTCCCACAGATGCTGCATTTGTAGGGTTTCTCTCCAGTGAATTCTCTGATGCTGAACAGTCGCTGAAGGCTTTCTCACACTCAGTGCATTTGTAGGGCTTTTCTCCATTGGGAGTTTGTTGGTGATTTGTGAGGTTTGCATTCTGGCTGAAGGCTCTCCCACACTCACTGCATTTATAAGGTTTTTCTCTGGTGTGAATCCTTTGCTGCGGAGTAAGAGAGGAGCTCTCGCTGAAGGCCTTCCCACATTCATTGCACTCATAGGGCTTCTCCCCAGTGTGGCTCTTCTTTGAGGCTAGAGAGGCTTGTGCTTTAATGGCAACTGGGATAAAGGGGAGCAATAATAGTAATTCCAGAGGCACAGAGGGCAGGCAGCCAGGCCCAGCCTAGCCCAAGCCAGCTGGGCCGAGGATGCTGGCTTCTTGTCCAGGGTCTGGTGTGTGGGAGGCAACTGGAACCCAGAGACTGAGGGATGACAGACGGCTAGAAGTCCATGGAGCTGTGGGCCAGGTAGTCCTTGCGGCCGATGTTGCTGACCTGTTTGGTCTGCATGGCCTCAAGTTTGGGGCAGTCAGTGATCCGATGGCCCAGGCCCCCGCAGAAAGCACAGCCTCGTTCTCCTCCGATCTCCAGCATGGACTCATCCCCACAGTGCAGCACTTGCAGCACAGGTGGCACCTTCTGCTTGGCCTCCAGCAGCAGGGCTTTGAGGTCCATCAGCACTGACTCATCGCAGGCCTTGTTGATGAAGGTGGTGGCGATGCCTGTGTTTCCTGAGCGCCCAGTGCGGCCTATTCTATGCACGTAGTTCTCAATCTCCTCAGGCATGTCATAATTGATGACGTGCTGGATGGCAGGGAAGTCCAGGCCCTTGGAGGCTACGTCTGTGGCCACTAGAACATCCTTCTTGCCCTCCCGGAATGCCTCGATGGCCTTGGTCCGTTCCTCCTGGTCTTTGCCCCCATGGATGGCCACGGCCTCGACCCCCTTGAGCAGCAGGTACTCATGGATGGCATCCACATCTGCTTTCTTCTCTGCAAAGATGAGCACGGGCGGGGGTGTCTTCTGCAGGCACTCGAGCAGATACACCATCTTGGCCTCCTCCTTCACATATTCCACCTCCTGTATGACATCTAGGCTGGCGGCCCCAGCACGCCCCACATTGATGGTGACAGGCTTCACCAGGGCACTCTTGGCAAAGTTCTGTATCTTCTTAGGCATGGTGGCACTGAAGAGTAGGGTCTGTCGCTGGCCCTTGAAGTAGGAGAAGATGGTGCGGATGTCACCCTCGAAACCCATGTCAATCATGCGGTCAGCCTCATCTAGGGCCAGGTAGCGACAGACGTCTAGGCTGACCATCTTCTTTTGCAGCAGATCCATGAGGCGCCCAGGGGTGGCCACCATCATGTGCACACCATGTCGGATGGTCTCCATCTGCTCTTTGACAGACATGCCCCCAATGCAGAGCGCGCAGCGCAGGAGTGGTGAGCTGTCCTGCAGCAAACGGCAGTAATACTCCAGGATGCCGTGAGTCTGCCGGGCCAGCTCTCGCGAGGGACAGATAATGAGTCCATAGGGTCCTTCACGCTTGGAGAAAGGTAATCTCTTTTCTTGTTCCAGGCAGAACATGATGACAGGCAAAGTGAACACCAGCGTCTTGCCTGAACCCGTGAAGGCGATGCCTATCATGTCACGGCCGGATAGAATGGTGGGGATACCCTGGATCTGAATAGGTGTTGGGTGGTGGATGCCTTTCTTCTTCAGGCCTCTCAGTATGGCTGCAGGAAATTTCATTTCCTTGAAGCTCTTGATGGGTGGTGGAATACCATCTCCTTCCACCAGGATGTGGTATTTTTTCCGTACACGTTCGTGCCGCTCTTCAGACATACTCAGGACGTAACGGGGAGGTGTCCAACTGGTTTTGATTGGATCATCATATGTGATTCCCTTGGCCATCTCCTTCACTGACATCAAGGCTCGGCCCTCAGCCACACTCTCCAGGATCTTCTCCTCTTCCTTCAGCTGCTTTTCCTTGGCAGACTCCTTGCGGGCTTCAGCCTTCTCTTTGAGGTGCTGGTGTTGATCCAGGAGGCTGACATTGGACTGAGGGCCCAGAGCGATGTCGTCCTCATCTCCCCGATGGTCACTGCCACTGTCCTGCTGCTGCTCCTCCGGAGCTCCCTTGCGTCTTCGCTGTAGCAGCTTCTGGAGCAGCAGCTGTCGGCGCTGTTGCAGTGGCATGTAGGGCACATAGTCTTCGTCATCCTCTTCCTCCGCCTCGGAACGGCTTCGGGAGGCAGTTGCCTCGTCAGTACGAGCCCGCTTCCGTTCTGGTTCCGAATCCTCCATCCTTTTCTGTACGCATCCAGTGTGGCTCTTCTGATGCTGTGAAAGGGAAGAGCAGTAACTGAAGGCTTTGCCACAGTCATTACGTGTGTATGGTTTTGCTCTGTGAGACTGAATTATGTCTGAATTCCTCCTGAGGCTCTTCATTTGTATTTCACATTTATGGGGTCTCACTTCTTTAGGAACTCTCTGTTGTGGGGAAAGGACTGGTCGCAGATGGAAGCTCTTCCCCTGTCCACAGTTCCTATGATCTGATTCCCCAGGGGGTATCTCTACCCTTGTGTTTTGGAATGGTTCTTCAGAAAAGTCTTGCTCAGATTCTTCAGATACAGTCTTCCAGTCTGAAAAAGATTTAGAAAGGCAATTTAAAAAGTTCCTTTGGTAGAATAAAACTAAAATACAAAAGGCTGGAGGAGTTTGGCTGAACTCGAATGCAGACAGGTTTGATGCTTCACTTCTTTTCACCCAGAACATTAGTGGTTTATGTTTCTGTTCTAAACCGAATAATGACCAAGATGGCTTCTCAGGGACATTAGCTCACATTAGCCTCCCCCTTTTTTAAAAAAAATAAATTTAACATCTCATTTTATTTACAAACCTGTCCTTGTGTTCCAGAATCAATGGCTATTTAGTACACAAATCAATGCACTCAGAAAATGGACCATGTTAACATTGCTTTCTCAGTATTTTAGCTCAAGCAGAGAAATTCTTTATAGACCCCAAAGCACCAGGTTTAGGTTTAGTGCTCCCACAATGAGCACCCTTAGTAGCAAGAGGAAACAATGTGTCAAGAACCCAGCCAAACACACACAGCAGCAGGTGAGACTCCCGATGCAAACAAATGACTCCCTATAAACAGAGTGTCCCCCAAGAAAGGTACACAGAGGTCAGACTTCTGATGAAATTGAATGACTCCTTATGGAATATAGACTTCTGATGAAATTGAATGACTCCTTATGGAATATAGACTGATGAAATTGAATGACTCCCTATGGAATATAAACATAGGGTGGTCCAAAAAATGTGCACACAGTCGAAACGGTCAACTCTCGTAGGAAAAGAGTGACTGCCTTTTGAACATAAATATAGGGCACCCAACTACCCCCAAATGTACACACAGATGAGACACGGGTGGAAGAGAATGACTCCCAGTGGAACAATGTAGAGTTCCAAAAAATGAGCACACACTTTAACACTGAATTTTCACCCCTTTTCAAGTTTAACTGATTTGAAGACGGTGTTTTCTTTCTGGATTTTTTTGTTTTTCATAAATGAGGAAGGGTATTTGGTGGAGGCACTGGTAACAGGAAAGGATTGTCCAGTGTCTGGAAAAGGGAGAGCCTATTTAGAAGGGGGTGAGATATTCAAGGAAGACGAGGACTGAAAGCATTTCAACAATGCTGGGCCAGCCGCTGGAGGGTTGTCTTTGTTCTTCCTTTTGTTCTTTTAGCACCAAGCGGCTAAATGGTTATCCCCAGATAACCTTTTGGAGGTGGCCCACTGGGGGCCTCTTGCTCTTCCACCCAGAATGAGCATGATGGGGTGGCCTCCAGTGGCCTGGGAGGGCTGTCTGGGTTCGGCTTCGCTGGTTCTCTAGAACCGTTGTTTTTACATTTGATGAAGGCTCTGGCTCGAATCCACCACTTTTTCTCCTTAGGAACAGGAACCTGGGACTCGCAGGAATCCATGACTGTTTCCTCCTCTTCTTTTACTATTGATAAGAAATTTACTTTTTCTACATTATTTTAGAAGCTGCCTGTTCTTCTTGGCCAACCTCTGAATCTGCCTTCTGAGGTTATGATTTTCCTCTTCAAAGTTCTCACGGGAGAGCACCTCACACTGGCTGCTCAGCTTCTTCAGTGAGATTTCCATGCTCTGCAGGTCCTCCTTCGCCCCTTCGTACGGCACCTGCAAGAGCCTCAATTCCCGCTGCAGGATCTCCAGGGAGGTTTGCATCTCTTTGCTCTGCATGAGTAGCTCCTTTTGCTCCCCCTTCATCAGCTGATTCCAGAAGCTGACTCTGTCTACCTCCTGTGGAAGCTTCTCCTTCTCTTAGGTGGCCAGGGCATTCGCCTCCTGTGCCTGCTTCAGAGCCTCCCTCTCAGTGTTCAGCTCCTGCAGCTCCTTCCTCAGCTCCCGCAGTGCTGCCTCATGTTGGAGCTGGTCCTGCTCCCTACGCCTGAATGCTTTGCTCTCCATTTCCAGGGAGCGACGCAGCAGGGTCTTGTAGCAGCTGTGCTCATCCATGAGGGCCTGGTTCTGCACTTTACTGATGGTCTCCAAGTGCTGACTGTTGTCTTTTTCCTTCTGGAGTTGCATCTCCAAGTTTTCTATCTGCATCCAGAGCTGCTGGTTCTCCTCCTACAGCTCCATGCACTTGACGCTGCATTCCTGCAGGGCCACGGAGGCACCCCACAACTCCTCGACTGTGCCCTGGAGGGTCTGGTTTTCTTTTCCCAACTCTAGGATACGGCTGGCGTCTTCTGACAGCTGCTCCATGTCCCAACTCAGGTGGGTGTGCTGGTTCATTCTCTGGACCTGTTCAGCCTCGAGTGCCATGCTGTCCCCCAGCAGCTCCTCAAGGAATTGCAGGGGGATGTGTCCACGATCCATCAGGTAAAGATGCAGGAAGAGCCTCCCATTTCTTTAACTGCCAAGGGATGAGTTTACCCTAATCCTCTAACTCAGATGTGATTTTTCTTTCTGCTCATGGTCTGTTTTTGCCAAATACTACTAGGTAGGTAGTAGTCTCAAGTTGTCCTAGTCTCACAGTTCTCAGTGCGGTTTTGGGCACTCTGCTTATCTGGTTTAAAAAGCTGATAAGAGCCCTAGCTGGTTTGGCTCAGTGGATAGTATTGACCTGAGGACCAAAGGGTCCCGATTCTCGTCCAAGGGCGCAAATCTCGGTTGCAGGCTCCTCCCCGCCCAGGCCCTGATCAGGGCTTGTGCAGGAGGCAACCAATTGATGTGCTTCTCTCACATTGATGGTTTTATCTTCCCCTCTCTCTTCCTCAAAAAAAAAAAAAAACACACACAAAAAAAAACAAAAACAAAAAGCTGATAACAATGCAGCAACATGAATTTTTTCACTTTTTAAAATTAAGATTTTAAACAATGTAATCCTAGCATTGGTAAGAATTTAGCACTAGGATATCTCATACACTGGTGGGGCTGCATAAATTGGAACCTTTCTGGAAAACAATATGGTTGCATGTGCCAAGAGTCTTGCAAATCTTGATATCAGAATTCTGAGTTTATCCTAAGGAACCATTGAGAATACAGAGCTGTCAAATGAAAAGCAAACATCTAAATGTTGAATAATGAGGGGATGACCATAGCACAGCCAACCAAGGGACACTTAGCAATTGCAAGTCATGTTTGAAATCTGCACTATAATTCCTTTTGTAGAAAGGTGCTGGGAAGATATGCGAGTATAAGCTGTATTGTCTTTGGGTTGTGGGATTGGACAATTTTTGTTTCCTAGTGCTTATCTGTATTTTTCTAATGTTCTCCAATAACAGTATTTTATAATACAAGTTATAAAAACCTTGCTTTAAAGAATATGCAGTGATAGAAACATACTGTTGAGTGAAAAAAGGAATATGTAAAGTTACATAATTACTGAATTTTGTGATATGAAGACTGAATGTTTACTTTTGTGTGGTGGGATGATAGGGGATCCTGAAAGTTTGTACTCCTTAATTCCCTTTTCCTGCCGAACACTGACCTTCCTCCCCTCTAAACCTGAGCTTGTGCTCTGTTTCATTTTGTTCATTTTTTAAGATTCCATGTATATATGAAATCAAATGATATTTGTCTTCCTTTGTCTGACTTTTTTCACTGAATGTAATACTTTTTAGAAAAGGTCCATTAATATTGTTGCAAATAGCTAGGTTTCATTTTTCAGGGCCGAATAATATTCCATTACATAATATGTATTATATCTTTACTAATCATGGATAATTTTGTTGGATATAGTCTTGGCTGGTAGTTTTCTTCAATGTTTTTAATATATCATTCCACTCACCTGACCTGTAGGGTTACTGAGAAATTCTATCTAAGAGGGAATATGCTAATTGACCATCACTCCATCACAAAGATGGCTGCCCCCACAGCTGAGGCCAAGTTCCCATAAGGAGCCTTAACAAGCAATCAGCAGGGACCTGAGGCTATGCCCTCCCCTGCCCCTGTGGGGCTTGACGGGACCTCGGGCTGAATCCCTCACCCAGCAGGGCTTGACAGGGGACCTCAGGCCGAGATCCCTGCCCCAGCACCAGGCCAGGGGACCTGAGGCCATGCCTCCCCACCCGGCAGGGCTTGACGGGGGACCTCAGTCAGTCTACATAATATACCATATTAATACAAAGAAAAAACCCCACATGATCCTCTCAAAACCAAAAAGAACATTTTACAAAATATGACCCATTTTATGATAAACTAGGAACAGAAGAGAACTTAATTGCATTTGAGATGCTTTTCCCATAAGATGTCTGCCTTGCCACTTCCATTCAGTATTTTACTGGAAGTTCTAGTCAGGCCACTTAGGCAAGGGAAAAGAAAAAGGTATCCAGATTGGAAAGGAATTAAAACTTCATGATTTTTGTATACATAAAGTCTTCAGGAATCCATAAGCTATCAAAGATAAGTTCAAGGTTGCAGGATACAAGATGAATGTAAAGGGACAACCTCTTTAAAGTGGGCAAAAGATGTGAATAGCTATTTCTCCAGATGTATTTCTAGGTATTAGCAATGAACAATCAAAAAATGAAATTTAAAGCAATTCCATTTACAAGAGTATTAAAAGAATGAAATGCCTAGTAGTAAAAACAGGAAGTGTAGGCATGTACACTAAAAACTACCCTTGTTAAGTTGGTGCGATCCCTACCAAAATCCTAGCTGGCTTTTTTACAGAAAACGAATCTAAAATTTTATGGAAATGCAAGAGACCCAGAACAGTCAATCTGGAAAATGAACTAAGTTGAAGGACTCGTTTGCAATAACAAAACTTTATACAAAAACAATCAAAATATTGCTGTACTGGTACAAGGGCAGACATAAACATAAATAGAAAAGAACTGAGTCCAGAAATAAGCACATTTTATAAACAATTGATTTTCAAGAGTACTAAGAAATTAAATGGGGAAATTATTCTTTTCAAAACATGGTGCTGGGGCAACTGGACATCCACATAAAAATGCAGAGGCTCTGACTGAGGAGCTCGGTTGGTTGGAGCAGCCGGCACCAGCCTTTTGGACCTCGCGGACCACGAGTTGGGGACTGCTGGCTAGAGCGTCGTCTCTATACGCCAAGGTTGAAAGTTTGATTCCCAGTCAGGGCACATACAAGAACCAACCAATGAATGCATAAATAAGTGGAACAACAAATGGATGTTCCGCCCTCTCTGAAAATCAATAAAAGAATGACGTTAGACCCCTACCTTGTATTGCTAATGAACTCAAAATGGACCAAAGAACTAATGTAAAAGCTAAAACTCCCAGAAGGAAATATAGTTTCTTAGATATGGCACCAAAAAGCACAAGCAACAACAACAAAAAATTGGATTTCATCAAAATTAAAAACTGTGCTTCAAAGGACACTATAAAAAAATGTCAAAAGAGCCCTAGCTGGTTTGGCCTGTGGACTGAAGGGTCCCAGGTTCAATTCCAGTCAAGTGCACATGCCTGGGTTGTGGGCTTGATCCCCAGTGTGGGGCGTGCAGGAGGCAGCAGATCAATGAGTCTCATCATTGATGTTTCTATCTCTCTCCCTTCCTCTCTGAAATCAATAAAAATATATATTAAAAAAGTCAAAAGATAATCACAGAATGGGGAAAAATATGTGCAAAATCATAAATTTAAGCGTCCAATATCCAGAATATATAAAGAATTTATAAACAACAAAAAGATACCCCCCCTCCCCAAAAAAAGATAACCCAATTTCAAAATGAGTAGAGGATTTGTATATTTCTCCAAGGGAGAGAGATACTAATAGCCAAAAAGTACATGAAAAGATGCTCAATCCCTAACTGGTTTGGCTCAGTGGATAGAGCATTGGCCTGCAGACTGAAAGGTCCCAGGTTCGATTCCGGTCAAGGGCATGTACCTTGGTTGCGGGCACATCCCCAGTAGGAGATGTGCAGGAGGCAGCTGATCGATGTTTCTCTCTCATCGATGTTTCTAACTCTCTATCCCTCTTCCTTCCTCTCTGTAAAAAATCAATAAAATATGTTTTTTTAAAAAAAGATGCTCAACATAACTAATCATTGGAGAAATGCATATCAAACCATAATGTACCACTTCACACACTAGATGGCTGAAATTTACAGGTGGAAAACAAGTGTTGATGTAGAGAAATTGGAACATTCATACATTGCTACTGGGAATGTAAAATGGTGTAGCCACAGTGGAAAAGTTTGGCAGTTCCTTAGAAAGTTATACCACACAGCAATCCGTTTTCCAGGCATACACCTGAGAGTAATGAAAACGTGTCCACACAAAAACTTTTGCACACATGTTCACAGTATTATCTATATACATAAAAGCCTAAGCAACCGTCCGACCAGTACCTATGACACACAATGACCACCAGAGGGCAGATGCTCAACACAGGAGCTGCCAAGCTGTGGTGACTTGGCAGCTGTGGTTCCCGGGTGATACACCCAGAACCAGAGAGGAGGGAGCCTGATTCCGGAGTGCGTCACCCAAGAATCGCCCTCTTGCAATCTGGGACCCCTCGGGATGTCGGAGAGCCTGTTTTGGCCCTATCCCTGCAGGCCAGGCCGAGGGACCCCACCTGCTGGAGGGACCCCACTCTGCAGATGTCCTTTGAACTGTGTTGCCAACCCAGGTGTAGCCAGCCGGGGAGGGACCCCGGGAGGTTGGCTCCAAGGTATGTCAGGCCCATGGCACCCCGCCAGCCACCTTTTAATTAATTTCCTTTCAATGTGCACAAATCCATGCACTGGGCCTCTAGTTATTCATAATAGCCCAAACTGGAAACCACCCAACATCCATCAGCCCAGGGACAGATAAAATGTGATACATCCATATAATGGAATATTATTCAGCCATAAAAAGGAATGAGATACATTCATTCATGTTACAAAATTACCTTAAGTGACAGAAATCAGACACATATTGTATGATTCTATTTTTATGAAATGTCCAAAATGGGCAAATCCATACAGACAAGAAATAGATTAGTGGTTGCCAGGGACTAGAGAAGGGGAAAAAAGGAGTGGTTAATGGGTATGGGTTTCTTTTTAGGGTGATGAAATGTTTCAGAACTAAATAGTGGTGGTGATGGTTTTGCAACTTTGCAAATATACTAAAAGCCACTGAATTGTATACTTTAAAAGTGAATATTATAGTATGTGAATTTTACCTCAATTAAAAAAATAGAAGAGGTAGTATAGTCCTCAGAAAAAGAAATAAAAAGGTCTGGATACCGGTCTTAGTATAGACCTTAAGTTACTGAGTTTTACCTAACTCCACTGTATCTTATTTTTCTCTTTGGAGAGGATGATAACCTGCTGCTTGCGTTCTCAGGTCTCTGGGGAAGACAACACGAAATGCTGGTTGTCAAATTGGACTTGAAGAGTTATTGACCAACACAGGGGCTCCTTGCAGATTTAGGGGAGGATGGCAAAGCCTCGGTGGTTAAGATTAAGTTAAATGCACATTTGTTCTGTTCTGCAAGGCGTTAAAAGTGCTATTTTATTTGATGCTTACAGTTCTTACTGGTAAACGAGGTACTCAATGCTATTTTGCCCTTTCCTAAATAAACACAGGTTAAACAGGATTTCTGATTCCAAATCCCCAGTACCTTCCACAACTTTACAACCAGCTGGGTTCAACCCGCCCTCATTTCAGGTAGAGTCAATAGGCTCCTGTTCCGAGGACCCTTGGCTGCTACAAGAGCTGGAAGATCAGAAGCAATGGAGGAGACCCTGAGTATGCCCCAGGGGTGAGGGGTTGGATAATCAGATTATCCAGGACTGAGCTCCTCAAACTTTTTTGACCTCACATTTTTATATATTTTTTATTGATTTTTTACAGAGAGAAAGGGAGAGGGATAGAAAGTTAGAAACATCGATGAGAGAGAAACATCGATCAGCCGCCTCCTGCACACCTCCTACTGGGGACGTGCCCACAACCAAGGTACATGCCCTTGACCGGAATCGAACCTGGGACCCTTGAGTCCACAGGCTGACACTCTATCCACTGAGCCAAACCAGTCAGGGCGACCTCAGAATTCTTTATTAAAAGATCGTCCCTAAGTGGAAAGGACAACCGCAGGGCTCGGGGCCGCGTCGCACAGCAGCAATAGTGAGCAAGCTAGGACAGAGGCTGGATCTGCAAACCGTTCCCTCGACCCACTCACCTTTCTCCAGCATTTGGGTATCACCAAACGACACCGCCTTCCAGCAGTTCTCTGGGCGCCAGCCCCGCTCTGCAGGCCTGCTCTGACCGTGGATTCCTCTCTCCGGCCTTCCCTCGAGGCCGGGGCTGAGCCTGCGGTGCTGGGCTCCGGGAACTCCGGTGGGGGCTGTCCAGCCGGGTCTTTCACTGTCTCCCAGCCACAGCAAGGCCTCGGCTAGGGAGCCCGAGGCGCAGCCAACGACTCGATCTCAAAAAAAAACACGGCGGGAAAATGTCGCAGGCAGGTAACCGGGTGCGGGCTCGAACTGAGGAACTGAGGCTTCAGGTCCAGCCAAACGCCAGGTCCTCTTCTCCCGCCAGAGCACACGCGTAAACAGCATCACTTCCGGTCATGCGCGATTGCCTTCCAGCCCCTCTAGCCTCTAATTCCCTAGAAATCTCCGCGCTCTCTTCCTGGTCAAGGCCTGTTCTCTCGGTGCCAGCTTTGTGCCCGCACACCCTCCTGGGTCGTGCTGCCTAGAGAGGCTCCTGCCAGTTCTTGCTCCCAGAAACTATTTCCCATCATGCTATGTTGCACATGCTCTTCAGGTCCACCAGAATCCAACGCCTGGGGCCTCTGAGACAGGAAGCGACTTGGCGCTAAGGATCCTGGGAGTTGTAGTTTTAGCGCAAACAGATCACTGGTTCTGGACTCCTGCTTTTTCAGTGGGTCACGTCCCCAGAGCAGCAGGTGAAGAGGGTCTTCTCCTTCCCGGACCTTAAACTCAGGCCCAGCTCCAGACACCTTTACGGTGCTCTTGAGCCTCTCAGTGTGAACAGGGCTGCCACCGGTTGGTGACCTGGAATTCTCAAAGTATAAAATCAATCGGCAGGAGGGAACCTCTTCAGTAATTTCAGGGGCAGAAACACAATTTGATAGTGTTTGATCAGCACTGTTGCAAAAGGAGATTCCTGAACTTTCTGTCCCTTGGAGGATTCCCTGCTGCGTCAGGGGATATTTCAATGGACTTCCTCAGAGCATTGATGAAAATTCTTCACCACCCAAGCAATTTTCCGATTTAATTTTAGAGGCATTTTGACAATAAGAAGACGAGAATGCGTTACCTGGGAAGCGGAAATGAATGTAGGAGTCCTAAGGCCTCTTTTCACGTGTACTGTCTCGGCCCCTTTCAGTCACAGCTGGTGGCGGTTTTGCCAATATAATCCTCTTAACTTCGTGAGTCCGCTATGAATCTTACCGGATTAACTCCATTAGGGAAGTCACACTCAGATCCCTTTAAGATAAGCCCATTTCTACATATCACTGGGGTAAAATCAAGGTGTTGTCAGGGTTACATGCCTTCCAGAGGCTCTAGGGGAGATTCTGTTTCCTTGCCTCTTCCAGCTTTCAGGGGCTGCCTACATTCCTTGACTTTTGACTGCTTCCAGCTGGTGCGGTTCTGCCTGCAGCCACAGGCCTAACAGGTGCTAACCCCACACTGGCCACTAGGCGGTAGCAGAAGGTTTTCTACCCATGGCCCCAGGGAGGAAGCAGAGTGCTTCGGGCTTCAGTTGATGCAATTCCCCATGTGGCCACTGGGTGGCGTTAGGACAAAGAAGCCTTGTCTTAGGTTCCCAGAAGCCAAGATTCTTCTGGAAGAGTTGGGGTTGGGGGATGGGGAGCGGGATGAGATGGAGATGAAGTGACTCTTGGCAGGCAGTGCAGACTTCTACCTTTATCCAGTACAAAGACCTGTCCTATGTGGGCTGGGTAGAGCACAGCTTCTGCTGGACCTGTCTTGTGGGAATGCTTTATCCTGCTCCTCTTCTCTATGGTCCTGTGTCTGACAGTGCTGGGCTGGGCTCATGGGGCAGATATTGGACTGCCAGCTGGGGCTGGTTCTTCCCATCTTGTGCCCCAATGGGAAGGCCCCAAGGCAGTCTCAGGGGACCTGTGAAGAGCACGTGGGTCCACAGTCCTTGGTACCTATAAGTGGGTGCTGGTAGCAACCCAGTGGTATGGGTAGGAGTTGCTGAGGGAGCTGGGTAGGAATTAGAATACAAAGAGAAAAATGTGTAAATATTTCACATGTCCCTTTCAGAGGCACACCTTGGACATCACACCAGCTTTGCTCCACCACAGCCTCATCACCACCACCAGCTAACAGCAACCAAACACTTATTCTGTGACATCCTCAGTTCTAAGTGCTTGACATAATTCATTCTCACAAAAATCCTATGAGGGAGACATCTTTATGCCCATTTTACAGATGAATAAACTGAGACCTGAAGAGGTTAAGTGACTTGTACAAGTCGCATAGTGAGTAGTGCAACTAGAACTGGAACCAAGTCCACTGGCTCTTACCATGCTGCCATGGCTCCTGGCCCCTAGATTAAAGAGACCACAGTAGGACTGAAGCCATGAGGTTTTCTTGCCCACAAGTTTAATCATCTCCCTTGCAGCCTGGGGGGAGGGAGGTGTGTGCGCCACCCCCTGCCTTCCCTCTGGTCCTTTGCCAATCCCCATTTGCAGAGGCTGGGGATGGCCAAGCAGGAGCTGGAAGCAGCCTCTGCTTGAAGTTCCATGTCAAGAAGTTCCCAGGGCAAAGACCTGTCTTCTGTGAGGTGGCTGAGAGTGGGTGGCCTGTTATATTGAGTTGTCTTTGGTGCTGACTCACTGAGAACAGATTCTGAGATGGTAGGGAGCAGGCCCCTGTCCAGCCAGTGTATAACCTTCTGGGGTGCAGGACAAATAGCTTGAAGCAACCCCAGGAGAGCTGCAGGAGAAATAGCCACGTGTGCAGGTGGGGATTTCGACAGCTCTCTCTCAATAACCAGTACGACAAGTGGACAGAAAATTGGTCAGGATGTTGGAGACCCGACCCACGCTAAACAAGCTGGCGTTTGTAGGACACTCGCCGACATGACAATGCGGTTCTCAGCCCCGTCAGTGGCCACATGCAGCGCTAACGACAGTGTAGATGTGCAGTTACCACACAGAAGATGAGCCTACACTTGGACATGACCTTGCTTCTGGAAGGCCCTAGGAATTTGGATTTTGCTAAAGTTGATCTGTCCTGTGTATTACTTCATCCATTTTACTGAAATCAGAGAGCTGCTGCAGGATCTTCCAGAAACCAACCCTGGGGTCCCGTCCTGTTCTCCCCACCGCTCTGCTCCGAACCAATGCCCAGCTCTCCAGCCGCATTACAGCTTCAGAGACAGTGCCAAGGTGGGTGCACACCGGGGCTGCACACCTGGGAAGTGAGCACAGCAGGTTATGGAATGGGAAATAAGCCCACAGAGGTTCTCAGAGGGCCGGGTTATGGGACAGGAAACTGCCCTCCTCAAACTGCGGCTCACCGAGAGGCCGGGACCTGACTTTCTGAGTCAAGTCTTTATTTGGCAACCAAATGCACTCCTGTGAGGCCATGGGCCACCACCCAGCCTCCAAAAGCACCTCCTCCAGAAGGAGAGGAACCAAGCGTCCCCCTCCTCCACTGTCTCTTCATATCATGACAGGAGGGCACAGGAGGCCTGGCCACAGGGCACTGCAGACCCTCCGAGATGTCCCCTCCTCCCCAGTCTCAGAGCAGCGGTGGGAACTGGACCCAGGGACTGGGAACCCCATGTGCGTGGCTCGTGGGGCTGTAGGGAGCTGAGCAGGAGGGAGGGACCTAGAGGATGAGGCTGCGAGCGGCTGCGGTCCTGGATCCTGGCTCCCTGGGGGCTGGCAGGGGCTCTGGGCTCTGGCTGAGGCCCAGCTCGAAGTCACAGGCAGGCTCTGTCCCCTCCGGAGCCCAAACTGTCCTGGGACGGGACTGTCATCGCCCCTCAAAATGGGCTGTGATTTGCTCCAAAGTCTTCCCTTTGGTTTCAGGGACACAGAACCAAGTGAAAAGGACACTGCCGACGCAGAAGGCGGAGGCGAGCCAGAAAGCACCGTGGGGCCTGAGCACCTCCTGCAGAGAGAGGGGAAGCGCCAGTGACCGAGAAGGCAGCAGCCCTCACGCGACCACCCTCACGTGACCACCCTCCCGCGCTGCCCAGGCGCAGGGCAGTGAGGAGGCTGAGCACTGCCCACGGGATGGGCGGTGGGTGCTGGGGAAACGGACGCTCACTGTGATGAAGCGGCTGCCCCAGGTCAGAGACGCACTATCAAGTGACAGCTGGGTTCTCTCCCGGGGTCTGACTCCACACACCTTCCCTCTACACCTGGCGTTGGCCCTGCCCTCCGAGGTACCAGAGGGAATGGGTGAGTGAACAGCAGGTGAGACAGGCAGTGAACACACAGGCACTCAGGGCCCAGGCGTGGAGGGAAGACAGCAGTTCCCTTTGGTTGGAGCCTGTCCATCCTCCCAGCCCAGAAATACAGCCCCTCCCTCCCTAGCTCTCCCTCCTCCCAGCCCAGCACAGCCCCTCCCTCCCTAGCTGTCCCTCCTCCCAGCCCAGAAGCACAGCCCCTCCCTCCCTAGCTGTCCCTCCTCCCAGCCCAGCACAGCCCCTCCCTCCCTAGCTGTCCCTCCTCCCAGCCCAGAAGCACAGCCCCTCCCTCCCTAGCTCTCCCTCCTCCCAGCCCAGAAGCACAGCCCCTCCCTCCCTAGCTGTCCCTCCTCCCAGCCCAGAAGCACAGCCCCTCCCTCCCTAGCTGTCCCTCCTCCCAGCCCAGAAGCACAGCCCCTCCCTCCCTAGCTGTCCCTCCTCCCAGCCCAGCACAGCCCCTCCCTCCCTAGCTCTCCCTCCTCCCAGCCCAGCACAGCCCCTCCCTCCCTAGCTGTCCCTCCTCCCAGCCCAGAAGCACAGCCCCTCCCTCCCTAGCTCTCCCTCCTCCCAGCCCAGAAGCACAGCCCCTCCCTCCCTAGCTGTCCCTCCTCCCAGCCCAGAAGCACAGCCCCTCCCTCCCTAGCTGTCCCTCCTCCCAGCCCAGAAGCACAGCCCCTCCCTCCCTAGCTGTCCCTCCTCCCAGCCCAGCACAGCCCCTCCCTCCCTAGCTCTCCCTCCTCCCAGCCCAGCACAGCCCCTCCCTCCCTAGCTGTCCCTCCTCCCAGCCCAGAAGCACAGCTCCTCCCTCCCTAGCTCTCCCGCCCTGGGGCAGCTGCCTGACTGGCCGCACCTTGGACAGACTCCAGGCGGCCATGAGCATCCCGGCCCAGCCAGCCTCCTGGTTTACTCTCCCACCACTGTCCCCTGCTGTCCCAGCCCTTATCATGAAGGCGACCCTATCCATCTCATTCCTTGCTCTCTGGCACTGTGCACAGCCTGGATGTGGTATGTACCAGGAGACCTGGGGGGTGGGGGGCGGCAAATGACTGAGCAAATGCTTGTCTGTCTGCTCTAACACCATCCCCCCGTTGGCTGGGAAGCCCCTTAGGCAGGGCCGGGTCTGTGTCAAGTCTATCCATGAAAAGTAGCAAAATGTTGAACTGAACTGATGCTCCCATCACCCCTAGAAGAAGGGATGGCACCCTCCTCCATGTCCAGCCAAGGAAGCTGGTTCAGAGAAGGTAAGCAGCACGCCCAAGGCCACTGAGCAGGGAAGTGGCCCAGGCAGAGTTGGAGCCCCGGCCTGAGGACTCTAAAGCCAGAATTTCCCCCCAGCCCTCCTTCCCGACCTGTGTCAACGTCCAGCGGGGAGGCCCTCCCTGCTGTCCTCCACCAAGACAGCCCGAAGGCTCCCGAGTGGTCCAGCCTGGGTTCTCCTCACCCCGGACCAAGACGGCTGATGTCCCCGGATGGAGGGCCAGTCTGCACACAGGCCATTCACTGACGCTGAGTCTTTTGCGAAGAGAACAATCTAAAAGCACTTCTCTGCTGACCGGACGGGAGGCTGCCAGGGCCTGGACTCACCATGAGGCTGCTGAACTCTTTTGTCACCAGAAAGGCCATGAGCCAGTTGGTGAGGACACAGACGCCGGTGGCCACGCCCTTGACATGCAGAGGGAAGATTTCAGACATGAGGAGCCAGGGGATGGGCCCCCAGCCCACAGCGAAGCCTGCGGAACAAGACAGGGTGTCAGAACCACAGGGACCAGACCCCTCGGCTCCCAGCACACCCGGGGGCTGAAGCCTGGCCGGGCTGCCCACATGGCTGAGGGGCCGGGATGCCAGGCTGGGCTCTCCCTCTGCGTCTTCCCGTTGTGAGGTCGCAGGCCAGGCCCTCGGCTTCTCACACTCGGGATAACGATGGGGCCTGCTCAGTGCGCTGACGGGGGGATTGAGAGGAGAAGAGAAGGGCTTAGCTCGGTGCTGGGCCCGTGGCCAGAGCTATAAACGCAGACTTGGGACCTCTAGGGACAGCTGGGACCAGGTAGGCCTGGACTCGCTGGAGCCATCGGAATGCAGCAGTGACAGGATGTCCCCATCGGTCCCTACCCTACCCCCCACCGGCCCCGCTCACCAGCAATGAAGAGGCACATGCTGCCCACCGCCAACCAGGCCAGCCCTACACTGGGGTCGGCAGGCTCCATGGAGACGGGCGCCAGGAGGTCGACGTGTGAGGAGTTGCTGGGGCTGCCCTGCGTCAGCTTGAAGTAGGTGCCAAAGGCACTGGTGCTGAACACCATGACCACACCTGCAGGGGAGGGCGGCGCTGGGCAGGGCGTGTGGCTCCCCGGGCAGGAGTCTCAGCCCAGTGAGGCCACAGCAAAGTGGCCTGGTCACCTCGGAGCGGGGCAGCGAGCAGTACGCACTCAGCACGCAGAGCAGCTCCCAAGCCTCCCGATGGCCCCATTACCCCCATTTCAGAGGGAAAGTGAGGTTCAGAGAGGTCAAGTCACTTGCCCCAAAACCCATGAGCTTCCAAGTCACTTCCCCTCCAGGGCCCTCCGTTTCCTCACGGTCAGCGGCGGCCCAATGGCACCTTCCTTGCAGGTTCATTGCAAAGGTTACGGTGTGAGGCGGTGACGCCGTGAGCGCAGGCCTGGCCTGCAGCGAGCGCTCCCGTTAAATCTCAGTCTTGTCCTCAGGGACACTTGTCCTCCTCCTCCCACAACATGGTGGCCTTGGCAGAGACCCTCCAACCTGCAGTGGGGAGCCTGGCCTGGGTCACCCATTCGCACAGGCTGAGCCCGCGGGCCTCACCTGACAAGGCCAGGAGCAGCCTCCGCCCAGCTCTGTCCATGACGAGGGCCGCCCCGGCCGTGAACAGCACCTGGATGACGCCCACAATGACGGAGGCCAGGCTGCTGTCCTGGGGAGACGGGCAGAGGCGGGTCAGGCAGAGGCCCGGGGACGAGGCCACACCCGAGTGGCATCTGCATGAGGCAGAGGCCTCTTTACCTTGAACTTGGCCTCCTCAAAGATAGTCTCCGCGTAGAACATGACAGCGTTGATCCCCGACAGCTGCTGGAAGACCATGAGGAAGATGCCGATGGCGAAGGGCTTGTAGATGCCGGGCCGCCTCAGCTGGGCCAGCTGGAAGCCCTGCTGGACAGAAGGGGGCATCAGTCTGCTTTGCCCTCTCCCAGGGTGCTCTGCTCCAAGGAGGGCGGGAGCCTCAGCTTCTGCTGGGTCCATAGACAGGTCTCTGGGTCAATACAGCCTCCCCATTTGTAAGCGGAAGGTCCTCACTCCTACATCCCTTCCTGATTTGTTTTGGGGTGGGGGGGGCGGGCACAAAGAGAGCACATGAGCAAAGGGCGAGCCAGAAAGCACCGTAGGGCCTGAATCCCACCAGCCTCAGGCCCGGGCCCAAGTCCTCACCACCACCACCACCACCGGCACCGCAGCCAGCATGTGCTGACTCCTTTTTACACGAAGAAACTAAGGCTTGACAGTGGGACAGTCACCTGGCAGGTAAGTGGCAGAGACTCAATTTCAACCCCTTCCCTACCCCCCCCCCCCACTAAAAACCAAGTCCTCAAGTCCGCCCTGCGTGTCCCTGGGCCCAGCCAGGCCTCTCTCTTCAGTAAGACCAAGGTTCAGGCTTTCCCAGTGACCTTCAAGGCTTGGGCTCTGCTAAGGAGCGGGGCTCGAGCAGGCCTTTGCTTGCTGGCACACAGGACAACACTGAGTGTGTGTGTGTGTGTGTGTGTGTGTGTGCACTTACATCCTTGGGAGTGGCTCCCTGGCTGCAAAGGGGTGATACCTCCCTGACCCCTTCCCCCAGCTCCACCTCCCAGCCCCTCACCTGGTGCTCAGCCCTGACAGGGGGCTCTTCCCAGCCCTGCTCAGAGCCCCACAGGAACCGCATGGCAGCCAGGGCTTCCTGGCGCTTGTGCTGAGTCAGCAGGAAGCGCGGGGTCTCGGGCATGCAGCACATGAGCAACAGCATGAAGGAGGGGGGCACACAGCCCAGCACGGCCAGCCAGCGCCACTCCAGGATCCAGCCTGGATGGGGTCAGATGTCAGAGCCTGGGTGAGCCGGCCCGGGCTTGCTCGGCAAGTGCCTGCCCCTCACCAACACAGAGGCTCAGCTTAAAGGGTGGGGACCTACCTACCTCTGCAGTCTGTTACTGACACTGTGGTTATTGTTGAAATGCAGAAGTGAGACGGGTACTTCATTATGCTCTTCGGCTCCGTGAATATGTACGTAGCCATTATGCAAAGAATGAGGCCCTTGCTATGTAGTGATGGATAGGACATGGCCATTTGTGTCACATTTTGGGGGGGAACAACTATGCACAGTCCTCACAGCGTCCTCGTGCAGACCCTCTGGAAGGCCCCCCAGAGGCAGGCAAGGCTGGTTCGCCTGGAGCCGAAGCAGGACAGGGTGGGGGACCTTTCACTGAACACCAGAGCATCAGAAGTCATGGGAACTGGCGATAATTTGACACCTATGTCTGTTCCACATGTCCATGTGTGTGCACGCAGGGCTTTGGCACACGCCTGGGCCCTGTGGCAGCCAGACTGCTGCCAGGACTCTGTATTATCAGGACGGTAAGTGGGTGAAAAGAAAGACCACGGACCTGCAAATCGACCCACAGGGCACACGGCCAGGCCCTCCCACCCCCATCAGGCCCGAAAGCCCCCAGCTCCCTGCCCTCACCATGTTCTCCGGCCGTCCCTAGACAGTTCTCACTGGGGGCCTGCTGCCAGGCACTTCTCACGTGTCATTTCATTAAACCCTCAACAGCCTTGGACGAGGTGGGGTTTTCTTCACCTAAAGACACGGAGAGTCCAGCTCCCAGAGCAGGGGTCCTCAAACTACGGCCTGCGGGCCACATGCGGCCCGCGTGCGCATAGGAATTTGTTCATAGTGGTTTTTTTTAACTATAGTCCAGCCCTCCAACGGTCTGAGGGACAGTGAACTGGCCCCCTGTTTAAAAAGTTCGAGGACCCCTGTCCCAGAGGCTAAGCAGGCCCAGGCCATGCAGCCAGTAAGTGCAGAGGCCCTCCCGACTGGGGACGGCCAGATGTGAGCCCTGCCTCTTTCTACCCAGTTCTGGTGCGAACACGCTGTCTCTGGCCCCAGCTCTGACCCTCAGGGTCCCCCGGAACCCGCCTCCTTCACGCTGCAAATGCAGTACTGATGTTTCTGAGGGAGACATGCTTGGGCCCGAGCGCCTGGGCTGAAGATTTTTGGGGTGCCCCGGCTGCCCCTTGAATCCTGTTTGTCACTGCACAGTGAGGTGCTGACCTAAGCAGCCAGCTCTCCCCAGACCCTGGGAATGGGCTTCTGCCTAGGAGGATGAGCACCCCTTCATCAGCTCTTCCGGAACTGAGTCACATCCCACACTTCCGGGTCTCAGGGAGGGGGTCTGGCAACCCAGCACCTCGGGCACTGGCTGTGTAACCTCGGGCAACTCCTGTGACTTCTCCTGAACTTCAGCTTCCGTGGCTTTAAAGTGGCCAAGTGGCCATGAACAGGGATCAAAAGAGAAGATGTGAAAACTCTTACCTGCCAGGTAGGCCAGGAGGATGCCTGTGACGACCATCAGCTGCACACAGGAGCCCAGCAGCCCCCGCACTTCCGGGTAGGCGATCTCGGAGATGTAGACCTGTGAGCAGTTCAGGGGAGAGCTGCAGGCCCCGTGGGCCCCTCACTGCAAGCCCCGGGTCAGAGCCTTCCTCATCCCTCCCGCTCCCACCGAGTGATCTGCAGCAGGTGTTTAAAGGGGTGAGGGTATCTATGTGGCTGCTGTGTGTAGGGTGATGGGTGGGTGGGTGGGCACAGAGCTTTGCAAACTTTAATTGTATCACTGCCCTGGATAACACGCAGACCGGTGCCGTAGGTGTGGGTGGGGCCTGAGAGTCCGCCTTTCTAACCAGCTCCAGGTGGCACTGCTGCTGGCAGTTAAAGCAGGAACTCTTCACCTCAGTGGTTATCAGTGACTATGCTCAGAGGCCAGAGGCCTCGCCCTTCCTTCTGGGCTACTCCATGCCTGTGCCCACGGCTTAGGGGTGTTTTTGCCCAGTGAGAAACCCCAAACATGAAATCCAACTCAGCTGCCCAGCAAACGCAGGCGAAATGAGTGGCAGGTGCACAGGGATGACCAGGGAGAAACCCAAGCCACTGCTTTCCGTCTCGATCGTGTTGGGGTGTGGGTGGCGGGTCATCGCAGCCCATGGCCAGCGGCGGTTCACCGGTCACCAGCAATCCCAGCTGCAGGCTCCAAATCCTTCATAAGCCATGACAGGGCTGATGTGCCGTCTCTCTGATTCCTCGCCCACTGCATGGGGTGACCTGCCATTCTCACTTACAGGGGCGGGAACGGAGGCCCAGAGAGGAGCTCTGCCCATGGAAGTGGCAGAGCTGGGATGCCAGCTTGGCTGTGCGGGGTCAGGAGCTGACAGAGAAGCGGGGAAGCTGCGGGAGCCCTGGTGTGTGAGCAGTGAAGGGGAGCGGCAGGTGGCAGCAGCCTTTGCCCCAGGACAAACGGGCAGGACTTTCCTGCTAACTGTGCTCAGTGGTCTGAATGACAAGGGGGATCCAAGCCATACTGTGAGGCTTCTGTTGACCATCCACAGATGCCATCTTATTGGTAGAGCAAAAGGGAGGCAAAGTTAAGTGGCACAATCCTGGGTAATCGCTTCGCCACTGACTAGTTGAGTCTGGACAAAGGACTTCACTTTCGGGAACTTACTTCATCTGCAAACGGGGCCCATTGCAGGGTAAGGGAGATAAAGCAGATAAGGGCCACCCAGGAGGCCCCGGGGAGAACCACATCCCTAGGTCTGCTCCTTCTCCTCGGTCCCTGGGCGCGAGGCTAGGGGACACTCACCGGGGCCACTAGCGAGGCAACGCCGCAGGCCAGGCCCGTGAGGAGGCGGCCCCCGAGCAGCATCCACACTTCTTGGGCGGCGGTGATGACGGCAAAGCCGACCACGAAGGGGACCGTGCAGATCAGGAGGCTGAGCTTGCGCCCGGCGCGGTCCACCAGCCAGCCTCCCAGCACGCCCCCTGCCGCCGCGCCCAGGGTCACGATGGCCTGGGGGGGATCGCCAGCTGAGGAGGGGGCGCCAGGGGGTCGAGACCCAACCTCGCCCTCCACCCCACCCCCAGCGGCCTCCGAGGGAAGGGGTCTGGGTCCCTGGCTGGTGGTCGGGAAGACGGTGATCCCTGGCAGGGGAACCGGGATGTAATCGGCGGAGGGTCTCAGTGTCCGCCCCGAGCAAGGCAGGGGGAGGGTCCCATCGCGCGTCCCAGGGGTGGGCGTGGAGGGTCCCAGCCAGCGGCCTCACCCCGAACCAGGAGGCGGCGGCGTCGCTGAGGCGTGGGGCCGGGGGCGCGGCGCGGCGCAGGCTCGGGATGGCCGGGGAGCTGTATCCGAGCGCGAAGCCGAAGCTGAGCGGGCCCAGGGCAGCGGCGAAAGCGGCGAGGAAGACGCGGCGGCCGCGGGGAACGCTGCGGGGATAGGCGGTCGGTGTGCGGCGCCGGCTCGGGCGCAGCGAGAGGGGCGAGGCCCCGCCCCAGGCCCGGGTTCCCTCGCCCGCCCACCTGCCACTCGGCGGCCGCAGGAGCGGCTGGGTGTCCTCCTGGTCCTCAGGCGTCATGTCCGCGGCCAACGCTGGCAGGTCCTGGTGCAGACACAGGCCTCTCCCCGCAGAGCCGAGGCCCTGGGCGGCCGCGGGTGGGTGGGGGAGCAGCCAATGGGAACGCAAGACACGGTAGCGTCGACGTTGGGATCCGCCCTACAGATCAGAGCAGACCAATGGAAGCAAAGATTCGGTAGGCGGAGCGCTCTGGAACCGCCCCTAGGACAGAGCTATCCAATGTATAGGAGGCGGGGTTTGTCATCCAATAGGAAGGTGGTGCGGGCCAGGCGGGGTCAAAGAGCTGCCCCACCCCCAGGACTTCCAGCCCCTCGCCGGGCCGTTGCCCTAGTCTTGCCATAGTCCGGTCTGCGGTTCCTGCTCCTCGTGAGGAGCCTGGCCCCTCTGCCTGGCCCTGCTCTGCCCACGGAGAGCTGCAGGGCTGGAGTTTCCAAATGACTGTCGCGTGTCACTCTCCTCCCAGACTCTGAGCCTTGTCCCGCTGGGCTGCAGGGGGCGGAGGCGTGGCCCTGCGCGCACCAACCTGCGGGTCACCAGTTGCTGACGGCTACAGAGCCCACTACCACTACGACTAGGACCTCCGGGTGCTGGGGACCCGTGTTGGGCGGGGCCTCCATGCCGCCTGTGTGACTGATCAGGGCGTAAGCGGTGAGCTTCATGCTCCCTGTTAAGTTCCACTCACTTCACAGGTAAACCTGACTTGAATATTCATCCAAATACCTCGCATCTTGCTGGGCGGCGTGGCTCAGGGGTTGAGCGTGAACCAGGAGGTCACAGTTCAATTCCCGGTCAGGGCACCTTCCCCCAGGTTGTGCCTTGGTAGAGAGTATAGCTTCTCATCTTTCTCTGGGCCTGTGTTTCCTCATCTCTAATGGAGACGAGATCTGTCTTCCACGAGTGTTTTGAGCAGGGGCAATGTACATAGACACCAAGCACACGTGTGCGAAGCACTCCAGTGCTAGCCATTGTGGTCATGGTAGCTGCTTGCCCTCTGCAGTCATCTGACTGAACCATAAGGACAGGCAACTTCCCCTCTGTGCTTACGCGGCATCTTGTGCTCGAGCTATAAATTCTTATCCCAGCATTTCTTACTGCTTTGTGGTCACCTGTGTACTTCTCTCCCACCCCAATGCACGTGATCGTCTGCAGACAGCACCAGGTGTTTGCAGAGCGGATGAATGACTCAAACTCCATGGGTAAACTGCTCCGACAGTTTGTTTTGTAACTCAGCCGGCGGGGTGTGTGGAGAGACTTTTGCAGACAGGATACTCCAGTGAGTCCGGCTAGGCCAGCTCTAGCCGGCTCCTGCCCCCTGGCTGGTGGTCTCCCTCCCGTGAGTGTTCAGTTCTTGACCACTAAGCAGCTGTTGCTGCCAGAGCAGCCTCCTGCCCCCTTTATAGCCAAGCACCATCCACCTGATTAGTAGGGTCCAATTCTTGCCCTTTCTACATTCATTCCTCAGATTTGTGACTTGAGTCAAGTCATGGGGTGACTCTAATACTGCCCAATCTTTTGGAAAAATGGTCTAGAAAGCCCTTGATTTTTCTATTCCAGGCTGAGAAGCAAGAACCATCAGGGGAAAAAATTACAGGAAAAACACCCATACGAGCTCATAAAGCTCACAAATTAGTTTAACATGAACAACATCAGCCTGGTCCAACTGTCACTCAACTTGGCTCTGTACGGTGGGCAGGGGAGAGAGCCCAGCTCTGGGGCCAGAGAACTCACAGGTTCCAATCATTGCTCCTTTCTGCGCCTGTTTCCTTATTTGAAAAACAAACAATAATAAAACCTAATTCACCAAACAGATGTAGCGGACTTTGTGTTCCCCCGTATGTGACAAGGACATAACAAAACGCAAAGGAAGGATGGGCGTGCTGAACGCTGCGGAGTCCACGAGAAGACACGTTCGGTTGTAAGCGCCCCACGTGCTTCAACATAAAAAGCACCGTCTTCACTTCGTTACTAATTTATTTTCTGACTCTGGCCTCCTGCCTTCTGCTGAAGGGACCCAGGCGGCCTTCAGCTTGCATTTGCCATCGTGTTGAACCGTGTGTGCGGCAGGCAGGGCGGGGGGAGCAGTGTGCCAGGCCCACGGGGAGGCAGGTCATGATCAAGGTCAGATCAAGGTCATGTCACACAGCTCTCTGCACTTAACAGGGGAAGTGATTTCAAGTGTCTTTTGATGGGTAGTACAGGCGAGAAGAGATCTACTAAAACGGGCTTGTCTGACGAAGGCCAGAGGTAAATGACCTTCTTCACACATTAAACTTTTACAGTGTCAGGGACACTAGGTTCCCCCTTTGAACTGTCCTGGCTGGAGGCTTACATTTCCCTGTTTCATTTGCACCCAGATTCTCTTCTCGCTTGGGGGAGGGAGCAGGGGAAGGCAGATAAGTAACAAGAAGACAGACAATCATTTGGTTCACGTGAAAGAGCAAAGCAGACCCGAGTGAGGGGAAGCCACTTGAGATGCTAGTTTTGATAACTGTTGTCTGGTTATATGATTTCAGAGGAACAATAAGCCCAAACAAAATCGTCTCGAGACTCTTCAGCTTCTTCCTATACCTTATTCTTTTTCATGATTAAAAGGAAAAAGACACAGGCGCTCCTGAGACCTAACCATTCAGCTCTTCTCAGGAGTCCAGGGGCAGGCATGGGGCTGGGGCCGGTCACAGGGACTGCAACAGTAATTGGGCCAAAGGTGCAGAAAGAAAACATTTAAAATACATTAAAAGGCAATGGCTTTTCTTTAGAAAAGAAACACATTATAGGACATAAAACTAATGAAAAAAGTAATTTCCCCACCTAAGTATATAAAATATAAGAGAAGGCTGCCATAAGAAAGAGTGAACATTTTTGATTTATTCAAAGTTTTAATCTAAAACCTCAATGAAACCTACCACCTGTATTACAAGGGGACTGATGGCTCCTGCACAGGAAGAAACCAAGGTCGAGAGACGGCACTGGGCACTAGAGACCGACCCGGACTGGCGAGTGGCAGAGGTTTGGTCCAAGAGATCACGGACAGGCTAGACGCCGCGCTGTGTTGGGAATGATGTCAGAACTGGTGAAAGAGTATAAACCTCCATAAGAAAACGGAAGGTGGGAAACTCGACTTGGACCCTGTTTACTTCAAGTCAATAATGTCTTCATCCGAGGAAGCCGGGAGCTGGAAGGGGCTGCTGCCCCAGACGGGGCTGCCTTCTCTGTCTTCCCCAGGGTCCTGGTCGGAGCCCGTCGAGGCGCACTGGCCCTCGGGATTGGCTTCGGCGGTAGAAGGACTTTCCAAGGAGCCCGATGTGACCCTGGAAGAGAAGAGTCGCTGGAAAAGGATCGCTGCGAAGACCACTGAAGGGGCCTGGTGTCTGGCAGTTTCGGGCTCCTAAGCCTGTCTTTCCCCACCCATTGGGGGAGTGGTGGGACATGCAGGGTCACCCACCACCCCAACAGAGCTTGGGGCCTGCAGCCCGGCAGCCCTACCTCCTGGGCTGGTGGGAGCTGCAAAGGCCAGCGGTGACAGACACCTCGGAGGTGCCTGTGAGGCACCCCACCTGCTTCAGTGCCCACATGGTACCGCCACTCTGCCTCAGACCCTCCCGGGGCTCCCTGGCCTGAGGCTAAGGCTGGAGCTCCCACCCACAGGCCACAGGCCACAGACCCTGCCTACCGACCCCTCCAGCCCCTCCCAGCCCTCCCTGTGTCTCCATGTCTCTCTTGCTCAGCCCAGTGCCACTTCCTCAAAGAAGCCTTCCTCCTACCCCCCCAAAGTAGACCTGTCTACCCCACACCCCCTCACTTATCTCTTTTTTTAAAACTCCTTATGGCGACCCGCACTCCTCTGCATCACCTGCCACCCGCGATCCTGTCCGTCTAGGTTGTCCTTGTTGGCCTTCCCCATAGGCCTGCGAAGCCCCCGTTGCCCATCTCCATGTCCCCACACCCAGCTCGGTGCAGGCCCTCCATGGATGTATGTGGAAGGAATTATGGAGCACGCATGGTGTCGTGTGAGGGACATGGAGGATCTCAGGGGACAAGCCAGTGGGATTCAACAAGCAGTCACTGGCCTGTGACACTGCGCTGCCTGCAGAGCGGCGGCGGCTGTTCCGCTCCCACCACAAGCACCGCAGACGTGCCTTTTCCCGTCACCCCTCCGGAGCGTTTTGTTTAAAAAAATTATGTCAATAAATATGGGGAGCAAAATATAAACATGCCTGACTGTCTTTTAATGAACAGTTGTCAGATTGCTGGTGGGGCTGCCCATCTGTCGGGCGCCCCCTGGCAGGCTGTGCTCTCTGGGGAGCCTCCACGAGGAGCTGCTGGTCCAGGGGCCGCCCACAGCGTCACCGCCAGCTGACAGGCCTCCTGCCAGGGCTGCGACCGGAAGGCCACCTCTGAGCAGGGGCTGCTGGGGCTGCTGGTTCTTTACCTGTCGCTGCTCGTTGACCTCACTGTCCCCGGCGTGGAAGCTCCGCGGCTGTCCTCGAACTGCTTCCGGGCCTTTGATTTAGGCTTCGGTGCTGCTTCTGACCTGGGGCTACCGTCCTCAGAGAGGCCTGGATTGCAGGGGAGAACCAGAGGTCAGAGGTCATCACCACAGAGCTGCCGCAGAGACAGGAAATGCCCTTCTTCTTGGTTGGGAATTGGTGCATTATTGGGATAGTCAGGAAGCAAGAAGATACAGGATATATTTTTATTTATTTATTTAATATATTTTTATTGATTGTAGAGAGGAAGGGGGAGGGGGAGAGAGAGAGAAACATCAAAGATGAGAGAGAATCATTGATCGGCTGCCTCCTGCACCCCCACCCTGGGAACTGAGCCTGCAACCTGCCTGCGCATGTGCCCTGACTGGAAATCGAACCACGACCTCCTGGTTCATAGGTTGATGCTCAACCATTGAGAAACACGGGCTGGACTCCAGTATGTATTTTTTAAAATTGTATCAGATTAGACACCATTTACAAATAGCCTTTCCCCCCTTAGCCATGATTTAGGCAGCTTTCCATACCAATAGATACAGATGGAGGCTTGGTGGGGGTAAGCTGCATCGTATTCCTGGGTATCGGTGCACTGTAACTTAGTTAAAAACCCCTGTCTAAAGGGAAAGTTCCTTTTTAACGCATGGTTTTTGAGGAGGATGACTATCCAAAGACAAAACCAGCTGGTATGGTTACAAACGGGGAAAACCAATAATTGAGAGCCATTACCCAGCAGTTCCCTGCGGGTCCTGCTCGCTATTTCTTTAATCTCCATCCGGGACAGGGACAAGGAGTGCGTGACGGGAATGGCAGCGATGCCCACGCTGATGGAGGTGGGCGGGGTGATGACCTTGGGGACCAGGGGCGATTTCAGAGGTCGCTCGATGCTTCTGCCCACGAGGTTTCTGAGTGGAATCTTGTACAGATTTTTTGACTGAATTTCGCCTGAAAGGTGATTTAGAAAGGAGCGTCAGCACTTTAAGAGAAGTCCACGTTATTGACAAGAGGGTAATTTCTGGCTCCTCAGCAGTTCGCAGGAGGGGAGACTTCATGCCGCACGCTCATCTCCCAAGTTCCCAGCAGGAGCAATGGTGCCTGCGGCTGGTTCTCGGAGGGCACTGCTGTCATGGTAACGAGGATGAGGTGCGCCCACCGCTGGCTACCGGCACAGGAGCGAGGGGCAGCAGCTGTGGGGGAGCTGGGGCTTTAGGGTAACAAGGAGCATAAAGGGGCCTGATGTGGGGAGAAGCTGGGACAACCAGCAACCACAGCAAAGGCCTCTGGGATCCGTGAGGCAAGCCAGGTAGAGAGCAAGACTGGGTGAGCTGAGCAGCGTGCAGGCTTTATGACCAAACCTTTCAGCTACAAAACCCCGTCTGCTGTTCACATCCCAGAAGGAAAACTAGCTTTGCTTGGCCCGTAATCCCCTAGCCCTCCCCCCCTTCTTTCTTTCTTTTTTAATAATTGTTTATTGTTGGAAGTATTACTTATGTCCCCCTTTTTCCCCATTGACCCCCTCCAGCCCGCCCCCATCCCCCCTGCCCCAGGCCTTCAGCACCCCACTGTCTGTGGCCACGGGCCATGCATCTATGCATACAAGGTCCTCGGTTGATTACCTCCCACCCACCCACCCTCCCCCCCTTCCCTCTGAGATTCCCCACTCCGCTCCATGCGTCCATGTCCCTGGATCCACTCTGTTCATAACTTTATTTTGTTCATTAGATTCCATGTATGAGTGAGATCATGTGATTCTTGTCTTTCTCTGCCTGACTTATTTCACTCAGCGTGATACTCTCCAGGTCCCTCCATGCTGTCTCAGGGGTAAGAGATCCTTCTTTTTCACTGCTGCATAGCATTCCCTGGTGTAAACGCACCACGGCTTCTTATCCACTCGTCCGATGCACTTGGGCTGTTTCCCCAAGTTTCTTAAGAATGCAACCAGTGCATTCAGAATGCAAGTTTTTATGGCTTTGAAGAGTGACTTCCTGGGGAGGTAGTCACGTGCTGATTTGATGATGAGCGGACTAAGATGCCTCTGAACAAGACAGTAAAAACGGGGCTCACCCTCCCCCAGGGACGACGGGAACACGGGAGCCTCTCCGCCTGGGGGTGTCTGAGGGGAGTTGTGGGCACTGGCCCCCTTGGAGCTGCCTCCCGACAGGACCTCGCTCTCGGCCGCGGCTGCTGTGAAGTAGATATCCGACTGGGAGGAAGAGACAAGACACGTTAGGGGTGCTGGGGCCTCGGTCCTCACTCGGCTCCTCCGTCAGCGCATCCCAGGGCAGCGCTGTGCGCGATGCTGCGGGAGAGGCCCGCACAGCCCCCCACCTGCACCAAACAGCTGCTCGGGGGACTAAGAGGAGCGCTCTGACGCCCACGGGGGATGGGGGGACGCGCTTCCAGCCTCCGCATCTCCCCCTGGCGTCCTGACACTGCGGCGGTGCCACTTCCCCCCTGACTGGCTGGGAGGGTCCCTGCCCGCCTGCCACCTCCTGGCGCTTGGGCCCCACAGCCCCTCGGATGGAAACGAATCGGGACCTGCTCACCCTGGAGGCCACGAGCTGCAGCTGAGGCACGACCGCTGTGTGGACCAGGTTCCCATTCACCACCAGGCGGATCTCCATGGAGTCGGGGGTGAAGGCCAGGAGGTACGGGAAAGCACAGACTGCAAGGCAGCGGGGCGTCAGCTCCGGCCCCCCCGCCCCCTGTGGCTGTCTCACATTCCTCCTCACTTCTCCTCTCCCAGAGCTCCGCTGCCTCTCCTACTTCGTGGGGCCTGTACCCCAATTCTAAGAGAGCCTCCCTTGGTGGCCACGCTGTGCCTCTGATAGGGGTGCGCTGTCTCCGTCTCCTTACCGTCTTCCCTCCTGCAGTCCTGGAACCCCATCTTCCAGAGGCTCTGCCCAGGCCCTGGGAGACCCCCCTACTGTCCACACCACAGCTGACCCAGCCCTCCCTGGCCTTCCTCCTCTTCAGTCCCTGTCATCAGTCACCCCATCCTCCTCTGTCCTGTGGGCCTGGGCGGGGCCACGCCTTATCCCTCACTGTCCCTCACCACGTCCCTGGGTTCGGTGGGTTTGAGATCGCCCCTCTTCTTGACATCGTTTTTCCGATACTTTACGGCTTCCACACACCACGGCTGCCCTGGTGCCCAGGGATCCCGCTCCTGCCTTTGTACTGGCCCCTCCCTGCCCTCTCCCCTCCACCTTGGCCCCTCCCTTTGCACTCTGCTTGGTGACCCCTGCACTTTCCTGGCTCACCCAGACACGTTCTACCACACACAGCCTCTCACCTCCACCTCTCAGGTGACCTCCCTCTAGTGTGTGGCTCAGAACCCAAGAGCCAGCTCAGCCCGTCCCTGCCTTTTTACCACACCGACCTGTCATTGGCCAGTGTCACTGCCTCTTTACCACACCGACCTGTCATTGGCCAGCGCTCCTGCCTCTTTACCACACCAACCTGATATTGGCCAGCGCTCCTGCCTCTTTACCACACCGACCTGTCACTGGCCAGTGTCTCTGCCTCTTTACCACACCGACCTATCATTGGCCAGCACTCCTGCCTTTTTACCACACCGACCTGTCATTGGCCAGCGTCCCTGCCTTTTTACCATACCGACCTGTCATTGGCCAGCGTCCCTGCCTTTTTACCATACCGACCTGTCATTGGCCAGCGCTCCTGCCTCTTTACCACACCGACCTGATATTGGCCAGCGCTCCTGCCTCTTTACCACACCGACCTGTCACTGGCCAGTGTCTCTGCCTCTTTACCACACCGACCTATCATTGGCCAGCACTCCTGCCTTTTTACCACACCGACCTGTCACTGGCCAGCATCCCTGCCTTTTTACCATACCGACCTGTCATTGGCCAGCGCTCCTGCCTCTTTACCACACCGACCTATCATTGGCCAGCATCTCTGCCTCTTTACCACACCGACCTGTCACTGGCCAGTGTCCCTGCCTCTTTACCACACCGACCTGTCATTGGCCAGCGCTCCTGCCTTTTTACCACACCGACCTGATATTGGCCAGCGCTTCTGCCTCTTTACCACACCGACCTGATATTGGCCAGCGCTCCTGCCTCTTTACCACACCGACCTGATATTGGCCAGCGTCCCTGCCTCTTTACCACACCGACCTGTCATTGGCCAGCGTCCCTGCCTTTTTACCACACCGACCTGTCATTGGCCAGCGTCCCTGCCTTTTTACCACACCGACCTGTCACTGGCCAGCGTCCCTGCCTTTTTACCACACCGACCTGTCATTGGCCAGTGTCCCTGCCTCTTTACCACACCGACCTGTCATTGGCCAGCGCTCCTGCCTTTTTACCACACCGACCTGTCACTGGCCAGCGTCCCTGCCTTTTTACCACACCGACCTGTCATTGGCCAGTGTCCCTGCCTCTTTACCACACCGACCTGTCACTGGCCAGCGTCCCTGTCCCTGCCTCTTTACCACACCGACCTGTCATTGGCCAGCGTTCCTGTCCCTGCCTCTTTACCACACCGACCTGTCACTGGCCAGCGTCCCTGTCCCTGCCTCTTTACCACACCGACCTGTCATTGGCCAGCCAGGTCCTCCGGTGTCTGGGCCAGCTCCCCTGCTGTCCTGCAGTCCCTACAATGCCCACCTCTCAATAAATGCTTTTGTTCGGAGGAAAACAGGACTAACTTGGCTTGGATCTGACTCTTACCGGGCAGGTGCCCAGCTGTGGATCTTGAACCACGTACACAAGGCACCGCCATGCGTGTGTGATATCCCAGTGACGGACAAAGTCCCCGAGTTTCTGTGGTTCTAGACTTTCAAGCTTTGAAACTATAGGAAAGGTGCCGGCAGCACGGGGCTTCCCCTCCCCGTCAGCCAGGGTGTAAGGTCTGGATCTCGCCCTTGCATGTTAGAAAAAGGTGAGTGGGGCCCAGAAACGAAAGGATGCTAAAAGCTGAGATTTACTTGATCCCAAAGGATCATGTGCTCAGAACTGGGAGGAACGTGGAGACAATATCCTAAAAGGGGAACAACAGAAACACCTAGAACCCATCTTCACATAACTTATGGCAATTTAGCCGGAAGCTGCGTGTCTGTGACGCAGGCCTGGACAGGTCCGGGGATGCGTGAAGGGAAGACGCAGGTAGAGACTTGCTTACCAACCGCGTAAGGAGCCTGGTTCCAACAGAACTGGAAATCGGACGCAGACGGTTGAACCAAAAAAGAGCCCCCATTAAACGGACACACTTTTTTATAGATGCAACTGTCTGCAACGAAACAACAGCAACTCGTTACTGTTAGAGACAATACTTAGATGACTGTGATTAGATACATGAAAAGCAGAGGACAGGAATAGCACCCCAAATGCGTGGTGCGAATATTGTCCCGAGGCCCGATTCCCAGTAACCACAGCTGCCACTTTGGGAGACTTTACCAGGAGCCAGGCTCTGAGCTTCGAAAACACTACCCCCCTGGATCTGTATGGTCCTGTGAAGTGGATGCTATTACTGCGCCCATTTTACAGATGAGAAAATTGAGGCGAGGAGAGGCGAAGTACTAGGGGTACCAGTTAATAATGTGGATTTTTTTCAATAGAGTTACACATATGTTGATATATATGCAATTTGATATGTATGCTATTTTGTTGTATTGACAGCAAGCTTCAAAACTTCGTATGTCAAATTTGCTGAAGGTGTTAACATCATAGATATTTTTACGCTTAAAAATGTTGAATTTCATGCCAAAAAATAGCATTTGCGGGAAGTTATAATTCATTACTTTATTTTGAAGGAAAGTGCTGCTGAAAGTTATCGTATACTTCGGGAAGCTTATGGTGAACATGCTCCACTCAAGTTACTTGTGAACGCTGGTTTAAATGCTTTAAAAGTGATGATTTCGATGTGAAAGACAAAGAATGTCCAGGTCAACCGAAAAAGTTTGAAGACCAACAATTACAAGCATTATTGGATGAAGATGCATGTCAAACTCAAAAACAACTTGCAGAAAGATTAAACATTGCTCAGCAAACCATTTCCGATAGTTTACAAGCAATGGGAAAGATTTTAAAGGAAGGAAAATGGGTGCCACATCAACTGAATGAAAGACAAATGGAAAACCAAAAAGTCATCAGTAAAATGTTGCTTCAACGGCACGAAAGAAAGTCTTTTTTTGCATTGAATTGTGACTGACGATGAAAAGTGGATTTATTTTGAGAATCCCAAATGCACAAAATCATGGGTTGATCCAGGTCAACCATCAACATCGACTGCAAGGCCAAATTGCTTTGGAAAGAAGACAATGTTCTGTGTTTGGTGGGATCAGGAAGGTGTGATGTATTATGAGCTTCTAAAACCACGTGAAACTATTAATACTGATTGCTACCAACAACAAATAATCAATATGAACCACGCTTTGATTGTGAAACGACCAGAATGTGCCAGAAGACATGGCAAAGTAATTTTGCTTCATGATAACACACCATTACACACTTCAAAACCAGTTAAAGACACATTAAAAGATCTTGCCTGGGAAGTATTAACCCATCCACCATATTCACCAGACCTTGCTCCCTCAGATTACCACTTGTTCTGATCGATGGCACACATACTTTCTGAGCAGCACTTCAAAACATACAAACAAGTGGAAAATTGGATCTCTGAATGGTTTGCCTCAAAATAAGAAAAGTTCTATTGGGACGGTATCCACAAATTACCTGAAAGATGGGGGAAATGTGTAGCTAGCCATGGACATTACTTTGAATAAAGCACTTTTGATGTTTCTCTTGAAATTATCGTGTTTTCTTTGATTACAAAATCTGCATTATTAGCCGGTACACCTAGTAGGTGGTCCGAAGTCTCAGCAGAACCACGTGGGAGAACGTGGGTCCGCCTGACTGCAGAGAAGGGACACTTGCTGGCAGCGCTCGGATGCAGGAAGCCCCCTGCGAGGCAGGTCCCACACGGAGCCCCACTCAGCAGGACCACACAGTGAGAGCTCCACACGCCCCCTCCTCCCAACGGTGTTTTAGGAAAACCTGAAGCCATACGCCTGCATCGCCTGGTGACCCTGAGCCAGCATTAAATTAAGGCCAGATTGCTTCAGCTACCCTGTTCCTGGCCTGCTCCCAGCTCTAAACACAAGTCCAGTGGTCTGGACCCCTCGTAGGGAGGGCGTTCACATAGAAGCAGAGGCCCCTTTTATTCCAGGAGCCGTCATGGGTTAGCCACACAATTTTATTCTTAAATCCTTGACCTCTCTTCCTCCTCTGGCTATCACCCTCGTCCTCGCTCTCTTTTTCCTTCGAAGCACAATTATTTGCAAGACTTGTCTCTCTTCCCCATTCTCTAGTGTCCTATGTGGCCAGCTTTTGCTCCCACTTCTGCCCCAAAGACACCTGCTCGGAGGTGACTCCACCTTGTAAAGCCGAGCCGCTCAGACCCCGCCCACGCCTGGTCCCCCTCCTGGCCACCCCTCGTCTTCCTGCTGGCCCCGCCTGTCTCTCTCTCCACTTCTCTTTACACAGTCCCTCCAGTCTCCCGACTCCAGATGTGACGACACCCCGTGGCATCTCCAGCCAGCCCTCCCGCTGGGCTCCGGGCTTGAACGCCCAGCTGATGGCTCAGGGCTCCATAGGATAACTGGGAGGCGCCGACACATCCCAGCTGAACTCAGATGTTCCCCACAAGCGCCCTCCTCGGTACGTGTATCCTCCATTCTTCCAGCGGCTCGGGCCGCACCTGCAGAACCTGCCTCTCCTCTTCCTCTCATATCCTCCATCTGACCATCAGCCACGTGCCTGGGTTCTCATGTTTAAAATGCACCAGGAACTGCCATCTTCCGCCAGGTGAGGGCAGCCGCCCGGTACCTGCTCCCCCACCTTCACCGCTTCCTGCCCGCAGGAACCTGCGCCCCGCCGGGGTGAACCAAGCTTCCGATGGGTACAGAGAGGACAAAAACGGGGCGCTCCTGTCTCCACACTCCCTTCTCATTCCGGGATCCGTCCTCTCGTTCCAAAAGCCTGCTCTATCTTTCTGTTCGGAACTGCTCGCCCACCTAAGACCCCCCCCACCTTTCGAGAAGTTAAAAGGAAAAAAGATCTACATCAGCGTTTAAAGCATCCTGTCACAAAGTTTTCCTCATAGATTTTTCCAATAAAGTAAAAAGGCCACCCTTTGAAGAGATTAACATCTTGCAAAAGTGACTTTAAACATGTGGCCCCTGCTCCCCTTGTCCCCGAAACCCTGGGAGAGAGGACAGCAAAGGCCCGGCCACCTGAGCACTGGCCTTCCCTGCTGCCCCGCCGGGGCCCTTCTCACCCAGCCTTCCTTTAACGGGGGTGGTGCTGGCGGCTTAGACAGACTGAGGCCAAAATGGCCTGAAAGAGAGACTTCCTGTCGGAGGGCTCCTTCCTTGTGACTGCTTCTCCCACCTTACTCCCTGTAAATCTCAAATTCTGAAAGACGTTTTCCAAATGAATTTCTCTCTTCCTCACTGGCTTCCCCTTACTTACTAATCAAAATTAATCAAAATGTCTGCCGCATGTGACATAAACAACATCACCACTCTCTCTACATTAATCCCACTCTAGGCTGAAAAAAATACGTTTTCCTGTTTCAGTTAGAGTGGGCAGCCTTATGCACAAAATTTCACTACTCTTAGCCATGAAAAGATCCTTTTTTTGTAGTATACGGTCAGCTTTTGAAATGCTGCAAATCCTTAAAGACCCTACCTTCACTTCTGGTCTGCCCACACCCACCTGCCACCTGGCCCAAAGTAACCCAGCCGAGGCGGAGACCCAGCTCTCATTAGCACCTGAGAAACAGCCAAGAGCGGAGCCCCTGTGGTTAAAATTCTGGGAGACGGAATCACGAGGGCCCCGAATGTGAGCCCTGGCTCCGCATGATCTTTTTTTTTTTTTTTTTTTTAAATATATATATTTTTATTGATTTCAGAGAGGAAGGGAGAGATCGAAACATCAATGATGAAAGAGAATCATTGATCGGCTGCCTCCTGCACGCCCCCCTTGGGGATCAAGCCCACAACCCAGGCATGTGCCCTTGACCAGAATCGAATCCGGGACCCTCCAGTCTGCAGGCCGATGCTCTATCCACTGAGCCAAACCAGCTAGGGCTGCTTTGCATGATCTTGAGAAAGGCAGTTCACTGATCTCGGCCTCAGCTGCCTTTTCTCCGAACTACAGGTAATAGCAGCACCTGAGAATTAAAGAGACACCGACTCCAGCGTACTGAGCTCAGCACACCGCACGCAGCAAGGGCTTCCGCTGTCACTCTGTCACCCCCACCCCCTGGAGCCCGGGCCACGATCGGGGCGTATTGGTAGATCTAGCTGGGAATGCAATTTTCAGATGTTTCCTGGAGCGCAGTGAGGCCACGGAGTGAACCATTAGGCAACTCTAAGGTTATGTTCCTTCAAATTGCCCCCCAAAAGGGTCGGTGGATTTCGGCAAGTGAAGACACAAGCACGTGGCTCACTTACAGTTGTAGCACAGGAGCAGCCCGGCTTCCCCGTCTTCGTAAACATCAATAGCTGCAACGAAATGAACCTGCAATGGTGACGAGCGGGGTCGTGGGCAGGCGGGAAGTTTCAGGGGCTCCCGTCACCCCACCCAACAGCACCTCCCGTCCCGCAGGTGCCTCTGTGGGCCACGCTGCCCCTCGGCCGCCTGCCCTGCCCTCCCAGTGGGGGCCGGTGCCGCCTCCTGCACTCGGCTCATCTCGCTCGGGGCAGCGGTTGGCATCAGGCAGGTCTATGGGGACTGTGCCAGGACTGAGCTGGCAGCTTGGCTGTGTTCCGAGAGTTAGGCTGTGGGGCAGGCCAGGGCGGAGCTCCAGCCACGGCTGGGATCAGGGACAGAGCCATAGCTGGGACCTCCCCGCTCCCTCCTGAGGCCGCCCGCAGCCTGTCAGACCATTATTGACACTCAGGTCGGCGAGACCCGCTTCATGCTTCGACCCCATCCCTGCATCCGTGTCTCTGGGGCGAGGGCCCAGCAGGACCAGCTCCACGAACTGTCTCTCCAGGTGAGGACGCGAGAGCGCACTAGAGAGCTTTTGGAAGGCAATCCTGGGTCCTCACTCCCAGAGACCCTGACGTCGTAGGTCAAATAAGGGGCATTGTCTGTTCAATTTTTATTGGCTTAAAAAGTAGCTCATTAGATTGGCATTTAGAAATGATGAAAATAATATGTGGTGTTTGTGAAAATTAAGACGCACAGCTTTGTAACACGTGAGGCCTGTGCCCTGCCTTCCCTGTGCCCGCGGAAGGGGACGTCCAGCTGGGCCCGTGGCCAGCCTTCCCGTGCGGCTCGGGGCGAGCTCCCAACTGGGAACCCCTGGGACTGGGGCCCACCAATAAGCCAGAGACCCGATCCCGTTACCAGGTGCGTCACCGAACACATGCTCTCATTGACGTATTTACGCGTAGCTTTTTGACGCTCGGTTCTCTTTTATTGGGAAGAATGGAGCGGCAGGGGCTGTGGACCAGCTGAACGGCAATGGGACAGGTCTACTGGCCTGAACCGTTTGACCGACAACATGGCAGCGCCACACCTGATATTGACACGATACAGAACCTGCTAACCGTGGCTTCACAGAGCTGGAAGCCACACCCCTGGTCGCCTTCCATCCCCCTGCCTGTGGCTGCCGACTCACCCTGCTGGCCTCCACGTGGTGCAGCCGGAAGGCCTCCCCCGTGCTCTCGTTCACCACGTCGAACTGGTGTCGATACGCCACGCAGATGAGATTGTCACTCTCTTCCGTTGGCCCGTCTACTAAAGTCATCACCACGGGAGAGTCGGTCAGACAGATCTCCTGTGTGGTCGATGACAGTGTCGGAGAAACGGTCAGGACACGGAGCAGCCATCTTCGCATCAAGCATCACTGCCCGCCTCATCCAGAAGGGGGCCCCCTCCCAGGCCCTGCAGACCCTGCTCCTGACAGGGAGACAGGGACAGCAAAGAGGGATGGAGCCCGACCTCTCCCCAACATCTGTCCTCAGGACCAGACCTCATCCATGGCACAGGGGCGGGGCCAGGGAATACTTTACAAAAGTGATTCAACAATGTGGTCCGAGTTAGCGCTTAGATCAGGCGTCCTCAAACTACGGCCCGCCGAGGACATTTATCCGGCCCGCGGGGTGCCGCTGCCTGTCCTGCTTAGCAGCCGACTCGTCCCGGGCCCGCAGTGTGCATAGGAATTTGTTCATAGTTTTTTTTTTAAACTATAGTCCGGCCCTCCAATGGTCTGATGAACAGTGAACTGGCCCCCTGTTTAAAAAATTTGAGGACCCCTGCTAATATGGTCCTGTCCTGTGAGTGATTTAATAATAATAATAATAATAACAATTGCTAACTTTGTTGAGCACTTAACACAGTGCCAAGCAAGCACTATTCTCACTGAAGCCTTATGCCAACCTTATGAAGTAGGTAAGATGAGAAAACGGAGGCTCAAAGGTCATGTGACTTGCCCACGGTCATGTGGTTTATATGTGGTACAGCCAAGATCTGAACTCAGGAAATCTGACTTCAGAGCTCGTATGCCCCATAAATGGACACACATATTCATTAAAATTGCTAATAACTGTATCAAGAAGACTAACACCGCCCTAGCTGGTTTGGCTCAGTGGATAGAGCATCGGCCTGTGGACTCAAGGGTCCCAGATTAGATTCTGGTCAAGGGCATGTACCTTGGTTGCGTGCACATCCCCAGTAGGGGGTGTGTAGGAGGCAGCTGATCGATGTTTCTCTCTCATCGATGTTTCTAACTTTCTATCCCTCTCCCTCCCTCTCTGTAAAAAATCAACAAAATATATTTTAAAAAAAATAAGACTAACACCGAATTAAAGCAGAAACTGAGATGCATAACTCCAGGCAAAATAATCTCTCAGCTTGCCTATAGGCATACTCTGCCTTGGCAGCCAATGCTTGACATAGTCCACACCTTAATGTACCATAGTTTTTATTTTTATTTTTTTAAAATATATTTTATTGATTTTTTACAGAGAGGAAGGGAGAGGAATAGAGAGTTAGAAACATCGATGAGAGAGAAACATCGATCAGCTGCCTCCTGCACACCTCCTACTGGGGATGTGCCCGCAACCAAGGTACATGCCCCTGACTGGAATCGAACCTGGGACCTCTTGGTCCACAGGCCGATGCTCTATCCATTGAACCAAACTGGTTAGGGCTACCATAGTTTTTAAAAAGTTAGAAATGGTAAGATCAGGGAAGGAACTTGACCCTCAAAGAGGTTTCTCCTACAAGTTCCACCCTCAACCGATTAGCAAATCCTAGTGGCTAGTGGCCCAGGCTGCTTTGCCCACGGCTTCCTCCACCTCTGCAGCCGCCAATGCCACCACCACCTCTTGCTGGGGCCTGCGGTGGCCTCTCAGCAGGACGCCTGATCCCCACTCTTGGCCCCTGTGCTCGCCTCTGCGCCGTGGCCAGAGGAGGCTCCGCCTCCGTAAAACATGCAGTTCTGCCCGGCTGGTGTGGCTCAGTGGTTGAGCTTCAACCTATGAACCAGGAGGTCACAGTTCGATTCCCGGTCAGGGCATATGCCCAGGTTGTGAGCTCGATTCCCAGTGTGGGATGTACAGGAGGCAGCCGATCAATGATTCTCTCTCACCAATGATGTTTCTCTCTCCCTCCCCCCGCTTCCTCTCTGAAATAAATAAAAACATATTTAAAAAACCAGGCCAGTTCTCTGCTTCAAACCTCCCAGAGGCTTCCGCTTCGCTCAGAGTCACAACCACAGTCCCGGGCAGCAGCCTGGTCCCCGCACCCTGGCCTCCCTGCCTGTCTACTTAGCTCGGGCACCCGCCTCCTGCCTGTGCCTTGGCCAGGGTCTGAAATGCCCTCTCCCTTGATACCCTCCTCGCCCACTCCCATATTTCATTTGGATCTCTGCTCAAGGTAACCTTTCCGGAGAGGGATTCTGGGGCGTCCTTCCTAGGTTAGAGGCCGTCCCCCACCCCTGCCCCATTGCCCTCTGCTGCTGCCCCTACTTTGCTGTCATCCTCAGGACTCACAGACCTGCCTGCTTGCTCCTGTTACCCTGCCGCTAGCGAGCAATCCCTGGGAGAAGAGCGGCGTTTTGTTCACTGCTGTGTTCCCAGGGCCCAGAACACCCCTTTGGTGGTCACGGGCCTGGGATCTGGGTGAAGGGAAAGTCCCCGTTGGCCTTAGTCCTCTGGGGGGACAGGGCTTCCGGTGAGGGTTCCCTGAATGGGCTACTGCCTATGGAACAACCCCAGGGGATGACGGACTCAGGGTGGAAGGAAAGAGTCGGCCTCGAGACACCCTGGCCCGGAGAGAGGGGGTTTGAACAGAAGACCTACCCTGATGTACTGGAATTCTTCAACAGGGGACTCTGACACGGGGGAGAGCAGCGAGGGGCTGGGCACCCCTCTTAGCTTGTTGTGTTTCCTTGTGATCAGAAGCAGTTTATTCCGGATGGCGACCACAACCCTCAGCTCTCTGCTGTGGTGAGTGTTAATGGCGTACAAGTGGCAGCCTGGGAAGAGAAAGCAATGACGCTGATCACGTGACCAGAGGTTGACAGCCCCCAGGCCTTGACAATCGGGACATTCCTAGGGCCCCCCGAAATTAGGCCTAACCCAGTGAAATGGCTGAATGCTGCCGCCACCTGGCGAATGGAGACTTGGCATAAAAACTGGGTTGAGCTGCAGGAAAATTAAGGACGTTAGATCCCCTTTATTGTAGAGTTTGTGGTCTCAGCTTCATATCACAGCATGATGTGAGTTAAAGTGAGGGTGATCAGAGCTCCAGAAACCAAAGTCTAAACGGTTAAAAGCCTCTTTTCACAGGTTTGCTACCAGAGCTGGACCCGCCCCCTAACCCGTACACAGGCCTGGCACTCCCTCTGGTCCCCAACGGGCTTCCCGCGCTCAGGGTTCGCTAAGGGGGCCAGAGATGCTCTCTTTGTGATGTTCCCGAGTAAAAAGCAAACCGGTAAAATCAAACGCCTACTCATTGTCATTTCCAGGGAAACCTGGGCAGCCTGACCCGAAACCAGCCACGCGGCGGCCGCATGTCACCTTTGGTTTTCTCCAGCTTGTTCTCCCGGCAGTCGCACCTGCTCCACGCGGCCTGCTTGCCCTCGATGCCCTTCTGCACGGCGCTCAGCCTGAAGACAAAGAGGCGGGCGTCTTTCCCTGGTGAGACGAAGCGGACGGAGGAGGAGACGCATGGAGAAGTGAAAAAGAACTGCAGGGGCAGGCTGAGTGGGAAGCCAGGGCTAGAGGAAGGGAGCCCCCCCCCACTGCCTTTACCTATCAGTGCATTTAAGGACGCTCTGCCCCACCTTCTCTCCTTCACTGTCCCCTCTTCAGACAACCAACGGGCCACCCACGAACCCTGAGCACCAGGAGCAGAGACAGTCGGTACGACCTATGCAGTCAGACCCCGTGAGCCTCGGTGCTGGCCGCAGGGGGCTGCACACACCCTTCCTCCTGGAGACCAGCACCCAGGAGGGGAGTATCACCGGAGGGGAGTTTCATCTGGAGGGGAGCACCACCCGCAGGGGAGCACCACCCGCAGGGGAGCACCGCCCGCAGGGGAGCACACCTCTGTCTGCTCGGAGAATCAGGAGGTCCAGCGCCTCGAGCACATGCATCTGCTTCACCGGCAGAGTCCTGTCAAACACTGGCACTGCCAGGAGGTCACCTGGAAAAGGAAGCCTGGTTACCAGCACGGCAACCCGAGGCGCTTTCCAGAACCTAGCGAACATGCCTGGGGCCGCCCTGGAGGCCAGTCCTCGCTGGGCAAGGAAGGAGGCCAGCTCCCAGCACTTCCTTCGGGCTGCACAGCAAGTTCCAGACTAGTCTCCTCTCAGGTCGGGGAGAGGGACTGACGTTTCCTTCCCAGAGGCGCTTAGACCTCAGCGCTCGTCAGGAAAAGGCGGCCTCACTCAGTCCCGGCGTCCCCTGGTGTCGCACACTTAGTGTATGCAAAACTCAGCCGTTCCTCTTAAGCAGTTTCTGACTTTTCGGTAATTTTTTTGAAATTGTATCGTATCTCAGGTTATTTTATATTTCTCAAGAAAGCAAAATTAACATTTCCTTGTATTTAAAATAAATACAAACAGCCTATTCCAAAATGCCCTCATCAATTGTTTGCCTATAAATGTTCAGTATTTCTCCATATGAAATGAAATGTCCTTTTTAGACAAAAGCAAGAGAGAAATTATCAATTACATTGCAAGTAACAGGAAAAGTGAGTTTCCGTGCAAGTGCTCAGGAAGATGCCAGGTAAACGGTGGTTAAAGGCCTGTAACTATGGGCAGGATTTGCTGTTAAGCTTACTGGGATCTTACATTGCTGGCGATGACTTTGCCCCTGGGGACTGTGAAGGACACAGGCTAAAAAGATTAGGCTGGTCCATAAGCAAAGGGTCTGTTCTGGGCTTGACCTGGAATCAGGCAGGCGGCGGGGCCCGGGAGGGTGTGGACATGGAGGCGAAGTGGTAGCGTGTCGCTCACCTGTATTGTCAGACACTTAGACCTTTAGGTGCTCTGCTGCGGGTTTAGGCTCGTCTGTCTCGTTATAATTTAGGTGCAAGGGGCCCTGAGCCTCTGGCCTCTTCCAGAAATCTGACTGGGAGTTCATCCCTCCCCGGCTGGTGGGAGAAGGGGCAGAGATTGTCATCCTCAGGATGAATGACCCCCTCACGGGGGAGGGACCTCCTGCTCCTGTGGGCCAGTGAGAGCTCCGATTCGTCAGACACAAGCCTGGGAAGCTTTTGCTAGAATCAGCTTGTCTCTAGTTCCTCATAAGGATGGGCCAACTAAGTCCCATGAGAGCCCAGGAAACCACTCTCCTTCCTCTTCTACCCCAACGGTAATCGATGCCCAAGCTCTCTGTGCTTCTGCTGGGGCTGACTTGATTTGTAAACATGGGATGGGCACTCCAGTAGGCATCAGCACATGTGACTAAGGAGCTAGGATCACCTCATTTCCTGAACGGCGGCGAAGAGACACCGAGGGCTTCCTGCGTGCCAGGCCCCAATGCTAAGTGTCTCACAGGTCATTTCATTTAAATGTCCCCTGATGCTCTCAGGGGGAACTGTAATCCTCCCACTTAACAGCTGAGGAGTCTGAGGCTCAGAGTTGGGCAGCTACACGGTACCGCCGTTTTAAATGTGAGGTGCTAATAACGGTCACGTCGTGAGCATGTGGAGCCCAGTCTGAGCAAGGACAAAGCCTGTGCTCTCAGCCAGTGCTCGAGCCCAAACCCACAGGCGGACGGTGCGGCCTGCAAGCAGCAGCCCTGAAGGAATTAGAACGTGACAGAAGCACGTCATCTCACATTTAAAACAGGGCCATACTGTGTAGCTGCCCAACTCTGTACAGAGCACCTCGGCGTTTATTCTCCGTCAACCCTTCCCAGTGGCTGGCCAGGCGGACGCAGCGCACAGGAAGGGAGAGGAGGCAAGGGATGAGCAGGTGACGTGTAGATTTCATAACAATTCTGCTCTTCTTATCATCTCCTCATGAAGAAATCATCGTGCAGCGCTGGCTTTCCTGTTACTGCAAACCAAAACCCGTGGTGACGGCATGTTCCATCAGTAGTTAGTCTCCCTTCAAAGTAGGTTTTACGACACTTAGAATACGAAGGATCTTCCTTTCTTAAGAATGACCTTGGAAAGAGCAGACGGTCAAGGGGTAAACCCGAAGAGATTAAGCAGTGGCTAAGGGGATAGAGTGGAACAGCGTAAACGGAAGGAGAGAGTCACTCGTGGACACATTTCGTATATGATGAAGCACAGACAAGAAAAAGGTAAACAAAGAAACAGCAAGAGGATCATGGCTCCCAGCACACAGGAGTACAGGGAGGCCACTTTCTCTTCTTAGCAAAAGCTGACAGGGAAGCGAAGACTTTCCTGGCAAATCACAAAAATCCTGACATCTGCCACCTCGTTAAAATCTGCGTCCGTAAAGATGAACGTGTCAGGAAGGGACTGGGTAATCTTGGTTTGGATTTGACATCGAAAAAAAACAGAAGCAACTCAAAAGGAATTTTTCCTGTTCTTAGGCAAGCCTTACCAATAGTCACTATGAAGCGTGCTTTCTTTCCCACAAAGGCCAACAGGTAGAATTCAATCGTAACGTTTTCCATAGTATCTCCCTGGGGGAGTTGACTACATTTTTGGAAAGGAAATCTGCATTAAGGGGAAGCAATCACACGGTGGAGTTTAATTTTAATACAATGTAGCTGGCTTAGTGCCAGCCTCTGGACGAGGAGTCACTAGTGCCACGAGGCAGCTGTGTGATCTCGGGCCAGTCACACCGTCTCTTCAGCCTCAGTGTCCTCATCTATAAATCAAGAGACGACACTAAACCTCTAAGGTGTGTGTGTGTGTTTTTTTGTTTTTGTTTTTGTTTTTTAAATATATTTTATTGATTTTTTACAGAGAGGAAGGAAGAGGGATAGAGAGTTAGAAACATCGATGAGAGAGAAACATCGATCAGCTGCCTCCTGCACACCTCCTACTGGGGATGTGCCCGCAACCAAGTTACGTGCCCTTGACCAGAATCGAACCTGGGACCTTTCAGTCCGCAGGCCGATGCTCTATCCACTGAGCCAAACCGGTTTTGGCGGTGTGTGTGTGTTTTAAAAAAAATAAGTTCTTTTGTTAGGTTGTACCTTTGGCAGAATCTATGGACTTTGTCACCTTTTAGCAAGCTCACAAAGATATAGGAAAGGTAACAGCTGCTGTTTAATAAGTTACTTCTATGTGCCAGACCCTGCCTTAAGCACGTAACATCTGTAACAACAGAATCTCCACAGTTTCCTCATTGTAGTCATGATCATCATCCCCACTTTGTTCATTCCATCATTTTTCATGATCATAAACGACTTTTCGGCCACTTAAAAAAAAATTGCCTCCACTTTAGAAAGGCCTGAAGCTCAGCAAGGTTACATTTTCTCAAATCACAAAGATTTTCTAACTGTCTTGTAATTTCTAAAATTAAATATCCAATTTAAATTATTAAATTATGAATTTTAAATTATCTGCCTTTTGTGGGAGAAGGGGCAGAGATTGTCTTTAGTAAATGAGCTACATATACAATTACATGTGTACATACATTAAAAAATTATGTGATGGGCATGAAATGAAAACATATGTGAAAAATAACAGAGGAGGTCAGAAATAAGTCCATCATGAAGCCTGGCCCACCTGCCCTGTCTTTACAGAGGCACCTAGCACAGATGCTGGGTCAGGGTCTGAGGAGGGAGGGAGTAAAGGTCATGGCCCAGTTTTAGGCCACTGCATCACTCTCACAGCGGTGGCTTCCCAGGTTCTCATGAACTGTCACTATGGTAACCGGAGCCCAGCGGCCTGCTCTCCTGCAGAGTAGAGGGTGTGCCCTGGGAAGATGCTGTTTTTCTGCCTGTGGCTCTCTCAAGCCCGGGAGACACTGGTTACCACTGTTTAGCCCCTTTAACATTCATTTCGAGTCTGGAAACCCCACAGGGCCCTCCTGCAGGAAGGCACCACAGGGTCCTGGAGTCTAAATGAAACCCCCACCTGAAGTTGAACTCCTTCTACAGCCTCCTCACCAAGGACACGTCCGATTGGTGGCTGCTCTGTAGAGACAGGGAGCTGACCCCAGGCAGGCTGGCCTGGAAGCTTGATTTTATATTGAACTGAAATCTGTCTGTCAAAATCCTTTTGTTTCTATATTCATCAGAAATGGATTATCTACGCTTCTTATTGTTGGTTTTGGACACCAAGTACTTTCTGAATTAGAAACCTTAAAAAAAAAGGAGACCTTTGGCGAGAAAGAGCATGTCCCTGAGAGAGTGGCTCTCAGTAATGCATCCTTGTCGATTTAAGGTGGATGTTGGAATCGTGGTAAGTATTGGCCGAAAAGGAGATTCTTTTTGCAGGTCATTCGATACCCACAGGCCACTCAGCGATGCGGGCAGGGGCGGACCTGTCACGTAGGCTCACCCCCCGGCTTGCTGGCTCAGAAAACAGTCCCTCTGCTTGTCCTGGGAGCCAGGGGTTCATCTGGTAAGGAAATGAAACCTTGCCAACCTTATTGCTGGGGACACGTTTACCTAAAGGGAGCTGGCTGGCGGTCACGCATTTTAGAAGCACACGTCACACAAAGACATTTGAAGGAGTGGCTACTCACTAACCATCCACTAGCAGGACGCCTGCGTCGGTGGAGACCAGCAAGGCCTGGCCCCAGGGGTCCGCGCACACGGCTTCGTGGGGGAAGTCACTGCAGAAGCACTGGGGCTCCCAGGGCTGCGAGGGGACACAAGCATCCAGTGTAAGTGCACCAGGAAGAACCAGGCCGGCCACCCGGGGACGCGCAGTCCACCGCCTGAACCAGCGATACCGGGCCTCCACCTGCGGGCTCTGCACTCAGTCCCCGTTCTTAAAGGAGCCGCCTTTCTTTTCTTTTCTTTAAAAAATATATTTTTATTGATTTCAGAGAGGAAGGGAGAGGGACAGAGAGATAGAAACATCAATAATGAGAATCATTGATTGGCTGCCTCCTGCACACCCTCCCCACATGTGTCCTGGGGGAGTTGAACTATGACCTCCTGGTTCATAGATCAACTCTCAACCACTGAGCCATGCCAGCAGGCCTTACGGAGTCTCCTTTCAAATACATATGCAACAGGAACAGCGTGACAGCACGTGTTTCTGACACCATCACCTGTCTTGAGTCCTACGTAACTCTCTCAAACAGGTTAGATTCCCGTGCTGCTGATTTAGTAAAATTATTAAAACATACAGAATGTGAGAAGTCGGCAGTGTCTTAACAAGAAAATGCTTACTGACCCATTCAAGGCCACACAATCTTAAAGAAAACAAGAACACATTAGGAGGAATTTGGCAAGTGCTGCCGACGAAACCTACTCATGTCCCCCCACGTGACATTCATACCACGTGACTCTCGTCATTAGTTTCAATTTCATTTCAGGCTCGAAGAGTGGGCCCTCCCTCCCGCTGCGTCTGACCGGCGTGTGGATGCCTGGCCTCAGTGGTGGGGTCTCAGTCCCACAAGAATTGTGGACATTTCTATCAGAACTGTTAACATTTCTCCAGAGCACCTGGCTTGGCCTCAAAGGAGAAAGAAGGTTTGGGAGAGTCTCAGGGACGAGTTGACGTCTTACCTCTTCACTCTCAGACGTCCCACCGGCTGTGCACGGGCCGTGTGCCCGTGAGGGTGTTAGTGTGCACCCGCTGAACACAGGCACATGCACTCAAAGCAGAAGTGACGGCTCTGAGGTCACCTTCAAGGGTGCCATTTGCCAATTCTCTGTGTATTATCGCTCTCTTAGAAAAGTATACTCTCCCTTTAAGGACCACATGCCTCCAAATGAACATTCTGATTGCTAAGAGAAGGCCTGGACTGTTCTGAAAAGTTGTGCAAAGACTGAAGACATTTTATAACCCGAAAAAGGACTACGCGAGAGCAGGTCAGTCACTAGAATGGCATTTTCCTAAGACGATTTCTGGAAGTTTTGCGTTTGTGACTTACAGCAGGAGAACATGACAAAGCAAGCGAATATCAAGGCCACGTGAGAGACAGATGGGGACATCAGAGCACTAAGTGACACTGAGGTGGAAACCAAGTCCAAGAACATGTCTTCTCTCAGCTGAGGACTCAATTGAGAACACCCGTGCAGAACAGGGTTCCTGACCCAGAAGATCCAAGGGTCTCGGACCCAGGGCAGGCGCGAGGTCTGTGGAATCCTGAGCCTGCACGCACAGTGCCGTGTAGATACGCCATCTGTACATTGTGATGGGCGTGTGTGTGTTCATCCACTGTTTTCATGAGTTCTTAAAGGGGCCGGGACTCCACGATGTGGGGGAATCATAGATGAGGTGTCGCAGACACAGAGGCTCTGGTCTGAGGGCGGATGGCCTTTGCCATTTCTCTGGACTCCCCTCTGCCACGAGGGTGAGCACAGGCTGAATGTGGCCCCAAGCCTTCGCACCTCAGCACAGGACTGACCTCGCTCCCTTTAAGAGCTCAGGGAACCATGGATGCCTGGGAGGTTGGGAAAGCCCATTTCCTGGAGAGAGAACACTCTTGGGGCCGCATGTGGGTCTCTGGCCTCTGCGGGGCCAGCTGGACGGGAGCCCAGGCGGACCTGAGAGCAGGGCTGCCGATGGCCTGGGCCCCGGGGGCTCGGAGCTGCCCCAGAGATAGAAGTCGTGCTTTGCTGGTCATTGGTGAACACGAGCTCTTCTTCTCCTGCCCCACAAACCTCCTGCTAAGAATCTGAGCAGCTTCACGGAGGACAAGGACATTCAGAGATGAACCTGAAAGTATCATCAACTCACCTCTTTCTTACAGATCCCTGAGGCCACCAAGCCGGACGGGGCGTCCACTCTCACAATGGATTTCAGCTTCAGTGCCTTTCGGAACAGAGAGCTCTTTTAATGTTTGTTACCAGGCAGTAAAGACAGCAGGGTCAACAATTAGGATTTGAAATTTTTAAAAACATGAAACAGGAGCAATTTCAGATTGCAGCCCAGCTTCCCGCACTGCCCTCGCGTTGCAGGTAAGGAAGCAGCCTGATATAGTGAAGCCTAATGACCATGTCCCAACCCAAGGACCCAAATGCAGCCTAACATCTCCACCAATCAATAATCAATAGTGATTTCCAAACCGCGGGTACCAAAAACAATTCCGGCCTCCTGAAACCTAGTGAGCCGGCATCTCTGAGGGTAGAGTTGAGATCTTTAACCAAAACCACGTTGGGGGCCTGACACTGCACCTGTCTGGGAAACGGGGACCTTTGCCTCTCAGCTCTCTGCTTTGGGTGAGAACCTTAGCAGCTGGCAGCTGGCCCTCCTCCTCCTGCTGTGACATGGGGTCAGCAAAGTGCGGACACCTCCTGGAACTGAGAAATACTGATGTCGCGTAGGAGCAAGGCCAAGGGGGGGATTTCCTCCAGAATCTGGACCAGGTGAGGACCGAGGGCCACCTGACTGGGCGGCTGCTTCCGAGCAGTCGGGGGGAAATTCTGTGAGGACACTGCCACCCTGCTCACCCCTGCCAGGGAGGGGTTCAGGGTGCTTTTCCCAAATTGGCTGCCCACTCTTCAGAAAGCTCTGGGGAGGCAGGCAAAGGGGACACGCTCCCTTGACCAGAGGGCCCCTGCTGGGCCCTGTGGCCTCTCTCTTCCCTCTGCAGTGTTTCCTCTGCACAGTGCCCTGCTCTCACTCACGCCCGGCCCGCACACAGCCAGGCCCGCACAGAGCCAGGCCCGCACAGAGCCAGGCCCGCTCAGAGCCAGGCCCGCACACAGCCAGGCCCGCACACAGCCAGGCCCGCACACAGCCAGGCCCGCACAGCGCCCTGCTCTCACTCACGCCCGGCCCGCACACAGCCAGACCCGCACACAGCCAGGCCCGCACAGAGCCAGACCCGCACAGCGCCCTGCTCTCACTCACGCCCGGCCCGCACACAGCCAGGCCCGCACAGAGCCAGGCCCGCACACAGCCAGGCCCGCACACGGACAGGCCCGCACACAGCCAGGCCCGCACACAGCCAGGCCCGCACAGAGCCAGGCCCGCACACAGCCAGGCCCGCACACAGCCAGGCCCGCACACAGCCAGGCCCGCACACAGCCAGGCCCGCACAGAGAAAGCACAGGCTCCAGGAGTGTGCGAACTAACATTCTTTGCGGGTCGGACGGGATCACAGCTGCACATCCTCTGAAAGAGGTTTCGGAACACGACCCACCTGCCCTATTCTCACAAACTCCGCCTGGCGGGCCTCCTCTTTCTTCCGCGCGGACTTGGGCGACTCTGGTAAGACGTCACTAAAAGATCGTCTGTTCAGCATGTTCTGAAAGGGAGACACGTTAAAGTTCCACAGAGCATTTGGGGAGCCCAGGTGTGGCAGGGTCTGTGCTGGATGCCAGGGAGGAAGGAGCCGGCAGGTGGAGAGCCAGCAGGTGAAGGCTGAGTGCCAGGGCTGTGAACCTGAGCCAACCAGCAGCTCCAGAAAAACCTTCCAAGCACCCAGGCTCTCTCCACATCCCCGCTCCCTGCCCACATGCACGATGGCCCTGGGCATGTGAGTAATGCCACCAAGCGAGCCACCCCCCAAAAGCACCTCCAATGCTCCAGGGGCTGCTGTTTGACCTGGACACACCTGCCCCAGCCTGCACCTCAATTCCCACGGCCCTGGCTTTGTGAAACTATGCTCCCGTGCGGGGACAGTCACCATCCTCCTTGTCGTGGGAACAACGAGAGGACGCCAGCCAAGGGCCACGGAGCCACAGGCCTGTCCTGACAGCAGGATCCAGGCGAGGCCTCTACCCAGGACTCATCGCGGGGACTGTGTTCCCAGCTCAGACCCCACGCGTAGGAAAGGGACCCAGGTTACCTTGTGCAAGTCTGGCATCAAGTCCTGGTGCAGAGACCGAATCAACATGTCCAGAGTGCGTCGGCGCTTCTGGGCAAAGGTCGGCGTTTCCAAAGTGGCTTTTTCCCCGTTAATTACTAAAATAAACCAAGTTATAAAGGGCGCTACTAATGCAAACGTGCTATCGAGGAACGTCCTTCTCAGGGAAATGCCTCACAGTGACACCACCCACTTTCCAAATATGGTACGACCACGGGTAACGCCCTCACGAAGCTCACTTCAGAACGCTCCGCTTTCTTTATGCAAACCGACGTCCCCCAGCTGCAAGCTTTGAGCAGCGGGTGTATGTAATCACCTGAAGACCTGCACACCCAGCCTGCCCCATCCGCCTTTCCACCCATCCATCCACCCATTCTTCCATCCTACCCATCCATCCATCCCTCCATCTACCCATCCATCCCTCCATCTACCCATCCATCCCTCCATCTACCCATCCATCCCTCCATCTACCCATCCATCCCTCCATCTACCCATCCATCCACTCATCCAACAGGATGCCATTCCATGGGATTAAAGATATATATATTTGGGAGAAACCAAGATGGCGGCATAGGTAAACACCTAAACTGCTGCCTCGCACAACCACTTCAAAACTACAACTAAAAAGACAAAACGGACATCATCCAGAACCACAGGAAGGCTGGCTGAGTGAAAATTCTACAACTAGAAGGAAAGAGAAAAGCACACTGAGACTCAGAGGAGCTGCAGAAGGCAGAGTATGGAGGCATGCACGGAGAGGGCTGGCAACTGAGTACGCGGCTGGCTTTCTCAATCGGGAGGGAAACAAAAGCTCCCAACTGCTCTGAACTCCATATCTGGGCGAGACTCTGGGCCAGACTCATACAGGGAGCAACTGGACTGTCTGGCAGCGGGCAAAACTCGAAGGCAGCTTTCTCTCAGAGGAGCTTGCAGCAGTTACCGTGGGACACTGAGACCCAGGAGCCTCTTAGGGCAGGGCTGACGGGAAGCATTGCTGTCTGCTCCACCCTGAGACTCCACCCCATCCAAGCTGAGCACAGAGGCTTTTGAAAGTCTTGTCTCATAAGGGTGTCTCCAGCACAGAAGTTCTCCCAGCGTAGACACAGCTGATCCTCACAGCCAATTGGCCTGGAGGTCAATTACTCCCAGTGATACCAACAACAATCAAGGCTTAACTACAAGACTGTGCACACAGCCCACAAAGGGGTGCATCAAGAGTGTCCACCTCAGGTAACTGGGGAGGCTGAGCCACTGGGCCCTATAGGACACCTAGCACACAAAGCCACGCTATCAACACAGGGAAGCAGCCAAAATGCAGAGACAAAGAAACAGGTCACAAATGAAAGAAATGGAGGAAAGCAAACGACTGGATATAGAGTTCAAAACCACAGTTATAAGGTTTTTCAAGAATTTTCTAGAAAAGGCCGATAAATTTAGCGAGACCCTCGAGGATATGAAAAAGGACCAACAAGAAATTAAGCATACACTGACTGAAATAAAAAATAATATACAGAGATCCAACAGCGGACTAGAGGATCGCAAGAATCAAGTCAAAGATTTGAAATACAAAGAAATAAAAAACACCCAACCGGAAAAGCAAAAAGAAAAAAGAATCCAAAAATATGAAGATAGTGTAAGGAGTCTCTGGGACAACTTCAAGCGTACCAATATCTGAATTATGGGGGTGCCAGAAGAAGAGAGAGAGTAAGATACTGAAAACCTATTTGAAGAAATAATGACTGAAAACTTCCCCCACCTGGTGAAAGAAATAGACTTACAAGTCCAGGAAGCGCAGAGAACCCCAAACAAAAGGAATCCAAAGAGGACCACACCAAGACACATCATAATTAAAATGCCAAGAGCAAAAGACAAAGAGAATATTAAAAGCAGCAAGAGAAAAACAGTTAGTTACCTACAAGGGAGCACCCATACGACTGTCAACTGATTTACATGTCTATCAACAAGTGAATCTAAAAATCAAGTGAATAAAAAATCTGATGAACAGAATAAACTGGTGAATATAATAGAATCGGGCATAGAAAGGGAGTGGACTGACAATTCTCGGGGGGACAGGGAGGTGGGGGGTGCGGGAAGAGACTGGACAAAAATCGTACACCTATGGATGAGGACAGTTTGGAGGGTGGTAAGGGCAGAGGGTGGGGTGGCAACCGGGTGGAGAGGAGCTATGGGGGGAGGGGAAAGAGGAACAATTGTAATAATCTGAACAATAAAGATTTATTAAAAAAATAAGACATATATTTGCTACATTTTGTTAGAAAAAAAATAACAGTTGACTAAGCAGCGTACTCAGCTTCTTAGCTGAATGGAAGTTTATTCTGGGAAAAGAAAGCTGGTGGGTTAGTGGATTAGACACTGAAGTTACTACAGTGGCTGCCCAGCGACGCGTCAGGGCACAGGACAGAGCACGATGGGGGCGAGGAGTCTGCGGTGAAGACAGCGGAGGGTTTGAGCGCCAGCGGCGCTGCTATGTACATTCTCAGCAAACCGTGTAGCTGCATGGGGCCTCAGTTTTCTACCTTGTAAAATGGGTATAACTATTGCCTTGTAAGGGTTGTTGCACATTTTTAAATGACATAATACACATAGAGAGTCAGCACAGTGTTAGGCACATCAAACTGAACGAGTGAGCTATTGTTAATGGTTCTCTTTCTCAGACGGAGGGCCGAAGGCAGGATGGCGCTCACAGGCCTGACAGCGAACGCCCTGCCACAGGCCGTTCCTGGGTGAGGCCTGTGCGCTGGGAACAGCGGGTTCGCCGTTGGCAAGACATCGCTTAAGGAATTTAAACTACGAATGTCTTGCATTTCCTCTCATGCTGTGACTGGGAATTGTTTTTGTTTGACACTATTTTTTCCTTAGTATCCCAGAAATATCCATCTTAAATGGCTTGTTTTAGCTGAATAAGGAGAAAAGTTCCAATTTTTTTTGCTGAAATGCCACTTCCTGTTATCTAGAGTTTTCCACCTGGCCCACTCCCTCCCTCCCTCCCTCCCAATAAATCCACGTCCGGATTCAGAGTTGTCTGATCGTTGGCTTCTACCTTTTCTCTCAGTCCACCAACCCCTTCTGTCCTCCTGGCTCCCTCCTCTGTGACAGCATCACCCCTTTTCATAATCTTTGGCCTGTGTTCTTCCACTGGGTCCCCTCTGCAAATCTTCAACTGACCCTTCATGACCTCCCACCCCAAGCTTCTGAGGGGCTGAAGAAGTCTCCCTGCTGACTGGCTCCATTTAAAAAAAATACACACACACACACACACACACACACACACACACACACACACTGAGTGGCCAGATTATTAAGATCTCTGAATGCATAATAAAATAATCTGGCCACTCTCTATGAATTCGTGCATGGGTGGGGTCCGATCAGCCTGGCCAAGGGGAGGGGTCATGGGCGGTTGGCCGGCCTGCCTGCTGGTTGAACTCGAGGGGACAATTTGCATATTAGCCTTTTATTATACAGGATATACACTGAGTGGCCAGATTATTATGCGTTCAGAGATCATAATAATCTGGCCACTAAGTGTATATATACTTTTTATTGATTTCAGACAGGAAGGGAGAGGGAGAGAGACAGAAACATCAATGGGCTGCCTCCTGCACTCCCCCTACTGGGGATCGAGCCCACATGTGCCCTGATGGAATCGAACCAGCAACCTCTTGGTTCATGGCTCGACACTCAACCACTGAGCCACACCGGCCAGGCGACCGGCTCCATTCAAAGCCGAGGGTAACCTGAGTCCTATGCTGCTGAGCGATCTCTAATCCCTGGTGAAAGGACTACAAGTCTGTGGTGGTTCCCACCCTGAGCCCGCACTCCACAGACACGGCTCACCCCCCGCACCCCAGGTCTCAAGGCCCTTCCTCGCAGGTGAGGGGACGGGGGGCAGGAACACAGGAGGACACCGGGGAAGCCGCACACGCCTCAGGAAACGAAAGACGCTTCGCACGAAGCATGACAGGACGTGGCACGGAATCAGTGCCCGAGCAACACACTTTCCTACACAGCCTCCGGAGAATGTGGAGAAGTGTATTCTGACGCAGGACAAGTTGCAAAAAACATTTCAAAACAGCACTTACATTTCACCAGCAAGAAGTCCCTGAACTCCTGGTGGTCCGTGAACACGGGCGGGGATGGCAGGGGCGGGCCGAAGAGCGGCACGCTTTCTTCCGAAAAGATTTTCAGCCTGCGGAGAGGAGGCCGCAGGGTTACCTGCCTCTTCTTCAGAGAATAACCGGCATCCGGACCTTGAATGTGCCCAGCTGCCCCCGTGATGGGCAGGGATATTCACGCCCCAGAAGGTGCCTTCCTGTGGCTGCCAGCACCGGGCACTGTGCTTTTGGGCAGAGGCCAGCTCTCCCTGTGTCCTGTGTGGCCCAGCCCAGCAGCCGTGGGCAAGGTTGGGCGGCCCAGCAGTCACAGCAAAGGCCACCATGGGCACCCACAGCATACCAGGGAGCACACTTGGTATTTTAAGACACGTCATCAGTGGATTCTCACCAACTTGCCAAGGTGGTATTACCCCATCCTGACATCACCCGAGGCTTAAAGATGACAGATGCTTTTTTCAAAGCCTCCACGCTAATAAGTGACAGTGGGGATTCCAACCCAAATCTATTTGGCCCAAAGTTCATGCTCTTTTTACAACATCATGATGCCCTTCACTGAGGAGCACAGCCTCGGAAAGGGGGTGCTCTGGTCAGGATCAGATGCATCCACCTGTGCCCACTGCAGAGGGCCATAAAACCCCAAAGCACCCGGCCCTCGGTCTCCCGCATGGAGCCACGTCACATGGAACACGTTTTCCCCAAAGAGAGGGTGGCCTTGAAGAAAGTTCTCTATGGCGAGGCCACATCAACTCCATCGAGAAATATCTATATCAAGAGTCTCACCACATGAACACAAATTAGCAAGCAAACGTGAGAATCAGAACCAGGGATTGACGACAAAGTCGGTACCTACCTGTAGTTGTCGTTCTGTTGATCATACCTCACTAAGGCAAAAATATCTGCGGCGATGGCTAAGGAAATTAATCAACAGCCCGATGCTCACAGCCCAAGGCCTGTGCTTTGAAAATCCCTGTGGGGAGTCATCCCACACCCGCGCTTTGTGGGCAGGGCACCTGTCGCCCTTCGGAGGACTGCTTTGAAAGAGACCACCCAGGAAGACGCAGGTTCAACCTGAGTGTTCATCCTTTGGGGAAAGAGCTAAACCTCCACATGTGCCAGGAGAGCAACATGAATAAAGCTACTAAGCAAGGAAGACGCCAGCAAAGCTAAAAGAGCAACACTGCTGCCTGGAATGCAAAGATCCCAACAGGAACCTAGTCATAGGTTTCATCGGACACATTTTGAAGAGAAAAGCAGTTCCCCTCTCCTTCTGGCTTCGGTAGAATAAACAGACCAAAACAAACCCATGTCGCTGGTGGCAGCCTCTGGGAGCCTCTACTTGGCGTGTGCTGGGCACGCTGAGCTGAAATAGTACCAACCCTCCAGGCAGCTTCCTCCCCCCAACCCTAACCACCCCCCGCGGCCCACCCCCCTCCCCCATCGCCCCAGCTTTCCTTAGCTCGGGCCACAAAGCCATCAGTTCCTCAAAGTGCTTCCCCATCTAGCCTCAGAGGAAGGAATCTGCACCCACCTTCCAGACACAAACGTGCCCCAAGCGAAACGTGTAACTAAACGAAATTCTAAAAAGAATGAGCACCCCTCCGTCACCTACAGAGCCACCCCTCCTGTCCCGCCCTGGACTGGAGAAGCTGTCCTACCGGGGCCTCTGTCCCAGCGAGCACAGCGGCCGTCCCAGCACCAGCCCCGACAGGGGGAACAATCCCCAGGGAAGGGCAGGTGCATGCGTCTTCTCCCGGCCCTCACTGGGAGGAAACTGGGCAATTTTCAACTTTTATAAACTTCCCTGCTATACTGTTAGGTGACACGGAACACGTCAAAGTGTGCAGAGCAACCTACTTCCGATGCAATCAGTCACTGGGGTCCTGTCCCCCAGCATTCTTACTGCAGTCTCCCCAAATGCCCATCAGTTGCCTTTTAGTAATTATGTCTGACTCATAGAGGCCCCATCTTTGGGTCTCACTGGCATGGTCTGTGACCGCGCCTGTCTGCCTGAGCCGAGCTCGGACATGGCAGAGAACTGCAGCAGGCCTGTGCTGGCAACATGAGCTACACAGAAATGAGAGAAAGCAAATAAAAATGTGATGAATTCTATCATTTCTCAAATTTTAAGAAATGACAATACAGCAGCTATTATGAGGACTTAGAATCAACAAAGAAATAGTATTTTGGCTTTTTATCCTCACTTGCAAGTTTTTATACCCAAAGCAAATTTCTCAGAGGATTCACTAGAATTCTTCTAATTCAGTTCTTATCGATGGACGGTAGGTCGTTTCCCTCATTTCAGAGACTACCTGAGGGAAGGGAAGAGATTTCAGAAGTCAAGGATTGTCTGGGAATTAATCCATCAGTGACTCCAAGGGATGGAGAGAGAAGAGAGAACGATCCTGAGGGAAAATCCCAAACGGGAGGTGAAAGAATCTATCAACACAAACCAATTATAACATGCAAGTCAATGATAACTCTTGGCGAGAGGGCCATTTCCGTCCCGTGAGGCTGAGTGATAGCCCACCAAACCGGAGCAGTCACAAGGCCCAGGATACGTGTAAAATGGGAGCGGATCATGGAAGGCTTAAAGGCAGGACAGGGCTCCTCTCCTTCCTGGAACACAATGGTGACGATGTCGTTCCCGATGTGGCGCTTCCTTTCCACCTGGATGTGAGCATAAATAACGTCACTGAGGAGGTCGCTCAGACCTAGCACAGAGCTGAAAAAGCAGCACAGTGCGACAGCCACACGATCACAGAGCCCGAGCCTCGGCTGGCTTTCACTCCTTGCCTCCCAGGTTTTACTAGCCGGCTCCTGGCTCTGCTGTCCCTGCTGTCCGTCTCCACCTTGCCCGTCCCAATTCAGGCCCCATGTCCTGGTCCAGCCCCTGCGGAAGCCTCCTATCCAGCCTCCTTGCCTACATGTTCTCCCATTTTACATTTCTAATCGTGTTCATCTTCATTCATCATCACCTTAGCCTGGCATCCAAGGACCCCAAACAAGAGGCACTGCATCAGAATTCCCTGGGGATGGGGCTTAGCGTGTGGATTTTTAGAAATGCTTAGTTCTGATGCAGGTACTTGGTTAAAACAAGGCCCTACCTAATCTGACCCCAGCTGACCTTTCCAAAATGAACTCCTAGACATGTGGTCAGTGGTCTTTTTTCTGTAAAGGGCCAGACAGGAAATATTTTCAGTCTTATAGATCATACTAGAGGCCTGATGCATGAAATTCGTGCACGGGGCGGGGGGGTGTCTCTCAGCCCAGCCTGCACCCTCTCCAATCTGGGACCCCTTGAGGGATGTCCGACTGCCTGTTTAGGCAGTCGGACATCCCTCTCACAATCCAGGACTGCTGGCTCCCAACTGCTTGCCTGCCTGCCTTCCTGATTGCCCCTAACTGCTTCTGCCTGCCAGCCTGATCACCCCCTAACCACTCCCCTGCCAGCCTGATTGATGTCTAACTGCTCCCCTGCCAGCCTGTTTGCCACTAACTGCCCTCCCCTGCAGGCCTGGTCCCCCCCAACTGCTCTCCCCTGCAGGCCTGGGTCACCCCCATCTGCCCTTACCTGCAGGCCCGGTCACCCCCAACTTCCCTCCTCTGCCGGCCTGGTCACCCCTAACTGCCCTCCCCTGCAGGCTTGATCACCCCCAACTGCCCTCCCTTGCAGGCCTGGTCCCACCCAACTGCCCTCCCCTGCTGGCCTGATTGCCCACAACTGCCCTCCCTTGCAGGCCTGGTCCCTCCCAACTGCCCTCCCCTGCTGGCCATCTTGTGGTGGCCATCTTCTGTCCACATGGGGGCAGGATCTTTGACCACATGGGGGCAGCCATCTTGTGTGTTGGAGTGATGGTCAATCTGCATATTACTCTTTTATTAGATAGGATAGAGGCCTGGTGCATGGGTGGGGGCCAGCTGGTTTGCCCTAAAGGGTGTCCCAGATCAGGGTGGGGTTCCCTTGGGGCATGGGGCGGCCTGGGTGAGGGGCCTGTGGTGGTTTTCATGCTGGCCACACCCCTCGGCGACCCAAGTGGAGGCCCTGGTATCTGGGATTTATTTATCTTCTATAATTGAAACTTTGTAGCCTTAAGTGGAGGCCAAGGCAGGCCAGGGCTGCAGAAGCTTGGCTTCCTCCATCACTGGGGGCAACCCAAGCCTCTTGCTCTCTTCAGCTCCGTGGCTGCCGCCATTTTTGTTGGGATTTATCTTCTATAATTGAAACTTTGTAGCCTGGAGTGGAAGCCTGGGCCAGCCAGGGTGTGCGGAAAGCTTGGCTTCCTCCATTGTCGGGGATACCCAAGCCTCCCTCCTGCTCTCTCCGAGGCCGCAGCCATCTTGATTGGGTTAATTTGCATACTCACTCCTGATTGGCTGGTGGGTGTAATGGAGTGATGGTTAATTTGCATATTACTCTTTTATTAGGTAGAACCAGTGGCCTGGTGCACAAAATTCATGCACATTAAAAGGGAATTAATTAGAGGAAATATTTTAATATTGCTATTTGCTCTTTCTCTATAATAGAAGTGTCAGAGATGAAAGAAAATTAGTAAAATGTATATGAAAATCTTCCTTCTGTCAGAGTCTGGGGCGTGCCGTGGGACCCAGAGTCAAGTTCCTGCCCACCCACGTGTGCCTCGAAATCGTGTGAGTCCCATACCCAGCCAGCCCCACCCCCATTGGGCGAGATCCAGACCTGGCCAGCCCCACTCCCATCAAGCCCCGCCGGGTGGGGGGCACAGCCTCAGGTCTCTGTCTAGTCCTGTTGGGTGAGGGGTGCAGCCTCAGGTCCCCCATCAAGCCCCGCTGAGTGGGGGGGTACAGCCTCAGGTCCCCCACCAAGCCCCGCTGGGTAAGGGGTGCAGCCTCAGGTCCCCTGTCAAGCCCCGCCAGGCAGGGGGCATGGCATGAGGTCCCCAGTCAAGTCCTGCTGGGCAGGGGGCGCAGCCTCAAGTCCCTGCTGATCACTAGTTACGGGTACCCCGCCTCCGCTGTGGGCACAGCCATCTTGTGACAGTGTGAGGGTTAATTTGCATATCACTTCTTTATTATATAGGATTATCTTTTTGCAAACACTCATCAGCCATTACTCAGAATGTTCTTATTTTAGGTCCCAGACAAGACACAAGGCCCACTGAGAGGAGTCACAGGGGAAAGGCAGCGTAAATGCAAAACACCTTTTAGGAGTCACAAACCACTCACACACATGCAGATACACACGCTCACACACGCAGATACACACACATTCACACACACAGATACACAATCCACACATGAAGATACACACATGCTCACATACAGATACACACACTCACACACAGATGCACATGCTCACACATGCAGATAAACACTCACACATGCAGATACACACGTGCTTACATGCAGATACACAGATACACACACTCACACACAAATACACATGCTCACACACATAGATGCTCACACACGCAGATACGTATGCTCACATGCAGATACACACATCCACACATGAAGATACACACGTGCTCACACACAGATACACACACACACAAATACACATACTCACATGCAGATACACACTCACACAGATACACACGCTCACACACAGATACACACTCACACACAGATACACACGCTCACATGCAGATACACACACGCAGATACACATGTTCACACACAGATACACACGTTCACACGCAGATACACACGTTCACACACGCAGATACACACGTTCACACACACAGATACACATGCTCTCACACAGACACGCGTGTTCACTGCTCCCTCTGACCCTTCATTACTTTCCGGCGAAGGCGCCAGTGGGGGTGGTTCTCCCTAAGGCTGTGGAAGGTTCCAGTACAGAGACTGCAAACAGCACCCTGAGCTGGGGCCTGAAGCTCTGCTCCTCTGTTAGCACCAAAGTCTGATTCCAGGAAGCAGGCGGAGCTTTCTGCTGTCAGTCACGTGTGAGGGCCTGCGGCCCAGGTGCCTGCGCTTGCACCCACCTGCTGCTTGTTCTCTTTGGAGTACGGCAGCATGGTGGACACGTGGAACATGATCTCGTGGCCTTGGTAGAGAGTATAGACCGAGTGGATCCCTGTGGTGTCATCTGTAAAACACAAACACGCACTGAGCGGGCGCAGCGAACGCGGGGCCGGAGGAAGGGTCTCCATGTGAGACAGACGAGGGGGCTGCATACAATCAGATGGTCCTGAAGGTCCCTCTGGACTATCCGCCTGCGGAGCAGCAGTGTGAAGGCCGCCCCGTGGACAGACCTCCTCCCCCCCTCTCTGCTCGCTTGCTGACAGATTCGTGCCTTGCCTCCGAGTCGAGGATGGCGTGAGAAGCCGGGGCTACAAAGGAGAGTGTGCGGTAACTCCTTGCCTTCCAGTGACTGCTAGTGGACAGGATGTAACACAAGATGACACACAAATACTGATCCTGTGTCCATAAACACGGGCAGAACTGCACAGCGACCCCGTGCCCATTGTATTGAGTTTTGATTGCACGGAGCTCCGTGTCTAGGTGTGGAGCTCAAATCCCCTCACCCTCTTCCCCCCACGCGGGTATAAATTCAGTTACAGACAGGCTGGGGCGGAGGCCGGCGAACGCCAGCGGAGCCGGTCCGAGGCGAGCTTACTTTTGGTGTCCAGACCGCCGCGGTAGCCCGTCCAGCCCTTGAGAGTGACAGTGTCGCCCAGCAGGTGTAAAAATTTTTGAAAAGCGTCACTTCCAACTTCTGTGGAAAAGGGAAGGTGTGAAGGAGGTGCGGCAGCAAGTCCCGTTCTCTAGCTGAAGCTGCTGAAGAACCAGCTCTGCGGATGGCGCGGCAGGAAAGGGAATGGGCCCGGCAGCAGGGCCCACGGCTCCCAGGAGCCACGGGAAGGAGGCCACGGCATCAGACTAACCGGCCTGCCCTGCCAGCGGGGCCACAGGGGGTTCGCACTGCGAGGTAAAGCATATGACCGTTTCCACGAGTAATAGAAGGTACTGAACATGAAAAGTGCTAAAGAACAGGAAATGACGCCATCTTACAATTCTCCCAGCCCTGACTTCCCAGAGAAGAGCCCTCCGCTGCTCCCGATTATGCAGAACCAGCTTCTTCCCACCCCACATCATTTCCCACCGAGACCTGGGGCAGGTTAAGTGACCGGTAAGTATTTATCAAACGAACGAAACTGGGCAACACCTGCCCTACCCAATTTACCCTGGGAATTTACCCCACAATTTCCCAAAACAGTGCTCGGCAAACTCATTAGTCAACAGAGCCAAATATCAACAGTATGACGATTGAGATTTCTTTTGAGAGCCGAAAACCGACTTCTGCGCATGGGCCACGAAGTTTCAATCGCACTGTACGTGTGCGCCCGCACGTGGTATTCTGTGGAATAGCCACACTCAAGGGGCCAAAGAGCCGCATGTGGCTCGCGAGCCGCAGTTTGCCGACCACTGTCCTAAAGCTACCGGCAGTTTCTTGGCATTAAAGGCTCCACCTCCACCGGCAAGTTCGGTCTCGGTCGTCAGAGCTGCAACGAGGGGAGGGGGGGCCCATCAGCAGGGGAGACACTCACCGTTGCTGAACATCTCGTCATCGGTGAGCTGCCCGTCTTTGGCAAAAAGAACCCCGAATTTGAAGTTCACAGAGCCCTTCAATAAGACAACAAAAGGTGGTGACTTTAATCTCGTCAACAGAGCATGCCCAGTTATGCGACGTCGTTACCCAGGGACACGGCCGTGACAGACTGGACCCTGGGGGATTACTTCCTCCCCTCTATCTCAGTTTGACCAACACGAAGAACAATCACGCCTTCGTTTTTGTGGATGCTGAGTGTACAGGTGACACTTTGCTTTTAGGAGTCCACTCATTTGTAATGTCATTACTAACGGTGCCACAGGCGGCCAGCCAGGTCCATTCTGCAGCAAACAGAGCTGAAGGTAAGTGGCCCCCAGAACTCACAGGCTGGTACCACCTTCCGACCAACCCACCCGCAGGGCCCAGACCCCAGGCAGCACAGGGGAGCTCCGTGCAATCAAAGCTCAATACAACAGTCCGAGGCTGAAACCTGTGGACTCTTAGAAATAGAAATGGAAACGGTAGCTCATTTTCCCCAATTTCTAAAGACATTTAACCTCAAGAAGTCACAAAACAGATATGGGGGGAAGGCAATCAAGAAGAGCTAGAACAGAGAAAGACAAGTACCAAACGATTTTACTTACTGGTATATGTGGAATCTAATGAACAAAATAAGCGAACAAACAAAATAGAAACAGAGTCATAGGTACAGAGAACAGACTGACGGCTCTCAGAGGGGACAGGGGTTAGGGGCTGGGTCAAAAAGGTGAAGGATTCCAGGGTGGGGAACATCTGGCCCACGGGCCCTAGAAGGCCCTCAAAATCATTTGGTCTGACCCTGCCAAGGCATGAGAGGCGAGGTACTTAAATGTTTGACCAAACATAGCAGGCTAATTTTTAAGTTGATAATTTTGTATGGCTCGCGAATCATGTTATTGGTGGGCATACAAATGGACCTTGGCAGAAAATGGCTCCCCACCTCTGGAATCATGAAGCAGAACAAAACAAAACAAAAAAACTCATCGACACAGACAACAGTATGGGGATTACTAGAGGGAAAGTGGGATGGGGGCAGGTAGAAGAGGGTAAAGGGGAGAAATGGTGATGGAAGGAGACTTGGGACGGTGAACACCATGTATTATAGAATCATACACCTGAAGCCTATATGATTTTATTAACCGATGTCACCCCAGTAAATTCAATAAAAAGTAAGTAGCTAGTACAAATGTTCAGTTCACCATCCTCAACTTTAAACACTGGACTGAAATCAGGTCCTGCAGGAATGATACCCAATGCAAGGTAATAGCTTCTACAGAAGAGGAATGAGGTCAGAGAACTCAGTGTATTTCAGAGAAGAAGGGAGAGATAGAAACATCAATGATGAGAGAGAATTATTGATCAGCTGCCTCCTGCATGCTCCACACTGGGGATCGAGCCCGCAACCCGGGCATGTGTCCTGACTGGGAATTGAACTGTGACCTCCTGGTTCATAGGTCGACGCTCAACCACTGAGCCACGCCGGCTGGGTGAGCTCAGTGCATTTTTAAAAAAATATATTTTATTGATTTTTTAGAGAGAGGAAGGGAAAGGGATAGAGAGTTAGAAACATCGATGAGAGAGAAACATCGATCAGCTGCCTCCTGCACACCTCCTACTGGGGATGTGCCCGCAACCAAGGTACATACCCTTGACCGGAATCGAACCTGGGACCCTTCAGTCCAAAGGCCGATGCTCTATCCACTGAGCCAAACCGGTCAGGGCGCTCAGTGTATTTTTAATAGTTTTTTTTCCCCTTAAGCCACAGGTGAGTTTATAGGTCTTCATTATATTAGCCTCTATACTTTGTTTTTATACTTCTTGAAGTATTTCCTAATGGAGTAAAATCTAGGGTTGGAAAAGAATTAACCTTTACAAGGCTGTCTGATCCCCCACTTGCCGGGGGAATTTTTGTGGTCCGCTAAGGGGCAGACCAGAATCGGAGGTGTTAAAAGCACTGGCCGTGGGGGCAGAGGCGGGGGGTCAGGGCACAATGCCAGGCGTCAGGACAGCTACACTCCGGAGCCAAGACTTGGAATGTCTAAAGGTCTCAGACAGTTTCTGTCCCCAACACACCGAGGGGCCGATGCACACCCACCAGTAACCGCAGTTTCACACGCAGTGATTTTCTATGTGGAGCAGGGACAGGGAGGGCGCCCACACTAGCCCCTCCACCTGCAGCCCTTCCTCAGCTCCTTCCATGGGGGCCATTCCCATCACGCGGTCTCAGCTCAAATGTCCATTCCAGGGAGGCCTTCCCTGATCTCCCCAAAGAGTCACCCTCCCCCAGTGTCCCTCTCCATCACAGCACCTTGTTTGTTTTTCTAAGAGCACCGTTCACACTCTGATGCTTTCACTGAACTTGCATGTCTGTCTGTTCTACCACTGGAACCTAAGTCCTGGGAAGGAGGGATCGTACAGGTCTGACTTTCCGTCGACTCTGCAGGGCCCACCACAGTGCCGGCTGCACCGAGAGGGTGTAGAGACTCATGGCCTAACTGTGTGCAGAATAAACGAGAAAAGAAACAAACGGGTCAGATACAGCTTCTTTTTCACAAGCTGCTTCCAGTGTTGGGTAAACTCTCAGCGTTCTGTCGGGATCTCCGCGTCAGGGTTCTATACTCTACCTCCCTTCTCTGGCAATGCTGCTAGTGATCACACGGCTCCAGGACTCTGGCACCTCCTCCTCCACTCTCAGTGGTCCCTTCAAAAGCACCCACAGTGGCGTGGGGTCCACAGAGGCTTGGGGTTCTCAGAAGAAAAGTGCAGAGACTAAGCAGAGGTTCTCACACCTGACCGACCAGGCGTCGGAATCACCTTGTTGGCTTATTAAAATGGAGTGCCAGCCAGCTGGTGTGGCTCAGTGGTTGAGTGTCAACCCATGAACCAGGGTTCCATTCTGGGTCAGGACACATGCCTGTGCAGGCTCGGTCCCCAGGAGGGGACGTGCAGGAGGCAGCCGATCAATGATGTTTCTCTCTCCCTTTCTCTCTGAAATAAATAAAAATGTATTAAAAATAAAGAGTGCCAGGCTCCACTCCCAGAATTTCCAAGTCAGTTCTGGAATCGGGCCCAAGAATGAGTATCTCTGACAAGCTCCCTGGTGATGCCGAGGCTGTAGTCCAGGGACCCACTGGAGAACCACTGGACCACAGGAGCAAGCCAGCAGGCTGTCAGGAGGCCTGGGACCAGGTGCAGCTGACCTGACAGCTGGCTAGCAGATGGCAGAAGGTCTGGGTCAATGGCCAGAGCACTGAGCTATGAACTGACAGCCTGTTAGAACCAGAGGGGACCCCAAGGTCCACCAAATCCACTTCCATTTTACAGGCAGGACAGCGGAAACCGGGGGAAGGCCAGGCTGCCCGAGGCCAGTACCAGGTGAGCGGTGGGACCGGAGCTGGAAGCCGGGCCTCCACTGCTCTTTCCCATCCCACGCCACCGTCTTCTCGGGATGGTTGTGAACTGAGTGAGGCTGAGTTACATGCAGAAATGAGACCCTCTGCTGACTAATCACTGGCCACAGCTTTTATGGGGCTGCCCTGTGACTGCCCCTGCCACCAGGACCCCTGCGGAAAACCCTCCCACTTCGGGGCGGCTCCGGAGGCTGGCTGGGAAGCTGGCAGGACTAAACGAATGAGCGTGGTGGTAGAGGAAGCCTGAGAAATGTGTGGATTAGGGACTGTCTCGAAGCAGTGTCAGCAGGATGTCCTGATGGGTCAGACATGGGCTGAGAGAGAGAGACGCTAGGATTTTTCCAAGTTTGGCCTGAGCAACGGGACGAATGATATGACCACGTACCGAGAGGCATAGTATGCACAACGGTAATTTATTTACTCAAATTGCCGATTTATACTATTTTAGGTATTTCTCTATGTTAATGATGTACTTAGAAAACATTTTTTTAAAGTGGGGCACAGGGCCTGGAACCACACAAATACATATGGCGTTTCATAACCGAGTGTGTGATAAAGTGCAGACACCTACTTCAATTGGATGAAAATTAAAATCTCGTACCTGCACCGATCCCGAAGTTAAACGTGAATATCCCAAGCAGATTTGAGTAGCTTGGCTGTTTGCATCTCTACAGTGGCTGCACAGAAACCCCTGAACCACCCAAGAAACCGTGCCAGGAAGTGGACTCACACTGCGAGTCCATGGAGAGGTCGGACCGGAAGGAGGGCGCGGTTATACACACGGACGCCGGGCACAGAGGGACAGGCGGCTCAGCAAAGTACTTACCTCTTGTTCTTCGAGAACCAGCAGGTCCTGTCAAACAAAGTTTCAAAAGTTATGCCTGTGCTTAGCAGCGATCCTTGTATTTTGACTTCCTATGAAAGCCGCGCTTTAATTTACTGAAGTTTATACCCCCGCCCAGAAGTGCTTTAAACATTTAAATTTAGCTCTACAGATTTTTACAAAGTGCCTGGTCGTTTCAGAAAGTCACACTATCTGGAAACAGAAGGTGCCTGGCCGTGGGAAGGAAGACACAGACCCCTAGGTCCCCGTGCATCCACAGCCGGCCTTGCGCACACTGCCTCCCGGGAGGTTCCGGCCAAGAAAAATGCTGCTGGAAACGGACAAATCACATTTCCAAACAGCCGCCACTTGGCAGAAAGAGGCCTTCTTCGTAATGCAGGCGGCTTAGTTCTATTGACTTCTTGGATCCAGGGATTTGTAAGAACTCTTTCCCCTAAACCCAAAGCCTGCTGCTCACGGCTGCCTAAGGGAACGAAGTCTGCAGACACCTGGTGAGAGCCGGGGAATCAGTGCTGCCAGGCGGCACACTCACGTGCGCGCACACACACACACACACACACACATACACACGCATGCACGCACACGCACACACACTGGGCAAGCTCCCAGGAATAGTTACTTGTAAGGGGAAGAGAGCTGGACCGTGAATGCAGGGACAGCACGAACGTCCTTGCTGTGCTATAAACAGCAGAGGCTGCTGTGTCTCGCTTACTTGTCCTCTTTTCTATGGAAGGCGAGCAGGCAGGGGCGACTGGGCAGAGAGAGCTCAGCAGCAGCCACGGGAAGGGGCACCAGTGCGCTCTGTGGGTTTTGGGGTGCACAGTGTCTGGGGATCACATCCCGCCACAAGAAGGAAAGGGTTGATAAGCCATACGATGACGTACCAGAGGCACACCGACTTATAATTCTAACTGTTCTCATGTTTGCTATAAAAATTACTTCCAAGCCTAACAGGGCTTACTGTTGCTTCAAGCTGGACCTCGCACACCTGGTTGTGCCTCAGTTCCCTTTGGTCCAGCACAGCGTTCTACCTGAATCACAGCTCAACAAGCACATTCCGTATTTATTTACTTATTTTTAAAATACATTTTTATTGATTTCAGAAAGGAAGGGAAGAGGTGGGGGGAGAGAGAAACATCAATGATGAGAGAGAAACCTATTACCCCCCCCCCCCCACTGGGGATCGAGCCCACAACCTTGGCATGTACCCTTGACTGGAATCGAACCTGGGACCCTTCCGTCCGCAGGCCAACGCCCTATCCACTGAGCCAAATTGGCCAGGGCCACATTTCGTATTTATTACTTTAAAAAAACCTCCAATTCCACATACTCTACATCACTCAGTACAAGGAGTGGCTTTTAGGCCAATAAGATCCTTCTGAACACACCCCTCTCGGTTCATGGGTGGAGGAGCCTATCGCTAGCCGGGAGAACACAGACTCCCGGCCTGCCCCTCGGGCCTGGCATCCCAGAATCTCAGTGTGAGTTCTCCAGGACCTAACACGGATCAAAGTGGACCAATTATGAAGCAGAAAGTTCTGTTACCTTCTGTATCTCAGGATGAAAAATTTCCCTGGGGCCTTTCTCAAATTTGTCCAGATTCATGGCACTGAAACAGAACAGAGAGCATGAGGCAGGCGCGGCAGGAGCGGACGACGCGAGCAGGTCTCGGCTCCTGAGGGAAGCTAGAGAGCGTCTCCTAGGAAACCGTGGGAGGCCTGGCCCACAGGAAACGGACCAGCGAGGGAGGAACCCAGGAGTAACGATGTGAACGCATGACAGTGACCACACACCACACTGTTCTTTCCTTATATAACTGGCCCCCGATGACACTGCGATGGTGAGAGAGGGAGGGAGGAATCGAGAGCGTTCCTTTGGGCAACCTTGAGTAATCTTCATGATTCTTACTTTTATTTCCTAAAGGAGTGACTCATTGGCATTTACAGAGTGAGTCATGATAAACTGAGATGTAATGAAGGAAGATGACCTGGTATTTCTTTCTTCCTTTGGTAATTCCTCTGCCACTAATGGCAAAGACCATCCTGAACAGGGTTGTTCTTTGTTTTACTTGGGACAAGCAATGCGCATGTCCTCCCGCCTTCGCCCCTGGAGAGGAAAAACAAGGCCATTGAACCAGATGACCTCTGAGGCCCCTTCAGCCAGGATTCCTCCGCTCCGCTCGTAAGTGACAGGCAAACACAAGAGCTGATGTTAAAGCGTGTACTTACTCCAGGCCCTCTGCTAAATGCTTTACATGGACTGTCTCATTTAGTCTCTGCGAGGCAAATACTAGTTTATCCCCATTTTAAAGATGAGGAAACTGAGGCTTAGTCCAAAGCTGTTAAGCAGTAGAGCCAAGATTTGAACTAAGGCTTTTCTGACTCCATAGTATTTATATTTTAATTTTCTTTTAAGTTTTCAAGTTCACGATTGCAACAGATAAAGATAAACTTTTTTTTTCAATTGGCAGAAACTGTAGAAGTTTTCCTTTTTCACATCTTTAAAAATACTTTCTTGCCAAAGCTTGCTCTGGCTGAGTGGACTGAGAGGAGAGAGCCCTACTCATTTAACTAAATAAAATTATAACTGCATGAGACCCCTTTAAATATAAAGAAGAAAGGTGCTGGAGTAACTTATTTAAAAAAAAAAGATTCACAACAATCTTAAGCCACTATAATTCAAAGTGCTCCTTTCAAAGCAAGTTAAGATTTAGAATCAGCCAGATATTTCTGTGCACAACAAAAATGTCAGCCTCTTCCCTGCTCTCTTCACCGGAGCTTCAGACTGAGGAGAAACATCAGGAAGACCAAATCAAGCTTGGAAATGAGATACGAAACTCTTTACTTATTTTTTAAAATATGTTTTTATTTATTTCAGAGGGAGGGAGAGGGAGAGGAGAGAAAGAGACCGATGATGAGAAAGAATCATTGATTGGCTGCCTCCTGCACGCCCCACATTGGGGATGGAGCCTGCAACCTGGGCATGTGCCCTGACCTGGAATCAAACTGTGACCTCCTGGTTCATAGGTCAACACTCAACCACCGAGCAATACCGGCAGGGAGACACTTTTCACTGCTTAATCTCAGTGCCGTCCATCCGCCAGAGGCAATCCCAGCCGCTGGATGGAGTCTGCACGCTAAGGGCCCTCTGGCAGCTGGGAGCTGTGGCGGGGACACTGCAAACACCACCCCTCCCACCACCCAGGCTGCAGCTGGAGGAGGAGTGACTGGAGGCCCCTGGGAAAAGCTGCCACATCCCCCGCTGGCACAGTAGTGGTCACGGCCATGCCCCAGAGCCACGTGGCCTTGGGCTTCCATCCCAGCTCTGTGGTCCCTGAGCCGAGATCTCTGTCCAACCCCCCGCACCTCTCTGCGGCTGGGACCCCTCTCCCCGAGCGCAGACGGGAAGTCTCCTTGTGGAGCAGGTTTCAAGAGTGACTGAGAGATGCTCGTAGAGCACTCAGCACAGCGCCTGGCAGACAGGCTGCTGGCACTGTGACGCTGTCGCACCGCAGCTGCCGACAAAGCAGCAGGCCCATCTGAGCGGGGGCATTCTCAGGGGACTGCCCCCCCACAGGACACGGGAGGGACCGACAGGGAAGGGGAGGCGGCTGGACGGGGAGCAGCTCCATGCTCCGTCCACTTACCTTTCTGTTTGGTGAAGAATAAGAACATTCTTCCCTGAGAAGCATTTGCTGACCTACGAGTTTCTGTTTCAGAGCAGAAACATGAAAGGAAAAGTATTTCCTGATTTTCTTTACGAAACCACACTACCTGTGTGCATGCGAGGGGCAGGAAGCAGGCAGCTAAAGCGATCCTGAGGTGCGAAGAGCGACACTCGAAATCGGGACCGGGACCGGGCCTCAGGCAGCACACAGCAGTGCGCGCCCGGCTGGCTCCCGAGCCTCCACTTCCTCACCTATACAACGGGGACAGGAACAACTGCCGTAGGGCTGCCGTGAGGACCACATGAGCTACTGCGTGGCAGACTTGGGAGAACAGCGCACGCAGCCACGGCTCAGGAAGGCAGAGCTGACAGGGTGACCCCGGGAAACCACGTATACAGGCTCCTGGGTTGGGGTTCCACTCGGCGGCACTCACCTTAAGATGGACTTCACAGAGAGCGTCTTGGTGGGGCTGTAGGGAAGGCATATTTTCTGGGTGCCCTGGAAAGTCAAAACGCCTGGTCAGGTCAGCGAGATGCTTGGCCATCCCCATCTCTGAAAGCGCCCTCCCTGGTCGCTTAAAGGAACCCCGTCCGGCCTTTCTCCTTTCCCTTCAGCGGCTTGTCTATGAGTGAAGAAATTACATGACGCAGAATCTTGCTCAGACTGGACAGCGTCTGCCCTCCCCCGGCCCAGCACTCATGGGTCTCGGCATTACGGACTCTGCCACGGACGGACTGACGGGTCCCCCGGGGCCTTCGGTGTTGTGAGCAGATGGGCCGCCTGAGCCAGCCGAGAAGGGGGTTTGGTCTCTGAGCCGAGGGTCAGATCAGCCCCGAAGATCATGAAAAGAAACAGGCCCCCAGGTGGTAGCCCCAAGTCCGAGACTCGAACGAGCAATCACGGAATCTTGCAGAAGGCCTGTGTGATGTGTCCTCTGCTTCCCGTCGGGAGCCCGTTTCCTCTCGCTCAGTGAGCACCCACTGTGACGAACGCAGGGAAGTGCCCCAGTAGAGGCTGGGAGCGTGGCAGGGAATGAACGAAGGATCCACATCGTTTGTGGTGAAGGAAAACATAAATGGCCAATCCCGCGAGCCCTGGGCTCCCCCTCCACGTGGGCAGTTCACGAGGAGCTGCAGGGGCTGGATCCTCTCTATTCCATACGCCCCCCTTAGGCTGCCCTCGGCTTCTCTACAAAAATGCCTTTCCATCAGATTGTTACCTTAAATCTGCCTAAAAAGAAGACATTTCTGACAGTTACATGGACGTTTACATAAACAGAAGCACAGCACACAGGTTAAGTGGGGATGAAACTCCAGGCCCAAGCCGGTTACTTACCGTTTTCCTCCAGAGAATTGCACGGTACTGAGGGACTCGCTGGTTGTTCTGGTCAGAAAGGGTCACGGACAAGAAGAAGGGGCTCTTCTCGGCATCGTTTCCAATGTAGTTCTGATGGACTGGGGAAGAGACAGGCTTAGACAGTGACAACGCAATGGCTCCTCCAGTCCCCGGGGCGGGGACACGTCGGGTGGTACCCAGCCCTTCGCACACGGTCGGGGAGCAGCAATCCCACACCCAGCTGAGACAGAACCTGATCACTCTCTAGAATCCCGCACTCCCAGTCCCCCAGCCAGGGACTGGTTCTGGGATGAGCATATGACCATTCTGGCCAATGAGACGGGAGGAGAAACGTGTCGAGAGGTTTCTGGAAAGGCGTCCTCACTCTTGCAGATGGCCTTCCGGGTGAACTCTGGATGGTGGTGTCTCGCAGTGATGCCTGGAATCGCTGCGACCATTTGTGACCCCGAGGAAACCCAGCCTTGATGACATCACAGAGCCTGTGGCTCCCCCTCACCCCCCTGAGCCTGGCCTCCCTCTGGGTTTCTCATTAGATCCCTTACTGCTTCAGCCAGTTGAGGAAGCTGAGGCATCCACACCATCTTCCTCCCGTCATCACTGCTCCAGGACTGTTTTGCAAGCATTTGGGAGGCTGACCACTTGCCACTGATGTCTTTCTTTGTAACCAAGTATGCCTGGCCAAGCAGGTGAGCTTCTTCGCACAGTACAGGACCAGATTGTTTAAAAAGACACCTTTTGGGTCTGGTCACTCTCATTTTACAGTTCAAGCATCACATCTTCTACAAACAAATGTATTAGTCCGATAAGAAATGAGTCTAACTCAGTTCTAATCCCACAGCAGCGCCCGTTCTTCCATTTCCTCTGCTGTGAGCCACACTCCTGCCTCCCACCTTTCCCCGTATGTTCGCTAGAGCCCTTCACTGTACCTGTGTGTCACCCTTCATGACGGGGCTCCCGCCACGTGCCAGGCAGCAGGCTTAGGGCTCTTCCTGTCTATCTCATCGCAACGTCTGTCCAGACCTCCTAGGTGAGTACGAGTAACACCCCCACTTCACAGATAAGGAAACTATGTCTCAGAAAAGCAGGGAGTGGCAGGTGTAAGGTCCTATGGTGAGTAACAGTGGAGCCAGGATTCAAACCCACAAAGGCAGGGGCTGTGACTGCCTTTTCCAGCTCTACATTCGCCCTGGAGCTCAGGGACCCATTTCTTTCCCTCACTGCCTTGAACTGTGTCCAAACCCCACTACAGACAGGGCACTTGCCTTGTTAAATCTAAAGTTGCTTTCCACCCTGCAAATTCTTCTATGTCTCGAATCACTCATTCAGATGATCTGATCCCTTTTATTCCCCAGGGACAAAAACGATTGCCCCCTCAAAAAACGTAGTGCCCTTAAACTGCTTAGTGTCACACAGATAGGGCACTTGCAAATCACACCAACACTGATTTTCATTTTGAATGCCCTTCCCTCCCAGCCACCAGGATGGCATACTTACCTTGTCCTAAAAAATACTTGAAGTACCATCTGGTGTGGTATTCCGGGTTCTCTAAGTGCACGGCTGTTCGCCAAGTCCCTGGCAGAGCAGTGGCATTCTGCAACAGAACAACGTTGTGCCATGAGGAGGCTTATTTAGAAAGTAAACAAGAAGCTGACAATGAACCAGAGGCCAAACAACCGGAAAAGTCATGGTTAAAAGCACATGAACAGCCCTAGCCAGTTTGACTCAGCAGACAGAGCGCCGCCGGACTATGGACTGAAGGGTCCTGGGTTGGATTCCGGTCACGGGCATGCACCTCATTAGCAGGCTCAATCCCCGGCCCTGGCGGTGGCATGTGCAGGAGGCAACCAATCGATGTGTCTCTCTGCGTCTCTCCCTCCCTTCCACTCGCTCTAGAAATTGATGGGAAAATATCCTCGGGTGAGGATTAACAACAACAAGAAGCACACAGACTGGGCTGTGCCCACGTTGTCATTAGAAAAGACGCTCAGTCTAAACGGCATCACAGGAGCATCCGGGGGTGTGGGGGCAAAGGGACCAAGCGACCCAGTGGGCTCAGCTATTTCTGACCTGAGTACAACTTGGGTTTAAAGTTTCTCTCCTTTCTGGTCCGAAGCTTCCGCAATACTTGGGAGCTGGTGCCCCCTAGAGGCACGCCTTTCTGTTTGTCGCCCTGGAAGGCACATTTCACCTGCAAGATATCTCTCCAGCATCTTGAGTTCATATTCTTTGTAGAATTTTAAAAATTTATCATAAAAATTACTCAATTAATGTGGAAAATACAGACAATCATAATAAGTAACCGGAATCCTCTGTCCAAAGATAATCGTTATTAATGATTTGGTATGATTTCCTGTAATGTTTTTCCTACGTGTGCAAACATATGTCATTTTGCCCCAATGGAATCATATGAATATACAATTTAAAACTCCTTTGGTGTCTACATTGTGCCATGTGTATAGACAGACTGCAGGAACATGCTTTTCTTTCTTAAGATTTTAAAATAGATTTTGAGAGAGAGAGAGAAAGAAAAAGAGAGAGAGAGAGAGAGAGAGAGAGAGAGAGAGAAACATTAATTGGCTGCCTCCTGCACACCCTCTACTGGGGATTGAGCCTGCAACCCAGGGATGTGCCCTGACTGGGGAGTGAACCCACAATCTTTGAGGGCACGGATGACGCCCAGTCAGCTGGGCCACACTGGCCAGGGCTGGCACAGGCTTTTCTGGCTCGGACATGTCTTAGTGATTTCCTAGATGTCTGTGGTCAGTTGCTTTATCACGCTGAAGTTTCCTTCAAATCCAAGTTTACAAAGAGGCTCTTCTTGGGAACGACTATTGAATTTGACTGAAGGCCTTTTTGGGTGACTAGTGAGAGAACAGGTTAAATGAGGGAAACCTCAGGGGTGTAATGAATCACACTACTAGCTCTGGGGTGCCGAGAGGTTCTTAGACTTCTGGAGTGCGCCCACTCGGCCCGGGGTGCAGGACTCTCCTGATGCTGGGTTTAGGGCACCCGTCGATGTGTCCTGCTTGTCAGGAGACAGAGCCGCGGGTTCCTCCTCCGTATGCGTTTGTCATGCTTTTAGGCGGGTGTTTCTGTATAAAGTGGACGGGGTGCCTCTGTCTCTCTCATGGCTCAGGAAATGCAGACACTCAGTGAGCGAGCTCTGCGTCCCAGGCACCAGGCGGGCACTTCCTGAGAACCGGCTCCGCAGCATCTCCACCAGCTTCCTGAGGCCTGGAGAGCGGCAGCACGTGGGCTCTGGTGGCAGAGGTGCGCCGTGGAGCGGAAACAGAAACCAGGCCCATTCCAGAGGCGTCTTTCCATTTTAAAAGTCTTAACCTTACGTCATCTTCTGTGTCCTTCTTAACGTTCTGCCTTTTTAATCCATCAGGGAGTGAAAAAGTACGTTAACGTATCTTAGTATTATCGTGCTTTTTATTGAATTTTCTTGAATTTCAAAAATTCAGCGATTGATGTGGACATATAAAGGCCATGAGAGTAGGAAGAGCGCATGTGTGTGCCCTTTACCAGGCCCACCTGCTGTTAACATTGTGTCCACGGATTCATCTGTTCCCCTCTCCTCCCTCTCTCTACACACACACATACACACACACACACACACACACACACACACACACACACACACACCATTTCCTCAGTCCCTTAATAAGCTGCCTAAAGAATAGCCCTATATTCCTAAAGGCTTCAGGGTGTACGTCCCAAGAAGAGGGATGTTTCTTACACAAGCACAGCTAGCTTCATCAACATTCAGGAGCCCAGAGGTTTGTCTGCAGCACTTCCAGGCCACAGAGGCACGGGAACACGCTCTTTGACACCAATAAGGAAAACAGGGGAAATACTCTGATGAGAATGTTTTCGAGGCAACTGAAGTTTAACACTCCAAACACCCACACTTATTTCACGCCCTTTTACTTTATTTTAAAAATATATTTTTCTTGATTTCAGAGAGGAAGGGAGAGGGAGAGAGAGAGAAACATCAATGATGAGAGAGAATCATTGATCAGCTGCCTCCTGCACACCCCACGCTGGGGATTGAACCCACAACCGGGCATGTGCCCTAACCAGTAAAGGAACCGTTACCTCCTGGTTCAGAGGTTGATGCTGAACCACTGAGTCATGCCGGCCGGGCTCATGCCCTTTTAGATAATTGTTTGCTACGAGGGATTATGAAATCATGACGCTGAAATCTGTGCTGCAGACAGGCCTGGGCGCGCCCACGTGCCGAGGTAGCCCTGAGACTAAGCACCCGCACACGTGTGCGTCAGGGTCCACAGCCCACAGTGCTCCCACTGCCTGCATTGTCTCTTTTACCCCATGGGCAGACACTGGGGGAGGTGGAGGAGGAAGACTGCGTCTGGCCGAGACATTCTGAACTCAGTCGAAATCCATACAGTACACCCTCCTGGAATCTGCTTGCCTTTAAGCAGGGAATCCGCACGCTCACACCCCAAATCCGATCGCGGCTCATCGAACGCCTATGGGTTTTCAGTCTCCTCTACAGTGAGCTCCATGAGGGAGGGCACCATTGAAACTGCCTTTACGTCCACTTCTAGGTTACATTGCTGAGAGGACACAGGCAGTAAGGAAGATGGCTTAAAAAAATAGACTAAAATTTTCTAAATTGCAAATACAAATATAAGCTACTTAAAAAAAAGTGAAATCGCACAAAAATTAAAACCCTTTTCTGTCCCCCACCCTCCATGCCCAGTCCACTTCCTTCCCCTATATACCCACACTACCAGATTGTGCCAATAGTCCCAGATCTCTCTGAGTTTACAAAGATGTGCTTACTTTATACATAAATACATAAATACACACATAACATCCACATTCACACACACACCTGTATACATACATGCGTACATACATATATACATGTAAATATCTACACATAGCATTTGTTTTCATAAATGAGACGGTATCATAGATATTATACTAAAACATGTTGTTGTTTTTTTCACTAAGGAAAATACCTTAGAAATATTGCCATGTCAGCACATATGGATCTACCCTGTCCTTTTTAACAACTATACAGATTCTTTTAAAAAAACCAAACACTTCAGTTGCATATCGATGTATACTAGTAAAATACGTAAAGAGCAGAAAAGGGCCTAAAGTGGCAAGTTAAGGCCCCCAACTCCTTCCCGACCTCCCATTTTCATTCTCCACAGGAAATGGCTATCAAACTCATAGGTGCCCTTCTGGAACTTTCTTACATACTGATGAGCATATTTATCTTTTTTTTTGCTGTTTTAAGGAAATGGGGTGGTATCGTACGAATCATTCTGGAACTCGCTTTTCTGTCTAACACTGTACATGAGACATTTTTCTGTGGTGTTACATCTATCTCCACCTCGCCTTTCCAACAGCTGGGAAGCATTGCATTGTTCAAATGGATCATAATTTCCATAATCACTCCTCTGCTGAAGGAAATTGAGGGAGTTCCCAGGTGTGGGTGTTCTTTCTGTCTTAAATAATGCTGCCACACACATCCTCACAATAGAGCTGTGGCTAAATGCTGTGTGCATCTTCAATGACTGCTAATGGCCCTCCCAAAGACTGTACCCAGCCCTGACCGGTTTGGCTCAGTGGATAGAGCGTCAGCCTGCGGACTGAAAGGTCCCAGGTTCGATTCCGGTCAAGGGCATGTAACTTGGTTGCGGGCACATCCCCGGTAGGAGGTGTGCAAGAGGCAGCTGATCGATGTTTCTCTCTCATCGATGTTTCTAACTCTCTATCCCTCTTCCTTCCTCTCTGTAAAAAAACAATAAAATATATTAAAAAGAAAAAAAAGACTGTACCCATGCACATATCCCCCAACAGTCTGTGGAGACTCCTCCCGTGCCAGGAGGACAGATCTGTAAGGAGCTGAAAGTCCGCCCCTGCCCTGCCAGATCCTAATTGATATACAAGGAGCTGTCAGGGAGGCCCCCAGGGCGCCACCCAGGGTCACACTCATTTCAATTAATAATCAGAGGAGCTCACAGATGGCAGGGGAAGCACAAGGTAACCAACGCTTGGCGGCGGGGGGCGGGGGGAGCTAACAGGCAGGTGACAGAATCAAGATGTTGGGGAAACTCCTGACAAGTAGCGATTACAGACACACTGAGGAGATTCGATTCAGTGGACAAGGCAAAACCGCACACTGAGGTGCAAATACAAACTGCAGGTGCAGCGTACAGGGCGGGCGGGCCGCTGCTAGGGGGCAGGCGCGTGTCCCCACTCCACCCTCCAGGAAGTGGAGGCTCACAGGCGTCGTCATAAACTGGTAGGTGATAGAGCTGAGGTCTGAACCCAGGTTTGTTTGACTCCAAAATTGTCCCCGCTACACATGATGTCGCCTCACAGCCATTAACAGCTTGGGTGGGGGAGGGTGCTGTGGTTTCCCATGAGTCATCAGGCTTCATAAAAAGGGGAGAGGACTGGCCTGCTCCACTCGTGCCTGAGGGGGGGGTGGGGCTGGGTTCAGATGTGAGCACTTCAATTTAAAAGGCTCGTTAGGACCTCACATGTGCCCAGGGAGCGCAGAGAGGGAGGTGAGGGGGAGCTGAGGCCAGGCTCAGGAGGAAAGGAGCAGGTGTCCTGGAATGCCCGGAGGCAGCACGGTGCCGCTCAGCCTTATACTAAGGCTACAGAGAACGCAAACGGAAACTCGGAATGCAAGACACAGGCGAATTCTGTTCAGCAGTTCTCAACCTGTCGCGACCCACAGGTTGAGAACCGCTGCTGTGGAGCCTAAGACCATCGGAAAACACAGATATTTACATTACGATTCATAACAGTAGCAAAATTACAGTTATGAAGTAGCAACGAAAATAATTTTATGGTTGGGGGTCATCACAACATGAGGAACTGTATTAAAGGGTCACAGCATTAGAAAGGTTGAGAACCACGGACTTAAAACAAACTTCCTAGCAGCGAGAGATGCTGAGGGAGGAGATTAGTTGCTTTAGGGGTGCTGTATTAATTGCTTTTGGGAGATTTGTCTCCAGGTCCTGGCACGGAGCTCCTGAGTGATGAGGGTGATAGGAGCGTCTTCGGCTATAAAGAGGCCACTCCTGGTGGTCCAGGAGAGTGTCAGGATGGGGCTGGTCACTGGGAAGACCAAACCTTGATTTAGAAGCTTGAAATGTTCAGATCCAGCCCAGCTGGCGTGGCTCAGTGGTTGAGCGTCAACCTATAAACCAGGAGGTCACAGTTCAGTTCCAGGTCAGGGCACATGCCCAGGTTGCAGGCTCGATCCCCAGTGTGGGGAATGTAGGAGGCAGCCAATCAATGAGTCTCTCTCATCATTGATGTTTCTATCTCTCCCTCTCCCTTCCTCTCTGAAAGCAATAAAAATATTAAAAACAAACAAACAAACAAAAACACCCAGAAACCTTTCGGACCCAGCCTGAAATCTCTGGATGAGGGGCTGAGCGATCCAATCGCCAATGGCCACTGGTTTCATCAGAGGTGCCGTGTGATGGAGCCTCCGCCCCGGGGTTCAGGAGCTCCCGCTGGCGCACACACCAAGGCCACGGAAGCTCTGTGCCCCCACCCCCATGGGCTGCCTGTGCACCTCTTTATCTCGGCTGTTCCTGAACTGTATCCTTTTCCATAGAAGGATAACAGTAAAGTGCTTTCCCGAGTTCAGAGTCATTTTAGCAAATGAGTGAGCCTGAGGGGGGTTGTGGGCACCCCTGACTTTGTGATCTGGGACCTGATCCTCGCAATTGGCATCTGACCTGAAGGCTGCCCAGTGGCTGAGCCCTTGAACTGTGGAGTCTGACACGAGCTCTGAGTGGTTTGTGTTGGAAGTGAATTGAATTGCGGGACACTCAGCGGGTATCAGAACTGGCTGGCGTCAGGAGGGAAAAGACCTATGAAGGGAGTAGCAAGCTTCTCTTTACTGGAGACCTTCAAGCAGGGCCCGGCAGCCGGGGCGGGGGACTGGCCCAGATGAACCCTGAGGAGTAGGTATGGTCCACGGTGCTGCTGCAAACTGCCACCAGTGCACGACCCAGCGTCCAGGAACGGGAAGCAAGCATGCAGGAAACGTGACAGCGATCTGACATTACTGGGACCCCTTAATGGAGTCCAGACCATCTGGGTGTGACTGAACTCGGTGGTAAGTGCATGAGGTGGGTCGGGCATACTGGTCATGCATAGTAGGACCATAGCAGAGCATAGGTCTGCAACAGACTGGAAATTAAAAAGTGGGTCCTTCTCCACAAACAGGGCCTCGGCCTCACATGCTGCCCCGAGGAGGCCTTTCTGACCACCCTAAGCAGGCTCTTCCTCACTCTGTGCCACGGCCCTGCTTGTCTTCTCCAGAGCTGTCACCACGAGTTGCAATCATCCTGTGCATCTGTGAGCCTGAGGGCAGGGGCCACAGCAGTCTTATCCACCCTGCACCGCCACCTTATCCACCCTGCACCGCCGTCTTATCCACCCTGCACCGCCACCTTATCCACCCTGCACCACCGTCTTATCCACCCTGCACTGCCACCTTATCCACCCTGCACCGCCACCTTATCCACCCTCTATCACCATCATATCCATCCTATCTCACCATCATATCCACCCTGCACCGCCATCTTATCCACCCTGCACCGCCACCTTATCCACCCTCTATCACAATCATATCCATCCTATATTACCATCATATCCATCCTGTATCACCATCATATCCATCTATATCACCATCATATCCATCCTATATCACCATCATATCCATCCTGCACCACCGTCTTATCCACCCTGCACCGTCATCTTATCCACCCTGCATCGCCGTCTTATCCACCCTCTATCACCATCATATCCATCCTATATCACCATCATATCCACCCTGCACCACCGTCTTATCCACCCTGCACCGCCGTCTTATCCACCCTGCACCGCCGTCTTATCCACCCTGCACCACTGTCTTATCCACCCTGCACCGCTGTCTTATCCACTCTATATCACCGTCTTATCCACCCTGCACCACTGCCTGGCACTGAGAACTGGCCCTCTGAATGTGGGCTGGATGAATGACTTGACATAATATGTAAAAAGCACTCCTGTTATAACTTAGGTTTGGTACTGGTGGGCCAGGTTATTCAACCAACCCTCCCACTGAAGAAACTAAAAGTACTAGAAAATATTAAAACCATCTTAAAAGCACTGGCGAGCTGTGAAAGTATGAAATACCAACCCACACTGAAAGGCAGTGGGAACCCGGAGAGGTAGTGGAGCTTGGAAGGGCTTCTTAGCCTGAGGAGAGTCCTCAATCCTGGCAAACGAAATTTGGCTGCTGGTGACTTCCGGGGGCAGGAGGGCAAAGAATCAAATCCCCAGGACCCATGGGCGCGGGTCGGGCTGACAGGAGACACCCCATTCCACTTAAGTGGGGCCTGAAGGGGAGGGGGAACCAGAAGAGACCACTGCCCCCAAAGAACCCAACTGGGCGGGGAGCCCCGGGGAAGGGAGACAGGGAGCCGTCCTCCAGGTAAGTTTACAGCTCCTCCCTCCACCACGTGGGTGGTTAAAAAAAGTTCCAAGCTGGGAATTTAAAGGTGTCTGGAGAAAGTGAGTGCGAACCCGCCCTCCGATCCTGACACCAATTCTGGTGTGTGCTTCCCCCGCATGACCAGGCAGCTCTCCGACACCCGGACCACGGCTGGCACATGAGAAACAGCACCATGGGCACCACAGTCACACACTGGAGTACCAGCCACAGGCGGTGAAGACGTTGTACCCACAATGGTGAAAAAATAAAAGGCAAATTTAACATTTCACGGTGACGTCCACAGAAACTATAAAAAGCGACCAACCGACCTTGGGTTAGGCAATGGTTTCTGAGATATGACATGAAAAACAGAGGCAACAACAGAAGAATAGATGGAGGGGACACCATCACATTAAAAACGTGTGAGCTTCAAAGGACACCATCAAGAAAGTGAAGAGACATCCTACAAAGTGAGAGAAAACGTCTGCAAATCACATATCGGACACAGTGTCCATTCTGTAGAGAGCATCCTTAAAATCTATATGAATAAAAGCGTAATATGCTAATTAGACCGGATGACCTTCCAGACGAAGCCAGGCAGCGAGGGCTGAGCGTGAATTTCATGCACGGGGCCTCCAGTTCAATAATAAAAGGCAAAGCAGCCCCACGCTGCAGTGGTTTTGCCATGTGCTCGTTCGTGGGTTTGGACACTTTCTGGCAGCGACACGGAGCCCCGAGGCCCTGCCTGCCCCTGACTCGGCCGCAGCCCTGCCTGTTCTGTTGGTTTTCCGAGAGTCTCGGACCCTCAGGTCTCCTGCCAGGCTGGGCGGTAACACCAGCCAGAGGCTTTCCCTGAGACCATCGATACAAACCACGGCAACGTGCTGCATGAAGCGCTCATGCTCCGTGTCTTTGGTAGAAACAAGATCCGAGACCACATCCGAGCCTGGCTCTCGTCTTTCCCAGGAGCAATCGGAGACGGGCCTGTGTTTGCGATACAACAGACCACAGTGATTTGTGAAATCGATCCTTTTAGCAAACGGTTCCAAAGATGTAAGGGAGCTGCCCACGCCATGCCGCCGGTGAGTGTGGAGCCACCAGGGCCCGGGCAGGCTGGCTCGGGGCCACTGCTGCCCAGCATGCCCCACAGGCGATTTCCGACCCCCAGTGGGGTCCCCGAACACGGCCTCCGGCATGTGGCAGGACAGGGGACATCCCCAGGCGAGGAGTGTGTGATGATCCAAGCGAGGGTGATCCACGTGGAGGCTCTGTGTCTGTCTCTCCTGGGAGGCGTGGCTTTGCTCTGGGCGCGGGTGCTGGCAGGGGAAGGCCCAGGGCAGCTTGTTCCTTTGGGGCTGGGCTGACGTTTTGCCCAATTCTGGCAGCAGAAGGACTTCTAGAAGTGAGCCACCTCGGCGGTCTCTGGTGCTAAGTTCTCCAAGCAGCAGCTCAGCGTGGCGGGTGCTGGCGCCCTGAGCACTAGAAACGGAGGGTTCGCGCTTCTGCTCCTGACCTAGTGGCCGGGGCACCCCGGGCTGCCTGAGCTGTGGGGACAGGACTGTCGTATCAGCAGCCGGCCCTTTGGGGAGGGCTGTGCTCAAGCCTCGGGAGCACATTTCCCTGGGAGCCCCTTCTTCCGTGTGGGTCAGTGGGCACCGCTCTGGACAAGGAGCATGCGGACACCTATTCAGAGGCCCAGCCCGAGGCAGGACAAGGCGAGGGTGGGCGTCCGGGTACGTGGGTGTGCTCCGTGAGGGCAAAGGTGAAGTTGGCCTTGAGCGACTCTATAGCCCTTCACCAGGGATTGGATGCAGGGTGCTCAGCTGGGCGAGGCTGGCTCTCAGGCGCCAGGATCACCACCGCTGTTACCGTGACAGCCGTCACGTGCTGAGTGGCACCGTGCTAACAGCTCCCCCAGCTCAGCTCACGGAATCCTCTCCATCGTCCCAAGACAGTTTCCACTGCAGATGAAGAAGCCGAGGCTCGAAAAGGCTGGGTTACGTGCGCAGGGACCTGCACCCAGGAGGCGGGGAGCGGGGGCTCAGGCAGGCCAGTTGGCCCCGAAGCTGGGGTCTGCTGAAGCACGGTGATGGCAACCTCTCCAGGAGGCAGCGAAGAAAAAAATGGGGGCATTTACACGGCCTCTGCAGTTCTGGGGGAGACCCCAAGGGGTAGAGCGGGCAGTGGAAGTTTGAAAGAAGAAAGAAAAGCAACTGAGAGCCCAGCGTGAGGGCCTGGCCCAGGAGTGGGGGCAGCGATGCCTCCTTTCCCGTGTCCTCGCTGAACAGAGAGGGCATTTCGCAACCACAGTATTTCTGGCATCTCTCTCCGGGACCTTGTTGCTCACAAGGCAGTGACCAGGGGCTGGCCTGGGACTGGGGCCGTGCACAAAGGGTGCCGTGGCTGTGAACTGGCCTTTGGTCCCATCTCCTGGCTCCCTGGCTCCCGTGCAGATCAGTGAAAGGGTCTGTGTCCCCCCATCATAGCACCTTCCACACAAAGGGCACCGGCCTTTCCCCCTCAGCTCTGCTTCAGGCGACGCTGAGGAGCTGTGTTCCCTCCCGGCTCCGCTTGGGCAAGACTTCTGGGTACGAGGACCCCCGCCTGCCCGGTGCGCTCACTCAGCCCTGCGCTTGGTGACAGTGCCGGCCCGGAGCTTCCTTACCTCGTCCGAAGAGCCGTTCTCCACTCTGAACCGCCCGGCCCTCTGGATGGCTCCATCGGCATCGCTGGAAATGAGCTGGGACAAGAGAGCGCTCGGTTAGGTAGCTGCTCAGCACGGCAACGTCCCTCTGTCTGTATCTGTCCCTCTGTCTGTATCCGTCCCTCTGTCTGTATCCATCCTATGAGTGAGCCAGATCCCACCTGAGCTGGGCCTGCCTAGCAGCTAACGTTCTGTCTGAAGCTCCGTCGGCCAGGTCCCTCAGAGGGCCAGGTCCTCGGGCGGCCAGGTCCTCAGACAGCTGGCCCCCAGCCTTCAGGAGCTGAACTGAGGGAGAGACACCTAACCCGCAGGAGTGGAGACAACAGCATCGATTCTAAACGTGAACGTATTCTAAGATGGAAAAGCATGAAGGCGATGCTCCCTGGAAAGAAAATACTTAAAAAAAAAAGATACATATATTGATTTCAGAAAGGAAGAGAGAAGGAAGCGGGAGAGAGAGCTAGAAACATCAGTGATGAGAGGTATCATTGATCGGCTGCCTCCTGCACGCCCCCCAACTAGGGATTGAGCCCACAACCAGGGCATGTGCCCTGACCGGGAATCAAACTGTAACCTCCTGGTTCATAGGTCGACACTCAACCACTGGACTGAGCCACGCCGGCAGGGCAAAGTCCAGTTTTTATGCCTAATCTTTATCTTGCAGAATATTTTTTTAAAGCAAATAAGAAGATTCTTATGTATGCTTCACTATCCTGGATCGGACCATCACACTGTTGGTGCTCTGAAGGTAGGGAAGAGGCCGTGCAGGAGAGAATTTGACCTCGCCCAAGGAGAGGTCGCCTGTGCTCTCAGCTCCTGGGAGGTGACCTCGAAGTCTGGAGATGCCCTGAGTGTCTGTTCACCACTCTGAGTCACATGGACAGTGACGTCCTTTATAATGGGGGCTCTGGGTCACATGGTATCAGGTCTACCTCTGGTCACCAAGAGGTGAGCTCTCCTGGTTGGCACCACTCCATGTGTCTGACCGGGAGGAGTTACCGCTGTCCGTGGTCCTCGGGACAGGCGGGTGGACCCTGCACTGGACTAGCTCTCCTGCCCTCCGTCCCTGTGTCAGTCCCTTGGCTGGTTCCAATCGGGGTCCTTTCACTGTGATGAACCATAGTGAGCTCACAGTGTTCAGGAAGTGCTGTGCTTCACAGCACATGATGGAACCCGAGAGTGGCTTGGGACCCCGAGTTTCCTAACTTGCTGAGGCCGATTCTAAAGCACCGGAGCCAGACGAGCCGAGGGCTCCTGGGGTGACGGCCATTCTCACAGGGGAAGCAGAGAGGACCAGTGTTAGCTTCTTCTTCGATTGTGAGCTGCCACTCACGGTTAAAATAGAGGGACTAGCAAACAGGTTTCAAGTCCAGTGTTATTGGCACAGGCTGCCTCAGGGGCTTTGGGGGAAGCAATCTGAGGTCACATCTGGAGAAAAAGAGCTGCAATCAATTGGTAATGTCTGACATCGGACTCTGGGGAGACTGGAGGTTGGGAGATCTCGTCCTCACCGGCCAGCCCCACCCAGGACTCAAAGGCTTGGAAGGAGCTGAGAGCCATGCAGTGATTCGCCCATTCATTCACACAAGACGTAACCTCAGTGTGTGGACACCGCCGGGCACAGCAATAATGCCTTTCCTTTGTTGAGGTTAGAACGGGAAGCTTATTGCTCATCTTGTTCGAAAGGTTCAAGAAGAAGAAAGGAAGGACTTGTTTAACGATTGGATGGTTAGAAGGTACTTAGCTCCCTCTGAACTTCTGATCATAAAACCCATAGACACTGAACTAAGACCTCAAGCTGACCTGTTTAACTCTGTCACCTCTACCCTCTCCCCCAGCCACCCTCATCCAACCCCAGTCACCTCTCACCCGATGACGGCAACCGCCTCCTAACCAGTCCCCACAGCCACCCACCATCGCTTTTCTCCCACCCACTCCTCACACTGCAGCCCGGTGATTTCAGCAAACTGCAAATCGGATCGCCCCACAATCCTGCCCATCCCAGCACCCCACTCCGTCCACCTGAGGACAGACATGCATCACTCCCTCGCCTGGGACGCCCCCTCTCCCAGCCTCCCTAGAGGCGTTCATATAATTCCAGCGCAGTCCGCTGCGGGGGACTTCCCTGGCCCCGGTGCCTGGGAAAAGAGCCCTGTAAGTCCGCAGCTCAGAACTGTGATCCCATTGCTTTGTGGACGGCTCCCTTCATGCCGCCTCTCCTCACAACCCCCTCTGCCCCCGAGAAGCTCCACAGAGGCGGGGACTAGCTTCCCTCGCACCACTGCACCCCCCAAGCTAAGCACATGGTATAGATGTTCACGAAATACTTATCAAACGAGAACTACGGAAACAGAGGAAGGCCAAATTCCTACTGAAACGACCAAAGGACAGTACAACTAGGGTAAGAGCTATGCCAGCCTGGAAACCAGAGAATTCATGCCTCACAAGAAACCAGGGGAAGGCGGGGCCAAGGAATCCGGATCAGGTGTGCAAGCGGGAGGCAGCCGAGTGGTAACTTAATCAAACCCGCAGCCCTGAGCTCATGCTGGCAGAGCCTGCAGCCGTGGGGGGTGTGTGGGGGGGTGTCAGGGCAGCGGTGGGAAGGCCCCTCCAGTCGCCCCGGGAGAGTGATCCAGGCTGGTGTGCAGAATGGCAGCCCCCAGCTCCGCAGCCGGCTTGGGCCGCTGGCTTCATAGAGGGGAGGGTGCCATGCTGGTGCCTGGCGAGGGCTGGTACACCCGCTGACGTGAGAGGAGACAGTGCTCCAGTGAGCGAGGAGATGAACAACATCAGGGAAAAATCCTTTCAACACAGCAGAGACGCTGTTTCTATCAGCAGTTTCCTTCTGTGATTCTCATAAGCCTCTGACCCGACCACTTAAACCTATACACACCTGTAAACACTTCCCTCGCTGGAAGGAGATCTGGTGAGGAATGGAGCAGTGCCTCCTGGAGCCCATCTCAGCGCCCAGTGCCCAGTACCTAGAACCTTCTCCCCCTACCCTTTCCACGTGGTACAGAGTTCTGACTGCCACCAAGATCCATGCCCGCCACGTCCCACAGTAACGGAACTGCAGCCAGACACGTGGCTGGACTGCGTTTCCCTCCAGGTGGCCCTTGGCCTTCCTTCCTCCACCTGCAGGTGGGTCAGAGGTCCAGTGGCCTGCGGGGCCTGGGCCCCGAGAGAGGCTGCCTCTCCCACCCCCTCCCTCCCGCTCCGCTGGCCAGGGCCTCGATGACCGAGAGGCCTTGATGTCCACAGTGAGGACAGCGGGTTGACCGTGAGCCCGCACGTGTGGGGCAGAGCCAGCCACTGACTTAGAATGTGGGGCTGGATGTGACCGTGAATAAACTTGCTCTTAACCGCAATCTGCTGTTCTAAGGCAACTAATCCACCCTACAAGGAAGAACAAAGAAACAAAAATCACTGAACCTATGACAAGCCCATAATTTAAACTGTGGGAACAGCTGAGGTATCGGGGCAGATGTTCCTTGAAACAAATTTACTGCAAAAGCACAAGGAAATTTCAGGCGGTGGCTAATCACTGTAACAACTTGGGAGGACAGTGGATCTATGATACACAACAATCTGTGATCAGCTTTCAAGATGCAAAGCACAGTTTCTGAATTTTGAAATGCAGACCACATATCATAGTGAACAAAAATTAGATACTCAGAAAAAATGCCCCAAAAGAGTCAATTAGAATATCAGCTTGGCCCGGCCGGTGTGGCTCAGTTGCTGAGAGTCAGCCTGTGAGCCAGGAGGTCACAGTTGGATTCGCAGTCAGGGCACATGCCTGGGTTGCGGGCTCGATCCAATCACTGATTCTCTCTCATCATTGATGTTTCTCTCTCTCTCTCCCTCTCCCTTCCTCTCTAAAATCAATAAAACAAATATTTTAAAAAAGGAAAAGAACATCAGTTTGTAGGCTGGCCCGGAAGGTTTAGAAACAAACTGGAGAGCAAGGCAGCGAGACCCTCCCGGTCCGAAGCCAGCAGAGCCGGCAGCTGTCGGCTCCACACACAGCGCACCTCCGGCCCATTGCTCTTCTGGGAGAAGAGTCCAGAAAGGACATCCCCGCGTGTGCTCTGCCCTTTGAGGATGCAGCGCCGCCCACCCAGGAGTTCAGGAGGGTGCGCTCTAATCCGCTCCATCGGATCTGCACTCTGAGGGGTGGAGGGAGGGAGAGGGGCCAAGGAGGATGATAAAGGGGAACCTGAACCTCCCTTCCTGGAGGTCACCAGGGAGAGCAGCACAGACATTTCAATAAACATGAATGGCTACACCCCGTTAGAGGGGAAATAAGACTCAAAGATTAGGGGCATAACTGAAATCCAACTACAGCAAGAGACAGATTAAAATCAATAAAACAATTGTGAAAGAGAAAGGAAGGGAAAAAATATTCATGGTGGCGTGGGAAAAAGAAAAGAAAACGATGAGGGAATAATAAAGTCAGATGGTAGAACTTAAAAAATACCAAATTTAAAAAAGTTATAGTACATGGACAAGTAAATCCATCTACTCTCAAAGCATAGTAATTACAAACTTATTATAAATAACTATTATAAATAGAGTGTATAAAATGATAATGGGAAATTTCAGTATGTTTCCTGATAGGTCGAGGCAAACACTAGTAAGAATTTATAGAGGAATAAAATTAATAAGCATAATTAATAGACAAAAACTTAATTTATCAAGGTACAAACAGAGGATACATACCTTTTAAGAACATTGACTAAACTCTTTTAAAAACCACCAAGTATTGGATAGAAAGCAAACATGAATAAATTCTACAAAACAGAAATGGTACTAATCATTTTTTAGCATACTGTCACTGAATGAGAAATTCATATCAAAGGATAAAAAAATGTGGAATTAAAAAATATACATCTGAAAAAACTCTTGGGTCAAACAGGAAAACTAAAATTGGACACTATTCAGAAACCAACAACGAGAATAGTACATATTAAAACAGATAATGCAACGGATGCTACATTTACAGGAAAATTCATAATCTAAAATGCTTTCATTATTAAACCAGAAAGAATAAACACAATGAACTACTCATTAAGCTCTAGAAGATACAAAAGAGAACAATGGAATAAACGCAGGAGAGCAGGGGAGGGATCAAGAAATGACAGATTTAGCCGAAACCGGTTTGGCTCAGTGGATAGAGCGTCGGCCTGCGGACTGAAAGGTCCCGGGTTCGGTTCCGGTCAAGGGCATGTACCTTGGTTGCGGGCACATCCCCAGTGGGAGGTGTGCAGGAGGCAGCTGATCGATGTTTCTCTCTCATCTATGTTTCTAGCTCTCTATCCCTCTCCCTTCCTCTCTGTGAAATATCAATAAAATAAAAAAAATAAAAAAAAAAGAAGTGACAGATTTAGAAAGAGAGTGGGATTGATAAATACATTCGAGAGATCACCGGCAAGTCTGATTTTAAAAACGAAGAACAAACTCACACACAGAGAAAACACAACCACTAAGAAGAGAGAGATTTTTAAATGATGAGAGAATGTTACACGAAATTCTGCAAATATTACCCAGAACTGCAATGAAATGGAAATTTTCTAGAAAAACGTACACAATGAAAATGGTTTTAAGATGAGAGAGGAACCTGAATATGCCAACAACAGTTTGCAGAACCGATCAAGGTGTCAGGGCACTACCCACAGAGCCGCCTGGCTCGGAGGTTTCCTGAGGAGGCCAGGCCGTCCCCGACAGCCATCTCACGCACAAGCAAGCCGAGAGAGAAGAAGGAAAGACAATTCTTTTTAAAAAATACATATTTTTATTGATTTCAGAGAGGAAGGGAGAGGGGGAGAGAGAGATAGAAACACGGATGATGAGAAAGAATCCTTGATCGGCTGCCTCATGCACGCCTCACACTGGGGATGGAGCCCGCAGCCCGGCATGTGCCCTGACCGGGAATCGAACTGTGACCTCCTGGTCTACGCTCAACCGCTGAGCCACGCCGGGCTGGGCAGGAGCAGAATTCTCTTGTATTCGTTTTGGTGCAGAAGTTCAGGGGTATTAGCATGTATTTAAGGCAGGGGTGGGCAAACTTTTTGACTCGAGGGCCACAATGGGTTCTTAAACTGGACCGGAGGGCCGGAACAAAAGCATGGATGGAGTGTTTGTGTGAATTAATATAAATTCAAAGTAAAGGAGTGGAGGGGAGAGCAAGAGAACTGGATAGAACAGCCGGATCCGGCCCGTGGGCCGTAGTTTGCCCAAGGCTAATTTAAGGTCAGCAATGCTAAGAAAAGAAGACACGATTTTCATTTTATTTTACTTAATTTTGTCTTACATCGGATTTGGTCACGCACCAAGAGAAAAAGGAGAAGGCAAATCAAATGATGTGGATGGATCTGCCAGGCACTGGGAGGGGTCCCTTCGGCGTTCTCACACTATCCAGCACGATAGCCACGGGCACCATTTACATTTGCTTTTAAATTAATTAAAATAAAATGAAAAACATCCAGCTCCTCAGTGGCACTAGTCACATTTCAAGTGACTACGTGAGGCGACCACACGGGACAGATCACACGGTCCCACAGGGAAGTTCTACTGGGCAGGACTGTGACATGCGGAACACGCTGCAGCTCCGGGTGACCAGGGCCACGCCAGTTCTCAGGCTGACACTCCTGCGGGGAGTTAAATACACAAACCCAGTGGGAGCGCGTGTACCTCAACATACCAGCCAAAACGGTAACAGTGCTCAGTGTATTAGATGGTTTGTTTCTGGAAGAAAGTAACATCCAAGCAGTAATATCTATTTGTATGATTTAACTAATTAATTTAAAAGAAAACATAAGAAACAGGAAGCACAAAATGTTCTTCATTAACTATTATAAACGAAAGTATTACTAGTTTAATATTATAGGCAATTAAATGAGACTATTTCCTAAACCCGTGGTCGGCAAACTGCGGCTCACGAGCCACATGCGGCTCTTTGGCCCCTTGAGTGTGGCTCTTCCACAAAATACCACAGCCTGGGCGAGTCTATTTTGAAGAAGTGGCGTTAGAAGAAGTTTAAGGTTTTTTTTGTTTGTTTGTTTTTTAAATGTATTTTATTGATTTTTTTACAGAGAGGAAGGGAGAGGGATAGAGAGTCAGAAACATCGATGAAAGAGAAACATCGATCAGCTGCCTCCTGCACACCTCCCACTGGAGATGTGCCTGCAACCAAGGTACATGCCCTTGACCGGAATCGAACCCAGGACCCTTCAGTCCACAGGCCGACGCTCTATCCACTGAGCCAAACCGGTCAGGGCAGAAGAAGTTTAAGTTTAAAAAATTTGGCTCTCAAAAGAAATTTCCATCGTTGTACTGTTGATATTTGGCTCTGTTGACTAATGAGTTTGCCGACCGCTGTCCTAAACCAATACAAATGCATACGTTTTCAAAAACAAAGGCTCTTTCCTCTCTGCGTAATGGCCCTGTAGCTTTGGGTTGCTGTCGGTTTCCATTCCAAAGCAGGGCTGGCCTCCCTGTAGTCTCTGTTCATCATGCCCTGTGCACGTGACAGCAGGTATAGAAATCACAGAAACAGTACTTTAACCCAGAATAAAGTCTCCAAAAGTGTATGTAACGTATGTCTTTAAAATAATATTTCAGATCCACCCCCCACTGCCCATCTCCCTTCTTTGAAATGAGTGGTTACGACCATGGCTTTGGTATTCAACCGATCAGGTTCAAACGTCAGTTCCACACTTATTAGCTGCGTAATCTTGGGCAAACACCTTCATTTTTCCTTTCTAAAGGTGAGTTTCCTTATCTTTACAATGGGGACAGTGAGTGCAGCCACTTGTAGGCTTGTGGAGAGGATGCGATCAAATCAAGCATGTAATGAGCCTAGAACAGTGCTGGGGCTTAGGAAGCGCTCAATAAATGCTAAACAACATATGTAACGATATCATTAACAGAAAATGCTCTGCTTGTTTGTAGTTAGTATAGCTAAGCCATTGTAATGCTGCCTTTACACACTCAGAAGCTCTGTTTAAACACTTGTCTGTCCTGCAAACCTGACCAAGAACCTCTTTTTCGGGGCCTGTGCTAACTGCTAGGCTATAAAGACAAATGCAACACGATCCCTGGCCTGGAGCAGCACGCAGCCCAGCGGGAGCGAGAGACATAAACAGATAAATCACCGCACAACCTGGTTAGATGCCACAACAGAAGCACGGATGGGGTGCTGGGGGAGGTCAGGGGCCGGACAGTCAACTCTGCCTCAGGGAACTGGAGAAGGTTTCATTGCTGTAATACAATTTATTCTGGAAGATATATGGGACCTTTGAGAGATAATTTCCAACATAAGCAGATTAAAAAAATACACATACTGGTCAAGAAGACCCATTTGACCCTGTATAAGCAGAACACACACACACACACACACCACCCCTGAATTAGAAAGTACTGTTCAGAGGGATGCAAGAAAGTTTAAATATTTCCATTTTAAAAAGTGTGTGTGTGGGGGGGGGGTGGGGGTGGTGTGTGTGTGTGTGTGTGTGTGTGTGGGGTGGGGGTGGGGGTGGGGTGTGTGTGTGTGTGGGGGGGGGTGTGTATGGGGTGCGGGGGGGTCCTGGTCTAAAAGTGGGTATAATGAGCCATCCCATGAACCATCCCCGACAGTGAGTGCTGCTCCGGGTCCCGGCTCCTGGTCACCCTCCCGGCACGTCCAGCGCCTTCCTTCAGGGAGAGGCCAGGGTGCGGAGTGCAGGGACCAGAGGAGACATTCTCATCTTGACCCTATTCTGCTTGTGCCACGGGACAGGGGAAATATTTGGGGGGGGGGGGGGTCAGGCTGCTGAGGCGCTGAGCACCCGGCGCCTGTGAGGCACCCGGTGGTGAGAAGACTCCCCAGCGGGGAACGAAGGCTGGCTGAAGGAGGACCACCCAGGCCTCAATCTGGGGGCAGATTTTTTTTTATCATCATCGGTCCTTAGCCACCGTCCGCAGCAAACTCCGCATCCGTCACAATGATTTATCTGGCGTTCGGAGCGCAGGGCCTCCTGCTTCGTCAGATCTAATAACTTCACTTGGCTTCACGGCTCTGGCGTCCACTACGAAAACCCCAATCACGCTTCCGCTCACCGGCACGGCCTCGTCCGGACCGCACCGTGCTGTCTGGCTCTCCTGGTGCCCGTTCTAGCTGGGGCATCTGTGGTTAATCACCCCAACGCTGCCCTGACCGACACGGATCTTGGGCACTGCTGGCTTCTCCTGCCCCCTGAGCCCAGCACCAGCTCCCAATCTCCCCTGCCCAGGAAGCTCTCCCTCCCTCTCCCTCTCCCTCTCCCTCTCCCTCTCCCTCGCCCTCTCCCTCTCCCTCGTCTGTGCTCGGAGACACAAAAGCTCCCGTGGCACGAGGCCCACAACCAGCTCGTGCTCTGGACCAGGGCCATCGTCACTTCCTTCATCCATTCCTTCCTCACTTCGCATGACATCTCCCTCCTTGTCCTTGACTTGTCAGTCACCACCCAGAAACACCCTTTCTTTAACAGATGACCTTCCTACTATTTTACTGAGAAATGTGAGGCCTTCAGGATGAGGACTGGCACCTAACCCTCCATTTCAAAGTATATCTGCCTTGGAGTCCTCGTTAAGATAACGCCTAACGGGCAGTTCCTGGGATTCAACTTTGCAGTAAAATACCTGTGAAGATGCAGCAAAAAGATGACAGTTCATGGCCAAATATTGGGGCATTTCTACTTCCCCTCGGACCAGTGAAGAAGAACGGAAAAACACTGGCGGTCACCAACTTTCCTGCCAGCACAGGCAGCTGGAGGGCAGTTTATCCTTCCCTCTGCTCTCTCATTCTGGCTAGGAGGCACTGGGGTTGTATAAAGAGTCACAGTAGCCTGGCCAGTGTGGTTCGGTGGTTGAGCATCGACGCATGAACCAGGAGTTCAGGTTTGAGTCCTCGTCAGGGCACATGACTGGGTTGTGGGCTCCATTCCCAGCAGGGGGTGTGCAGGAGGCAGCCGATCAGTGATTCTCTCTCATCATTGATGTTTCTCTCTCTCTCTCTCTCTCTCTCTCTCTCTCTCTCTCTCCCTTCCTCTCTCTGAAATCAATATATATATATATATATATATATATATATATATATATATATATATTTTAAGAGTCCAGTAAAGCACTGGGAGTCATCCTTCTGCATGGGCATTGCCTTTTAAGGCAGCCGCAGTCTCACTAGCACCTCTCCAAGGAAACCCTGGGCAGGAAGTAGGAGGGAGGAAGAGAAAGCCCATTGTAAAGTGCCGTCTTCCTGAGCCAGGTGCACAGGCGGGAGGAAGGCAGGGGTGCCCTGCAGCAGAGCAGTCGGCCACCAGAGGGTGGTTGGGGGTGGGGAGAGATTTCCCCTCTTCATAATCTCCATCCAGTTCTTTGACCCACACTGACACCATTTTCTCAAGCGCATGGGAAGAGCTGAGCAAACATTGCTTCAACACTCCTCTTCCAACCGGGCTACCGGGAGCCCCCAGGCCCCTGCTGTATGTGCAAGTCCTGGAGCCCCTGGTTCCGAGCAGCCACAGGCCGAGCAGGGGCGTCCCACCTCGCTCCGGCAGAGCCTTACAAGATGAGCACCAGCCAGACCCGGGAAGTGGATCAGGCAGCTGTGCACCATCAGCGGCCACCCAGCTGCTCAGCTCCAAGCTGCAGCCCTAAAAGGACAATGAGAGCCGAGGGCCAGCTACAAGGACTGTCTGTTGAAAAACACAAGGTCTCAATAGCTCTCCTTGTTGAAAGATTTTTTAAAAAATATATTTTTATTGATTTTTTACAGAGAGGAAGGGAGAAGGATAGAGAGTTAGAAACATTGATGAGAGAGAAACATCGATCAGCTGCCTCCTGCACACCCCCCACTGGGGATGTGCCCACAACCAAGGTACATGCCCTTGACCGGAATTGAACCCGGGACCCTTCAGTCCGCAGGCCGACGCTCTATCCACTGAGCCAAACCGGTTACAGCCTTGTTTGAAGATTTTGTAAAAAAGAAAAAGAAAAACCCAACATGTGGCTATGGAAGAAACGCTACATGTGCTCCAGAAAACGAAAGGATGTATATCATCTTTTACTATGAAGCCAAAATAAAATTTTAGAAAATTTTAAAAAGACACAAGACGTGCACTTCGCAACAAGTGTATAAAGCCTGTGGACGTGGGGAAGAGAAAGAGAAAAGAGGGAGGGGGGAACCAAAGTATGCAAATGTCAGTGTGCAGCACAATCAGTACTGCCTACCGCCCGGCAGATTGTGAGGGTTAAACTGGTAAATGCGTCAAAAGCATTTATCTCAGTGACTGGTGCACACTGAGCATTCCATAAATGTGGAAACTAATAATAGCAATAACACAGTAATAATAGTAATAAAAGATTTCTGGTCCATTCTAATGCATAAGTAATTACATGGTTAAGGTCTCCAAGTTCTACCTCACCAAAAATGGTTGCAATAATTTTAGCCTTGGAAAAGGTTCAAAATGAGCATTCCCATCACCCACAAAGGCATCAAAAATGTCCCCCAGAGTCCCCACAGCTTTAAACCAGGTTAACTCACTCGTGAATGCTCTAAGATGAATGCTGTGGTACCCATGTGAGTCAACCTGCTCTGAAAGACAGATCCAAGCCAGTTAAATACGAAGAACAGCTGTCATTGCGATCGTAGCTGCGGACTACTGAAGCTTTGATGTTCCCGAGGGAAGTATACTGGTACTTCCACTAATCTCTCAATTTGGCAAACCACATGGAATATAATTCTCCCATCAAATACCATGAAAACAAAAAAAGCCTACTCAGCCCTACGTGGAGAGAACAAAACTGCGCTGAGTTAGGGTTGCTGGCAGGCAGCTCAATCCCCCACTGGCCAAGGCGTCCTTCTGCGCCACAGTCCACAGGCGCGATTCAGCTTTGCGCCTGAGCAAAAACACGGGCGACCACGTGCCAGACTTCAGGAGGCTTCAAACAGTCGACACCTCAAATGTGGAAATCTGCAGATGCTGAGCGAGTCCACCACAAGCCCTTCTTTTGATAATTAAATAGCATAGACCAATACCCTTGAGGCCCCCCACGCAACCCCCCCCCACCCAGTCTGGAACAACAAAACCACGCCCTCCTGGAGGGAAGCACCGACAGGTTTCCTCCCCACAGGGCAGGGAACAGGCAGCGTCCAGGGCAGGCCTCAGTCCTCAGGTTCAGGATGAAAAGGGAAGGGATGATAGAGGACCCTGCTCTATCCTGGCTTGACGTCACCTGCAGACTGACTTCCCAGAAACAAGGTGTAGGCAGGGAGAGGTCTACGTTGTGCCCATGCCATGTTTCACTCCTAACGCTTCCGTGTCTTACTAGTATCTACTGAGTCAAAGGCCAAGAAACGATGAACAACAGCTTCAAACAATCTCATGCTTTTCCTGACAGATTTCAACATACGGCGATGAAGCATGGTCGATGGTGTAACAGCTGTCCTGGCGTAAAATGCTGCCACAAGAGACCAGACGTTCAATTCATCGAGAAGAAGACGGGCATCCGTTTGAGACGGAAAGCACCCCAAGCTAATGAGTCTAGCTGTATCTTGGGGTGGGGGAACCAAAGAGGCTCGTTTTCCTTTCCTTCATATATTTTCTGATGGGTTCGGCCAGTGGTCGGCAAACTCATTAGTCAACAGAGCCAAATATCAACAGTACAACGGTTGAAATTTCTTTTGAGAGCCAAATTTTTTAAACTTAAACTTCTTCTAACGCCACTTCTTCAAAATAGACTCGCCCAGGCCGTGGTATTTTGTGGAAGAGCCACACTCAAGGGCCCAAAGAGCCACATGTGGCTCGCAAGCCGCAGTTTGCCGACCACTGGGTTAGGCTACTCTTTAATTTCAACCAAATTGAACCATTCACTCATTCAACCAGTATTTACTAAGTAACCAAGGCTGAGCGTTGTGCTTGGTGCCAGGAATACAGTGCTAAATAAAGAGCCATAGTTCCTATTTTTAGGGAGTTTATAATCTATATCCTTGTTTATGGGACTTACAAAGTGCCAGGGAAAACAGGCCACTAGCATAAGAAGACATTTTCACCAGGTGCTTTTAGTTTGAGCTTATTTATTTTTTTATTTTTGTTAATCCTTGTCTGAGGACATTTTCCCCATTGATTTTTAGAGAGTGGAAGGGAGGGGGAGACACTGAGAAAGAGAAACATTGATGTGAGAGAACCACATCGATTGGTTGCCTTCCACACACGCCCCGGCCAGGGCCAGGGATCAAGTCTGCAACTGAGGCACGTGCCCTTGACCGAAATCAAACCTGAGACCCTCAGTCCACTGGCCAACGCTCTAACCACTGAGCAACAGGCCAGGGCTAGTTTGCATTTTTAAATCATCCACTATAGGAGGGGATGTAAGAGACACATTTAGGTGAGTCCTGCCCAGCTCATGCTCTTTGAAACTGACTTTGCTACACCCTCTTCAGAGAGAATCTGCCCCATCCACTAACTTCGCTGAGGAGATGGGGGCCCCTGTTAATATCACATGACCCCACTGCCCTGAACCCAACTGTTTGAATCAGGGATAGGTACCTGAACCACAGCGGCCAATCCATAATGTGCTACTTGGATTTTGAAAGTAGGACCCAAGAATGAATAATGGGCAATAGAGCTGCAAGACCAGGGAGACGGGGGACTGAATATCAACTTAGTCATGAAGAACATTGAATGAGAACTTAGAATGTGTCAGGACCCAGAAACACAACCATGAACGAGCCAGACACGGTCCCACCCTCACCTCCAGTGGGTGAGAGAGTAGTTACCACACAAATAAATGAAACAAATACAGACTGTGAAAAACACTCTAAAGAAAATGAGCAGGGTGCCGAGTTAGAGAACGAGTCACACACAGAGGGAGACCACGTTAGGTAGGTGGTTGGGAGGCCTCTCTGAGGAGGTGGCATTTACACGGAGACCAACCAGGAGAAGCGCTGGGAGAAGAAACAGTAAGTGCAGAGGCCCTGGGATGGAGAAACCTGTGTTCTAGGCACCAGAAGAAGGCCCGATGCCTGAAGCACGGTGCAGGAGAGACGGTGGGAGAGGAAGGCAGGACAGCGGTCACACAGGTTCTCGTAGGAGTTTGTAAAGGGCCTGGATGTGAACTGCAATGAGCAGCCAATGGAGGCTTCTTAGAAAGAAAAGACACTGTATTGTCAACATTTTAAACACCACTCTGGCAGGACAGACGTATAGCTCAGTGAGATAGAAGAGAAAGCCAGAAATCGCCCCTTGCGTACATGGTCAATTGAAATTCAGTAAGGGTGCCAAGATCATTCAATGGGAAAAGGCCAGTCTTTTCAACAAATGGTGCTGGGAAAACTGGATGTTCACAGGCAAAGAATGAAGTTGGACCCTTACCTAATACCATTTACAAAAATTAATTCAAAATGGGCATTAACGTTGAAGTTGTAACTATAAAACTCTTAGAAGAAAACGTAGGGTGAAATCTTCCTGACCCAGGATTTGGTAATTATTTCTTAGATGTAACACTAAAAGTACAGGCAACAACAACAACAAAATAATAGATAAATTAAACTTCATGAAAACTAAAAACTGTTGTGCATCAAAGCACACTGTTAGCAGAGGAAAAAGACAGCCCACATATTTGCAGATCATACCTGGTAAGGGAGTCAAACCCAGAATATGTGAAGAGCTCCTACAACTAAACCATAAAACAAACAACCCATTAAAAAACTGTCTAAGGACTTGAATACCATTTCACCAGAGAAGACACACAAACGGCCACTCAGCGCAAGAAAAGATGCTCAACATCATTACTCATCAGTGAAACAATGATGCGATGCCACTTCACACCCATCAGTGTGGCTATGAACAAAGAGAAAACAGCAAGTGTTGGTGAGAATGTGGAGAAACTGGAATTCTTGTATTGCTGGTGGAAATGTGAAATGTGTATTCCACTCCTTGCTAATATACCCAAAAGAACTGAATGCAGGGACTTGAGCACATACTTGCACACCCATGTTCATAGCACTATTATTCACACTAGCTAAAAAGTGTAAAAATCCAAGCATCCATCGATAGATAAATAGATAAACTGTGGTATATGCATCAGTGAAATATTATTCAGCCATAAAAAGCAATGAAACACGGGTACCTGCTATGATGTGGATGAACCTTGAAAATACTGTGCTAAGTGAAATAAACCAGACACAGAAGGACAGATATGATAGAATTCCACTTACATGCGGTTCCTAGAATAGACAAATAATTCATAGAGACAGAAAATAAAATAGAGGTTACTGGGGGCTGGGGAGGGGGAAATATGGGGTTACTGTATAATGGGGACAGTGTCTGCTTGGGATGATGAAAACATGCTCTGAAAGTGGACGGTGCGATGGTTGCATAACATTGTGGATGTTCTTACTGCACCCTTAAAAACGGTCAATTTTATGTTGTGTATGTTTTCCCACAATAAAAAAGAGCACTGAGAAAGCTGTGCTGCTGGGAGAGACGGGCTGAGAGGCAGCGGCAGTCAGGGGAAGCTGGGCTGCAGAGAGGCGCAGGGATCAGGCGCACAGGGGGAAGAGGCCGAGAAACCACCGGGGCCAGAGAGAAGGGTGGGGGGTGGGAAAGGGCCTCTGGTGGCTTCGCAGTCACACGCGTGGCCCAGTCGCTTCCTGCACTCCTGTCGCGAATTACTTTCTCCTGCAGGTGGACCAGGCGGATGGATCTCTGTTCCTTGCAGTGAATGGTCCCTGGTTAAGGCAGGGAACATGGCTGGGGGCCAGTTAGGCAGCAGCCTGGGGGCTGAGAGTTTGAGGGGTTGGTTTCCAAAGCCAGACTACCGCTCCACGAGAGCAGAACACCTTTTCTCCTCCCCCTCGGTGCCTGGCACGGTGCCCGACACACGGTGCAGGCCTTCAATAACGTTACTGAGTGCGGCTGAGGGCTCCCGTGAGTCTGCAGAGAGCTGAGTGCCCATGTTCTCACCAAACTGACGCCCAGGTTAAACCTAGGCCCCTCAGTCGGCCCTCAGTACTGATGAACGGCCAAGCGTGGTTCCTCACAAGGACTTTGTCCTGATTTGCTCAAGGTCAGAAGTAGATGCTAAAATTTCAATTGTACAGGATCCTACCCCTACCCCCCAACATTTGCATTCCAGGATGCCCAAGATTTATTGGGTTCCCCCAAATATCCATCAAACCAGGTATAAGAAAAGTTGACTTCACCTTCTCATAAACACAGAACACACACCGGGGTTCAAGTTAATCATCCTCCATGGTCCACAGGTGAAAAGGCTGCAGTCCGGATTTCAAGAGATCCTTAGACAGCAAAAATGGGACTTTACTATGTCATTTCCCCACCATCCCAGCACCACTGCCTGTCATTTCTAACCTGGGAAACTAGAAACAACCCAGTTTCACAAGCGGAGGGAAGCTGTTACAGAACTGTTTATCACCGTGCTGGGCTCTCGTGGGCCAATCAGGATGCTGACACTGAAGACCACACAGCAAGAAGACGATACTGACGAGAGGCAGTTAGATGAAGAAAGAGGAATGCAAAATGAAATCATAATTTGCAGAAATGACATTTGTAGCCACAAAGATTGGAAGGAACCAAAAGGGGATGAAAACGTTTGCTGCAAGGTGGTGACATCATACGTGGAATTGAAAGATGTATTTAAAATTTCCTTTATAATATTTTAAAAGGTTGATTTTACACACACACACACACACACACACACACACACGGCTCCAGAATGAAAACCTGGACAAATGGATGGAGACCTTTTGGGATAACGGATGACGAGTCCGGGATCCCCCGAAGGCAGGGTTTCTTCCAGTCTGGGCCTGGGAACAGCAGCATCAGCATCATCTGGGAACTTGTTAGAAATGCAAGTGCTGGGGTAACCCCAGACCTCCTGAAGCGGAAACTCCAGGTCATTCTGATGCCTGTTCCAGTCTGAAACACTGCTCTCCAGAACCTTCCCAGGAGTTTGTAAGGGTCCATCTTTCATCCTGTACGGCCTCTCCCCAACACACCTCTCACTGCTTACAAGAGTCTATGCTACTCATTAGATCAGGTTCAAAGTCTTCACCTGAGGCCAGGGTTCTACTTTTGCTACCACATTTCATCTTCACTACGACAGCTAGTTAACATGGGCTGTGCTTCTGTGCATTAATCATCTAACAACTCTATAAGGTAGGTAACTTAATATCCCCATTTCATAGATGAAAACACTGAGGCCAAAAGGAGTCCAAGATCACACACTCGTAAATGACGAAACCAGGATGATTTCAGAGCACAAGGCCTTCTGTACCACTGAGGTTCAGAGGAGTCCGGAGAGATAACAAGTGCTGGAGCTGGTATTCGAACCCAGGCCTTTCTGATTCCCAGGCCGACTTGCCTTCTGCTGCCTTACACTCTCTGCTGGGCAGAACCAATTGCTCACTGCCCTTCGAATACACCACTGCCCCAAATCATGACGCTGGCAAATATCTACTGCCGTATCTTCTTTGCCACCACACCACACCCTTCAGCCTCCGTGAGGCCTTCCAGGCTGCTTCTCCTAGATCCCTGGCTAGAATGGGCTGCTCCCTCCCTTCTCTCAGTCCCCGCCATGACCTACTGTATACCTCTCACAACATTTACCGATTCGCACCCGGAGTTACAGTTACCCACACGTTCCTTCAGGGGAGGTGGTGGCCTATGCTGGGTTGGAGTCTGGCATAGCTTGAGTTAATCAATGTGTCTTTTATGGGACTAAATTCATTCGTTATATATTTTATGTATCTTATAGCCCAGCTGGAGGACAGCAAGATCCTTAAGAACAAGGACCAAATCTTTTACTTATTTTATATTTTCAAGAATATTCAGTCCGGGGCCAAGCACACAGTCGAGCCTGTAATATATGCTTGACTTCAGGTAGAATGCTATGGTACACAACTCTGGGGTCCATTTTCCCATTACTGAAGCCCGTCAGAATGGAGCTTATATTAATGGATCCAATCAACTCATTTCTTAGTAAGTAGAAAGAATACACTTAATGTTTTTAATAATGTTAATAATCAAGAGAATTTTATGAGCACATTTTCCTGAAAATTAGTTCAAATTTCTATGCAATTAGAAAAAAAATCACATTTCTGTCTTTTAAAATATTTGAGGCTATTATATGCCTTCATTATGCCCCTTTTAAAATGAAAGCACACTATTTTTTTTAAAGCACAAAACACAAACCCCAATGTCCCTCATTAAGGAAAATGTATTTTCATTCCAAATATTGATCATCTATTACAGTCCTCTAGTCCAAGAGATATGCTTTTAACAGGAAGAAAAAAAAAATCTCATAAATATCCTAACTCCTATCACATACCCAGAGAGCAAAGGTACAAAATAATGAAAAATATGTATTTCAATAATATTCAAACCTCAAAAACTAGCTTTATAAACTTCTAGGGAACAAGATAATATAAAATCCAAATGCTTTCCTGATTCATGAATCATTTTGTAAATTATCTATATCAATAACTGAGGAAAAGACCAAGCCACATGTTTTAACAAACTGAAAGACACAGATGAGATGTACGTAACAATAAAAACGGATGAAGATGATCATTTATTGGCATCCTGTCCTTATACTGTCCTCACAGGGTCTAACAGTAAACATTCAACAAAAGATCCGATGAGCTTGGCCAGCCTCCCTAAATCCAAATCAACGCACCACCCCTGCACAGGCAGCGGACACTTACCAGCTCCACAGATCCGTAATGTTTCCTACTGAAATCCCCACGTCTACAGCCTAGGTCTTCCGAGACAGAGCTGGAACAAAAATGCTTCATCAGTATTACACATAGCGATCTGCTCACCAACCTTCTGCAAAAAAATCCACTGCTGCCATTCGCAACAAGGCAAGGGCTGCCGTGCAGCAGGCTGGCCCCGCTCACTGCAGGGAAGCCTCCTCGCCACGGCCCCCGGCCTCAGCAGCCATTGCAGAGCCCGGCTCTCCTGGAGCCCTCAGTGGAAAGCAAAACACCCGAGTCATCCCTGGAAGTCTCAGCAGTGATTGAATTAAATATTTAGTCATTTGCCATCGATTGACATCTCCAAGGCTACTGGTGGTTTATAATTTCATTTCGGTAGAAGCGAAGGGGAGAGAGAGACCGTGCAGGAAACTTGAGGCAAGGAACAAAGCTTGCAATTATCTTTCATTAAGAGAGCCTCTTTGTCCCAAATAGTCCACTTAAAAATAACCAGCATTTTTTTGGATGCTATGCAGGAGAAATAAAACTTTAAATAGGAGAAAAGAATTCTTCAAAATCCTGGTAGCCCCCACCCCCCTACCCTCGCCTCTAATTTATGACAATATGAAAAAGACCAGGACTAAAAAAAAATTTTTTTTAATATCCAACTTCCAAGTATATTCCGTTTCTTTATATAGCAGTAGCTAATACTTCCACACCCCCTCCCCTCAAAGAAGACTTAATTAAATCAGATGAGAAAAATCACATGAGTTATTGAAGAAGACCAATTAAAACAAGGGCAAAATTGTTCCTGCATTTGCATCTTGAATACATATTACACACTCAAAAGACACACATCTTATCGACTAGTTCGGCCCCAGACAGTACTCATGAAAACACCCGAGACCCACAAATACAAACAGTTTTAATAAGATTTATTCTAATATGTCATGCAGGTAAACTCTAATAAAACACAAACACTAAAATGACACGGGGATTACGTGGTTAAGAAAGCCAAAGCATTTGGGATCTGACATGCAAAGAAAGGTGCGGTGAGTACCTTTTCATCTTCCTTAAAAGGTGGGCTACATTTCCTAAATGACAGCCCTCGTGGCACGATTCGGAAAGAGCGCCTGACGCTCACATCCACGGGACTGCCTCCCTGCCAGGGCCTGCCTGATAGGCTCCCGGGAAGACAGCGTGAGAGAAATGAGATTAGACAGTCTAATGGTATTCTGCTCCCACCATTTCACAGAGATGGCTGAATTCATCTTATTTGAGAAATTTAACCTTTTGTGGTTCTCACTTCCTTAGCTGAAAACGTGCAGCAGGTTAGCGAATGCAGCTTGGAAGGGTGTCCTGGATATTACCTTCCTGCTTTAGTGACACGATTTTCTACCAAAAAATCTCTGAACCAAATTTAAAAACTCCCCTCCGTGGAGCTCTGGTCCGGGTTAAATATATCCTCTATGTCCGTGTTAAACATGTCCTCTGTGTCCATCAACTTAGCTCATTTGGAAAACCAGAACTGATGGACATAGAGGAGGATGCTAGCACGGCCCTCGGCAACCTCTCCGGTTGTCGCCGGGTCCACTGTGCAGTCAGCCCTGCAACAGCTTCCAGCACGAGGTTCCAGGGACCGAAAGAGCAGGCTGAGCTCTGGGCCCCGCCCTGCGCTGCCCTCAGCACCACCCAGGGGTTCTAGGACACAGTGCCGGAGACAGACACCAAACGGATGACAACTCTGCGTCCTGGGGCCACCTGAGAGGGAAAACAGCATCCTAGGAGAAAACCAAGCCCTGGCTGGCTTGGCTCAGTGGACAGAGCATGGGCATGCAGAGGGTTCCAGGTTCGATTCTGGTCAAGGGCACGTACCGAGGTTGCAGGCTCCATCCCTGGCCCTGGTCAGAGCTCATGCAGGGAGGCAACCAATTGATGTGTCTCTCTCACATCAATGTTTCTTTCCCCCTCCCTTCCACTCTCTAAAAATCAATGGAAAAATATCCTCGGGTGAGGATTAACCAAACAAAAAAAAAAAGAAAAAGAAAGAAAGAAACCAAGACAGATATACACAGAACATCTGCTCTCAGTGGCCCTTCCCCTCTAAATGCCTTTCATCCGATAGGCTGCAGAGACCGCATGCTGATGGTGGAGCCAGGCTGAACTACATGGGCGAGTTCCCAGGGCTGTGGGGAGCACTCGAAGCGGCCATATTAAAACCTTCCCCCTCCCCTCCCTCCCAGGCCCTCTGGCCCCTGGGTCCCAGCACAAAGGGTGTGATCAGAGGGGATCCCCCAGAGCTCCAAGAGGAGTTTGTTCTCCTCCAGGCCCCGTGTCGGGCCGCTGCCTGGACAGAGTGGACCTGCAGTAAACATCTGTGCGTTAATGAAGATATATGCACATATTTGGATCTTACTAGCTACTGCCTGATGGCATCCTCATGAGCCCCGAGGAAGGCTGACATTCTCCCTGGCAAGTCCCTGGTGTTATTCCATCAGGCAGGCAGTCCTGGCCCAAGAGGCGGACCCTGCTATGTGCACGCCAAAAGCTGTTTTCTTTTCCCCTTGGGCTTGTGGCCAGACTACATCTCCTGGCTCCTCTGTGGGAAGGGTGACCAGTGGCTCCGTTCTAGCCAAGAGAATATGGGCAGAAGTGCTGGGGGCCACTTCCAGGCACATCCCACGGGGCACTTCCTCTCCCTCCCCAGGGCCAGCAGGTGGAGAGGACTACAAGGACCCACAAAAAGGCAGAGCTTCAAGATGGAAAAAGCCTGGGTCTCTGAATGACGGCATGGAAGCCCACACTTCCAAGAACATCAGTACTAGAATATGATGCAAGCAAAAAACAAACATTTAGTTAAGCATGTAGAATTTGGGTTTACCTCTTAAAGCCGCTATTACCTGAACTAATACGGAAGTCGGTATCTCGCAGTGGGGTGCTGCCATAGCAACAACCTAAAACATGTGGCACCGGCTTAGCAGGCAGACAGCAGCCGGTGCAGAAACTGATGCAGCCAGTGCGGTGTGGCAATGGATCTCAGAGGCTGAAAGATGGAAATCTAAGTTATAAAGTAGAAAATACGTAGTAAAACTTACACCTACAGTAATGTAGAAGGTGGAACTGTGCCTTCGGAGCCTGTAGCGCTAGGGCAAGTGGCTGGACAGATCAGAGCGATGCTGGCTCTGCTGGCTGACCTCAGCAAGGTTTTTGACAGGGAAGAGATGAGCCCAGGCAAGAACTGGACGGGTGTCAAGCAAAGACAGAAGGGAACAGAGAGAGTCTTGAGACGAAGGGCCTCTTAGACTTGAGAAATCGCTCTGTTTCTGGACCCCAAACAATAAGATCTGACCAATGAAATGTGGGTTGGAATGATGGGCACCTCTTGTAGACCTAGTGCATCAATTTCCCACAAATCATTCCTGCTCTCCTTGCCCACCCACTGGCTGAACAGACAGGGCTGTGAAGACCAAGAAGATGTGCCAAGGATGAGCCTTGGTCCCTAAATGACCCCATAGAGGATCCCAAGTAGAAATACCCTCACTGGGCTATGATATAGTGAGAAATAACTTTTATTGTTTAAGTCATTAAGATTCAGGATTTACCTATCCTATCTAATAAAAGGGAATATGCTAATTGATCCTCACACCATCGCAAAGATGGTAGCGCCCACAGCCAATAAGGAGGGAATAAGCTAATTGACTGCCGTGCCCTCAAAGATGGTGGCACCCACAACCACAAGATGGTGGCACCCAGTTCCCTCAGCGCTGCCGGGGCGGCAGGCACACAGCAAGGCTGGGCCTGCCCCCAGGCGGGTCCGGCCACTCCACACGCCTGCCTCCAGAGTCCCCCAGTCCCCTCAGCCCCCCAGCCACCGAGGGCTGGCCCGAGGTGCAGGCAAGCCTCGGATGGCGGCTGCCCAGCTGACACCCAAGGTGCAGGCAAGCCTCAGATGTTGGCTTCCCAGCCACCCAGGGCCAGCCCAAGGTGCAGGCAAGCCTCAGATGGCAGCTGCCCAGCCGCCCAGGGCTGGCCCGAGACGCAGGCAAGCCTCAGATGGTGGCTGCCCAGCCGCCCAGGGCCGGCCTGAGGTGCAGGCAAGCCTCAGATGGCAGCTGCCCAGCCACCCAGGGCTGCCCGAGGCTTGCGCTGCCGGCAGTGGCAGCAGCAGAGGTATGATGGAGCATTGCCTTCCCGATCGCCAGGTTGCCTCCCGCCCCTGAGGGCTCCCGGACTGTGAGAGGGGGCAGGCCGGGCTGAGGGACCCCCCTCCAGTGCATGAATTTTCATGCACTGGGCCTCTAGTTATATATAACAGGTGATTTTATCTTTTTTTGCTGTTGTTATTATTTTAATCCTCACTCAAGGATTTTTTTTTCCATTAATCTTTAGAGAGAGAGAGTGGAAGGGATGGAGGAGGGGAGACAGAGAGAGTAAAACACCAATGTGAGAGAGACACAATGACTGGCTGCCTCCTGCACATACCCCAACCAGGACCAGGAATCAAACCTGCAACTCAGGCACATGCCCTTGACCAGGAATTGAACTTGTGACCCTTTGGTCCTCAGGCTGATGCTCTAACCACTGAGAAAACTGGCCAGGGCAGTAATTTTGTCTTTTTTAAAAATTTTTTATTTATTGATTTTAGAGAAAGAGGGGAAGAGAAGGAGGGGGTGAGGGAGAGGAAGAGAGAGGGAGAGATTTGTTGTTCCACTTATTTATGACTCACTGACTGAGTCTTGTATGTGCCCTGACTGGGGATCAAACCCACAACCTTGGTGCATTGGGACAATGTTCTCTCCAACGGAGCTACCCAGCCAGGGCGTGCTTTTATCCCACAGAGCCCCCGAGCGGTGTGAGAATGACTGCCACCGGAAGGGGTCCTCCGAGGCTGGAGGGCCGGGATGACTCTCACTCTCAAGGGGCAGCAAACTCGCCCTCGGCAAGGCCCGTTCTAGAAAACAATGTTTCACTGGGAGACGGCCCTGCCCTGGCCACAGGTCATCTGTGCGGCCTCTGCGTTACACGGCGAGTGGAACAGCCGCAGCAGGGACCTGCATGGCCCAGTGTGCAACTATTCACCCTGTGGCCCCTGACAGAAAACATCGCCCCCCCTGCCCTGCAGCCTCACGATCCCTCTGTTGGCTTTAGGCCCACCCATAACCCATGAATAGTATGCGCCCCCCAAAAAATACTGGACAGAGTCCCTGGGGGAGCATTCTAAAAATGCATGTTCCCTGGCCCTATTCCCAGAGGCTGCGGTTCTGACAGCAGCCGGGGACTCGGTGCGGACGGTCCGCAGGAATGTTCTGAAAAACGCTGCTCTTCCGGGTGACTGCGATCTGGGAAACCTGTCGCCATCCTGCAGCCCGTTCACGGGAAAGGACAGGCCTTGATCACGGGTCTGTGAGGGGGCGGAGGTGGGATGCACCTGAGGGAGGTGCTTCAGTCAGATGGGGTTCTTAGCCGCTCCGGATCTTCATTCCCTTGTGAATAAAAGGTGGGTGATGTGCTCAATAAATGTTCATATTATTATTACCCTTATTATTAGCATGAATTCTTCCCAGGTTGCTAGAGAGAGCCCTGGGAAGGGGAGCTCTACATAAAGGATCACTAACTTTTTAAGAGTTTTAAACCAGGTGCCTTCTTTCCCCGCTGGGGCCACGCAGCAGGCCTCCTGGGGCAGGGCGAGGCTGCTCCGCGGACATCTCCTCCTAAAGTGCTGGCCCAGCCGCGGGACCTGCCCAGGAAAATACCTGGGACCAAGAGTGTGTCACCAGAACAAAGCAGGTGCAAAAATGCACCGGGGAGGCCAAGGTCCTCCATGCAGTGTGGTCTGGGTTCTAAATATAGATGCCTCGGTGTTAGTAAATCCCTGCGCTTCACCTGCAGGAACAGAGCTGAGGACCTTCAAGAGGACTCTCTAAATGTGGCCCAGGATGAAAGCAAAGCTGTCCAGCTCCACGCAGAGCTGGAAAAATTCCCATTATGTAATAAGCGGATTCCTGGAAAGAGGGACAACCCCCATCAAAGAGTCAAAGACACGAGAACCGAATAAGGAAAAAGAAGGAAGCGGAAACTCAACACCGGCCCTTATGGGACTCACCCGTAGATCAGTGACTGACCCTAAGGACTGGCCAGACCCCGCTAACCCAGGCCTCGGTCACCCCCAGCCCTGCTGGAAGCACTGGAGCCCACAGCAAGGATCGGGACTCTTCCCGGACCTGCAGAGACACTGAGAACATCAGGCGGTTTTTCAGAAGCTCCTGACAGCACAGCTCAACATCCTGTGCGCCAGGACCATGCCCCGCCCTCTGATCAGCAGGCAGTAAGTGACAGATGGAAGGGACCCCCTATTTGAGGGACAGAGAAGGTATCAAATGTGCCAGACTACAGATTCAGGCTCAGAGGGAGCACAGTACCTCTTGACACCGGGTTCGAGGTAGCTGATTGCTCAAGTGTAGTGGCTGTGTCTCCTAAAGGTAAGCGACACGGAAAATCAGAGATGCCGGTAATTTCTAGTGAGGAAATGGAAGATTCCTGACCCCTCCTGAAGAGATCTAGGACACCAGCTTTTGGAGCGTAGAAGTGAGTGGGCAGGTTTCTAGACCGGAAGGGTTTCAGAGCCAGGACCCCTGGCCTGCAGTCACCACAGGACCCAGCAATGGAATCCTGGGCATTTATCCCAGAGAAATGAAAACGCATATTCACAGAATCCTCCACCAGGCTCACAGCAGCTTTATTCATACTAGCCCCAAAGTGGAAAAGGCCTGGGTGTCCTGCAAAGAGTGAGCAGTAAAATCGTGGTGCATCCATACCAATTCCTGACAATCCCAAGTGTTGGTTAGGTTATGGAGCAAATAGAACTCACACGCTGCTGATGGGAGAGTTGGGTTGGTATACAGTGACCCCTCACTTGGCATAGTACTCAGCAATTTAAAGGAACCACCTACCGATACACACAACACCTTGGATAAATCTCCAGGGAATGATGCGGGGTGAAAAAAGCCAGTCCTAAAAGGCTGCATAGTGTATGACTCCATGTAGGTCACCTTCCTGAAATGACGACATTATAGAGGGAAGAGGGAGGAGGTGTGGTTATAAAAGTGGGTGGACGTGGAGCCATTCTGCGTCTTGTCTGTGATGGCGGATGAATGAAGTTACAAGTAAGTGAAATGGCATGTACAATGGGAAACCTAAGACAAATGGGTTGTACCAATGACGTTACCATTGAGAGACACTGGGTAGGGCACATGGGGTCTCTCTGTGCTATTTCTTATAACTGCATACGAATCTTGATTCTTGCAAAATAAAATGTTTAACTTAAAAAACTGTGTCCAAGTCAAAATCCTTTCAGTCCTTCAATAAGCAGTCACTGGACACCAGGGGCACCAGGTGTGACGCTGAGATGTGGCCCCTGCCGTGAGCACTTGGAGTGCAGAGGGAAAATGTAAAGTGCCCAGGACTTCCCAGGAACAAAAGCAAAGAACACTGTGTACAGCCGATCTGGTCAATTGTCCAAGAGCCGCTTGGTACTCCCTTCATAAGTAGCATATTTGGTCGTCAGGGCGGGGTGGGGGTGGTGGTGCCCGAAGCAGAAGCCTGGAAGGTCTGCCACCCTCTTCTCAGCTCAAGACCCACCATCCAAAACGCTGGGAGCCACCATCTACAAAATGACACCTGCGAAATGCTGTGTGTGCAGTCTGCTCCCTCCTTCCCTGCTTCGGTGACGTAGCCTCTCCTCTCCAGTAAGGTCAAGACTGGAGGGGTTTCCAGCTCAGAGGATAATTTGGTTTGGGCAGCAGTGCCCACAGGAGATCTATACATGCAAGACCACAAAGGGTTCAGCAGAAACTTATTTAGGGAAGAAAATCGGCACACAGCAAACATTACTGCATCCTCCTCCCACCTGCAGATTTCAATTCTCTGGGGAAATCCTTCCCAAGTCGGTCTCCCCAGGTCCTCAGAATCCCCCACTGAGATTCATTTGCAAGTTTTGCTCCAACTGCACCCAGACTCTGAGCGGAAGCCTGCTCTCCAGGAGGGTGCTTCTGAACTGCCTCCCCCCTCTCCCCCAGGCAGCAAGAACCCTAGAGAACACAAGGTCACTCTGACCTTGCTGCTGAGTATGGGCCTTGAACCTGAGCTGTTAGAAATGCAGGCTCTCGGGCCCCAGCCGAGACCTAATGAAACAGAACCAGCATTTTTAACAAGATCCCCCAAGGATTCAAGTGCTCATTGGAATCTGAGAAGCACTGATTCTCAACCTCGCTATATATCAGAACCACCTGGATTTTTCTCTATTTATTTTATTGTGAAATATTTCAAGACAGAAAAATAAAGAATAACATAATGAACATTGTAGACTTGAAACTCCTGTGTACCTCTACCCTGAAACAACCATTAAATAATTTAGTTTATACTTCCTGTTTATCCTATATAATAAAAGCCCAGCAACCCAAATGGCAGAATGACCAGAGGCCAGAACAACTGCGGCCCCTTGCCCAGGCCGGCCCTGCCCCCCAGCAGGGACCCCCCATCCTGATCAGGGGCGTGGCTGGCCTGCAAACCACCTGTGCCCCTTTGCTCTGGCTGGCCCCACCTCCCAGTGGGGACCCCCACCCCAATCAGGGGGTGTGACTGGCATACAAACCACCTGCAGCCCTTTGCCCTGGTCAGCCCCACCCCTCAGCGGGGACTCCACCCAGATCGGGGCCCCCATCAGGGCAGGCCAGCCGGCCCCCACTCGAGCACCAGGCCTCTATCCTATATAATAAAGAGCTAATATGCAAATGGTCATCATGCCCTCATGCTCTCGCGACAGGGGCAGGGGACCTGAGGCCACATCCCCCGCCCCAACACCAGGGCCGGGGGACCTGAGGCCGCGCCCCCCACCCTGGTGCTGGGGCCAGAGGACCTGAGGCCACGCCCCCCCACCCCAGGGCTGAGGCCGGGGGACCTGAGGCTGGGCTGGGGGACCTGAGGCTGCACCCCCTGCCCTTCGGGGCTTGATGGGAGTGGGGCTGGCTGGGTCTGGGTCTCACATGATTTCAAGATGCACAAGGGTGGGTGGGGACTTGACTCTGGGTGCCGTGGTGCGCCCCAGACTCTGACAGGAGGGAGATTTTTCATACACATTTTACCAATTTTCTTTCATCTCTGACACTTCTATTATAGAGAAAGAACAAATAGCAATATTAAAATATTTCCTCTAATTAACTTCCTTTTAATGTGCATGAATTTCGTGCACCAGGCCACTAGTATTTTTATATTTGTACTGACCATGTACTTATTCAAAACAATACACAGTATTGCTTAGAATGTTTTAAAATTTCACACAAAAGAATACCATGCCGTGCCGATCGTCCTGCACCTCGCTTCTCTGGCTGAACAGTTTGTTTCTGAGATTTGTACATGTCAATACCTGTGGCTCCAATTCATTCACTTACACTGCTGTTTCCTATGGTGTCAACTCCCTGCTGGCCCCCCCTCCCATGGCTGGACATTTCAGTGGCTTCCAATTCCAAACAGTGTTGTAATGGACACCCTCTGACATGTCTCCTTGAGCACAAGTGCCATCATTTCCTGAGATCCACGGCCAGGAGGGCATCTGCTAGGTCATGACATGTGCAGCTTTATTTTTCTACGTAGTGCCAAATCTGCTTTCCCAAGGGACTAAGCCAGTCCTCAAGTAATGTCGTTTTATTCCACGTTGATGAGATGCTGTAGGAACTCCACTCTTGTTTATATCACTGGCCTATGGCAGAATTGGCTTCATTGTACGTCATCTCACTGCGGTTCCAAGAACCGATCAACGATGCCAAGTGAGGAGTCACTGTATACCAACTCAACTCTCCCATCAGCAGCGTGTGAGTTCTATTTGCTCCATATCCCGACCAACACTTGGGATTGTCAGAAATTGGTTTCTGTCAGTGTGAGGGATATGAAGTGGTGCCTTGCTGAGCTGTCGTAATTTCCATTCCTCTGACAACTCACGGGCTGGAACAGCTTTTCCTGTGCTCCTCGGCCCTCTGTGCTGTCTTTCCTGGGACTTGCCTATCCCATCCTTTGCCCACCCCCGTTTTGTAGGCTGTTGGTCTTTTTCTAACTGATTCGCAGGAATAACTTGCATATTCTGAATGTCAACCCTTTTTTATGGGTATCTTCTTCCAGAGAGTGGTTTTTCTTTTTCAAACTGTTTTCCTGACATCTAATGCAGATATTTTCAGACTTTTCCTTTAATGGTCTTTGTCTTTTGACTTAAACAATCATTCACCATCATGATGTCATAAAGATAGTTTCCTATCATTCCTTGCTAAAATTTTAAAGTCTACTTTAATACATTTTCATATAAATGCCCAGTTTTCACCCAGACCTCCTCAATCAGAATCTTCAGGAGTGGGACACAAGCACCTATAATTTAAAAATAAATAAATAAATTCTAAAGGTAACTCTCAGAAATGTTGGCACACTCATTTCCTACCTGCTGGATGCGTACGGAAGTATCTCCTCTGTCAAGTCCCAGGAACCCATCTCATCTCTGTCCCCCTCACGGGCCCATCCTTTCTTTTTCTGTTCCCAAACTTGAAGTGCTCCCCAATGGCCATCCTTTAAAGGAATTATCTACTCTTATAGCATCAATATTACTGACACATCTCAAACATACCCCTCCGGCCTTAATTACCTTTCCTAATTCTCCCAGAAACACCAGAAGCTCAGTATGTTTTTTCCAAAACTCATCCAATAACTTGGTTTCTCATTTCTGTTGGTGCACAATTATTTTCACAATCTCCAAGCTAGGGAATCACATTTGACATCTCCCTGTCTTACAAGCTCTACATCAATCATCCAATATCATCAGTGATCATCTCCCTCATTGGACCAGCCCAGTCCCTCCGTCTCACAGGCCCTCACTGTTTCACAGGTTCTTATACGGCCTTGCCAGGCTTCCTGTCTCCTTACATAGGATTTGAGTGTGAGATAATGGAGGACTTTGGGACACGCTAGTTGTTATCACTAATCATGTGTAAGTGGAGACTGGAGAGCTATTTTTCAAGTATCTGATAGATGATAGGTGGACCTACATTTATTCAATAACTACTTGAATAAATATAGGTTGTGCATCCATACCACTTATTAGGAAGAAAATGTGTGTGTGCTCAAAGAACAACACAAATAAGAAAAAAAGGCTCTTTGTGGAAAGTTAGGGGTAAGCTAGAATTTGCCATAATAAAAAATTTTCTCATTTTAGTAATATAGTTGTTGGGGAGGAAAAACGTTTCCTCTACCCTGTTAGGTTCTGTGACTGGGGCCTGTGAATTAAAATGACAAAAGACAGACTAACAGGAGAAAAGGAGCACACATTTCATTTTTAATTCTACCTGCTCAAGGGCTCCACAGAGAAGCAAACCCAAAGAAGCAGTCAAATACTGGGATTTATATATCATTTCAACAAAGGGCAACAGACTGTGGAGAAGTGACTAGACAAAAGAAAAGGGATCTGGGGCTTCTAGGAGGGGTACATCACGGAAGGTGAACACCTGGGGGATCTAACGGTCTATGAGGGTGATTCAGCGAGGCTTGTGCATGAAGACTCGTCGTGGTGGCTCTCTTTCTCTGCTGGCAGTGCTGTTCTCCTCCTCTTGGCACAGGAGAGGGGAGGGGGCACCTTTGCAAAAGGGAATTCTGCCCTGTTTTTAGGCAGACGGGGGGAGAGTGAGAGGTCCTCCTGTGTCTGCTTTTTTCCAATTGCCTTCAGCTCAAAAGAATCCTTAGGCCAAAGCGGCAGGTTTTTCGGTGGCATATTTTGATCTCCTTCATAGCCAATACTAACGTGAAAAATTCTTCGTCTCAAACATAAAAGTAAAGGCTATGGAACTGACTGAATTTCACCTTGAGGTAAGCCAGTAGAGGGGGAAGGCCCAGGCTACTTTTTAAACAACCTCTGTATCATATTCTAATTTTCTGGGCCAATTTAGATCCATTCCGTGCTTATCTGGGCTGTTTTCCTCCGAGCACATGCAGAGCACGTAGTAGAAGAAAATCAGCTTACTCTGTGCTTTTGAGGTCAAACTCTATTTTTGAAAGATTTTCTAAAATTTTTACTTCACTCAGCTACTCTGATTCTGAGATGGTCTAAGAAAATGAGACCATGAAACCATGGGTGAGGGAGAGTGGCGAGGGAAGGGGAGGGGGGTGCTCTTTAAAGAAAGCAAAATAACAGATAAACCAAATGTACAGAAACAGAGGAGGCAAAGTATTTTAACTGAGAACATTCATTATCAGAGGAGAGATGACAAGACACAGCCAGCCTGCTTGCACGGTCAAAACGAGATTTATAAAAATGAGTGTTGGCCGAAGTGAATTTGGGGCAGGAGAGCCTAAACTAATTCCTTTTGCCCCTTAAAAGCAATGATTAAAAGAGTGATAATATCCAGTCCCTATTTATAGTGTGTCCTTATGGTGTTCTGTACTGTACTTTGAGATGAGGTGAGCATCAAAAATGGGTTGCTGGCCCATGAGGACTGTACAATTTCAAAGAATAGAAAACTTGAATCATCAAAGGAATACAATTCTTAGTAATGGCATAACCTCCTTGAGGAAAAATGATTGCTTTTAGCAATTATCCCTCGAGGGGATGTTGAGTTCGGTGGTGAGCAGGGCATCTGCAGCCTCTGTTCCAAGCCAAGGGCCAGGATGTTCTGGCAGAGAGCGCCCATACTCCTCCCCCACCCAACCTGTGACTCCACGTCATTCTTGACCTGCCGAAGATCCACATTCCTCTCCCTTCAGTCAGGAGGCCTCCCTCCCTGGGGACCTCACTGTTCCCGCACCTCTGTGCTAACGAGGCTCAAACCAAACCTCCAACTTGGCTCTTTCCCTCCAACCAACTGCAAACTCAGACTTCCAACTGCTGGACAGCGTTCTGTGGACACCTGAGCACCCCCTGAAACATAACCTGGCTCAGCTCCCACTCACTCCCCCTTGCTGCATTCACATCTCAGTTAGCAGAACTGCCATCTCTTCCCAGTTGCTCAAGGTACCAAGTCCAGAGTCATCTCTGTCTCCTCTCACATCCAACATCTAGTCAGTTGCCAGGCCCTGTTCCTGCTGCCTGCACAGCTTTGCTTTTGAAAGTTGTCATAGGTTTGCATCAGTGTATTTGTATTTCATTCTTTGAAGAGATAACACACTCCCTTGATTCAAAACTAGAAGGCTGAACAGGGCAAAGCCTCCCCCTCTGCCCTCTCAGCCCCGCACCTCCTCTCCCAAAGACGCTGGATGCGTTTGCAAAGAAAGAGAAATACATATTCCCTCCCCGCTTACTTTACACAAACGGCAGCACACCAAGCACAGGTCTACTTCCTGTTTTTGTAACTTTTAAGTTCACATGCCTTGGCGATCTTTCTAAATCAGTACCACAAAGCTCCTGCATTCTTCCCTATGGCCACATGGTATTCTACCGAGTAGACGGGCCCTGTTTTAGTAACCAGTTCCCTAGATAGAGGCCTAGTAAACTGCAATGTGTAACCTTGCATGTGCCATTTGGCCCTGAGGACATGGGCAGAATTCCACAAGGTCCCTGAGTCCCTTGACTCTTCTCTCCTTTCCATTCTCACGTTCTCTGCTTTAGCGCAGACCTTCCTTGGTGCAGAAGCCTTCTAACTGGCATCTCTGCTCTATGACCCTTAACTTACACCTAACAAATATATTTAGTGAGCCCTTTCTATATGCCAGGTACTTGCTAAGACAGGCAAGAACAAGAGGATCAAACCCACAAAACTGAACAAGCCTGTCCTAACCAGACCCACACAGACCTGGCCTGTCTCACAGTTGTTAGAGTTTTGGGAGCGTATCAGCAAGTCATCTGCTCCCTTCTCTATGTTTGGAATCGACTGGGAATTAGTGATAGGAGTTGGGCAAATGGAAATAAAAATATAAATTTCCTCACCGTCAGAGTTTCATTGGCAAACAGCCCTATGCACTTCCAGCTTACCACTCCTTTCCCCCAAGCTTAGAGCGGAAACAGTCTGCTCTATAGAGGGGCAGACACGTGCCTGCATGGCTGCCAGGGGAATTGCTGTGTCACTCTCCACTGTCAATCGCCACCAGGGGAGACCAATGCAGATGGGGCTCTACACCTGCCTCTAGAAGACTCGGGTGGGTTTTTCCAGATGGAAATACTAGTAGGAGAGAAGACAACACACAGCTCTATGGGCAACCAGATCCTGGACAAGTCTCTTAACCGTCCTGCACCCCAGCTTGCTTCCTTATCTGTAAAATGAAGCTAACAGTGTTTTTTTGTGTGCGAAGACTAAATAAACAAACACATTTAGGATGTTTGCGCAAATGCCCGGTATGCAAGTAATCAGTAAATATTTGTTGAGTGAATGAGTTAATGAAAGAGTGGTGCACAGAATGACAGTTCTAAAAGACATCTTCCCAGCACGTTTTCCAGAGAACCTAACATCTGCAGCCACCAATCACCAGGGCCTAACAGGATTCACCAATAGGGCCCAGAATGCGCCACCTCGGGCTGCTTCTTATAGGCTCTTCCGAAGTTCCACCCGCCCCTTTGATCACGTCATCTGCGCGATGGATTATGGGGCTGGTAGTCTCGAGAAGAGGCGGTGCTGGCTGGACCACTGTGAGGACAGTAACCCTCTGCCTGGTGCTCTGAGGAAGGGAGAGCGGCTCTTGTCCCCACCCCACCTTTGGTAGATGGAGCCCTGGCGTCCCTTCTCTCCCTTCCAGCGCCAGGACTGCCCAGGACTCTGGTTACCAGAGGCCTCCAAAAATCAGAAGCATTTTGCTCAGAAAATTCAATATTCACTGAAATTTGAGATTTCAGTTTCAAATCAAGAAAATATTCAATCCCCATATTCTCATAGACAGACCTCAGGGGCCCTTTGTGGAAGGGATGGCAGTAGTTCTGAAAAGTCGGCGGTGACCCCGGACATCCTCTAGTTTCCCTGAGGAATCAATCCACAACAGAACTAGCAATTAGGAATTTATCCGAACTCTGTGAACCCTGTCTATGTAAAACGGCATCATCTCGTAACACCATAAAAGCTATCAACGGCTCCCCATTGCCTAAGATATAAAGTTCCGACCTCTTAGCTAGGCACATAAGGTGCTTCGTAACTACTTTGCATCTCTTTATGTGTGGTCACATTTTTAAAAGCAGCCTTTCTCAACGTCTGCTGCACATGCGAATCACCTGGGGGCTTCATAAAATACTGGTATTGGTGTCCCATCCTAGACCTGGGGATCCTGGAGGGATGGTGCAGGCTTCCGTGTGTTTTTAAAGCCTCCAGGGTGATTCTCAGGTGCGGCCGGGTAGAGAACGGCCGCTGTCATGCCTGTCAACACTGCTGGGCACTCTCAGGTCTCCCAGCCCCAGCTCTGCCGTCCCCTCTGTGTAAAGTGGCCTCTTCCCCCTTTCCTGCCTGGTGACGTGCATCCTGCCCAGCTAAGCTCCACTGCCGCCCCTCTGCTCCCCTGTCCTCCAGCGGTTACTTCCTCCCACCGCAGTGGATGCACGCTTCTTTTCTGGAAGCACTGGGATTATCTGGATACTTGTGTTTCCCAGGAAAGGCTCTAAGTGCCTGGAGAAGAAGAGTCCTGAAGAGCCCTCTTTTACCCACTCCAGAGCCACTGAATCTGAATCTGGAGGTGGGCCTCGGGCATTAGTTGTGTCTTAAGCCCCACACGTGATTCTGACCCATCCCCCCTTCCCCGCCCCCGCCCCCGTGAGGAATTAGCTTCACAAAAGCACTGGGTACATAAATATTCCTTGCATTGAATTGCTGAAGCGTCTCATTGGTTTTTTTGTTTAATTTAGCTTTACTGTTGAAAGTACTACAAATATCCCCCTTTCCACACACCTCCCTCCCCATGTGTCCCCTTCATCCTGCTCCCTTCCTCCCCCCAGCCCTTCCCGGCACTACTGTCCACCCATGGGCTATGCCTCTATGCATAAACGTCTCATTTGTTTTTAAGTCAATCATATCTCAGCATCTAGTTGCCTTTGATTCCCCTGGAGAGCTAAGCACTCTGCCTTGTACTACCTTCTTCAATCATTTACTCACTCATTCATCTAACAAATATTATTGCACAGCATCACAAAACCCTGGGGATTCAGGAGTAAACAGGAAACCATAGTTACCACCCTAGGGCTTAGAATCTAGTAACATATTAGTTATAGCATAGTTATTATTACCACTTTTCTGAATAACGTTGGATTTCCCCCTCTGGATACTCTAAGGGAATCTCATCTTCTCTTATACCCCTAGTATGTTATAGAAGGCATTCTATAAAGGTTTACTGAATCAAGACAACACATTTCGTAGCACATATCACAAATTAGTCAGCGTTTATTTGTGTGGTTATTTGATTCTGTCCCATGAGCTGTAAATGCCCTCAACACAGGAATTGAATCTGTTTTGCTCCCTACGCTGACACAGGGCCTGGCTGACTAGGTGCTCAGTGAACAGTGCTAAGTAAATAAATACATACATGAGTAAGATATCATTCAGAACAAAACCTGAAATCTCCCAAACCAATATCCACTCCTTCTCCCCCCTACTCTCCCCTCAGAAAGGTCATTTTCTCCCTGAGCACCGAGGGATTTCAGGTTTCAGTGAACATGAGCCCAAACAGAGGATGTTCTTCTACTTACTTACAGGGTGACCTGGGACTCTGCTTCAGGGCCTGCTGTTGGCCACGTCTGAAGGGGCTGGATGCGGAAGGAGAGAGACGACGTTGCTTTCCACAGAAGGGTCTGTGCGACCTGACCCCCGCAGGACCCCTTCGTCAGCGGATCCATGGGTGGGCCTGGAGGCTGAAGCGCTGTGCTGAAGAAGGAGTGGGAAAGGCACTGAGAACAGAGAATGACAGGCCGATCACTGGCTGATGCTGGTACCCAGAGGCCAGCCCCATTAGTAAGTTAGGGGCAGGAAGCCAAGGCACTCACTCCCAAGACCCAGGGTCCCACCAAGCCCACATCATGCCCTTCCTGCATGGGCCCTGGGGGAGAGGAGGCACCGTCCACATTCACACGGCCCTCAGCCGCGAGTGAAGTCGCCCACACTGTCAAGTCAGGGGGCGCTCGGGCAAAAGGCGGCCAGTGAGCATCTAAACCACCACCGACGAATCCCAGAAAAGGCAGCCTCACCCCGCAAGGGCAGCTCTGCCTAGAGCAGCAGTCGCCAACCAGTGGGCCGCGAGGTTCGAAAGGTTGGCGAGCGCTGGTCTAGAGGGCTCCCGGAGAACACCAGCAGGAGCCTCGTGCCATCACTGAGTGAGTCTGGGAGGGGGGCGGGGAGATATCTCCTCATCGCCAAAGAGCGGGCTTACACTGGCCACGACACGGTAGACAGAGGACCAAACCCACATTTCGAGAGGAATGGCAGAGCATGTGGCAGTGGACCGACACACGACTGCTCGTGGGAACACACAGAAACGTAGCCTGCAGCCTGCCTGCGCCTTTCTCTGCCCACAGGCAGGCAGGCAGGCAGGCAAAGCCCAGCGACTCAGAAGTGGGACGTAGAAAGCACCCTGACAGCACTGGTCAGAGGGACTCCTTATAATGTCTTCCTTTTTATTGCATTTATTGGGGTAACATCTATAATAATAAAAGCATAATATGCTAATTAGACCAGACATCCTTCCGGACAAAGCCATGGTGGTGGGGGCCAAGGCAGCCACTGTGGCGGTGGGGGCCAAGCCCCTTGTACGGATTTCGTGCATCGGGCCTCTAGTTAGTTAATAAAAGGAGACAGGCTTCAGGTGTACCATTTTATCATAAATCATCTGTATGTTGTATAGTGTGTTCACCACCCCAAGTCAAGTCTCCTTCCATCACCACTTACGCCGCTTTACCCTTTCTACCGCCCCCCACCTTTCCCTCTGGTAATCACCATACTCATACTGTTGTCTGTGTCCATGAGGTTTTGTTTTGTTTTTAATTCTCATCCGAGGATATTTTTTCCATTGATTTTTAGAGAGAGTAGAAGGGAGGGGGAGGGGGAAGGAGAGAGAGACATACACATTGACTGGTTGCTTCCTGTACTTGCCCCAACCTGGGCCAGGGATCGAACCTGAACCTGAAGCCAAGGTATGTGCCCTTGACTGGGAATCAAACCTGCAACTCTTTGGTCCGAGGGCCAATGCTCTAACCACTGAGCAACCAGCCAGGGCTTTTGTTGTTGTTTTTGTTTAATCCCTTCAGCTTTTTCACCCAACCCACCCCCCCACACACATGGCTTACAGTCTTTTAGTTTATTTTAATCTTGAAATAAGATTAATTCATTAACATTTATTTTCTAGCCCTTTAATCTTTAAATTTGGTTTAAAAACACTTAAATGTTAGTTCTTTTAAACCTTTATCACCATTTAATTTTATCTTTTTGCCATACCTTTACCCCTAGTTTCTGAGTTCTTTTTTTATACTTTCATCTAATTCTTTAGCTTCATTTTTTGTTTGGATTCTGTCTCATCATTGTTAATTTTAATCTTTTTTCTCATTTCTGTTATCTTTTCTAGTCTTAACTTCCTAGTTTAAAAAATGTACATTCCTTTGATCTTCTGGCATATTTTATCTTTATTGTCTCACTATTTAACATAGTCAGCAGTTGGAGAACTTCTTGGAAAGATGGAGAGTAAGCGCTCATTTGCACAACTCCTTGGAATCCACGGGAATAAGCAAAAATAGCCCAATATTCGGAGAAAACTTACTGAAACAAGAGAATGGCCAAACCCCATGTTGTAACTCTGAAGATCTGTGTACACAATAAAATGCTGACAAGCTGAAAGCAAACACTGGATTCTGTGATGTGATGGGAGGAAATGAGCAAGAATGCTCTCCAGGCCTCACCTGGAAGAGGGGTGGGACTGGGCAGGAGCTGTTTCTGCTTCATTCCCCGCTGCCCCCACTGCCCAGCTTTCTAGTAGGGAGGGTGCCCTGACTGAGAGAGGCTGAAGAAGAGAAGAAAAAGTGTATCTTAGGAGCCACTTGAACCTCTTGACCGAAAGTTTATATGAAACCCCGAAGAAGGCCCGCACGCCGAGCCAGACCCTCTCTGAAGGGACCTGTTTGCCCTGAAGTGGGGGGGGGGAGGGGGAAGAGCTGAAAATTCAAGGGAAGTCCTGCGTGGGGTCAGCCACACCACAGCACAGGGGACTCTGCAGATGGGCGGGACAGCCTGGGGAGAGAGTGGAAACAGGGGCCCGTCCCCACGGCCTCTGTACCCTTCCCGCCCTCCAAGAGGCGTCAGGACCGGAGCTCCAGCTCGGGCTCCGAAAGCCAAGGCTCACTGTTGCTCCGACGAAAGGGAAGGCTGTCAGGTGAGTCTACCATGTTAGTAACAGGCAAACCCAGACCAGACGGCGAGCACGGGCCCACGGAGTAAGGCTCGCCAAGGCGAGGGCGAGGACAGATTAGAGGACTTTCAGCGGGGCCAGGTGAACAACAGAACAGCTTTGTTTTCTCAAGAAAATGAAAGGTCAAGATCTCCCTGAAAACAAAAGATCAAATAATACGAGGCAGACCTCCCAGGGCTCCAGGGTAAAACTGCCTGACCCTGGCAGGAGAGGCTAATTCCCAGTGAGGAGGTGCTCTCTGGGGCAGGGCCTGAGGAGAGGGCACCAGGGGTGAGGAGTGAACCCCTCGGGTGGGGTGCTTCTGTGTGTGTGTGGCAGGCCGGGGGGCGGGGTATTACATTGGGGACAGACGGCCCTCAGAAGCCACAGTTTAGTTTTCTCCTCTTCTGTTGGGCCTCCGAGCCCTCGGTGTGCCCTGAGTGTTAGTGTTGCGAGTCTAAACGGAGGGCGGTCATGAGAAATGTGGCCGCCTCACAGCGAGCCCTCTGCTGCTGGCCATGCAGCCACCGAGAGCTCCCGAGGGGACCTGCAGCCACGGTGACACGGCCAGGCCTGCTAAGGCCCAACGATGCAGCAGAAACGGACCACGGGAGGACACAACTGTGACACAGGTGCCGCCTCACACGCCGGTCGGCAGATCCCTGGATGCAGCAAGCGGCATAAAAGGCAACAAGGTCTCAGTTCCGGCTCCTTCGACGTGGCCGGTTCTCCCACGCAAGTAGCGTTGATCGCGGCGTTTCAGCCGTGATTCCACGAGGAACGGGGGAAACTTCCGGGAGCTACACCCACTGTCTTGCACATTTGATCTTGTGCATTATTCCTTGCTCAGATTGCGGGCTGAAAGCGACCTTAACCCAAGCGCAAATCATCACTCTCGCCTCCCTTCAAACTGCAACCAGCTCTGGGGGTCGGAGCTGGCTCAGCGGCCCCGGGAGCAGCAGTCTCTGCAGAGCGGGGAGCAGTGGGAAGACAACTTCCCTCTGTCCCCAAATCTAAACTGCCCTCCCACACACAGTCACTCTGACCTGCACCCTTCCTCCCCCCGAGCACTCAGCACCAGCGAAGTCATCATGGTTACTCCGTCTCCTACTGGCGCATCGTCTGCCCTTGTCCACGACAAGCTAGTTCCCGGCAGCGGGCACCCCGTCTGCCCGTTCTCAGTCCCCGTGCCCAGCACACGGAGTGCTCAGTACATATTTGTCGTGTGGATAAGTGACTACGTGAAGGCCAAACACCTGAGGAAAAGGGGCATTGGGAATAGGGAGGCTGCAGGCCGCCTTTTCCTTTTTTGACGGAGCTCACTGGTGGCGGCAGGCAGACAGGCCACGGTGGGACCTGGCAAATTTCTTTGCCAATCTCTGAGGGGCAGATTGGCTGCCCGGGACGCGGGGGCACAGCAGTTACAGGCACTTCCCCTGGCATGCTGCCAACTTCTGATCAGTGTGTCTAATGCATTTGTGTTTTATTGCAGAAGGATGCTGTTTGTGGCAGATACTGTGGGACGACTGGCGCAGTCCCCACTTCAACCCCGTTCCAGGGTGCAGAAGTTGGGAAGTTAAAAACGTCATCGTCCTGACCTCCTTTGCAGTTCCGAGTTCTGGCTGTGATCTAGATTCCACAGCTCGGGTGCAGTCAGAGAGACTCTGATCTGGCACGGAGCCAGGCAGACTCGACGAGAGGATCCGGGGCATCGCCTGGCGTTTGCAGGTCACGGCAGAGCCGCTGTGGCTCTGGAGGCGGCAGCTCCTTGGTTCTGAAGCAGCAGCGGCAGCTTTGGGGCTCCGAGCAGAGCCGCAGCTGCCGCATCGGTCAGTTTCTCGTGAGGCGGCCGCTCTGCTGAGCGCGCAGAGCACAGTGGTTCTGGGCGCTGGGAGCTGCTCCTGGGAGCTCAGACTGGAGCCTGCTGCCCAGGCTGCCGACAACTCTGTAAGCACTTAATTCCCGGGGCGCTATTAAAGCCGTCTGCTTACCGCAGGCAGAGCGGATTCCGTTGGAGGCAACAGATGACCGAGTGACAGTCATGGTGACGCCTGGCCGGGGGGATTTTGAGCCTGCCAGTTCACGTGACCCCGTGGCACATCTTCCTTCCGGTGGGTGCAGTAGCGGAAGGCACGGCACTCTGCTATCTGGGTGTAAGGGAGCTTGATCCCACACTACACATTTCTGCTCCAACAGCAGGGCGCCCAGGGAGCCGCTAATTGGGGGTGTTCTGGGCCAGGCTGCCCTGGGGCCGTGACCCCATCTCTCTCCCGCACCTGCTCAGCGTCGCCTGAGTCTCTGCCAGCACCGCCACCAAAAACTGTCGGAGCAGCTCTGTGTGTCGCTGCAAGCCCCTAAAAGTGGAGAGACGCTAATGCTTTTCACGTCTCCGGTGATGAAAATTGTTCTGCCGCCTGAAGTCAGCCCGGCTGGCTGGGAGCGCTGGCTGCCGGGAGGCACGGTCACGTCCTGAGTCCAAGCTGAGCTGTTAGCCCTCCTGCCCGCTGCGATGGGAGCTCAGCCCGGGGCATACGCAGAGTGGGCCTAATTCCCGTTCCACGACACCTTTTCAAATGTGGGAAGACAGCTATTATGTCCTCTGTGAATTTTCTCTTTTTCAAGTAAAATACCCACTCCTCTGCTGAAATCTTTTCTCTTTACTGGCTCATTCCCATCAGATAGAAACATCTTTATAAAGCAAACGCAAAATCAAATCAAATCAATTTTTCAGCTCACATCCCTTCCACCCTGCGGAGTTGGCGCTATTCACTGTTTCCAATTCCTCTTTCATTAGAGCCTGCAGCCTGGCCAGGGAGACATTCTCATCCTCACTCTCCCAAGAAACAGCTCTTGTCAAAGGCGACCAGTGGCCACACGATGCTAAACCCAATGGCCCATTCTTAGTTCTCTTTTATTTTTATTTATTTAATTGATTTCAGAGAAGAAGGGAGAGGAAAAGAGAGATAGAAACACCAATGGTAAGAGAGAATCATTGATCCACTGCCTCCTGCACGCTCCATCCTGGGGATTGAGCCTGCAACCATGTGCCCCGACTGGGAATTGAACCGTGACCTCCTGGTTCATAGGTCGATGCTCAACCACTAAGCCACACCGGCTGGGCCCAATTCTTAGTTCTTCATTTTGTTTGACCCATCAGTAACATCTGACACAGAAAAATCACTCTCTCTCTCTCTGTTTTTAACCATTTATGTACACTACTTTCCCCCAATGAAAGTATTTCAATGACTTCATGTGTCCACGACACAATGGTTTCACATTTAAGTCTCAAAGTCTAAATTTTACTTGGGATTTATATGAATAGTGAACCAAAGTTCATCAAAACATAGTTATTCTTCCTGACTCACAAAGTTTATTTATGGATCCCCTTTTCCTAAAGATTCCTGTTACCCTACCCACCCACCCCCAATTTTTTTTTTTTTACCTTTCCCTATTTGACTGTGACTCACAGTCACATGAAAGAACAAAACAAAAACCATGAGGTATTCTTCAGACTTTCCTACTTGAGGGGCCATACCTGCACTGTCCAGTAAAGCAGCCACAAACCACGCTTGACTACTGAGCACTTACCACGTGAGCGGTCGGAATTGAGGTGCGGTACGTGTAAAAGACACACCACGTTTCAGACAGCACAGAGAAAAAGGTAAATTATCTTAATTATTCTCAACATCGATGCTAGCTCTAGAGACAACCAGATGTGTGGTCCATCTCCACACTTGCATATGGCGTTAGATCCACCCCCTCCCCCCGCCCCCGGAAAGCCAGCGGTGAGTCTCGCTGTGTAGGCCAAATCCCTTATAACTTTCCGACAGTGTTATTTGCCAGACTCCATCTCTGTTCAGATCTTCAGTTCTAGAAACCAGACAACCAAACATAATTTCTCATATTAACCTTCCGAAGCAAAACTAATTTGACTATTGTCTTCCTCCAAGAGAGGAAGCTGGTTTGTATTAACTTAACCTCTCTAATGAATAATAAGATGGATTATTTTTCCTTCTCGTACAAGAGCAGACATAATATGAAAATTAATTTTCTTCCGTTGGCCCTAAGAGCCCATTATGTCAGCCCAATACAAGACAGCGCTTCATAGTCCTTCCCAGGAAGTCTGCTGTTTTTCCAAAAGGAATTGACAGCAGCACTTACTTGTGATTAAATACTTATGGGCCCAACACAAACAAAAAGAATAACGACAGCATGTGGAAGAATGAAGACAATGAAAACACCTCACACTGAAATACTTGTTTACAAAACCACCTGGGAAAAACGTGTCTCCTGGGAAAAATAAACACAAACAAAATCTAGGAATCTGAGTCAGGAGAAACAGAAGGAAGAAGAAAAGAAGGCAACCCAGTGCATAATGTATAATTGTTCTTTTCTGATCCTATCTGGCCTGGAAAACCATATTCGGGAACAAGAAAGCATTTGTCTTGGCATCAAATTTGTTTTCACACGCGTGGGTATGTGCATTACTAATAAGGGAGCCACTATGTAGGAAGCAATATTTGGGAAAGTAGAAAATATGTTGTTTTCCATTTGTAATTCACAATCTTCTGTCTATGTAGGGTTCTGCACCCACTGTGGCTAAACATAGTGAGCAAAATTTATTCACTCAACTAAGGTAGACTTTTATGAGAACTTAAAAAAGAATACAGAAACCCCAATTCTGTGGCTCTGGGGTGACATCTGGGTTCTGTGCTTTGGAAAGCTTCCCAGATACAATGGCACTATTTTTTTTTTTTTGCCAACCCAGTATCCGTCACCCCTTCCGGTAATAGTACTGTGATTCTTTCTTTGGACAATCACTATCTCCTGGTCTCTTGTGGATGGAAGTGATATAATCCCCCAGTCCTGCGTGGGGTACATGACCCAGACACAGCCAACGAGCATGTTTCACCCTTGTCTGGCCAAACCAATTGGTTCAGGGATGAGCACAGAACCCAAGAGATCCAAAGAATGTCAGGCCTGAGACAAGGTCTGGAACCGCCGAGAAAGAGGCCCTATCTTTCTGCTGGGATTGTGCACTGGCGGAAAGTGAGCCTGGAATAGTTCACTCTCTCTCCCTCCACGAGGAAAGGCTTCAGCAAAAAAGAAAGTCAACCCAGAAAAGAAGAGAGATGACTGGTGACATTATTTGAGCCCCTGGATTGACCCTCTGCCAAAGCTTCGTCTACCCTAGCACGTTCCAATTGCATAAGCCAATCATTCTCCTTGGCTTGTCATTCAGAGCTTTCGATAACCTTTAAAGAAAAAAAAATGTAGCCACTGGCAAGGCACCGATCAGAAAAGATGCCGAAGAGTTACTAGTCCTGCTTATGGCTGAATGACTGTTCAGTGGTGATCACAACTGGGTGGCCAGGAGTAGGAACCATTTGCCTGCTGAGTCTGCACCCCACAAGCCGAGCCTCTGCTTTTCACCTGGAATCAGAACCACAGGCCTTGCTACTGCAAAGGGCTATGAAAGCAGAACCGTGAATGACGGGTGACAAGTACAGCGAGGTGCACTAGGCGCTGTGGTTAGGGGAAGATAACAGAGCTGCCCAAGAACTGGAAGGCTTGCCTGATGACACGGTGGGTGCCCTGACCTTCGATGTAATAGAACATAGCAGTTGGGTGACAGGCTGCAAGGGTTGCCGTAGGAAAGATCCCTGCAGCGCCCCGATGGAGTGGTTTTCAAAGCATGTCCCTGGGCCAGCAGGACTGGCGTTACTTGTGAGCTTGTTAGAAAGACAAATCATAGACCCAGCCTCACACAGGCAGCCTCTGGAGGTGAGGCCCCGGAACCCGTTTAAGCAGCCCTCCTGGTGATTCTCACGCAGGAGAGGAGCGGGAACCACAGTTCCCTGAGCCCCACCCCCAGGGTTCCACCTGAGTAGATCTGGGCTTGAGCCTGAGAATGTGCATTTCCAACCAATGTCCAGGGAAGGCAGCTGCTGCTGGTCCGGAACCCGCTGCGTGAACCATGTCTGAGAGGCTGACCTCGGTGAAGCCGCAAGTTCCACTCGTAGAGTCTTTGATCTTCAGGATTCGCCTTGCAAATTGGATCCTACTAATATGTAACCCTGTCCATGCCGTGGCTCACTATATCGGCGCCATGGAGTGTTGCTGCCAAAGGGACCGAGTTCAGCTACAGGAGAGTGATTGCAAATAATTCAGGCTCATGAACTGTATTTCTTGATCATCACAAAGTCAAAAAAAGAGAGCAGACATATTTTTTGAAATAAATTTTAAAGCAACAAAAGCACGAGGGAGACCTACTGGCCTCCCTCAGACAAACTAGGTGTTTCTGTCCCTCTCACCTCTAAATCACCCGCTAAAACGTTTTTTTCCAGCCAGTCCTAACCAGCGTCCTGTGTGCCTACCATCCTCCTCCTCAACGCCTCTCTTCCTAAATCTGCACTCAGAAAGGTGAGAAAGCAAGGCGGGACCTTGCTCTGAGGGCAAAGGAGGAAGAAAACTTGAATGGGCAAAGCTAACATTTTAACAAGGCCAGGGAAGGGAAAGGCGGAGAACTTTCAGATAAATGTTAATCATCTTTGTCCAGAAAAGTTACCATTTTGTATGCTTTGTGCCAGACACTGTTTTTGGCATTTTGTAGAAATCAATGCTTTTAAAGCTCACATCAATATTGTGAGACAGGTGTTACTGTCATTTTTCCAATGAGTTCATCAAGGCTCAGAGGGGTTAAGCAACGTGTCCGAGGCCACACACACAGCAAGCGAAAGGACAGAAACTTGAACTCAGGTCTGTCTCATTCCAAAGCTCTTGCTCTTGAACACTACCTGATACGCCTTCCCATAAAATCCGGACGCACACACATCTAGGGCAATGGGTTTAACGGCATAAGCGCCTTGCGCTACGGCCTCCAGATTTTGCAGCGAGTCTTTCTCTCGCTGCTACTGCCTGGGTGCCGAACATCCTTGCTCCCTTACATTCATCATGCGCTGTGTCTGCCCGCCAGTTATCAGAGTTGCCACGGGATATTTAGCAAAGGCAGTTGTCATCCTAAAAGTAGTGCCTCTTTTTCCACAAGAAGATTGAGTAAATATGGTTAAACCAGATTCTGAAAGGCCCCAAACTTAAACTTGACATAACAGGAAGTGAGAGGTGAGGACTTCAGAGTAAGGGAGGCTAATCTGGCAGCGTGCCCACAAACGAGGAGAGGTTCTCACCTCCGTCAGAATCACCCGCAGAGCATCCACACACCCATGACCACCTTAGACTTTCTGGAACAATAGGCCTGGGGGAGGGACCCACACACTTGTATGGTTAAGAAATTTCAAGGTGATTCTTCTTCTGTTGGCCCTAAGAGTCCACGATGCCTGTCCAAGAGAAGGTAGCTTAATAGGCTTACTTACAAGTAAGATAATTTTGACTAATAGATTAAACAGGGATTTTGTTTAAAAACAACAGGAGAAATTGTAGGTGGACACCGATTTAAGTTAGAGAAGTCTTTCTAACCAAGCACAAACAGGAGGAATTAATAGGTCTGACCACATTTTTAAAAAGATAGTAGCCCTGTTGGGTGTGGCTCAGTGGTTGAACATCGACCCAGGAACCAGGAGGTCACCGGTTTGATGCCCAGTCCGGGCATTTGCCCAGGTTGTGGGCTCCATCCCAAGTGGGGAGCGTGCATGAGGTAGCCAATTGATGATTCTCTCTCATCATTGATGTTTCTCTCTCTTTGTCCCTCTCCCTTCCTCTCTGAAATCAATCAAAATATTTTTTTAAAAAGATAGTAAAAACTTTTATCAAAAAATACCATAAACAAAGTTAAAAGGCAAATAATGAATTTTAAAAAATCTCTGCTACATATTTGACCAAAAATATTAATTCCTGCAACAAATAAAAAGTGCTCCAATTCAATAAGGAAAAAATAAACATTCCAAAGGAAAAATGGGCAAAATTCATGTATATATTTAATTACAACACAAATACAAACTATGAATAAATATAAGAAAAGTTTCACTTCCTTACTAAACAAAGGAATTAAAACAAGGTACAGCTTTGGCCAATATTCATAAATGATAATGCCTCGCATGAGATGAGTAAAAGCAGGCACATTTATATGTTCTTAGGAGAACTGTGAACTGGTACAACTTTCTAGTGGGCAATGTGGCATTATGCCAAATGTTCATTTTCTTGGATTCAATAATCCCCTTCATTTCTATGAATTTATCTTAAGGAAGTGATCACCTCTTCATACACAGGCGAATGCACATGGATTCAACATGTCCTTAGAAGAAGTGAGAAACTGTCAATAAACTGCATTACAATAATCAAGGATGAGTTAAATAAATTGCCCTCCAATAAACAAGTTATTTTGATGATCAGAAAAGTGGCAATCATTACTTCGGAGGTTTACACGATAATGTCATGGAGTGTTACATAAAGAAAGCAACCTCTGGTAGCCAAGAAGTCATTTAGTCTTTCTGGTGAGATGTTATGAGGACAAAGGAGGGGGTGATAACAGTGAAGAAAAAATAATTTTCCTGTTTGGTGCTGTCCAATATTGTAAACATTAGTCCTATGTGGCTACTTAAATTTAAATTTAAAATTCAGTTTCTTAGTTGCATTAGTCATATTTCAAGTGCTCAATAGCCATAGGTGGCTAGCGGCTACCGTATCCAACAGCCCAGGTTACGGAAGGAATGATTGGAAGGTTCTATCGGGCAGTGCTGATGGAAACATTCCTCCTCACACCTGGATCCAGTCTGGACCCAGCTTTGGGCTCGTCTCTTCAGCCTCACCTCCTGGTACACTTTTTCTCCAGAAGAGCAGACACCAGGTTTGTCTGGTTCTCCCAGTCTAGTGGGGGAGACGTATTACCCAGGTAATTACAACCACAAAGAGCACAGAGCTCACCCTGGGGTCAGGGAAGTCTTCCCCAGGGAGGAGGGGGAGGCATCCAGCAAGCAAAGACAAGACTCCTCTCAGTAGCCCTAGCCGGTTTGGCTCAGTGGATAGAGCGTCTGCCTGTGGACTGAAGGGTCCCAGGTTCGATTCCGGCCAAGGGCATGTGCCCAGGCTGCGGGCGCGATCCCCAGTGGGGGGTGTGCAGGAGGCAGTCAATCAATGATTCTCTCTCATCATTGATGTTTCTATCTCTTCCTCTCCCTTCCTCTCTGAAATCAATAAAGATATATTAAAAACAAAAAAGACTCTTCTCAGTAGAGAAAGGAGCATGATATGAGTGAGGCACCCCGAGGAGAAAAGGCACAGCATCAGAGAGGAATGGCCAGCTGGCCAGGCATTTCATCATTCAGCAGACAGTGCCTGTGATGGGCGGGGCTGAGCCAGGTTCTGGGGACAGAGCGGTGAACAGGGCAGAATGGTCGCTGTTCTCACGACGCTTAGACTCCCATCCAGTCCTGCAGGAGCGCGAGGGTGAGGCAAGGCGTGCAAGGTCCTCACACCTCATCGCAAGGATCCTATGTGCTTTTTAGCCAGCAACTGAACCCCTTTTTGTCCTCAGTGAGGACCCAAGTCCTACCAGTGCCATCCATCACTGCTGCAGGTGTAGAGCTTCTGGTGGCAGGTGGGAGAGGAGGGGGTGCGGTGGAGGGGGGACGCGTTAAGCAGCAGAGGGACACGGCGGGCAGTTTTGGTGAGACCCCTGGCGGACAGTGAGGATGTGGATTGGAGAGGAGGAGGAATGAAGAGGGAAGTCTAGTGGGGCGGCTGCTGGAGTCACCTAGAAGAAGCGCGGGGAGCTGAAAATGGCAGGGCCAACTTCAGTGTCGGAGCGGAGAAGGCGCTCGGAGTTAGGAAAAGGCTCTCAGGACTGCGTCTGGCAGAGCGGAGGGAGCGCCGCCAAGCCCGTGTCTGCGGGGCAAGGTTCCAGGTGGAGAAGGAACCAGCGTTCCCCGGGCCAGAGGAAGGGGGCCGGAGGGGCAGGCAGCCCGGCCGGCCCAGAAAGGAAGTCCGCGGGTCGGAGAGGCTCGAGGGCCCCCCCTGCTGGGGGCCTCCCCGCGCCAGGATGGGCGGGGCCGTGAGGCAGCAGGTGTGAGCTCCCCGCGGGGCGAGGACCGAGGCCGCCGCTGGCCCGGGTCCTGGGGCGGCGCCGAACGCTCCCGGGAAAAGGGAGACCTTCCGGGACCTTAGCAGGGCTGTGGCCCGACCTTGTCCTTGAGCGATTTACCAGAGGCCGGCAGGGCACAGCCCCAAATCCGGCCGGAGCCACGGCTAGGCTCGGGGCCTGCCGGAGCCAACGCTTTGCCGGAGTCTCCTCAGGTCTGGATTCCGACGCCCGCCAGGTTCTCCTCTGGGGAGACCCTCTCCCGCACCCGCCGCCCAGGCGGCCCTGTTCCCCTCGACCCCCGGCCGCCCCGCCTAGACTCCTCTCGCGACACCCTCAGACCCCCGGTGCTCCACACCGCGCCGCCGCCTCGCCGTCCGCGCTCCCCTCCGACCGCCACATCCCCCGACGGGCCGGCCCCGCTCCCGCCTCTCCCGGCGCACCCCGCCTGGCCGCGGTACCTGGGGCTCTCGAAGCTGCACCCCCTGCGCCGCAGCGCCGCCCTCTTCTGCCGCAGGAGCGCCGCGGCCTCCCCACCCGGCGCCGGCTCCATCGCCCCGGGCGGGGACCGCGGGCTCGAGCGCACTCGGGTGGGCTCGGGCTTCGGCGCCGCTCGGCCGTCCGCTCGGCTCACGCGCCGCAGCCCACGCCCCGCCCCGCGCGCCTCCGCCCGGTCCATGCCCCGCCCCTGCCCCGCCCCGAACTTCATCCCAGCCCACTCCTTGCCCCTCAGCCGGGTCCAGACCCCGCCCCTAACCTTGGCCCCTCCCACTCCATGCCCCTCAGAGAGAGGCCTAGGCCCCGCCCTTGCCCCCCCAAGTCCGAACTTCAGCCAGCTCCGCGCTCCTCCGCCGGGCAAAGGCCCCACCCCACCCCCAACCCGCACTCTAGCCACTCCCATCCCGCTCCGGTCCCGTTCGGTTTCGGGGCTGGCTCTCCGCACCTCTGCTTGGCCTGCACGCATTAAATGCCCATCGCGTCCTTGCATGTCCATAAGGTCCACGGCCCGCGCCCCTTCCGCCCCTTGCTCCTCAGCGCTGACCCAGGCCCCACCCACTTACCCCTGCACTTCTGAGCTCACGCGTAGGCCCCCACCCCCGCCCTCACCCCAGGGTCGGCTTTCTGCAGCATTGCTCCTCCACATCTCACGACCCCCGCCCTTTCTAATATAGCACCTTCTCCTCGGAGGCAGCCCCCGCCTTTTCTTCCCAGAGCCCCGAGATTGCGGGGCTCCCTCTTGCAGCCCTCCTGAACCCTGCGGGGTACAGAGCTCGACCCTCAGCCCCGCCCACACCCTGTCCCCGCCCATTAGTTTCATCTCCGCAGGCTCCCAGTCCCCGGCTCCCTGTGTGCAGGGGTACCAAGCCCCACTAGAATGCTAAACAGGCATTCTACCACACTGTCCGCGTTAGCTCGCGGATCTCTCCATCCACCAAAAGGAGGCGCTGCTGTCTCCTGGTGATCATCTGTGGCGCCTGTGAGTCCGCGGGGGCTGGAGCCTTGCAGGCTACCAATCGTGGATTCAAGTCTTGACTGCATCACTTTCTAGCTGTGTGACAACCACCACGCCCCACTGTCTTCACCTCCTCCCCAAGTCTGGTCTCAGAGCCCTTGGGCACTACACTGGGACCCCATCTGGATAAAGCTGTGGATGGCTGTGCCATCTAAATTGTGAAGAGGAGGTGAACTAGGGTACCTCAGTTAGAAGGGCCTGTCATGGCTAGGCAGGTGTGGCCAGCATGAAACTGGAGTAGAAACTGAGGAGAGTGTGTGGGCGGGGGTGTGGGTGGCGGGGGGGGGGGGGTGGGGGGGGGAGGGGAACTTGTGTTTGGAGAATCAGCTACTGCAGCTTTGGAAGGCACTAGCTGGGAAACTGAGGCAGGCAGGACCAGGGGCTCCCATGATCGACTTGGGTCACGCCCCTCCCTGGCGCACACTGCCTCCATAACTTGCATCCTGGGACTCCTTTGAGAAGCTCTGGAGAGAGAAAGATGTAGGGGCCTTCTGCTTCTCCTCCGCGCCCCTTGAGACTCCACTTTGGTCCTCCCCTCAGACTGCCACGAGACAACCCTTGTAAGATGGCCCCCCACCCCACCTTGTAGGAAAGCCCGTTTTCTCTTAAGCAAGCTAGAGTGTGTTTCTGGCTTTTGCTTAACATCATGAATTCACCCCAACATATCTTTTCAGAATTGGATCCCATTACTCCCCCAAATCCTTTACTCCGGGAGACCGAGTTGGCTGCGCCTGCTTCTCCTCCTTTCTGTCTCTCTGCCTTCCCTGCTCTCCACGTGTTCAGGGATTTCTGAGCTGAATCTCCTAGTGTCCACTGTCCTCTAAAGTCTCCCCGATGCACCTCCCTCCCTGAGTGTCCACAGCATTGGCTCTGTCCTTCCTGCGGCCACTGCTCCTGTATGTCCTTTATGTTCTAATAACTCCCAACTGGGCCCGGGGCGCCCACGCCTCCTTCGTGTCTGTATCTGGCACAGCAGCTGTTTACTAAGTGAAATGCACGTGACTTTAATACATTGAGCAATATTCATTGGAAAACACATTTAATTTCAAAGTAAACAAAGATGTTTGTACATTAAAGTATTTAGTGAAACAATTATCAGTGTAACAAGCTGAAAAATACAGCAACGTGATACAAGACTGAGGTAACAAAATACTTCACCAAAAATCTAAAGAATCCTGGAGGGCTGATGTGCAGTGTTATTGCGGGTGAGACACTTCACGGGAACCAGAGAAGGTCCTTACACAACGGCATGCAGGGGGTGCTGGGAAGAGACAGCCCGGAGAGGGCAACAGATTCAACAAGAAACGAATTAAAATGTAGAAACGGGTTTTCAACGTACTTGGAAGAATACATAAGAAATCGATACTTAAAATACTCTCTACGCAACATTTTGAATGCTAAGTGAAAAACCATGCATTTTGGCACGAAATTTACTTAAAGATTATACCCTACTAATAAATTAATGTCTATCGTCTCATTACCGAATGGCCACAGTCGTTCAGAAACGGGGAAAGGGATCAGTGGTTACAGAACAGACAGATGCTCCATGGCGTCACTGCTGCAAGGGGACTTCCGGCTGCCTCGTGCAAGTTCTCAACACTCAAGAGATGCAGCTCTCCCTCACGCTGTACTCGCATTTAACATGAAACAAAACCAAAAAGCCTCTGAAGGAAATACTGTGGACATGCTGGCCCTGCTCGTGCCACCTCGGGGTCCTCCACGTGCCCAAGCACAGCTCTGTGGGGCCTGCTGTGCACCGACCTGCCTCTGGGCCCGCGACTCCATCCGGTCCTCATCACAACTGAGCTCTCAGGCCACGGGCCCTGCAGCCTGTCGGCCTCCTGAAGCATCTCGGGAGGGATCTGCAGGGGCGTGAACTCAGTGCTGGGGGACAGGCAGGGTCTTGCCAGAGGAGATGCAGCGTGAGGATTATTTGTTCCTTGAATGATCAGCTCCTCGAGGGCAGGGATCCGTCTGTCCTGTTCTCAGCCATTTATATCCGGGAGGGCCCGACACGCGGGAAGCACTCACGGGAGATGCGAACGAATGAACGGGTGGTTCTGCGCAGAGAATCTGTTCTCTCAAACGGACTCCTGTTTTGCGCACGTGTGTGTTTTCTTTTTTAAACAGGAAATCACCCAACATGTCAGTATGGTGTGGGGCTGGGTACAGTCACTTAGGAAGTCACTACAAATGAGTTAGGTTGTGTTTTGGCAGCGTTCACCTGGTTATACGCCTGGGACCTGGAAGCAGCGCCTGCTCACAGATGGCCTTCCATTTTCCACCTGGACAACAGCATCCTAGAGATCCACGTCTCAGGCTTCGGAGGTGGGAGAAAGATGAGGAGAGAAATACTGGCCATCTTGGCAAGAAAAGAAACGTTTCATAAATTCCGTTGGCAGGGTGGTGAACGGGCTTCGTCAGGAAGGAGAGGCCACGCTCTCTCACTGGGCACGCTCAGAACAGTACTCCTACTGCTGTCCATCAAATCAGTCCTCCAGGAAGTATGTCAGACGTCAGCACGCACTCAGCTGACCTTGGGGGCAAACCGTGTTCAACTGAAAAGCACTTCCTGGACGAGGCGATGAGCTGCTGGGCACGGCGATGACACCAGCTTCCTACTCCAGTGTGCAGACGGCATTCTACACTTTCCCGTTCGGGGTGGTATGATCTGTTTGCTTAAAAAACAGATGCAGCGTCTGCATGCAAGACATACCAACTGCAATGGTTTCACAAACATTTGTGCATGTGGACAAAGAGCAAACACCAGGGTGAGGACCCACCATGAACTTCCCCTCCTTGGGGCTTTGTGGCTGGCCCCCTTGTCCCAGCCTCAGGGCCTCCTCACCTGCGGCGTGAGGGGCAAAGCTGGGAAGAATCTGCACTTCACTCCCACTGGGAGAGCCCAGTGCCTCTCAGCCTTTTTCCTCAACTCTCTGGTAGTTCAAGGTTAGTACCAGGTCTACTGGGACATTGCCAATGAGGTCTAAACAGCTTCTTCAAGTATCCAACCTAAGAATATTTCTAGGAGGGGATGTGGGATCAGTCTCACTTCGTGGAAAGACTCAACACTTTGGAAAGAACTGCAATTGTGCTATTTCAAAATAGGCTCGGACTAAAACACGTGTGAAAGAGAAGAAACGTGTAAAGGGTAGGAAATAATCTGATTTAGTGGAGCCTGAAATCCCGAGGGCTTTGGACTGACATGTGTAATATTTCACGTGAGAAAACCCAGGACAACAGGAGAATGGAGAAATACAAGGAAAATAAGAAGCTGAGGTTCCAGTCTTACACATTCACCCAAACTTAAGACTCTAACAGACAAAATCAGACTGAATGCAGGTGGGAGCTAACACTGAATGGTCCTGGGTGAGAGGTGTTTGGAGTGATTGGTGTCTTCCCGCAGTCTCTGGATACTGATGGGAAGAGTCGTTGCTACAAATCAGGTGCGTGCCTCGGACCCGAGCTGCAGGTGGGCGTGCAAAGTGCCGACGCCAGGGTGTGGCGGCATCGCCTGGAGGTTCTCTAGCCAGGAAGGTGCTCTAGACTTCGCTCCAAAGGAGGGTCAGTGACTGAGCACAGCGAGGCTGGACCCCAAAATAAGATCCTGATGACAACACCTTTCTTCACCAATTCATTCCAATTTTCAGAAAAGCTGTCACCATTTGATCACCATACAGGGGTGGGTCCTGCAGTTGTTTTGAAATTGACCCAGGACAGTTTACTGGTTAAGATGTTTTAGAAGCATCTTGCCCAGAAACTGTTAGGTGTGGTTTGATGTCTGACCGGTGTGAGCTATGAAACCACAACAGCAGCAAGGCCTCAGAAATTCAGTTTCTGTCAGAAGGTCATTCAAGGGTTTCCGTCTCAGAATTAGGACACCCAGGTGAGAGAGAGAGGGAGCTACGGTGATAAAGCTATCACAAATAGTTCATTTTTATTAATTATTTTGAATAAAAATGTATTTGTGCAAAATAAAAGTCACTTAAAACTATGAGAGTGACAGAGAGGGATGTCCTTCACGTGAAGAGCTCGTAACGGAATGCGGAGCGTGGGCCGCTCACTCTCGGGGCTTTGCTCTCTTGTCACCATGGCCATCAACAACGGTGCCCTTGGACTTGGTGATGGAAAACTTGCTGGTGACGGGGTTGGGCGGCAATATTGGGGGAGCTTAAGGCCTCAGTGTCACTCAGCTCCCGGGGTGATCAGGGATCCCGTGGCCCACCTGGCAGTGGAGGCAGAGGGTGCGGTGGTGGGAGCAGAGGCTCGGGGGGAGAGGTCGTGCAGCCATTCGATGTGAGCGTGGTGCCCGAGCTGCTTCTGAGAAGCTGGGAGAAGTGGCACAATTCCCATTCTGGCATGTGGGGGGGCGGAGGGAGGGGAGGAGAAAGGCCTTCAGACCCTGCTGGAGGGGTGGGAGGAAGCAAGCAGGCCAGTCCACAGTCCGGCAGCCGGGGCCTGTCTCAGAAGAGCTGACACCACCGAGGCCTGGATGGGACCCGGGCCCAGGAAGCAGCTTCCAGATGAATAGCACCCATAGGAACAGAAAACAGGACACGGTTTAAGGCATTGTTTGTTTACAGTAAAAGAATGCAAGGGGCCCTTAACACAGGAGGGATCTGGGCTCCCACTCCGACCTTCCTTGGTGGACAAGGCTGTCACGTAAGGTTAAAGCAGGGCCTCGAAGCCAATGAAGTGTGTGATGTCACGCACCTTGTGCCAAAATGCATGTTTCTCAGAGAGTTCACGCTCGCTCGTGTGCACATGTACACGGCACGCACGCGCAGAGGACGCTTCGGGTTGTACAAAATCTGAGGGGACCCTGTGGGCGAGCAACCCCGTGCACTTGGGGTGTAAAAGCCAGTTCCACAGCCTGTGCCTGCTCTCTGGCCCCTCACGCAGTTAACACTGTCCACTCCTTTGTGCAGGAGAAAGCACTGGGCCCACTCGGCTGAATGCTCTGGTCGCAGCAGCAGCTGAGGGATGTACGAGCCCAGAGAGGGAGGACGACGGAGCTGCTGAATGAGGGTCAGGAGAGTCGCTGGGGTTGGCGCTGGGGGCGCCTCTGGGCTGGGAGGCCACAGGCGGCATTGCCTGGAGTCCAGCTGTGAGTCTCCCAGCGCCGGGCCAGTGGCCTGTGCCCGGGACCTGCACTCACCACAGTCCCGTCGGGGCTCCCAGAAGCCTCTGAAGCCACGCCTTGTGCAGAGACTTACTCAAATGACATGAGGTTTGCAGGTACCTGGAAGAGAAAGCTCAGCCTTTGCCAAATTCCCACCTCTCAGATGGGGACAAGATGCTTCAAAACCTAAGATGGGACCAGGCCTTGCCCAGGGTGTCTGGGGAGGAGCAGGTCAGGTGGGGAGAGGGCACACCATAGTGACACTATGACCACTGCCACTCGTTAAGTGACTGCTGGGTGCCAGGCGCTGTTCATACGCATCGTGTCCTCGAGTCCTCACAACGACCCCATGAGGCAGGCACTGGAAGGATCCCCATTATAAAGATGAGGAAGCTGAGGCTCAGAGAGGGGAAGTACACAGCCATAAGTGGCAGAGCTAAGACACCGGAGCCATGCTCTCAATCACTCCCCCAGGTCCAAACAAAACCGAGAGGACACAGATCCCGCAGGAATGGGGGCAGGGGCAGCAAGATTAGCAGGTGGAAGCACAAGGAGTAAGTTTGGGGAGATCAGGAACCCCAAGACCTTCCAAAAGCTGTGTCTCCACGACATGGTCCCAGCTCCCTTTACTTGGGGACCACCGGCCCCGAGGTCAGGGTGTTGCCCCCCCGTCCCCGGAAGTTGCTCACATGCCCCCAGCTCCAGGCCTCCCCGGCCCACAGTGCTAGGGGCAGGGCGGGTTCCAGGAGATCTGATGAGAAGCAATTTCATCAAAGACAAATCCCTCTTGGTGTCAAGGTGTCAGAGTGATGCGCTGGAGAAAGGGCACCTCCTTGCACCAGGGGGCAGGTACAGGAGGGTGATGGCAGCACTGCCCAGAACAGCAAAGAGCAGGAAGTCATTTCTGGGCTCACCACCAGAACTGATTTAAACACAGTACGAGTGAATGAATGAAAGCTACACACATCGACACCGATGATGCTGAGGACCACGCTGCCAGAGAAAAGCAGGTCACAGAAGAGAATACAGTAGGTCCTCGGGTTACATCTGAGATCTGTTCCTACGGCGTGACATAACGCGATTTTCGCCGTCAGTCGGAACCCACCTCCATAAGCACCTACGTCACTCCCGTGGAGCACATACACAGCAGTAATGAAGCGAAACAGTAAAAAAAACTTAAAAGAAAGATAACAATTCCTGACCTTTACTTGTGGCAAATAAATAATAAAAAACATAAAGCACATATGTACATACGTCGAAATGACAAAACTTTTTTTAAAATATAAATAAATGGGAGATGGCGATTTAACCACGAAACGACGTACGTCGAGTCCAACATAACCCGAGGACTGCCTGTATACAGGTTATGGTTCTATTTATAAAAGAAGTTTTTTAAAAAATGTACCCCAGCCAATACATTAAGGAATCAATACATGTGATAACATTTTATGGGAATGGTAAACAAACAAATCGGGGTTACGGGGTTGTGGGTTTAAATGTTAGAACAAACGATTGTAAGAAATGCGATTCCCCCTAAAGAAGACTGATCTTGGCCACTGGGCCTCCCCCGGGAGCAGATGCATTCCTGCCCCCTCCTTGCGCCTCCTTGTTGCCCCACACGGAAGGACGTGGCTTGAAATGACCCTCCGCTGTGGAAGGCTCAGTGTTGCCACGTTTTATTACTGTATACAGCAGAGAGCGGGAATATTGGGTTGAAAGTAAATTAGAAAGAAAAAGGGAAAAGAGCAGAAAAATAAAAGGTCCCCCTCCCCTAGGTCTAAAAATTGGACACTAATATTGAAAAGTAGCAAAATCTTGCCATGCGCCCCACACTTGCCACGCATGGAATTCAACCCACTCATCCTTCTGACCAAACACCTGCTCTGCCACCGGGTTTGACCCAGTTCCCTGCTACCTGCTGTGGCCCTGCTGCCAGGCTCGGCTGCCCGCCCAGAGAGCGGCCATCGGTGCTCCTGGCCGGTGCCCCACGTGCCTCCACAGGCAGACAGCAAGGCCCTGTTCTCTCCGCTGCACCCTATCTGGGTGGCCCCCCTCTGGCAGCCAGTCCCTGTCAGGCCCGGCGCCACCCAGCCTCCTGCTCAAGATCACTCTGAGCTAATGAGGGGTCCCAGCCACGCAGGTGTGACCGGCACGGAGGGCAGGACGTTCTTCCTCTCTGAATGTGACCTGAGGTGGCATCAAACTTGTTCAAGCCCTGATGCCTTGATCACTTGGCATCATCTTGAGGTGACTGGCCACCAAAACCCCAACCCCCTGGTCTCTCCATCGTGCAGACAGGCAATCGCATTGGTGTAACGCAGCGATTTCCCATCTCGTGGCACACATGAACTAATCACTAAAACTCTGCAGCACACCAAAAATATATTCTGTTTTCTGCCGATCTGACAAAAAAATAGGCATCATTTTGATTCATTCACACTGGATGGCTATTGTTGGCTGTTGTCATTTCTTTTTTTTTTTTTTTTTTTTTTTTTAGCAATCTAAGGGAAAAGAGGTCAGTGCTCCTAACTAAATGGTCAGGCAGTACATACTTTAAAAATTCTGTGGCACTCCGGTTGGAAATTGCTGGTTTAATGTGAAAAAAGATATGTAAGCACTCTAGAAACCAGAGTTATAGTTTCCTGTGTATCATTTAAGTATTTTATACGTACAAACATACAGATAATAAATATGCATGTGTATCTTAATACAAGCGAGACAGCCCTCACTGGAATCCTGGAACTGTCAGCCGACCACACCCAGATCTGCCTCCGTCTTCCTAACTGCTGTCGGGTGTTGCTCAGGGGACTGACCGAGGCTGCCGAGGCGTCCGGGTTTCCTCTCCTATCCAGGACAGCGCCGCAGTGCGCGCTCTGAACTGCACACCCTGCGTGCCTGTGACACACCCCTCGGACAAGATCCTGACAGGCAGGCAGGTGAGTCGACAGACTCGAATGCAATTTATTTTGTGCTTCCCTGTGGCATCTCAAGTTGATCCGTGTACGGGCCTTATCACCTATGATGGATCAGAGTGTCATCTATGTCCTCCCTATGTTTCAGAGGAAGGTCCGGAATAGGACCAAACCGAGCACAGAGCGAGCGGCATGCCTTGGAGGCCGCCCCGCCCCTTAGGAGACCGGCTTTGAGGGACCTGGAAGTCTGTGGCTACTGTGACCACAGCTGAGTCCCTCCCCTCCCAGACACACAGGCCTGGTGGGGGGTGAACTCCCCTTTGCTGAGGTCCCCTCAGACCTGGGGCTGCTGCCTCTCAGCTGCTCCTACTGGTCCTCAAAGCTGCCAGCATCTCCCACAAGCCCTGGTGCTCTTCCCAAGACTGAGGGGAACCCAGATCCCCAGCCCGCCCCCCGCCGCCCCCCGCTCTGGCTGATCCCTGGGGAACTCAGGGGGCTACCAACCCTGGCACCAGCAGCCACACTGCCTGCCCACCGACTCCCAGGGTCGGGAAACTCCGCCTGCCCGTCTGGTGCTGAGGGCTGGGGCGGCCACTCCTCTCACAGGCCAGAGACCCCAGGAGGTGAGGCAGGAGAGCTCGGGGCGGCAATCACAGACCCCGTTAGGCCCCACGGTTAGTGTCTGCCACTTTCTGAGCCTCAGAGTCCTCTGTGTAATGGAGATGGTGAGAGGGCTGACCCCACAGGGGTGGTGAGGCCTGGGCCGATTCCTGCAGGTGAAGCATCTCGAGTAATGCCCGGTCCTGGGTGGGGTGGATGTGGGGGATGGAGCCCAGCCTTGAGCCAGGCCCAGCAGACCAGAGCCCCTTCAGCAGCAGCCACGGTTGGCTCTCAGTACATTAGCTGTTATTATCATTATTATTCCTCAGGATTGTGGTGGCCAGGAAGCCTGTTAGTCAGTTTGGAGTATTCCCATGAATCAACCTTTGGGGGATGATCTAAATAGATGCTTCAGCCTGAACTTGGGGAGACACAGCATCTGCCTCCTACCAAGCTGTCCCTGATGGAGATTTCTGTGTGTTTCCTTCAGTGGGCAAGACACAGGGACTAGACTCAAGGGGAAGGAAGGACCCTGTTTTCTATGGACCATGAGCCTAAAGGGTGGGAGAGGGTATTTCGGGTGACAGGCAGGGTTTTGGTGACTTTACCTGAGGCCTGTTGCTTTTACATGCATCGTCCAAATGCTTGTGCCACAGTATTGCATGAAACCGGGAGCCAGTCTGGAACTTGTAAACATTGCCTGGCGGGTAGAGAAACCACCGGTTAAGAAGAGGGTGGACGTGGGTACCTAAACTGAGGAGGGTCAGGAGCAGCCCAAGGCAAGCTGGGGGCCTTGGGTCAGGACACCGCCCTTCTCATGGCACAGGGGTGTCCCTGAAATCTCCAAAGACCCGGCCTGCCCTCACCAGCATCATATTATTTATCCCAAGAGCCTGAGGCTGCAGCTCCAGGGGTGATGGGCCCAGTTGCCACAGATGAGGCCACAGGAAGGATTCCTGCAGCCACATGCCATGCGCACTGCTCCATGGACACAGTGGACTAGTGAGGGGACCCTGCGAACATCAGCACCTAAAGCAAAGGGGAAGCTGCAGCCTCAGAAGTGCCTGCTTTTAGCAGAAGAGGCTGGGGCGGGAGGGGCTGCGGGCACCAGCTCGGCGCCTACCTTTGTCAGGGTTGTTCAGCTGGAAGATGTCCGGGTGCTCGGGGTCATCTGGCAGCTGCACCATCCAGCCCACGATGGAGACCTTTTTGCCAGGCGTGGATTTGTACTGGAGAACAACGCACAGCCAGGAGCTCACACCCCCGCCTCCCCTCGGAGGGCTGAGCAGGCCACGCCAAGGTTCCTTCCCCCCGCCACCCACCCGCTCCCTGCAGTTCACACGGGATAAAGGCCCAGCCCGGGGAGGCCTTTCCTGGGACTTACGTGTTTTCTGTCTGTGCCCCGCAAGGACTTGGCTCCATAGTACAGGAGGGTGGATCCTGAGAGGATGACCCAGTACCTGGTCCAGGAGGACAGCTGCACAGGAAGGAGGCCGTGTGACAACCCGCGAGTGGTGGGGCGGAACCCGGGGCCTGATTACACACCCAGCCCAGGGTGGAAGGGGGCCCCCTCCTAACCAATCACTGGCCCCGACCCCTAATGCCTCCTCCCCCAGGACCTGGAGGAGCAGCCTGTCCTCCTGTCCTCCTCCTGCCTCTATGCTCCTCAGCCCTGCGCCCACCTCCCTCTCCTGCTACCCTCGGCGCCTCCTTTCCGCCTTGTCTAGGGCAGTGCCAGGCACAAGTCCTATGTGTGCAGATGACTGGGCCCACGAATGTCCTGGGAAAAACGTTTTAAAACCACAGACATGGTAAACCACAGGCTAGAAAGACCGTAATGTCTGCGATGGGGTGGGGGCGGGGGGGGGGGGGCTCGGCGGTGACCGGATGGAAGTGCTTTTGAAGAATTTGAGGCGGGAAGTGGGAAACCCACAGGCGGCTCTGCAGGCATGGCCCTGCTTCTCCAGGGAAGGCCGGCACTGGCGCTCAGGGCCCGCCCGTAGGTTGGGGGGAAATCAGTGTGATGGGCCTCTGGTTCTGCCAAGGCGAAGCGAATGCCCCATCTGGGGAGCGATGGCTCTGCATCTCAGCCTGCCAGACCTCTCTGAGGACGCCCACAGGTGTAAGTACCACACGTGCGTGTGTATGTCGAACACTTACCTTTACTCGGTGTAGGAAACTCCATTGTTTTCCATTCTATGCCACTAAAAATAATGGGTCACGACCTCCTGAATTGATTTCATCACTCCCTGTCACCACCCCACCCCACCCCATCACAGACATTATGGTCCCTCTAGGCTGTGGTTTACCATGTTTGTGGTTTTAACACTGCTTTTAAGATGCTGCCTTGCAAGCCTCAGAGTGACTGGGGCCAGCACTCCGTGTGAGAGGCAGGCAGGTCAGTGCAACAGGCCGATGGAGGACCCCATGTCACGGGATGCTTTGTGACACTTGGGTCCAAGGACAGTGTGGGGCCCGGCTGGGGTAAAGACTCCATCTCACTCAAGAATGCATGTGGCATTCTTGCCAAGTCCTTTAGGGCGCAGGCACTGTTTCATCGCAATTCGCAGATGTAGAAACAGCTCCCCCCCTCAGCGGCACACCCAGGGCTAGACTGGTTGCAGGGGTGGGCAAACTTTTTGACTCAAGGGTCACAATGGGTTCTTTAACTGGACCGGAGGGCCGGAACAAAAGCATGGATGGAGTGTTTGTGTGAACTAATATAAATTCAAAGTAAAGGAGCAGAGGGGAGAGCAAGAGAACCGGATAGAACAGCCGGATCCGGCCCGCGGGCCGTAGTTTGCCCAACGCTGGAGTGGGTCTCTGGAGCCCGGCCCTCACTGAGCCACACGCCGCCTCCGGACCAAGGTGTCTGACTTACTGTGGGCTTCCGTCCTTCCTTGAGCAGAGTCTTCCTTCTCAAAGGCCCCTCCATGGTGGGCACGGCCGCCGAGCTCCCCAGCGCACAGATGCAGGGGCCGGTGGGGCTGTGGGAGGCCATGGGTCAGACAGGTCTGAAGGAGCTGAGGTCAGACACCCTCTCACCGCCGGGGCCCCGATGCTGCCCAGGCAGAGGACTTACAGTGCTGGGCAAGGCCACAGGGAGCAGGAGGAAAGGCAGCTCTGGGCTCCCCACATCCGGAAACTCACCTCCCTCATCTACCTGAGTGCTGCAGAGCTCCACGTGTGGTGACTAAGCTCCTGGTAACCTGGGCACCTCACAGCCCCTGCACCCCATCCTGACCCGGGCCCCTCACAGGCCCTGCACCCCATCCTGACCCGGGCCCCTCACAGGCCCTGCACCCCATCCTGACCCGGGCCCCTCACAGGCCCTGCACCCCATCCTGACCCGGGCCCCTCACAGCCCCTACACCCCATCCTGACCCGGGCCCCTCACAGCCCCTACACCCCATCCTGACCCAGACCCCTCACAGCCCCTGTACCCCATGCTGACCCGGGCCCCTCATAGCCCCTGTACCCCATGCTGACCCGGGCCCCTCATAGCCCCTGTACCCCATGCTGACCTGGGCCTCTCACAGCCCCTGTACCCCATCCTGACCCGGGCCCCTCATAGCCCCTGTACCCCATGCTGACCCGGGCCCCTCATAGCCCCTGTACCCCATGCTGACCCGGGCCTCTCACAGCCCCTGTACCCCATGCTGACCTGGGCCTCTCACAGCCCCTACACCCCATCCTGACCCGGGCCTCTCACAGCCCCTGTACCCCATCCTGACCCACGCCCCTCACAGCCCCTGCACCCCATCCTGACCCAGACCCCTCACAGCCCCTGCACCCCATCCTGACCCGGGCCCCTCACAGCCCCTGCACCCCATCCTGACCCAGACCCCTCACAGCCCCTGCACCCCATCCTGACCCGGGCCCCTCACAGCCCCTGCACCCCATCCTGACCCAGACCCCTCACAGCCCCTGCACCCCATCCTGACCCAGACCCCTCACAGCACCTGTACCCCATCCTGACCCGGGCCCCTCACAGCCCCTGCACCCCATCCTGACCCGGGCCCCTCACAGCCCCTGCACCCCATCCTGACCACCGCTTCCTCTCCACTTGGGGATCACATAGCCCCTCCTTTTTGTGTTGGCAGAAGCCTGGAGGAGCATGGAGGAAGTACGAGAGGTGGGGTGAAGTGTGAAGGGGCACAGGGGACCCCCACATGGCCAAGCCCTGCATCTTTCTCAGGGTTCCTCTCTCACCCTTTCCATGGGGATTCAGGCGCCACCTATGGGTGAAGGCATCCAAGTGCAGCACCAGCCCAAACCTCCACCCAGCCCAATCTCAGACACACAGCTTCTGCTCACTGTCCCCCGCCCCGCCTCCTCCAGCCCCCCCAGGCCCCTCCGCAGCCCGCACCTTCCCGCAGGCAACACCACGCACCCAGCTGAGCCCGAACCTAGGGGTTTTCTTCTCTCACCCTCCACCCCTGCAACGCCTGCCTGTCCACCTCAGCCGTGCCACTCCCCGCAGCTTGGCAGAACTTGACCTGCCTGTGACCGATCGCCCACGCTCAACCCTGGCCTCACAGCATCGACTCCTGCCTTCCTTCCGCGTACTCCACGCACGGCCAGGATGGCCTGGTCACGCCACCTCCCCGCCCTTTCCCGCCCCCACACACTGTCTCCATTGCCTTTGGACCATCCTTCCCCTCCTACCCTCCACCCCCCCCCCCATTGGTTGTGGCTCCTCCCACCTTTCCAGCCTCATCTTCCACGCTCTCCCCTCCCATTTCCTTGGACCCTGACTTTCCCTTGCGTGGAATCTCCCGCTCTTCCTGCCTCAGGCCCCGGACTGTCCCTTTGCCGGGGGCACCCTTATAACCGCCCTGCCTCCCTCCCTTATTGCATCAGGTTAATTCCTACCTCTCTTCCTGTCTTTTCTCCAGGGAGCCCCTCCCTGCTCTCCCCTCCCAGAACATCCCACCCGCTTCTCTGGGACCCGGGCGCCTGGGATTTTCTGTTCGTTTTGGTCTCTTCTGTAGCAACCTCGTGGGCTGAGGCAGCGGCCGTGTCCATCCCGTCCACAGCCTCTAGCACAGAGCGTGGCACTCCGCACACGCACCCCGCACACGCCATCCAGCACGCACCCTATTGCTCTCTGTCGCATGGACAGACACACGAATAAATGGATACCTGTAGACGCAGCTCCGGGTCCTGGGAGAATTCCGAATTGGAACCCTCCAGTTGGGCCCCAGTGTGGCGTAGAGACGTCCCCTGCTTCGGAGGAAAAGGCTGAGCGTTAGGCACATGCTGGGGAGACAGGTACTCTGACAGGGCGGGAGCCTCTCAGACGGCGGGCGTCAGCTCAGGAAGCCCCGACCCCCACTCTCCCCCTCGGTCACGCTTCAAGCACATCTGGGGCCTCTGAGCTGCCAGTCAGTGAACAGACGCCCCGGGTCTCCAATGATTTTCTTGGGAGGGAGCAGGGCATGAGCGGCCGGGACGCAATACAGAACACAATGGATCTGCTGTAATTTCTGAAAAGCTGGGGCACTTCCTGACTGGCAACACTGCTGGGCACCTGGAAACGGGGTGTCACCCCCCATGTCACCCTGTGCGTGAGCTGCTCCGGGTTGCTCCCCCACAGCCACACCGGGGCTTCGTGAACGGGCAGGTCTGAGAGGGAACTTCGTGGTGCCGCCCCTGTGCGCAGGGGAGTCTGTCTCCTCGTTTGGTCCGAGTTCCCGCTGAGGCTGAGCCGAGGCTGGGGTGTGGAGCTGGAGCTGGGCCCTCCCTTCTCTGAGCTGGAAACTGGCCCCTTCTCTCACCCTTTCTTCTCAGGGGTCTCCTTTCCCCAGCGCCCCAGCAAAATGTGCAACCACAGTGGACTGTCCGCTGACACTAGGAGTTCCTCAGCCCGGCGATGTGGTGGGCGCTGCCACCTCGCCACCATTCCGTCCCGTTCTGAGACAGTCCATGGCTGCACGCTTAGCACACGCGTGGCAGGACTGACGTGCTGATGGAGAGCTTTAAGTCAGCACCTTCCAAGCAGTCCAGCCTTTGGAGCAGGCTTCCTGGGTGCTTCATACGGGAGCGGGTGCTCCCAAATGCCCAGGGCTGGTGGGGGGGTTGGGGGGGAGGAACACGGGGACGCCAGACCATGCACTCATTCTCTCCGGAGCTTTGTGAGAGCACCATGAGCCTCCCCAGAATGGGGAAACTGAGGCTTGGTGATGTGAGGACACTTGACAGGGCCGTGAGCTTAGCTCACCAGGATCTGGCCCAGGTCTGTCTGACTCTGTAGTCTAAGCTCCTCCCACACCTTTCAGGCTGGGCAGAGGCCGGAGTGTCCCATGGGTGGAGTCTGCCATGGGACCGGGCCCAGGTCTGGAGGCAGCGCTGTGCCAGCGGGTGGCTCCCTGCACGCTTCTCTGGGAGGCCCCAGTTCTTGAGTTTCTGTGCAGCGCACGCTGAATGGGCTTTGTCGGAATGTCTCTGACGGACATGGGGGCCCCACTCCAGAACCACAGCTGCCTTTCCTGGCTGGGAACACGTGGCTGAACAGAATGCACCCCAGGAGGGCCACTTTCCTGTCCCCCCTCGCCCCAATGATGGATCTTGGGGGTGGCAGGGAGGAGGGCTGCAGGAGACAATCCTGCTCATGGGAAGTCTGGTCTGGGGAATTGTGGGCTGGCAACCCAGCAGAACATCTCAGTCCCAAAGGGTGTGCAAGCTGGGGATAAGGATGGCGATAGGACGATGAGACGGGGAGAGGGGGGGGTCAGGGGGGATGGTGGGCACCATGGCGGATGGTGGGGGTGATGAGCGATGGTGAGGAAGGGATGATGGTGCCAGGTAATGTGCTCAGCAGTATTCATTCACTATTTTGTTTAATCACACAACTCTGGGAGGCAGGCACTATCCTTATGCCCACCTTTTAGATAAGCAATCTGAGGCTTGGAGAGGTGCAACTTGCCCAAGGTCACGGCACTAGGAAGGAAGAGTGGGTGGTGCTGTTGAGGAGGACGCAGCCGGGTCCTGCTTGGGCCAACGGCACCACGAGAAGTCAGGCTGGCCGGACAGGTCTGCAGGACACTTCCCCTGGACAGTTTTCTAGGTGCCACAGTAGCTGGCAGGTACCTTGGGGCTGAATTTCATAATTTAACCCGAGTCCCTATTACTGGTCTAGGAGGTTGGGGGCAGGGAGAAATCTTGGATAATAATCACCTTGAGGTCTCAGTAATCTTGCCTTAGCGGGAATAGGCCCCCCATGCTTCTATCTCAAGTGCACGGAGCCCCTGGTGGGAGTGCACCTGTGGAGGGCCCACCTGCACCAGCAAACCCTGGATGGGCACTTGACCCTGGCCACTTGCTGATGATTCGCCCTCAGCTGCAGGCAGGAAGCCGCTGCCCGAGTTCTGTGGGCCCTGGACGTCTCCCCAGCAGCACGTGTTACAGCACTTTTACTGCCTGTGAGTCGCTCTCTCTCCTCCGGGCAATGTCCCTGATCCGCTGAATGGGTCCCTAGGAGCTTCATTTGCACTTTAGTTTAGCTGAGCGGATAGGACACCTGACCCCAGCAAGTCCATCCGATATTCTCTCCTGGCAATTAGGAACGGATGTGAGACTGAAAGTCGGGCTCTGTGGCAGGGTGAAGCTGTGACACGTACACCTTCCCCTCTGTGAGCTGACAGGTCTAGAAGTCCGGGCTGCAGCGGGAGAGAGGGGAGCAGAGCGGATATCCACAGAGAAGGGTCCACACGAGGCCCACGTCCTAGGACCTGACTCTGGGGGCGGTGGGCATTGGCCAGGCAGGTGGCAGGTTTCTCGGTCCTTATGACGCTGCAGCAGCTTATGGGCAGGGCCCAGCCCTTGTCAGCTGGGGCCCAAGGGCAGGGTCAAGAGAAAGGCCCAGGCACCACTGCCCACTGTTCCCTCTCTCAGGGGCCTAAGCTCCTGGGTGGAGCCTCAGTTGTCAGACTTCAGAGTCTGCTGCTGAGAACAAGGCAAGGGACGGCATCTCTGAGGGAAACCGAAGTCAGAAGCTCAGCTCATCATCCCACTGGGCAGCCACCCAAGGCAGAGAAGCCGAACGGAGGGCCAGGGCGGGAAGGGCCTGCGGAAACTGGACTGAAGGGGGACAGGTGAGGGACACAGCCTGGGATTCCGGGCCCGCAGCCTCTGAGAATCACCCTGAAAACAGCCGCTCTCGTGGTTGCACTTCAGTTGAAATGGACCCTCACCTCCAGGATGGCCTCCAGAGCTTCACCTCCCTCTCCTAATCACTGCAGAGTTTGGGGCTCGAGAGGCACCTTGCACCCTGGCACACCGGGGCATCTGCCAGAGTCCTCTGATCTTCTCAAGGAAGGAAAAGTGTGTCTTTAAAAACAGATTTGAGGGGATCGGGCTTGGGGATCTGCTACCACCACTCTGCTTTCCTGGGGTCTCCCTAAGGGGCTGGGAGATCGTTCCTGCTAAGAACAAGCAAACCTCACACAGCACAGAAATTGCAACACCAACCTCCTCAACACCCTAGAGCACCCATGCGTTCGACTGCCGGCAGCCCTCTCTTAAAGGGCTCTTCCCCCGGTCAGTGCCCCCTGGAGGCCAGCCAGGGTGAGGACACTTCCTTCCCCATAGTCCATCCACTCCGTGATGACTGAGCGGCCATCTGGGAATTTTCTCTTCACCCCACCCAGCTTTAGATTCCTGACCACTTGCTTGCTGGCAAGAGGTACCTACTGAGTGAAATTCATAAACATCCCAAAGTAAGTTTCCCCAGTGGAACACTTCCACTTACGTGCTAAGTACTCCTGTGGGCACCCTCCCTGCAGAGCTGAGGGACCTGAGGCTCAGAGGTTGAGGGACAGGCCCAAGGTCGCTGAGGCAGCAGGCAGGCCTGACCGCAGGCCCCTCTGAACTACAGGCAGCGTCCAGAGCCAGACTGCGAGGTCTCACTGAGGTACACTAGAACTTGGGAGGCCAGGTACCCCCTGGCACCTGCTCTCCAGCGATGACTCTTGGAGACACCACGCACTCCCGGACCACCTCTCCCATCCTGGCACACTGCTCAGGCCCGGCGGCCTCCTCAGGTCCACTGAGGTCCTCCACCAAACGTCCCTGGGCTGCTGCTTAACCCTCCCCTCTGCAGGGGCACAAAGAAGCACCTGCTGCCTCTACTGACGGCCTGACTGGAGTATTCCCTCCTCCTTTAATTTCTGAGGAGCCCGAGGTTTGCTGAGGTCAGCCTGGTGCAACGCCCGCAGCCCTACTTCCATGGAGTCCATGGGACGATGGAAAGGCAGCCTCCCTCCCCTCCCGAGAGCGTGACCCTCAGGGGGTGTCTGACAGGGAGCAGCTGCTTAATAAATGGGTATTAAATAAATGAATGAGTGAACGAATGAGGGAAGGAAGAAAAGAAGGAAGGAAGGAAGGAAGGAAGGAAGGAAGGAAGGAAGGAAGGGAGGGAGGAAGGAAGGAAGGAAGGGAGGGAGGGAGGAAGGGAGGAAGGAAGGAAGGAAGGAAGGAAGGAAGGAAGGGAGGAAGGAAGGAAGGGAGGAAGGGAGGAAGGAAGGAAGGAAGGGAGGGAGGAAGGAAGGAGCCAATGGTTAGGTCCAGGTCTGGATGATGTTCAGGATCTTGGCACCATGCCTGTTTCCCACTCGATGTCCCCTCGTTGCCTGTGGCCCGGGGAGATTCAGGTGTGCCCAGCAGACCTGCAGTCCGCCCTGGTGCCTGCCTGGTTCCCATCCCAGTGCTGGGGGCCCAGAGCCAGGGCAGTGGCCCGCCTGCCTGAGAGAATGAGAGCGGAGCAACCCCCTCCAGGAGCCCCAGAGCAGCGACAGAGGGAAGGGCCTTGCTGCCCCCACTTCCTGCCCTCCGTCAGGGGTTCACAAGGACAGACAGACAGACAGACTGACCAACATGGGGCCAGTGCCTGCAGCTGTCACATGGCCCTGGATGAGGCGTGAAAGGTGGTGGAGAGGTGGGCTCAGTGGTCAGGAAGACGTGGATTTGGGCAGCTCTGCCCCGGCAGAGTGTGAGCAAGCGGGGTCACTTCACCTCTCTGAGCCCCGCTGTCCACGTGCATAAATGGGGGCCCCTGGATAACCGCTGTGTAGCAGCGTGTGAAGACTCGGTGAGACCGGAACAGTGGCTGGCACACAGCGACTGCTCCACAAAGATCACTCATCACCTCACACCCTCTGTCTGCCCTGTGAGGACCTGCTGGGTGGGACCCACCTCCTCTCTGGCCATTTTCTGATTATGGGGACTGAGGAGCCAGGAGGCTCAGCACCAGAGGATGTGTGTGTGTGTGTGTGCATGTGTGAGGTGTGTATCTGTGTGAGGTATGCATGTGCATGCATGCGTGTGAATGTACGTGTGTGGGTATGTGCACCCACATGTATAAGAGGGTGTGAGTGTGTGTGAGAGTGTGCATAACTGTGAGTGTGTGCCTGTGTGTGCAGGCCACTGAAGGATGGTGGGAACCTGCTTCTCGTAACCTTCCTGTCACTGGGTTTCTCGCTGCCTACCTTACAGTCACTACGATGCCCTTCACTTTGTGGCCCCACGGCTGTGGGAGCCCCCCAGTCAGAGCCCTGTCTTCCCAGGGCCCATGTGTGCCGGGCACAGAGAAAGCACACCGTGTGGAGCAGGTGCCGAGGGCGAGTTCCTGAGCTGGAGCCGAACCCTGAGCTGAGGGATCCACTTTGCTGTCACCAGTGCCCAGCAGGTAGTTGTCAGCCTAGGGCCTGAGGTCATGTGTGTGCAACACTCTCAGACCCCACTAGGCGGAGCCACATGCCCGCCTGCAGGCTGGGCCCATTCTCAGACTTCTGGCTGCAAGAACCCACATTTCAGACCAGTCTCCCCAGCAGCTCGGCCTGAGGGAGAGGCACTGGCCTTGGCCCTGGGCTAGCTCGGGACCAGGTGATGAGGGGCTGCTCAGAACATGGGGCTGGTCCCCCACCTCTCCTCCCTCGGTGGGTCCTGCCCCTGGGCTGAGCTGTCCTGAGGAGCCACAGAGCAGCCTCCCCGGGTGGGCCCATGGGGTGAGGTTGGGGAGGGTCCCTGCCTGGAGCTGTCTCCAGCTCCCTGGGCCCTGGGCACCTCCTGGGAGGGAGGCCATGCTGAGGCCACACTCACCTTTCCAGCCCTGAAGACATTTCTTCACTAAACTCTGAGCTCTCACTACTGCCTGGAAAGGAACACAGATCAGTGAGCAAGGCGGCCTCACCCGAGAGGAGCCCATCTGGAGGTGCCTCTTCTGGCTCCCTGGGCCCAGCCCCCGAGCGCCAGAGAAGCGCCAGAGCGATGGCCTCCTGACCCTGGGTCATTGACAAGGCTCCTGCTGCTTCTATTTCTGCCTCTCCGCCCGGGGAGGGTGCAGAGCACCACCCGTCCTACTGTTCCCCGGTGGGGCTTCTGCTCCCTTCCCACGGCCCCGGAAGACTGCACTGCCTACCCCAGGACATGGGAGTCTGGGTCCTTGGGCCTCTGCTGGGCCTGGCCTGTTCCCACTGCCTCCCTCTGGCCTAAGGAAAACCGGGGCTAGAACGGGTCTCACCCGGTGAGGACAGAGGCCAAATAGCACTTCCTCTCTGAGGCTCAGGGCTTGCCTAGACACTGGTCAGAGCCGCTGCCCAGCACCGGAAGCCTCGAGGGGTCCCTTAGACCTCTGGCCAGCACACACAGACACACACCCACAGACACAGACACACACACACACACACACACACACACACACACACAGGGGTTAAGAGCCACCCCCCCTGCCCCCCGCCTGCTTCTCAGGGGCTCTCCAAGGCTACCTCCAGCACAAGGACACATTTTCTTCTGTCACTTCACTGATGCCACGCACCTTTGTACTGACCCTCAGACCTTGAGGTGCCCCGGGTCAGGGATCTTTGCCTGGGCTACCTGCTGGCACCGAGGCTGGGCAGTGGGAAAGGGGAAGAAGGGGGTCCCAGGCCCGCTGGGAGTTACAGGACAGAGAGGACCTGTCCAGCTCCAAATGGCACATGCATGCGGCCACCTGCTCCGGGCTTTCGACTCCAGGCAGAAAAAACCTCGAGTTTCCAAACACAGGAGCCGAGGGCCACAGCGCTGGTGAGGTGGCACTGTGTCTGACTCAGCTTTCTGTCCAGGAATAGCAGGGCCTGGGCCCAGGCACAGCTCATGCCACCCTCGGCTCCTGCCCTTGCCCCATCCTGGCCTCAGCAGCTCAGTGCCTTCCACTGACATGGCATTTCCCAGCTGGTTCAAAACCTATCCCAAGGACACGCCAAGAAAAGGGTCCCAGGGCCACATCCTGAGGGAACTGTGACTCTGTGCCCTGGCGACCACAATGCCCCAGCATTTCAGAGTCTGAGAGGAGACCTGCTCACCCCTCAGCCAGCCTTTCCCCACATGCTGCCCGGCTCCCCTCCCAGGTGCACCCTCTGAACACACCGTGCATACTCCTGACTAGGTCCCACCAGGAGGTAGACATGGACCTGGCCTAGCACAGGTTTTCTGTCCTGGGAGACGGCTGTCCCCCGGAGTGACACTGCCTCAGACAGGGGCCGCATTTCACAGGGGCGGGGGACATTTTTCCTGTCCACACACACCCTCCTCGCATGGGCCCTCCACTCTGCAGGCCTCACCAGATCAAACCCCTGCCTGGCAACTGCCTAAACCACCACCAGCACCAGGAGGGCTCCCTGTTAAGGAAAGCAGACGGACACACGGACACAGACCACGGAAGCACAAGTATGCTGAAAGGGCACGGCCAGCAGACAGGACACGTGTCTAATGGCAGTGGACGGGTGACCTGGGCACTGTGGGAGGACTCCGCCCGCGCCCATCCGGCCTCAGCAGCGCAGGCCTTCTGCTGACGTGAGCACGTGTCCGGCTGAGGCTCAGGCGTGCAATCGCACCCTTGAAGATCACCTTCTCAGCCTCCCTGACTAACTTTACGGAGTGAAGACAAGGCCGCGCGTGAGAACCCGGTGGCCCTCAGCGCTGTCCTGGGGCTGGGGCCTGTGGCTCTCCCGGGACAGAGCCCTGCAGGGCAGCGGCCAGGCTCTGCCAGCTGCCAGCCAGGGACGGCGGGTCTCGGGTGTGTGTCTGGCTGCTTCTTCCACCTGTTTGTGCTCAGGGCCACCGGCAGGACGAGGACAAACCCAGGCATTCTGTGACACCCAGAGGCCAGGAAGCAGAGCCCCTGGCAGGGTGACTCCTGAGGGAGCCCTCTCTGCGGGGTGGGGCCACCGGGCGCGGCACAGTGACAGACAGACACGAGCACACGCCGACTGTGCCATGCTGCCGTGCGCAGCCAGAGACGCTTACCTAGCGAGAGTCCATTGGTGACGGCGGAGGAGGAGGTGAGGGCGGGGCCCCTGCGAGGGCTGCGGGACTCTAGGACACTGTCGTCCAGCAGGTGCCTCGCTTTCTCCGATGGGAATGTCGCACTTTTACTCTCAACTACACTCAACTGACACATCATACTGGAAACGGAAAGGAAGAGAGAGGCAGAGCTCCTTACCTATAGTCACAGGGTTCCACCTGCCTGGGCTCCTGGGCAGAGGGCGCACCTGCAGGCAAAGACCTCCACCCAGAACCAGGGAGCACGTTCAGGCTCTGCCCTATCTCACGGCGTGACCTTGGGCAAGTCCCATCCTTTGTCTGGGCCTCAGTTTCCCCATCTGTCCGGTGGGGACTAACCGTACTTGCCCTTCCTATCTCCCAGGATGATTATGAGGCGTGAGTGAGTGGGTGGTACTGGTGAGCGATGGGGCGCACAGGTGAAGGGGGAGTGTGACCCTGCGGCATCATGTCTGGTTCTGGAGTCGCACACACGTGGTTCAAGTCCTTGCTCCCACCTTACAACTGGCAGGTACTTCGCCCCATTGAACCTCACTGGCTCATGCATATAACAGCACCTACCTCTCGGGCCTGCAGGGCTCAGTGAGATAATGCGTGGCAGGACAAGCAGAGAAAGAGCAACCCCTTTCTCCTCTAGCCCAGGAGCGACTCCAGGGCCAGCCTGGCTGGCTGAGGCTTGTGTCTTGGTGGAAGGAAGGAAGGAAGGAAGGAAGGAAGGAAGGAAGGAAGGAAGGAAGATGGAAGAGGCAGGCAGGAACAGAGGGAGGAAGGGAGGGACCCAGCTGTACGGAGCCTGTGCCCAGTACCCTGGGGACACGGGCATGGCTGTCCTGGCCATGCTGAGGCCCACCCATGTCTCCCAGCTGTCAGCCCCACAGGCTGGGGAACCGGGGCAGATGCCCTGATCTGCAGACTCACTCCAGCAATGGGCAAGCAAAGACTCTGAGCCCTGAGACTGGCAGGCACAGTGCCCACTGGACTCTGGGTTTACACAGGGAGGCACTGAGCTTGGGCACACTTATGGGGGGAGTCCCACACTGCTTCCCTGCCCTTGCCTGCACGCTTCCTCCACCGGCTACTGAGTAGTGATACCTGTCGCCAGGACCACCCCAGCTCTTCTGACCCTGTGCCAGTCTGAGGAGAGGGCACCAGCCAGGGGTACCAACAGCATCGCCAGCCCTCCCAGATGGGTTGGGGAGAGCTCCAGCGGGCAAGCACACCTTAGCCCACCCCCATGCTCAGCCCGCCTAGAGCCCGAGTGGGGCTCGCTCAGTTACCCACTTGTTGCCCAGGCTGTGGCTCTTCCTGTGTCTTGGGACCGGGGGTGTGGGGAGGCTGCCAGCCACAGATGCGTCAGGACAGGTAGGCCGCCGGCTGAACCTTGCGGAACTGGAGCTGGTGGAGGGGCCTGTGAACAGAGCAGAGCGCGTCCTGTGACGGGGGCTGTGGAGGCTCGAGGGGTGGGGCCTGGGTTGTGGGTAAGGCACTGGGCCAGCTGTCACAGGCGGAGCAGGTTCAGCAGGCCCCGTGGCTCCCTACTCATGCGACACGGACCCCTCACGCCCAGCATTAACTAACTTCTGGGGTGACAGCAGTCAGGATGGCCAGTGGCCTGCTGTGCATGGTGCCCCTGCCTGGGTGTGACTTATCCAAGGCATCCAGCAGGTGGCAGAGACTTCACAGCCTGTCTTGTGAATCCGGGGCCGGTGCTGACACTGTGCCCTTCCCCAGCCACTTTCTCTTCTCCACCCACACATTCCGCAGAAGGGACGGAGCTGGGGAGGGCGGCAGGGGGAGGACTCACTGAGAGCGCAGCTAGGGAGGCAGGGCTCTGCCCCAGGCCTGCCAGGTACTGCCTGGGTGGCCTTGGACGGGTTACTTAACTTACTCCCTTGAGCCTCCGTTTCCTCATCTGAAAAGTGGGAATAACTCAACTCACCTCCCAGGTGGCTGGGAGGAGTCCTGAGGTGATGAAAGCAGTTTCACAGTCAGCACTCACACTTGTTTTCTATAATTAGTATCATGTTCTCCTCAGTCCCGGTCCTGGGGACAACAGGGGTCCTCAAGCCAGGAGGCTGGGCCACAAACCCACTGAGCAGCACGCGCAGGGGCCTGCATGCCGGCCAGCCCACAGCTGCTCGTATACGGAGGGGCCTGTTCTCCTCAGTGCTGTGCTCGTGGCTCTGGAAGGGAGGTGACCCAGGTGCTAAGCCTTAGCTACCTGGGACAGACAGGAAGTGGGCCAGGGCTTCTGCGCTTCCTGCGGAGCACACCGAACGGCAAACCAGGCAGCCGTGCGGGAGCCTCCCCAGAGGGCCTGGGCGGCCTGTGTCCATCAGGGCCCCACAGCCTCCCACAAGCTGCTGCAATCACAGTGGCCTCCAGTTTGCGTGGCTCATCACCTTTTAATGTCCCAGACACCACTGCGGGCGGTCTAGCTCCCTCTGGCACTTGGGAAGGTTCACGAGGCAGCTCGCATCTCCTCGAGCTCGGAGTTCCTGCTGTCTCACCCCACTCTGCACACCCCAATCTTCATTTCCCCAGGGCCCCCCACAATCCCTTTACGAGGCCTTGGCCAACTTTCTCCACTGTTCCTCTCAACAGTATCCCCAAATGCCACCTCTCTCCTAAGCCCCTGCACAGCGCAGAGACCCCTCACCTCACTTCAAACGATGGCACTCTGCTTCCGGGAGAACGCCGTGGTCAGGCTGCGTCTCTCACGCCAGCCCGGCAGTGGCCACGTGTGCCTCCACCCACAGCAGCCTTCCTGTCGGCCTGGGGAAGGGGCCTCCTCGTCCAAGGCCAATCTCCTCTCCACTCCTGTTGCCTCTGAGAACTCACGCCATCATTGCCCTTCCCTCTGGCCCCTTCCTCCAGCCCATAAACACTCTAGTCTCTCGTTTTCTGTAAAATAAGGCCCCTTGGCCCCAGGGCTGCATCCCTGTCAGTCACGTGTCCTCAAACAGAAGTCTGTACTCCACTACACTCGACGGGGCCACGTATGCACGGTCCATCATCGACAGAAACGTCATTACATGGCACACACTGTAACGAGCTCAGAGCGGCACGGCTTGGACCTCACCACCCCAGACAGGGTCCGTGAAGGCCTTGCGGCGTGTGGAGGCACTGAAACGGCGCCTTCGGCAATAGAGGTGCGTGTGCGCACTTTCCTGGCGAGGGTCCCACTGCCACTCAGCTTCTCTGAGGCTGGAATCCTTAGGGCATGCGCCAGGTTCTCAGGGGGAGGGTGGGAATGCAGTGTCTCGGGCCTGTCCCCCCAGGTTCTGATTTCATTGCTCAGGTGGGGCTGGGCCCCGTTCTCTCGGTGACTCTAGTACACCCCGGTGACCCCAGTGTACACCCGGTCACTCTAGTGCCCACCCCGTGAATCCAGTGTACACCCAGGTGAAGAACTTCTGCTCAAAGAGCTGCGGTGACAGCGAGCTCTGCCCTGGAGGAAGTCTCGTGCAGCTGCCCCAGAGAGGAAAGGGAGGATGGAAGCCACCCCGCTTTGTTTTTGTTTTGCACATGTTGCTCAATAAATGAGTCTGTGCAGAGGGTGAAATTCGCCTTGTTTATCAGCGGGATTACGGCCTCTCTGCCTGAGTCACTCTGGCTCCCACCCTGGGCTCAGAAAATATTTTGTAAAGGTCAGGTCGCATGGCTCCTCCCCGTGGTCTGAACTGGAACTGGACTCCCTGGTGTGTCGTAGCAATAAAAACGGTGATAATTACGGTTGGACATCCCGTGCCTGGCACCATACTGCGTGCACGGGCTGCAATCCAGGAGGTGGGTACTTAGTAGGGCCGTTTGACAGGTAGGGAAGCCACGGCTTATATATCCACGACATGCAGGACTGGACCCAGGGGTACAGTGTGGGCGGAGGAGCTCTGCAGTTCAAAGGTCAGGCATTAGCGAAAGCTGGAGGAGGAGGGAACAGTGGCGTGTTTGAGGTGATCTGGTAACTTCCTCCGGGAAACCGGGTGACTGTTTCCAGCTGCTATTTTTGAGAAAGGGACGGCGAAGGGGACTAACATGTGTTAGGCAACAACCGGGTGCCAGGCTTGTCTGAACACTCCCACATCCTACGTCATCGGGCTCTGTCAGTGGCTGCTTTGACTAGCGCCATTTTACAAGGGATGCTCGGAGCACAACTGGTCACGCAGGGAAGGGGTGCTGGGTTTGTTCCCCTACCCGGCTGTGGGTGCAGCAAGAGCCGGACACTCGAGGCTCCTCCGGTCACTTCCTGGGCCTCCTGCTCACTCCTGATGGGCGCCCTTCCCACCTGTGTCCCTGCTCCTGCTCTGACCCCCACCTCGGGCTCCCAAGCCTCCAATTAGCCCTCAGTTTCCTCTAGTCAGCAACTGACTCTCCCTCAGGGGGAGTGCGGGACGATCCTGGGTCCGCCCCCTCGTCGTGCTTTCTCGGTTGGCCATGGAGGCATGCTGGCCTCAGATGCCCCTGGACACAGCTGGGGGGAGGGAGGAGGCCAGGCTGAAGCAGCTGCGACCTCCCTGGTCCCAGTGTCACACGAACGCTGCTCCGGATGCCCTGGTCTCGGCCACGTCCATGCCCTGCATTGTGGGCCAGCAACAGCCTGCAACTGACGCTGAGGCAGAAGAATTCCCATTGAGCTGGAACCTAGGGATGGGGTGGCCTCTGCCAGTAAGTGACATTCTGCTAGTGAAAGGCCTCCCGCCCCGCCCCACTATGCCTGGGCCGGCCACCACGTGACAGCACAGGACACGTGTCTTCCGGCACAGCTTCTGATGTTGTTTTCTCCGTGTCCTGTAGGCAGGGGTGGGGTGGGGGCGGTGATAATGAGCCGGAGCTCTGGCCTCGCTTAGCAGAGTGTGGTCCCTGCTGCCGGCCGATATGGCACCAGCAGCTGGAAAAACTGACCGTGGGGCTTGACTATCTCAGAGGATTGCTCTATTTTTCCTCAGCATAATTTTTCCATGAATAATCTTTAAAGCTCTTTAAGTGGCTGTTTCTTTAACAGTTTTATTGGAATATATGAGAACTGACAGTCTGTGGGGAACGAGATATCATGTTGGAAAAAAAATCTGGTTTTCATTACATTTTTCTTAAGAAAGCACCACGCTGCCCAGGCCACTCACTGGTCGGCAGAGAAACCAGCACAGGCCTCGGGTGGACGGCAACAGCAGAGCCCAGGACCCCGAGGCAGCCGGGCCTGGGCTCCCACTGGCGCTGCCACCGCAGGCTGAGTGAACTTGGCCAAGACACCTGGCACCTCTGAGCTTGACTTCTACGGCTACAGAACAGGAGCAGTGATCTGAACTGGCAGACCCACGAGGAGGAGAGGGCTCACGTCCCTCTCCCCTTCTTGCAGCAAATGGTTCCAGACCCGGGAGGGGCAGTCAGCAGATAACCACACCCAGGGCGGACACAGGCTCTGGTAGTGATAAACCTGGCACTAACCACACTCACAGCGTAACTGTCATGGGATAGCGGTGGTGGTAATGGTACTGGCCGCCGTTCATCGAGCATCCACCAAGTGCCAGAACGTACCGAACGCTTGTTCGCAGGACCTCACTGAGGCCTCGGCATAACCCCGCCTCACAGGGACTGTTGGGAGCTCCTCACTGGGACGTGGGACTGAGGTCGATGTGGGACCTGAGGTCAGAAGGGCTAAGGAGCTTCCTGGGGGAGCCGTGGAGCCGGGAGCAGTGCATCTGAGAACCTGGGAAGGCCAGGGCAGACCTGGGGGGTCCGACATCCAGCTGGCGAAGGTCCTGGCAGAGGCAGCAGCTTGGGCAGAAGGAGCAGCACATGCAAAGACCCCAAAGTGAGAGACACAGAACCTACTAGAGAAAGCTCGGAGAGCCAGCCGGGCTGAGGAGCTGAAGGAGGGAATGTGGGGGGAGGGGGGGGAGCTGCGGGGTCACGCGAGGGGCCAAGAGTTCAGTGAGGGGAAGATGTGGAGATTTTAGGAGGGTCAGTAAGGTGCTCAGATTTGTACCCTAGAAAGCTCACTCTGGCTGGAAGTATGTGGATGTGGCCAAGAACACAGGCTGGGAGGGCGGGTGTGGCAGAGAGAGGTCTAGGAGATGGGCGAGGGGGGTGAGTGGGGGGCATTCGGGGTAACCCTCAGTGGAGCTGGTGTCATTCACTGAGGGAGCGGATGAGAGGTTCAGCTTGGGACCGATGTCGAGAGGCCATTGGGGAGATGTGTGAAGCCCAGGAGACAGACGGCAGCTGGGGACAGGGGTGCAGGCCATGCGGCACAGGAGGGAGCCCAGGAGGGGGTTGCAAGCTCAGTGAGAAGAGGGGAGGCCTGGGACAGAATGCAGGGAAACAGTGTTTGTGGGATGAGAAGAAGACAACGGCTGAAAGGACTTGTGTAAAGCCAGGGTCACGAGAGTAACTATTTGAGAAAAGTATCACTTTAGGTACATGAGTAAGTGACCTTCTTCCCTTGTCTCTACAGGAAGGCGCAGGGGCCGGCACCCCTCCTGACCAGCAGCCCCGAGGCAGCCTTGTGCGGGCAGCACCCACCTTTGGGGCCAGGACACACGGCAATGTCCCCTTTTCTCTGAGTGGGGTCTTTAGAGAGCAAACTGGAGGGGCCTCGTCTGCCACCTTTGGTCAGCTGGCCAGCGCCACGTGCGGACAGGCCTGGATGCCTCAGAAATGACCTCCTGTTCATCCTGGAAACTTCTCTCAGGAGAAGAGGGAGGAATGGAGGGAAGGGGCTGCCAACCTTCTCCCGCCTCAGGGCTTGAATCAGACAACAGTGCGGGCTGTCGCTGAGATCCTAGCCCAGCGCTTTATAGCGTCTGTCCCTGCGCACTCACAGAGGGCAGTGACCCTCCTCCTGGGCCACAGCCTCCTACCTCTTGCTCTCGGGTGCCCGCGCCCCACGTGCACAGCACCCGCTGTTGGTCACTAAGGAATTGTGTTGGCAGCCTCTTGGTTGCCCATCTCTCCCACCAGACTCCAGCTCTGAGTCAGGGGCTGTGCCCCGGTGCCCAGCGCAGGGCTGGAGCAAGGCCATGTGTGCTGAATGCTGGCGCGGTGCCCCTGGCTGCAGAGGCGGCGGCTCCGTAGAGGATGCGGGGCTGGGATGGGGAGTCCTGTTCCCACGGGTTTCCAGCGGCATCGAGCGGCCCTGCCCAGGCCAGCACTGCCGATTTCAGCAGTCTGGCAGCCCCACCGCGGCCTTTGGGGGTGCTTTCCAAGTCCTGCACATCGCACATGAATGGGAGGCAGCTGTGGCAGAGAAACTACTGAGCTTGGAGTCCCAGAATTTGCGTTCCAGTCCAGCCTCTGCCCAGGGCTGAGCTGGGAGCTCAGGGTCCGGTTTCCTCACTGGAGAAGGCGAATGACAAAGGCCGTGACCGGGGGCTCTCAGGCGCCACCCTGACCTTAAGCTGCACAGGATGCACTTCCATCCAGTCTCGGGGCTTGTCTCAGCGTTGCTCCTGCGCCTGCTAGAGCCTTCCCGGTCTGCCGGGGCCCTGCACACGCAGGACATGGGTCCCTGGGCACAGAGTCTGTTTGTGTTGAAATCTTTCTCTGGCCAGGTTTCATGGTAGAGCCTGGGAGCCGGTCCTTTTTACATTCACACACATTCTTTGTTTCTTATACATGCAGCTCTCACGGGTCCCTATTGTGAGCCAACATCGCCCTTCAGCTGTGGGGAGGCCCAGATGCCTTCTCCTTGGAGTCAGAAGGCCCAGTCTCCCAGGCACAAGGAGCAAGGAATGCCTGCTGCAGCGGTGCTGCGTGGAGCTGGTCCAGGCAGGGCAGCAGGGTCAGACAGAGCCAGGCCTGAGCCTGGCTCCTCTGCCTGACCTTGACACGTCAGCCTAGTAGCCGGGAGATGTCCAGAAGAGATGAGATGTGCCCTCACCTCGGGCTCCTCACCCACTATGAGACTATGAACGGGAGGAGAGAGGAGCATGTGGAAAGGGAGTCCCCACCCCTGGCCCACAGGGTGCTCTCTGCGTCCACTCAGCCACAGTGAGGCGTCTCCACAGACCACGCAGAGAGCTTGAAATCTGTGCCCAGCAGTTGGGAGACCCAGGGAACAGCCAGTGCCTCACTCAGGCCTGCGGACCCAATGCGGCCGCAGCCAGAGGACAGTGTGGCCACACCAGGCTTAGCTGCACTCGCAGATCCGCTGGCACAAGGAAGGTGTGGCCTCCCAGGGACCAAGGTGGCCCCTGTGAGGAACTGGCATGGAGGTGAGGGGATCCAAGCAGCGAGGAGCTGGAGGTGGCACGGACTCTCTGTCGGCCGCCTCACTGTCCCTCCATCAGGACACATCAGTGCTGATGCCGAGTGATAGGCATGCACCGGGCTCTGTGCTGGGGCTCTTCCCGCACGGCCTCAGCCCTGTGAAGTGAGGCAACGTGAAGTATTCATTTCTATTCCCACTTCACCATTAAGAAAACTGGGGCTCACAGGGACTAAGCCGATTGCCCAGGGTCCCACAACTGAGTGCCAGAGCCAGGCGGGCCTTCACCCAGCGGGCGGTGAAACAAGGAAGACCACCAGGTGTGCGGAGAGCAGTCCTGAGGTCCGAGTGCAGAAGCGTGGGGCGCAGGCCGCGGCTTCCCACGGGCTGGCTCCGCGGCCAAGGGCTCTTCAGAGAAAACCTGTCAGTCGGTTCGGCCACGTGGAGGCGGAGCTCACAGGATCTGGAAATGTCTTCACGGGCTCCAACGCACACACAAACATGGCTTGCCCTCTCTGAGGGTCAACATTCTTTATGATCTTTGCTCTCCAGGAAAATATTAGTTCATTTATATAAACGAAACAGTACATACGGGGGAAATTGAAAACGTGGCCCTTTTTTCTCCACGGACCGGAAACTGAGAAGGTTTCTCCATTTCCTTTCTCACAGTCTGTCTATCTACTTGTCGTGTGGATCTGCCAGCATGGCCACTCCCCGGGGTGCAGAGTGGGGACAGCTCTGGGGGTGGGGGGGGGGGGTGGGCCACTGCAGAGATAGAGGGACAGCCTCAGTGGGGACCACTCCGACATTAACCAAGGCCTCAGAGGGACCTGAGACTAGGGCTGCTCCCAACGCCAGAGTCTGCGTCCCCCGTGCCCCTGGCGGGCGAGCTGGTTAGAGGAGTGGGCGCAGCCACAGGGAGGGGTCCGGGAGCTCACACAGGCCTCCTTTTGGGTCCTCGATGCCACACCTGCTCTCTCGAGGCTGCTGCTGCGTGTCTCCCCCCGAAAGGTCAGTTCTAGGAGGGCAGCCTGTGCCTGGTTCCTGGTGCGTGGCCCACAGCGATGCCTGGCCCACAGCAGGCCCGGCCTGGAAGTCTTGAGTGAAGGAACGAATGAACACAGCGTGGGGCCTCTCCTTGGCAGGTGTGGGGTGCCTGCCTGCTGGAAAGAGATCCTGGAGCAGTAGCTTAACCCCCCTCCTGGGATCCGAGGAGGCTGCGTTCCTGCCATTCCTGGGACTGCGAGAGGCACATTCCTGTCCCCGGTCCGGTCGGGCTCCTGCCACGAAGCCCAGTCTAACTGCCAGACCAGGGAAGGCCTCTTGGGAGCTGTCCCTCTGGCCCTGCCCTCACGGGACCCCTGGCTGTCCCAGGGGTGCAGGCACCACCTCTGTCACCTGAGGCTGGGGGTGGGGGTGGGAAGCCAGGATGGAGGAGTGAGCCTGAAGCTTTCCAGACGCTCCACTGCCGCCTGGTGATCAATGAAAACCTTCACATCCTGCTTCCAGGGCTGCAGCCAGGGATTTGGAAAATTGGTGGAAAACGCCCCTGTGAGCCGGGCTCGCTGGCTGCGTGAAAACTGCTGGCATCAGCGCTCCTCCAGGGAGTGTGGAGTCAGCAGTCGGCGGCTCTGGAGCTGCTTCGAGAGCCAGGTGCCCACAGGGCCCAGCAAAGAGCTCAGAGGCCAGGGCTGAAGGGGTGAGGGCAGGCGATCCGTGTGCGGCTCTGCTAACCTTACCTGGGGGCAGTCTGAGGGGAGGCAGCCTGGGATAAAGGAGCAGAGAGCCGGGAGAGGCACAGAGAGCTGGAAGGAGCTGGAAGGAGCTGGAGGCGGGGGGGTCACGGGGCTGGCAGACTCCGTGAGAGGCCAGCTAGTGGATGTTTTAGGCTTTGTAGGCTAGGGCAGTGGTCGGCAAACTCTTTAGTCAACAGAGCCAAATATCCACAGCACAACGATTGACATTTCTTTGGAGAGCCGAAAACCGACTTCTGCGCATGGGCCACGAAGTTTCAATCGCACTGTACGTGTGCGCCCGCACGTGGTATTTTGTGGAAGAGCCACACTCAAGGGGCCAAAGAGCTGCATGAGGCTCGTGAGCCGCAGTTTGCCGACCACTGGGCTAGAGGGTCTTGGTCCCAACCACCAACCAGCTCTGCCACTGGAGTGTGCAAGCAGCCACAAACCACAGGTCAGTGATGGGTGCGGCTGTGCACCATTACAAACGGGGTGCTGGGCTTGGCCCTTGGTTTGCCTATCCCTGGTGTGATGGACCCTGGCCTGGCCCAGGAGGGGCGGGTCTGGGGGGGCGGGGCAGGGAAGGCTTCCCTAGGCAGTGAGGGCTTGCTAAACCCTGAAGGGTGACTCGGTGCAGAGGCGGAATCATAGTGCTGACGATAACATCATCCTAGCAACAGATGCTACACCTGCTGAGTGGGTTCCAAGTGTCAGGCTCAGCGCTCAGGGTTTTACATTGTGATCTCAGTAAATTCCCATAAGAACCCTGTGAGGGAGGTATCAGTGTGTCCACTTTACAGATGGAGAAATTGAGCCTCTGTGGGTGCTGGGTGTTCTGTTTGACCCCTCAGATGCCAAGTCTCTGAGACACTGGAGTTGGTAACACCTTTTCTTCCCCATGTCCTTCAGCTGGAGGCGCTGGGCACCACGCCGCTCTTTAACTCAGACGGTGGAGAGTGGCTTGATCAGGTCAGCAGGCTGGGGGTGCCACGCACCAGGAAGCAGCTTGCAAGAGCCATGCCCTCCCCAAATACTCACTCAGGTCAGACCACACTGAGTGCCTTCCAAGTATCATTTCCATCCTGACCTCCCCACGATCCTGGGGTGGAGACTTTATTACCCCCATTTTACAGGTGAGGAAACCGAGGCCCAGAGGGTGGACGTGCCGATCCAACACTGCAGTGGCCTAGAACCCAGGCTGGTGAGACTGGAGCTCAAACCAGGAGGAGGAAGCACCGTTGGCCCAGACCCCAATCTGTCCCACCCTGGGCAGCAGTGAGATCAGCCCCAGGCACAGAGAGCCGGCTGGACACGGAGGAACAGAAACCGCCATGGTGATACCGACGGAGCACTTTCACCACAAACGAGCCCGTGTGGGCAGAGCGCTCCATGGGTGTGAGCTTGCTCAGGCGCCACAGCAACCTGCAGGGCGAGTGCCACCGATGACCAGAGAGGGGAGATGGCAAAGCTGGGGCTGACTTCACAGCCTGCACCCTTCATCACCAGGGGACGCTCTGTGTGCCCCAAATATGTGGACAGAACGGAGGCTCCAGGGAGGCGAGCCATCTGTGCCTGGGGGCACCAAACACCGCGGCCTCCTGTGCACCCTCCCAGGCACGACAGCTCCAGGGCCGGGGCCTGACGAGAAGGGCCCTGGTGACCTGGAGAGGACCCCGTTCTCTGCCCTGCGCGTGCTCTCAGCCGGGGATTCTGATCTTGACTCTCTTGGGGGTTTTAGGTCCCAGGCTCTTGCAGGGAGCCCCAGCCCAGAGGTGGCCCCAGGGGTTCCGCGTGCCTGGGAGCCTCGGTTAGTGCAGGAGGGCTGTGAGCAGGGACAGCTGTGTCTGCCAACCTGCAAACAACTGCGCCCTTTGGCTCCACAGTCAGGACCAACCTGGCAGCATATGTGGGCTCTCCGTGGGTTTGCCCCACTTGATACGACACAGCTACAGTACCTGCAAGATCTTCCTTGGAAGAGACGAGTCTTGGAGAGCTGCTTCCTGGTTCAATTCTGAGCGACAGTCTGAAAACAAAGGTTTTTCACAGGATCAGACGGGCTCGGGTGCATCGGAGGGGTGCTGAGCATGTGTATGTTTGCAACCGGGAGACTGGACTGCGGTTAAGGAGGCTCATGGTCATGAAACCCAGGAATACTTCGAGGTCTGCTCCAGATCACAGCGACTTCCTTCCGAGCCCCCAGCGAGTTCCCGGGACCCAGCAATAATGATTAAGGACGACACAGCAAAGAGTGATCATGGCCCACCCTCTGCTGGCACCCATGGGCTCATTCTCCAGACAACCCTACGAGCTCGGTAGGCACGTCATCCCAGCCAGCCTCTAGATGAGGAGCTGAAGAGTAGTGAGCTGAGTAGCTCCCCAAATTCATAGACCAACAAGTGGGGAAGCAGGGGATCTGGTCCTAAGCCGGGATTTAACCCTCACATGGCACTTCCTCTCAGTTGCCCGCAGAGAGGCAGGAGGCAATGGCCACCTTAGGAGGATTGGCAGCTCAGTATTATTATTTTTCAAAAGCACCAATTAAGAACTGCTGGGTGAACATGACAGAGTGGAGCCCGATGCCAGACTCCCTCTCTCCCAACAAGACCAACACACACTTAGGAAAGCTTAGAAGTAACCAAACTCATCAGATGCTGCTCAACTACGTTAGGGGCGTGAACGGAAGCCACGACCTTCAGAAACTTGCAGCCGAGGAAGGAAAAGGAGGTGGTGAAGTCTGGCCGGGAGTTGCAACGCGGCCTGACTCCTGTCCTGCCCCCTGAGACTGCTCGGCGGGCTGAATGGGTCCTTACCTGTCCCTTCTCTGAGTGGCCCAGGTGCTGGGAGAAATGGGTGGGGTGGGTGGAGGGCCTGGTGGATACGCTGACCTGACAGAAAGGAAGCCTCCATAGGGGGATGCGGGTAGAATTTCACACTTGAGGGGATCCCTTTCTGGATTGGGATACAGCCTTCAACAGGGTGGAGGAAACCCTGAAATAGAGCCCCCATACCCAAAACAGACAGCTTGTTCCCTTCTTCACGGAGCCTGAGCCTGCGTTCCCCAGGCACCAGGAGGGAAAGAGTGAGAACTCCTGGCCGCAGGGGAACCAGCCAACTCACACACAAGTGCAGGGTCAGCTGTCCTCCCCTATCACAGCCACGGAAGAGTGAACCGGAGCCTCTCAACGGGAGCAAGATGCAAAGGAATGGCCTGGCCGCTGAGCAAACATCCTCTTACAGAAAAAGGGGAAAGGAAGAGAGCAGGTTGCGCAGCCCCGGGGCAGCCCCAGGCGAACGAGGAAACCCCAAGTGCTTCCATCAGTAGAACAAGGCACGCAGAGCCCGGCTGGAGAGCACAAGACCTGAACAATGAGACCATAACGCACGGGAGGGAGATGGAAAGGGGTCGGGGGCCTAGGGCACCGTCAAGGACTGAAGGAGGACCTAAGTAGAAGCATGACGGAGACAGCCATAAGGAAGAAGCTAACGGGCACAGAAGGCAGGCAGCACCAACGCGTGGATGCCTAGAATCGCCGAGAGAGAAAAGCCAAGGAATGACACGGGAGAAGGGTCAGATACAAACCAAAGAATTCCTCTGGAAGGAGGAAAGAGCACACCTTGTTCCAGGGACATTTGATACCAAGCACCCTCCACTCGGAGGCATTCTCCTGGTTGAGTTTTTGAAATTCAGGGAATTCTTCACCCCCCAGGCGGACCAAGCAAGACACTCAGCAAGAAGAAAAAAATCGGACGGGCTTGGGGTTTCTCTACAGCAGCGTACAAGGCAGGACGGCCAGGGAGTGGGGTCCACGCGTCCTGGGGGAGATGCAACCGCAGCCGAGCACGTCAGAAGCAGACACGTTCACTAAAGAAATCGGAGCACGCCCAACTCGTGAAAACCTACTGACATCACCTACATGAGGGACTGACTGAAATAAAACATTCCAGGAATGGAGACGCTGTGGAGAAACAGCAGGTGGTAAGAACAGAGTCCGTTTAAAAACACAGAACAGCAGGAACTGTGATTCCTGAACATGGCGTGTACGCTGTAAACTTGGACTAGGCAGGGATAATAATATAACCAACAACAAACTGGAAGATGTGAAGCGCAGGGGAGGGGTGGGGGGAGCACCAGCGTTCTCATCTTTCACAGCCCAGAGAACTGGCCCTGCTCACAGTGGGAATCCAATTAAAACAGAGCTGATGGGCTTAATCCCCTCTGTTTTCCTGACCTCTTCTGTTAATCTTAGAAGGCTCTGCTAGGAACTCTATCTCTTGTGGTGGGGAACTAGTTGTTTTAAGAGCAGTAATTCCGTATGTTTTATTTCAGTTCCTTTTCTCTGGTTAAATTAAAATAAAATTAAAGTCAATACTTTTAATTAAAAATAGCAAGGGTAGCATGATTCCATTTGAATAGACTCTTGCCTTGCACCCACTTTCTACGCAGAGAAAAACGTCCAGAATTATGCTCACTTAATGCTAATGGGAATGTGGGTTATTTTTCTTAAGTGAAATAAAAGAAACTAAAGGATGAGAAAAACAAAGCGCTGGGTGGGCCCCTTGGCACAATATCCCCAAAGCAGAGGGGGGCAGGGTGTGAGAAAGGCAGCCATCAGGTCTCAGCTCAGCGGCTGCACCCTTTGGGGTGGGAGGCAAGTCTCCAGCTGGGCTGTGGGGTGTGGGTTCCTCAAGGAGAATCACAAGCCCGGAATGTCTCTGCCACTCAGAGCCGGGGACAGGACCCCCCACCTGGGAAGGGACTCCTTCAATGTCTGGGCCTGGGGGCAAAAAAAGCGCCTTCTGCCCTGGTTGTCACTGCGACAACAACCGTGAGCCCCCGTGAAGTCCGGGCTGACGGGGGTTCAGCATTCAGTGCAGGGGTGCTCAGAGTCCTTCGGAAGGGATGGAGCGATTACTCACAACCTGCGCCTTGCCCAAGGATGATCTCACAGCCAGGAATATTTATAGGTCCTTTTTCTCCTTAAGGGATCTTAGCATGAATGAAAAGCTGCTGTCTCTTTAATTGTGCTACTGGCACAGGAATGGAAAATATTATCCCAGAACCTAAGTGGGAATAATTTCACACTCTGGACTACATTTTTAAGCACAGCAAATGCTTTGTAAGTAAAATGAGCTCAATTTGTGGCAAATATAACTTTAATGATAATCTCTGGCTTTCATCTAGTGTTGTTACTATTATGTAATAGATCAAAATTTCATATTATATTCTATTTTAACAAGGTATTATGCAATAACAATTAAAGATATTATGCCTTGTTCCCAAGGTTAAACCAATCATCAGAACCACCTACGGCATTTTGAAAAAGCACAAATGTTCAGGCCCCGCCCCAGCATCTGGATGGGTAGAAGCTCCCCAGGTGACTGACTCACAGCCGGCCGGACCACAGCTGCAGAGCTGGTAGACGTGCAGCTGTATGAACAGTCATTCCTGAGGTCCTGTGAGTGAAACCCGGGCGGGGGGGGGGGGGGGGGTGTCTCTAGTGACCACTGTTCTCTAGAGTTTTCAGGGACTTAGATGAACAGTAATCAAGCTGATCCCAAACTGGAAGAGATTAAAAAAATATATGGGCTAACAGGACTCAAAGGAATCATGGTATACCAGAGTAAGATGAGATTACAAGAACAGATGTAAAGTTGACAGAGGGTAAATGATAGATTACAAGATGGTGAGACTTGCCTTGATATATCAGGTTGCATGGAAATGTACTGAGGCTCCTGGTTGACCTCCAGCTCAAAATGAGCCAAGAGGATGTCCCATCAGAATGGCAGAGATGATACAAAAAACCCTCCATCTCCCTCTAAGTACATAGAAATGCTGGATAAATTCCCAGGGGCCACAAGTGAAGAAAGAGCCAAAAGCCAGGGCAGTGTGAGTGGAAGATGAGGCCAAAGGGCTCACCGGGATCTTTGTGGGAACTGAGTCTACACTGTAGGGATGCACGGGATGGGCATGGGTCTCCTCTGGGGCCAGTCAGTGAGTAGCCTACAGAGAGCTGGGGCCCCGGGAGCTGTCTCCTCCAGGAAACAGACTCTTGGAGAACTCCGTTTGCCAGCCTGGAGAGATGGCTAGAAGGCTGCCCTCCCCCAGCCCTGAGTCACCCGTGAGACCTGGAGCACCACACCTCACAGAGCCGCGGAATCCATGTTCACAGCACCCAGGTGATTTGAGAGAGCCAAGCTGAGAAGTTCACAAAACACCTTTCTCAGAACTATGGGGCAGACAGTGCCACCATGGGCTCGGGGGGGGTCAGAGGTCACGTTCTGTGCACCTGCTATGTGCTGGGCCCAGCGGAGAGAGTGGGCACTCACTTGTAGTTATCGTCTTCCACAAACTTCTGGAGCTCTTCGATGTAGCGCACAGACTTCAGGTACTTCTGCACGTGGGGCAGGGTTGTGAGGTGATCTGCAAAAGGTGGACAAAACCAGAGGCCTCAGTCTTTGCCCACCTCCAGGTCCCGCATGAGAATGTGGGCAGCACTGATTTTGGCACTGGATGCTCCTTGGGCATTGGGGCATATATTCAGCCTTTCCAGAGCTGCTGATGGTCCCTTGGGCCAGGCACTGTGCTGGGCTCTGGGCACAGAGGGGTCATCAGGCCTGGTTTCTGCCCTCGAGGAGTGCCCCCAGATGGCTGGGCCATAGACACCTCACCCCGAGGCACCACACATCTTTGGCGGGAAAGATGGGTCTTTGGGGGAGGTTGGTCTCCAGAACTGATCAGGCCAGGTGTCTGTGCCCCAGGTGTCTGTTACCTGGGCACTGGTATGCAAGCCTCCTATGCCTTCCCGCCCGTTTGACAAGAAGCAAGAATGACTGAAAAGCCCTCATCCAGCTGGTATGAAGCCCACCCAGGCCCTGGCGCAGAGGGAGAGTCTGCCCCTTGGGCTACAGCCACTGGGGAGACGGGTGGGCTTTGAGCGCCCGCTCTGTGCCAGGCTCTGTGCCAGGAGATTCCCAGGAGTCATCTGCTTTAACCTTCACACCGGCCTCTTTTGGGAGACGTAATATGTCCATTTCTCACAGAGGCCATGGCAACTTGCAAAGCTCAGGTCCCTGAGAAGTGGCAGAGCTTAGTTTTGATCCCAGGTAACCGGCTGCACTTCACTATCTATTTCCTGGAGTGACTGACGTCCATTGCTCTCAGCAGACCTTCACAGTCACTGAGGGGCCCCAAGCCCTCCAAGGTCCTCTACGCCAACTCACCCCACCCCACAAGGTGGGACAGAACAAGCTAGGGGACAGGTGGAGGTGGTGGAGGAGGTGGTGAAGAACAGCAGAAAGAGGTGGGGAAGGGCCCGGGCTTTCCAGGGAAGTGCGTCAGGCAATGCGAGGAGCACCTGCCCCTCACTGTGAGATTCTGAACAAGTCATTTTGTTTCTCTAGAGCAGTGGTTCTCAACCTTCCTAATGCCGCGACCCTTTAATTCAGTTCCTCATGTTGTGGTGACCCCCGACCATAAAATTATTTTCGTTGCTACTTCATAACTGTAATTTTGCTACTGTTAATGAATCGTAATGTAAATATCTGTGTTTTCCGATGGACTTAGGCGACCCTGCTAGTGGTTTTCAACCTGTGGGTCGCGACAGGTTGAGAACCGCTGCTGTAGAGCCTAAGACCATCGGAAAACACAGATATTTACATTACGATTCATTAACAGTAGCAAAATTACAGTTATGAAGTAGCAACGAAAATAATTTTATGGTCGGGGGTCACCACAACATGAGGGACTGTATTAAAGGGCCGCGGCCTTAGGAAGGTTGAGAACCACTGCTCTAGAGCCTCAGTGTTCTCGTTTCTGCAATGGGGTGACACCTGTTTCCCGAAGCTGATGGCAGGGAAGATGCAGGTGCAGGTAGCGGTACTAAGTGAACGTTTGCTGAGCACCAGTGAAATGTCGGGGTGTGCTCAGGGCTCCGCACACATCACATCCCCGTGTTTACTGATGAGAAAACCTCAGACTCAGAGATGAGAAAGTGACTTTTCAAGAGGCAGAGCTGAGATCTGAACCTTAGTCTGTCTGACCCCAAAGCCGTCTCTGTAATTGCTCTGCTGGCCAGCGGGACAGTGAGTGTCCATGTACCTGTCAGTGGAAAGGGCCTCAGCCGTGAGGACCGCACTGGGAACCCAGTCTCCTCACTGTTCCTCTGGTCAGAGGACAGCTGGTCTGGAAGTGCTGACACCTGACCCCACTCCTTTTTGGGGGGCTTATGAGCAGGCCGTTTGCTTCAGTGAGCCCACTAACAGGAGGCCCACCCTGGCTTCCCCGGGGGCCTTCCCAAGCGGAGATTGCTGGAGGTTTGCTCACGCCCTGTGTTCTGGAGATCATATCTTGTTTGCATTGTCTTTCAAGATCAAATACGTGTGTAAGTCTGGCTGGTATTGCTCAGTGATTGAGTGTCAACCTGTGAACCAGGAGGTCACGGTTAGATTCCCAGTCAGGGCACATGCTCAGATTGTGGGCTCGATCCTCAGTAGGGGGCATGCAGGAGGCAGCCAATCAATGAATCTCTATCATCACTGATGTTTCTCTCTCTCTCTCTCTCTGTCTCTCTCTCCCTCTCCCTCTCCCTTCCTTTCTGAAATCAATAAGATATATTTGTTTAAAAATCTAGCACATGTTCGGTGCTCAAGGAAGGGCTTTCTCACTGATAAGGGGCCGGACTCACATTTCAGTGATGTGACATTTCACCACTCCAACAATCAGCGGTACTAACCATAGCTGCAGGAGACTTGTAAATCTGCGATTATTCGGAGAATATTGTTCATCTGATTGGATCTTTGTTCGTTTTCCATAATGCTGCCTGAGGCAGGATATGCAGAATCAATATAGATTAAATCCAGAAGATAGATCCCTAAAAAAAAAAAAAAAAAGTCAGAAGATAGGTCCCTAAAAGTAAAGAAGATATTTAATGATGGTAAGTGTTCACTGTAAGTCAGACAAAAAAATAGAACAAAACAGCACTGCTCTGCTAGGAGATACAAAGGGCGACCTAGGGAAAACTGAGCTACGCTTTGGACTCAGTTCCAACCCCGACTCCTGATTTTTCACGTAGACCATTCAACTGCAAATCAAGCATCGAGTGACAACCAACGTGAATGCTGGCGAGATTTCAGCATTTCTGGGTCACACACTCTCCAGCAACAAGGATTTTTTTTTTTCTTGTAACCCAACTGGAAAATAACAGGACATAAAAGAGATGAATGAATACTTGTGTTTTTTACCAACCGATGAAGTTTAATAGGTCTAAGGTATGCTATCCAGGAGAACACCATTTGGATGGAATTCAGCTTTTCATTTATTCACTTAGCTGCATGTCTATGTGTCTATCCGTACACCGCCCTTCCCCCCCTCCCCAAATCATAAATTAACTACGGGATAAAAGAAGAAATAAAAGAAAGCAACCGTCCTTGGTAAAAAAAAAAAAAAAAAAAAAAAAAAAAAAAAAAAAAAGTTAAGGCAAGACAGAATTCTCCTGAGGGTGCTTAATAAAACATAACATGTGATATAAAATCAGGCCAGTGTTGGGCCTCGGCACGGCCTCATGGCATCACCCAGCGGGGATTTGGAACAAGCCACGTGGGCAGGGATGGGAGAGGGGGACTGGCAGTGCCGCGTGAGCACGACACAGCTCTCAGCTGACTGGCTGGCCACAGTGCCGCGCTTCAGGCTCTCCGGGGATGTGCACGGACAGTGAGTGGCCAGCAGCGCTCTATGAGTCCCACCGCTCTACACGTGATATTTGTGGGGTTGAGCAGGAGTAGCGATGGAAAGCAGAATTCAAGGCAGGAAACACTGAATAAGGCAAAGAGGCATCATTGATATTAATGAAAAGCGCTGTTGCTTGAGAAGATCTAATGATTACAAATGTCTATGCACGAAGCAACATTGCATCAAAATATACAAAGCAGAAAACTGCCAGAAATAAACAATGAATTCAACAAAGACATAACCATGCAGGGAGCCTTTGGCATGTCTCTTCCAGAATTTGTGTGTATGCACACAAATATACACATACAGACATACATATACAGATACATTACATATGTGTGTGTGCATATATAAATATAGTATTTGAGTAACAAAATTAACAAGTTGGTGTTATATAAATGAAAATATAATTATTTTCAGATACCCATGGAATGTTTACAAAATTGGATTATATACCAGACTGTAAAGAAAAGTTTAATATGCTTAAAAAAGTAAACGTCATATTATCCACATTCTTTGACCTTATATTACATGGAAGATTTAACAATAAATATAAAAAAAAGGCTAACCATTTGGAAAACACACACTTGCACACATATACACACTCACAAGCAACTTCCAGGTCAAAGAAAAAACAAATAATCTAAAACAAAAAATCTATTTAAAGAAAATGATAATAAGAATACAACTTGTCAAAATTTATAGGTTCAGACCAAAGTGATAATCAGAGGAAAATTTATAGCCTTAAAAGTTTACTATTAAACGACTAAGAATTATTACAAATGTAATGAATCAGGTATGTAAAAGTTTTGTCTGGATAAATGAACACTGTACTGACATACATTCATTGTGTTAGGTATTCTTACAGCAACCCATTTCACAAGGAGGAAAAGGAGAAGCAGAGGGGATGTGTAACTAGCTCCAGGTCACACAGCTGGTAAATGCTGGCGATGGGAGTCGAACTCAAGCCTGCCCCTGCAGAGCACACTCCTGCCATTGCAGTAGACTGCAGCTGCTGGATGCCATGAGTCAGTCATCTGCTTTTAAAATAGCTACACATTGTGACGGGAAACCGTTAAATCACAGAAACAGATGCTGGTACTTCTCATAGGAACCATTTCCACTTCCTTTCTAGTGGCATCATGTTTCCAAACTTTTAATAATTAGAAATCATTTCCCCTGTATAGAAGCTCCAAGTCGGTAGGTTGGAATCCACAGATTTAGTCTTCCCCTTGCCCTTGTTTTTCCTCTCTCCTCTTAACGGTGTAACTCAGTTGCCTCCCCAAGGCTTCAGCAGGGGCAGTCCTGAAAATCTCATCGCTGCCTCAAGCACAGCAGCAAGTCTCCTCTGTGCTGAGCAGGAGGTAACGGATAAGGGGCATGAGACAGCTTCGTTCCAGATGAGAACTTGGTGGAGACGTGAACCCAGCTGCCTCTGAGTGGCAGAGTGAACGCTCGCCCAGGAGCAGACACTGAGGACCAGGACAGGGGGGAGGGAGACTGATGCTTCCCAGGGGTTTACCATCCGATGGAAACTTATCCTCCTTCAACCTCCTGTGATCCTCCCATCGACCCCATGAGGGTTAAAGAGAAAACGAGAGCTTAGAGAAATAGGAAACCTGCCCGAGCCTCCCAGTGAGCGTGCAGGATTTGAGCCCAGGTCTGTTTGGCTCCAGCACCTGTGTTCCCACCCACTTACTGGCCATCAGAGACGCACGGGGAATCGCCTTTCCTCCAATAACACCAGCATGGAAGCCTTGCCCTTCTCCGCCCTGTGAGGATGGGTGCTGGCCCTTCTGCTTCCTCTCAGGTCCCTGGCTCTGTAGACAGAGGCTAGGAAGAGCTTGCCTTTGAAGGGGCCGGCAAACCTTTCCCACTGCCCCGCCCCTGCTTGCACCCTGTTGGCACGGGGAGCTCACTACTTATAAGAGCAAATTCTACTGTTGGAGTGTTCACCTCTACAAAATGTGCAGACGCCAGCACCTGTCCCCTCCCCAGGTCCAGAGAGCAGAGGCCACGGCCAGGACCTGGTGAGGACTGAGGGGACCTCCCAAAGGAGGTCTCCTGGCCCCGGTGACCTGGAGAGACCTCAACCCACCGCAATGCCTGGGAAGAGCCTCCATATAAAGTCTTTTACTCCCATAACAAGAAATCCAAAAGCAGCAAATCTCCCACAGTTAATACTGCACAAATCCAGGGAAATCTCTTCAGTATTATTAGCCCATAACTGGAAATATTTAAAAGTCTAAACCATAATGAAGTCATAAAAATAGCCACCTCCCACTTGCCCTGTGCCAGTGCTGTGCTAAGCCCGGTGCACAGCTCACACTCACCACAGCTGTAATTCTATACTCATTTGTATCATTCATGCATTTAATGTCTGATTCCCCATCAGCCCTAAAGCCCCTCCACTTAGGAAGGGTGTCTTGCTCCACAAACTCAATCCCTGCGGCTGGAACAGAGCACACAGGAGCTGCTTAGTAAACATGAGCTGAAAAAAAGAAAAGCATGAATGAAGCCACATTTTACTGAATCCATACAATAACCTTGTGAAGTACCCTCATTGCTACCTCATTTTGTAGCTGAAGAAAGTCACTTAGAGTTAGGTGAAGATAATAATAAAACTGAGCTGATAATTGACTCCTAACAACACCACTATTGTCTGGGAGGTTTTAGGTCTCCTTCGCAGAAAGAGAAACTGAAGCTGAGAGTCGCTTTGCTTATCTGAGGCCACACAGCTGGGAAGTGACAGAGGCAGGATTCCCATCCAGGTCTGTCCAGGCTGCCATACTTTAGTTCTTTCATGACCGCAGCCAGTCCTCGGGTGCCTGGCAGCTGGTGAGGCAAGCTGGACCCAGAGGTTTCCAGGATAAGGCCCTCCCTGCCTGCTTTCTCCTTTGGAGTCAACACTCTCCAAGAAGGCTCATGACTGTATTGTGGCCACATCCCCTCCTACATCGTCCACTTCCTCCCGCTGTCTCCCTGGCACCCATCATGGTGTATCTGTCCAGGTCCCACCGTCAGTGGGCCCACCCAGGCCTGGGGGCCCTGCCAGCTCTGCCACGTGATGGGCAGCTGTGGTATGAGTGGGAGAGAGTGGGGCTTGGAACAAGGAGATTTGGAAGCCTGATTCTGCCATGCTGGGTGGCCTCGGGCAAGCCTTTTTACCTCCCAGGGCCTCAGTTTCCTTGCCTGTGCCTGGGAATGATGACAGTGGTCGTGAGAGTCTGCTGGCCTGGGGCCTGAACCACTAAGATGCTCAAGAAGCTGAGCTGAGCTAACCTCGAGCCTGGCTCCGTGGCGAGGCCCCATGGGAGGGATGCACCAGCTGCATTTGCCATAACCAAGGATGGCGCCCAGATGCCGAGCACATGGTGGCCACCCACCTCAGACAGGCCAGTGTGGGAGCTTCCATCTGGGCTGGGACAGCTCAGCTGGGCCGTCTCAGCTCCCTTCCTATTTGTACAGTTACTACAGCAGATGACACTGTGTTGCTGGCCTTGGTAAGATGGACAGTAATTGGACCAGCCCCTGGCCCTGGCTGCCATGGGGCTGAGTGGTGCCAGGGACTGGGGCTGGACTGGGAGGTGCAGATGCGTTGGAGGAAACAACCATAGTAGTAACAGCCACTCTGAGCGGAAGGCGGGCCGTGCTTGTAGCACGGCATTGGGGTTCTCTCACGTCCCCATTCTCAGACTAGGAAGTAAGAGCGTAGAGAGGAAAGGTGACTTGTCCAGGATTACACAGCTTGCCAAGGGGAGAGTCAGGATTTGAATTCAGGCCTGTCTGACTCCAAAGATTTGGGGGAGAGAGCAATGCTGAGCGCTGGGGGCTGGGAGTCACTGGCTGGCACAGAAACAAGGTCCCAGCCACAGAGGTGGGGTTTGAGGACTCCTGCCGTGGCCTGCTTTCCCCAGTGACGCTGCTGGCAGCCAGCTTCTGCCTGTGCTGCCCGCCTGCAGACGGGGCCTCCTCTGAGATGGACAGCTACCCACACATGCTTCTGCTCTGCTCCCTCCTTCCACGTCCCACCAGGCTGGTGTCACCGCTGTGGCTGCAACAGAGGTGCCGTCAGACTGCCATGGTGGGCAGAGCTGGGCATGTGCCAAACCCTCTTCCTGACAGGGAGTCCAGGCCCCCCACCAGGGTTTGTCCACAAGGTACTCGGACCCCACGGAGGGAGGGCCAGGCTGACAAAGGAGGTCTCTCCTGAACAGACACCTTCTCTGAAGCTGCGGGACACCCTGCTCCATGGAGCAGAGCCCACTAGAGGCTGGGCGCCCCGCCTGCCAGGGCCAGTGCCCGGGGCTGGCACCGGGCGTCGCCACAAGCCCAGAACTCACTGCTCTCTTGTTTCGCCCACCGCCACCCGTCTCACTGCCATCCCGACTCTGGTTTTGGTTTTTCTCACACAGCTATCTATTTAATAAGGAGAATTCTGCTGTGCTGAGGGAAAAATCCCTTCACGGCATAAAACATGCCACATTTCCATCGTATGCTTTCCATTCTCTCTCTCTCTCTCTCTCTCTCTCTCTCTCTCTCTCTCTCTAAGTCTGAGATAAGAGACTTTTTCCCCATGTTTTCCTGTTCTGCCTTGAAAAGATCACTTTCAAACTTCAAAAGTGAGGAGTGCTGGTCCCCAGAACTATGCTTGTGTGGTTGGAGCCCAGAAACTGTCCTGACAAATTCCAAATGAAGTAACAGAGAAGCAGCTCATTCGGGTTTCTTTTTCCTTTTCTTTTTTTAAAAGAGAGCACAAAGCAATTCCACCCACTGCAGGAGGAGGTCCCAGCAGGCGGTGCAGGCTCCCTGTCATGATGCAGAAGACTGTATTCATTAGTGCCTGCTAATTAACACCCACCATGCGGACCACGGACTGCAGAAAAACCCTTGTTTAAAGAATATTCTGTATGAAAAGCGCTGAAGCTTACCAACACTGAGACACATGTTTCCAGGTCTGCAGAACGGGGGCGGGCCAGGCAGTCACATGTCGCGTGGTCAGAGACCATGTTTCTTGGACAAGCACGTGGACTCACTTCCTTCATGGTGTGGAGGCTCGTGAATCACAAAGGCACGTGGGCAAAGTCCCGCAGCAGGCAGCCTGCCCAGAATCTGGGGTCTGGGGGAGTCGAAGCTCCTCCTGGCTCCCAAGATGAAATGAGGACACAGCCACAGGTCCCCTCATGCCATGGGGATTACCTGGTCATCTACAGGTGCCATGGGGATTACCTGGTCATCTACAGGTGCCATGGGGATTACCTGGTCATCTACAGGTGCCATGGGGATTACCTGGTCATCTACAGGTGCCATGGGGATTACCTGGTCATCTACAGGTGCCATGGGGATTACCTGGTCATCTACAGGTGCAATGGGGTAATGTTCTCCTAGAGAGCTCCGGCTCAGACAGCACGTGCTGGCATTCTGACCAGCAGGAAGGAGGGGCATGAGGAGACGGCATTAACCTGGTCATTAGTATTCGGCTTGCTTTGTGCTGGACACTGTGCTAAGTACTATCTCATTTAATCCTTCAAAACTCTGCTGACTGCTGAGAAGAAACTGGTACTTTTGTCCGCTTAACATCCACTCCCAATTCTTCTGGAAACAGCCCTCGCTTATCCTTTGGGGAAAATTGTACCTCCCACACTCATAATCCATGTGGTTTTGGTAGATCTAGAGTAATTCCACTTCCTTTGCTGCCCCAGAGGTAAAAACAAATTTAAAAAATGAACCATTTGGGAAGGAAAAAAAAACTCCAAATAATTCAGAGATGAAAGAAGAAATTAAAGTTAAAATAACAAACTATATACATATAGGATACACTCAAACCCACATAACTACTCAAATGCTTACATTGATAATAAAGAAAAAAAAAAAGAGCCCTAACCGGTTTGGCTCAGTGGATAGAGCATTGGCCTGCGGACTGAGGGGTCCCAGGTTCGATTCCAGTCAAGGGCATGTACCTTGGTCAAGGGCATGTACCCAGTAGGGGGTGTGCAGGAGGCAGCTGATCGATGTTTCTAACTCTCTATCGCTCTCCCTTCCTCTCTGTAAAAAGTCAATAAAAAACGTATTTAAAAAAAAGAAAAATAAAAAAGAAATGAACTTAGTGTTCATTATAGAGAACTAGAACAAAAAAACAAAGCAAAAAAAGTACAAGAAAACAACTGAAATATAAAAGCGGAAATAATGAATTAAAAAAAGTACGTCTCATAGAGTGAAAAATAAAAGTTGGTTCTTTGAAAAGACAATAAAGTAGACAATTCCTTTGGTGTGTATGATGGAGAAAAAAGAAAGAAAACTCAGATGTACAATGTTAGGGGTGAGAGAGAGAGAGAGAGAGAGAGAGAATATGATCCCAAATACGGAGGAGGTGTGGACATGATGGTATGTGTAATTTTTATGCCAATGTATTTGAAAATCTAGCTGAATGGGTGCTTACTAAGGATATTTTCTCAAAATTGTCTCAAGAAGAGGCAAAAACCTTCAAGTTACTAATAAAGAGAAAAATATTAACAATATTGAGAAAGATACTCTAATTAAAAAGTACAATATCCAAATGGTTTTATGGAACCCAGTGTTTTAAAACAATATTAGCAAATTGAATTAGTAGTGTATTAAAGATTAATAAAGCAAAGAGGTTTATTATAGAAGTACAGTGATACTTCAACAGATGATCTTGAGAGATGCTAAAAAGTCATTGATAACTTTAATATCAATTCCTTATAAAACACTGAGCTTTCTTAATGTGATAAAGGATGCATGTCAGAAAAGTTAAAACAATGTTCTTAATATGAAATCCTACTCCTAGGAAGAAGTCAAGAATACCTGCCATATTGCTATCATTTAACACTATTCTGGAAACATAAGCCAATGAGATAAGACAAGACAAAGAAATGTATTTGATATACATAATGCTAAAGAAATACATAATGTTACTATTATTTTTAAGTGGTAGAATTAATTATCATATTAGTTACATAATTAAATAACTTAGGGTAGTCCACTGAAAAACTATCAGTAATAAATAACAGAGCTAAGTTTCAAAGTAAATACATAGGGTGTCCCAAAAAAATGTACACATACACTTTGAATAATTTTAAGTATTTATTAAAATATATTTCATTTTCAAAATTGAGCTATTAGCTGTTAAAGCATGTATACATTTCTTTTGGGAAACCTGTATACAAATCAATAGCATTCTTATACGTATACCAGCAATTATCAGCTGGAAAATGAAAATGATGCAGCTATTAAAAGACTAAAATACATTTCTAGGAACTGACATGAAAAGATATCCATGTGTTTTTAAGAAAAAAAAAATCAGGTATGATTTTATATGCAAGAGAGAGAGAGAGAGAGGAAAAAGATATTGCCTAATCTGTTAATGGTAATGAACTTTAAAGACCGAATTTTAGGGTTATTTTCTGCTTTATAAAATATTCTATTTTTCAGCCTTTAGCTATTACAATGTACTACTTTTAGAAATATAAACGAGCAAGATATTCCTTCCCTGCCTCCCTCCCTCCCTTTCCTTCCTTCCTTCTTACTAGTGAAGAAGGAAACACTTTTTGGGCAGGAAAAAGGGAGGTAGTATTTTATGCAAATGATTTTCCGAACATTCTTGGTTTTTGTTGAAGACCTGGTCTTTAGGTTTTGATTTAAAGGCCACAAACTTTTACCCACTGCCTGGGAGTCCACAGGCCACGGTTCACACCTCAGGGCCTCCTGACTCCTCTCCTTGTCTTTGGTCTCCACTTTCAATCCATCCTGCACCCTGTGTTCTTTCTAAAACCCCAACAGACTGTGTCCTTCCCCAACTTAAAACTTCCCGACGACCTTCTATCCCAGTGGGCAAGGGTTCCCGCCTTCTGGGCTCTGCCTATGCTGGCACCTCCAGCCTCTTCCCCACTTTCTTACAAGATACTCCGGGGTGTGGGCCCTTGTAGTTCCCTGGACGAGCCCTCCGCGCCCTGGAGCTGAGCCAGCAGAGGCATTTCCTCCCCCTGCCCACTCCACCTCACTATCCTCCGCTGTTAGCTGGTTCCTCCCGGGCACTTAGAGCAAGATGCCCCTTCCTCGATGGCAGCGTCTATCACCCACTCCTCAAGGACAAGGCTGTGTCTAACTCGAATCCATCTCTGCGTGGTCAAGGGGCGAAGCACCGAGCCCAGCACGCAGGAGGGGCTCAGACATGAATGTCTGGGGACGACTGCCCCGAGGGTGGAGCCTTTACTTGCACACACGTGACTCTCCTATCTGGGCTCTGAAATTCCACTGTTTGGTGGAAGAGAGTGCCTGTTGCTGCCAGGCACCTCACTCCCCCGCCCGATGGGGTCAGCCCTGGGCCCCGCTATCTCCAAGCTAAACACCCACATTTCTCCGAGGCCTATAAAGGGCTCCCGGAGTAGCTGATGTCACCAAAAGGAAATGCAAGATGATTCCCCCAGTGAAAGCTTCGGAAACCTGCCTCACATCGGGTAGAATCGAGGCTGCCCACGTGCCAAGGGAAACACTCTGAGCGTGTCTTTCCAAGCCTGGCTCACAGATTCGCTACTGTGCACAGAAAGGCTCCCTGGACGTCCGAGGCCGCCAGGATCCCGGCCAGAGAGTGAGCTCACGGCCGGCCGGCCGCTTCACTCACCAAAGGATTTTCCACTCCCATTAATGCGCTCATGCGTCTGTGACCACACTTCACCTAGTCTTTAAGTGTAACAAAAAGTAGTGGGGGCAAAGGCAAACTGTCAGATTTGGTCATTACTCAATGGAAACTGTGTAACAGAACACGACACCCTAACCTCAATCACCAAAGCCCGCATTCTCCGGGAAACAGGCAGCAGATTTTCGGAGGGCTCGCTAGATCCAAACGGATGTTCACTTTCTGAAAGCAAATTCTATTTGTGAATTTTGCTGAAATGCAATAGGGAAAGGCTCCTCGGCCCCTTGGGAAGAGGACGCCACCTCACTGGTAATTTGTCTGTGGCTTGCGGGTCAGGTGTTTTGATCTCTCCTGCCTCGCTCAGGAGAGGTGACAGGGTGCAGGACCTGCAGGACTGTCTTAGGAACCCCTCTTTCAGGGACCAGGGCTCCTCCTGCTCCCCAGTGGGGCCATGTCTGTGGGCTCTGCTCTTCTCCGGGGCACAGGGCACAGCTGGATCCAGCCCAGCCAGCCCCAGCAGGCCTGGGCCAGCCGCCCTTCTCCAGCCCTACTCCGAGGTCTGGGTGGGCTGGGGGCCCTCCCATCAAACCTGGGAACCACTCTCACCAGGGTGGGAGAGCACTCAGCCCCACCAGCAGGGGGCGCTTGCTGGTCTGGGACTGTGCCTGTGGGCAGGACGGAGAAGGAGGGAGAAGGACAGCCAGGTCACTGGCTGGGGTCCACTCACACCTACTCTTGTGCTGCCTCTCCCCGGCCCACTATCCTCAACTCTCCTGGGAAATGATTCGAGAAACTGGATGCCTGGACTCGGGGCTCCCGGTCACCTCCCTTCTACTCTGGTTGCGTGGCCAGCACAACGTTCCTCAGTCCTAGCTCCTCCCCTTCTCCACAGCTCGGTGCCCTTCCCGCAGGCTCACAGGCTAGGGGCCGGCACTTCCCGCATTAGGGCACCGCTGGCTTTACCATCCCGGGATGCTTTTCAGGGAAGAGAGAGGTCAAAGTGGCGGAGAGACATGTCTGCTGCCTCGGAAGCTGCCAGGAGCGCGGCAGAAGGTGGCTGGTGGCTGAGGGGAGAAGGGAGCTGCGAGGACCCAGGGCGCAGTGCTAGGGACCAACCCACTCGGCGCCAGCCGCATCACGGAAAGGACATCAGTGCCGAGAGCTGCCGCATGCCTCCATGTTCCAGGCGCAGGGGAGAGGGGAGAACCCGACCCCACGGGTGTCCGGGCTAGCAGAGGCCTTCCGAAGGAGCATTCATCACCCAAAACATTAAGGGCACAAAACTGCTAAGAAATAACACTCTAGCACATACTGTGGAGAACTATCCCCAGAGGAACCACTGGCACGTGAGACAGGACCCGGCAGGTCGGCAGGTCGCTGTCTGCGCTCCTGGCTCATTCGTACACGCTCTCCCTGCCGCAGCTACTCAGCGCTGGACGTTCAGTACCTGCCCGAGTCACTCGGAGCACACGTGGCACAGGCGGGATTTGAGCGCAGGCCATTTGGCTTTAGGGCCCACACTTCTCTCTCCTATGTTAGATGTGACACCTACAGCTCAATATACACGTAACAGGAATAACAGTAACACTCCAGACGTCTGTGTTCAAATTGGGCACTGTCACTGGTTTGTTCAGTGGGGGCGCGGGGGGTCCCTCCACTGCTTTCTTTGCCGTGAAGTGGAGACAGTGCCTGTAATGTCCTCACCGGGACGTGCACAGCATCTGGCTAAAGCGGGCACTCGATGGAGTTACTTGAGGAAAAGATGGGGTCCCTGTCTGTAGGCAGTCCCTCATAAAGCCTCCCCTGACTCATCACTACAATTGCTGTGGCTAGAAAATAAAAGCTGAAACACACCCCACCGTCTCCTGTAAGACTGAGGACGGCCTGATGGCTAGGATCTGGGAAGAAATGGAATGCACTACAGGCAGAAGCAGAGGGCAGGAACTGAGCAAATTGAGACCTGGTCTTCTGACATGAAAACATCGCGTCCCTCCCAGGCCTGTCCCCAGACTCAGGGACCCAGGGCTGCACAGGCTGGAGGCCTTGGGTCCATGACAGCAGCTGGTCCGAGGGGCTCGGGAATGCCCCCGCCTCCTCACACCACGTACAGACTGCTACTCCCAGGAAAGACCTGGAGTGTGTCCACAGGGAAACCCAAATGCTCAGCCTGTCATTAACCCCAACAAGGATGGATCTGACCTTGTTCAGGGGAACAATCAGAGGAAAGGAAATCCAACAGCGCACGTGGAGTGCTGCCGGAGAGTGGGGCCTGGCCCGCAGGTAGAAGGGGCTGAGCCGTGAGAACACATGCCCCGTCTATTCCAGGGCCCGGAAGAAAGTCTCAGACGCTTTGATCAGCACGGGAAGATGAGGCTGTGATAGGAGAGAGCTCTCAGAGGAGAAACTGCAAGAGGGGGAGATAGAACGAGATGCACGAGGTAAGGAAAGGATAAAAGGAAAGTAAAAACGTGGCAGAAGAGTAAAAACATGAACATCAGAGGCAGCAGTGGGGGAAATGGGTACCTTGGAGACTCACATCATGGGTGGCCGGGTCTCCCCCAACGCCAAGGAAAAGGGCAAGAGAAGAGCACAGGGAAGGGGGCGGGGCCTGAGAGGTGAGCTGACCCAGGGAAGGGCACCTCCCAAGATTGCATACCAGATCCCAGGAAAGAGATCCATCCTTAGTCGCATCCTGCATAAATGTATGAACTTAAAAAAAAATCTTGCAAAGACCCAGGCAAAAAGCAAAACCTCCCACAAAATTCAGAAGTGCCCACCTCTCCAAGTGAGCTGCAGGAGCCCCTGCCTCTGCTCTAATGGAACCGGACCCTCCACCAGACGGACAGCGTGGTGATGGCGACTGTACTGCCAGCAGCTTCCATGGGAGAAGGGGCCTCTCGGGGGCAGGAAGAACTGTCTACTCATGAAATGCTGGTGGACATCTGGTCATTTGTCAAGTGCTTTGATTTTTGTAAAAAGAAAAATACTGTCCCCTAGTAATTATGGTACTTAAGTATAAAGACCCCAAGAGACTTGGTATATGACTTTGGATGCCATGAAGTTTGGTCAATGCACATTTTTTCCATATAAATTTATGGGGTTGTTTCACCATCCCAGACCAAGGGCCGCAGAAGATGCCAACTCCTGGACACACTAGTAGGACATGTGCTGCAGCTGCTCTCCCGTCAGCAGTCTGTGAAGCCAGAACCCGCCCTGCAGACGCCGCCCCAACTTTCATGGCTCCTGAGGCCCACTCTCCATGTGCCAGGACAGGATGAGGCAGAGCAGAGCGGCTGGCCTTCCAGTTTCCTTCAGACGTTCCCCAACTGGGAGCGCTGTCCCTACCCGGAGACCTCTGCCTCGGTAATTACGGGACGCCTGGAAAGAAGGGGCTGCTTTTGATGGGGGCGCTTTCATCTCTGACTTAAATTATACATCGTGCACTAACGTTCTAACTCTGATGTCTTCTAGAATTCAAATGAGACATAAACATACGCCTAGACGCACAGAGCCTGCATTCAGTACGGGACCACCTTGGACAAATAAGAGGTGTCACCAAATCTATTTATACTTTAAACATCTTTCCACTGTCTTTCCTTTAAGATCTATTGAGGTGGTTCCCACACAAACAAGGAAGAATGTCCAGCCCCAACAACCACTCATTCATTTGGACTTCACTTTGGTGGGGGGGGGGGGGGGGGGGCGAGGAGGGGGGCAGAGAGCAGTGAAGTCAGGCATGGGGAGCGAATGGAGAATGAATATGGGGGCCCTGAGCAGAGAAATGGAGTGGACGGAGAAATGTAAATTAATAAATACAAGCTGCCATTTAAAATCCATTACATCATTAAATTTAAAATAAGACCAATGCTGAAAGCTAGCAAGGCTGTGGCGAAGGGGAAACCCATACATTGCTGGCAGCGGGATAAGTTGGTACAGCCTTTTTGGAAAGCGTTAGAGATTCCAAAGCCAGAAAACTACTGGTCCTTTGACTCAATAATCCCTCTCCTAGGAGCTTATTCTGAGGAAATAATTTTAAAAGAAGGGAAAACATTGTACACACAAAGATATTCACTGTGGGGAAATCTACAGTAGTTAACAACAAAAACTGGAAACATTCTAATGTCAAAAAACAGGAAATAGCTAAGGAAATTAAACTATATGGCAAAACTGCGGAAATAAAAATATGGAAACATTAAGTGCTGGACTGGTGGGATTTTAAGTGCTTTAAAAATTTATAGCAGTGTTACCTAGTTGTTTGTGCATTTTTAAAAAGAATGTATTAAACTTTATGTAAGATAAAATTTTATTCTAATAATTGATATTAACTATCAAATTTAAGTTTCTCACCAAAATAGCAACAAATATATATTTACATACTGTCATATATTATGCAAATATATGCATATTATGTAAATATATGCATGTATAAATATATATTCACACACACACATATATGTAAATACAAATAGCCCCCGAAAAAGAGTGGTTTCCTCCTCAAATACCAGGAAACCTCATGTCCCTCCTCTTCCCAGCTGTTTAATTGGTACCCACGTTGAAGGGCACGTGACATTCAGATGAGCCTGCAGTGACCCAGGGTCTGACTGACAGCCAGGGGAACGGAGCTTGCATCCCTCCCTGGAGTGAGTCGGCTTTGCTGACCTCAGCTGACCTGCCAGGATAGGATAGATGGTGCGCCTCTCCAGCTCTCCCCCCACTTCCCTCCAGACATGCCCACCTCTCCCATGGCCTCCAGAGTTCCTGCCCCATCGGCCTTAACACACAAAATGAGGTCGGACCACTCAGCCTGGCATCCCGGCCCCCGTGGTGCGGCCTGTCTTATACCCATTCGCAGTGTAGGTGCCGCACGCTCATCCTCGTCCATCAGACACTATTCCTACTCGCAGAGCCTGAGCCCAGGGCTTCTCTAACCTGCACGTGGGCGGGTCTGTAAGGACGGACGCCCTGGCCCTAAGGACCCTCTTGGATGGGTCCTCTGTTCCCTGGGAGGTAACCAGACCCCTGAGCCCTGGGCATTTGTCGCCGCTGGGCAGGAGAGCCTGCGGCCTTGGCTAGCCCGAAGCCTGGCCTGCCGCCTCGACTTTCTTCTCAGCACATGGGGAGAGGGCAGCAGAAGGGGCACGAGGCCTATCCTCCAGAATGTCCCTGAGGAGGCAGCTGGCATTTGGAGCGCTGCGCCCACTGTCATCGGCAGGCCTGTGCGAGGCGGGGTCTCACCAACACCTGTGAGAAACAGGTCCTAGACCGGGCTGTTGAACACATACTCCAGAAGGACAAATTCGTTACAAATAAGGTAAAAACATGCGATAAAATTTCATGGTGTAATTTTCTATATTCAAAACGTTGTAAATAAAGATTACATTTTTAAAAACTTTAAAAAACTGCATCAGCAAAAGGCTGCCAATTGGCCCTTACTTGGGAAAAATATCCTTTCTTCTGAGATGATGTTCGGCTACACAGCCGGTGTTAAAATGTCCCTTCTTCTAGGAAATAATGATGATGGTTTGTATTTCTTCATTCACCATTTTTAAAAAGTTGGCCGCCTGTGAGAGCCTCCAAACTTTATTTTTGAAGTTCCTTGCCTGTGAAATTGCCGTCTGGGACCCACGAGCCTGAGCCCACATGAGGTTCCCTGGCAGCGGTCAGGCGGTTGGTTGGTGTGGACCGTGCCAGGGCTGGAAACCCCCAAGGGTGGCTTCTGAGCGCAGAGAGGGAGCCGGCCAGGCAGGGAGCAGCTGTGTTGCTCCAGGCTGGAGGATCTCTCAAACTTACAAAATATCTGAAGGTTGAGTAAGTGGGGATTTCGGTTTGGCATTAAAATCTCAAGCTTGAGTTCACCTCTTCCTTTTTTTTCTGTCAGTTTCCGTATTACTGTGGGGTCGATCAGCTAGGCCCCAATCCCACTTGTACCCCCTCCCCTGGCACCTCTCACCTCTCATTGGCCGGGTGCAGCCATCAAAGCCCCATCTCTGCCTTGGGAGGTCCCTCCCAGCTCTGCACAGGCTGCCGAGCCACTCACCCAACGCTGCACGTCCCCAGGGTCCAGCCTCGGCAAGGCCCCAGCCACTCCTGGGTGTCTCCCCTATTCCCTTTGGTGGTTGGTTTTCCCCAACAGCCTGCCCATCACCCCACCCACAGCTGTTCCTCCCAGTGGGCACCCTACCTCCTAAATGAATGACCTCGGCTACCCGCTCTGCCCCCTCATCCATCTCCACCCGCCTTTCCCTCCTGGCCGCCACCCTCACCCCATCCCCTCCAGCACGGACTCCCTGGCCGACCCCCTGGGGATCTTTACTGTCTCCCTGTCTATACTACCTTATTATTATTATTTTTTAAGATTTAAAAGAACATCATCCTGGAAAAGAGATAAAAACATAATGAGAAAAACAACTGCCTGCAATCCCACAGCTGTGAAAAGCACTCTCAGGACTGAGGCGTGTCCTCCACATAAACACTCCACAAGTGCCCGCGTGTGCCCGCGGCTCTGGTGGACTGTCCCATCGGTGGAAGGTCTCATTCTTCAGTGAAAGTGGAAAGGGCCCCACCCAAGTGAGGTACTGAGCCTGGACACCCAGACACCGCCTGGGAAAGACCCAGGAAGTGGGCAGACACTGCCGCAGGCCCTTCCTGGCTGCACACAATCAAAGCTATCGCTTTACACAGGAGCCCAGATGGCTCCAGGATCTGGAGTGAACCAGCGAAGCCCACACATCTGACCCCGTCAGTCAGGCACGCAACTTCTGGGGCACCCCAAAGTCACCCCTAAAGGTGGGAAGAGAAGCAGGAAAAAGAAAAGGATGGCGGGTGGAGAGGGGCTGGCAGTGATAAGTAAGCCCGAGCTTTCCTCTTATCGACTCAGTGCCGTGATAATGGCAATAATTATAACAATAATACGCATAACACAAAAGCTGGCCCATGCTGGGAGCTCAGTGTGTCAAGTCCATGGGCTGCGGCTGTTCACCTCTGTTCCGCCAAGTAGGACACTCTTCACTGAGAGGTCGTGGCGGCCGGGAAATCTGTCTCTATTCTGGCATGCATCAGAAAAGCTCCGGCATGACAAACCCTTAATATCACAGATAGGAATACAACAGGGTTAAAGAGGAAGTGTGAAAGGTGGTGGGAGTAGTGAAGATGGTCACAGGGCCCAAGTTTGGGGAAACACTGTCTTGTCTCACTGGACCCTCTCAGCCCCTGCTCCGTGGAGGTGGGGTGGCACCTGGGGAGCGGTGCCTGGGCTTAGGACTCGTGCCTGCCTGACCCCAGAGACGGGCCCTCCTCGCCCTAGGCCCTGCTGAGGCAAGCTCTGCTTCGTCCCTCTGCTGACCCACCCACTGCTATCTGGCACCCATCTCCCCACAGGTCTCTATTTTTTGGTGGTGCTGCCCCAAAGGGCAAACAGGTTTATTGGGGCCGCAGCCAGGTAACCAACAGTGGGACTTAACATTTATTTGAAAAAACCACAGAGGCAGAGGAAGTAATTCATAGAAGAGACAGGCTTCGGAAACAAGCTATAGAGGTAAAGGAAAGACCCTTGGGACTTAGAAATAGGAAAGTAAAGGTGACATACGTGTGTGGGGGGGAATATGAGGGAGGAAGGGGGAAAGGCACAGGGTGTGTTCCTGGCGGGGAGAGGGACAGGTCCCCCTCCATCCTAAGGGTTTTAAGGGTTGAGATTTAAGGGGCTGTCCCAGGGGAAGATCTAAATAGAATATTCATCAGCTTCCCAAGTGCGTCCTTTCAAGGTCGGGGTCTCCACTGATTGGTTGGCACCAGGGCAGGGGGTCATTAGTCAATGCAGCTTGGTCCTGAGGTCATGGTGTTGCTTGTCACATTTTGCTGCTTTTCTGGGCCTGCAGCTAAAATACTACTGAGGCCTAGATGTCATCTCTAGGGAGGAAAGGTCACCCTGGGGACAACTGTCCTTTGCTAGGCACCCAGGGCTTTCTGCCCTGGTGACCTTCGTCTTCCTCCTGGATAGCAGAGGAGGTGGAGGAGCCCTTGGCCATGCTGATGAGCTCATCTCACTCGGTGATGGTCCTGATGCTCTGGAAGGCAGCCTCTCGGGCACCTGTGCATCGCAGCCAGACGGCCTGATTCACACAGCACAGCTGTTGCCTCACAGGCCGGCTCACCCATCGCAAGTTGCGTCCTCTCGGGGCCACTGTCAGTGATGGCATTCACCATGACCTGCAGGGGGAGGGGCGGGGGGTTCTCACCAGTGAGCAGATGGTTGACCTGGAGGCATGCCTGACCATGTGCATAGTCACGAGCTCCATGCCGTTGCTGCAGCTGTGCATCACCAGTGAGTTGGTGCGGCGCTCCACAGTGGGCATTGCGCCTGGCAGGAGTGTTTGGCCACATGGTGCCTGCACTATGGGGCAGGTACTAGGCACGCTTCTTCACTGCAAGCTGATCCTACACAGAAATGCCACTGATCTGTCCACCATCATTGCTCCACTTCCTGAAGAGCTTGACTTCAGGGTCTCTGCTCCTGCAGGTGCAGCCGCCTCCCACTGGGTCATCCTGAGAGTGCAGCTGGGGGGCGTCCCTGCCACTCTGCGGGGACCACATTCCACCCTGCCTGGGCCACGTGCCGCCCTGCCTGGGCTGCCCTGCCTCGACCACATTCCACCCTGCCTGGACCACGTTCCACCCTGCCTGGACCACGTGCCGCCCTGCCTGGACCACGTTCCACCCTGCCTGGACCACGTGCCGCCCTGCCTGGACCACGTGCCGCCCTGCCAGGACCACGTGCCGTCCTGCCTGGACCACGTGCTGCCCTGCCTGGACCATGTGCCGCCCTGCCTGGACCATGTGCCGCCCTGCCTGGACCACATGCCGCCCTGCCTGGACCACAGGCCGCTCTGCAGGGACCACGTGCCGCCCTGGAACAGACAGGAAAAGCCCCACGGTGTTACTGGTCCTGTCCTCTGAGGCATCTGTGCCAGCACAGCCAGCAGTGTGGTTGAGTTCAGGAGCATTTATGCAGCCACTAAGTTATGTGCCCTTCGTGGGGAGGAGAGCCTGGGTGGTGTGACGGGGTAACGTGGACAGGCAAGCCTGCCGTGGCAGTCGCGGCTTTCTGGGGCCTCCCTACAGTCACACTGACCCAGGAATGGCAGGTCTGGACATTTCTCCTGGCCACAGGCCACCCCGGCAGCCTCTTGGGGACAGGAGCAAGGGTGGCTCACCTTGCTTTGCCAGACCTGTTGCATGTTAGCACAGGACAGCGTGACCCACCTTCTGGCCAAACCCTCCTTGGAGGCAGGGCGAGCCCAGACAAGGCGCCGTGGCCCTGAGGCCGGGATGTGTCTCTCCGGGAAGGATCATCTTCCATCCCTTGTAAGGACAGAGAACGAGAAGCAGGCGCCAGGCCATGGGAGCAGGTGGCAGGGAGACAGAGCGGCCCTGGGGGATCTTGTGGGACGCAACTCGGGATCCTCAGCTCTGCCAGGACCAGAACAAGAACATGGAGAATTCAGGTCAGGTTTGAGCTGAAACTTCCGGTTAGTGGAAGTGCTGCCTGTCCACCAGTCACCGCGAGCCTAGCGTGTTAATGATCATCTAGTAAGTGCCATTACTGGCCACCCAGTAGCTGCCAGGCACTGGGCTTGATCGTCGGTGAGCTCCGTGGTCCTCACGCAGTGTCTGACAGAGCTACGGGTATTATGCCCACTTCACAGACATCCCCCCTCTGCACGTCTGGCTCACAGCATCCCTGCAGAGCCCTCTGGGCCCACCTTGGGCTTCTCCTCTGTAATAATCAGTCTGTAATTAAAGGGGTCTAATCCTAATGATACTAGTAGCCTCCATTCTCCAAGGACTGCCTGCTAGCCCCACATCACCTCTCCCTTAGGGGGCCCATTTACAGATAAGGTACCTAGGCTCAGACAAACTAAACTGTCCAAGGTCAGCTGGCCAGCAAGTGACAGAGTGGGTTCAAAGCCACGTTTGTCAGACTCTTTAACCTCTAGTTGATTATTCAACACCTGCCCACCGCCCCCCAGGCCAGGAGTCCCCAGGGTCAGGGACCACACCTACTCCGCTCACAGCCATCGCCCAGAGTCAGTACTGCTACACCACAGGCGCTCAGTAAATATTTCTCAGATGAAAGAAGGAGGGGGAAAGATGCTTAAGTCAGAACCCTTGTGGTTGCAAGTGACAGAAACTCACCTGAAACTAGCTTCCAAGTGGGGGAAGGATCGTGGAAGGGCTCACAAGACCAGGGGCTGCACCACAAAACCCAGGCAGCCTCAGGACGGCGCAGGGATGGTGGGGTGGGGGTGAGGGCTAGGTGGGAGGGGAATGCTGGGCGACAAAGAGAACAGCCATCCTGGCAGGTGACCTTATCAAACAGGAAGTGATCTCAGTTATCCAAGTGTGATTTCAGTTTTTTGTCCAACGTAATTACTGCTCATTACACAGGACAGTTAAAAATACAACCCTGCTGTGAACCGAATGTTTGTGTCCCCCTAAAATTCATATGTTGAAATCCTAACCCCAAGGTGATGGAGCTAGAAGGTGGGGCTTGTAGGGGTCATTCGATCATGAGGCTGGAGCCCTCAGGGGTGGGATCTGTGCTCTTATAAAAAAGACTCTGGCCGAAACCGGTTTGGCTCAGTGGATAGAGCGTCGGCCTGCGGACTGAAGGGTCCCGGGTTCGATTCCAGTCAAGGGCATGTACCTTGGTTGCGGGCACATCCCCAGTGGGGGGTGTGCAGGAGGCAGCTGGTCGATGTTTCTCTCTCATCGATGTTTCTCACTCTCTATCCCTCTCCCTTCCTCTCTGTAAAATATCAATAAAATATATATTAAAAAAAAAAAAGACTCTGGAGAGCTCCTCCCTCCTTCCACGGTGTTCAGACACCCCAAGAAGACAGTTGTCTATGAACCAGGAACAGGGCCCTCACCAGTGCCTTGATCTTGGACTTCCCAGCCTCTAAAACTTTGAGGAATAAATGTTTGCTGTTTATAAGGCACGCAGTTTATGGTACAGATGCTCCTCAACTTCTTATGGGGTTATGTCGCAATAAACCCATCTCGTATGTTGAAAATGCATTAAATACTACGCTGTAAAGTATCGGTCGTTCACCCTCGTGACTGGGTGCCCAGCTGAGAGCTGCGACTTGCTGCCGCGGCCCAGCACCACGAGAGAGTATCGGACTGCATGTTGCTAGCTGGGAAACGATCAACATTCAAAGTACAGTTTCTACTGAATATACATAACTGTAGTCCAGCGCTGAGTCGAAAAGTCCTACGTCGAATCATTGTGAGTCAGGACCAGCTGTACTTTGTCAAAGCGGCCCAAACGAAGACAAACCACTTCCAAGGCTGAGATAAAAATCACGGGGTCATTCCTGTGACCACCTGTCATCTCTATACCGTGGAGTCGACAGGTTTCAATTCTGAAGTCCCTACGTCCTTCCCTTCCTCCAGGAGGATGGCAAGAGTGTGGAGACCACCTGCTCCACAGGCCACTGGTTCCAGAGAGGACCAGGCCACCCCAGGCCCCTCCCTCCACTACAGATGACCCCCGCGTGAGCACACCCCGGAGTGTGGGTCCAGCGAGGTCTGCTAGGTGAGAGGCCAGTGGCAGTGCTGACATCCACTGGCTTCATTTGGCAAAGAGCTTGGATGTGGAGTAAAGCAACCTGACTCCCCACTGCCTACCCCAACTCCTGACCCTTGGCCACAAAGATAAAGGCATCTCACCCATGAGAATGGGACAAGCACACCTTCCTGCAGAGACGATGAAGGTGGCGGTGGTGAGAGCTCACGGCGTGCAGGCTTCTGGGGGGCTGGGACTAAGCGCAGCAGTTCACCTGCTTCTTCGCACCGTACCCTGAGGACAGCCCCATGTGAGCACACTGTTTGATCGCTGTTGCACAGGCGTATACTTCGCATGCAGTGAGCTGGGACTTGAACTCTAAGTTCTTCTGGACACTTGGGTTAGGACTCTTAAGCCCCCTGCACTTTGCTGCACCAGCGGTGAGAAGGAGGCCCATGCGAGGCCCTGGCAGAGGGCCTGGAAGAGGGCGGCTGCTCAGTCCTGCTCCTGCTCTTCTTCCTCCTCCTCCCGTTTCACCCCTTCACCCTCACTGGCACGGCGTCCCTGGCAGGCACCGTTGGCGGGTTGCAGCCAGCCACAGCTCGGGGCGGGGGCGTTCTGTCACACCTATCTCACTGAGGAGAGGCTCCGTGGGCAGCCTGGACCTTGGGGCATCTGGTGGCCAGACCAGTCACTCCCAACGTGGGGTTGCTGGATGACTGAGGTCGCTGCTACTTCACTGAGGAATCTGCCTCCTCTGGGAGCACAAATATGAAATGCTATATTCTCTCCAACACCCACTCCCCACCCTGCTGTGTAGACTCCCCTTTGCAGTTTTGGACAGCTGGTCCCTTGATAAAATCTGGGCCAGATTCTGTAACTTTGTGGTCACTTACCATTATTAGCATGGTCGCATGTCAAGATTTAAGACTTGTTTCTGTTTATTTGAAGACTTGATTCAAACTGAGTTTGAAGCTCATCTCCATTCTCCCTCCTTCGCTCCCCTCTCCCTGGGGCTTGGAGGAGGTGGATGGAGAGTGTTCTGCGCTTTACCAAGTCCCTGTCCCGTGTCTGTCTGAACTTCCTGCCTTAACCGCTGTCAGACTGTGGCAGCCCTCACTGGGCCCACTCTCTCGGGAGAAGTGAGATCTGCTCACGCAGGAGGCACCTGTCAGTGTGGGAGGGACCTGGTCTGGTCTGGTCCCCTCGGTGCGGGTGGTGACCTGGGTTTCCGAGGGACGTGTGCAGCTGTGCCCTGGCCCCTCCATCGCTGAAGAGCAGCCGGGCATCCCTTCTCCGCCACAAGGGGCACATGTCCCAACGGCCTCTCCAGGCTGGTGTACCACCTGGGCAGCCACAGCTCCTGCCCCGCTGTAGCCTCTGTCCTCTTCACATGGAGACCCAGCAGCATCTAGGGTAGTTTAGAATGGGAGGGGGGACGCCCTCTTCCCGACACCCAGATTTTTAAGTCCTGGAGGTTCCACAGAGTCCCATCTTCAGAAGTCTTTGTACCAGAAACAGGCACCAGTTTCTACGTTCAATATGACCCAAACTTCAGGGGCTAAATCAATCACCCTCTTCCTCTTCATCCCCAGAGAGGGAGGGGGGGTCTGAAAAGCACGTGGCCCCCCTACTCTCAGCTCCCGGGTCGGGGGGCTCTCCGAGGGTCTGCAGTTCATCACATGCCCAGTCTTTGAAAAGGGAGCCCCCAGAACCTCCTTGCTTAGCTTGGGGAGAAGCAGCCGTCTCAGCTCAAATCTACACTTGTTTTGAGTCCAGGACCCTCCTCTTTCTCACAGCGCCCATCCTGGATTTACAGGAGGGGGTGTGGGAGGGGGGAGGACAGAAAAATCATGGCACTGTATATTATACAGCTACTCTCAGCTATTGCAAAGCTCTGTTTGTTAACAATAAGGGGATAAGGCATTTACTTTTACTTAATACATGCAGCAGTTCAACGATAGAGAAACAAAGAGCTGGTCAGTTCTGGGGCCAGACCTCGCTCTGAGTGACCCTGGACAAGACTTCTGACTCTTCTATGCTCAGCTTCCTCATCTGCACCGTGCAAGTTAGTTATCGTATCCACAAGAAGCTGTGGGCTTCCACACTGTACCTGGCACAGTCACCATAAATTTCACAGCACACTCAGTGGCCATTATTACTTACTAGAGGCTCGGTGCACAAAATTCGTGCACTTGGAGGGGTCCCTCAGCCCAGCCTGTGCCCTCTCGCAGTCCGGGAGCCCTCAGGGGATGTCCAATTGACACGGAGGCAGGAGAGGCTCCTGCCACCGCTGCTGTGCTCGCCAGCCGTGAGCCCGGCTTCTGGCTGAGCGGTGCTCCCCCAGTGGGAGCGCACTGACCACCAGTGGGCAGCTCCTGCATTGAGCGTCTGCCCCCTGGTGGTCAGTGCATGTCATAGCGACTGGTCATTCCACTGTTCTGTCAATTTGCATATTAGCCTTTTTTATATAAGATGGGTGTCTTTAAAACCCAGAGTTAAGAAGAGGCACAAAAGGGGTCTTGGGTAGGAAGGGTCACAGGCCATGGCTGGGTGTCCTCATGGCTGCTCCAGCTCTGGCAGGGAGCCTAGCACGGTGCCAGGCACGTGCGTGCCTGCAACGCACGTTTTGTTGAATGAGTGGTGTTCTCTTAATTCCAGGAGACTATTAATCTGCTACTTATTAATGAGGTGTTCTGAACACAGATTTAGGCTGCATTTGGTCTAGCAACCAAAAGAGACTGTGGGTCTTAAAAAAAAAAAAAAGCACGGAGGAGAGACCCCTCTGTGTGTGGAGGGTGGGCGGCCCTCCCATCCCGGCCGGGCAGGAGCCGGCAGCTGTCTCCCGGCGCCTGCCGGAGCTGGATGGCAGCCGTGAATACTTTCTTTCTTAGTGAAGCTCTTCTCTGTGTGTGCTGAATCACAGCATTCACGGGGGGAGTGGGGACAAGAGCATTTACTAAGTGGATACCAGGCATCAGCTGGGGCAGGGGTGGGAGACCTGGCTGGGCCAAGGCTCAAGCAGGAAAGGAACGTGACACCGGCTCCTCCAACAGTGTCTCTACCACCCCCGTGGTGGGTGCTGGGGGGCCAGATGAACACTCAGACCACAGACCTCGGCGGGGGGTGGATGAAGAGACAGGCCAGAAATAGGCTGAGCGTCTGGGGCGTCAGCTGGGATTTGCCCCTTCCAGCAAGTCAGGGCTCAAGCATTCTGTTTACCAAATACTCTGCACACATAGAAACCAGGACGGTCTGGCTCTACGTGAAAGGGAAGGGGAGGGTCTCTCCAGGGTGGATTTCGAGGTGTTGGAAGCTTCTCTGCCTGGTGATTTCACCCCGGTCTCTTGCCAGGAGCCCTCATTATCTGCCCAGCCGATTCCTTGGGCCCCGGGAAAGACAAGCAAGGTCATCAGCTGCTCACTGTCCCTGGAGGGGCATCTCCTTAGGCATCTATAAGGGGCCGCTCACTGCCCCTGGACGGGCATATCCACAGGCGTCTGTATGGGGCCACTCACTGCCCCTGGACGGGCATCTCCACAGGCGTCTGTATGGGGCCACTCACTGCCCCTGGATGGGCATCTCCATAGGCATCTGTATGGGGCCACTCACTGCCCCTGGACAGGCATCTCCATAGGCGTCTGTATGGGGCCACTCACTGCCCCTGGACGGGCATCTCCATAGGCGTCTATAAGGGCCCGCTCACTGCCCCTGGACAGGCATCTCCATAGGTGTCTATAAGGGGCCGCTCACTGCCCCTGGACGGGCATCTCCATAGGCATCTGTATGGGGCCACTCACTGCTCCTGGACGGGCATCTCCATAGGCATCTGTATGGGGCCACTCACTGCCCCTGGATGGGCATCTCCATAGGCATCTGTATGGGGCCACTCACTGCCCCTGGACGGGCATCTCCATAGGCGTCTGTATGGGGCCACTCACTGCCCCTGGACGGGCATCTCCATAGGCATCTGTATGGGGCCACTCACTGCCCCTGGATGGGCATCTCCATAGGCATCTGTATGGGGCCACTCACTGCCCCTGGACGGGCATCTCCATAGGCGTCTGTATGGGGCCACTCACTGCCCCTGGACGGGCATCTCCATAGGCATCTGTATGGGGCCACTCACTGCCCCTGGACGGGCATCTCCATAGGCGTCTATAAGGGCCCGCTCACTGCCCCTGGACAGGCATCTCCATAGGTGTCTATAAGGGGCCGCTCACTGCCCCTGGACGGGCATCTCCATAGGCATCTGTATGGGGCCACTCACTGCCCCTGGACGGGCATCTCCATAGGCATCTGTATGGGGCCACTCACTGCCCCTGGATGGGCATCTCCATAGGCATCTGTATGGGGCCACTCACTGCCCCTGGACGGGCATCTCCATAGGCGTCTGGAAGGGGCCACTCACTGCTCCTGAATGGGCATCTCCATAGGCATCTATAAGGGGCCGCTCACTGCTCCTGGACGGGCATCTCCATAGGCGTCTATAAGGGGCCGCTCACTGCCCCTGGACAGGCATCTCCATAGGCGTCTGTATAGGGCCACTCACTGCTCCTGGACGGGCATCTCCATAGGTGTCTGTATGGGGCCGCTCACTGCCCCTGGACGGGCATCTCCATAGGCGTCTGGAAGGGGCCACTCACTGCCCCTGGACAGGCATCTCTGTAGGCGTCTGTAAGGGGCCGCTCACTGCCCCTGGACAGGCATCTCCATAGGCGTCTGTAAGGGGCCGCTCACTGCCCCTGGACGGGCATCTCCATAGGCGTCTATAAGGGGCCGCTCACTGCCCCTGGATGGGCATCTCCCTAGGCGTCTGTATGGGGCCGCTCACTGCCCCTGGATGGGCATCTCCATAGGCGTCTATAAGGGGCCGCTCACTGCCCCTGGACGGGCATCTCCATAGGCGTCTATAAGGGGCCGCTCACTGCCCCTGGACGGGCATCTCCATAGGCGTCTGTATGGGGCCACTCACTGCCCCTGGATGGGCATCTCCATAGGCGTCTGGAAGGGGCCACTCACTTCCCCTGGATGGGCATCTCCATAGGCATCTGTATGGGGCCACTCACTGCCCCTGGACGGGCATCTCCATAGGCGTCTGTAAAGGGCTGCTCACTGCCCGTGGACGGGCATCTCCATAGGCGTCTGTATGGGGCCACTCACTGCCCCTGGACGGGCATCTCCCTAGGCGTCTGTATGGGGCCACTCACTGCCCCTGGACGGGCATCTCCCTAGGCGTCTGTAAGGGGCCGCTCACTGCCCCTGGACGGGCATCTCTGCAGGCGTCTGTAAGGGGCTGGGATCCTCCCGCACTGACCATAAGGCTGCCTTCTGTCCCTCACCTCCCATTTGGTACAAAGGTCTTGTCTGACACAGACAATATTCCAGAAGCAACCATTTTTTAAAATTTTATATAGAATGGGGATGATTTAAAGCAGCTTTGGAAATTTCCTGTGAATATTTTATTATGAAGATACAAAGAAAACCAGCAAACTAAAATGAACTGTCCCCTGTCTCTATCCCAAGTCTGTCCTCCTGGGGATGGGCCCCGGCCTCAGCTGCACATGGGAGATCAGGGATAAGACCAAATGAACGTTCCTCCAAATACCGTAATGATGACAAAATGAAAACCAGGCAAATAAGTCTCAGCAAGTTGGCTTTGAGCAAATTGACCTGGAGCCCAACCTCTGGTGCTCAGATGGGGCTTAATAAATATTTGTTGACTGAATAGCAAATGTGTTTGACTGTTAGGTGATATCCAGACCCGAGGAGAAGCACTGCCCGGACTCTGTCCCCTGGCAGTGGGCTGAAGAGTCAGGAATGAAGCAGATCATCCACGAGCTAAAAACAGGCCCTCGAAGCTGCTTTGGAACGGAGCATGCGCCTTGTGCTGACATTTGTTTGGCTAGCGTGGAACAGACAGTGCCTTCAAAGGGCTTTCCACACGGCCTAGACACCTCTGTGACACTGGGCAGTCCAGGACAACCAGTAGCACTGCCTCAGAATCCTCCCGTAAGTGCACGTCTCCTAACTTCTCACCAGGGCAAGGGAGCACGTGGTTCCCACAAGTCACAGGATCTGACCACAATACCTCCAGGAGAGGAGAGGCCCAGCTGGCTCACTCCAGCTCCCAGGCAGCTGTTTTATTGCTAGTAAATCTGGATGGACAGAGGATTCTGGCAGTTCTGCAGGTTTCCCGATGCTCAGACCCTCCTCTAGACCTTTTCCAATCCCAGCTGACCAGGAGAGGAGGGGCCTTGCCTTCTTGGCCCTTAACTATGGGTCAACTTCACTGCAACCTTGATGACTAAAACCGCCAAACTTCCTCAAATCTGAGAAGCCATCCACTGATAAATGCCTCATGTGCCAGTAAAAAACAAAAGGTGCTGCCAATTACACCCTGACATGCTACTAACTTTAAGATGCATCCTGATTTCAGAGATCTCAAAACAAGAAAATGTGTGTTAGAATTGAAAAAGTGCAATGTGTTTTCAGAACAACTGTGTTCTTGCTGGCTTTGAGGTAGGTCTTAATCCCTTATTTCCTAGCTTATGGCCTGGTGCAAAGGACTTCATTTTGCTAAGGCTCTGTATTCTTGTTAGTAGGACAGAAGAGTAATGCTTCCCTCATAAATTCTGAGAGGAGATAAAAAAATAAAATGTTGAGCTTGGTATCTAGTACATCACAGGTAGCTACGTAAGGTGCTCTAACAAGGCTTGTGGGGACAACACATTTTGTTATCTGCTGGTGCCCAGGTGGTTCTGAGCTGAACCAATCTATGAATTATTGGGACTGAAGTTTCCCAAGAGACTATGACCAAGTAAGGGGATGGGGGGTGAGGGGGGAGGGGAGGAAGAGATATAAAATAAGACATGAATTGAGCTGGCTGGGTTTATGGTAGGTCAACAACAGCAGTGAGGAAGGAGGTTTGGGCGAGAAGACACATTCAGTTGGGATGTAGGGAGTTCCTGTTCCTAAAATGGAGGAGTGATTGAAGTAACTCTCTGGTCAATAGCAATGATAAGATCTGGACAATACACAAACACAAACTAATTGAAAGCACTTGAAACAACCTAAAGCAATGGAAATTGGAGAAGACACTAGAGCACTGCCCAGTTTATGGTGATACATGGGAGAACAGAACTAAAATGGAATGTAGCAGTATTATTGGCTGGGAAGACGGAAAACGATTAGACATTGAGGATGAAAACTGAAGAGAAAATGCCAGAAAGGAGAGAACCACAGAGGAAAAGCTCCAAAATTGCTATACAACCCCCCTCCAAATCCTTAGTTAACCCCTAAATTTTTTTATGTGTAGACAGAGACTCCAAGGAGCCCAAAAACTCCCCAAAGGAAGCACTAGCTGGGAGGCAGAGAATTCAACACTACCTGGAAGATAGAATCTGGAGTTCAAGTCGTGCCAAGTTAAAGGGGGTTAGCAAACACTTACGGCTTTTGATTTAATTCCAGAAAACCATGTCTGACAAATAAGTACAGGACTAAGGGTTATACCCTAGGGCTATGGGCAAAACCAAACCAAATCTATCTGAACAAAATCTAAAACCAACCTCTACAAGCTCAAGTGGATACACCAGTAATCTGACTGCCTGCTAGAACAAAACATAACATTCTTCAGAGGAAAACAATAAAATCGTCTTTTTAATGTATCATCCAAAACGTCCACTATAAAATTAAAAATACATAGACATGCAATCAAGAGAAGTAATAGTCAACAAAATCAGACCCATTGATGAACCATATGTTGGATTTAGTAAACAAGAACTTTAAAATGGTTATTATATGCACAGGATTTTCAGCAAATGAAAAATAGAATAAATAAATGGTTAGAGAATCTCAGAAGAGAAATGGGACCTATAAAAATAAACCTAGGTAATTTTTAGAAACAGCAGTAAATTCTAGAAATAAAGTACCTGACATAAAATATATTTTGGATGAAATCAATAGTAGATTAGTACTGCAGAAGAAAAGATCAGCAAACCTGAAGACAGGTAATAGAAATTGATCCAAACTGAAGAACAGAGTGAAAAAGGGGAAAAATAAATAAAAACACGGAGCTTCAGTGACCAGTGGGACAACAAGTAGTGTACAAATGGAATTCCAGGAGAGGGGAGAAAGAATTGGGCAGAGGAAATATTTGAAGGAATAATGACCAAAAATTACCCCCACATTCCCAAATTCAGTAAGAAACATCAGCCCATCGATCTAAGAAGCTCAGTGAAGGCTACATAGAATAAATACAAAGAAAACCACATCTAGTCACACCACCGCCAAACTACTAAAAGTCAAAGACAAAGAGAAATCTTAAAAGAAGTCAGAGAGAAAAAGACTATGTACACAGGAACAAGAATAAGGAAGAAAGCTGACTTCTGATCAGAAACAATGTAGGCCAGAAGGCATTTAAAAAGTCTAAGGGGGGAGGAGGTCAATTTGGGATATGTGCAGCTTGAAATGCTGGTGAGACTCTGAGGTTGCAAAGTACAACAAAGGTCTCCTCCCAAGCACTCCCTTATAACACACATTCTCCATGCACTCCCCCGACACACTCCCACCACACACACAGTGCCTCAGTTCAACATCTCAGCATTCCCAACAGAAAAAAGAATTATAGCTGTCAGGAAGGTGAAAATACATGAAATCACTTATACAAACTGTGAGACATAATTGAGATTCTTTGTATTGTGCCACCACGTAAACAATACATATTTTTTTTCATCCTGATAAAAACTCTAATAAGAAAAATGAAGATTTTCTCCTCCTTAAATGCTTTAGTCACATGACGCTTTGGTCCAACAGGCTGGCGGAAATGTGGGAATAGTGCTCCTGGAGGAGGTCAGGGGAATCCAAGATCCAGGAACCATCAAGGTAGAAACCTGGCAAAGAGGTTCTGGGTAAGCGTGGGAGGAGCTTGGAGCAGCAGCAGCACACGTTTCCTGAGCAACTGCTGAACGCTGAATGCCAGGCATTGTGCTAAGTGCTTCGGGTGCATTATCTTAATCCTCACCCCGCCCCTGAGTATTATCATTCCTTTTTTTAAAATGAAGAAACAAAGTTTGAAAGAGAATCAGAAAGTTGCCAGGTTAGTCACAGAGTTGGGAGTTGAGCCCAGGTCTGTTAGACTCTAAGCCACAGCTATTCACCCGCCCCCAGTCAGCCGTTCATGTGTTCATCCCACCGCACTGGGCTGGACAAAGGGAGAGCTCTACATGGCTACGCCCCCAGTGCTCAGGGAACCCATAGCCAAGGAGGCAATAAAAATGACTATAGCCAACATTTTATTGAGCACTTACTATGTACTAGCCATTGTGTGTTACACTTAATGTGTCACATCTTATTTAATTTTCACCACAGTCCTATGTGGCAAATCCTTGTATCATCTCCATTTTACAGGTGAGCAAAGCGAGGCTCAGGTTGGGCTAGAATTTGACTCCACAGCTCAGGCTCCTCAGCAGCATAGTCAACTGCCCAAGGCACCAAAGGGGCAGGGGCCATGCGCGGACGGACAGAGCCGGGTCACCCTGGCGCTCCTCCCCGAATTGATGAGATCCTAGGAATGCTGACTTGTGGAAGCAAGTTTGTTTTCCAGGGACTTAGGCTGCATCTGTTCCAGAGGGAGCGAATGTCCAGGGAATTCCCCCTCCTCCCCGACCTGGTGAGTACAACTGCTTCTCTTACCAGCGTGGCTGCAACCATCTCCCCAGCTCTGGAGGGCTTGTCTGACACTCCCATTAAGCCAGGCTGCACGCAACCATCACTGGGGCTTTTAAAAGTAACAGCAAGTCGGAACACTGCCATGCTTAAAGGCTTTCAGTGGCTTCCCAGCATCCCTGGGATAAAGCCCCACCTCTCTCCCGAGGCCTCGTGCTCTGACCTGCTCCCCTTCTCTCCTCAGCCAAAGGTACTTTTCAGCTTCTCCAAAGAACTCCCTGCGCTGCTCCTGCCTCAGGCTCTGCTCCAGTTACCACTGCTGAGTAACAAGCTGCCACCCAAAGGTATCAGCCTAAAGCTACCGTTTTCTCATCGTCATGGATTCTTTGGTCAGGACTTCAGATATGGAACAGTGGAATGCCTTATCTTTGCTGATGTCTGAGGCCTCAGCGGGAAGACTCTCTAGCCAGGGTGACTCGATGGGCAGGCGCTGAATCGCTGGGAGGCATCTTTCCTCACACGCCCGGGGTGGGTGCTGGCTGGACCGATGCTATGGAGGGCCTCTGCATGCCTGCTTCGGGGCAGCTGGGTTTCTCAGGCTTCAGCCTGGCTCGGGGCTCCAAAAGTGTCCCAGTGAACAAGGCAGAAGCTGCACTGCCTGTTCTCCCCCAGCCTTAAGTCCAGGAGGGTCACTTCCATTGCATTCTATTGGTTACAAGCAAGTCAGGAACCTCCCGATTCAAGGGGAGAGGGCAGAGCCCTGCCCCTCCAAGGTCTCATGTGGACCAGGAGATACATTGGGGCTCTCTCTCTGAAAAAGCAATCTACCGCATGGTCTTTACACACTATTGCCTTGCCCAGACCTCCACCCTCTCTCCAACCTCACCCCCTGCTAGTCCTCACCAGGGTCCAGGTTTCAGCTGAAGCACCTCTTCCTAAGGGAGCCTGCCTTGACTGCCCCACCTAGGCTTAATCAGGCCTCCGGCTTAGATACACCCTTAGCGCCCAGCACTTCTCATGTAGCCCAGTCAGTCTGTCCGTCTCCCCTCCTGACTGTGAGCTCTATGAGGACAGGGACTTTCGCTTCCTGGTGTTGGCTCAGAGCAGGTCCACACCCTGGAGAAGAGAGAGGAGGAGGAAGGGGGAAAGAAGGTTATATGCCAGCCTCCAGCTGTCAAGGCTGTAGCTCAGAAAGAAATCCACTGGGTGCTCCTGCTGACCTCGAGCCCCCGGCCTGCCACGGCCCTACCACCAGTGGCTTGACCACCACCCCACCGGGCCCCTCCAGGCCTTCTGGGGATCCACAGGATGGATGGGCATCTTCACCCCCAATCCAGCTGTCCGGCTGATGCTGTGGCCTATAACATACTGAGTTCTTTTGCAAAGACCCACCTTCTAAAGAGGGATGGACCGACAAAAGGAAAAAGGAGACTGCCCGAGCATGTGAAGGAGGCTGAGGCAGGAAGAAACATCTGCTCCCTGCAGGGTCGGAAGCTGGGTCCTGAGGGGAGGGTCATGATGGACCTGTTTGCCCAGGGACCAAGAACATGACACATTGTGCTTAGGAGTGGGGAGAACGCCATTAAAATTTCTCTCCCAATTTGTACCCAAACACCAGCACTATCACCATCTTCATCACCAATTTTTTTAAAGTACGGAAGAGTCACCCTGGGCTTCTTGCATGGCTGTTGTCCAGGCAGAGGGGCGCACTGTGCCGGGGGCCCCTTCCCTACCTCCCCGCTCCTGGAGAGCCGCTCACTTGTGGGCCCAGTGCGGTCTCCTTTCTTGCTCCGACTCCATAAGCATCACAAGCTGCACCTTGATGACGACTGTGCTGAGGACTCGATGGCCCCCCATTATTTCTTCTTTGAAAAGCCTGATTGGCGGGGGGGGGGGGGTCACAGTAACCCACCTGATGCCAGAGTCTGAGTTCAGTCCACTAGGGCGTCCTTGCCCTGTGCCAAGCCCTTCCCCGAGGGACCTCACAGAACCCTCGCCGCAGCCCTTGGAGGTGGATTACTAGTTTTCGCTCATTTGCTGATGCACGAATGGGACGCCCAGAGAGGTGACTACATCAAGGCCACTCAGGTGGGAAGTTACAGCGCTTCTCCAGCGCTGCCTCACCCCAGCTGTGGGGTTCCCATGGTCCTGGGCTCCTGCCTCCCTCCCGCTAACTTTCCGGGCTCAGATGCTACTGGCTGCTGTGCAGCCAGCCTTGGCTCCCTTCCCCAGGGTTTCAAGAGGGAACTGAAGTCCAGGAAGCCATCGGCAGGGCTGCCCTGCTGCCCCCCCTGGGGACAGGGCCTGCCGGGAGCACCCGCTCCCCTAGCGCGCACACCGTTGCCTGCACAGCTGGAGCAGCCCTCAGCCATTACCTGAGCTGGAGGGGAAGCTGTCTGCTCTGCAGAGCAACCCAGGAGCTGCCTGGGGTTTGGGGAGCGGGCGGGCCAGGGAGCAGAGCCGGGCCAGGCTGCCTGTGCCAAGGAAGGAGGGGGCTGCTGAAGCCGCCAAAGCGGGCTGGGGGAGGGGCCGGGCCAGCTGGGGCCGGAGCTAGTGTGACATCACCGGGCGCCCGCCTCTGTCTGGGGCTGAGGGGAGGCCCTGAGCCTTTCTGGGGCCTGGGGGATCCTCTTGCATTGGTGGGTGGAGAGAAGTGCCTGCAGCCAACCAGGGTCAGGCTGTGCTCACAGTTTCCTCCGGCGGCATGTAAAGGCTCCACAAAGGAGTTGGGAGTTCAAATGAGGCTGCAGCAGACGGCCTGAGCCTGAGGACGACTGAGCCCTGCGCTGTGCCTCCTGGGCTGGACCTGCAGAGCATGGCCCTGAGGCGGCCGCCGGCCCCCGCCACAAGCGAAGGCAGGTTGTGAGCAGCCCCGCAGGGTCCCTGGCCGCCCCGCCCGGCCGCCGAGCCGCTGCGCAGGGCTGTGCGGGCGGAGCAGAGCCAGCAGAGGCCAGTGAGGCAGGGCTGCTCGGTGGCCAGGCCAGCCTGCGGCGTGAGGACCCTCCTGGAGGCCATGGACAGGCTGCCTCGCTGACGGCCGAGGGGAAGCATGTGAGGAGCTGCCCCAGAACCACGCAGGAGGGAAGAGGTAAGGGGCCGGTTAGGTGGCACGGGGAACGGGGGCGAGAGGCAGCAGCTGGTCCCGTGTCTCGGGGCTCAAGACCCCTGACCCCCAGCTGGGGCTGTGTGCAGCTGGGTTCCAGAGGGGTCACTCCTGCTTTCACGTGGAGACAAACAAGACATGTGCCAGGGCAGGACCTGTGGGTGCTTGGGCAGAGGGTGGTGTTCTGGGGTGAGGTCATGGGCTGGGGCTCCAAGGCTTTACCAAGAACCTCTCTCCTCCTCAGACAAAGGCCCTCTGGGTGATGGCAGTGGCTCCTGAGCTGCTCGGAGCTGGGGTGTGTGCCCGAGTATGTGCCATGCGTAAGTGTGTGCCCGAGGGGCCAGCAGACAGCAGGGGCAGCGGAGCATTGGGGAAGCCGTTTTGAAGTTTGGGTTCCCCTGCCTGGCTAGGGATGACACCCAGGCAAAAACAAAAGCAAACCGGGAGCCTCGCTCAGGAAGTTCCCTGGAGCTGAGCAGCGGTGCCCACACCCTCGGCCGGGAGCAGAGGGGCAAAGGGCTCCAGCACCAGGAGGGACGTGCCAGCCAGAGTCTGTGCCACTGTGACAGGGCAGAGCGCTGCCCTGGCTTCCTCTGCATTTCCGAGGATGCCTGGTCCCTCCTCACACTGGACGGCGCCCAGGTACCTGGTCTCCCACCGGCTGGACGCGGCTGGAAAAGGGGATGACCGGCCCCAGCAGGGAGACAGCAGGCTCCACATTCCGAGTCCCTTGAAAGCACTCAGCGTTAGCTAACATTTCGAAACAAATTCTTCCCCGATCCCTCCCTGTGTTTCTGTGATATGTGTCACGGGTCAGCTGGTGCCTCTGCTGTGGGATTATGAGAGCTCCCGGGGCCAGTTCGGTTACTTAGAAAAGGATCCCCTTTGAGCGGGGCTCGGGGGAAGCTGAGAATGCCACTTCCGAAGCTGGCCCCACGCCCCCACACGGACTCCTCCAAGTTGAGGCAGAGTGAGGCAGTGCTTATGAGCGAGGTTTACACCCTAGCTCTTCCACATATGAGCCAAACTGACTGGCAGAACACGGAGCCTCTCCAAGCCTCAGTTCCCTTTTCTGTAAAATGGGATGACAACGGGGCCCACCTCTCAATAACAGCGGATACTTCTATTGCACTTACCCTGATCCAGGCACTTGCCAACTTGGGGAATCCTCACAGCCCCCTTATAACCTAAGTGCACCCCCATTTTACAGATAGGAAATTGAGGCAGAGAGGGTACTGATGTGCCAAGGCCACATGCTAGTAAGTGCCAGCCCCAGGACTTGAACCCAGCACTCTAAACCACATTCCCTGCTGTCTAGCATGCCCAGGAAGGCCTTAGCACAATGCTTGGTGTGCGGCAAACCCTCAGAAAATGTTAGTCACTGATTATTATGAACCATAACAGTCAGAATCGCAGAGAGGAAAGAGCAGAGACCCACATTCTCTTTCTGTCCCGTCACATCCTGCTAGGGCAGTGGTCGGCAAACTCATTAGTCAACAGAGCCAAATATCAACAGTACAACGATTGAAATTTCTTTTGAGAGCTAAATTTTTTAAACTTAAACTTCTTCTAACACCACTTCTCCAAAATAGACTCGCCCAGGCCGTGGTATTTTGTGGAAGAGCCACACTCAAGGGGCCAAAGAGCCGCATGTGGCTCGCGAGCCGCGGTTTGCCGACCACTGTGCTAGGGTGTCAGAAAACCCACAAGGCTCCCCACCCTGGGGGTCTTCCCAGGAGCCCGAGGGGGGCTTTATGTCTGAGGCGACCTGCAGCTCTCTGGGTCCTAGAAGTCCACACCAAGGAAGGGTGCAGACGCAATGACAAAACGAACTCAGTGTATCTGACCAACCCTGCAGGACGAGCACCCTCCGCCCACATAGGCTGCCTGTCTGTGTGCTGGTCTCCCCGCCACAACCATAGTGGGCGAGGAAAGAGAGAGAGCGCCGTGCTGCAGGAGGACCAGCGCCAGGCCTGTCCTGGGGCTGCAGGAGGAGAGGCACAGACCCCTACCTCGAACCCCACCCCTATCACCAGGTCTGCACATGGTGGCCAAGTCGGTGGATCTGACACCAGCCAACACTGGTGTAACCTCAGCCTGAGACAGTAGCTTCTCTCCTTTGGCCCAGGGGTCTTGGTGGGCTCCGGAAGTCCTGGAAGCGTTCTGAGAAGCTGACATTAAATATCTGTTTTTCTGGCACCAGGCCTCTGGGCTGCGAAAGCTCCAGCCTGGAGCCAAGGCGGCTCACTGGGCTCTCTGGGCAGCCCAGGCCAACAGAGGCTCTGACCGACTTCACGGGGCTGGCTAACAAAAGCAGGATTAATCATTACTCAGTAAAGGCAGTCGTGGTGGAACAAATAAAAATGTGTGAAGCACGCAGCCGGGAGCACAGGGCGGGCTGCACCGTATCACCACAAGCTCATGGGCAGAACTAAGCTGCTCCTCCGTCCACAATGATTTATTAAGTACCCACTGGGCTAAGAAAGGCACAGGCATTATCTCGTTTCATCCTCACCAGAAGCCTAAGAGGTAGGTTCCAGTTTTAGTATCCCATTTTACAGATGAGAAAACTAAGGCTCAGAGAGGGTAAGTAACTTGCCCAAGATCACACAGTTGATCCCTGCTCAGTCTGGCTCCAAAGTTCATACTTCTCCCCCGTCCACAGCCCTGTTAAAGGCGTCTTAACTTCTCTTTTCCTGCCCCTGCCCCTGGGTCCCTCCCTGCCCACGGCCCCAGCAGCCACATCTGTTTTGATTGCTGTCCTATAAAATGCTGCATCATCCCATCTGAAAGCCATGTGCTTCCCAGATTCGGATGCATCACTTGCTTGTCATAGAAGCCTACCTCTGAGACAGAACAGGCATTATTGCCACCCTATCAAAGACGAGCCTCCGCACAGCCACGCAGCGTGCCTGTGGTAGCGAGTCAGTGAGCCAGACCTGGATGCCGAGCCTGCTGAGACCCTGCACCTAATGCTCGGCGCTGCTGTGCCCACATCAGCACTTTGGCTCGGCACCAGCTCCGTGGGGCAGAGCCCTGTGTGTCCTGCACTCCTGCCTGGAGACTCCAGGGCTGCTGAAGCGCAGCACAGTCCTCAGGTCCACCCTGGGCCACACCTGAGCAATTCCTCAGCAGCCATCAGGGAGAGGCACTGGTAGCGACATTAGAACAAACGTAACAGACAGCAGCCCCGCCCAAGGCAGGTACACTCAGCTCTGGCCTCCCTCTCTCTCTCTCTCTCCTTTTTTTTAAATCCACTCCTGAGGACATTTTTCCATTGATTTTTTTAGAGAGAGTGGAAGGGAGAGGGAGAGACACAGAGAGAGAAACATCAATGTGAGACACATCAATTGGTTGCCTCCTGCGCGCACCCCAACCAGGGCCTGGAATTGAGCCTGCAACCGAAGTACATGCCCTCGACTGGAATCGAACCCAGAACCCTTCAGTCCATAGGCCAATGCTCTGTTCACTGAGCCAAACCGGCTAGGGCAGTTTGGGCCTCTCTTAATCATTTCCTCTGAAATGGTCTCAATTCATAGCACTCAGATGCCAGAGGGACTCTGTTTCTTGCATCCACAGCCCAGTGGGAGCAGGTGGAAGGTGAGGCTAACAATCCCCAACACAACAGCAGGAGACCTGTAAAGGGAAAGCATGTGACGCTGAGAGGGGCCCGCGAGTTGGGCGGTGCTGTCCCCACTTTACAGAAGAGGACACTGAGGCCCAGCGGGTGCAGCACCTCTCCTCAGGTTCCTCCACCAGTGGGCCCCAAGGCAGGGATTCAAGCCCAGATCTGGGCTCCTTCTACCCCAGCCCACTGCTGCTCTGGACAAGCACACTGTGGAAATCTCAAGAATGAATCAAGTCATTGAATAGCATTTCTTTTCTGTGAATTTATATAAAACACCCCAAATAGAAGGGTTATTCAGCCACTGGCAGCTTGGAGCTGATGGTGATAGGTCACATCAGAACCTCATTCTGACAGTAGTTTCTATGACAGAACTGTAATTCCCTCCCTCTGACTGTAAGCTATATGACTGATTTAATAACAGCTTTGGGGGGGAGGGGCATTGTAAACATCACATTGTAATGTTGTAAAACATTATAAAATTGTAAACATTGTAAAACAATACAATGTCCCATTACATGAATAGATCATTGCAAGACATTCTGATCACAGAAATGTTCACGTGTGTGTGTGTGTGGGGGGGGGGGGGGCGAGGAAGGGGGCAGGCAGGCCTCTTACAATCATGCTATTGTGTTAGGTCCATTCTCTGGTGAAGCCAGCCTGTATGGGGCCAGCAGCCCCAGAGTCTCGGCCTTCCCCTGCTGCCTAGTCCCTCTAGAAAGGCAGGCCCAAGGTCGCCTCGGAAAAGACCAGAATGAACTTGGTTCTTCTCTCCAAGAGATGTCTGAGGACCCACCCAGCTCTAGGAATGCCCCAGCTCCCGCTCGAGTTGGTCCCACTCCAACCTCCTTGAAGGAAAGACTGCATCTCTTAGTCACTACTGAGCCTCCAATCCCGACTCAATACCGACCCGGGGCCAAGAGAGAAAGGTATCTGTGGAGTAAGTGAATGAATGAATGAGTGAGTGAGTGAGTGAATGAAGCAAGCCTCAGACCCAGGCAAACAAGCCTCGCCAGCCCGGTGCCACACCATTCCCCTCTGGATGTCCAGGTCAAGTCTCTTTTGGGGTGCCTCCTCTCCCCCCTGTGCTCCCCCAACCGCCACCTGGCTGCATGAACTGCCACCACAGCCCCTGAGCTGCCCTCCCAGGGCCTGATCACTGCATTGCAGATGCCTGCGCTCTGTCTCACCTGCTATGTGGGCCCGTGGAGGCAGGGGCCTTCCTTGTTCTGGCTCTTTCTCCAGCCCCCAGTGCAGTGGCTGGCACAGGGGAAATGCTCAGGAAATATGTTCCATGAAGAAAATCCTTGAATTCCTATTTAGTAACCCAGGTGTCATCCGGGCTATTGGGTCGTCAGAGGGGGAATCGTCCTGACCTTGCTGGGTAGCCACCCAGATGAGTGCAGCTGTGTCCTGGGTGCTGCGATGGAGGAGCCACAGCTGCTCCTGGGGCTGGAGGAGGGCGGGCCCTCACTGCGAGCGGACTCGTGAGTCCACTTAGAAAGGAGGGCGGCAGGCGGAAGGCCGGGAAGTGCTGGGGCAAAAAGAACAGCGTGTGCGGAGCAGGAGCCGTGACCGCACTGGCTCCGTCTTCTTAAGTAGGACACTGACAAGTCCAGAGTTAAGTTTTAGAATGCGTCCTCCCGAAGGCGGGAGGCCAGTGGGGCTGTGGATAAGAAACCTGGCTCTGGAGGAAGCAAACGCGGTCCCGAGCCCACCTTCACCACGTGGTAGCTCTGTGGCCCCAGGCAAGTGGCTCCATCCATTACTTCTGTTTCCTCACCTGTGAAATGGGGACAAGCCTAGCCCCTGCCTCACAGAGCTGCTGGGCTCAGTGAGGTAGGCACCCACAGTGCTTGTCCCAGTGCTCAAAGGGTAAGCCCATGCCAACAGGCTGAGGCGGCCCTGGTGCCAACCACCCAGCCGGCCCAGAAGAGCAGCTCCAGGCGGGGTCCGGTTTCCCGGGAAGCCATTGGGGGCAGCACTGCCCAGCCGGTCCCAGGCCTCCCCCTCTCCTCGGAGGCTCCCCCAGCTCCAGGGCTCCAGAGGACACCAGGCCCCGCCGGAAATGTAGCGGCCAACTCAGAAGCCAGGCTCCGAAATGGCTTCTGCAGACTCTCCGCCTCTGCTCTGCTGGCCGAGGCTCCTGGCAGAGGGCTCCATGCGACGGCTTCGGGGGAATCTCAAAATGGTTCCCAAGTAATGTACCATGAAAAGTCGCAGCAGCATCCTTGTCCCCCTGGCAAAGGCAACCAGCTCCCCGCTGCCTAACCACATCCCCTCTTACCCTATGATCTCACAGTGTGACCACAGCCGCCTCCGCCATGAACTCAGCCCTTCCCTGGAGCCAGCGACTCCCCAGGGGCAGGAGCCCAGAGCCCGGGGCATCAGTCCGATTCCACCCCCAGAGCCCCTCTTCCAGGCAAACCTGCCTGACCCCGCACTACTGGCTTCTCTGGATCACACCTGTGTTCCCATCACCTGTGACAGGGCTGGGCCCCGGCTGAAGCCACACACAATGGCTGAGAAAGCTACAGGGCTGGGCAATGGAAGGCCGGGTGATGGACACACGATTTGTCGAAGGTCTGATGAGAGTTGAGCTGGCCAGATCTGGGGACTGGCTCCAGACTCCCTGGGTGCCCACATGGGCTGCTGGGGGGAATGATTCAGGGGCGCCAGGCTGTGAGGGGATGGCAGCGGAGAGCTGGCTGCTCCCTCCCTGGCCTCCAGGCTAGCGGTGAATCAGGACAGTGAGGCCCAGCCCCTCCTCCAGGTTTCCTAAGGGGAGGGTGCCACTGCTCATCCTAGATGCCCATGCTGGAGTCTCGCCACTCGAATGATCAGGAAGCTCTTTCTAATATCTAACAAAACTCACCCTTGTGCTGACCTAAAGCCATCGCCACTTACTCAGTCAACAGTGACAAAGAGGTGATCTGCAACCCGGCCATTAAACAAGCAGACACACTGGTTGGGGGACCATCTTGATCAAAGCGAGAGCACAAACCTCGCCCTCGACAGCTGAACCCCAGGTCTGATGTTTACTCCAAGTGACCGCAGGCAAGTTGACCTGGACTTTCTGGACCTGGGTTTCCTGTGCTGCAAAATGCAGATAACAATGCCTTTCTCCTGGTGAGGAGATCATACAATCTGTTACCCGGTCAGGGCACTTTTGAGAGTAATGCGGGGCTATTAGATAACTACATCACACAGCACACCTCAGCCGGGCCAACCAGGACGCGTGGCCCCATTCCTAGGGTGGTAAGCGCCAACGAGATAGAGTGCAGCTGGGCATACAGGACGTATACAACAAACAAGTGACTGCTGTTATCTGCACTACTGGTCAGCAGGGCCCTCTCTGGCCTTCTCTTTTGGAATTTTCCTTTGGATCCCTCTCACATCCTAGATTACCCATTGGTTTGGGGACCTGCTGGCTTACCAAACCTCTCAACCAGCTTTAATAGGAAAAACTGTCAACTTGGAAGCTTTGATTTTTCTCTTATCTATCCTGATGTTGGCTTAGCAATCTCGACTGGTGCTCAGGTCTGCCAGACGCACTCAAACACAGCTCAGGTTCCTGGCTGCCCAGAACCCAGACATCAGGGGCGAGCAGGGCACACTCGGGGCCAGGTGGCAGTTCCAGATTCCCTCAGAGCCCTGGCAGAGGCCCTACGACCAGGCCTCCTGCAGTGCCTCAGCCTGGGCCTGGACACATAATACCCGCCCTTCATCTGTGATCATAGGACGATGGGGCAGGGCGGGCTGCGGAGGGAGGGGCGGGTTCTGTGAGCCCCTCAGACTAGTGCTGACTCCATCCTGAGAGTGGGAGTTAATTCAGAGGTTTCTGGGGCGTCAGCGGAAGTCCTGTTCTCCCCCTGCCTCGGGAGGGGTCAGAGAACAATCCCTTTGAGTGGCCTGTCACTTCAGCACTTCTGCTGCTATATGTCCAGCATGGTATACTTGGGAGTTCTGTTACCCACTCTGCCATTTAGTAACACTTTGCTGGGTGACTGGGCAAAATGACTCATGGTCTTTGAATCTCAATAGTTTACTCACCTGCTGTTAGTCTTAAAAGCATTTTTGTGGGAATTAGAAGATTGCTGTAATATAAATATACAAAGCTACAAAGATGACAAAGTGTGAGTTGCGCTCTCTGGAGTTGCCTAATGCACAAGGTGGGCCACATGCACGCACCCTGAACTGGAAGGCCCCCCTCCCAGGCTGTGGGGAAGACTGGGATAGTGTCCGGGTGGCACAGGTAGGTTTACAGTTGTTAGGACATGGAACAGAGTTCATAAAGCTACTGTAATAATCATAACCCGAGTGTCTTTTTCCCTATGAACAACTGTGAACCTACTTTTGCCCGCCCCTGTATATAAAGCACTTGGGTGATAATTGGCTGTATACTACTATTTTTAGTACTGGAACTTTTCTCTTTCCTGACCTTTGGGGTGAGAACTCACCAGAGTGCCCCAGGCAAGCAGCTTCTGCCACAGCTCTGCCTTATGAAAACAACTCTTCCCACAAAGTGGCCCCTCACCTGGGCTGCGGTACTAGAGGGACGTGGGCACGCGACGTGTGGCCCCACCGCAGCAGGCACTTAGGGACGTGCACCGGAGGCTGGGTAGGACCAAGCCGGGGAGGCCAGCTCCCAGTGCGCAGAGGCCATCACGTGGCCCAGTCACACTTGCGGGGAGGGAAACCCGTGCATAATGGAAACTCCTCACAATACAATGTGGAAAAGCCATTTCAAGAATCGTTTTTATTTTCATATCGACGCCAAGGAAAATAGCTGGATTTGCTTTTCTTTGTTGGTCATAGGAAGAAACGGAGGAGCAAGGCTTTGATTGGAATTGAGCTCTTCCCCAGGTCTCAGATAGCTGGAATGCGTGGGGGGGGGTGGTTGTCTCTGGGGATGCAATTAGTTGAATAAATATGAAGAGAGCAAAAGTAAACAAACTCATTACTGCCCATTAACAACTGCCAAACTAGCAAAAAACTGAGGAGCGGGGTTGGAATCTTCAAGGAAAATAAATGACTCCAAGGCTGAGCACAGCCCTCCATGTTGGGCTGACCTGGGCTCTGGATGCCGCGTGCTCCTGGGAAAGTCACTCGGCCTGTCTGGGTGTCTGTGTCCCCATTTATAACCACCTCCCTGGACCCAGCACAGCCCCGTTCCTTCCCTTCCTTCTGGTAACCCAAGAGGCTCCAGGTCACTTCCGCCAAATCCAGACTCCATGGAAACATAACGGTACAAGAGCCAGCAGTTTCACGACTGGTCCCACCGCTCACAATGGGACCTTGAGCAAGACCACTCCGAGCGGCATCCTACCACTAACTGGCTCTGAGTGGTGTAATGATGAAATGAGATCATGAGTATGCAAAGGGCCTTGTGAACCTAAACACCTGTTCGAGTGCTAACTGTCCAGTTTGGCTCACTTTTTAATCGGACGATCTCAAGAAACGCTCTTTGCAGAAAGCACAGCCTCTGATGATGTTTGCATGCTTCTTCCTTCCCCACTCTGTGCCAGTGCTGTGTGACAGGCTAGGGACCCCAACACAGCCAGCACTCGGTCCAACCAGTGGACTGCTTCAGAGCTGGGAGGTGAGGCCACACAGACCTCCTGGCTTGTGAAGTGGGATAATTAATTCTGGTATCTCCTCAGGGTGGAGGGGGCGTTCAGGGAGATGGCAAAAGTGCTGGACACACTGCCTGCATGTGGCCAGCCGCCCCACCGTGAGCCGGCTTTGCTATCCCTGCTCTCATGCTGTGATCACATTATTCCACCTCTAGTTTCGGAAGCACTTCCATGTCCTAGTGCACAAGGTGAGTCGGATCACCCCATTTCACAGAAGAGGCTCAGCTCAGCCTTCAGGATTTCAAGTCCAGGGGCACAGAGCTTTGCCCAGGAAGCCTGAGAGCCCAGGCTTGCGGGGGAATGGAGCTCAGTGATAAACAGTGCACCCCTGCCTGGTCATGAGGCCTGCCTGGGGAGGTTTGGAAGTCAACCTTTTCCTGCAGTTTAGTTGCCTCCTGGGCCTCTGGCAGTTTCTTGGCCATGGCGGAGGCGCATGCTGGCATCACTCGGGCACAGAGAGGTATTTGTCACCAGCTGCGCAGGCAGGTGAGCGGCCCTGGGAGGCAGCGGCAGGCTCACCCTAGCGGGGAGGGCGGCTCCTCCCCATTGTTCTGGGCCTGGAGTGGCTGCCAGCACAGGAACTGCCAAAGCGTGTTGGAAACCAGGCAAACACTCACAAACTCAGCCTGGTTTCCACTGACGTCACTGCAGCCCTACCTCGTAGCCCAACCCAAACCAGGGGCTCCCGAACACCTTTCTCTCCCTGGCCCGCGAGGCCTGCGCTGGCCACTGGAACTGTGCTGGGGCCTGGTCATTCAAGTGGAGAACAGCTCGGCGCGGCCCTGGGAGCACAGGGTCTGTGTGCAATGCCCACGGTCTGCCACAGGCTGAGCCTGGACCTCGGCTGCTCATCGGAGAAGTCCCCAAAGGGACCCCAGTGAAGACAAAGCCTCCAGGTTCTGTGTTGTGGCTATTTTGGCGTAAATGAATGTGAAATCAGAAAGTAGTGATGCTAATATTTTTTTGCTACTAAAAACCAGATTGAGTACATGTCTGTGTAGTCACTAAGAGTTTGAAGGTTAATGAAAAAGGGGCCACCTGCTAAACCTGACCCGCTCAGGGGAGGCCTGCATGGCGGCCTTATCAACTCAGAGACCAAAAGTATTCACATCAAACAGTCTGAACACCAACATTCCTAACTAAAAGCCCCTGTGGGGGGAGGTATGACCTAGGCCTGTAGCTTCCTTGACAGAGGTCAACCTTTACCTTAAGTGAGCCTGTCCATTATCTTTTTGCATCTAAGATAACACCTTTGAAATGTAGAGTGATCTTCTTTTCCAGACCCCTCAGGGCACAACCCTGGGCATGGACCACAGAACCCCAGGTTATCTCATTCCCCACAGTGGAAACCAGCTCTATGTGCCCTGAATGTTTATTTACTATCATAGACCCACCAATGTAAAAGAAGTAGGCGTCTCTCTATTCTGCCTTTTTATCCAATCCAAGAAGTCCCCCTCTTTGCTTTCTCCATCCCCCTAATCTACCACCCATGGATTTCATGTAATTCTCTTTACATTTCCTCCTTTTATTCTAATGTATAAAATAAGCTGTAAAACTGCCGTTCTCCAGAGAGAGCATTTTCTCAATCTGTTGAGGTTTTGCTTCCCAGCAATTATCATCAGTTTGGCAACTTATAAAAATTATCTATGTCAACAGGTTTGAATACATCAAACCAAGGCTGAGTTCTGCCAGGACTGTGTGATCTCAGGCAGGTCCCTTAGCCTTTCTGAGTCTCAGCTTCCTCATCTGTAAAATGAATATAACAGTATCCACCTTAAAAAGAAATTCTGAGAATTCGATAAAGTAAAAAACACGTGCACAATGTGTCGGCAGGATCAGGTACCTAGTGGACACTCGGTAAATGACGTTATGAAAATCATGAATAAATATGGCAAATGGCCTCCTGCGCAGCTCCCTCCCCCACAGGCAGTCACTTCCCTGCTAAGTCCCTGCCACAGCACTCCTACTGCCTGCAGCTGTTGGTGGGCGTGTCTTTTCTTTCTGTCTACAAATACTTATTGAGCTCCCAGTATTCCAGGCCACCAGCGAGGCGCTGGGAATGGAGCAGTGACCAAAACAGACACTCCCCATCCTCATGGAGCTTACACTCATACAAGGCGAGCAGGAGACCCTGTATGTCTGATGGTGATGAGGACACCTGAGGGAAAAGGTGGTGAGATCGCAATTTTAATGTACACCATGCATCTATAGATGCGGTGGGGATGGTTTCTGTTTTGAACATGTGTTAACTGGTTAAGTAATCAGGGAGGGCCTCACTGGGAAGGTGATATTTCGGCAAAGACCTGGAGAAGCAGAGCAGCGAGCAACGAGGAAAGTGCTGAAGACAGGAGACAGCAGGTGCAAAGGCCCGGGTCATTAGGGTGCTTGATGAGCCTGGGGAACATCCAGGAGGACAGTGCAGCTGCGGTGCCGTGAGCGAGGGTGAGAGGAGTCAGAGATGAGGTGAGGGAGGAAGCGGGCCAGATTAAGAGGGCCTTAGAGACCGGTTGGCTTTTTCTGTAAGATGAGCAGCCTTTTGAGTAGAAGAGTGACCGGATCTGACCTTTTTAGAAGGACCACACTGGCTGCTGGGAAGAGGATGGGCTGCAGTGGGCAAGCGCAGGAGCAGCGAGGTCCAGGTGAGAGGTAGAGGTGGGCTGACCAGGGGCCGGAGAGGCGGAGCAGCAGTAGGATTCTGGGAAGAGTTCCAGGAATTGCTATTAGAATTTGGTGGTGAATTAGATGTGGGGTATGGAAGAAAGAAAGGATGACTTCAAGGTTGCTGGCCTGAGCAACTAGAAGAATGAAGTTGCCATTTACTAACCAAGGGAAAACTGGGGTGAACAGGCGGGGATGGAGTGATGGGGAATACCGGGAGTTCATTTCTGGGTAAGTTAGGGTGAGGTGCCTAGCAGAGAGTGGAGAGGAAGTGGCTCATTCGAAGATATGAGTCTAGAGCAGGGGTGGGCAATCTTTTTGACTTGAGGGCCACAATGGGTTCTTAAACTGGACCGGAGGGCCGGAACAAAAGCATGGATGGAGTGTTTGTGTGAACTAATACAAATTCAAAGTAAAGGAGCGGAAGGGAGAGCAAGAGAACCCTCCGCTCTTTCGGCTCCGCTGGCCGGATAGAACAGCTGAACGGGCCGGATCCGGCCCGCGGGCCGTAGTTTGCCCACGGCTGGTCTAGAGTCAAAGGGTGAGGTCTAGGCTGGAGAAATAAAGGTGGGAGTCGTCAATGCTTGAAGGTAATCAGAGCTGCAAGACTGGGCAAGATCACCAAAGTGGAGAGGTGGGCTGGGCTCTGGGCCCCCAGGACAGTAACAGGAGGAGGAGCCAGCAAAGAGGACAGAGAAAGGAACAGCCGTGAGATGGGAGGAGGGAGTGGTGTTGGGGAAAGAAGTCCAAGAAGAGAGAGGTCAGCCATGTCCCACAGTGCTGACAGGCAAAGTATTAACGAGGACCAAGAACTGGGCACTGGTCTGGCAAGCGAGGCCACTGGTGATCTGTCTAGAGCACTTGGAGTGGAGGGGAGAGGGCAGGCCTGACAGGAGTGAGTTCAGGAGAGAACGGCAAGAGAGGGCGTTCTGGAAAGACTGAGTACAGGAACTTCCGTGAAGGGTTTTGCTAAAAAGGGGAGCAGAGAAATGGAACAGTAGCTGGAGAGGGGATGTGAGGTCAAGAGAGGATAGTCTTTAAGTTGAGAGAAATAACAGCATGATTGTTGGGAAAATGTGGTCATACGGGAGAGGAGGGGGAGAATCGCTGGAGCCGTGTCCTTGAGTAGCGTGAGGAGGGATCTGCGCAAGGCTGTCCCCTCCCTCTTGGCCTCACTCCTAACTCATCCTTCAAGGGTCAGCGGATAGGTCACTTTCTCAGGGAAGCTTTCCTGACCCTCCGATAAGGTCAGTTCGCCGATACACTCTTCATAGCATATGCTTCTTCCCCTTCCGGCACTTAGAGAACGGGTGGTGATGGGTAAGCCCCGTGAGGGCAGGGGCAAGCTCTGGGCAGCCACACTCTGCCTGGCATACCACAGATGTTCGATCGGCATCTGGGAAGGTATGAATGACCCAAGAGTAGAACTGAAACAACTCCAGAGACACATGTCTGTTTTCTGCTCCCGCCTGGTTTAATCACATTGCCAGGATCGGGACTGTGCCGTGACTGGCTGTGGCAAATATTTGGATTTAAGGAGCTCGCTTGTTTGTTCCTGTTTGGGCTTTACAGCTTGGCTAACACACGAACAAAGCCACGGGGCCGGATACATCCTCCCATTCACATTGTCCGCTAGAAACTGAGCACCTCTCATACTATATCTAGCAATTCATTCATTTACCAAACATTTGCTGAACTTGGCTTAGTGCAGCGCCCTTGGGATGCAGGATTGAATCAGACACAGTGCCTGCCCGCATGGAACGCAGGGTCCAGCAGATGGAATCACAAAGGATTCTAATTCCTCAGATCTGTGATCGGTGTTACAAAAGGCAAGTCCAGGGGGTTCTGAATGCGTAGGATGGGGAGACTAATGGTCTGAGGGGTGTGGGACAGAGGAGAAGGCAGACAGGACAGCCCTGCCTCTGCCTCCCCTCCCAGCTCCCAGCTGCCCGCAGGAGGCTCTCGGGCCGTGGGCACTGGAGCTGGCTCCCGCCTTCCAATGCCTGGTCTCCCTCTCCCTTTCTATCTCTGCTGGGCCTGCCTGTCTCCTGCTGCTTCCAGAGGGCTGCCTCCTGGAGTGCGTTTTTGGAAAGATCTGCCTGGAGAAGGCTGAGCTCATTTATGGCACAGGCCACTGGCAGTGACAGGGCTGTTACTGAGTCTCCCCTTTTGTTTACTTGCAGGTTTTCATAGGCTCCATTTGCAAAGAAAAGCCACCATTCTGCAAGGACCATGAGGGCGCTGTGTGCGACGTGCTGGTGGCTGGGACTGCTGGCCGCCCTGGGAGCGGCTGCCGGCCAGAAGGAGGGTTTGGAGGGCACCGAGGAGGGCTCGCCAGGCGAGTTCATTTACCTGAACAGGTACAAGCGGGCCGGCGAGTCGCCGGACAAGTGCACCTACACCTTCATTGTGCCCCAGCAGCGGGTCACAGGCGCCATCTGCGTCAACTCTAAGGAGCCCGAGGTGCTCCTGGAGAACCGCGTGCACAAGCAGGAGCTGGAGCTGCTCAACAGCGAGCTGCTCAAGCAGAAGCGGCAGATCGAGGCGCTGCAGCAGCTGGTGGAGGTGGACGGCGGCATCGTGAGCGAGGTGAAGCTGTTGCGCAAGGAGAGCCGCAACATGAACTCGCGCGTCACGCAGCTCTACATGCAGCTCCTGCACGAGATCATCCGCAAGCGGGACAACGCGCTGGAGCTCTCGCAGCTGGAGAACCGGATCCTGAACCAGACGGCCGACATGCTGCAGCTGGCCAGCAAGTACAAGGACCTGGAGCACAAGTACCAGCACCTGGCCATGCTGGCCCACAACCAGTCCGAGATCATCGCGCAGCTCGAGGAGCTCTGCCAGCGGGTGCCCGCGGCCAGACCCGTGCCCCAGCCGCCCCCTGCCACCCCGCCCCAGGTCTACCAGCCGTCCCCCTATAACCGCATCATCAACCAGTTCTCCACCAATGAGATCCAGAGTGATCAGAACCTGAAGGTGCTGCCGCCGCCCCTGCCCACCATGCCCACCCTCACCAACCTCCCGTCCTCCACAGACAAGCCATCGGGTAAGTTCCTTCCCGGAGCCTGCTCCGTTGGGGCCTCAGAGCCGGGCACTAGGCTTCCCTTGGCTGAGGCCGAGAGTTGGGGAAGAGCCACAGTAAGTTGAAGCTGGGCCAGCGGACATATAAGCCCTTGGATCCAGCTGCTGGAACTGGTGGGGTGCAAGGGGGACCACGTTCTTTAGATGGATGCTGTGAGGTAGAACCAGGAAACTGGGGGAGTCTCAGAACAAAATAAGTGCTCTCTGGCTTCTGACAGGAGAACCCAAACCTGTTGTTTTCCGGGCTCTGCATTAGATGCTCTGTGTTGGCAGGTAGGATGTCTCCCCTGCAAGCTCTTGTACTGTGCCTGGCACAGAACTGGCATTGGTAAGTGCCCAGTGAAGAAGCGACAGGCCAGAGGAAAAGTGTGTTCACGTTAACAGTATGAGAAACATATTGCAGGGCTGGGGCACGGGAGTGATTACTGTTAAAGCCCACACATTTGCTGGAGTCTGGTGCTGTCTAGAATTTCCAGTGATGATTCCATAGACTCCCAAATGCATGTTTCATCACAAACGTAAAGTATAGTAATTCTCAGAATATCATTTTGGGGGGAGAATGGAGCTGCTAAGTTTTGAAGCTTGACCAATATACTGGCACCGGGCAATCTCGTGTGTATGATATCGTTAACTGCTACAGCTCCTTACGGAAGACAGATCAGGAGGATAAGTAACCTGCTCGTGGGCTAGGACCTTTCACTTTAAATCCAGGGCTGACTCCGTGCTCTGGGAATCCTCACTCGGGGAGAAGCCCAGCTCCCGAAGCTCAGCCTCTCCTTCACCCAGGACCCTGCAAACCTCCTGAATGGCTGTCACATGAGAATTAGATTCATCTTTGCAAAAACTAACCACAAGTCTGCTCAAAGTCAGTGATTTTGGTACCACTTCACTGTATAAGCGGGGAGATATTTTTACAGAAACTATCCTATTTTACACATATTTCACACTTCTGAAAATAACCACTACTACTGGGAAGAGCAGCTTCTTGCTAATTCCAGGGAGGGCTGAACCTGTGTCCGGGAGGGTGGCCTCTGCAAAGACAGGGCTACACTGTCTGCAGACCTGTGGGGCGGGGCAGAGCGCCTGTCCGCAGCCCCTCGAGGAAAGCCCTCCACTGGGTGTGCGGGTAGGCACACACGCTCTGGAGCAGACTGGCCTGGCTCCAACTCTGGCTCCCCCACGGATTAGCTCTGGGACAGTAAGCAAGTCCCTCCACCCTGCAGAGCCTCAGTTTCTCCATATGTCAATGGGGATAGACTGAAATCGTGCCTACTTAAGGATTAAATGATATAGTGCAAAAAGTGTGTTTAGCACAGTACTGGTCTCATGTAGTTTCAATACATGGTAGCTATGAGTCTCCTTTGGTCTTGGTCTCTTCATCTTAAAATAAGGAGATTGAAATAAACAGTCCCTTTTTATCTCTGGCATTCTACAGCTGATCTACAGTCTAGAGCAGGGGTGGGCAAACTTTTTGACTCGAGGGCCACAATGGGTTCTTAAACTGGACCGGAGGGCCAGAACAAAAGCATGGATGGAGTGTTTGTGTGAACTAATATAAATTCAAAGTAAAGGAGCGGAGGGGAGAGCAAGAGAACCCTCCGCTCTTTCAGCTCCGCGGGCCGGATAGAACAGCCGAACGGGCCTCACGGCTGGTCTAGAGTCACATGATCAACTGTACATGCATCTGTTTTAAATGAGGAGCTCCAAAGAGAGGGCAGGGCGTGTTGATACATCTTGATAGAATACCCCAGAGGGTAAAACATGCCCTTTGGGCACCAAATAAAGGCTTGTCTGAATGTTACTATAATCCTGACGGGAGTCAGGCCGACCTCAGTGGGTGAGAAATAGATATCCTGTCACCTAAGCATCTCTGGTTTCTGACTCGACAGTGCCAGGAGGACATTGCTGAGCTTCACCCGAGCTGATGGATACAGTGTAGGAATAAAGACCTAGGTCCGCATCCACCCCTTGTTAGCTGTTTGCTCATGAGAAAGTTACCTAACCCTGAGCCTCAATTTTCTCCTCTGTAAAGTGGGGACAAGAGTTACAATATCGCAGTTTGTTGTGGAAACTCCGTGCAGCCAGGCGTGCGCGATATTATGTCCCACGGGACAGCCAGCAATGGCAGAGCCCCTTCTCTGTGCTGGTCACAGAGCTGGACTAGGGGAGCAGGAACTCCATCTGGGGTAGGTGGCAGATGCATGACTGCACTGGGACCCACCAGTCTACCCTGTAAAGTCGGCACATCAGGTCTGACAAAGGATCTCTCCGAGAGAAAGCATCCATCAAGGTCAGAATTTCCAGAACGTTCTGAGAACTTCTGGGACCAACATAACAAAGTACCTGAAATCAGGGACACAGTGGAAATCATGGGCTGCACAGTCACGGTGGCAACACCCTGGTGTGCTCCGTGTCCCCTAGAGGGGCACGTGAGGGCTGCAGGACATGAGGCTGCACGGCTGAGTCTGCCTGGAGTAGAAGGGGAAGCTGCACAGAGGTGGGGACCTCAGTGCTGACCTTCAGGGATTTGTGTGGGCGTTTATCAGGTGGACTCGGGAGTCAGGAAACCGAGTTACTAGTGGGTCTCTGATGCAGTGAGTCCCTGCAAAGACCCAGGCCCCTGGCCCTACTCCTGGCACCTCACATGGTCCGGATCCCCTGCTGCTTCACATTCACAGTACAGCGCGGGCTTGTGCAGCCAAGGCTCTGCCCCACCCAACCCCTTCCGCTCCCACTGAGGAAAGCACACCTGCATGGGAGGGTATGGCAGTGATTTTATGGTGAAAACTTAAACGCACTTTTTTTTTTTTTTTTTTTTTTTTTTTTTTTTTTTAAGCAAGGCCCTCCCAAATGTTGGTACCGAATGTTAGTAACAGATTCCTTACGACCCACCTGACCACTGAGCTCCCACACAGCTGAGACTGAGCACCTGGCTGTGGATGCTGCAAAGGGCAGACAGAGCCATGAAGAGTGGGGCTGGGGCCCTTCCCTTTCCTGGTGCTGGACTAAGCAGGAGAGGAAAAGACAGATGGTCTCTCTCAGCCAATCAGCAGAGCGCACTTATCAGGCCTGTTCCAAGAGCCAGGGGCAGGTTCTGGTCCTGGAAAACAAAACCTCTTCTATGCTCTTGCCCAACAGATTCTTTGAGCCTGGGACATCACTCAGCCAGAAACACCTTTGCAATTAAACACCTTTGCACTCAAGCTTGGCAGCGTCTAAATCTTTCCTTCCGCAATCTCAGAGCCATCCACTCTGTCCTCATTGTCTAGGCTGCTCAGCCCACAGTGCCCTTCCCCAGGGGACCAGGGAGCCACCACTGCTTATCTGAGCTGCACTCTCCAGCCTGCTCCAGATGCACAGACTGGCCCCGGGCCAGGCCTAGGTGCTCAGAGCCTGAGGAGGGAGTCCGGCAGCCTCCAGCTTCCCTGGCATCTCACTTGGGTTTTGTCCTGTCTCTCTCAGGTCTGAGGAGTCCTGGGCATTTTGGTTAGGATGATGCTGATGATAAGGCCTGGTCCTGCTGCCCTTCCTGCCTCACTTCCTCTCCACTCTTTCTCATGCTCACACGTCCCCTGACCTCCTTCTCCAGCTGTGTGCCTTGGACACACACACATGCACACACATCAGTTGGAGAGAAAGGATGCATGAGACAAAGGAGAGGACAGGATGGAGCCTCAGCTCTGTCTGCCCTCAAGCGGGTTCTGGGAGGCCTGGGACACCCTTCCCCAGCTCAGCTCAGGCACAGCCAGGCACAAGTCAGCCCTCCGGCCCAGCACCCTCCTAAAAAGGAAAGGCACTGCTATCACCAGCTGCCGCCGAGAGGCCTTGTCTGAAACGAATCTTTGAAAACCAAGAGGAGTAGGCATTTCTAGCTGTTTTCTCTCCTGAGGCAGATAACATCATCAGCTCAGTTTGTTTCTCAATAATTGAGTCCAAAGGGGCCACAGCATCCTATCTAATAAAGAGGGAACATGCTAATTGACCATCACTCCGTCACAAAGATGGCTGCCCCCACTGCTGAGGCCAAGTTCCTATAAGGAGCCTTAACAAGCCATCAGCAGGGACCTGAGGCTACGCCCTCCCCCGCCCCTGTGGGGCTTGACAGGGGATCTCGGGCCGTGTCCCCCACCTGGCGGGGCTTGACGGGGGACCTCAAGGCACACCCCCCACCCCGGTCTGGGCTGGGGGACCTCAGGCCATGCCCCCCATCCTGGCAACAGGCCAGGTGACCTGAGGCTACGTCCCCTGCCCGGCGGAGCTTGACAAGGGTGGGACTGGCCGGGTCTGGATCTTGCCCAATGGGGGTGGGGGGCGGCTGGTTCTGGGTCTCACGTGGTTTTGAGGCACATGTGGGTGAGCGGGGACTTGACTCTGGGTCCCGTGGTGCGCCCCAGACTCTGACAGGAGGAAGGTTTTCATATACATGTTACTAATTTTCTTTCATCTCTGACACTTCTATTATAGAGAAAGGGCAAATAGGAATATTAAATTATTTCCTCTAATTAATCCCCTTTTAATGTGTACGAATTTCATGCACCGGGCCACTAGTCATAAAATATTAGAGCGTGTTAGGGCCTCTCTGCCTTCCCACCCCAGGGCCTGCCAGTGCAGAGCCAAGATTGGTTCTTGGACTTCCACCATCCAGGACAGCGATTTTCAACTGGTGGCCTCAAGAATTTTTAAAACATGCAATACCTGACTAGTCAGGGGCAGATTTCTTTTCCCTTAGACCAGCGGTCGGCAAACTCATTAGTCCACAGAGCCAAATATCAACAATACAACGATTGAAATTTCTTTTGAGAGCCAAATTTTTTAAACTTAAACGTCTTCTAATGCCACTTCTTCAAAATAGACTCGCCCAGGCCATGGTATTTTGTGGAAGAGCCACACCCAAGGGGCCAAAGAGCCGCATGTGGCTCGCGAGCCGCGGTTTGCCGACCACTGCCTTAGACTGTCAAATAAAAATATGGCAACAGCCAACACAAAGAGCCATCCAGTGGGAGTGAATCAAAATTATACCTTTTTTTTGTCAGATCGGCAAAAAATATATTTGTTGGTGTGCCACAGAATTTTAGTAATTAGTTTATGTGTGCCATGAGATGAAAAATGTTGAAATGGCTGATCTAGGATACTGAGGTTCAGAGGTTAAGTAACTTAGCCAAGATTACACAGCTATTAAATAGCTCAGCCAAGGCTCAAACCCAAATCTGTCTTAACCACTCTGGGATACTGCACATTTCCATGGAAAGGCTGGAGGGGAACCGGAGTGAAAATCACTCTATAAATGCCTGCCCCGGCCCAGGTGCCAGCTGCTGGGACCTGACCCTCTATCACTATTTCATGTACCAGGTTCCAAGCAGCTCCTTGTAAAAGGGCTCTGGGAACAGCATTGGCGAATTTACTATTAGAACTTACACCTTTCTAATAACAGGAGACATTGTTGCCGAGAACCCAGGGACACTATGTTGCCTGCCTCCTTGCTCAGGCCTAGGAGGAACCAATTGAACCAACTGTCTGTGGCCAGTTCACTATTCACAAAAAGGGGATTGTCGTGAATTTATGCCGCCAAAAAGCAAAAAAAGAGAGAGGGAGAGAGAGCAGAATTCAGTTAGCATCACAATACAGCATGTCTAAAACAATCGAGCTCTCCCACAGAAAACATACTGTGCACCTGACTTGTAGTAAATGGACCAACCGAAGCCGTAGATAAATCTGGACAAATTCTCTAGGGCTACTGCAACATATAGCTAAGTCTGAAGTCCTCATTTCTTTAAATAGGGTAACTCTAAATATATAAAACTCAGTAGCTCTGAACTGCTCCTAGGGCCACATGGGTGGCAACGGTGCAGGCCAAAAAGGACAGGCAACTCGAACAAGTGTTTTCCTAGATGGATTTTTTCCTTTTATTTTATGTACTGCTATGAGGTGGGGAGTATGTACATTAGGTTGTGGTTCCCTAGCACGGTGGCATGTTTTAAAATAGAGAATGAGATCTATCACACTGGGGCTTCCGTTCCTTCTGGAGGTCAAGCAATCTTCAATCCAGGTGAAACGCTATTGGTCGGGTGTTTGGCCAGCTCTAGCCAACCAGCTTCCAAGCCTGAAGCGCTGTGGGGGGCAGGAGAAGCACCTGGAAACTGAGGATGGCGAGGGGGACTCCAGCCACAGCTGACGGGGCCTTTCCATCACAGAAGCTGAGGGGAGCACAGCCCGGCCCGCAGGCCTCCAGAGCTTGTGCTGTGCACTGCACTGCGCTGTCCAGTTTCTAGTGTTATTGTTGAACAAAGTAAGATTTCCAAATTCATTACGAACTACGTAATCCAGTGATATTTCCAAGAGCATTCTTTGCTATCTTCCTGATAAACAAAAGCCACTCCAGTTAGAGCTGGGTCATCTGCCCTGTGGCTTTGCTTTCTCTTTTCCCCTCCTGGGTACCTCAGGGACCAGGTCACAGAGAGAGCCTTTGAGTGCGATGGTGAGCTCTTCCTCTATGATGCAGGCCTTTTCCAAGGAAAACATTTGGCTAAGTGCTTACGGCCCCGGGAGATAAACTATCAACTTGTTACAGTTAAAAGTGGTGATCTGGCATCCTGCGATGGGGAAATTGCAACAGTTTGGCACTAGGCGAACTGGAAGTTATCTAGAAAATCCTGGAGCTCAGGCATCTGGGGCCAGCTCACTAGTCAACAAAAGGATTGCTGTGGCGAATCTACGCGGGGGACTGTAACAAAACCCTGAGATGCTCCCCGGGACAGTGACAAGGAAAGGAGAATTGAGTTGGCACCCTCCTGCTGTGTCTAAGCGAAGCTGGTTAGGCTTGCTGAGTGCAGTGGGCAGGCCGCTGCTGTAAAAGGAACGCCGTGTACTTCCCAGTGGCCTCTGTCAGGGCCAGGAAGGACGCAGGCAGCAGGACAGTGCCTCCTACGCTCCCCGGGACAGAGGGGCCCCTGCCATGACTCTGGAAGCAAAGCATGTGACATAAGCCTGATGATCCTGGCCCTGTACCCCAAGATGAGCCAATGGAGCTACAGGACCCAGAGTGGCTTTGTCATTTTTTTAAAAATGGATAAATGATTGTCCCTTAATAGATTTTTTTGGATACAATAATTTAAGTTAAAATTAGTGCACATATAGAGAATAATTTTGCTAAAAATGTTTAGTTTAAGTGACAAATATAATAGTTTTCTTTATTACATTTCTAAATGTTGAATTAAGTGGAATGCTAGAGTCACATCCAAAAGAACAGACAATCCATCCCGTGCCGACTTTCTACTACCCGCTGCCCAGACTCCCCACAGCACAGGTTTCCTCCCCCACAGTTTGGTCTGCATCCTGATTAGCCCCTGCCCTGGGGTCCCTGTTCCAGATGGATTTATTATTATTGGTCCTCAGACTGAAAAGAACAGAATGAGGATGACAAAGGGATTGAGCTGATGGTGGTGAGGAAACAGGAGATGGAGGAATGCATGTGGGGCGCTAGGCTGGGAAGATCAACCCATAACCACGGCCCCTGAGAAGGTTCCTGCCCCGAAGGAGCCCACAGTCTGGTGGGGAGTGAAACCCCAACAATCCTAATACGGTGTGACAGCCATGGCACAGTGAGGCAGAAGGGACCAGGACCAAGAAGGCAGAGCTGAGTTCTAATCCCAGATCATCCACTTTCTGCTGAGCCTTAGTTTCTTCACTGCTGCAGGGACTCCTGAGGATGAGATGAAAGAGTGTGTAAGGGCTCTAAATGCACAGTAATCACCACTCCTATTATATTCCAGGAGAGATAAATAAGCAAGACATGGGAACCCCGAGGAGGATAAGCGGTCCTCTGGGGTTGGGGAAGCCTTCCTGGAGGAGGGGGTGAGGAGGGCTGAGGGCCTTGCAGTGAGTTCTCGGAACCACTGCCAGCATCACCAAGAAATCACGAGGACTGGGCTTAATGCTGAGCAAGTGTCTTGTTTGCAGAAAGAGAAAAAGGATGAAATACTAGAACTATATGCTAATTGGCTTGTGGTCAAGCCCCAGAAAAATTATGGGAAAGGTTATAAAGAGGGGTTTGTGAGCATTTAGAAAATTAAAAGGTGATCAATGAAAGCCAACATGGATTCTCTAAGAACAAGCCCCTAAGCTGATTCCCTTTCCTGGAAGTGGTGGAGGGGCTGGGAGCCTGCGGGTCCGCCACCTGTCCCTATCGTTGGTCTGATAGGCTCTTCCAAGAGGTGCCTGTAGACCAGCACCGACAGTCTCTGTGCACCCTCAGCACTGCACCCAGGCAGCCTCCGTGTGCTGCCCACCTCTGCAACCTCCCTCACCCATGCAGCCTCGGGCACCACTGACCCACGCACCGGAGCCCCAGGACTCCACTCCCGCTGGTCCTGGGGAGCCACAGGGAGCTGCTCACCTCTCACACCAGGAGCCCACCACCGCCCCTCCTGGTCTAACTTCTTCTTTCTAAAATTGCTTGCAAGTCCTTGTTTCTCCCCTGCCCAAGGTATTGATGGAAACCAAGGACTGAGCACTGTGTATCCTGAGGTCAAACTGGCAGGAGCAGGATCCCCACAAGCTCTTCATGGGCCTCGGAGTTCTGGTTTGGGAGGCCTCAGAGTGTACCAGAGGCATGGAAACACGCCCACCTCACACACCTCCTGTACTTTTTGCTGTAAGAATTCTAAAAGGATTTTAATAATTTTGCTTTTGAAATCATTTGGCCAAGAGTAACACCATTTATGGCTGGCTCTGATTTCTCGGCAAACATCAGGCATGTTCAGGAATTCTTGGGGAGTGAGAAAAATCTACCTACAAATTGTTTTCAAAAGTAATAACATTTTAATGAAGACTAAATTTAACAATTAATGAATTTGACAACTTGTTAAACTTTGCAGAAATTTAATTACCTGCTTATAAATTTTGATTTTGTAGTTCTCTTTTCATATTTTAGAGTGAACAGATTTTCTTAGGCCTTGAACACTTCTGTAAACTCCCGAGCAGCTCATTGGCCCTGTGCCCATCGTCGAGGGCAGGTTAAGTGGCCTGAACAGCAGGCATGAGCATTTGGACCCTCTCTCCCGAAGGACCAGAAACAACGTTCATGATGTCAACCCTGAGCCCTGCAGGAACTTGAACTTGAGTAGCCTGTGGGAACGCACCAGCTTCCTGGTGTTTAGGTTATTGTTTTGTACTCTGGTTCACTCAAAAGTGGTGACTGACATAGAATATATACATTCATAACTAAAATATCCCTTCCCCAAGCCGGCTGGATAGACAAGGCGTGAGTGAGCAGCACCTATAACCGACCCCCCCCCCCCCCCCCGCCAGGTGTCTGCTCGCCTGCCTGCAGGGGTGCCCAGGATCCTGTCCCTGGCTGGGCAGGACTCCACCTAAGCATTCCACACGCCCCGGCTCTCAGATAGGTTAATGTGGCTAGAAAAGTCCAGGTCCATTTTCAACAACTAGTCATTTCTTCTGTTAGAGAAACGTTTCAGGGAGTGGCGAAAAGACTTTTTGGAGAGAGACCATCAGTGGGAATAATTGAAACCAGCATACGGTTCTCACGCAAGAGCAGTGTGTCTCGGTGACATCACAGAAGCCTCCCCTGTGCCCATGTATGAACTAACACATCCCTAGAACATTCTCCACAGGCCACGGGGCCTCTGCACAGCCTCAGGTGGTCACGCCCAGAGCCTTGGGCATCATGGGTGAAGAGGCCTGTAAGGCTGCTGGCCAGCCACTCGGCCTCGTCCAGCTCATGGCCAGGCAGGACTCTGCCCTGCCCCCTCAACCCAGACAAGCCAGGGAAGAGAGGCATCACTCCTGCCCACACAGGCCCCACGGTCTACCCACGTCTTAGCTGCTGGCCTCAGGAGCTTCCAGTCAACCTGGGCAGACATTCATGAGGCCACGTTCCCAGCAGGAGGGTGACTGCACAGAGGTTTTGCAGTTCGTGAGCCTGTTTCTCTGCTGGGGCCTGGGTGGGCAAGTTAGGCTGCCCGGGATGCAGGGAAGGAACCGGGACTAGGAAGTCACACGCAGGTCTGGCCTGGCTGCAGGCTCCACTCTTTTACCAGAGAGGCCCTGCGCTGGGGACAGCAGGCCCTGGATCCGTCACCAGTACGCGGTGCCTGGCTTCTGGGTGGCTATGTTCCTTGGGTGCCTGCCCGCTCTTTTGTCAAGAACCCCAGCCAGGAGGAGGGAAGCAGGGAGGGGACTGTGGCGCCCAAACCTGATCACCTCCACACTTACCAAGTTTGGCGCTGAGGTTTGGGGGCCCAAGGCCTGTATGCCTGCGTTCCCGTTGCCACCTCCCTTCTCCGGAGGCCTCCCTGTGCCGCTTCCCTAAGGAAACTCGCAGACTTGGGGCGGCCATGGCTGCTGCACTTCCCTGCACGTGGAACATCCTGCAGCTGCAGCCCGCGAGTGTAAATACGGTCTTTATAGGGACAAGGTCGGGGCGCTCACTCCACTCAGAGCCCTGTGCAGCCGCGTCAGTGTTGGCCTGGCGCTCGGGGCACGGCTGCCCTGCAGAAGGGGAGCCAAGGGAAATACCGCCGGGCACTTGGACTGTTCCAAAGGGAGAGCTCTGCCCACGCACACCGAGAACGCAGCTTCATTGACAAAAAGCTTCCCATGCTTCACCTCACTGCATCTCCGTGGCCCTCTCCCCTGCAGCTCCGCTGTTAACATATGCCTTCACGGAAACGTCTCTCAGTAAATAACTTACACTTAGTCCTGGAAATTCAAAAGCAGAGACAATGACTTGTTGGTGTGGGATGGGGAAGGTGGGCAGGAGATGAACAACTTCAAAACCGTCAGCTCTCATCTATCAGAGGAAAGGAAGCGAGGACCCTCAGTGACACCTCCCTGGCTGCCTTGTGCTGGGTGCTCCTGTATTCACGAGACCCTCAGAAGAGCTAGGGTTTTTCCCCGTTTACAGAAAAAGAAACTGAGGCTCAAGGACCTGTCAAAGCCCCACCGTGAGGAGCGGAGGCCACGGAGACTTGAGCCGAGGGCTCCTGACTCCCAGTCTGGGGTCCTATCCCCAGCCCACACTTTCTCCGCGGAGTCCCCAGTAGTCAGATGCCTCGCCTGGCCCTCCCCAGCGATGCCTGTATATATAACATCAAAGGAGGATGTTCTGAACTGGCCATTTCAGTGGCGCCGCATGACAGTCTTACTGCTGCCATCTTCTGCTCTTCCATCCATTTGCCAACTTTTCAGTGCTAAGGGTTTTTCTGACTAATTTTCATCCATCATTTAATTTTCTGACCTTTGCCAAAGGCAGAGGAAGGTTTGAATGCAGGAGATCTGCTAGAGCTCTGCAGGGGTTTGAGGGAAAACTGTTTGGAAATGCGGTTACTGGTGGGAGCTAATGGGTCCTGGGCATCGTGGGAAATGCAGGGTGCGGGAGGCACGTGGAGTTTTGTTGTGTGTATGTTTTTGTAACAGTAGGAGATACTAAACACTTGCATACCATTTCATACCTATTCCATGATCTTAGAAAGCATACCATACCTACAAGCCTGAAAGGAAAGATTTCCCAGATTTGCCTTATAAATCTTAAAGGAGCCCTGGCCAGTGTGGCTCAGCTGGTTGAGCGGCATCCCAGGCACTGAAGGGTCTTGGTTGGGTCCCTGGTCAGGGCACGTGTGGGAGGCAACTGATTAATATTTCTCTTTCACATCGATGTTCTCTTTCTCTCTTTCCCTCTCCCTCCCTCTCTCAAATCAATTTTTAACAACCTTTAGAAAAAATATTAAAAGGGAAAATTTCTTCTACATCATAAAAGATACTAAGATAGTTGAAAAATGGGCAAAGGACACCAAAAGGTAAGCGCAGAAGAAAACCAAATCATCAGTAAAGATGTTTTTTGAAGGGTATAACACCTCGACAAAGAAGAAGCATAAATTTTTATATTTTTAACCTGGCTGACTAGCAAGGGTTAAAAACAGTCTTAGGGACACAGAGACAAGTCGCCTGGGCCTCCCTACCCGGGAGTTCACTGTGGTTGGAGAAAAAGAAGAGAGCTATAGTGGGTGGTCGCTGGACCATCCAGATGTGGGTTCAGATACTGGATATGCCCCTCACCAGCCATGTAACTTCAGGGGTGTCACCTGACACCCCACGGTGTACCTGGAGGACGGGATGTGTAAATACACGGATAGGGGGTATGGTAAACACTCCATGCTGGCTGGGAGGGGTGATTTATTGTTGCTACCACTCCAGTCAGGGCTCTCTTAGAGCTAGGGATTCATCACCTGGGGTCTGGAGGTCCGTTTACCTTCTGAAATTATAAGCAAAGTTGTGTGAGTCTGTGGATTTTTCTAAATACAGATCTAGAGCTTTCCCCCAATTTTTAAAGGCACCAGTGACCCCAAAACATTTTAAAGCGAGCTCTTTGTAGAAATGCCAAAGGTAAAGCTAAAACCATGATGGCACCCGCAAAAGTAGCTCAGGCTGGGAGCCACGAGGCTGGCCTGCCCCTCCCGTGACCTTTTCCAAAGCTGCCCTTCCTCCGAGAGCTGCACAGGAGCCCTGCAGGGAGAGCCTGGTGCTGGTCTCAGGGGGCGTATGCTGAGGCTCTGCTGGTCTCCGGGCACCAGCAACCCCATCTAATGGCCTCCCCTGTGCTTCGGACTCGGGAAGGAGCTGGAGCCTCCATGCCCACGGCAGCTCTGCTCCAGCTGTCGGGGACAGACTCCCATTCTCTGCCTTGGTCCCTGGGGCTGTGGGCTGAACACAACCAAAACCTTTTTCTCCTTCATGAATGCTCTTTCTGGGTCTGGCCTCCCCTCCCAGGACGGAAGAGGCACAAGGCAAAGAAGGGAGCAGCCACTTGTGCCACATCTGCTACGGGGCGGTGGCGGGGGGCGGAGGGGGGATACTGCCCACCCCTCGGAGGGGAGAGGGGGCTGGTGAACAGGTAAATGAGTGGGAAGCCTGTGCCTGAAGCATGACGGGAGGAGCCTCCTGGGTAACTGCTGGCCATAAGCACCCACACCAACCTTCCTTCTCGGTGCCGTTTGGGCACCGGGGACAGATGGGGCGAGCCAGCCCAGCCCCGCCTTCCCATCAGGCTCCAGGGAGGCTGCCCTAACACAGCAGCAAGGGCTCAGGAAAAGCCCACCTGAGAGGTGCAACGAAGACCAAAAAACCCAAAGTTTTTCCTATTTTGCCATCACGTGTAGACTCATCGAGCCCAACCACCATCCAGGAAGGAATTGGAGACATTTGATGTACACAGGCGAGCTGAGCCCCCAGCCCCCAGAGTCACCCCTCCCCCACACACAGAGGGGGAAGGACAGGATTCCCAGGAGCACAGGTCCAGAGAAGGCTGGTGAGGGCAGCGCCTCCCTTTCTGGGCCTCAGAGCAACCCCACCCTGGGCTCCTGCTGCCGGCAGGTACCCCCGGGCCTGGGACTCAGTAAACAGTTGTTGAGTAAACATACAAATTAACAGAAAGAACAAGATGGGACTTTCCTAGCATGTTCGATCTTGCGCATTTCGGATTGGGGAATATTTTGAAGAGAAGTGAAGCAAAGCATACGATTTTCTTTATTTTAAAATATGTAGCTAATAAGAGATGTAGCTCAATGGTTAGGTCCTGAAAACCTTCTCAAGGTTCCTCAGATGAATGAAGAAGAAGAAGGCAACCTATTTGGACCTTGGTGACTCAAATTTGTTGATGGGACCAACATCCAAACACAGGAAACGGCCAGGGGGATGGGAGGAGGAGGGGGAAAGACCTACAGTAGCTATTCGGACCCCAAGAAACACCCATTCCTTCTGACTCAAGCTCTGTGAAGTCACAGAGAATCACAGAGCACATCCAGTCTCAGCTTCAGAAGAGCCGTGGACGGGGTGCATCCCAGACACCATCCTTTAGGCCCATGGACCTGCCCAGAGAACTGCAACCTCAGAACATGAGAACTCCAAGCATCTGGCCCTCCGTGAGCTTCTCTTAGAAAATACACAGACTGAGCTAAAAGAGAACTTGGTCCCCCCCAAAGGATGTGTCTGAATCCCAGAAACATCCTGAAATCACTGGCTATGTGACCAGATTGGGGGCCCTGCTCGGGCCCCTGTGACTACACGGAACTCCATTTACGAAAAACTGTGGCAGCTGCCACCAAGCACCGTCCTGACAAGGTGGGTAGGAGTCAGAGCTGAGGCGCCAGCTGGCTCAGCCCCCAGGACTCAGGAAGAGCAGCAGCCGTCTCTCTAACGGGACGAGGCCGCCCGAGTTGCACAGTGCTGATGAATCTGCTGCATTTGGGGGGCACTCGTCTCTCTTTGCCAATACAACCAACTTTAAAAGAAAAATCACTCCAGGAACTACGCGCAAATGATCTCAGTAACCCTTACCACCTTAAATGAGGCAAAGATGATCTCCCTTCTACAAGCTGGGGAAACTGAGGGCGGGGAGAGGTAAGGCAGCTGGCCCAGATCACACGGCGGGGACGAGGGGGAAAGTGGGCCTGGGGTCCAGGCATCCTGCCCCCAGCCCCGAGCTCCTAACTGTATATCACATTACAGTGGTCCCCCCTTCTCCTTGGGGGATACGTTCCAGGGTCCCCAATGGATGCCTGAACCCACAGATGATACCAATACATAGGTATGTATGTTTTTTCCTATACATACCTATGATAAAGTTTAATTTGTAAATTAGACACAGTAAGAGCTCAACAATAGCTAAAAATAAAACAGTCATAACAACCTACTATAATAAAAGTTATATGAATGTGCTCTCTCTCAGCACACCAGCACACCTTTCTTTTTCCTTTTGCACAATTTCACAGACAGAACATTCATTCTTATCTCAGATCTTAGCAACTTCAGCATACAATTTTTTTTCTTTCCTTATTAAGTCGAGAACTTTCACCTTTTTGCTTCAAGGAAGCACTTTACAGCTTCTCTTTGGCATATCTGAATGGCCAGCAGCCCTGCTCCTGCACTTTGGGGCCATGGTTAAGTGAGATAAGGTGACTGGAACAATGGCACTGTGATGCAGCAGCAGTCGATCTGATAAGGGAGATGGCTGCTGAGTGACTAAGGGGCGGGGAGTGTGCACAGCGTGGATACACTGGACAAAGGGATGAAGGGCTGGACAAAGGGGTGAAGGGCTGGACAAAGGGATGAAGAGATGATTCACGTACCGGGCGGGATGGAGTGAAGGGTGTGAGATTTCATCACGCTACTTAGAATGGGGCACAATCGAAAACTTATGAATTATTTATTTTTGGAATTTCCCATTTAATATTTCAGACCATGGTTGACGGTGGGTAACTGAAACTGCAGAAAGTGAAACCGTGATGAGGGGGATACTGCCACAGAGGTAGTACCCGCGTAGGGTGCAGCGGGGTGTGTGAATGTGACTCAGTGGCCCGGCCACGGAGCAGCCTGTGACATGTGCGTGTCTGTGTCTCCAGGCCCGTGGAGAGACTGCCTGCAGGCCCTGGAGGATGGCCACGACACCAGCTCCATCTACCTGGTGAAGCCAGAGAACACCAACCGCCTCATGCAGGTGTGGTGCGACCAGCGGCACGACCCTGGGGGCTGGACCGTCATCCAGAGGCGCCTGGACGGCTCTGTCAACTTCTTCAGGAACTGGGAGACGTACAAGGTGAGACCACAGGGCCTGTCTGTGCTGCCCACCTCGAGAGGCCTGGCTAACCAGGAAAGGAGCCACTGGGAGTGAAGGTGCCCGCTGACCTGTCAGGGCCTGTGCAGCCCCAAACAGTAAACACCTGAGGCAAGAAGGACACTGACGGGGCCATCTCTGCAGACCCTCCAGGGCTGGTGAGGGCCAGCAGCCCCCTCCCGCAGGCGCTCGTCACTGCTGGGAGACAAGAGTCCCAAGTTCCGACCACAGGCTTGCTGGCGGAGGGAACCGCGTAATCCTCACTAACGCTCTCCTGTGTTTCCCCAGCAAGGGTTTGGGAACATCGACGGTGAGTACTGGCTGGGCCTGGAGAACATTTACTGGCTGACGAACCAAGGCAACTACAAACTGCTGGTGACCATGGAGGACTGGTCTGGCCGCAAGGTCTTTGCAGAGTATGCCAGCTTCCGCCTGGAGCCTGAGAGCGAGTATTATAAGCTGCGGCTGGGACGCTACCATGGCAACGCTGGCGACTCCTTCACCTGGCACAATGGCAAGCAATTCACCACCCTGGACAGAGACCACGATGTCTACACAGGTAGGACCGTGGAGTCAGACCCAGGTGGAGGACCGAGAACAGAGGTCAACCACAACCAGTCCCAGACACCAGGGCCTGAGAACAGGGAGATCCCTGGGTCCAGCTGCCTGCCCCTGTCCCTGCCCCTGAGGGCCCACTCCTCTGCCCACTGGCCACAGATCCCCTTTGCAAAGCTGGGTGAGAGTGGCATTTACAAAAAGGTAAAGGTAAAGTGTGTACAAATGACACACGTGATGGCCAATCCAGGTGCGCTCGCATAACCTCTCTGCCTGCGTGCTGAGTGTCAGCGCCCCACATTCCCATGGACTTCGGCCACACGTCGTGCTGGCCCCACCTCCTGCCAGCCAAGTGCCCCTGGGCCTCCTGCTGATCTCTCTGGGCCTCAGTCTCCACATGGACACGAGGACCATGCCCACCTTGCAGGGAGGTGAGATGTTAGAGAGGATGCACTGGGGTGCTTTGGCTGGGCTTGGCAACAGTCAGGCTCGATGCAGTGGTGCTTTGTGACCGTAGCTCTAGCACGCATCGTTCACCTGGCGCTGCAGGAGCCGGTGAGAGGAACCAGCTAGGAAAGAGGAAGTCCTTTGTCCAAGGTGACATGCCTCACACTCAGGCCTTCACTGAGAAGTCTTTATATTAAAACAAACAAATAAACAAGGGAGAAAACAGAAAATTATAAGCACAGACTCACACCCCCCAGGGCCCCACACTCCATTTCTTGAGATGAGCCCCCAGCTGGTTGGCAAGTCAGCAGGCCTACCTCTTCCCTAAGGGCTGGGAAAGCTGGGCTGGGCCCCAAGGGGCCTGGGGCTGAGTCTCCCTCACTTTCTGCCTCGGCCCAAAGCCTCAGCCGGAGCAGGGCCACCAGCCCCATGAGGCCCCCAACCCACAGACTTGACTGGGGCAGCCGTTCCCCCCAGTGGGGGTCTGCTTCCTAGGCCTGATTAGGAAACCAGGGACCCCTCTTTTAACTAAGAGCAGCCCAAGCACACGGGGCTCCTCCTCCCTGTGAAGCCGGTGCCCCTGCACGCTGCTTGTCCCTTGCCCACACTTTCCAAACAGCTTGTCCTTAGCAGAAAAATCCAGAATGTTATGACAGTGCCAAAAGTTTCATAAAACATCTTTCTTTTATAAAATAAAAGTATATATTTGGCTGGAATACATGCTGGGGAGGAATAGAGAAGAATTTTCTCTCAAGCACTTCCTTTGTCATTCTATAAAGACTCTTGACCCAACAGTTTCAACTCTTCAAAAAATTCCTAAGAAAACTCCTTTGCCCCTCCTCCGCCCACACAGGTCATTTCCGTTTTCTGTTCAAACCCCGGGTATGGGGTCCTCCCCAGCACGTCCTCTGCACCAAGCTCTGAGCTAAGTGCTTAAATATGTGCCCTCATTCAATCCCCACCGCAGCCCTGTGGGGAGGCAGCCCTGTGGGGAGGCAGTCCTGTGGGGAGGGAGCCCTGTGGGGAGGCAGTCCTGTGGGGAGGGAGCCCTGTGGGGAGGGAGCCCTGTGGAGAGGCAGCCCTGTGGGGAGGCAGTCCTGTGGGGAGGCAGCCCCGTGGTGAGGGAGCCCCGTGGGGAGGCAGCCCCGTGGGGAGGGAGCCCTGTGGGGAGGGAGCCCTGTGGAGAGGCAGCCCTGTGGGGAGGCAGTCCTGTGGGGAGGCAGCCCCGTGGTGAGGGAGCCCCGTGGGGAGGCAGCCCCGTGGGGAGGGAGCCCCGTGGGGAGGGAGCCCCGTGGGGAGGCAGACCTGTGGGGAGGGAGCCCCGTGGGGAGGCAGCCCTGTGGGGAGGGAGCCCTGTGGGGAGGCAGCCCCGTGGGGAGGGAGCCCTGTGGGGAGGGAGCCCTGTGGAGAGGCAGCCCTGTGGGGAGGCAGTCCTGTGGGGAGGCAGCCCCGTGGTGAGGGAGCCCCGTGGGGAGGCAGCCCCGTGGGGAGGGAGCCCCGTGGGGAGGGAGCCCCGTGGGGAGGCAGACCCGTGGGGAGGGAGCCCCGTGGGGAGGCAGCCCTGTGGGGAGGGAGCCCTGTGGGGAGGCAGCCCGGTGGGGAGGGAGCCCTGTGGGGAGGCAGCCCCGTGGTGAGGGAGCCCCGTGGGGAGGGAGCCCCGTGGGGAGGGAGCCCCGTGGGGAGGCAGCCCCGTGGGGAGGGAGCCCCGTGGGGAGGCAGCCCCGTGGGGAGGCAGCCCCGTGGGGAGGGAGCCCCGTGGGGAGGGAGCCCCGTGGGGAGGCAGCCCCGTGGTGAGGGAGCCCCGTGGGGAGGCAGCCCCGTGGGGAGGCAGCCCCGTGGGGAGGAAGCCCCGTGGGGAGGCAGCCCCGTGGGGAGGGAGCCCTGTGGGGAGGGAGCCCCGTGGGGAGGCAGCCCCGTGGGGAGGGAGCCCCGTGGGGAGGAGCCCCGTGGGGAGGCAGCCCCGTGGGGAGGGAGCCCCGTGGGGAGGGAGCCCCGTGGGGAGGGAGCCCCGTGGGGAGGGAGCCCTGTGGGGAGGCAGCCCTGTGGGGAGGCAGTCCTGTGGGGAGTCTTTGCTTATCCTCCTTTTACAATGAGAATTCGGTGACTCAGTGAGTTTAAGTCACTTGCCCAAGATCACACAGCTTGTCAGTCAGAAGGCCGAGCCTCAAAGACAGGTCTGAGCAGGCTTGAAGCCTGGTCCACCTCTCAGGCGTTCTTGCTCCAAAGGCGCCCCAGAGAGGGTCCTGCTAAAGTCCCCAAGCAAACAGCGGACACGGGTAAAACCAACTTTCTCCCCCGCCCCCCGCCCCCGAGATCTTCTCACTCTCTTCTCTCTGCAGGAAACTGTGCCCACTACCAGAAGGGAGGCTGGTGGTATAACGCCTGTGCCCACTCCAACCTCAACGGGGTTTGGTACCGCGGGGGCCATTACCGGAGCCGCTACCAGGACGGGGTCTACTGGGCTGAGTTCCGAGGAGGCTCCTACTCACTCAAGAAAGTGGTGATGATGATCCGGCCCAACCCCAACACCTTCCACTAAGCCAGCTCCCGCCGACCTCGCGGCCTGGCCTTCGCCAGGAGCCTGCCCCCGCCACGCAGGCCCAGCACACAAAGCAACTCCTCGCCAGTTCACCGGGGCCAGGAGGACTGGGACCTGGATTCTGTCCAGTCACTGCGGCAGATCACGGACCTGAACAGTACAGTATTCTCTGTCCCTACACTCCTTCACACCAGACAGCCCTCGCGATTCCAGACAGGACAGACTGCAGACCAGTCTTTCTTTAAATAAATGAAGGCCTACAATAAAAGCACAACTGCAAAATACCTTCATGATATACACGTGTATGAGCCGATCTTGCCCACCTAAGTGTATGCCACATGTATATGCATTTAGATATATGGCACATGTAATATATCTAGATACATACAGAGGTTTGCCTTACATACCTAAGTCCAGTCAACGCTTGCGTGCTGACGCTCTTACCAGCAGCGTTGCTCCTGGAGAAAGCCTTTCCTTGAGTCGTGGTGCTGGTGTCTAAGAGCAGACCAGACTGTGCAGCTCCCATCGAAGATCAGTCCTTGGCGTCCCCATGCTGAATCCTTCCAGGAATGTCTACAGCGCGATTCTCTCTCAGAGGGGTCTCCAACTTAAGAACCCCTATGGGCACCTAATCAAATTTCAAAACCCCCCTCCATCTCTGTTTCTATACTCCCCCCATTCTCAGGACTTTCGCCATCTGTCCATCCACTCCTCCACTTACTCTTTCGTTCAACAGCGTTCGGTAAGCCTCTAGTGTGGGTCACTCCTTGGCCACTTGCTCTACTTCCAGGCACCTTTCTGCTCTGCTCTTCTCCTTGCCTTTTCTGTCATACCCGCCTCTCCTTCTAGGAAAGATTCCTCACCCTCTGAGTAGGAGACAGTCAGGGCTCCAGGTTTCTGGCCAGGAAAGGAAAGGCCAGGCCCAAAGCTAACTTCCAGCCACACAGATAATGTACTCACAATTTTGTATTTCCCATTCACACTTTAGCCTACATGTCATTTTAACCTTCACAGAAATAATAGCCTACTGTGCCCAGGAGGTACTCAAGGAAAGAAAAGTCATCATCTGATCACTGGGACCCCAAATGGCTACAGACCAAAAGCCCCATGCTCTCAGGCTGACTAGAGTCCGCATCTTGTCCCCGAACTACACTTCCCGGAGAATGCAGGTGCCACAAAGATGAGAATTGGCCGTTTCTTGTTACTTACTGAATAACCAGGGGCCACCGGCCCCTTGTTCATTGCATTACAGCGAGGTGGCTCTCCCGGTCCTGTTGGCCATAGAGGGTCACACTCAGTACTACGGAACTATTGCCAAGCGGGAGCAGGAGAGGAGTCAAGGTGAGACCCTCCCAGTGGGTGAGTGGGTCGGGGCGTGCGAGCCGTTGGAACTTTGGTACTGTCCATGTCTGGGTGTGTGCCTATTACCTCAGCATTCTCGCAAAGTGTACCATGTAGCATGTTTGTGTATATAAAAGGGAGGGTGTTTTTTAATATATTCCCAGATTATCCTTGTAATGGCACAAATCTGCAATAAAGCCATCAGTGCTATTTGGATGTATCTGCACTGTGTGTCACTGTTTGTGAATGCCTTCCTGGGACCTCCGATATCAGAGCCTCTTTAAGTAAAACCAGGAAGAGATGCAGCAGGACAGACACACACCCGTCATTTAAATCCCGCTCTCCCTGCCTCTGGTTTCCACTCATGCTCCAGGAGTCCCTGATAGCACCTCGGACCAAGATGGTCCTCTGGTGCTCCACCCCCTTACACCCTGTCCTGTCCTGGACGTCCTGGAGACCCTCACAGGCGTGTGGTCACACCTACACACCTTCCTCCAGGTCTGGTCCCATTTCGCCAAATGGCACCATCTACTCAATTGCTCAGGTCAAAAACAAGGACGCCTCTCTCCCCCTCATCAAGGTCAACCCATCCCTCCACGCCAGCCCTCTCCTCTGCCTCAAGGTAGGTGCCCTTCTCCTCGCCCCGCCACTACTGCAACCCTCAACTCCTCCCCTCATTCCAACCCGACTTCTACACTAACTGCCAGAACCACCTGCCTATAAATCAAGTCCATGCGCCCGGAAGCGTCTCTAGAGCATGATGGGAAAACCCAAAACCATAAAGGAAAAGGTTAAGGGACATAACCAAAGAAAGCCCCACGTTTTCTGCACTCCGAAAAACCAAGCATGACTAAGATTGAAAGGCAAATAGGAAACTAGAGGAAAATACGGAATACTCATGCTACACCAACAACTCTTCCAAATTAAGAAGAAAGATACAAACACTGTGACAGAAAACCTGGAAGACTCACACATGGCCAGGACACAAGAAAAGACTCCAACTTCATTAATAACTGGAGTGGTGCACTGAATCAAGCCAAAGCCATCTCATTGTGCCTGTTGGATTGGCAAAGATGAAAAGAAGTCAACCTCCATGTAGACAAGGAAATGGACATATGTGCTCTATATACGCTGGGTGGAAGTACAAAGTGATTCAATATTTTTAAAGACAATTTGGCAATGTATGTATCAAAATTTTAAAGGCCCTTACACCTTTGGACCCAACAATCCTCTTCTCAGTGAACATATGGGAGCTTTTTCTGGCAAAGTTGTAGGTGGGGACTGGTGTTTACTGACCCCTCCTGTGCACCTGGAACTGCACTTCTCTTTTCTTATGTGACCTCATGGCAGCCTATGAAGGAGGTGTTCGCACTTCACGGAAGAGAAAGTGAGGCTCACCGTCAGACTGCTGGTAAAAACACCCAGCAGCAGTTAATCCAGAAGGCTCTCAGCTCCCTTCTCCCAAACCCCTAGTCAGTTTTGGGGGTCACCGTAGAATCCAGAAGCTATTTTGACCTTGGCCCAGACCACGGCCACCCCTCCCCACATACCTGGAGTGGAGTGTGTGAGATGGCAAGGTCAATGGTAAAGGAAAACAGGGTCCAACCTTCAGTCACTGGTCTGAGCTCTGACAGCTGGTGCCAGACAAGGTGGAGCCACCCTTTGCTAAGCTAGTGAGTTGGCCCCTAAACTAGAGCAGGCTGTGACACCAGCTGTTTCTCCCAGCCCCCATCCCAGCACCCAAATCTGAGCCTTGGTCAAATAATAGCCTGGCTATATGGAAGTAGGAAGGAATAGCCCACCAGAGAGGTGGAACCCACTCTCCTTAGAGCAAAATGGGGAGGGAGGGAGGGAGGGAGACAGCTTACCAAACCAGCTGCCTCAAAGGAGAGAGCAAGGAGACGGGAGGGAGCTGTGCTCAAGTGCACCGGCCTTAGTGCCCAGCGAGCTGCTCCCCCACCAGCAAACACGCCAGCCGGTCAGCACCCCTGCATCAACACTCCTCCTCCTCACCCATCCTTCCCAGTGACCTTTAGGGCCTCCAGTCATAGGAGTGCTCCTGGTACTCAGGTCTCCATGGTGAGTGCACCTCCAGACCCAGAAGGAAGTCAGCGAAACCTGGCCAAACCCCCATGTCCCAGTTTGGGCCAATACCTTGGTCACTGGAGGGCACCCACCTACTGGGCATGTGTGGGGAACGTGGCAGGAACACAGTGGTGTCCTCCAAGCCAGTGACACCCAACAGGACCCCTCCCCCAAACCGTGCCAATTTGAACAAGATTGAAAGAGAAACCTTCGAACTATGAAAACAATGTTTACAATGCTCATGACCCACAGAGGCTCTTTGGAAGCTCAGGGCCTCCCATGATCCCTTTCTCCCCAAGGCCACCTCCTCTGTTTGACGGTCATGTAAACACTCTTGGTTACCCTAAGAGAAAGCCAGACAACTGGATTAAACAAAAACGGGGACATTTTAAGTGTAACAGAATGATAAATGGGCACTCTTTCTGCCGTGGCACTTTCTGCCTCGGTTTTATCCAGACTCCTAAGGCTAGTTTAGCCCACATGCAAACCCATCCCTGCAGGGCATGGCCCAGACTGGTTCTACAGCACAAGCACACTGCCCACCTGCAGCCTGAGAGAGGAGTGCAGAAACATCCTGGGGGGAGAGGCGAGTTGTCCCCCATGGCAGGGACGGGGGGCGGGGGGTGGGGGTGCTCCCCTCACCCTAAACCAAGTGAGAGGGACACTGTAAGAGTTTGGCATGGGAAAGCATGCGCATGACCATCTGACTCGTGCCTCGAGTCCACAGGCCTGCGGCAGAGAGCAGTGAGAAGCTGGCCACACTGGGAGCAAACAGCAAGCCCACGATGGGGCAGGGGAGGCAAGGACAGCAAGGTCACAGATCTCCTAGGAACCAGAGGGCAGCCTGGCTGGGGCGTGGGGGTGGGGGCCGTGCCAGAGGCCCAGAAGCCAATCAAGGAGTCCTAAGTGATCAGCTGGAGGAGAAGCATTACCTCTCTCCGGGCAGCTGAGTCAGTGGTGCCCAGGAACGGCAAATCTGAAGCAGCAGCAGCCAAAAGGGAGAAAAGATAGCAAAGAGGGAAAAAGACAGAGTGAGTTCTGGATGCCACAGAAGATGGCCTCTTACCCCTCACTTCTCCCTCAGCCCCAAGTGCACACTGCCGCGAGGCAGGCAAGTGGGGGGAGCAGGCCTGGGGGCCAATGAAGGCTCTCTTGAGCCCCCCCCCCCCCCCCAGGCCTCCCAGTCTGGTCTGGCTCTAGGATCCAGCCTTCTGATTATGACTGGACTGTCTGGAATGATGTGACTGTTAGGATGTGACTGTTAATTTGCATCCTCCACACACACAGGAGGCAACAACGGGGCCTTTTCATGCCTAACAGCAGACAGATGAGTTTTCAGTGTCGACTGGGAATAAAACTAGTCCACAGAGTAGGCTGGGAAGGACACTGGGGGGAAAGTAGGTTTCTTCTTACACCTGACGGAGTCCAGCTCATTTAATAAGTTGGTTACGTAAAGCCACAAGGTATCCCCCGAGTCCATGAGCAGGGACACAGCTGGGCCTCACCAGGGCCAAGAACCAGGAACGGCCTGGAAGGCCTTCAAGGGGCAAAGCAGCAGCTTTCTCCTCCTCTCCCTCTCCCTCTCCTCTTCCTGGCCTGTGGGTCTCTTTCTGTTTCTCATTGTGCGTCCATCTGCTCTTCCCAGCCCGGAATTCCTGAGCTCACATGTCCTTCTGTTCCGAGTGCCAGCAGACATACAAGCACCCCTCCATCCCAATGCAAACTCTGGCCCAAGGGTCCGCCTGGCCCTTGGTGGGTGGTGGTGGGGGGGGGGGGTGTCCTCCTCGGCACAGAGTGGGCGAAATAAACAGGGCTCTGGAGTTCAATACTGCGGGAGAGGTGGGGGAGTTCCCAGGTCCCCAGAAAGGAGGGGTCATGGGCTGGGTCTATACCTAAAAAGTGTCTAGATTATATCCCAGCTCGTGTTGGTCCCCATCCCTTCCAGGAACTGTATTTTGCGAGATGAATTCCGTCCTACTGCTGGTTAGAGTGTGTCCTACTCCCCAGCCCTCCACACTGACCCCAGCCCTATCCCAGAAAGCACATCCAACCTTCTAGGCCCACCTGGGTCACTAAACATGACACCTGGCGGTGCACAGACAGGGCTCTTCCTGCCCCTCCTGGATACGCTGAGCTTCTCAATAGTCTCTGTGGAGTAGTCTCGGGTCCCCACTGTGGGGGGTCTTCCTGGCAGCATTCTGCTCTGGATAACACTCATGCCAGCTACCATCTATGGGGCACCACGCATGTCTCTTTAAACTCTCACCACAACCCAGTGAGGTGGGTTCTATAATTACCCTCCTTTTGACACAACAGATATTGAGGTTCAGAGAAGTAAGCGACTTGCCCAGGAACATGCTGCCTGGGACACTCAGGATTTGAGACCCTCTGTCACTCATCATCACCCCTTTGTATGGCTAAGAATCTTGGCAGCATGGAGCCTTCTGCCCCAGGAGCGGGTACATGAGATCGCTGGCCAGCCTGGCTGTGCAGAAGCAGTTGGATGGACAGTAGGGCCCCAGATGTCAGAAAGCCAGCTCAGGGCTATTTGCCCAACTTATTTCAGAGCAGCGGGCAGGGCACAGAATAACAGAGGGCAGTGATGGAGAATATCCCACAGCTTCTTGGGGCTCCCACCCCTTTGCCAGGACTAAAGCTATTGGGCCCTGCCTCTCTCCCTTCCTCTTGTGGGACAAGAGAGACACTTGTCCTACAACCTACAGCCACAGCCCCACCCTCTGGCACTCATACTGTCCCACTGTGGCTGGTCTGGCTGTCACCTCGTGCACCAGTTCTACCTGGTATAAGTCCCAGTCCACATGCTCTGGTAACTGGGTCCCTGATGTGGTGGCTCATCTTCCATCTCCATGCCTTCAGACCTGGGGCTTGCTCACCTCTCCAAACCCAGAGTCAGGCCTAAGCCAGACACAGCCTGGTAGCTGCCACTTATGGACACAATGCCTTAGTACCAACCATCGCAAAGACATCCAAATGTCCTGTCTCTCCTGACCTGGGGCATCCTGGGCCAGCTCAGCCTACACCTGGGACCCAGACAGAGATAACCCCTTCCATCTGTGCAGCCTTCCCCAAGCACTTCCACACACGGCACCGCTGGGTGGCGGCCCATCTGGCGGTCCCACACCCGGCTGGTTGATGGTCCTGCTACATCTGGCTCCAAGGGCTGTTTGAGGGGTGCTCTCTTCACCCCTGCTTCAGCACAGGAGCCCTCCTGAAACTGAGGGACAGCTCACAATAGAAGAGAGCTCCTTGGGCAAGGTGGACAGGCCACGTTTGCCCTGACCCTTAGGGGAGCTGGGAATGGCCCAGAGCCTGGAAGAGTAGCTAATGTAGAGGGGATGGGATGAGAATTCCCTTCTGGGGCTCTGTGATGACAGAGGCTGATGCCCTAGTCCAGTGGTCGGCAAACTCATTAGTCAAATATCAACAGTACGATTGAAATTTCTTTTGAGAGCCAAATTTTTTAAACTTAAACTTCTTCTAATGTCACTTCTTCAAAATAGACTCGCCCAGGCCGTGGTATTTTGTGGAAGAGCCACACTCAAGGGGCCAAAGAGCCGCATGTGGCTCGCGAACCAGTTTGCCGACCACTGCCCTAGTCACCTAGACTTGGGGGAAAATATAGAAGAAGCATGAAGCCTCCTTGGAGCCCAGAATGCTGACCAAGCCCCAGGCAAGTGTGCCCGGGGAGGGACTTCTATCGGCCTTCTCTCGGCGGAAACAACAGCCAGCATCCTTTCCTCACTGTCAGAGCAGCGCAGGGCTGTGCCGGGACACGGAGAGGGATTAAGGACAGATATTCAGGACACAGAAGCAAGAGCAGGGGGCGGCTGAGCAGCTGGGCGAGAGGCCTGCAGGCCTGGCTGCCTAACCCTGGGCCCCGAGAGCCCAGGGAACATGTGTTTGGAGTAGAAAAGTAGCTTCTCTTCCAAGAGCACAAAATTGGTGGGGAGAGAAATGTGTATGAAAAAAAGATGCTCTCTTCACCTATCATTTTATTTATTATTTATTTATTGTTGTTTGTTTGTTTTGGGGGGGGGCATGTCAATTTGTTGTTCCACTTATTATTTATTATTCATTGATTGCTTTTTGTATGTGCCCTGACTGGGGATCAAACCTGCAGCCTTGGTGTATCGGGAAGATACTCTAACCAACTGAGCTACCCAGCTGGTGTGGGTCAGGGGTTGAGTGTCAACCTATAAACCAGGAGGTCAGGGTTTGATTCCAGGTCAGGGCATGTGCCCGAGTTGTGGGCTCCATCCCCACAACTCAGGCATGCTGGAGGTAGCTGATCGATGATTCTCTCTCATCATTGATGTTTCTATCTCTCTCTGCCTCCCCCTTCCTCTTTGAAATGAATAAAAAATAAATATTTTAAAAAATGGTTGGTAACATCTAGAGTTGGAGAGAGTGGAGAACACAGGCTTGCCCACACTGTGCCACTGGACATGTCACTGCAGCCCTTGCCGAGGGCATCCCAGCAGCAGCTATCAGAACAACGGCCCGAGTCGCCTTTGTCGCAGCCATTCCACTCCTAGCATCCAATGTTTCAGAAATACTCTGACAGGCAAGTGAAGACACGTGTATAAGGATCTTCCCCACTACACAATCAGTCAAAGGGAGAAAGTAGAAACCACCTAGCCGTGTATCAGCGGGGGCACAGCTAAACAAATGAGCTCGCACCCAGGCACTACCCAGTCACCCACGCATCTGTGGGAGCCCGGGGCCATTGGCAAGAATGAAGTTCTGTATTTGCTGCCACTGAGCATGGAAGACACTGTAAGTGGAACAAAAAGATGCAACAAAACAATACGTATAAAATGCCCATCCCCATTTTGGTTAAAAAGCACAGTATTATTCTCACACCCCTGTGCACATGTATGTGTACAAGTAGATTAAGAGATCTGGAAAAATTCACGCCAACTGTTAATAGTGGTTGCCTGTGAGAAGCAGGAGCACAAGAAGGGATTTTCGCTTTTTAGTTTATAGACTTCTTTTTAGTGTGAATGAGTTTTACAACAATCGTGTCAAATTTAAAAAGTGTTTAAGAGAATGAGTGGGTGCCGAATCCGCCCCACAGCACAGCCTTTCCTGTGGCCACATTCCCCCTAGGCAGGCATTCCTGGGCCTCTGCAGGTCTGGACAGTGCACTCCAAAGGCCAATAGCCACGTGACTAGGGAACTGCAGCCTTTCTGGGAGTGACTTTCAGGCCCCTCTCAGGCACCTTTCTCCTTAGAGAGGTGCAAGAATCCATCACCTCTCCAAGTGCAACTGCACCCTCTGCCCTACAGGATTTCCGCCCTCACAATGAGCGCCTCAGAGGGACCCAGCACTTCCTGCTGCCCTGCAGGTCAATCTTTCGGTCTTTTATGTGTTGAGGTTTACAGCCGATGCTGTCCTAATGCAGATGGGGCAGCAGAGTAGTAAATGTGGGGTGGTGATAAAGATTGTACAATGTACTAGTTATCCAATGCTGTGTGACAGATTACCCCCAAACTGAGCAGCTTACAGTAATAAACACTGATTATCTTGCAGTTTCTGTGGGTCAGGAATTTGCATGGATCTTAGCTAGATGTCTTTGGCTCAAGGTGTCTCAAGTGATGCAGTGAATCTACTGGCTGGGACTGCGTCTCATCCAGTCTCCACTTAGGTAGAGTCTGCTTCTAAGCTCGTCACAAGGTGGGTGGTAGGTCTCAATACCTGCCACTGGGCCTCTTCACAGGACTGCCAAGTGCTTGGCAGCTGGACTCCCCCTGGTTGTGTGATTCATGAAAGAGTAAGAGAGAGCAGACATCTGACACAGAAGGCACAGTCTTTTTATAACCCAGTCTTAGAAGCGACGTCCCATTACTTCTGTCATTCTGTTTGTTGGAAGCAAGTCAGTATGTTCTGCCCATGCTCAAGGGAAAGGGTTTACACAAGGACACAAATACCAGGGGCAGGGACCATAGGGGGCCATCTTACAAGCCATCTACCACACAAAACCTTTCATATTTTCGGGGCTGTCTTAACTCTCCCTCTCCGAAAACTGTGCAAGGAGACGTCCCAATGGCCCCAGGTTGGACCTGAGGATGGAGAAACTCACTAGTCCTTCCTCTGCCTAACCCTTTTCTTCATTAGGACTGGCTGATGACTCTGGGAGGGCCCTTGGACACCCACCTCAACCCCCTGTTCTACTCAGGAGGGTCTCTGGAGATATTCCCCTTCTCACCCACTCTCCTGATCGCCCAGAGGGAACATCTGGCCTGGCCTAAGCTTAGTGGTTGAGCACTGGGGTCAGACCTGGGTTTGAGCACGGGTCTGGTTTAGATTCTGCAGCTGTGAAATAAGTTAAAAAATAGTAGTACCTCCCTCAGAGGAAGGAGGGTTGGGAGGACTAAATGAGATGATGAAACTAAAATGCTCATCTTTCACATGATGAAAAAAATAAACATGAGTTGTTGCATTATTGTTATTATTAACTTCTAATTAGAAACCCAGAGACTGAAGGTCAAAGAGAGCAGTCACTCTGATGAGTATACAGATTCCTTCTAGGAAAACACACTTCCTCTTGCACGAAATGGGCTTATGCTCTCACCTCCTTTTGGGGGATCAGACAAAACTTCCTGACCCACAGAAAAGCTGACTGCAAGCCCTCCCTGTGCCCCAGAAGGGACAAATGTGACACAGTGCTCAGCTCTGGGCAGCAAAGCAAGCAGGAAACATCCCTCCCCACCGTGCTTTCCTCCCACACTGTTTCTCTCCATGGAGATGGAGGGACGGAGATAGTAAATGAAGGATGCATACGTTGAGGCTGGGTGGGACCCCAGCCAGAGCATGAGGTCTTGAGTTAAACTTGGTATCCGCCTGGCATATGACATTGGGTAAGTCATAAGTCAAATCATGGGTTTTTTTCATTCATAAAATGGGGATGTTAATAACATTCACTGACTTTTTGTAAAAATTGAGCAAGACTATGAAGTCCCAGCCTCAGAAGCAAGACTGAGAAATGTAAATTTTAAGGGAACAAATCCCGAGATTACAAAAGTAAAGCCAAGTTCTCTCCTGGTAGGAGACGTGCAGGGAACCTGCAGCTGACTGCTCTACAGAAGCATGGAAAGGTTTCCTTCACATGGGGCACGGGTGTCTGTGATGGTTCTGCTGACTGGGAGGCATGTTTGAGATGAGTCAGAGGCAGTGCTTTCCTGCTTGCTGGGCCCCAGAGGGGAGGATGCCTCGTTTCGGAGAAGGGGAAACTTGATCACAGGTTCTCCTGGGCTAGGGGACCAGGGCAACAAGCCGGCCCCTGCAGCCCGTGGCCATCGGGCAGGAGGAGAACAGGCAAGGCCCGTGGGGTCCAGGGCAGGCATTCTGCAATGCGGGCTTCAGCTTGTCTTTGTGGCACCGACAGCCCTTTCTCCAGCCATGAGCTGTGCTCCCCCAGCTAAGGGAGGAGGAGCCTGGCTCCACATGGTTCAGCGGGAGAGATTTGTCAGGAAAGGCAGGGTTGGGGCCCGGCAGTGGCTGAGGCGCCATGCAGCCACCAGGATGGATCTGTGGAACAAATGAGCATTCCCTGGGGATCCTTGGAAACACGTGGAGTGGGGAGCTGGGGCGGGGTGGGGCGGCTGGATTTACTGCATGAGGAATGGAATTTTTTCGGTTGGGCATTAAAGGAAAGGATTATCCTTAATGCTGGCAAACTTGGGGACAGCTGGATAATACTGTGGTAACCCTGACTTGGGAGCCATCAAACTTGATCCTGGGGCACTGGTGGCCCCACCAAAGGGGCAACAGCCACTCTGATGCACATCTGGGAAGTGGACGTGCTGGCAGCATCTGCTGGAGGCAGATCAAGAGCACCTGTGCTTGCCTTTCATCTCCGCTTTCAGGGGCTCACCGCTCAAATGCACACACCGATGCTCAAAGCCAAAGTACAGGCAAGTGCCATGTGTCTCCGTCAGCCATAGGGACCTGCTCCCTGACAGCTGTTTTATGTCTTTCCAAAGCTTTGCTCTAAAATGGACTGTTTTTAAAGGGCTTTCCCTCCCCCTAGCCATTTCTGAAATACAGTGGCACACCACAGCCTTTTGCATGGTCCCCCACCCAGTCCTCCCTCCTCCAGCCTGACCTCCTCAAAGCCATTCACATGCTGTAGGCAAAGTGACTGGTGTTAAATGCAAATCCAATCTGGTCATGCCCTGCTTTGTGGTTCCCAACTGCTCCTGCGGGGGTCGGAGCCTGAGCTCCCCACCCCAGTGTGTAGGCCCAGGAGATCTCACCCTCTTTCCACTCCAGCTGCTTCTCATGACACTCTCCCCTTCATTCTCTCCCCCCGCAGCCAGTTTTTCCAACAAACATGTTTTCCCCACTTGAGGGTTCTTGCACAAGCCACTGTCTTTGTCTGGCATGCTCACCTCTCACCCTTCACCCCGTTTATTCATCCTCTAGAGTTTCTCTCCAGAAAGCCCTCCCTGGTCCCCGAGACTGGGTCGGCCCCCCTTTATTTACTCCTTTGCCTTTCCCTTCATAGTGCTCAACTCACTTTTTGGTTTTGTGTTCACTGCCTGTAATCAGACCTGGGATGGGAGCTGCACCAGAGCAGAAACAGAGTCCGGGGAGTGCATCGCCTGACAGAGGCCTGCTGATCAGCTGGGGCCAGCGTGGAGACACCCCCTCCTTGCAGAGGGCCTGCAGGAGCCCTTCACTCACCCCACTGTTCTGAGGGCTTCGGGGCCTCAGTGTAAACACTTCTTTGGGACCAATGACCACTTCTCTTTTCAAGTCCTTTTAGAAATCTAATAGTTTGGGTCTGTTTATTTTATATCAGAAATGACTTGCCTTTATTTTTAATTTCAAAGTTCAACTTTGAAAATAAAGGCGTACACTTTAAAAAAAAGAATAGCTTAGGTTCTAGATATTTACTTCACATATTAGAAGTCTGAGTAAATTTACCAAGAATGTTTAAATGTTCTCTTACTATTCAGAATTGTCAGAATGCCTGATTTTTGTTCCTTGAGAGATCATAATTTTCCACACTGCATATACTTTTAGAATCAGCTCTAAATCTTTGAAAATGCATTACATTCCTCATTTTATTTAGCTATTTCCTGGAAGGAATTATAGGTAGTGAAAACCACTCTCTAAGTCAATAAAGCTATTTAGAAATAAATGGTGTAACCATCCTTCAAAGCTCTGCCTGCTTTTGTCATTATTTCAATCTGAACTAGGCATTTACAAGTTGCTATCAGATAAAATTAAGCTGCAAATAACCCATATGACTATTTCCCACCAGTATTTTTATACTTTGAAGTAATTAAAAAGAAAGTTTTTGATACAAAGAGAGTCTTATTTTTTAAATGTAGTTTTTCTCTTGGTGTTTTTTAAATTATATTTCATGAGGAACTCAATGTACCAAAGCTTTCGGTGCCGGAGATTTGCATTGAAAGGACTTGGAACACACACCCACACGGTGAGGGCTACTAGTCCTGTGTGAGGGCATCTTTCCACAGAGCAAGAGCTACATGGTGAAGAGTCCCAGGAGACCAGTTAGCACAGAGCATCCACAGAAGTTCAGGAGAATCATCCCAGTAAAACCCATACCAGCTGCGAGAGGCAAATAGCTGCTTAGGCGGCATTCAAGGCCTCAAGCCGTGGAGCTAAGCAGCTGGAAATACCAGGGACGACCCAAAGTCACTCCCCAAGCATAACTCCCTCTCCCCGTGGGGAAGTCCTACAGGGAGGACTCTGCCGGGGGAAAAACTGTTTCAGACAATTTTCTCCTATATCGCACTTTCCAGGAATTATGTAATGATTCCTCTTCCAGTAAACAAACTCATCCCCGAAACAGGTTGGGTTTTCGAGAGGAATCCAGTACTGAAACCACGACCTGCACTTGGGCAGCATCTGTCCAAGGCAATCAGACGTGCAGGCAGGGCTCTGAGGGCCCCACTGAGACTCAGAATGGGATCCTGCTTCACTCTTTTCAATGAAGCTGCAGCAGCTAGGACTCCTGTATATGTCAGGAGTCTTCTGAGGGATGGGAAATGCAGTGCAATTGGCCTAAGGCAGTGGTCGGCAAACCGTGGCTCATAGATTGTGAGCCACATGCGGCTCGCGAGCCGCGGTTTGCCGCTCTGTTGACTAATGAGTTTGCCGACCCCTGGCCTAAGGGGAGAGGGAGATTATTGTAAGGCTGAAGGGACTGCAGGAGGCAGGGAAGCTGGCTGGCTTAGAGGCAGAAGCAGGAGGCCTTGCAGGAGAATGGGGCCTATTCGGAATCTCTTGGGAAGCACCTGCCATGAAGCAGCAGCTGAGATGAGGTGATGGAGAGGCCTCAGGGCCGCACGGGCCACCTGTCCACTGCAAGTCTAACGAGAGCTTTCATGGTGCCGCACAGGACGCCTCTGGCCAGTGGCCTGAGGACGGGACTCATCTGTAGTGGGGGGACCTGGGGCATATATGCTTGGTCAGATGACAAGGGACATGGGTCAGAAAGGGGAGATGGTATTGGTCCAGTTTGTCCGTGGCTGAGACCATGGACTAATGCCCTCAGGAACCCCAGGCAGCACCGCTTTGTGGCCCAAGAACAGAGAGTACCACAGTTCATCTCACTTCATACAGCACCCGATGGAAGCCATCCACAGTCATAAATGGCAGAGGACGTACAGGTGGCAGCCCCAGGGAGGAGAGGAAAATAATGACCCGGACAAGAGAGGTGGCGAGTCAGTAAAGGGCAGTGCTAAAAGCTCAGGGCTTCAAGCCAGACCATCTGGGCAGAGTCCTGGCTCTGCCACTCTCCAGTATTTGACCCCAGGCAACCTCTCCGCGCCTGCCTATTCACTAGGCTACTATGAGCATTCACTGCAATAATGCATTAAAAAGCTTAGCGAAGTGCCAGGCACAGAGAAAGCAGACAGTCCATGGTAGCTCTCGTGTTTTCTCATGAGAGAGAAGAGGCCATCCCTAATGACCCTGGAGCACCGGCTAATGGGACCAGTGGACTGTGCTTAGGCTGTCCCCATCCCAATACCATCAATCTCATCTTTCAATTGATTAGCCTCCAGCAAAGTGGGAGTGAGCTTAGAGCTATGCAATCAACATGCTCTCCATCTCTGGATGTGAGAGGGGATCTGCCAGTCACCACGTAGAAAAATATCACAGTTTACAGCCAGCCATGAGAGGAGATGAGGAAAGGATGAGAAAACATGAAAAAGAAAGCATAGAATGATATTCAACCCAATAACATGGCTAAGACTAAACAAATGTGGGACTTTTACTCCCCTATTAAAAGGCCAGGTCTCGCATACGGGGTCCAACAAATGCTGTTTTCTAGGATCACTCCTAAGACAAAGCAATTTAAAATATTAAAATCCAAAATATAGTTAAAGATTATAAAATGAATGCAAAGGAAAAATAAAACATTTCACAGACTTAAATATTTCAAAGAAGTAAAAGCAAATAATAAATGTAACCAAGATCACTTTGTAGGGGACACTTTGAAATAAATCTACAACTTTACAAACTTCTATTTATTCAATAATGCAGGGCAAGAGAATTCCAACATATATTCCTGTCCTGAGACCAAGTGGTCAAAATTATTCATTTGAATATTATAATTGAGTAACTATATAATAGCAATTTGAGAAATTACACCCTCTTTTCCAGCACCCAGGAAACATTTACAAAAACTGATCTTATATTAATCCACAAGACAAATCTCAAACATTTTTAAAAACCTAGAAAGCATATATTTTACATATTCTAAACTAATGTAAAAAAGTTAGAGGAAAGACTATGTTTTTACAAACCAAAGCTATTCATAGCAGTATTGTGCATAATAGCCAAGAAGTGAAACCACCCCTATGTCCATCAAATGGATAAATAAAATGAGGTGTATCCATACAATAGAATATTGTTTGGGAATAAGAAGGAATGCAGTATGACCATGCTCCCACGTGGATGAACCTTTAAAACATAATGCTAAGGGAATAAAGGCAGTCACAAAAGACCACAAACTGTAGATTCAAATGCTATGAACTGTCTAGAATAAGCAAATCTATGGAGACAGAAAGTACATTAGTGGTTGCCTAGGGCTGAGGATGGGTAAGTGAAGAGTAGGGTGGCTAGAAAAAAAAAGAGAGTGACTATAATGGATATGGGGTTTCTCTTTGGGGCGATAAAAATGTCCTAGATTGTACTCATGGCTGCACAACTCTGTGAAAATACTAAAAACCATTGAACTGTACACCCTACATAGATGATACATGAATTACATCTCAGTAAGGCCACTTGAAAAAACCACACTCTTGAAAATTTAAAGAACACTGCCTTAAGTAATTTTTGGATAAAAGAAAAATTGAAACCATAATTACAGAACATTTAAACAATATCAGTGAGAATACTATACATTAAAACATGTAGAATATAACAAAAGCAGCAATTAGAAGAAAATGTATACCCTTTACTGTTTTCCAAATTAAAGTGGAAAGAACAGTATATATACAAATGAACCAATAATTCAACTGAGGCAAGTAATAGAAGAAAATAATTTAAGGAACAGGAGCAATGAGTTAAAAAAGACAAAAGCAGAAATTCCATATTTCATCAAATTTAGAATGTCATGTATTATAAGGTGAACCATTATTTTATGTATAAGAAAAACTGCTGTCAATTAAGCAATGTCACATGCTCTGTTACCATCAATGGAAAGATGCATCCCAATTTCAGAGGATTAGAATGGGGAGAGAAAGCACCTCTAAGCTGACGGAACACAGTGAATCAGAAAGCAGGATAATGTGACTGACAAATAAATACAAAGTCTCAGTCTCAGGAAAGACAACAGACATACCCCTGGCAAAGCAAGTTAAAGAAATAGGAAAGGAAAATGCACACTATTAGGAATACAAAGCAAATATAACCACGCAGAGGTTAAATTTTTTAAGAGAATACCATATAAAACTCTATGGTCAAAAAAATTAAATGAGGAAAATAATTCTATGCTATTCATTTTTAGAACTTGGATCAAATGGACAATTTTCTACTAAAATTAAATTTTCCAAATTGGCTTTAAGAAAATTAGAAAATCTAAATTAACAATGCTCATGGAAGAAATTTTGAAGTTGTCAAAAACATATGTCCAACAAACTGCATTAGATCCCTGAAAATATTAGAGGTCACTTCTATAAAACCTATTTTCCCTTGTTTTTAGATCATAAAAAGATAGAAATATTTTTTTCATAAAATTAGAGTTAATCGGGTTGAATCACAGTATAAAAATATAGGTAATAATATTACATGTTCACAATAGTATAAACATATATTTTTTAAATGCACCCAAATAAACCAAACGATGTGAAGCAAAACAAGATTATCTGTAGGTGGGATAACAGATTATAGTAAATTTCTTCCTAATTTTTTACAATAAATGTGTATTATGTTCTAATCAGAAGAATCAATAACCATTATTTTAGTTTTGTTAGTACAAAGCCCTGGCTGGTGTGGCTAGATGGTTAGAGCGTCACCCCATGCACCGGAAGGCTGCCAGTTCAACTCCGGATCAGACCGCATACCTAGGTTGCTGGTTCAATCTCCTGTCGGGATGCATAGCGGAGGCAACCCATCGATGTTCCTCTCTCACATCAATGTTTCTCTCTCTCTTTCTCCCTTCCTCTCTCTCTAAAATCAATTAAAAAAAATAAAATCAATAACACATCCTCGGGTTAGGATTTATACACACACACACACACACACACACACACACACACACACACACACATTAATAATGTCCAGAGAACCAAAACAGAGGCGTTTGGGCCTGAGTTCCCTCAGTTTGGGAGGATGTGGATGAACCAGTAAGAGTCTTGTGACCTTTCTGGGCTGCAGGTTGGGGAGGCTTGGGATTCACAGGTCACTTGTGTGAGAAGCAGAATATCCCTTGTGTCAAGGCCTTCATCAAGGTTCCCATCCTTGGGAAGTATCATCAACCTATTTCGATCCAAGGAGCCAACCAATTAATTACCTCTTTATCCATGGCCCATGCTGCTTCCTGGAAAATTCTCAACTAGAAACTACAAAACATCTTATTTGGTACTGAGCAGGTTTCTTAATAAATAATAACTGATTGGGACTCCTACCTAGGTAGGGAATACTGGGAACCATCTTCAGGCTTCGGATGTATTCCCGAGTCCGCTTGTAATTATCTTCTTTAGACATCAGGTAGTCCAATTTCTCAAAGGTGGTCTTGTCTTTTCGATTCAAAAGCTGGAGTGAGAAGAACACATAGGTATGAGAAAGAAGAGAAATAAAGCGGAAGAAGCTAAAGAGAAAGAACAACTGTGGGCAAAGATTAAAAGGAAACATCCGAACGGCGTGTCTGTGCTGTGCTGAATCCTGAGCACAACTAAAGGGTTTAGAGGCAGCTTCGTGCCGAGATGGGACGTTCCATGGCCTCGGTCTATCATTTTTCGTAGACTCTCACACTTGGAAGACAGCCTCTGAAGCTACCTGGTCCACTGTTCTACATGATGCCAGAGCCCCTTGCACAGCACCTGCCTCCATGATGGACAGACCCTACAACAGCAAGGAGCCCAGAGTGTAAAGCAAATTGTTCCATGTCCCAGAGTAATGCACAGCTACTGGCTCTCTCCTCAACATCTCTGCCATTGCTGAAGGCCCCAGGAAATTTCACACGATTCACCTGTGTGTGCTGTGCCACAGCCAGGCCGTCTCTCCAGATCTCCTATAGTCTATGTCTGTGTCATATTTACACTGGTTATGGTATTTTAATTAAAAGAAGCCAAGCTTTTTATCCATATGCAGTCATCTAAGTGATGACTTAGTTGAGAAAATACAGGAGAAACAGGTATCCACAGCCCAGAGATTAGAGAAGCGAGATCCTTTATGACCGAGATCTCTGGTGTGTAAAGCTAGTCACCAGGGAAAGGGTGGTTCAATGTGCATAGGAGGCTTTTGGAACGAAAGCATGGAAACCTGGTCATCCTGCATGTCCCAGGTCAAGGACTAGTGCCAGGAAATGGCAATACGTCTACTTGAATAAAATGGCTTTGAGGAGAGGAGTCTGCACTGGGAAAACAGGCTTAAAAAGAGGATCTCAGTGAGGTCACTGGGAGAGGGCTGGCTTTGGCACAGCACATGGCTCACTCAGGTTTAGCTTCCAGGACCCTGTGCCTCTGGGATTTGCAATCAATGGCTGAGCCCAGGAGTATAATGGAAAGGGAACTTAGTCCTAGAGCGTCCTTGGTCAAGTTTGGTGTTGAGACCCCAATTATCTGTGCAAGGACCTGGACCAGCAGACCTGCCACATTCGTCAGACTGAGGTAGGCCAGTGGTCAATGCCTATCAAACAGCAGAGAGCAGTGGAACAGGACCAGGGGACACGCAGCACCAGGAAAAGCAGGCCTTTGGAACTGAAGCAATCCCTTTAGGTTTCTTCAGTACACGTGCAGGGCAGTTCCCAAGACCTAGGTCTGCAAATCCAAGACTCAGGCCATGTCTGGTACATCAGGGAGCCTGGGTTGCCATGGGCAGGCCCTACCCAATTTCCTGATCCTCAGCCTCTGGACCCACAGAGGACATAGCTGTGCGACGACCCAGCTGAGCCGTGACAGTGTAAGGACTTCAAGGAGGAGCAGTAAAAGAATAAGCTATAAAAGGAAGGTCCCGGTGCTGAACAAGTTAGAGAGTAAATAGCAAGTTGTTTTTTTCCTATTGAGAAATCCAGGACATGTCAGGGTGGGGATGCTACACAGATGCTAGGGACAGCGGCTGCTTAGCTGGCTTGCTAATTTGAGCCTGTAATTCATCACATTAACAAATGGACAGGAAATAACACCATCCCCCATTTGCTATTTGTAAAGCACCATAATATACAACTCATCTGGTCTTCACAAAGCCAAGTGACAAAGATGGGGCCAAGACTACAGCCTCTACTTCGGGTTCATAATCACGGTCTGAGTATCCTTGGGGAACTCAGTTCTCAGAGGAGAGAGATGCCTATTATAGCAACATGTTGAATAAATAGAGACCAAGAACCCAGACAAATAATAAGTAAATTATGGGTGAGAGAGAGGAGAGAGGCACTTGGAATAAACATTTAAGGATGAGAAATTCACTAAATGAACAATATACACCCAGATCAGAACGAGGCACTCTAGTTATGAACTGCCCCATTGTAAAGTTTGGCAGGCCCCTCATCCTCTTGATGAGGAGGTCATCTCTTTATTAATGCAACTTAGAACCCTCACTTCACTTCAGCTGACCCATGCTGATGCCCAATGCCCATACCACTGGCTCTCTGGACCCAGCTGGGAAATTGCCCATATCCCATTCCACATTTATCCGATCTGCCCAGCCTGTCGAGTACCTCTATGCATGGCACCACAGAGGTGAAAAGCATGGCATCTGTGTCCTGACATGGATATGACCAGGCCAATATGAGCTTAGAGCCCTGGAGGATGTCCCTGAAAATCGCTCTACAGGTTTCTCAAGTCAATAACTGGGGTTCTCTGGTAGGGTGGGACAACCAAGGCAGTCACATTTGCATACTTCCTAAATTGAAAGCCGAGTTCTTCCAGTGCACACCTCCCCCTGTGGATCTTGCCTCTATACACATACTCTCCACCACCTCCCACCCCCCACACTCACACTCACACTCACACTCACACACATTCAGAAGGGCTGGATCTGTTTAGCTTCACTCATCTGCTCTATCCTGTGCCCACAAATGAAAGTCAGGGTCGCATCAGACTTCTGAATAATAATGCATAGGATGATAGAAGACATGGAAAAGCTCAGAACATCTATTTCCCAATCATGTATTTGAAAACTACTTAAGAACTTCCTCTAGCAAAATAAAGGAATGAACCAACTACAGGAAGACACGGGATATAGGAAACAGTGGGTCCAATCCAGGAGCAGTAGAGGGATTTGCTGGGATGACAGATGAACGGCAGGCCTTAAGAATGACTGGTCCACATCTGGGAGATGTGTCCAGAGAAAGAGAAGGTGCCATAGAAACCTGATAGGCCCTGACTGGTTTGGCTCAGTAGATAGAGCCTCGGCCTGTGGACTGAAGGGTCCCGGGTTCAGTTCTTGTCAAGGGCATGTACCTTGGTTGCGGGCACATCCCCAGAAAGGGGGTATGCAGGAGGCAGCTGATCTATGTTTCTGACTCTCTCTCTCTCTCTCTCTCTCTCTGTAAAAAATCAGTAAAATATATTAAAAAAAACAAAACCTGATAGGACCACACATTTGTTGGAAAAAGATATATTTATTATATATCATAAAAATAAATTAAAAATTTTTAAACATATATTAAAATCTATTAAATACTATATAATATTTAAAATGTAATATTAAAATCTATAATTATAATATAATATATTATATATAAAATATTATATATACATACACAGTTGACCCTTGGACAATGCAGGCTTGAACTTCGCAGGTCAATTGAACCGGGTGGGTCAATTTTTTAAAATCTGCGTATACATGGCCTGTCCGATTCAAACCTGCATTGTTCAAGAGTCGTGTGTGTGTGTGTGTGTGTGTGTGTGTGTGTGTGTGTGTGTGTGTTATGTGTGTATTATATCCGGTAGATAGAAGGAAGCTAGGGTAAGAGGTTTTTTAAAGGGAGTTAGAATTCTAGGGAAACAAAGAAGTATTCCAGAAAGGACATGTCCTTAATAGTTTACTACTTGACTACAGAGAACCCTATCTACACATCCCTAATAATTAAAACACGAAATACTCACTTAACAAGTGATTTAACTGTCGTAACATGAGTGTGAAGGATGAGGGAAGATGAGGAAAACTAAACCAGCATCTATCATACAAAGAAGTCACCCAGTACTGTCAAAAGTAAATGGATCAAGAAACTACAGCAAAAGCACACTGTGAGGATGTGGCAGAAACTACCAGCAGAACCAGCTCTGGGGAATGAATGGAGTATGGAGAGATGGGTGTTCATTGTTTCACTAAGCCTCTCACTACTTAGTGGTTTTTAAAATTAATGTGCATGTATTATGCCAAAAAATTATTTTAAGATTTAATTTTTTAAATATAGTTTGTTCATCCAAAAATTAACAGCATTTACCTATACATGTTCTAAAGTTTTATTACAAGTACAGCCATAAACTAAAAACCCCATATGAATTGAGGGTCCTTTAGATTTTAGAATTTATAGGAAGCCCCTGGAAGAAACCATTAGGTATATGTGCAAGAAAATAAATTATTTGCCTACCTGAGTCAAAGAGGTACTAAAAGCATTCATGTTCAGGAAAAGAGGTAAGGAAATAAGCTTGAGGGGACGTTCACTAAATACAACAGGCCACCTCACTTGTAGTAAAGTTTAGAAGTCGTGGGGCGCCTCTGAGATGTTCTTCCATAATATTCATTGTGATTGCAATTAATTGCATGGCTCCATCTGTATCCAGCCCATGAGGCAGTGGCTGTGCATATTCCCTCTACTATTCCTGCAGCTGCTATGGTTCCCGACACAGAGGAAATGCTGCCTGAGTATTTGTTGAGTAAAAGGAGGAAACTAACAATGATAACTTAAAAATCCAATTCCTTGAAAAACACTCCAATAATTCTTGGGTAAAAGGGGAGAAAGCCATGATTATGGACTATTTAAAAACCACAAATAATGAAAACACTCTATGTTAAACTATGGGAAGAGCCCAAAACTATACTGAGAGAAAACACATCGTTTTAAACTTTTATAATTAAACAACTAAGACTATAAATCAACTAAACATTCAATTCAAGAAACTAGAAAGTGGGGGTAAGAAATTGATTAATAGATAAAATCAGAAATTGGTATGTAAAAAAACTAAATACCAAATCTATGGAAATGACAGCTAAACCCAAGAACTAATTTATATAAAATATCAATAGAACAGGTAAAACCTCTACAAATAAGGCAAAAAGCAGAAATAAAGAACATCAGAATTGAGAAAGGGGCTAGAACCACATATGCAAAGTGAACTAAAATTACAAGGTAAAAATCAACTCTTGCATATTAATTTTAAATAAATTTCATGGTGCTAAGTGTCAGCTGCAAGGGACTACAGGGACTCATAAACCACAGGAGTCGAAAGCCAGGAAGACCACAAACCTTGATCAAATACCTGAAGAAGTGTTGCTTTTGGAAATTTCCTCTACCAGACTCCGAGAGCCTGTATGTGGCACTTGTATTTGACTAATAATGAAAACCCCCCTCTTCTGGTAAATAGTTCAAATGTGGAAACTGTCTCCATGGAGGAACAAATAAAAGTCCCTCCAAATCCTCTTTATGAGGACTTTGGTATCTTGTCCCATTGCCTTGAGAGAATATTTCTTGATACGTGGAAATGTTTTTCAACGAAGAGCCTGCTGCTTCAAATATGTAAAACTGGCTCAACATCCTACTTTAATTCCAGTGTCTACTGTTGGTATGGAAAGAATTTTTAGTGCTGTGGCTAATCTATGGACCAATGGATTCCACAGACTGAGTGTGGAATAAATAAGGAATGAAACTAGGGCATTTTTAAAAGGCAATTTTCACCTCTTTAGATACAAATTATCAGTTTCTGAAAAATAAGCCACAAAGTCATATATCTAATATAAAATATTACATGCAATGGAGATTGCCATAAATAAGAAAAATTGTGGCTTTGACATTTAGTAGGCATCCCGGTCATCTGTCTGTATGTGTCTTTGACTAAGGCTATTTAAACTCTGTACAGATAAAAGTTAACTTGCCAGAAAATGTTCCACTGCAAGCAACTCCTGTCCACAGAAAGGCAAACTGTGTCATGGAATGCCTGGTTATCACCCTGGGAATACTAACAGTTTTGTGTCCATTTAAAAAAGTATTTCAACATTCCTTACCTAACTATAAGCACTCTGGGTTCTCCTTGATACAGTTGTAATATCTTACTAGTTCTCTCACTAATTAATGAGTTAAATCTTAGACGAGTATTCGTTTTGTATTTGTATAAGTGCTGATTTTACCTTTAAAAAAATACCCTGTAACAGTTTACATGTACACCCACATATACACACAAACATACATTCACATGCATATATATGCACAGAATGTATAATCTTGTATGACAATTAGGTGTTTCCAACAAAAATTGCTCATTTTTTAAAATTCCCCTCACGGCGACCCCAAGAGTAGAGCCAGGAGGTTGAGATTGGTCCCTGAAGAGAAGTTTGCCATTTAGAATGACTATGTGCCAGGTGTCATTCTAAACATGTTGTGTGTTGTTTTTTCATATGTTTACTCATTTAATCTTTACCATAAGAGGTAGGTCTAAGGCTGAGCCAAGATGTATGCTTCAAGAGTCCACACAGCCCCTCATTTCTTGACTTGGGGTCCCAAGACAATTCAGGGATTCGGGTCATGTGTCCTCAGAGCCCATAGACACCTGACATACAGGCCAGCATGAAAGCTTCTCCAAGGTGACTTTTTCCTTTCATGCTCCCTTGGGGACTTCCCAGATGAACAGATATTTTCTGACAGGTGACACGGATGGCTCTCTGATTCCTATGGGAGCTAAATTCCATGGAGGCTGCAGTCTGGCCTCTCCTCCCTGTGCAGGCATTAGACCTTGCACCCCCAGCAAGGGCCTTGGCCATTTCACATAACTGCTAACTGTGCCGACTCTGAGAGCATCTTTATTTCTAGCACATAATGACTTCCCTTCCTTAGCTCTGGCTCAGCATTGCTTCCTGGTTTTTATTTAGTTGTATTTTTCCCAGCGTGTGTTGTGTGTTTGGAACAGGCAATTGGGAGGCTGAAACTTATTCCTTATCAGCTCAGTCTGCCATATTGCCTCGAAGTCCAAAACAGTCTGCTTAAGAGAGGCTTCTGGCACCCACTGTCACTTCCTGGAAACCAAAGTTGGATTTCAGACATGCCAAGTTGTGAGCTGTCAAAGGAACATGTGAGCAGAGGGCTCTGTGAGGCAGGCGTGGGAATGCGGGCCCAGGGCTCCGGAGAGAGGCTGGGGAGAGGGAGGAGGCAGCCACCGCTGGGGCACAGAGGTGATGGTTGAAGCTCTCCAAGCCGGTGACATCCCCAAGGGATGGGAAATGGATTGGGGAGGGTGGGAACTGGGGTCAGAGCCTCCAGAACACTTACATCTAGGGGGAGGGAGGAACAAAAGCAGGCAGGGAGGAGCCCGCTGCCAGAAGGGCAGGAAGGAAACCAAGCCAAGCGAAGAGATTTTTCAAGAAGAGGGTGATGAACAGTGTCCAATGTTGTGACGATGTCAAGAGAGATGAGGGTGGCGAAGTCAGCAGAATCCATGGTTGGGAGCTCCTGAGAGGCAGTGCAGGCAGGGCCACTGAAGAATGTCTGGGAAAGGAGCAACTGGAGAGGGCAAGTGTCCTCTGCCTTCCATCTCCTCACCCCTCGCCATCTCACCTCCTAAGGCCTGGGAAAGCCTCACACAGGCAGCCCATGCCTGTCACCACCTTCTCAACATCAGAGCGGGGGCTACTGGGAAGCTTCCTGAATGAAAGACCCTAAAATCTGAAATACAAACACTCCTGCCTTCTTAGGATATTTGCAAAGTAGCCATTCCCAGAACTGCAGCTCCATGACCCTGCGCCCCCAGATGGCTGGGAGTGAGAGCCCCGTTCGCAGAAGTTCCCTTTCCAGGTCACCACCCTGCAGACCAGGCCTCCTGGCCCATCAGCGGAGATGTCCTACCAGCCAGAAACCTCAGTTTTCACTTTGCTGCTGCAGATGAGTAAAAATCTCTGGATCAATTCAGTAGGAAAGAGTGAATCATAATAGGAACGTGCACAGAGCAAGCTGTGTGTGTGTGTGTGCGTGTGTGTGCATGTGCGTGTGTGTGCGTGCGTGTGTATGTGTGTGATGCGTAGCACATGATCCTAATTACTATAAGGAGTGACTCACCCCTTCTCCAGGAATCCCATACCCCCAGGTCACTCATGAATAAGTCAGTCTCCTCTTGGGACCAAGTTTCACCATTTTCCCAGTTGCTCAAGTGCAAAACCTAGGAAGCATCCTTCATTCCTTTCTTTTCCTCATCTCCAACATCCCATCCATCACAAGTCTTGCCAACACTGTCTTCAGAATGCCTCCCCTATCAGTCTCCTGTTCTCCATGTCCACTGCCACTTCCTCCTCCCGGCCAGCATTGCCTCTCTCCTGGATTCTGCCCTAACCTCCTAAGGAGGCCCCATTCCCACTGTGGGCCCCTTCCAGAGTCCCCCACTCAATTTGTTTACCACACAGTAGCAACAGTAATTAAAAAACAAAAGCAACTGTGAACCAGATCATGTCGGTCTGTTTAAAACCCTTTTCTATACTTAGAATACAACCTAGCTCCTCTGCCGGGCCCGGGCCCTTCCTGACTGGTCCCGCTTCCCATCCACGGCATCCTGAGCAATCTCCTCCTGGCCCACTGTGCTCTTGCCCAGTGGCCTTTGCATTTCTTCCCGCTGTGGGCCTTTGCACTGGCTGAGCCTTCTGCCTAAAATGCGCGTGCCCTCATCTTGGCACCGCCGGCTCCTCTTGTTACTCAGGGGTCAGGCAGGCCTTCCCTGAACACCCGGTCGTTTCTATCACATCCTCCTGTTTCAGTCTTCTGATCATTTTGTTCCCATCTGACAGTTCTTTGCTCATTACTTCATGCATTCAACAAACATCGATCACTTCTTGTGCCAGGCAGACTAGGCATGTGTTTATTCTCCCTCAATAACATGTCTGTCTCCTCTGAATAACATTAAAAAAAAAAAAAAAAAGCTCATGAAGACAGGGGCCTTGAGCAGAGCCTTAGGGCCTGGCATGGAGGAGGCATTCAATAAATATTTGATATGCAGAATGAATAAGTACAAACTGTAATGTGTACTCAGGAAATATGAATTGGCTGATACAACTTCTAAGGTCTCATGGCTTTGAGGCAGCCAATATTCCAAAGTGGCCCTAGTACTGGGATAAATCAGACCCTGTCTGTATTTTTCCAGGCCAGCAAAGGTGATTCTTCCCTGTTTCTGCATCTAGTCAGCACTTATTAAGTGCCTACTATGTGCAGGCCTGTGCCTGGTGCCAATCTCAACCCTGTCCCACCTCACTCAGCTGTTGGCACTCAGCAGCCATTAGGGGCCAGCCAAAAGGTTACCCTGTCCTATAGCTAATAACCAACTGGTCCTCACTGGCGGTCACCCCTGGTGCAACCAGGTGGCAGGTCTCCCCCACACCTGTAGCTCACTTCTGCCTATTTCCCAGATACCCAGGGTTTCAGAGCAACGCCAGGGAGCCAGGCTGCCCTGTCCCCAGGGCAGGAAACCAGCCTCCCTTCTCCAGACCCATTTCCCAACAGCAAGAGGGCCTGTCTCTCCAGGCCCTGCGCTCACCCTGATTCCAACACCAGGTTCCGTCACTGCCAGCTCATCTGGCACGCTGGCCAAGAACATGGGCTAGGAGGCCCAGCAAGGCAAGGCTCTGCACCCGCTGGCTCTGTGATCTTGGACAGGTCACTGTGCCTCTTGGACCTCAGTTTCCTTTTCTGATAAATGAAGACTATAAAGACTTCAGCAGTGCCCTGGTGTCCCTGCTTCTCCCTGCTCTTGGGCCAGAGGTCTCACCAGGACCAGATCAAGGGGCATGTGGGGGAGGGCTATATTTCTATGGCTAATCTTATTATCAGAAATTAGGAGCAAGAGAAGAATTCAATTCAGCACAATGAACATATACAATTCAAACAACAAGTGCATACTCAGCCAGGCACCTGGGATACAGGGGAAAATCAGGTCTCATCATGAAGGCAGGCAGTCAGAGAAGAGGCAGGCCTGTGAACAAAACTACAGAGCAGATGTGCCACGTGCTGTGTAAGGACAGGCATGGAGAGTGTCAGGGGTACAATACAGTCTCGGTTCCTCTGGGCTGGGTGATCAGGATGAAGGGAAAAGGTGATGGGTTTGGCCTTCTCCATTTCCCAAATGATCTGTGCACACCAGTGTCCTTGGACTAGCAGGACAGGTGGGTGAGTGGTGGCTTGTGAGACTCCCGACAGCCTTCACAATCATAACTGAGAGCCACAATACCGCCGATGGTAATGTCTATGCACTGTGAGATTCATCGTTCACTCCTCTGAGTCCACACATAGCTCCCAGCAGTCCAAGAAACAATAACAGCATCTACATGGTGGAAAATTCATTTCAAAAAGACTCTCCAAGCAACTTTTGAAAAAAGCCTCAAGCTCAGATGGAGTTAGGGAATCACAGGGCTGACAGCTACTGCATAAACCAGCGGCTTCCAAACTTGCTTTCCACCTCCAAAGCCATTACTCTTCTGAAATTCACCCAGAAGCCGGTACACAAAACTGACACAAACAGAGCTGCTCTGCTAGAAATAGTGCCCCACTGTCTGCTTGGCACCCTCCCTCTTCTCCCCCAGCCCCTGGCACCCTCACCCCGGCAGCTCCAAGGAACCTCTGGGGCTCCAAAAGCAGTGATGGAAAACCGCTCACCTAGGCCAACCTCTCTGAGTAGATATGGGAAACGAGTCCCACAGGAGTCACGCTCTGCACTGCGCCTGAACACAAACCCGGGTTTCTGAGTCTGAGCTAACACTCCTCACCCGACTCTGCTAGAGCTAGACCTATGGAAAATTGCACTTTAAAGCAACAAGGCTCAAATCTGATCACCTACACATAATCCCTAAAAACCCTGGAACTAGCCAAGTGTGAAACAGAACCCAGCCCCACAGGCTGGCAGGGAGAAGGTCGGAAATGAGTTGCAGAAGCACAGCTGACAATTCCATAGCGTTTCCTTCAGTTCCGTGGGACATAAACAGGTCTTGAAAGGCTTGGGCTGCATGGCTGTGAGACCCTGGACCAGGCAGCCAGGAGGTGAATGCTAACGAGCTCTGAAAATAGCTATTACTTTCCCCGTGTCAGGCACCGTGCCAAGCTAAGGAGGATAAAGAGGTCTGAGATATTTTTATAGCAGAAAAACTTTCCTACAGACTCAATTATATAACTATCAGACTCCACCTCTGGGCTGAAATTATCCATGGCCTTCAGGAAAAAAAGCAGTTTTCCCTACAGGAGGGTCACAGGTTTCTCCAGAGAAACTCCTAGCTATATGGCCAGCAACCCACAGCAGCTGCAAACCATCAGCCCAGAGACCTAGCCAAGCGCCGTTTGGCGCCTGCCAGAGACGAATACCAGCCAAGCGGAGGGCAGGAGTTGTGCCGCTGACCTGGCCGTCACACTGGACATGGTAGGGTAGAGGAAGGTCTCCTCTATGGGGCCTCCAAACTCATCCACGTCGGTGTCCTCCCAACTTCCCGAGGCCCCTGAAGGAGAGAAGGTGCCCAGGGAGCAGTGCCTGAGCCCCCAGTCGTCCTCTGTTGTTGGCACAGGGCGCACAGGCAGGGAAAGCCTCTGGGGCTGAAGGAATGAAGAGCTTCAGCGCTGAAGTGACAGCCAAAATCAAAGGAACAGACTCAGGAAGATTCACTTACAGCCCAGGTCTTTGTCAGCCTGAAGATGGGTGCGCTTTGTAATGCCGACACCACAGACATGAGAGAGTGAAGGTTGTTGAGTTCTAGGAGTTTCTGGTGGAGGGGGGGGAAAAAGATATGGAATAGATTATTTTGCTGCTATAAACAACAGAACAAAAACACGCTCAAGTGTTACCAAATGTTGTCATATTTGTGAAATTCAATTGCACTTAAAAATATCTCATGTAGAAAATGTAGTTCTAGGAAGTTCATAGAAACCATATGCTCTTTTCCTTTCAAATTGCCACAAGGTGAGTTTGCAGCTACAACATTTGCAAAATTTCATAAGCTGACTAGTCTGGCTGCTGGACAGAAATGTGGCTTGGGAAAAGGTTTGATAATGCCCTTTATGTTCTTTTTTTTTTTAAGACAAATCTGAACAGTCCCAGCAGGCTTTTGGCTTTTGTGCACTGAAACCACAGCTGGCCAACAACGTCAGCGTGGGGGTCTTCGGTGACCACCTGGACACTGAATGGGGGGCTAAGGAAAGGCGCGATCAGTCTGCATAACCCCCCTCGGCCAGCAGGACGGAGCTCCAGCTTTCCGGCCACCTGACCATGCTCCTCTAAACCAGACCCCAAATTAGTGAGAACATTTGGATTCAATTCAGACTCAGACAAGTTCCTTGCCATGGAGGGCAACAGAAGGAGACACAGTCAAGAGTAAGTGCAGAAAAATGTAATGGCTCTGGTCCTGGTTTTAAGCGAGGGAAGCCTGCTAACAGGACTGGGGTCCCAGTCTCATTCTTGGGAGTCCATGAAGCCTAGGTTAGCAGCAGGCTCTCCGGAGCGCACCCCTCCGCCCCCCAGGCACCCACTCATTGTGTGTCCTTGGCACAGGTCACCACTGTGAGCATTACTCCTGAGCCTTGGCATCCACATAGTTAAAACGAGGAAGGAAGTCACGGCCCCTCTGCTACCTGGGACGGTGCATGGAAACTGCCTAGACCAGGGCCTGACGCCAGGGTCAGCACTCACGGTGATGTGGGTTGCTTATTCTTTGTCAGGAAGACTTGTCCCCCCATACCCACCGTCACTCATCTTGGGTACTTCCAAGCTCAGGTGCTACTGCCTCTCTTATGCCTTTCCTGATCATGTTCCCAAGTCTGGGGACGCCACCGTCTGACCTCCCAACAGTCTGTGCCTCTCCTTAGCACCCTGGACTGTGCTCCCTGAGGGCCGGGGCAAAGTCGTGCCTGCCATCACGTCCCCAGTACCTAGCTCAGCACCCAGTAGGGCCTAGTGAAATGGACAAATAAATGAAAAGCCCTCATGCCTAGTCGTCATGGCTTTGATCCTACTTGGAGATTTCTCCCTTACCACACTGTGCATACTTCGCTTCATACATCTTGTAACGTTCTCTAATTGTTTCCTGCTGTGGAATAACAGATTCGCTGTGCGAACAGAATTTCGTCGTATGTAACTGAATTACTATACATGTCACAGAATTTCTTTAGAGCTGAAGGTGCTCTGGGACAACAGTCGCCAAGCTTTTGGACCTCACAGACCACCAGTGGTCCGCAGACCACCGGTTGGTGACCGCTGCTCTGGGAGATGACCCAGTCCACCCCTTTCCTTGAATGGATGGGAAACTGAGGCCCAGAGGAGGAGGGGCCTGCACAAGCACATTCCCAAGGCACCATGCAGCGTGGCGGTCCACCATCAGGAGATGGCAGAGGTTAAAAGGGATCCCTTTAGGTCCCTTGGGTGGGAACCATAAACACATTTCCAAACGGAAAGCACCAGGTGGGCTGGAACATAATCGCACTTTCTCACGAGGCCCAGCACGAACTCGCTAACAGCAAGTATCACGAAGCCCAGCCTGGTCCAAGTACTTCAGACGCACAGGTCATAACAGTGCCCCTAACACACATAATTCATGGATGGATGCCCTTAACCTTCCGGAGGGAGGGCAGGAGAGCAGCTCCCCAGAAGGCATGCTCCACGGACTCGGTGGGCCTTGGGCATGGACACTCACCTCGCTAGCCTCCCCTTCATCCTCTGGGAATGGGATAGTAATCATGTGACATCGACTATGTTCATTTCCCTAAAGCTCCTGGTGTGGGACCTGGCTGCTGAGGAGCCTCGGTCAAGGTTAGCTGGCCTAAGGTGGAGTGGGGAGACGACAGGCGCACACGAAGCAAGGAGTGGACCAGGCAGAACAGTGTTCCGCCGGGTCAGGCAAGCTGGAGGCCGGGAGAAGTGTGTGGGGAGGAGGTGGCAGGGCTGTGTAAGTGATGCGAGTCGTTCAGAAAGGCCCCTGGGACCACAGCAGGGCTGAAAGAGATGAGGGAAGAGGAGGGGGGGTGGGAAAGGGGGATGCAGACATGAGCCGGTACCTAACTACTGACAAGGACAGAACCCGTCAGGCAGGAGTTGGGAGTGAGAGCAATAGGGTCATCCGGCCCAGGACTTAGCCAGGATGGGTGGGGGAGCTTTGCTGAATGGGGACAAAACCACAGGATGTGATGGCATCACAAAAATCAGTGCTGAGTAAACTCACCAACCCCGTCGCGGCTAAATCTGAAGGAGGAGGCGGGTGGACTCCAGGGGTGGTGTGAAAGGCCAGAGAGAATAGCTGGCTGCCAAAGTCACAGGGTGGAGGAGCATGCTGCCAACGTGGTGGGGGCAGGGGAGAGGCTGGGAGCCAAGTGGGCATCCAGGTCAGTCTCCCAGCTGCCTCTGTCTGGGGGTGTCAGGTCACAGCCCCCTATCTGAACCCTGCCCAGACAGACCCAGAGCACAGCTGCTGCCAAATAATTGAGGAAACATTTTTTTAATATTTTTTTATGGATTTCAGAGAGGAAGGGAGAGGAAGAGACAGACAGAAATATCAATGATGACAGAGAATCCTTGATCGGCTGCCTTCTGCACACCCCACACTGGGGATCGAGCCTGAAACCCGGGCATGTGTCCTGACTGGAAATCGAACCCTAACCTTCTGGTTCATAGGTCGATGCTCAACCACTGAGCCACACCATCTGGGCAGGGAAACACATTTTTGAGACAAAGAAAGAAAGGAAAGGAAAGGGGATTTAAAAAATAAATAAAATAAAAAAAACAGCTTACCTTGGCTATTTTCACAAAATGGCTCAGGATTTCTGCCCTTATTTTTAAAGTCTGTGCTGTAAGAATTTCTCGTACAACCCAAAAGCTGACCTGTAGAGTCAAATACACAAACAGACAGACAGACACACACACCAGAAAAGTTGTTAAATGCTGGGCCACCCATGTCACCCCTGCCCACCACTTTTATTGGGATGTCCAAGAGGTTGGGAAACTGGGAAACCATTGCCCAGGGTTGTGTGAAGTCTCGGGTCCCTTAATGTCACCCAACCTGGCAAATAAGTCCCCTAATCTGAGCACCACCTCTCCAACACACAGTGGTGCTGAGCGGTCATTCTGTCATCCTCCAGGGAGTTAGCTATTGCACCTCCATGACAGGAGTCTCTCGGCAAGCGCTGCAGGGAATTCTGAGATGGGTCAGACAGGATTCCTACTCAGAAGGATCCCAGATGTGGGAGGCCATGGATGGATGGATGGATGGATGGATGGATAGATGGATGGATGGATGGACAAGTGGCCAAAGGGATATGCATACTGTCAGTACCACCCACGAGAGCCATATCCTCAGCCAGACCTAAGACAAGAATAATTTACCAATATTCACACAATTGTAACAAGTTTAATTTTCTAGGGTAGGGTTACCCAAATACTAACAAAAATGACACAGAAATATCTTTCAAAGTTCCATGAAGCAATGCACGTTAAGGACATGTTTTTGTGGAGACAGCAGAGGCCAAAGAGCATCCTGGTACTTCTGGTTCAGAACATCACTCATGCTTGACCTCTCACATAAATCAACATCCTCACGCCCCTGAGTCCTTTGGTGGGACCAAAAACGCCATCTCCCCAGGTGTAGTTGACTCGCATGACACCTCTGAGAACACAGAGGGGCTTCATGCCGAGAGCTCTGGGAAGTGGCCAGCTTTCTGGCTGAGGTTTCTCTGCTGCCATGGCTCTTTGAGGAGCACAGAGGCCAAGAGGGCAATGAAGCTCTACAGAGAGGGGTGGGGAGTAGGGACAGCGTGTGGGGTTCAAAGGAAGGCGGGGCATTGAAAACCACTAAATTCTACTAAGCAAAAATTAGTTAAGAATATTCTAGAGTTAACAAAGCACGTTTACTGCTGCAACCAAATGTATCCTCTTTACTGAAGTACTGGCCCTTTCCAACGAGAAAACAAGGAAAGAATAACCAAGAATCAAAACTCTGCTTTTCACATTAAGCAGGAATATTATAGAAAAGTTTTCTCTGCATAATTATCTGTGGTTGGTTCCAGGACATGCCCTGGTTTCCATAGAATCATTTTTTCCCAAGGAATTGCCTAAAATTAAGTTCAGACTCAAATGTTTACTAGCCAGTTATGGAAGGAAGATATTCTGGATACCAAGTGATATACCCATAAACCTGATATTTTAATACATGCACATTTTTATGCCACATAATCTCGTGTGATCGTTTATGTGTCCTGTATAATTTGATAGATTCCTGCATGCCAAAAAATCACACATATTTATAGAGCATGAGAGTGGACTGTGATCTGTAGCAAATGGCATGTGGAGGCAACTCTAGGTCAATTCAATCCAACAGATTTTCATGAAGCCCTTACTGTGCACAGGCTCCAGGCACTGCAAGTCCAGACCCTATCAGTGCTTTCCCGGTATGGAGGTGACCAGAGGAGGAGGCAGCTGGTGATGGGGGCCTGACCTGGAGTATGGGGGAGGTGATGATAGAAGAAGGCTTCTTGCAGGAGGCAGGTCTTGAAAGGTGGGTAGACTTTTAACAGGTAAAGGTAGGACTGAGGTATGGTGTATACACCAGGAGAGCTGAGTAGATCAACACGACTGCTGTGGGGTGGAGATAATGAGGGAGATTGATGCTAACAAGGGAAGTGAAAGCCAAATTGTAGGGGTCTGGAGAAACAAAGTGATAAGAAGGACCTAAGACAATTAATTACACACAGGAGAGTCCCAGAGGCTTCTGAGCAGAAGAATAACAGGCTAGATCCCTTTATAGGAACACCCAACAGGAAATTGGTGCAATGGTTAAGTGAGAGGTGGGAGGCCTGAGCTAGGGCCATGCTGAGGCAGATGAAGAGAAGGGGCAGGTAAGGGAGATATTACAAAGGTAGAATCAGCAATTCTAAATATTTTTAAAATATATTTTTATTGATTTCAGAGATGAAGGGAGAGGGAGAGAGAGATAGAAACATCAATGATGACAGAATCATTGATTGGCTGCTTCCTGCCCGCCCCCTACTGGGGATGGAGCCCACAACCCAGGCATGTTGTGGGCCCTTGACCTGAATCGAACCTGGGACCCTTCAGTCTGCAGGCTGACACTCTATCCACTGAGCCAAACCAACTAGCCAAAAATTAAACATTTTTAATTCTCTTTACTAACTACAAAATTTAAGACAAGCTTAATGTACAAAACAAGGGAAACACAGATAAGCACAAAAGATGAATCACTTGCAACATACAGACCACCAAGATAACCACTATGGTATGTGTCTGTTGAGTATTTCTTTCCATACAAAAGAGTATACGTTGTATGTTAATCATATCACAAGAATTTCTATTTAAGTGAATAAATATTCTTCTACAACTTACTTTTTAGCGGCTGCTAAATATTTCATCTCAGGGATGTAGCATCATTAGGTGATCCCCTATTGTTGGGTACGTTATTTCTAATTCTTTTGTTGTGAAAAAGAATGTTGTGGTGCCCTGGCCAGTGCTGCTAAATGGTTAGAGTGTCGGCCCGCACACAGAAGGGTCTTGGGTTTGATTCCCGGTCAAGGGCACATACCTGGGTTGTAGGTTTGATCCCCAGCCCCAGTTGGGACTCGTTCGGGAGGCAACTGAGCAATGTATCTCTCTCACATCAATGTTTCTCTTTCTCTTGCCCTCTCCCTCCCGCCCTCCCTTCCCACTTTCTCTAAAAAAATCAATGGAAAAAATATCCTCCGGTGAGGATTAACACATAAAAAAATTTTGCAGTGGTGAGCATATATAGATATATATCTTTACATATTTTTAGTTAAGGTCTTGGGATAAAATTCCTGTAAGGTGAAATGAATAAAAGTATGTGTGCCTTTTTTCCAAAAGTAGATATAAAAAACTTGGCCTCTAAAAGGTCTATTTGTTTATCTATCAACAAGTTTGAGCAGATCCATGTTACCATACACAGGCACATGTACCAGTTATTTTTTTTCGTTACTAAACTAATGGACAAAATAATATCTCACTGTTTGTATTTTGCATTTCTTTCATGACTGCTCAGTCAACATTTTTTTGGCTTCTTTTCAGTTTTTTGTTACAAATATTTACAGGTCACTTGTACTATTTGCCTTGTGAATTACCTGCTCAGGTCCTTCACCCATCTTTCTATTGGGACATCTGTCCTCTTACTATTGGTTAGTAAATGGTCTTTGTATTAAAGAAAACACACTAACCCTTTGTGAGTCATACATTGTACCAAAAGTGTGGAGAAACTGGTACTTTTTGACACTGTTTTAGGGAATATACATTTATAGGACCATTTTGAAGAACAACTTGAATGTGTCTTTCAAGATGTTAAAGTTATATTCTCCCTAGAATATTTACCTTATGAATATAGAAATTTAGAGGGACATATGTACACAGGTTCACTGCTGCACTGTTTATAAAGCAAAAGAATAGAAAATGCCCATCAATAGGGAATTGGTTACATAAATAATACTTTCACCTCAAACTCATCCAGGAAGATGCTATAGAGGGAAGAGGGCAGCTGTGCTTGCTCCACCTTCTTGAGGGCAAATGATCTACAGTATTTGGAATTCTTCTGCATAGTAGGTTTGTCTTGTCTGCTCCCTTTATTTATCCAATCACTTATTTGTATCAGAACAGACTCACCTATGTTTATTTTATGCTTTGGGTCATGATCCAATACTGTGTTATTTATTTTGTTGCTCAGATCGTTCCAGCTTCGGCCACTGAGGCCTCTCTCAGTTGGTTCCTGCGACCCTTCCCTTTGACCCCCAGCATTGCTTTGATTTGTGGGCTTGTTTAAGCATTTCCTTATTTTCCAGCACTATAAGGTGCTACAGGCTCATCTTGGACATTTCTTGCCCCAGTCCTAAACCAGCCATTTTTCTCCAAAAAGCCGGGTTCCTTTTAGTAGACAATGAGATTAGAAACCAAATACCTAGCAGTACATAGCTGGATTGTGTCTGTACTATTTTGAATTCCCACCAGCAATGAACGAGAGTTTGTGTTGCTCTGGGTATTTGCTAGCAATTTGTATTTGTCAGGGTTGTTTTTTTTTTTTAGCTATTTTAATTGGTATGTAATATTTTGCATTTTCCCAATGACAAAATGATGTTGAGCATCTTTTCATGTTTATTTGCCGTCTGCACATCTTCTTGGGTGAGGTGTCTGCTCAGATCTTTTGCCCATTTTTTAATTGGGTTGTTTTCTTATTGTTGAATTTTCAGAGTATATTTTGGATACAAGTCTTTTATCAGATATGTGTTTTGTAAATATTTTTTCCAGTCTGTGCTTTTTTAAAAAAAAAATCTCTTAGCAATGTCTTTTGCAGAGTAGAAATTTTTAATTTTAATAAAGTCCCAACTTTTCAAGTTTTTCTTTCATGGATTGTACTTTTGGTGTCATATCTAATAAATAATCACTAAAGGTCATGCAGATTTTCTTCTATGTTTTTTCCTAAAAGTTTTATAGTTTTGACTTTTAGCTTCCACTTAAACTGCCGCTATTTTGGATAGTCTATCAAGTCTGACCTATAGTTTTGACTTTTACATTTAGGTCTATGATCCATTTTGAGTTAATTTTTATGAAAGATCTAAACTCTAGGTTCATTTTTTTATATATGCTGAAAAAATTCCAATTATTCCAGCATCATTTGTTGATGAAATTGCCCTTTCTCCACTGAATGTCCCTATGCATTTGTCAAAGACCAGTTGACTATGTTTGTATAGGTCTGCTTTTAGGCTCTCTATTCCAGCAGTCGCCAACCATTCGGACCTCACGGACCACCAGTCGTCCGCAGACCACAGGTTGGCGACTGCTACTCTATTCTGTTCCACTGTCTTAGATGTCTAGTCTTTAGTCAATATCATGCTGTCTTTATTACTGTAGCTTTTCTGTCAGTCTTGAAATCAGATAGAGTGAGTCCGCCAACTTTGTTCTTTTTCAGTATTATGTCTTTAGTCTTTCCATATAAGCTTTACAGTTTATTGATATTTATAAAATAGCTGAGATTTTGATTGGGCTTGAACTGAATCTATAGATCAACTGGGAAGAACTTAATAATGAATTTTCTAATCCATGAAAATAGAATATTTCTCTATTTCTATCTACTTTGCTTTTTTGCATCAGTGTTTTATAGTTTTCTACGAACAGAACTTGTACATAGTTGTCCGTTTTATACCTAAGTATATTTCTTCATGTGTTTGTGTACTATTGTAGATTTTTTAAATTTCAAATTCCAATTATTCATTGCTGGTATAGAAAATCTTTTGTATGTTGACCTTACACAAACTGCAACCCTGCTATACTCACTTATTAGTTCCAGGAAGTATTTTTTTTAAAATAGATTTGAGATTTTCTAAATAGACAATCATGTCATCTGTGAATAAAGACAGTTTTACTTCTCCATTTTCAATCTGTATATCTTTTCTTTTCTTGTTTTGTTGCAGTAGTCAGGACTTCCAGTATGAATGGAAGTGGTACGAGAGTGCATCCTTGCCTTGTTCCCGATCTTGTGGGGAGAGCACCAAGTGTCTCAGCATTCGGTGCGATGTTGGCTGCAGGACTATTGTAGATATCCTTTATCAAGTTGAAAAAGCTTCCTAATTTGCTGAGATTTCCTAAAAAGTCATGAATGGATGTTGAATTTTGTCAAATGCTTTTTTGAATCAATTAGTACAATAATATGATTTTTCTTCTTTAGCCTATGAATACACTGGATTACATTAGTTGATTTTCAACTGTTAAACCAGTCATGTATACCAGTCGTGGAATAAATGCCACTTGGTCATGGTGCTAATAAACTTTTAAATACAGACACTATTATTATCACCATTATTGTCCCAGTGGTATAATTAGCACTAGAGTTTAGCCACTGAAGACTAAGATATCCCCTGGGAAATATCTCAACAGTATTATAGATGAATAAAGCAAAATAGTTATGAACACAAAGAAGTTTATTTAATCAACCACAAATAAAACAATCAAAGCATAAAGTAAAGAAAAATTCGGGTTTAAAAATACTGTCTTTTCTTATGAGAAATCTACTTTGCCATAAATTTCTCATAAGCCCATTCACAGTTTTCTTACAAACCTGGAGTTAGAAGGGACTTCAAGGCCCCCTCTTTCCCTCAACCTCTGCCCCCTCCACCCCCAACCCCATGATGTTCTACAGTCACTGTGATAAAGCCCTGTCTGGTCTCTGCCTGGGCTTTCATAGGTAGGGAACTAACTACCTTGTATTAGGGTAAAGTACTGCCTCCCCACTCCCATCCCCTGGTTCCTATACTTACTGATTGGGCCCCATAGGTTATGCTCAATCAGCTTCCCCATAGGAACCCCTCAATTACTTGAAAAAACCTTGATTATCTCCTCTCTGAGTCTTCTCAATCCTAGATCCTTCACCTGGTCCTTACGTAACATGCTTTCTTTCCCCTCACCCTCTGGCCACTGTAATGTTGGCATGCCACTCCTGGATGACAGTCTCCCTGCTCTTCACGCGAGGCACCCAGGAGTGGCTGGATAAAGCAAAGGAAAGTGAAATCACCACACACCATTAGAATAGCTAAAATAAATAAATAAAAATTTAAAACCCTGACAATACTAATTGCTGGCAAGGATCTGAAGCAACACAAACTTACATTCATTGCTGGTGGGAATGAAAAATGGTACAGACACAATCCAGTGATTGTACTCCTAGGTATTTACCAAGCGTATTTGAAATTTTGTGACCACACACACACACACACACACACAGACACAAACATGCATTTGTTTATAGCAGTTTTGCTCATAATTATAGAAAACTGGAAGTAAATAAGATATCATTCAGTAGGTGAATGGGTAGACAAGCTGGTATGTCCATACTATTGAATTGTATTCATAAAAAAAAATTAAGACATCAAGCCATATAAAGACATGGATGAATCTTAAATACATATTGCTCAATGAAAGAGCCGGTCTGAAAGGGCTCTTTATATATGATCCCACCCACTTTGACATCTGAAAAGGGTAAAGCTATAGAAATGGTAAACAGATCAGGTTCTGGATCATTGTCTTCCTCTCCATACCAAACTCTGCCTTCTTCCTTGAGCAACTTCAATATCACTGTGCGTGACCATGGCCTTAAGGTCGCTTGGCCACTTCAGCAACTCTTACCCACCTACCACTTCAGTCACCTCTTCCTCATAATCACCCGGAACTGCTCTGCACCAGAAACTTGAAATTCCAGTCTTGGGCCACAACCTTTCCACCTTATCCCGGAGCCCCCACTGTGCCTGTCCTTCCTTTTCACCACACCCGCAGTCCCCGGCAGCCCGTGCCCCTGAGCAGACTGCTCCCCTATCATTTGTCACTTCAGCCCCTAGTCAGCACTTTAAGTTCCCTTCCCCTTGCTCCTTCAAAACTCTGCTTTGCTAACCCCGACCTGTGGATGGATCCCAGCATTTGCCCTCCTATGTCCCTACTCCCAGGCTGCAAAGTGCACCTTCAGAAAACCATCTCCCCTTGCGCACTGGGGCCACTTTAAAAGTCACAATCTCCGTTTCATCTGGGCCATCGTCTCTGCCCAAGAGTCTTTCTATATTTCCACAGTCAGCTCTCTCCTTTCCCCCGGAGTGGCTTTTTCATTTCACTTTCATAACAACTGTGCAAGGTGAGTACTGTTACTGTTCTCACTTACAGATAAGGAAACGGGCTCAGAAAGGTAAGTGACTGCTTTCCTTTGTCTGGAGTCCGATGGGGAAGCTCGTTCTCACATATGGAAGTCTGCTATGAAGGAATGCCAATCAGTTTATCTCAGGAAAAGCAGCCAGTGGCTGACCAGACCTGGCCGCCGGCCAGTTTCCAAACCGGAGCTACCAGAGTATGTCCAGGAGCTGCTGCTCTGAGGACCTGACAGGCCGCAGGAAGACCCTCTCTCAGGGCACCGCTTGGGAAAGTGTGGCTTTGCTCTGGTTCGCTGTATTGCTCTGATCTGGACACGATGCAGTTGTTCGCAGAACGAGCCACGTTGCCCTTGGCCAAGCTGACCTGGCCTCCTGTGCAAAGTAGATTACATCAGAGCCCCAGTGGCCTCCGGGAGCTCGGCAGCTGGTCGGAGGTGGGACGGAGCTGGCTCCGAGTCAGATAGTTTTGCTAGGAAACTATGAATCCCCTGATAGTGTGTGCACATCTGGTTTTTGGTGAGTTTTCTTAAAAGACTAAGCTCAGTTGAAAAGGAAAAGATTTTGAAAACAAAGAAAAAAGAAATGAAAGACTTTAGAACTTCCTTTTCAAAACAAACGGTGTGCACTCCCTACCGCAGACAGGCCCTCCTTAGTTCCCCTTGTCTCATAAAACAAGTCCTGCTAACGCAGCCTTGCTCTGAGCACTCGAGCTGGTGCCTCTCTGAGGCTCCTGCTATACTCGGGGTGGCAGCCCAGAATGGGGAGGCCCCGAGGGGGCTGGGTAATGTGATGCACAGGACCCGGCATTTCCGCGAGGGAACGCCCAGCTGGAGGAAGGCGCCAGAGGGAACCCAGGCCCATCACCCAGAGATCCAGTCATGCACACCATACAACCTCTAGGCCACTGACCTCATTTGAAACCAGTAAAACAAGCAGAAAATAACTGTCAACAGCACCGCTTGGGGGCTTGATCTATCCAAAGGGGGTCTTGCAGGGTGCTTCCTACTGATGACCATGTCCTGGGAGATCTGACTGAGCAATCAGAAGCCCACCCCTTCAGCAGGCCCAAGTCCCCACTATCATTTAGTAAGTAGGGACGCAGATCTTCATACATGGAACAAAGGTTCTGGCTGGACCTAGTCAGTTTGTAGTAAGATGTATGAGGCCAGTGAGCAGGCCATCAGGAATTCAAAGAAATTCACTTCAAGGAATGCTTCCTGAGCACCTCATGCACTCGTTCCCCATGTATTTACTGGGGGTCTATTCTATGCTGACCTTGGGCAAAAGGTGGGGGACGCAGTGCTGAACAAGGCAGACACAGTTCCTGCCCTCATGGAGCCGACAGACGGGGAAGGAACCTGGAGACTGGAGAGTCACACAAAATGAGGACAGGTGAGTGAGGGCCACATGGAGAAGCACAGGTGCAGTGAGGGAATGCATGACGGGGAGGCCTTATAGAGGCTGGGGTTCATGGAAGACTCCCCAGGAAGTGCCGTTCAGGCTGAGGAAGAATTCTGAGCTGAGAAGGCAGCATGCATGGAAGCCTGATGGGACAGAGGTATGATGCATTAGGAAAAGGAAGGAAGGCCAGAGTGGCTGAAGCCCGCAGATTAGGGGGAGGGGCAAGAGATGAGGCTGGCGGGCGGACAGAGCCAGACCCACCACGCAGGACCTTGCAGGGCAATTAATGTGCTTGAACCTTAGCTTATGTGGAATTGGAAGCCACTGAAGTGATTTAAACACAGGAAAGATGTGTTCAGTTCCACGTGCTGTGAGAAAAGAGGACTGTGATGGCCCAAGAATGAATGAAAATGGGGGGTTCAGGAAGAGGGGTCTGGACCTGGGGCCAAGTGTTTGGAATTGAACCCCAGCAGGGCTCCCAGGCTACAGGTAGCAACACTGCTATATGGACAGGCACATGCAAGGGGTTGCTTACCTGGTTAAACCTCCGGGTAAAGGCCACAACGTTTGGGGCGAGACTATGTTTCTCCTTCTTACTCCATCCACAGCTGGCTAGTTCCTAGGAAGCAAAGAGTCCATTTCAACAGTGGTTCTAATCGGGACGCAAACACAGCAGGGGCACCTGATTGGAACATGGGTATGGAGGTGGGGAAGAGCTGTCCTCACCGGAGTGGGAAGATCCTCTGTCTCTGGAGAGGAGGGCTGGGAGGAGGCGCTTCCTGGGACCCTAGAGAGGAGAAGGGGGATGCTTTCTCTACAGCCCCAGCCCCATTTCCCAGGACTTCTGTGCCAAAATACTCAACCTCACCACTGCCACTCCGCCAGCTTCTCTGGGACCAGAAATCCCTTCTTGACTCAAATTGTCTGAGAGAGGACATGACGTTTTAACTAGTGGGACTCATCCCCCCAAAGGCAAACTGGAAATTTAAATCTGGCTGGAGAATCTCAGGTTTCGTCAGCTACATGACATCCTCTAATCCTGGGGTCAGGGAAAGCCTGATCCAAGCCCACTGCAGCCAGGGAAGCTTCTGGGATTACCTCGATTCCTACCTGAAGCTGGACCCTCCCATCCATCATATAACCAAAAGGGGACAGCGGAGAGGTTCCCTTTAAGATCTCTTTCAGGGGCCGTGTCTCTTCTTTTTCAGCAGGTTTAGCATTATAGTTTGATCAAATTACCTAAAATTTACCTTTCCGTGAGGCTGGTTCTGATCCAAGGGAGATAACAGGAGCAATGTAACGGGGTTACTTGAGGGGTTGTATAAAAGGACCAAGGAAAGGCCCCTATTCAAATGCCTAGCATTCTCAGCTGGTGCCTGTGGAGCCCTGGCAGAGAATGGAGAAAGGGGCAGATTCTAAAGTTCTCCACCCCTAAGTGACAAGACCTCCTTTGAATTCACATCAGGCCTCGGTATTGTTAATAACATTATTTTACCACACACCTGGAACTTTTATAAGATCTTTAGTGAGAGCCAGCTGTCCACCAACTGGAATAGACACAGATCAGAGTCTGCCAGAAAGCCAGAGAGGGCAGCAGGAATGGATAAGACAAAACTTGCTGGCTGAGCAGTTATGCCTAAAGTGCCGCGCCCTTCCAATGCATCTCAGGACCCAACTCTAAGCCACAGCCTAGCTGAAGGCCATGGACAGCTCTGGACACCAGATGAATGACCTGGCCTTGAGAACGACTGAGAACCAGCCAGAAGCTAAAAACAGCTCCTCTTCCTGGCCACCTCATTTGTGTAAATGGCATCATCGCCCTCCCAGTCACCCACATGAGGAAACACAACCATCCCTGACCCTGCCAAGTCCTTCACACCCTAAATAACAGTAATGACAATGATATTAACCAAGAACCATTTATCAAGAACCACCCTACACACACGCCAGTACTGGAGAGGCACTTCCCGTGTTACCTAATTCTCAGCACAACCATTTTAACAAAAAGGAAAGGGCCTCAGTATCATTCGTCCTCTTGAAAAGATTATTTGACTCTACTTTTTTCAAAAGTGCACATGAGTGCCTTTGAGATGTAAAATTTCCCTGTGTAGCCTGGCTGGGTGGCTGTTAGTTGGAGCGTTATCTCTTACACCAAAAAGGTTGTGGGTTCGATCCCTGGCTGGGGCACCTATGGTAAGCAACTAATTGATGTTCCAGTCACATCAATGTCTCTCTCTCTCTCTCTCTCTCTCTCTCTTTCTCTCTCTCTCTCTCTCTCTCTCCCCTCTCTCTCTCTCATCAATAAACATATACCTTGGATGAGGATTAAAAATAATAATAAATTACCTGTGTACCATGATTCTCCTTGTTCTGAAACGTATATTTGGCCTGAGTTATATTTACTTCTTCCCCCTGATGCACCTTTTCACCTATTTTAATCATTTTGCAAATGTATATTATTGCCCTTTCAATGTTTAATTGTGAGGACAAGAGCCTTTCTCCCCTGTGAATCCCAAAGCCAGTCCCTGGAAGGTATGGGTTATAATCAGATAGAGAAGTGGATTCATAAAACTGATGTTCAAGGAATGAGGCATGATTATTGCCTAATTTCTGGCCAATAGTTGCTCCTTTTATTTATTTATTTTTACTTCTTTGATAAACAGTCAAAATTATATACGTGTGTGTGTGTGTGTGTGTGTGTGTGTGTGGACATCTAATTGAGTCCTCAATCTTATACCACGCCGTAAGTAACTTAGGAAGGCATCCTGAAAGGGAGCAGTGTGGATCTTCCCCTTAGAAAGACCAGGCTCAGCCCTAGCTGGTTTGGCTCAGCGGATAGAGTATCAGCCTGTGGACTGGGGTCCCAGGTTCGATTCCAGTTAAAGGCACATACCTTGGTTGCAGGCTCAACCCCGGGCCCTGGTCGGGGCATGTGCGGGAGGCAACCAATCGATGTTTCTCTCTCTATGCCTCTCCCTCTCCCTTCCACTGTCTCTAAAATTCAATGGGATGAGGGGGTCAGGAAAATAAGTAAATAAAAATAAAATTACTAAAAAAGAAAAAAGAAAGACCCGGATCAGATCCTACATGATGCTTATCTTCTCAGAACCTCAATTTTCTCATCTTAAAATGGGTATAGTACTCTATTTATCTGTTAAGTTCATCATGACAATTAGATGAGATTAACACACCCAGAGCACCCAGCACGTGATGTGTGATAAAGGTTATCTCCCACTTTTCCCCCGTCATGTGCCACCAGAATCAGCTCTAACCCCAAACACCCTCTGATTCTCCCACACCACACTCTTGTTGCTATCTTGAACTATTTAAAAAACTATTATTTCTCTTTCATTTTGCTGATGTCATGCAGGCAGGAACCAAAGCACGCAGTTAATACATCTGCCCTGAATTTATTTGATTTGAACATTTCTAAGACCGTGACTCAAAAACCGTATGTGTAGTTCTTGGGTTTTGACAATTCCCTAAGCAACCTTTTGCACTGGAAGGCCTGTAACATTTAGAATTAAAACCCCAACAGAGTAAAACATTGTCGAAGAGCTTCCTTGATAAAATAGAAGGATCAAAGGACTTAGAGCCAAGGACCTCACCCCAAATCCCAGCCCTGCCACATATTTCCTGGGCGACCGCAGGTAAGGTCACCTCTCTCGCATCAGTTTCTTGTCTGATGAAACAGGGATGGTGACACCACCTCCACAGACCAAGAGAAAGGCTGACAGAGAGGCGACATGCAGGGCAGGGCCGGGCTCACAGCAGATGCCAAGCTGCATTTGTTGAATGAATGCGTTCCTCAGTGCTGAAATCTCCCAAACGCAGCGCAGAAAGATTTATCAAGATGTCCAAAGAAATAAGGCCATTCTATCTACTAAAACAGGCCCTCAGCCCCACCTCCTTGGCTCTGCTCCTCTCCTGTGTTTGGCCTTATAGGATTACAAGATTCCATCTGTGTGAAGTGGGTTTGGAAAATGTGAGGCAATAGAACAATGCTCTTCCAGTCACAGATGCCTAAAAAAGGTCCATGCTATGGAACGGATTCGAGTGTAATTAAGTTCGAGTTGACCAGAGGAGACAGGGCTGCTTCTAGAAGGGGGAGAGGGTGTGGGCTGATGCTGGTAGGGTCCTAGTAGCCTCCTCCCTCCCTGAGGAGCCACTCAGCCGCCCTGGGCTATGGGGAGGGGAGTCTCGCCTGGCTGTCCTGACTCTGACTCTGCGTCCCCTGCTGAGGTCAGCTGGATGTGGAAGGAGAGGAAGAGCCTGCACAATCCTTCGCCAGCTTCTCTGGGGCCTCTCTGTGAGGTGGATGTTCCCCGGGTTCATCAGGGAGGAAAACGATGTTAGAAGAAAACTTTCTACCACTAAACGTACAAATGTACCCTCCTCAGGCTTCTGGGGAAGGGAGGCCCCCTGCCCGCAGGATCCACCCTCCTCCTGGGCTCTAGGTCCCGTCCCTGCCCCTCGCTCAGAAGACCTGATACCCTTTTTTGTTCTAGTATCTCCATCCTCTTTCTCCCCAGTTTCCTCTTCCCACTAGCACTTTAATGTGCATAAGCCTCTCCCATCCTATATAATAAAAGAGTAATATGCAAATTAACCATCACTCTGCTACATCCACAAGCCACGCCCACCAATCAGGAGCAAATATGCAAATAAACCCAACCAAGATGGCTACGGCCACAGAGAGCAGGAGGAAGGCTTGGGTTTCCCCGGCAATGGAGGAAGCCAAGCTTTCCACCTGCCCTTGCCAGCCTAGGCCTCCACTCAATGCTACAAAGTTTCAATGATAGAAGATACATAAAACCCAGATACCAGGGCCTCTGCTTGGGTCGTCGGGGGGCGTGGCCAGCCTGCAAACCACCACAGGCCCCTCGCCCAGGCCGCCTCACGCCCCAAGGGAACCCCACCCTGATCCGGGACACCCTTCAGGGCAAACCAGCTGCCCCCACCCGTGCACCAGGCCTCTATCCTATCTAATAAAAGTGTAATATGCAGATTGACCATCACTCCCACACACAAGATGGCTGCCCCCATGTGGTCAAAGATCCTGCCCCCATGTGGACACAAGATGGCCACCACAAGATGGCCAGCAAGGGAGGGCAGTTGGGAGGTACCAGGCCTGCAAGGGAGGGCAGTTGTGGGCAATCAGGCCAGCAGGGGAGGGCAGTTGGGAGGGACCAGGCCTGCAAGGGAGGGCAGTTGGGGGCGATCAAGCCTGCAGGGGAGGGCAGTTAGGGGTGACCAAGCCAGCAGAGGAGGGAAGTTGGGGGCGACCAGGCCTGCAGGGAAAGGCAGTTGGGAGGGACCCAGGCCTGCAGGGGAGAGCAATTGGGGGGGACCAGGCCTGCAGGGGAGGGCAGTTAGGGGTGACCAGGCCTGCAGGGGAGGGCAGTTGGGGGGGACCCAGGCCTGCAGGGGAGAGCAGTTGGGGGGGACCAGGCCTGCAGGGGAGAGCAGTTAGGGGGGACCAGGCCTGCAGGGGAGGGCAGTTGGGGGGGACCCAGGCCTGCAGGGGAGAGCAGTTGGGGGTGACCAGGCCTGCAGGGGAGGGCAGTTAGGGGTGACCAGGCCTGCAGGGGAGAGCAGTTGGGGGTGACCAGGCCTGCAGGGGAGGGCAGTTAGGGGCAAACAGGCTGGCAGGGGAGCAGTTAGGCATCAATCAGGCTGGCAGGGGAGTGGTTAGGGGGTGATCAGGCTGGCAGGCAGAAGCAGTTAGGGGCAATCAGGAAGGCAGGCAGGCGAGCAGTTGGGAGCCAGCAGTCCTAGATTGTAAGAGGGATGTCCGACTGCCCGTTTAAGCCGGTGGGATCGGGCTTAAACGGGCAGTCGGACATCCCTCGAGGGGTCCCAGATTGGAGAGGGTGCAGGCTGGGCTGAGGGACACCCCCCCCCCCCCCCGTGCACAAATTTCGTGCACCGGGCCTCTAGTTAATAATAATAATGGTGATGATGATTATGACAATGACATCTTTTCTAAACCTCCAGTCTCCTTCCGCTCCTGCTCTCTTTCTTCTCCTTGCAGGGAATGTCTTGGAAGGGCCGTCGGTTCTCACTGTTTCAACTGGCTTCCCTCTCCACCTTTCTCCACTGAAATGGCCCTTTTATTTTCTGTTTCTTTTTTTTTTTTTTTTTTTTCAGAGAGGAAGAGAGAGATAGAAACATCAATGACAAGAGAGAATCATTGATCAACTGTCTCCTGCACACCCCACACTGGAGATTGAGCACACAACCCAGGCATGTGCCCTGACCTGGAATCGAACTGTGACCTCCTGTTTCATAGGTCAATGCTCAACCACTGAGCCACACCGGCTGGGCTAAAACTGCCCTTTTCTCTCTCGGCGACAACGTCCTGGCTAGGCAACCCCTCTGCCATATTTATCACTCTGTCCTTGCCCTTCAGCCCTGCGTTCTTCTGGATGCCTTCTTGCCACTCAGGCCCGCCCCCCTCAGGCTTATTTTCTAGTTACTTTTTCCTTTTCTGACACATGTGCCCCACCCCACCAACATCTGTCCCAGGCTCATCGTCTACATCAGTGGTCGGCAAACTGCGGCTCGCGAGCCACGGTTTGCCGCTCTGTTGACTTAATGAGTTTGCCGACCACAGGTCTACATTCTCCTATGTCTGGGTTCTCTCCAGAAGATCTCATTTACCGCCATGGCCTCAGCCGCACGTCTGTTCAACCCAAGTTTCTCTCCTGAGCTCCAGCCCAGGATATTCAGCAACCTGCTGGCCACACCTTCCGTGGCTTCGCACAAACACCTCAAAGTCAGCAGGCCCAGACCAAAAGGGTGTGTGACCAGCTGCCCTCCATAAAAAGCACACAACAATGTGAGATTCATTTAGACGTCCATTCTGACATCAAGGAAACTATGGAAAAAACCCTAGCTGATGTAAAAACAACTTTGTCTCAGCGCCCTCATCGGCAAGCATTCCTTGGTGACAGCAAGAGTCAACACTGCTTTCAGCTCACTCCGCAAAACTCCCTGGCCACACTGCCAGGAGTGCCCTCTCAGGCTGCCAGCTTTGTTCTGAGGTGTCTGGAAGTCAGATGCCCTGAGGTGGCCTGAGAAAGGCCTGACGCTGACCATGCCTGGGGTCATGAGGAACGGCTCTGGAAGAAGAAACCTGGGGAGGGGACAAGTCCTCCCTGAAGACCCCCCCAAAGGATCTAGGCTGCCAGGCCATAGGAAGCTGGTGCCTACACACGGTGCTTCCATGCATGCGCTTACTTCTGACTGCAGTCTTCTCCAAATCACGTCCCTGCCACATGCCCACACAGAACAGGCACCACCTCGAGGAAAGGGACCACCACCAGGCTAGCAGCCAGCACCACATACCATTTTGCTCAGTGACAACCTTTCTCTTCCTCCCCCCTCTGTGTTCCTCCCCATTCCTTCCATCTATCCTGTGGGACATCTATCCTCTGGGACAACCTTCAGAATTGGTGGAATAATCCCACACTTAGCCAAAGGAGTTCTAAAAACACCCCAGGGAAGGGTGGCCCACTGAGGCAGAGGGGAAGACCGTGCCAGTTTTGGGATTGGTGTGAAGACCGACTAAGGAGTAAGGCGCTTCAGGATCTCAAATGTCACTGGTGGGTATGCAAAATGGTATAGCAATATGGGAAAGCAGTTTGGCAATTTCTCATAACATTAAACATACACATACCAAATGACCAGCAATCTCGCTAATGCAAACATTTGTCCACACACAAAAAACATATATGCATGTTTATGGCAGCTTCACTCTCAATTTCCCCAAACTAAAAGCAACCCAGATTTCCATCAGTCGGTGAAGGATATAAACAAACTGTGAGACAGCCATATAATTAAATTAGAGGCCCAGTGCACAAAATTCCTGCACGGGTAGGGTCCCTAGGCCTGGCTGGTGATCAGGGTCGATTGGGGCCTTCCGGCTGCTAGCTGCTGGCCGGGGCCTTCCTTCGTTCCGCGCCGCTCCCTGGTGGTCAGCGCACGTCTTAGCGAGTGATCGAACTCCCAGTCTCCCGGTTGAACTCCCGAGGGGATAATTTGCATATTAGCCTTTTATATATAAAGATATTACTCAGCAGTAAAGAAGGGACTAAGTGCATCAGCACAGATGAGTGTCAAGCTTTATGCTAACTGAAAGAAACCAGACACAAAAACATTATATGATTCCATGGATATGACATTCTGAGAAAAGTAAAATCTACAGTGGCAAAAATTGGGTCCCTGGTTGCCAGGGACTTGGGACAGGAGGCAAACTGACTACAATGGGGCACATGGTCATTTTAAAGAAATAGACGTTCTCTTTCTGGATTGTGATTGTTTATGTGAGAGTATACATCTATCAAAACTCAACAAACTGTTCACTAAAAAGGGTGAATTATACTGGATGAAAGTAAACCTCCATAAATATGACCTTAAAAAGAAAAGGAAAGGAAATAGTCCAAGCATATAGGACTGTGAAGGGAAATCCCATAATACAGCTGAGCAAAAAGACTAAGGAACAAAGGGCCCTGAAGGGGGGAAATTAATGAGATTAAAAAATTGATAGAAATAAAAATATAATACAAAGTTTGAAAAGATTTGAGGACATGACAAAGGCAAATGATAATAGAAAGAAAGCAATTATAATCTCTAAGAATAACAAAACCCAAGAATTCCTATTTGTATAAATTTAAATGTGATATATGTTTTTAAATTTATGTGCATTTAAATAGTACATATTTAATACATTTAAATATGTTTTAATAGTTGTATCTGTTTAAATATTATATATCTATGTACATTCTAATATCAGGCAGTTGGATTGAAAGGAAAGAGAATCTGTAGGTGCCTGATGTGAGGCACATTCTCCCTTGAATGACGAGGGTCATCAGAGAATGAAATGCAAGCCTGGCACACCAGAGTGGCACTGAACAGCATGTGCACGGCCGTGCCCTGGGTGATACTTACATAGCCGTAACAACAGTAAATGCTGCTTGTTGGTTTTCAGCTTTCAGGGTTAACCTGAGGGGAAGTGTGATGGACTTGGCTGTAGCTGCAGAATGTCCAAATGTTAATTTAACTAATCTGACAATGAGAAGGTACAGCTGATGGAGGTGGCAGGTGGAGGGGGGGAAGGAAGGCGTAGGAAGTGAGCAGTCGGGAAACACTGTTTAAAGCTGTTGAAACTAGAAATTAAGGTTTCCATGCACCAAATAAAGTTCCAAAAGTCACCAGTAGAAGAAAAAAACGGTTTAAAGAGTTCACCTTTAAGGAAAGGGGTGGGAGTAACGGACCAAGCCTTTTTTCACAAGATCTTCTGTACTATCTGATTATCATGTACAGGATAATTTTAAACAAATTTTAATAGATGACATAATTCAATATTACACACTGTAACCCTTCTAAAATTAAATCTTCACAGTCGAGTAATTATTCAGAAATATACAATTTTGTTATAAAGTCCTTACCAGCTTATAACCTGCCAGTGCCAACATTTATAAATAACGGACAGTTTTCACATGCCCACTAGAAGCTTCTGTACCTTTTGATGGAGTACTCCTGCGCAATCACGACCAGCTGGACCTTCAGGAAACAGGCCTGTCCTACAGGGAGATGTTAGGGCTTTAAGCAAGTGAAGCCCAAAGGAGGCAGCAGCTCACTGGGGAGCCGGGCAGCGTCCTGGAGGGCTCCTGGCGGGAGCTGCATAAACCCTCCCTGGAACAAAACCAGCCGTCATGAAAAATGGAAGGAGAAGAAACGGGAAGGAGAAGAAACAGGAAGGAGGCAAGGGAAGCGAGGAAGGATGTAAGAAAGGAAGGAAAGAATGAAGGGAGGGAGAGATTGAGGAAGAGGAGGAGGAAGGAGTGAGGGAAGGCAGGGCTAAGTGACAGCAATGTGCCAGGGCCTTGAGGGGCTCAGTGTCCATCTTATGGGGTAGACAGGCATAACGCAAGGCAGCAAAGACACCTACACGGCCCTGCTTTGTTCCCCAAGGCTGAGGTGTAAAAGACACTTCCAGGTCCAAGCCTTCTGAGTAGCTGTCTGTGGGCAGCGGTGTCCTTACCTCTTTCTTAGATGATGATAATAAGGAGGAGGGGAAGGAGGAGGAGGAGGAGGAGGAGGAGGAGGAGGGGAAAGGTGAGAAGAAAGGATAAAGAAGGATGAGAAAGAGAAAAGGAAGGGACAACAGTAAGCACGTCTGCATTCATTTCTTTATCAGAGTTAACGTATGTTTTAAGACAGCAGTCACCAACCTTTTGGACCTCACGGACCACCAGTGGTCCGCAGACCACCAGTTGGCGACCGCTGTCTTAGGAAATACAGCCAGGAACAACACAAACATGCTGTTGCTTTCATGGAGCCTGTGTCCTACAGGAAGGGGAAGAGATGAGAAACTTGTAATAAGTCAGATGACAAATCCTAGTAAAATATTAACAGGACGAAGGGATGGCATGTTTGGAGGGGATGCCAGGTGGCTGGCAGGTGGGCACTGGCGTGGAGACGAAGGAGGTGAGGCAGCTCTGCAAGGAAGTGCAGGGAGAGGCTTCCAGGCAGAAGGAAGGACAGGTGCACAGAGCCCGGGTGGCAACCATGGGATCTCTAACAACAAGGTGGCTGGTGTGGTTACAGCGGAATGAGCCTGGAGGACAGTGGGCGGGGAGGTGGTGGGAAAGGAAGGTGGTGGGGAGGCCTGACCTTGAGGGCAGGGAAGGGCTGGATTTTATTCTGAGAAGGATGGGAGGAGATTGAGAAGAGGTAGTTCCCAAAGCCTCGTGCTGTGTAAGTTTCCCTGCTCTGATAACGTGAGGCAGACAGACCGAAAAGCATGAAGTGCTCTTCTGCTGTGCCATGGCGCACCTGTACTAGAATCCCACACGTGGAGTATCATGGGAGATCCACACGCTTTAGTAATTTGAAATAAACACCTGCCCGGGGCTGTGTGTGTGGAGAAGGGAAGGAGGCAGGGCCCAGGGAGGCATGAAGACGAGGGCCTCCATCGGGCCTCAGCACCCCTGACTAGACAAACCACAAGAGGGGAGAGTCGCCAGGGACAAATGGCACCTTCTATGAAGTGAGGGTGTGTGACGAGGGGGAGATCACTGAATGAACAGAAGTAATTCATTTTTCTCAGCGTTGAGTCATAGTTTCTATAGAAAAGCAACTCGATTACAGCCACCACTACTTCATCAAATCCCCAAACTACTGTCTGCTCAGAAAACATGTAGACTTGGGATCATGAAGATGATGCAAATTTCCCAAAACATTCCCTTTCCAGCCCTAGTGCTGTGCAGCTCTGCGTAATTAAAACCAGCTGTCAGCACAGGGCAGCAGCCAAGGGCGCCCTGAGCACAGGCTCCCATCCGTCCGTGGGACAGAGAAAGGGCCCAGGAACAGAACAGGGAGCAGCCACCGGCAGATCAGCTTGCCCACTCGCAGGCCCGATAGGAGCCCCACAGGGCCACCCCTTCTTTTCCCACTCTCACACTGGGGATGAGACTTAATTCCCTTCCTCCAAATTCCTGGGGAAAGTTTTTTCCAAATAACATCATTCAGATGTTCTCTTTTTAGAAAAAACCACTAGTGGTTTTCTTATTAGGGACCAAGTATATGTTCATTACAGAAAACTTGAATAATGCAGAGCCCGTAGAAGAAAATTTAAGTCACCATTAGCCCAATACCCAGAGAAAATCAGAGTTTACATTTGGATCAATAGCAATGACAGCAACAACAACAGCAGCATTTACTGAGTGCTCACTAAATGCCAGGCACAAGGTCAACAGTTTTACATTCATTAATCTGTTGCTCACTGAATTCTCACAACACTGTCTGATAGGTACAATTATTGCCCCATATTACGGATGAAAAGACAACAGCTTACTTGGAAAAGTTACGTAATTTGCTCAAATCCTCAGATGTAGTCAGTTTGAGAACCAAGATTCACACTCAGGCAGGCCTGTTGGTGTCAGGAGCTGGGCCCTTAGCCAACGAGCACCTCTGTCCCCTGGACAGTGGCCACTCCCCAAGCCCAGTGCAAGGCACACACACATGTGCACACTCATTCTCAAAAATTGAGCTCATACTGTATGTGTGGTTTTATAACCTGCTGCTGTCCTTACTACGCTACCAACATCTTCTCACATCTGCCCCATCCCTCCTTTGGTAGAATTCCTATGATACACACATGACATCTCCTAGAAACAGTTCATCATGTTTGTCTCCTTTTGTTTCTCCTTGGAGTTCTAAGAGAACACTGTAGCTCATCTTTTAACTCTGGTTTTGTGCAATCTCTAACCTGCAGCTCACTGTTTCCACTGCAACTGACATTTGGCAATCACGTTTTTCAGCACAATTCAGTCCTTCTTAATCTTGGTCTTCACATACTGCAGGGTCACCCTGAACCCTGCCGGGAACACAACATGAAATTTCTGGAAGTACCTGCTTCATAGGAAGATGCAGGCAACGACCTAATCTTTTGTATTGTTTTCCAGTTTTTGGCCAAACAAACTTTCCTATGTCTGGTGAGTATGCTAAACACCATATCAGAAACTGGAAAAGTTAACTCAAAGGTTCCAGAACCATATGATTTTACCGGCGAGTCCTCTCAGACTTCTAAAGAATACCTAATTCTTATACTAAATAATTTATTCCAGAGCACAAAAAGTGACAAGAAAAAGTCCCAAACCCTAACACCTAACAAATTCAGAACAAGAAGGGAAAAGGATCATCCCACATGGATGAGTCCTTTTGTACAACCATACCGGATTCAACCCCTCTTTCAGCGCTACCCTACTTCCTTTGCTCAGTCACAGCTATCGATCACTCTCTGACAGATAAACTCCCTGCGTGCGCGCACACACACATACACACACACACACACACAGAATCATCCCACATTACCTAGCAGGTCTGTCAAAGAAATACAAAAATAAGCTAATGTTATGAAAATTTTAGCATAACAACAGCGCATCAATAAATCAAAGAAGATAAAGAGATATGATCCTCTCAGATACTTCAAGGTAATTAGCAAAATGAAACATCTGTTTAGATTTTAAAAAGGACTTAGAAGTTTAGTAACATCTATCTCAAACCAACAAAGAGAGACACTACAGGAATGCGAATTAAAATTAGAAACAACAGGTGGTGCAGCCTTTCTCCACTAGGTTCCCTGTCTGGACCACAGAACACAGAAAATGACGGGACTCTCTCTGTTCTCCAGAGAATGGGGCCTTTGTTACAACGGACCTTCGGGCATTAGGCTTAATTCTCTCATGGATTACCGGCTGAGAAAGCCTAGAAGCTACAACCCAGAAATATCATGCAAGGCACATATTTTACATTTTCTAATAGCCAGACTAAGGACATGCCCGGCCCCTCCCTGCAGTCAGGCCTGATTACAGTATGGAGCGAGGCAGGGCTGCAGGAGGGAGTCACAGGGGAAGTCTTTATTCATCAAATTAATAGTTTCATTCAACATCACCCTGAAAGAGTGTTCCCCCACTCCCAGGAACTTGGTTTTTTATTACAAGCAGCCTGAAGTCCCTGGACAGAGCAAGATTTCCGGATAAAAGCCAGACTTTTGATAAATTCCAGTAATGGCTACACAGCAGGACACAGCACAGGAGTGCTGGCTGTTTTGACATTCGAACTGCCTGGTGGTGACCACAGACAGCCGGTGCACAAGCCGATCGGGAGGAATGGCTCTTTCTAAAACTCTGTTTCCTCTCCTGAACGACTAAAAGGAAAAACCAACCTTTCCAATGTTTGATCTATATAGGGATACTTATTTAAATTAGAAGTGTGAGGAAACCTTTCAGACATGGAGCCACTAGCCTTTGATGGTGTGAAACCACCTTTTATAAGACAGGGAGTGAGACCATGGCTTCAAGCCCAACCTCAGGCCCAGCCAGCTCCTCAACTGTCTTGGCCCCATCTAATCAGCAATCGCCAGCCAGTCTTTGCAAAGTGCCTCCTCTGTGCCAGGCACTGTGCCAGGCTTGGGGGACAGAGCAGTGAACAGGGCATTTGCCTTCCAGTGGAGAAGACCTTGTTAATTATGACTGTGTTACTAAGTGCCTAAGGACGAGTTCAGAGTGTGAAGACAGAGTGCAACTCGGGGCTGGCTTAGCTGAGGAGCAGGGGGCTAGTGGTGAGCCAGATAACACAGAGGGAGTGGCACGGAGGGCAAGCACACCAGGCAGAGAACAGCAAGTGCACAGGCCTGGAAGCGGACCCAAGGCCCTGCAGGGAAGCTGGAGCAGGAGAAGCGAGTGGGGAGGGCCAGAAGAAGGGCTGATACGCCAGGTCTCGCAAGGCCTGCACACCCATCCTAAAGACATGGAACTGATCCTATGGGCACTGGGGAAGCCAGTGGAAATTCTGAAGCAGCTCAGTGACGTGGATAGAGATTTGAAAATTGCAGGGGGGAGGAGGGGCGGCAGAGTAGGATGAGGCAGAAGTGGGTGTAGGGATGCCTGTTGGCAGGTAAGCATATACTAGTACTGTGAGGAGGAGGTAAGAGGGCAGCCTGAGCTGGGAGGAGGCCCAGAGGAGTGGTAGACGGGGAGACAGGGTGCAAAGAGCAGAGAATGCAGGAGAGGGAGGAGTCGCTGATGACAAGTTTTTGTCCTGACTGGGTGGGCAGCTGTGCCATTACAGGGGTGGGAGACCACAGCAGGATTCTGGGAAAAGAATCACAGGTTTGGTTTGGAGCATGCTGTGGCGGGGGGGCCTGTAGGACTTGGGCTGCTGCTTGACCAGCTTCTTGAAGGAAGCACAGATCTGCCAGTGCCTATAGAACCAAGTTCCACGAGGCCTGGGCATAGCATTCTGGACCTCCGCTATGGGACCACTCTATCCTCTGGTCTAATTTTCCACAATACCCTTCACCTCTCTTTTGCTCTAGCCAAACTAATCTGCTCACTGGTCCCGGTACCAGGCCACTTTCTTCCCAACTGCCTTACCTGTTTTCAAGCTGCTCCCTCCCTCCACCTGGAATGCCCTTTCTTGTGTCCAAATCATACCAACCTCTCCAGGCCAGAAGCAAGCAGGAGCCCCAGGATGCTTCCCTCCCAAACAGCACTTAGTCTGCCCCCTTCAGTGTGGCCCTTATAATTATACATATGAATTTCTTACCTTTCTCATTGGACCAGGGATTTCTCACCCATTCTTGAGTCCCTGAAACACCAGGCAGGGAGCCTCACACATAGCCAACATGTGTGAGACGACTGAATAATGAGCATAAAAGCCACCATCCCAGCAGGCCCGGGAACGTCTAAGCAAGCCATATGAAGATCATTTGGAAGAATATCTCCTCTAATTACATTCACATCTATAACTCCACGCGGAGACCTCAGACATCTGGCCCCTTTGCACATCACCCTCCTCCAGATGTCACTCAGACTTCAAGGGCTGCCTGAACCTTGACTTCAGCACATACGCAGCCAAGACTGCTTGGCATGCTCGGCCCACCCCCCACATCAGAGGGCAGTGGCTTAGAACCACCGCAGTCTTACAATCACCTGGGGTCTGAGATGGACTATGGGGGATGCAGGCAGGGCTGGCCAGTCTGAACCCTGAGTGCTCCAGGACCAGGAGGAGGGCAGGGCGGCTGAGGAGGGGGGCTGTGCTCTGTAACATGGGCCAAGGCTGCAAGGGAAGTGTCTGGGCACAGCGTTCGGAGAGGCTTGCCCTCTCCAAAAAGTTTATGCACAATGCAGGGAAGGGGGGAATCACAACTGTGTTTATGAGTAGATTTTATCCAAGAATCTCATATTTTCCACTGAAGGAAAAGCTGATCTACATATAAAGATTCAAACTTTCAAGACCTACACTCAAGAGAACGAAACAATCTTCAGCCATATATTAAGAGTTTGCTCTAAACTCTCACTTCCCAAGAACCAGGGCTTCGGAGCGCTCCACACCCTGGTTGGGCCCTGCCTGTCTGCCAGTCTAGTTGGAAGGCAAACAACACAGGCTATTTGTAATGACAAGCAAACACTAATGAATTTCGGAGCACGTCTGGTGCTTGCATTTATGGATCATAAAATCATCTGGCTGCTTCTGCCCGTGCTGACATGCCAATGAGGCAACCCCAAGTATTTACAGGCAGGAAGGGGCTGCCAGGACCACTCTGTGAGGGAGGCCAGGGGTGGGGGGACTGCCTGTTGATCTTACTATTACATACAAACCCATTTTTATGCTCTGACATTCAGACTAAATCTTGGCATGCAAAATCCTATTAAACAGTATTTATTTTTTTAAATATCTTGGGGTGGGAAGGAGAGTCAACATAACTGTCTCAGTTGCATTCAGGTACAAACCTAGTCAAATGGCTTTTTAAGTATCAGCCAGATATAAATAAAGGATTTTAAATGCAGTTAGATTTTTTCCCCAGTTGGAGATATAATCTATCTAATACATCCAACTGAATATTAAGTGTCTAGAGGAAGGGAACTTCCACACACATCACCAGCCACCAGGGCAGCCCCCTCATTGCCCAGCAAGGCAGACCCCCTTCCTGCCACGCTGCCAAGGGAGGGAACCAAGGCGCTGAGACCCTTCCACCCCAAAGGGCTACAAGATCAAGCTGGCCACTGGCAGTCTGGGGTCCCCCAGAGGCCACAGGAAGAGTTACTAAAATGCAGACCTAGTGCCTGTATAAGGGGATCTTTCTTAATCCTAACTAAATATGTAAAACTTACTTTCTAATGGGCAAGTGTTCCCACCTCTGACCTAAGCCATATGCAAATAAAAGCTGTCTAAACATGGGCCATTCGTTTAGAGCAGTGGTTCTCAACCTTTCTAATGCCGCGACCCTTTAATACAGTCCCTCATGTTGTGGTGACCCCCGACCATAAAATTATTGTCGTTGCTACTTCATAACTGTAATTTTGCTACTGTTATGAATCGTAATGTAAATATCTGTGTTTTCTGATGGTCTTAGGCTCTACAGCAGCGGTTCTCAACCTGTCGCGACCCACAGGTTGAGAACCGCTAGCAGGGTTGCCTAAGACCATCGGAAAACACTGATATTTACATTATGATTCATTAACAGTAGCAAAATTACAGTTATGAAGTAGCAACGAAAATAATTTTATGGTCGGGGGTCACCACAACATGAGGGACTGTATTAAAGGGTCGCGGCATTAGAAAGGTTAAGAACCACTGGTTTAGAGGCATTAATTTTCAGGAGGCATCACTCATTCAACCAAGTCCTCTCTGCGCCCCTGCCCACCTTCGCAGGCTCTGTTCAGAAGCCTGCACAATATTATCATGAAAGGCACTGACTGGAGCAGATGGGGGTCTCAGAGCCAAGGTCCCCAAGAAGCAATTAACATATGAGGACAAGTGACACTCAAGGACACTGGTTCCCCAGCACATGCCCAGCTTTTGATCACTCCTGCTTCTCTGCGAACTGCACCTTGCTCTAAACCCCATCACAGGGTGGCAAGTCACCTTGAATGACATAAACTTGAGCCCCATCAGGCCATTAATGATCCTTGTGTGCAAATTTGAATGTAGATGGAGTGGGGAGAAAAGCAGCAGCCCCCAGGGCTCAGGAGCTGCATCCGGGGGCCTCCTTGCCTACCAGGAAGTCAGGGAGCCAGCGTGGAAGCCAGGAAGGAGACATGGGGCAGGTCAGAGGGGAAAGATGGAAGGAGAGTGCCTGGCCAGGGTTCCAGGCCCGGATCCCAGCCTCCATCCACTTCTAGCTGCCATGAGACACCCCCTTAGGCTTATAGCAAATTCCCCTTTTTGCTGGCAAAGTCCCCTTTTGTCAAGCTGGCTGGAAGCTGTTTTCTGTTACTTGAAAGTAAAAACATCCTGACTCACCTGGTTACCCACAATTTCATTCTCACAGCATGTCAGCCTGGGTGGCCTCAGTGGAGGAAGGGACGGAAGAGAAAGGGCGGGCTCGCCGCTATCAGGACACTCCTCCCCTCTCAGCATCACCCATCCGGCTGCTCTGGTTATCACTATGGCCACTTCTCTCAAGGCTGCCCCTTCAGGTGTATTTTTCCCCAGGTCCCACTAGTGTCCAAATACTTTGGCTACTAATGAGTCTCCAGTGGCAAATCAGCACCAAGATCCCTCCCCGAGGCCAATAGTCCTCCCATAGACAGATCAGCACTCCTAAGAACCTAGACTTCTGCCCAAGGGCATGCAGTAAGGCCCACAGAATCCAAGACAGACGTGTTCTATTTGCAGCCATGGCACTAGGCATCTCCAGGCAGGAATCTCACAGGCACCTCACATTCAACACGCACAAAACCAAATTCTCCAAGGGCCCCATCCCACCCTCCATCATCTGCTTTCCTCCACCAGCCACCCAGTTGCCCAGCCTCTTTGAGCGTGACCCAGCCAGGTGGAATATTTTGTTCACTCCTCTGTCCCACCTGTCCGCGCTCTCACTTAAGGCCTTGATGGTACTCCCTTTCCTAGAAATATTCCTTCTCCTCCCCTTCACTTGACCAAAGCCACTTCATTCCTCAGGGCTTGGCTAAAAACCAGACAAGGTTTCCTAACCCCCCACCACTCCCCAGACCACATGGATGCTCCTGTGTGCACGTGCAATCCTTTTACTATTCTTTTTTTAAAATAGATTTTTATTGATTTCAGAGAGGGAGCGGAAGAGGTTGAAACATCAATGATGAGAATCATTGAGTGGCTGCCTCCTGCACACCCTCTACTGGGGATAGAGCCCCCAACCACTGGTTCATAGGTCAATGCTCAACCACATAGGGAGCCACATCAGCTGGGCCCCCTCACTATTCTTTACTGCCGCGCTTGTTGAACTGTCTGTCTCCGCTCCCTCCCAAGACTATAGGATAGCACCTAAGAATCTAAGTTGTTTGCCTTTGTACACTAAGTACTTGGCTATAGCTGATGTTGAGTAACTAAATGCTGACTGAATGAGTGATATCCTGTATCAATGAGCAGGAGGTAACGTGATTTGAAAAAGTGAGTTTTCCAGATAGAAGTTCAGTTCTTGAAGCACAGTCACTTTTTATTCAGCGAGTCCATGAAAATTCTCTGAACAAATACTATGTGCCCAGGACCACACCAAGCACTGAGAGACAACACACTAGATGTGGTTCTGCCCTTGAGTTTCAGGTCCTTTGGAATCTAATGGAAGCTATGGGCTCCGTCCACAATAAAATATGTGTTAAAAATTATGTGAAATTTTATACATAATTTATCTTCACATTAAATCTAAATGAAAAAAATATTTTCAGAGACTATTTCTCTTTCCTATTTTTTCAAGCAAAAAAAAAGAATTAATACTAACTTCCTAAAAAGGATTAAAAAAAATCCAAACTTGTGCCAGTGAGAGCAAACATGAACTATAGCGCTGTAGTCTGGCACGAGAGACAGTTACCAGGGGCTGACATGTGGACCCTCAAGCCAGACCACCTGAGTTCGAATCTGAGCAGATCAATTAACCTCTCTGGCCTCAGTCTACTCATTTGAAAATAAGGATAATAAAAGTGCCTTCCTGACCCTAGCCAGGTGGCTCAGATGGTTAGAGCATATTCCCGATACACCAAGGTTATGGATTCAATCTCCGGTCAGGGCAATACAAGAAGCAACCAATAAATGCGTAAATAAGTCGAACAAATGGATGTTTCTCTCTCTCTTTCTCTCTCTCGATCTCTCTCTCCCGTCCTCCCTCCCTCTCTCAAATTAATTTTTAAAAGTGCCTTCCTTATATGACTATTATGACTATCCAATGGTTCAGTTTATGTAAAATTATTAGAATAGTGACTGACACAAAATAGTTATAATCACTATTATTGACTATAAAGTTGAACTTGTGAAACACTCCCTGACATCCAACACATGATGCTCCTTGACACATAATGCCTTGATATTCAGTCCACTTGACTTTCTTGTTTTCCAACAGATGCTGAAAGCCCTGACTGCAAACCCCACAGATTATCACTGCAAAGCCCACTTATGAGAGAGTCAGTGAGTGTCAGATGTCAAAGCCGGCAGTGAGCCCTGCTGGTGTGGCTCAGTGGTTGAGCATCGACCTATGAACTAGGAGGTCACGGTTTGATTCCTGGTCAGGGCACATGCCTGAGTTGTGGGCTCGATCCCCAGTGTGGGGCATGCAGGAGGCAGCCAATCAATGATTGTCTCTCACAGATGTTTCTATCTCTCTCTCCCGCTCCCTTCTTCTCTGAAATCAATATATATATATATTTTTTTTTTTAAGCCGGCAGCTATCTCCAAGAGTCTTCCAGTTGAATCAAGTCCACGTCATTGTCTTTTCTCTCGAGTCACCAAGGAAAGCAACGTAAAGGTCTCCATTGCTGATGGGCTGTACCCAAGGAAGGACTGTCAACCACACGCTCTGTGTGTGTTTTGTTGAGTGGAAGCAGCCTTCCAGAGAGAAGGGCAGGGCTTCTAGGTATCTCCAGATTCCTGCTGCTGAGACTCGGCATGACTCTGCCACTCCCGGCTGCACAAATATTTCCTCCAGCGACACAGAGTTTACCACCTTGTCCAGCCCAGGCTCCTCAGGGGCAGCAGGGCCAAAACCGCCCATTTTTCAGAACCATCTATAATGGTGAGTTGAAAGATTTACCTCATTCACATGGCCAAAAATAGCTGGTAAGTAAGCCAAGCCATGAATGAATTCCTCTTTCTCTGTTTTGTGTGTTTTGCTTTACTTTCAAAGAAAAAAAAAGTAGGACTTCAGTCTGAAGTTCAGGCAAGTACCTCAAGGCTTGTCCTTGGAGAGCCGGGAACTGGGCGTGGAAGCAGCGTGCTGTGCTGCTCCAGTTCATAGCAAAGCGTCCAGAGAAGGCGGCAGCTTGGGCCCAGCTCCGCCAGGACTGCAGGCTCTGGGAGCACAGCTGCCTTTGACAGCAATGCATGCGGCCACAGAAAGCCCCAGCCACGGGTAGGCAGGCCCTCCTGCTTCGTTAAAGCTTCCGATCCAGATGTGTTGCCAGACAAAGCAGAAGCTTCATCCACACAGACAGCCTTGACATTCCTTTCAGTCAGAAGTTAGCTTGGCAAGGAAACCGTTTGCCATTTGGAAGACCTGGAAGTTTCCCAAAGGGGTCTGCAATGAAAGAACTCTTCTTGAACACTGACAACATGCAGGTAACAGATGCCAGCAGGAGTTGGTGCACCGAGACCATTATGAGCAGTTGGTGCAATGAATTTCAAAAGAAATGGCACGGCTGCTGACTCGTTCCATGACCCACTTCAAAATACCAGAAGATGGGGTTAGTCTAGAAATGACATCATTTGACACAGGAACTGCTTTAACCTCCTTCCTCTGCTCACGCCATAACTCAGCCGGGTCAGGTCCCAGTTACGTGGCCTCACCGAGTTCTCTCCTGCAGAGTGGCTTCTTTCACGTGGCAGTGCACTAAGCAGCTCTGAGGGGATTTCAAAACTAGGTTTCTGTGCTGGGGTAAGGCCAAATCTGGGAAAAGTTCCAGCCTTTCTGAGGGAAGCCTTCTCCTCAGTACATTCTCTTCTCCCCTATGAGTCTTTGGGAGGTGGGTGCCCTTTCTCCTCTCGGGTGTCATGTGATCATTGACAAGAGTACTACCACTGGGCCAGGAAACCTATATAATTTTATTAACCAATGTCATCCCAATAAATTTAATTATTTTAAAATTTTTTATCCTTATTGTTGAAAGTATTACAGATGTCCCCCTTTTTCTCCCATTGACCCCCTCCACCCCTAATAAATTTAATTTTAAAAAAGAAGACGGATGGATATGAATGTGATAATTCAAAAAAAAACAAAAACAAAAGTAGTCTTGCACTCTTTTCATTTGTCATTTTCTGACTTCAGCTGGAATCAGTGTAGACACAAACAGGTGCACATGAGGGTAAAAGAAGTCAGGAGAAGAGGAAAAGAGGAACAAAGAAGAGAGTTAGATCCAACCAGGTCAATAATCACATTAAATATAAATCCCAATTAAAGGCAGAAATTGTTAGAGTGGATGAAAATGCAGGAGTCAATTTATATGCTGCCTGCCACAAACCCACTTTAAATACAAAGATACAAATAGTTGAAAGTAACAGGATGAAAAAGATATATCATGCTATCTTAGTTCATTCAAACTGCTGTAACAAAAATTCCATAAATGGTTTGTAAACAACAGAAATTTATTTCTCACAGTGCTGGAGGCTGGGAAGTCCAAGATCAAGATGCTTGTAGAATCAGTGTCTACTAAGGGCCCAATTCCTGGTTTGTAGACAGCGTCTTTTCACTGCGTCCTCATACGGTAAAAGAAATGAGCTGTTCTCTTTTATAAGGTCACTAATCCCAATTATGAGGGGTCTACCCAAAGGCAATATATCCTAACCACCCAAAGGTCCATGTCCTAATACCATCACCGTAGGAGTTAGGGTTTCCACATATGAATTTAGGACGCACACAATCATTCAGACCATAGCACATGCTAGCACTGATCAAAAGAAAGATGGCTATATTATCAAGCAAAGTCGATTTCACACAAAGAATATTACCAAGGATAAGGCAGTTCATTTCATAATGATAAATGCATTCAGAGATCATAATAATCTGGCCACTCAGTGTATATATGAACAGAAATCAATGGATTAGAAAACAGAAAAGCAATAGAAAAAATTAATGAAACCCAAAACTTTTTTTTGAGATCAATAACATCGATATACTTAGCCAGACTGATCAGGTAAAAAGAAAGAAAGAAGGCAGTTACTATTCACAGAGACATCACCATTTATGTAGAAAATCCTATAGAATCTAAAAAAAAAAAAAAAAAGTAGAATAAGTGAATTTAAGCAAAGTTGTAGGATACAAGGTCAATTAAAAAATAGGTCATATTTCTACAAACTAGTGATAAGGTGGAATTTAACTTAAATAACATTTATAACAGCAAAGAAAGTAAAATACTTAGGAATAAATCTGACAAAATATGTACACTATACACTGAAAACTATATAACATTACTGAAATAAATGAAAGAAGACCCAAATATATAAAGAAATACACTGTGTTCATGGTTGAAGTGACTCAGTATTCTCAAGATGCCAATTTCCCCCATATTGATCTACAGATCCAATGTAACCACAATCAGCAGCCTATCTGGCTTGTCATACAACTAACAAGCTGATTATAAAATTCATATGGAAATATGAAGAAAGAGCCAAAACAATTTTGAATAGAACATGATTTAAGGACCACCTGATTTCAAGACAGTGGAAGGAGCTGGAGAGGAGGGAGCACAAGGAGCGTGAGAATACGTTTTGAGTGATGGGTATGTTTACTATCGTGATTTGATGACAGCTTCACAGGTATGTACATACAGCCAAACTCATCAAATTGTTGTCTTTATTTATGTGTGGTTTATTACATGTCAATTACCTTAAAAAAAAAAAAAGACTTTAAAATATCTCATTCAGTCCTCATGTCCAATTCTTGGAGGCAGTCATATTATCACCTCCATTTTACATACATGGAAACTGAGACCTAGATCACACAGATACAAGCCTGGGTCCTTCTCACTCCAGAGCCCAAGCCCTTAAGCTTGAGGCCCTACAGAAAGAAATACTTTTCTATCTGCCTCTCATTCATTCAACAAGTATTGGCAAGTACCGGCAAGCATTGATCTTACAATGTGCCAGACTCTGTGGTTGGAGTAAGGGACACAGCAGTGACAGGGAAGGTCTTCCCCAGGGCCCTTCTACGCTTGACTTAAGAGCATTGCCCTTGCTTTCCCCCTCTTACATCCCTGACTTCTCTCAAAAGAGAAGAAATAACTTGTGAGTTTCTGGCATGGGCAGGCCGCCTCACCTGCCTGTGCAATCTCCTTTAACCATCACAGCACTAGGAGATGGCATCATTTCCATATCACAGGTAAAGAAATGCACGCACTGGGCGGTGAAGGAACCTGCCAGGATCCCACAGCTAGAGAGCAACAGAGCCAGGTTGCAAATGCAGACCTTTCTGCCTCTGAAGCCTGTGACCCTCCCATCACCCACTCCAAACTGCCTGGAATCCTGCTGTTGCTCCCGCCATCAGAGCCCAACGAACCCTGTTTTCCTTGCAGACAAAAATCACAACCAGGTGCCAAGTCCCCATGGATAAAAACAGCTGTTCACCAAAGGTTCTGTTTTGTGTTATTAATTCATTTAAAAGGAAATTTGGTTTCTAACCAGAACTAATGTCATATCCACACTCAAGAAGGGAGAAAAAAATGAGTCTGGAAGTTGGTTTCGTTGGATAAAACCTGCTGCTGGCCTATGTCTGCAGCCAGACCGACTCCTGCCCCAGCTCGCTCTCCCCACCCTCTTCGCAACCTCCATTTCCATCATGAGTGCAGCTGGGGGAAGCCCTTTTCCACTTTGCTTCCACTGTCACAAGAAGTTGTCACAATGAATACAGCAAGTACTAGGAAATGAGAGGCAAATAACAAATGCAAACCCAGAGCAGTAACAGATGAAAGAGACAGCTGCTCAGGCTTCCGGTGTCAACATCAGCACCTAATGACGAGCATTAGGCCAGGACACCCCACCCATGCCAGGCCCAACTGGAGGACAGCTGGGCCATGCCCCTACCACCTAATTCAGGTGTGTGTGTTTTTTTTTTGTTTGTTTGTTTTTTTAATATATTTTATTGATTTTTTTACAGAGAGGAAGGAAGAGGGATAGATAGTCAGAAACATCGATGAGAGAGAAACATTGATCAGTTGCCTCTTGCACACCTCCTACTGGGGATGTGCCCGCAACCAAGTCACATGCCCTTGACCGGAATCGAACCTGGGACCTTTCAGTCCGCAGGCTGACGCTCTATCCACTGAGCCAAACCGGTTTTGGCCAGGTGTGTGTGTTTTTTAATGGAGGGAGGCAGTACAGCATAGAAGTCAAGAGAATTCATTATTATTATTGTTACTATTCCTCCTACTACTACATCCTAAATGTACTGAACAAATATCAGGCACTGCACTGGGTCACAGGCTATGGGGTGAACGGTACTGCCATGATCCTCGTGTAGATGAAGTTTATAATCTAGTGGCGAGACAGACTTGACACAAGAATTATTCAAACTTTCCAGTGTCATGACATTTCAGCACAATGGTGAAAAGCTACTCATAAGAAGTCATGGGTGGTGAGGTGGGAGCAAACGGCAGGGAACCTGTGCTACCCTGGAGCTAAGCTGCTAATTTCTTCTCTTGAGGGGCAAGGAGTCCAGGAGTCTCTGTGAGAGGTGAGAAGAGCATTCCAGGCGAGGGCACAGCAGGTGGGAAGGTACTGAGATGGGAGGGAAGCGGGAAGGCTGCAGAGAGTGGGAATGTGATGTGTGCTGTGGCCCTGGAGGCCAGGAGGGCTGTTGCCGGCCACCCTGCAGGGCCTGGCCAATAGGTTTGCATCCTCGAAACAGTGGGGCGCCTCAGAGGGTGCTGGGCGGGACCCGGAAGCGGTAAGACTCTGACTCTAGAAAGATGTCTCTGCATGGGAGAGGAGGTTGGGGGCGGGACTGACTCTGGGGAGATGTAATTGAAGAGGTGGCAATAACTTAGGCCAGGCTGGGGCAGTGCAAGGAAATGGACTGAGAAAACTGCCCACATGTGACCTGAGAGAGGGTTTTAATGATGTCAGCGAAATCGATCTCCCTGCTGGCAAAGCTCTTCCCTTCTCCCAGGCCCAGCGCTGAGATTCCAGGGAGCAGCAAAGACACACAGGGTTTGTCCAGAGTCCAACACTGACCTCGGCCTTCTGGAATGCCCGCTTCTTCAGAGAGGCAAACAGCATCCAGACAAAAGGCCAGAGGGTCAGGTTCCTGAACCCAGAGGCAGTGTTTTCCTGAACTAATGTGTTATGCGGCCCAGGGGAAACTGTGTACTTCCCCAGGAGTTTTCATCCTGCAGGCCAGCCCTTGGGCCAACCAGCAGATGCGGGTCACGCTCTGGGGTCTCAAGCTCTGAGTGCCCCACAGCGACATGAGTTCTATCTGGATAATGTCTCAAAGCATTTAGGTTCTGCCTTTTCCTTTAATACCAGGTTCTCAGGGCCACAGTAAGGAGGAGGGCGAGGATAGCACACCCCAGACCACCTCTTGACTGCCTTCCACTAACACGGAGCACCCGGCCTGTACCTTAACTCAGGCGGCAGATAGTGGTGACACTCTGGTCCCTCATCTCATGAGGCTCCCAGTCCAGGCCCATAGTTTTCCTCTGGGGAAGCGCAAACTATTTCCTGGCACCTCCATCTCCCTCCACATTGCTGTCAGCTCTCAACCCTAGGATGTCCTTATGCCTTTAGCTCTGGGTCATCGTCTTCTCTTCTCCCATCTGCTGTCATCTCCAGGGACGGCTCCCAGCACCTCAACCTCCTCCCAGAAAGACCATCATCCACCAACACGGCACAGCCATCACCCCTTCGAGCAGTCACCAATACTCTGCCCCCAAGACCCTGACCTTGGAACTCCTGCCCCACCCCATGACCTCCCCGCCTCCCTCTCTGTCCCCTAATCCTAATCAAATCTTTGCTTTGCCCACTGCTTGACTTCCGGTTCCTCAGCCCTTTTTGCATCTTTCAGGCCATCAGCCCTCTCCCTCCCCCAGGTAAAACACTGCTGACCACCTGCTTAACTTCCAGGCTACTTCCCTGGGCCTCTCCTGTCCCTGGGCCACTTTCTCTACCTTCTTCTTGACCTCTGCTCTTCTTCCTGCTCCCCGAATGCACAGTCCACTGCTTTCACTCCTGTCTCCCCTGGTCTCGGCTCCACAGCAGCCTCATAACCAGTTTAGCACCAGGCCCTCCCCTCTCTCTGTTACTACAACCCTTGCCTCACACAGACTACTGCAAAGCTTGCTGACCAGTCTCCCTGTTTCCAGTTGGTTCTGCCTCATTCAGGTGGTTAGAATGAATTTCCTAAAATACCAATCTGTCATGTCACTCCCCTTTTGAAGTTCCTCAGTGAATCCCCAAGGCTAACAAAGTAAAGCTCTGCTTCCTGCCCATTCCTACTCCCCACACTCTCCTTGATGCCCTTGCAGGCCCCCAATACTTCTTGTCTCCTGTTTGTATCCATTCTGCCCCTCACTCTGGTTGGATTGTGCCAATGTCCCTTTCTGTGTGTCTGTGTCTCTCCAGCAGGTAGTACATCAGAGAATGAGATGAGTGAAGGAGAGCGTGAAGGGAAACCTGGCGGTGGGGATGGAGCAGTGCCGGCGGGGGCAGTGAGAAGATTGGAAAAAGCACGGGCCCACAGAGCAGCTTCCCACCTCACTGACTTTGGTACCCACTGCAGCTCGTTTGTATCACACTCAGACCCGCTAGATACCCATCCCCGGGCCTCTGCATGCCCCAGTGCCAGTGCCAGCTGGAAGAAATGACACACTGACTTCGGGCAAGCCCTGGGCATGCCAACACCCCAGGCAGCGATGCCCTTCAGGAACAGAGAACCAAGAGAATGGCAGGCTCAGCTTTTCTTCTTCCTAGACACCAGCACCAAAAGTCATGTTTAGTTTTGCTCAATAGATTATTGGCTTTTTCAAAGAGTTATTCATTCTGCCTGAAATGCCCTTTTCAGCTCGCATCCCGTTCTCCAAATCACCCACAAGATAAGATCGCTTGCAGCCTTCAAGGCTCCATGCCGATGTCCCGACTCCAAGGCGGAGCAAGGCTCCCTTCAATGTCCACAGGCCCTCCGTGCACCATGATGCACATCTTCATTGGACCCCAGCCTCCCTGCCATCCAGGGGCCCAGCCAGCGTGTGAACTCAGTTCTGAAGGGTTCCAAGTTCAATGCTCTTAACCTCTATGCTGCTGAAAGCATCACCTGTTCTGGGCCACAGCTCCCACATAGGCACCCCTGAAGGTTCTGCTGAGCACGACCTTGTCTCCTAATACACAGAGCCCATGCGAACTTGTGCTGCTGAGGACTGACAGCCACAGGTTCCTGGGTACACTGCATGTAGGCACTGACCTCAGCTCTTACATGCCCACTGTGAGGTAAAAACTATGGTTTTCCCCATCTTATACATGAGGAAATCGAAGCATAAAGAGAACGAGCAGAGTCTGAGCTGGAAAGGGTGAGGCCGGGAGCAAACCCAGCTTTGTCAGATCGCGTCCTTCTCTTAAGCACACTGCGCAGTGTGAGTGGGCCCGCAACGCGGCTTGGCCAGGACCCTGGGCTGAGCAGCGCACACACCATGCTCCTTTTCAGCACATTCTAAGAACAGCAGTTCCCCCTTGATGCTGCTCCACATGGAAACTAATGACAAAACCAGTTCTGACATTTAAACTGGCTTCTGAGAAACTGTTGGACCTTCAGTTCCGTATTCTGGGAGTTGGGCATGATGACAGGTTTATTTGGTAGAGAATGCTGGTGGGAACAAAATGCCACCGTGAAAATGTACCTTCTCGCAAGGCTGCTGCCACCCAGACCCCTTGGAAAGCCGTCCTTTACAATGAGCCCTCGCCCTGGCCCCCGCTCGCCAGGAACCCGCCCAGCCCCTGCAACCCAATCCACTACCGCGGTGATAGGGTTCCAGGCCGCGGCTTATAAGTTAAACACAGCTGTGAGCTATTATACTGCAAGTTGTATCTGCGTTAGTGCGCCAATCTTTGATAAAATTTTCACTTGTTAGAGTCACCAGGGAACAGGGCAGTTGTGGCTCCACATTTGCTAACTTCCATTTTCCCTGCTCCCTGCCAATCCTGAACTCACCGTCTGCCTGGCTTCCTCTAAGCCTGGGATGATGCTCTGCGGTCCCCCCTGCAGAAAGGAGCAGAAGCCACAGTTCTACTCAGTTCTCAACAGTATTTGGAAATTTGAATCTTCAAAGGCTGAGCTCACCAGGAGAAACCCTGGCTTTGGGGAAAGTGGCAACACCACAAAACAGGCACCCTGGTAAGAATGCTCCCTTAATTGGGACGCACCCCTTGGCAATGGGCCTCAGAGAGTGTTCTGCTGCAGCACTTCTCTCATCCAGTCCTTCAGCCACTCTCCACTCATTCAACAAATATTTGCTATCAGCCCTGTTCCAGGCGCCGGGATTACAACAGGGTCTCAGGCGGCAGATCTCCAGAACCAAGGGGGCATAGCCCTCCTTTCTGCCCTGGTGCTTCCAAAGGCCTCTGGGGGAAGTGAAGAGGGAGGCCCGCCTGGATGTGTCAGTGGTAGGCTTGGAGGAGAGAAGGTAAGAAGAGGAACTAAAGACAAATGGAATTGCAAAGAAGTGTTAAGCTTTAACAGTAGTCTGCTGGTTAATACTAACATTGATAGTTATTTTAAAACTATTTTTATATATGATACAAAAATGTAATTATTTAATGTTGTTAGGAACCAAAATTGTCAGTGTAAAAGACACCATATAAAAATCAAGGGAAGTGCCCGGCAGGCATGGCTCAGTGACTGAGCATCGACCTATGAACCAGAAGGTCACGGTTCAATTCCCAGTCAGGGCACATGTCTGTGTTATGGGCTCCATCCCCGGTGTGGGGTGTGCAAGAGGCAACCAATCAATGATTCTCTCTCAACACTAATGTATCAATTTATCTCTCCCCCTCCTGACCTCTCTCTGAAATCAATAAAAATATATTTTAAAAATCAAGGGAAGGAAGTTTACAACTCTGTAAGGTTAGATTGGAAGTGGAAAGATCAACATTGTACTGGTCATGTTTCTACAAGATAATGTGGTATAAACACAGAGCCCTCAAATCTCAGAGGCTTACAGCAACACTACTTATTTCATGCTCAAACGTCTGTAGAATGACTGCAACTCAACTGATTTCTGCTGGGTTCCCCTGGGCTGTGCCAGGCTGGGCTGGAATGCAGGCTTTGGGTTTGGGATTCGGCTAAATGAGCAATAGCTGACAGTACACCACGGAGAGTAGAAGGTCCAAGAGGACTGGTGGAAGCATGCCATGCCTCTGACCACTTCAGCTCACCCCTTGCATTACTTGTGCCTAAGTCACAGGGCCAAGCCCAAACTCTATACAATAGGGACATACACTGTACACACCCACAGAGGAGTTATGACAAGGATGAGGAGGGAAGAACTGTGGAAAAGTAACACCACCTGCCCTAATTACAATCTCATGATCTTTCCTTTCAAGAAATAAGTATTTCCTAGCCCTGTCCACCGAAAAGACTTAAAAGCAACAGCAACCCAGGAGCAATGAATATCCTCTCACCCAGACTGTGGTTTCTAATATTACTCTCCACTAAAGAAACCAGCACCCTGAGGAATGCCTGAATCTAGGTCTTCAGTGGGAAGTGTACAATATCACACTGGGATATCTCCTGGTGCCACAGAGCAAGGAAGTTAACAAAAATGAAGGGATCATGTTGACATAGGAGGTGACATGAAAGGGCTCCCATTGGTTAAAGACAGGACATCTTATGCATCAAAAAGCATAGTGACTGTCACTGATTGAAATTCAGATTCCTCACCCACTCCAACCCTATGGAATCAGAATCTCCAAGGATGGGGCCTGCCATCTGCATTTTTACAGAGCTCCCCAACGGATTCTCATGCGTGGCCAGGGTGGAGGCACCAGTCCAAGGTTCCTGACACTCGGGGAGTCCAGGTCACTCACAGTGCCCATCTTGCTCTCAGATGCTGGCCTTTGCTTCCTAGAAAGTCTTGCCTACATCAAACTTAACATTGTCCCCTATTCATGTCCTTCCAACTCTAAGGTGGTCCAGCCACAATGTGGCAGCCACCTTCAAGGGGAAAAATCCCAGTTTTCAGTCTGCTAACAAAAATTAAAACAGTAAAAGAGCTGGGCAGCTCCCAGGGCCTTGCTTTTAATTGTTGACAATGACAATGAGCAGCAAACCCTTCCATTTTTAGCTTACATCTCATAGATCCAAAACATTCAAGTTTGGGGTTTCTCCAGATACCCCAAAGCAATTTGTTCTTAATCCCCACTCTGTACCAGAACCTTGTGCAAAACAGGGCCGACTGGGTTCTGGAGCCTGACCCAGAGATTCAGGTTCAGTGGTCTAGGCCCATGGTCGGCAAACTGCGGCTCGCGAGCCACATGCGGCTCTTTGGCCCCTGGAGTGTGGCTCTTCCACAAAATACCACGGCCTGGGCGAGTCTATTTTGAAGAAGTGGCGTTAGAATAAGTTTAAGTTTAAAAAATTTGGCTCCTTAAGAAGTTTAAGTTTAAAAAATTTGGCTCCTTAAGAAGTTTAAGTTTAAAAAATTTGGCTCTCAAAAGAAATTTTAACCTTTGTACTGTTGATATTTGGCTCTGTTGACTAATGAGTTTGCCGACCACTGGTCTAGGTGAGTCTGGGCACCATGTTTCAGAGGCTGCCCAGATGACTCTGATGTGCAGCCACAATTGAAAACCACTGCTACAAGCTAAATCTTGAAAGCAAAACATCTCCACCTTAATGTCTTGTCATAACTTGAAATCAGATATGCCCTGGATGAGGTACTTTCCAAACTGCAGCCCTAGCCAGTTTGGCTCAGTGGATAGAGCGTCGGCCTGCGGACTGAAGGGTCCTGGGTTCGATTCCAGTCAAGGGCACATGCCTGGGTTGCAGGCTCGATCCCCAGGGGAGGGCGTGCAGGAGGCAGCCAATCAATGATTCTCTCTCATCAATGATGTTTCTCTCTCTCTCTTCTTCTCCCTTCCTCTCTGAAATCAATAAAAATATATTTAAAAACAAAACAAACAAACTGCAGTGCCCTGGGGAAAAGTCTGCCCCTGGTTGTGCCTCTGAAGAACTCCCGGCCCTTCCCTCTGGCTGTAACCAGCCAGAACAGCGACCCCAGCCTCCAGCACACGCAGTCTCAGAGTTCAGGGCTCACAGCAGGCGGGGCTGCCCTGCTCAGTGCTCAAGACAGAAAATAAAGATCCAAATGTCTAAGACACTCCAGACCAAAGCTAAGCAGAAATAGCTCCAGCTGAGAACTAAGGTGACCATTAAACAACTATTCCCCCAAAGGCTCCAAGAGGTAGCGAGTTGTTTCAGTTACATATATTTAATTAGAAAAAATAGATAACTCCATATTAGAAAAAAAAAAAAAAGAAGAAGAAGACTGGAAGTCAGCCAATTCAAAAAAACAAACATAGCTCAGCTCCCCAAACCTAATGAACACAATGGGTGCGCACACGCACACACATAAATGATATAGATCATTGCCAGGTCTTCACATAAATGCTGATCGCAGATAACATGCAAGTTTCCTCCTAATCTATAATAGGTTAGACACCAGCTCCCAGGAGGCCTGGATCTGTGGTCTGACTTTGCATTAAAATGCTGTTTTTCTCCGTCTTTACAGCTACCAGACTGTAAGAAGGGCACGGTAAGAGTGTTCTGGAATTCACAGAAGACACCTTTTGGTTGCGCAGACATCTTTTGACATATCTCTCCACCAATACTCCTCCTCTCTGAAATCTGCACCTCACTCACCAGGCTGGGTCCCCTCAGCTCAGCTGTGCTTGCAGGACTTGGGACTTGGCCCTGTATTCCTGACCTTGGTCACAGCACCCACACTAGACATGTGACTCAGCTGGGCTGGACTGAGAGCTGCTGGTCTCAGTGTGGAAGATGGCTTCAGGGGGGATCATGTAAACATGGGCCCTGTGGGGAGGCCGTGTTGGACCACATCAGCGGACAGGCGTGAAGGCAGAAGAGAGAAGCAGAGGGAAAAGCTGAGGCAAGAAGCAGAGTGGTCTGTGTCCTGGTTGGCTCTCCAGGCTGCCTGAACTCCATGCCCATTCTGTAAAATGCTCCTTCTATCCTTGTAATAAAGTCCTCTTCTGCCTATCACAGCTACTTTGACATGCATTTCTATTAGTTGTTAACAAAAAAAGAACCCTGACTAAAATAACTATAAAGCCTCACTGTCAACTACTAAGCATTTCCAGTAGTTTTTAAATCAACATTTTAAAGTCAATTTTTTTCTCTTTACTGACTATGCTGTTGCTACAAATGTACATTACAATTTAATGTAAACCGTGTTTTGCTGTAGCAACTGGTTTCAAAATCAGACACAAGGCAACCACCAGAATTTGGGATCAACAAAACAAAAGCTCTCTAGAAAAACATCCCCCACGCCCTATCCTGACGGCGACCCTTTCCCATAGGAGGTGCCTGGGAAAAGTCATTAGTGGGCCAAGACCTGACTCGGGCGTGGAGGCCGTGGGCACCCATGCTGCAGCCCGGCCAGAGTGGACCAGACATGGTAACATTCTCTGGAGAACCCAAACTCCTGTCTCAAAGAATGAGCACCATCGAGAATGCAAAGTTTCCGGACGCTCTCTTCAGCGGGGCTTAGACCATTCACATGCATTTAGACACTTCAAGAGAGAAAGGGAGAAACTGAGTCGCTCTAACGTGGCTGTTGGAACAGTAGGAAGGACAGGGTACAGACCTCCGGCTGGATGGCTTTAAACACAGGGATGTCCATTAATGTGATCTGGCTCTGCAACAAAAGAGAATGGGTGTTAGGAGACATAAAGTAACTGTCGTATGCCTTTGAACCTATACCGAGTAATAACACTCGTAAAGGTTATAATTTCCCCCTTGAATAAAAATCAAGACAGAGTAGAAAACAGACAAATTTTTAAAATGCCTTTCCCATCCCTTCCCTCGTCATAAATCTTGATCCACACCCTTCTTTCTTGAATGTGAGACAAATGTCAACTTCAGCATTGGTAATAGTAGTTTGGAGGTTGGGACTGAGAGAGAAGGAAACATTTTTTGGTTTGGATATTTTTGTATAATTTCAGTTTATTTTTTTCAAGCATGAATTGCTTTTGTAATTATAAAAAGTTGACAATATTAAAAATTAGAATGCTAAACAGAGACACTATTACTCTAAATTTAAATTTTTTTAAATACATTTTATTGATTTTTTACAGAGAGGAAGGGAGAAGGATAGTGAGTTAGAAACATCAATGAGAGAGAAACATCGATCAGCTGCCTCCTGCACACTCCCCACTGGGGATGTGCCCGCAACCAAGGTACATGCCCTTGACCGGAATCAAACCTGGGACCCTTCAGTCCGCAGGCCGACGCTCTATCCACTGAGCCAAACCGGTTAGGGCTAAATTTAAAATTTTTAAAAAACTGTGGCTTACAGAAATTTCTTCTGAAGTCTAAGCCTCCTCAAAATCATATGGTAGAGTGACACTCGAGATGTCTCCACAGGCCAGTGTGGACCACAAGCTGTTTATTCCACGGCCCACAGTATATGAGATAACTACAGAATTTAAGAGCAAGCACTGGGAAACTTTTATAGCAATTTGCCATGATGCTCTTATTATATTTTTTAAGTATTAGTCTTCTGTAGCTTGGAAATGAAAAAAATTGGTCCTTCACCACAACTAGCTTGAGAAGCACTAATGTTGTCAGCAAAGAAAACACAGGTCTGGTTAAAAGACTGTTCTCACTGAGCAACAGGAAGGGAGGCATCGCTGCTGACCATGCTGCAGGCCAGGCACAGCTGAGCTGACTGCACATGACCTACCTATCTCCCTGTGTCACATGGGCTGCAGGTGTCAGCTAACAGATGCCTCTATGACAGCCCAGGGAGAGGAGAGCTGGCGGCCTTTGGATGCCTCCTAGTGCAAGAGGACACCCTGTCCACCCAACACAGGTCATCTGGGAGGACGTGATGCCGTGGAATAAACATGGGCTCAGGGCTCAGCGGGGCTTGGGTATGTGTCTGGATACCACTGCTGAACAGCAATATTCTGTTTGACACCTGACAGTTCTCCCAGCCTCAGATGCTACATCTAGAAAACAGGAACAATAATCCCTATCTTGCAGATCTTTGTGAAAATTTAAGACAAAGATGCAGAATGCCTGGCACCTGACAGGTACTCTCTATATATGTATGTGGGGCGGGGGGAGAGGGAGAGGGAGAGGATATGGATGTGGGTGTGGGTGTGTATATATACAGAGAGAATCTATATGTATATTATACACACAGAGAGAACATTTCTGAGGAGAGGAAAATAAGCAGGTAGCTTTGATTAAGAGCCTCTTTGTCCGCCAAAAGGCTAGTGCCCTCCATGTGCACAGAAACACTGCCACTGATGGAAGCACGGCAGAAACAGTGGATGGCACAGTGGATGGGAATGAAGCACTCGGGAATCCACCCTCCTCCACCTCTCGGTCCACCACCAGGGGCAAGGAGGCATGGGACCCCAGCACGTGTGGATCTGGCACTCATAATCTGGGTGTCCAGTGACTACTAAGCCCTGGGGCCTATAGGCCTATGTGTCTGGCCTAGGCAGTGCAAACAGACTGGCATCTCTCCTGCCAGACCCACGGAGATTGTTGACCCAATGCTCCTGACATTGGATTAATTCTGCCATCCCAGGGAACAGAAAGGCCTTGTGAAACCAGATTTGAGCTGAGAGCTCAGAGGGCCTTGGAAATCTCTCCTGCCGTTCAACTAGTTAACTCCCTCTCCGGGAGAACCAGCAGGATGTTTGCAATGTCATTTAGAAAAAGAACCAAAAGTCTGCTAATGTGAAAATGAGAAAACTTCCTCTGCATCTTGCCATTAATTCTAGAGTTTGCTACTGAATTTCCATATGATTTATTAGAAGAGTGACTTTATGTTTCATATATTTTTTTGGATGGTCCAAGTTTCGAATATTCTGATTCCTGCTTAGGCTGTAAATCAGAAAATGTGTTCAAGTGTTTTATTCTAAACAAACCAGGTCAACAGAGGTCACCAGAATAGACTGGCTGGTCCCAAAAAAACAATCTGAGGGTTTTCAGGAGAATCTCTCCCTTTTCTATCCTCTCAACTCCAACCAAAAAAGATGCAGTGTCCAGAACAAGAGTATATCGATACATAGGTAAAATCGCCCAATTATATATTTTGTGTCATTTTACTCCAAGGCCAACCACCTGTGAAAAAAGTTGCTGGTGAGCAGCCCTTCCCCAGAAGTTTGAGCACCTCGAGGCAGGCAGTTTTACCAAAAAGGGAGGGTGTGGGTAAGGGTGGGAGCTCTCAGCCCTCCCTAGGGAGGGGCCCTGGCTTCCTGGAGAGAAAGGGCATCTCCTGGGGGTGTGGCACAGCCCCCGCAGAAACACAAGACAATGAGACTCAGTTCCAAGCAGCAAACCCGAGGTAGTGAGGACATTCTCATCCTGGACGGATGAGAACACTCCTGAACAGGCATCCTAATGGCTTCTCCTTACTTTGGGGAATAAAACCTCAACACAGGATGTCCAATTAAGCTAGTCACTTGGCAATGCCGTCTTTAATCCTAACCCCTTCTCCCATCTCCTCCTTCCTCCTAAAAATCCAGCCTTTTAGGGAAGTGGCCAATCTCCACGTATCTCAAAACATTCCGGTAGATATGAATCCTTCAGAATGGAGAGGCCTATATGGCCACTTTACAATGTGGCCCTAAAAAAAAGATGTTATGTGGATAAATGAAAGCTACCTAGCCAAAAAGAAAAGAAAAAAAGGTTTTGCATATGTTAAATGTAGTGTTTCTCCCCTCCAACAGTGGCTGACTGATTCCTCTCTTCCCAACTAGACCCCTAGTTTAAGGCGCTCCACCTCCAAATAAATGAACCCTAGAAAAGCCATTGGCAATCAGTGGTCTGTTTATAGAAGATCTCTTTAAATTTGCATTTAGATCGCTCTCTCAGTGCCTAAGTAGGAGGGCTCACAGAACAAAAAGTAATCCGCTCCAAAGACACATTCCGGCTTCTACTCCCAGAGCCACAGGAAGCACATATCTGGCAGTGTTAGAACTGGAGTCAAGGAAATGCAAATTAAACAGGAAGATACCATTTGTCATCCACCAGTGCCATCAGGACTGAGGGGCTATGAGCTACTCTGTTTGTTCTTTCTGGAAAGTAATCTGGCAGTAACTCATAAAGTTTTTAACCTTTTTTAAAAATGTCAAACTTACAAAAGAGTTTCCAGAATAATATGAACTCTATAACCTTTCACCTAGCTTAACTAATTATTAATATTTTGCCTCATTTGCTTCATCTCTATGTATGTAATTACACATGAATGTTTTTCTGAACCATTTGGGAGTAAAATGCAAATACTGTGACTTTTCACCCCTAAACCCTTCAGTGTGTTGTTTCCCAAGAACAAGATGACCCTCTTACATGTTTAACTTGTTACATTCAGGGAATTTATCATTAGTACAACATTACCTAATATACAGTCCACATTCAAAATTCGCTAATTATCTCAATACTGTTTGTTATAGCAATTTTGTCTTGATCCAGGAACATTCACTGCATTTAGATATTATCTCCTAAAAGGAGAAATAAGCATACTGTTGACACAAGAATCCCTAACCTACAGAAAAAAAAAAAAAGCACTAGTATATAAGGAAATTTTATAGAGAGATCTACATTTAGATACAGATATAAATATAGATGTTTATTGCACCACTATTTTTAGTAGCAAAAACTGGAAACAGTCTAAAAGGCCACCAAAAGGGACTTGTTGAAAAAAACATGGTATATCCAGACTCCGGAATATCATGCAGCTATTAAAAATAGAGAATTGGGGCCATACATGTTGACCTAGAAGGATGCCCATGACCAACTGATGATAAAGACAAGTCCCAGCAATGCTTTTTACTATGCTTTCATCCACTGGGGAGTGAAAGGACTGAGACCTACCTGTAGAGTGTCCCCAGTGAAAAATGAGGACCTTTTAAATAATTGTAACCCTTTTTATTATAAAGTAACACACATTTACAGAAAACTATATTACACAAATGTATGGTTTTATGACTTATCATAGATGAACAGCCTGTAATCACCACTCAGGTCAAGAAACAGCCACCCCAATCAATCGATGAATGGACAAAAAAATGCGATATATACACACGATGGAATCTTATTCAGCCTTAGAAAGAAAGGAAATTCTGACACCTGCCACAAGATGGATGAACCTCAAGGACATTATGCTAAGTGAAATAAGCCAGTCACAAAAAGACAAATATTATGTGATTCCACTTATATGAGGTCCCCAGAGTCATCAAATTCATGGAGACAGAAAGTAGAATGGTGTTGGGGGTAGCAGGGCATGGAGAGTTTTTTAATGGGTACAGAGTTCTGCAAGATGAGTACAGTTCTAGAGATTGGCTGCACAATATTGTGAATGTACTTAACAATACTGACGTATACACTTAAAATAGTTACGATGGTAAATTTTATGTTACATATAGTTCAACACAATTTTTTAAAAAGTCACCTCAGAGCTCCTCCATGTGCCTTGTCTCAATTACAAGTCCCGCCCTACTGTTGAAAGTAACCACTATCTGGCATCTCTCCTGCCAGACCCACAGAGATTGTTGGCCAAGCACTCCTGACATTGGATTAATTCTGCCATCCCAGGGAACAGAAAGGCCTTGTGAAAACAGATTTGAGCTGAGAGCTCAGAGGGCCTTGGAGATGTCTCCCACATATCAAGTTAACTCTATCAGGGAGAACCGGCAGGATGTTTTTTTATAATTTTATCACCCAAGTATGTATATACCAAGGCATCATGGTGTCTTTTTAAAACATTGATGCATTTTTTATATATTTTTAGTGATTTTTAGAGAGAGAGGAAGGGAGAAGGACAGAGAGATAGACATATCGATGAGAGAGGAGCATCATTGATCAGCTGCCTCCTGCACAGTCCCTACTGGGGATCGAGCCCACAACCCAGGCATGTGCCCTGACCTGGAATCAAACCAGTGACCTCTTGGTTTCTGGATCAAGGTTCAACCACTGAGCAACACTGGCAGGCTGATGCATATTTTTAAGTTCCTTTTAATCTACATGTATTCTCTCTACCTCTTTGTTCCATATAATATATCTGCTGAAGAATCCAGGCCATTTGACCTACACAGTTCCCCACTCACACAGTGCAGGCCAACATATACCTCTGTCTTTGGAATTTCCTGCAAGTGGCAGCACGAACTAGAGACTTGATCAGACACAGGTTGGATGCCATGGCTGGAAGTGGTGCTGTGTGGTTTCATCAGGAGGCACATAATTACTCTCCTTTTGTGATGTTAGGGGCTGTTGATGTTCAATTAATACATTGGGGTCATACAATGATGATATTCTAATTCTATCATTTCTCCCCCTTTATTAACTGAAATAATTTAATACAAAGAAATTTTCTCTCATCTACTATTTGGTTACCCAGTACAATTCAAAAGTAAAAGGCAGGACAAAGATTGGGCCCGGCCTGAGTGGCTCAGTGGTTGAGCATCGACCTATGAACCAGGAGGTCACAGTTCGATTCCCAGTCAGGGCATATGCCAGGGTTGTGGGCTGATCCCCAGTTTTGGGGCGTGCAGGAGGCAGCCAATCAATGATTCTCTCTCATCACTGATGTTTCTCTCTCTCTTTCCCTCTCCCTTCCTCTCTAAAATCAATAAAAAGTATATATTTTTTTAAAAGACTGCTTTTTATCCTTGTATTTCTCAGTTTCTAAGATAATAAATTGGTTGCCTATAATCATCCAAAGATGATCTATTGCTTGATGGGTTTCAATCAATTGCAATTATTATCCTATTGAAGCTCAAATTGTCCCATCATTGGACAGTGGGAGTTTCCCCTAGCTGGCTCCTGAGTCCTTTTGACATTACCCTAGTAGTGCTTGATAGCTTCCTCACTGGTATTGGAAAGATATAATAGGCTTATCTTGAACATTTCCTGTCCTAGACTTGGAATCAACCAGTTATCCAGGAAGCCCTGGAGTCTTTCAGTGATAATATTTCAATACCACAATCTAGAATTCATACTGATATTTCAAACTCAAATTCAGAACACTTTTTCCCCCTAACTTACTTCTTCTGTACTACTTCTGTATCTCTTTTCTTCCATATCAAAAATCCTGGTCCCAAGGACACAGGATATATAGGATTACAGTATCCCATAATTATTCATTTACTTTATCCTATATTATACACACAATGGTCTCGGAAAAACAACACTTATGGTACCACTATCAGTATAATTACTGAGAAGAGTTATGAAATTTTGTATGTGTTCTCTCCATTCTCCTCCATTTTTATAGTCTATATTATTATAATGGTCACACTATGTCTATTATGTGGGCATACAGCCATTATATACTATACCCTCTCCCTCTTAATCCTCATTTAGTCTTAACACTACTGTAAGTATTTACTGCTCTCCACCAGTCTTTAGAGCAATGTTTTTTTTAATCATTTTCATTGTTTGAGGCTTGTTCTCTAGTACAGTGGTCGGCAAACTGCGGCTCTGTTGACTAATGAGTTTGCCGACCACTGCTCTAGTATATTCCCCAAGAAGGGCTCACAGGAATAACATTCTCTGAGGCCTTTCATGTTCATAATAGTTTATCAGTGTCCTTTATTTTTTTTAAGAATAGTGTATTGATTTTTTTAGAGAGAGAAGAAGGGAGAGGGAGAGAAACATCAATGTGAGAGTGCAACACTGATCGGCTGCTTCCTGCACGCCCCTTACCAAGGATTGAGCCAGCAACCAGGGCATATGCCCTGACCGTGCATTGAACCGGCAACCTCCTGGTGCATGGGACAATGCCCAATCAACTCAGCCACACTGGCCTGGGCTATCGGTGTCCTTTATACTTGAAGGTTTTGCTGGATATAAAATCTTTGGCTCATATTTTTTCTTTCCTTGATTTATTTGTTATTTTATTTTCTTTTGGCAAAAAAGTGCTTCTGTCAAAAAGACTGATGGTAATCTAATCTTATTTTTCTTCTAAGCCATTTGGTGTTTTGTCTAGATGCCCAAAGGATTTTCTTTTCCTTTAATATCCAGCAGTTTACCAAGAACATGTCTATGGTATTGACCATTCTGGGTTAACATTGTCAGCTTCATTGTGTGCTCCTTCAATAAGTAATTTTGAATCTTACCTTTTTATTTTGTGAAAATTTTCTGACATTATAGTTTAAGTGTCTGTTCAGTTCTGTTGCCTTTTTATTTTTCCCCTTTCAGGGATTTCTATTATCTCTATGTTGGATCTTCTTTGCCTATCATCAATGTTTGTCACCTTTTCTCAGTCTTATTATCTCTTTCTTCATTTATTTTTATCTTAAAATTTCTCCTGCCTTAAGGTATTCTGTTGGGTTTATCTATTTTTGTGTTTCTTCTAGTTCAATTTCATTTCCAAAATCATTTTTTAATTTTCACTTCTTTCCTAAGTTCTGTCACCTCATTCGCCAATTTTTTCTATTTCAGATTTATGTTGTTTAAGGCTTACTGCATGATCTTAAGGTCGCTTAGCTCCTTTGAAAATAGAGAATTACAGTTTTCATTTGCTTTGTGGCACGTCTTTCTGGCATTCTTTCATTATCTATAAGAACTCTCTCCTTACTCCTTTATTTTCTTATAATAACTGAAAGATTTGACAGCAATCATTTCCTGATGCTTATTTTTATGTACAATTAGTTTCCCTGAACTTTTAAGAGGGAGACATGGTTCAGGGTAGCCTTCTAATTTCACATAGCTCTCCTTTTAGTTGCTTTCATGTTTGTTAAAAAAAATGCAGTTGCTTTTTGAGATTTCACACATACATACACACACACACACACACACACACACACACACACCTTTATTTATTTATTTTATTTCTTTTCCCTTAACCATAACTTCCCCTATCCTGATTATTTTGACTCTGCTCCCATACTAAATTTCTCTTTGGCAGTGAGAAATAAGCCCTGGAAGTGAGCCTTGCTGGGTTGGTTTCAAGAGATTATAGGGGCCAGTCCACAGATCTCTTCCACCCATCCATTATTTGAGGGCACAAAATCCTTCTCAATTTCAGTTGCTGTCCTCACATTAACCTGCCAAACTTTCCAGTGGATTCCTATTGAAAATTTTGGGGTTCTCCTCTTCTCAAGCCTGCCAAATGCCCCAATGCTTACTTCTGCTTTCTCCTGCACAGATGTTGATACTCTGCAGGTCTTAGTGATGGTGTATCCCCAGCCACTTGTGTTTTGGGATTGATAGAGATAATTTGTCACCTAATTTTATTATAAATATTGTTAATGGGTTTCTGAGTTTGCTATGTTATTATTACCATCTTCCAAAATCACTTAAATGATTTTTAATGGACTTTTGCATCTCGTTCTTTTCTTTCTTTCATACTAGACAGAAAACTAAAATACCGAGTAGTCTGGTTCAATTCCCATACCTGGCAACTCCAATGCTTCCCCAGAGACCAAAAACTCCAGGGGACCTGGCTTCACATCTAAGCTAAGAACACACTGGCTCTGGCAGGGGCAGCAAAGCTTTAACACTGCACCCTCAGAGCATCCACCACCCTTCCTCAGCCTCCCAGCCTCAGGAAATTAACCAGGGGCAGGCCCAGCAACATTCTAGGGCTGAGACTAGAAAATCAGGCCCGAATCTCACCACGGAGTTCTGCTGGGCAATGCTATTCTAGGTGTAGCCTAATCCTCTGCCATTCCTCACAGTGAACAACAATAAATGGATTTTAAACCTCATTATTGCTTCATTCCTTTCATGTAGCTAAAAAATACAACTAAAAAATTCAACAAGGGAGAGATTTGAAGATGGCAGCATAGGTAAACAACTATACTCACTGCCTCCCACAACCACATCAAAATTACAACTAAAATATAGAACAACTATCATCCAGAACCGCTGGAATGCTGGCTGAATGGAAGTCCCACAACTAGAGAAGTAAAGAAGAAAGCACACTAAGACTGATAGGAGGCACGGAGGCGCAGAACAGACTGGTCCAGCACCCACGTGTGCCACTTTTTTAAACAGGAGGGAGATCATCTCTGCAGAGGCCGCTGGGAGGAGCAAGGGGTCCCAGCTCCACACCCTTTTCCCAGGGTCCCAGAGCCGGGAAAAGAAGTCCCTATGGGCAGTAAGAACTATAGAATTATGGGCTGTAAAAACCAGTGTGGATTGGGGTTCAGTGATGCAGGGGCTGCTGGAGACCCAGCTGTTTCTCTTAAAAGGCCAGCACCATGAACTGAACTTACAAGGTCCTGCTTCCTCTGAGCTCCAGCCCCAGGGTGAGGCTCTGGGGAACACAGACACATAAAAGGAAGAACTGGATTGTCTGGCATCAGTGCAGGAACTCAGGGGTGGCTTTCTCCCAGACGGAGGTGCCCACAGGGATCATTGTTCATATGCTGGGACCTCCCCAGTCACAGGGCTGACTGGCAGCCATTTTGGTTTGCTCTGCCCTGGTGATTCCCTAAGACCCTGCCTCATACAATTTATAACCCCACCCAAGTTGTGTGCAGCAGCTTTTGCATATAAATGGCCTGTCCTTATTCAAGCTAAAAATCTCTCAAACAAGCTGCAGCTGGGTCAGGGAGTCCCAAAACTATCAATAAAAGGCCCAAGACCTGGTACCAGCATCAGCCTGCCTTGCTTCATAGCTGGGCCTCATCTGGGCACTTCCAAACCTGACACAAAGAGGAGGAATCTGAAGATTTCTCTGTAGCTCCTGCTGGGTGGCGCCAGGCAGTGATTGATTTTGCACCTCACTGCAGACCCAAGAGCCAGTGTACCCAGTGGTCAGTGTCAGACCATACTAGATTTTAACTCTACACATTCATAAGTGACACACTCAAGGGGCAGACTCAGTGAGCACCAAAGCTCCACGGAAGCAAGTCCTGCTCCATAGGTGTGTCTCCTGCACAGCAGCTCTCCCATTGTAGTTGCAGCTGGTCCTCATGGCCAAGTGGCCTGGAGGTCAATTCCTCCCAGGGACACCAACAGCAATCAAGTCTCAACTACAACAAGACTGTGCTCACAGCCCACAAAGGGGTGCACCTAGAGCTCCCAGCTCAGGTGTGGGGAGGCTGAGCCACTGGGCTCTATAGGACACTTACTACACAAGGCCATTCTATCAACTCAAGGAGACATAGCAGCTCTACCCAATACATAGAAACAAACACAGGGAAGCAGCCAAAATGCAGAGACAAAGAAACATATCAAATGAAAGAAATGGAAGAAAGCAAACTACTGGATATAGAGTTCAAAACCACAGTTACAAAGTTACTTAAGAATCTTCTAGAAACCTCCCAAAAAATAGAAAAGGACCAGTCAGAAATTAAGCATACACTGACTGAAATAAAGAATAATATACAGGGAGTCAACAGTCGAGTATAGGATTCTGAGAATCAAATCAACAATTTGAAATAAGAGGAAGCAAAAAACACCCAACAAAAGAACAGAAAGAAAAAAGAATCCAAAAATATGAAGATAGTGTAAGGAGCCTCTGGGACAACTTCAAGCGTACCAACATTCACATTATGGAGATGCCAAAAAGTAGAGAGAGAGCAAGATATTGAAAACTTATTTGAAGAAATAATGACAGAAAACTTCCTCTCCCTAGTGAAAGAAATAGACTTACAAGTCCAGGAAGCACAGAGAGTCCCAAACAAGAGGAACCCCAAGAGGCCCACACCAAGACACATCATAATTAAAATGCCAAGGGCTAAAGACAAAGAAAGAATCTTAAAAGTAGCAAGAGAAAGGCAGTTAGTTACCTACAAGGGAGCACCCATAAGACTGTCAGCTGATTTCTCAATAGAAACTGTGCAAGCCAGAAGGGAGTGACAAGAAATATTCAAAGTGATGAATAGTAAGGACCTACAACCAAGATTACCCAGCAAAGCTCTCATTTAGAAGATAAAGAGTTTTACAAAAAAAAAAAAAAAAAAAGCTAAAGGAGTACATCACCACCAAACCAGTATTATATGAAAAGTTGAAGGGTATATATATATATATATATATATATATATATATATATATATATGCCTAAGTGGCTGTTACAACTGAACTACCAGAACGACTGGAATGACCGGTCGGCCAGTCACTATGACACGTACTGACCAACAGGAGGGCAGACACTCAACACAGGAGCTGCCCCCTGGTGGTCAGTGCGCTTCCACAGCCAACCTCCCATGGCCCCTCCCTCCCCCCCCCCACCCTGGCTGGCCTCCTGTGGCCCCTCCCCCCTGCCAGCCGGCCGTGATAGGCCCCTATCGGGGGGCCAGCTGGCCAACCTCCCAGGGTCCCTCCCCCTGGCTGGCCATCCCCCCAATAGGCCTCAATCGCCAGCCAGGCCGAGGGACCCCTCCCATGCATGAATTTGTGCACCAGGCCTCTAGTTATTGAATAAAAAGAAGAGATAAAAATATGAACAATAAAATGGCAACAAATACATATCTAACAACAATTTTATTTAAAAATCAAAATAAACGAGGAAGAAATCCAATGAACAAAATAAACTGGTGAATTAAACAGAATCAGAGGTATGGAAACATGGAACAGACTGATGAATCTGAAAGGGAAGGGAGGAGGGAGTGTGGGAAGAGATTATCCAAAAATCTTACCTATGGACACAGACAGTAGAGTGGTGAAGGCTTGGGGTGGGGCAAGAACCAGGTGGAGGAGGGTAATGGGGGGGGAAGGGGACATCTATAATATTTTCAACAATAAAGATTTTAAAAATAAATAAGTTGTGAAGTAATAAAAAGCACATAGGGGAGTAGAATGCACAATGCAAGTATTGGCCATTCCTAGTGTCCATCTGTGTGCCTGAGACACAAGGCCAGCACCCGGGCCCAGAAACACCACAGCTAGTCTGCGCACGTGTGTGCTGGCCTTTCCCCTCGTTATTCCTGTTTTCCCTCTAGCCCAGTGGTCGGCAAACTCATTAGTCAACAGAGCCAAATATCAACAGTACAATGATTGAAATTTCTTTTGAGAGCCAAATTTTTTAAACTTAAACTTCTTCTAACGCCACTTCTTCAAAATAGACTCGCCCAGGCCATGGTATTTTATGGAAGAGCCACACTCAAGGGGCCAAAGAGCCGCATGTGGCTCGTGAGCTGCAGTTTGCCGACCACGGGTCTAGCCTCTTAGACTTCCCACAGGCCCCTTTGGGCAGTGGCCAGCACGGGGGACAGGTGATACCCAGGCAAAAACCAGTGCGGACCTGCTACTAGAAGCAAGTGTGCCCTGTGCACACCTATTTCTTCCGTAATGAGTGTCTGAACTGTGCCATGTGTGCTGAAAAATTCCACATGAATTGCATTTTTCACTCTCTCCCTTTCTTGAAAGTTCCCCCCCCCCCTTTTCCTAATTGTGAATGCCTCCCAAGGTAGTTCATTTCTAGATTGAAGGCACCCTGTCTAATGCTGTGTGGTATTTCATAAAGAATATTTTATTCAACAATCCTCTATTGTTGGGCATATGGGTTTTCTCCAACCAGAGCAAAAAGCCCTGAACAGTGACCCCTTCTAGCACCCAGCACACACATCAGTTTTGTTACTTACAGCAAACTCCTCGGGAGTCACTTTCAAGACGTCGAAGACAACGGCATCATAGCTCTTGCTGGCATAGTCGCAGCTCTGGCCCTCCAGAGAGTCTGAGCTGCTGCTGCCCTGTGGGGACCAGGAGAGACGTGCCACCTGAGCAGTCTGGCTGACTTGAGTCACTGCCTACTACACCTCAGAACTGAGGAGGCAAAGAGTGACAGACTGCATTATGATAAAAGCTTGTATTGTTTAGTGCTTCACTCTGTTCCAGGCACGGTGCTAAGCACTTCATATGCATCATGTTAATATCTCTGAGTATACACTATTACTATTCCCATTTTACAGCTAAGGAAGTAGAGGCAATGTTACTTCCCCAAGGTAGCTCAGCTAGGAAAGTGAAAGGCCAGAAGGAGAACCTGGTTGTGAATCTACCGGATCCCAGATCACTGCACCCCACCTGCTTCCAGCAGGCTGTGTGGTGGTGGAGTAAAAAATATAGCCCACTCTTCCTTCAGAGGGAACTGGCCTTCCCATTTTAGGAGGCCTGAGGAGATCACCTGTTTCATTACATCTTTCAAACATTACCTGGTTTTACCTTTTTATTTTTTTTCTACTTGAGTTCATTGCAGGAAATTGTTACACGAAATGCTGAACTGGCTCTTAAGGCTTATTTCATGTATGGGCCACTTGGAATTCAAGCCTGTGAGCTGATGAGGTGAGAGGTAACCGACTGGCATTGGAGACAGGCGTGAAAGTTATATTTAGTAGAGTCCCTTGTTGGGAAGAACACTGTGAGTCCTACAAGTCAAGTGTCTCCCATAAAAAAGCAAGTTAAAACTCCCCAATTGTGGCCGGTTGCATGAAAAACCCAACACTACAGGGATCCCAGAATGCTGAGCATACCTTCTCCTCAATTTTATTTCATTTCATCAAATCCTACGTTGGGGAACCAATCACACTTACCACCCAAAAACTGTGCCCTGTTCATAAATGGTTTTATTCGTCTCAATCCACGAAGAGGGATTTTGTGGTTTCCATTAACCTCAACATCTTGGACTGGGATTTAGAGAATATGCTTTTATTAATTCCTCTTTATTTCACTCTTTCCAAAATGGCTATATCTGGAAAAACTTTGCAATCTTACTGGAAACTAGAGTGTTTTTAGGCCAGTGAGGGAAACCAATAGTCAATAACTGAAAATGTGAGGTTAAAAGGAGAAGCAGAAACTAAACCTGCAGATTTCAAAGGCCTGTGCCATTTAAAGGCTTTACAAATGAGTCTACTATACCCAAAACTGCAACATGATCTTAAGAAGCAGGGTCCCATGGTGGTTAAAAGGCCAGCTCCACACCAGCTGCTGCCCAACCTCAGGTGAGTGCCTTCATCTTACCAAGTCCCAGGCATCTGTGAATGGCACTGTTGGAACCTACTGCCCAGAGCTGCAGTGAATTATAGAAAATGAAGCTCACAGAGCAACTGGCAGAATCCTCACCCCTCCTCTCCCCCCACCACCCCCGCCCCCCAGAGATGCTGGTTCTAGGGCTTTAGGCGTCTGGGTGGGCTCGGGGGTAGCTAATTTAAAAGTTGTATGGGTCATGGGACAGTCTCCCCTGAGGAAAACCTGTGTTACACTTTTGAAAAGTAACGAAGACTAACCGTCAATGCCCCTGGACGTGGCCCTCTATTCTGCCCTCAGTCCTGTACACTCCCTGAGCAGAGGAGGACCCATGCATCACAGCATGCCCACACCCATCTTCCAGGAAGTGGCACTGGCAGGTGACAGGGCAGGTTTTCTTCAGGACAGGTAGCGTCATCACAGTCAGGAGCACACCAGGTTGGGTTCCACAGGCCTGGCATTGAATGCCACCCACCGCTGACCAGCTATGCGACTCAAAGCCAGTTTATCCACCTCTCCCTGCCTTAGTTTCCTCATCTATAAATTAGGGGTAAAACAACAGTCCACACCTCATGGGGCTTTGTGAGGACTAAGTCAGATAATGTCTGTGAAGATGCCAAAAATGAGCCTGGTATATAGTAAGCACTAAACGTGGGTGTGGATATGAGTAAACATGTCATTCAGTCACCAAAAAGTATTGAGCACTTCAATTATACATGTATTCATTCATTCATTCAACAAATGTTTGAGTATTTACCATGTTCTGGAATGCACACATGTATCTGTATACACACATGTTGTGTGCATATATACAGTATACATGTATGCGTGTGTGCACACGAATGTGTATATACAGGGAGAGTAGAGAAGAAAGAAGTTTTACTGTAGATGGGGTGTAAATTGTAAATAGAAACAGAATTCTGATTCCTCTAGTTGCCAAACAGTCCATTCCTGGGCTTCAGGTTTTATAACTTTCCTGTAATGCCCATTGCATCGGCCCCAAATACGTGCTCAAACAAGGGTCCTTGTTTAATCAAAAATTGCCCCAAATACATTCATTGGTGGTGCTGGCAGTGATGATGCAGTAACGTTACTTAAACCTATATTGGCGCCATCAGAAAAATTTAAAAGGCACCCACAAGTCTGCTTTTCAGAACCAGAGATCAAAATAGGAAAACTTTCTAAAGGTTTATAAGAAATGAGCTAGTTCCTGTGAATTTCTAGCTGATTACACAGGATCGTTTCAAAAGCCCAGCTCCACTCTAAGGGCCCTGTGAGCTCAGGACACTGAGCACGGCCAGTTTGTCACAGGACCAGGTGTCAAGCACTGGATGTGGTGGCATCCCCAGGCCACAGATGACACCCACTCCCCTGCGTGCCTGTTACGTTACTGAACTTGGAAAGAAAACTCCCAACCCCCCGGGGAAAGGCCCAGCCCAGGACACTCTCAGACCACCAGTCCTCACAGCCATTTCCTCCTGAGGAAGGTAAATAAGAGCACAGGCCAGTTGGAATCAGTTCTGTCTGACTTCATTCCGGAATGTGTGACTTATTTATAATCAGTGGCGGCTTTTCTGGGGAAAGGTCTGATCTCTTCGTGCACCAACATGGAATGTGGCACTTGCTAACACTGGACCGAGCAGCTATTTGTTTTTCTTTGAAGAGAAAGACTTCAGAAAACATACTGGTCCTCAGGACTGACTGCCTCCCAAATCTCACGCCCAGCGTGGCCAGGGCCTCGGGAGTGCTAAGAATGGTGGTATTCATGGAGCCCTGCAGCTTTGCTGCTCATGACTCAGCTGGAGCCTGGCAGCTTTGCTGCCCCCACTGTCAGATCCTCGCAGGCTCCATACCTGTGGAGTGGCGGAGGTGACCAACACGCTAGCCATCAGACCATTCCTCTTGTACATAGTCTCCAAGCCACAGGGAGCTTCAGGGCAGCCTCTGTCGGTGACATAACCCGTCTGGAGAAGTGCTGCAAGGCAAAGGAGCTCATAAAAACCAGCCCTCAAAGACAACTGGACCCCACCCCTGGGGAAAAGGTGTGACAGATTTGAGCAGATGACCCCAGAGACCTTTAAAGAAAGATTATAAGCTGGTGGCCTTTGGGCTAAATGTGGCCCACAGATGTACTTTGTTGGGCTTGCACAGGTTTTAATATTTTTTAAATTAATCACCAATGTTTAAAACTTGAAAGGTTTCATGCAGGATCCTGGATTTCTGACATTTCTTAAAACTAGGAATACCTGGCAGTACCAGGCCCACATCCCTGCCTGACGACCACCAGCTGCGCTGAGCAGTGGCCGCCCACCTGGCCCTTGCAGGCACTTGTGATCTTTGTTTTAAAGTGGAGGCAGGTGAAGAAGACAAACGGATTCTGCTGTGTCTGCCTGTGCACCAGACCAGTGGTCAGCAAACTGCGGCTCGCGAGCCACATGCAGCTCTTTGGCCCCTTGAGTGTGGCTCTTCCACAAAATACCACGGCCTGGGCGAGTCTATTTTGAAGAAGTGGCATTAGAAGAAGTTTAAGTTTAAAAAATTTGGCTCTCAAAAGAAATTTCAATCGTTGTACTGTTGATATTTGGCTCTGTTGACTAATGAGTTCGCCGACCACTGCACCAGACCATGTTAGCAGCAATAATGTGGAGCAGCTAATATTGCACAGTACTCGCCTGGTGGCATGCGTTTTACACACCTCAGCTCATCGAACCCTCACTGCAGTCCTTGGGCAGCCCTACCATTACACCCACAGTGCACAGAGCAATCAGAAGCCCAGGGAGCTAACGTGACTCACACTTTGGTGCATCAGCTCATGCTGTCCCCCATCCCGTCAGCATTCAAGATCCTACTCAGCTGTCATTTCATCTGGTTATCATGCCTGGACCACCCAAAGCAACATCAGTTGCTTTATGCCAGTGGTCGGCAAACTGCAGCTCACGAGCCACATGCGGCTCGCGAGCCGCGGTTTGCCGCTCTGTTGACTAATGAGTTTGCCGACCACTGACCTAGACTCTCGATTCCAATAATTACAGGCTGTTGTTGTTCCTTGTGATTAAGCCCCTATCCCAGTGGTCGGCAAACTCATTAGGCAACAGAGCGGCAATGTGTGCGTACACAATTCTAGCACAGCATTTACCACATCACCAAACATCTCAGAACTGTAGCCACATCAGCTTTTTGCAGGAAAGTGGCGAGGAGAGTAGGGAGAATGTAATGGGGGGAGAGAAGGAGAAGGCAAAGGTTCCAGCTGGAAGCCAACTGCAATTTCCCAGGCAACAGATGAGGAGGGTCCTCTGAGCTAAGTTTGTAGCAGTGAAGTCAGAGGGAAGGAGACAGACCGAAAGGTAGTAAGGGCAGAAATTCAATAGAAATTGATGAGGGCAGGAGGGAACACAAGCCGAGGATGAATGGTTTCTGGCTGGAGGTACCAGAAGGATGATGGTGAAGGGACAGAGGTGCGGGAAAAGATGATGAATTTAATTTAGGACATGCTGGGTGTGTGGTGCCAAGGACATAATCAGTCCTGGTAAGCAAGGTCAAGCCCAAAGGTCACTGGGAAAGATGGAAAACAAGGAGGTACAAGTCTGGTCTTGACTGTCTGTGTACCCACTATGCTTCCGGCAGCCTAAGCTAGAAAGACAGACAGAGCTTGTTTCCGATCTCACTCCTGCATGTCTCGCCACTGACGAAAACAGACTAATTTATGGGCAACAATTCTCAGACAAGTGATATTTCACATGCTAAGAAAAAAACAGAACCAAACAGAATGGAAGATCCTTTCCAGGGCCCAGAGAAACCTCCACCCATCCACCTTCAGTCCCTGAGGCCTGGCCAAGCCCCAACCCCTGGCCAGGAACCAGACTCCCAACAAGGAGGTCAGCCGGGCTCAGCCCCTCCCTAACAACCCCTTCCCAACCCCACGGGTTGGCCCCTGACGATGGGAGCCAAGCCTCCCAGGCCGGACTGACTGAACCACAGTGGCCACCTCATTCTCCTGAGAGCTCGGAACCCCGAGATGCCAATCTCTGCTGGTTAACCAAACAGAGGCACTGTACCCTCGGGAGCAGATGTTGGCCAAATCCTGCCGGGTACAGGGGCAGTTGGTCAAAAGGAGATGCACAGAGAGAAGCTCAAGAGACAGCCGTGTCTGAAAGGGGAGGAGAGCACTGGGCCTGGTTCCCACTGCTTTGTAACAAATGCCTCTTTTTCAGTGTCAGACAGATTTCCAAAGACCTTGACAAAGGCCATTTCCTAAACACCAAGGTCACACAGGGGCCCATGTGAATGGGGGAAGATACATGCCACCATCCATCCATCCACTCACTGAGCTCAGGTGTCACACAGGCACACTCGCACTAGGAGTTCCTAACCGTTGTGTGCCTTGGACCCTTTTGGCTGTCTGGTGAAGCCTCGAGGCCCTTTCTCACAGAAATATTTTTAAATGCGTAAAATAAAATTATACAGGAAACTGATTACACAGGATTTCTCAGGAGACCAATTATATAAAATACAGTCATTAAATTATTTTTAAAACAATTGCAATGTAGTAAGGGAATAAATTTTATTTACTTATTGATTGATTGCTTGATTATTGCATTAAATAACAAGATCTATTGGTGGATCTGGAAACTACCATAATTTCAAAGCAGTATGAGCACAGGCATTCTGATACCCACAGCTAATATGTGATAGGAAAATATCTGTGATTTTTATTGGTGACAAAGTCCCATATACTGTCAATATTACTGTGATTCGTTGTCTATGTTAGTAACTGAGAGAAGTTTGTGAAAATAAAGATGCCATTTTTCCCCATTCAAATTCAGAGATGCCTGGTCGAGAACCCCTGTTCCAGGCACTGAGACCATGAAGTGAGCAGTCCCTGCTCCCATAGACTTCACATTCCAGGGTGGGAGTCAGAAAATACCGTGAACAAGAAGATAATCTATACTAATAAAAGGGTAATATGCAAATGGTCGGGACGCCCTCATGGGTAACGACCCATCAGCAGGAGGCTGCGTGTGCAGTAGGCGCAGGTGGGCGGGGACTTGCAGCGCCAGGGACTTGCATCACACCATCACAATCCATCACCAGGAGGCCTGGGGCCCAGCAGAGGCCTCTGCTCGAGGCCTGGGGGTCCCTCAGCTCCGCGCGGCGCAGAGGCAGGACCCCTGGCTCCGGCCTACCGCTTTGGGGCAATCCATCAAGAAGCCCCAGATGAGTGGACGGGGCCTACCTCTTTGGGGCCATGGATTGTGGGGCTCCCACACTGTGACAGGGCACAGGCCAGGCTGGGGGATCCATCGAATTTCATGCACCAGGCCACTAGTTTCTGATAATGAGAAATGTCTTGAAAAAACACAATGGAGGGGATACTGTATTTGCCAGGATGGTCCAAGAAGGACTCTCTGCAGATGTGATCTTTGAACTGAACCTTAGGAAGGAGTCAACCACAGGAAAAGGACTGTTCTTTGCAGAGGGCACAGCAAATGCAAAGGCCCTGGGATGCACATGAGCATAGAAGCTTTGTGATGGAGGCAGGTGGCCATGGCTGGAGCTTAGAGAGTGGGAGGCGGTGGACAGACAGGCTGGGGCCAGGGCCTGGAGAGCCTTGCAGGCCACGGTGGGGAGTTGGGATTTATTTGGAGTACACTAGAGGGTTCTGAGCAGGGGAGTGACATGACCTGATCTGTTTTGAAGGTCACTGTAGCTACTGTGTGGAGAACTGGGTTGGAGAGCCAAAAAAAACAGAAGCAGTGAAGCCAGTGGTCGGTAAGGAACGGTGATGACAAGATTGCTGGCCACAGGGACCAGGGATGGATTTGGGAGAAGGTCTGGAGGTGAAACAGACAAGACTTGTTAATAGAGTGCATGTGAGAGAAAAGGAAGAGAGGATGACTTGGGGCCGTTATGACCGGATAGATGTTGACCTAAAAGCCATACGCTCATCAGCAGTTTGCTCATCATTCACTGAACAGCCCCAAGTCATCCTCTCAACAGCCCCAAGTCATCCTCTACTGAGACAGCTGGTGCACCAGTTCTTGGGATCCGGAGTCAAAGGTGACACAGCCCTGTGTCCTGTGGTGCAGGTGGGAGAGAAAGTCCAGCAAGGACACATTACAGGTTCATCTTGGGGGTGGGGGGTGAGGGTCAAGGAAGACATCACTGAGAAGAGCCATTGAGTTGGGTCTTAAAGGACCAGTGGCAGTGTTTCAAGGAAAGAGCGGAGAACAAGAGGGCAGTGTGAGCAGGTATAGAAGCGCACAGGTATGCGATGCCAGTGTGCCAGGAGCACCAGGAATCCTCCCCCTTCTCCCTTTATCTCAGCCCCGTGCCCACCCTAGACTAACACGGGCACTGGGGGCACAGCAGCAAACAAGCCAGGCACAGAGTCTGTTTGACGGCGGCCCTAACACATCTGTGCAGCAAACATGGCAAAGTTTTTCCTAAGCCCTGAGCTGTGCGGTCTGATCACCACTGTCATCCCGATAATTTACTAGACACTTTGTTTCAGGCTCTGGCTAAAGATGTATATGCATTAAAAAAAATTTTTTTACAGATGAGGAAACTGGCACTCAGAGAGAAATTATACTGTCACTTAGGGATACGGTTTGACATGCCTGCATTGACTGTGTTCCATTCCACACTGGAGGCAGTCTGGCCTAAAAGTAAGAGCACCAACTTTTTTAGTTGGGCCATTTTAATCTGTACACACCAAAACCCTATTTTCCACCCTCCCTCTGCCTCTCTCACCTCTCTCTCTCTCCCTCTCTCTCTCTCTCTCTCTCTCACACACACACACACACACACACACACAAACACACACACACACACACACACACAAACACACACACTTACACACACACACACACACACACACACACTCCAGCTGCTAATGCCTCCTTGGAAACCAAAACACAGCAGGAGAAAAAGCGATTCTCATGATGTAACTCCGCAAGCACGTGGCAGTTGTAGCAGAACCACAGAACAATCCCACGTCTCTTGTTTCCCTATGACAGAGTCTGGTCTGGTGTGTGTGGGCTCCTGAGGAGGGGAAGGAAAATCCCATATGCACCATTGGTTTTCTTCCAAACTCAGAATTCTGTTCAGCAATTCAGGCTCAGGAAACCAAGAAAATAACATGAGACAGTCTGGTGCAGACCACTGTTGAGAAGGCAGAAAAACCACTTTTTTCTAAGCTTATGGAGGCTGTTTCAAAGAAAATACACACATCCAGGAATGTTCAATTACAGGAGAGTGATCTCTTCCAAATGTTCGGACAAGTATGAAAATGGACGCCAGGCCCGCTTCCTCGGCGTGGGGCTGCTCTCCGCCGACGTGGTCGAAGCTTGCTCCACCTTCCTGCGCTTGAACAGAGGCTGCGACAAAGACGAATAGGAAGGAAACAATGCGGGATTCTGCCCACAACCCCTCCACCAATATCTGGCCCACTGCAGGAGCGATAAGTGTACATGCGTGTCCACACTCTGAACCACAGACACAGGACCAGATTTTGTGTTGCCAAAAGGTTTCCCTTGGGGCCCATCCCTCTGGGGCTGGACCACCTGCCAGCATTCAGGAAGGCCGGCCTTGTGTGGTTGGCACTGCTGTTATCTCTACCTCCTCCTGACCCTCTCTAAGCTGGCCAAGCCTCTTTTCCTGGCAAGCAGCAGCATCTGGTGGCTTTCACAGAGCGGCCTGGCCACGTAAGCACGTCAGACCTGCCATGCCATCACTCACTGCAGTGTCCGCCCCCGCCCTCCCCTGCTCCTTTCATATCATCCCACCAGATGTTCAACATCCCATCTCTCACCTCCTCACTGAGGGGCAGGGAATGGGCTGGGAGGCACCACTGTGTCCAAAGGCCACTGCACCTCCGTGGAGAGAAAGCAGCAGCGTTTAGGAGGGCAGGGTTTAGAGCAGCCGTGGGCAAACTACGGCCCGCGGGCCGGATCCGGCTGTTCTATCCGGTTCTCTTGCTCTCCCCTCCACTCCTTTACTTTGAATTTATATTAGTTCACACCAACACTCCATCCATGCTTTTGTTCCGGCCCTCCGGTCCAGTTTAAGAACCCATTGTGGCCCTCGAGTCAAAAAGTTTGCCCACCCCTGGTTTAGAGATTGAAGGTCAGCAGATACCATGAAAAGGGGATACGGATGGGTATCTTCTTGGGCAAGGGAAATACCTACATTTATGGAGCTGAGGTAGGGTCTACACAAACAGGCAGGGATCCACAAATTCAGGTGACAGGCACTGACCAACACCCCCACGCCCCAGCCCACACACTGTGCTGAAGCCTGAGAAGCAGGGATGAGCAAGGCCCATCTCATCCTCAGAAACATCAAGTCCCCCGGGATGCCTAACCTTTGCAGGCAGGAGGACTTCCTGAATTTTTACATAAAAGTAAAACATGTACATGTTAAAAGTACATAAACTGGGAGGAAAGGTAAAAAATAGAAAAGTCTCCTCCCCCCACAGCCCCTGGCCCTGTGCTCAGGTTACACAGTTTACACCATGTAGGGCATCAGTTAAGCACACATCCATGTATGTAGAAATACAAGGAGATACACAGACATATCAGTATATATGAAAATGCATTTTAGAGACCTTCATTTTCAACACTGGAAGTGATTTAGTTCTTTTTACATCTGTTGGCTAAGAAAAACCCTTGAGCCCGGCCAGCGTGGCTCAGTGGTTGAGTATCGACCTATGAACCAGGAGATCATAGTTCAATTCCGGGTCAGGGCACGTGCCGGGGTTGCAGGCTCGATCCCCAGCGTGGGGCATGCAGGAGGCAGCCGATCAATGATTCTCTCTCATCATGTTTCTCTCTCTCTCTCTCTCTCTCCCCCCCACTCTCCCTTCCTTTCTGAAATCAATGAAAATATTTTAATAAAAATAAAAAAACCCTTGATAACAAAAAGCTGTGATAAATGACCAACACTTTTAAATGAATTTGTGGTTTAATAATCAGAGCACTGTTTACATTCACTTGGGAAATAGCAAGACGAACCTACAGCACCTGGACAGCTGGACTCGGGGGCCTTCCCATAGCCTGCAGCTCAGCTTGCTCCAGCCCAGAGGTGCACGACCTGCCATCGATCGCAGATCTGGTGACCTCAGAACAGGACGGCTGTGGCACCATCTCTGAGGCAGGAAAAGGAGCCAGTGCCTCTGTGGCTTAGAGAACAGATTCATCAGGATCTGAATTCTCACCTATCACTTACTCTGGGCCCTTGGCAAGTTTCTGGACCTGGCCACGTGTCACCTTCCTCATCAGTAAAAATGGGGAGATTCGCAGTCCCTCCTCCCTCACAGATGTTGAAGGGTTCATAGGATGATGAGAGTGCTGGGGCAGTGTCTCAATGAATGACAGCTGAGGCTAGTGCTAACCCCTCACCACCTCCTTCACCCCCTGGGGCAGGGCAGGCATGGGCAATGCTCTCAGCACAAGACTACGAGAAACCAATTTAAAGTTAAGGCAACAGGAGGAATATGAGTGATGAGTATGCAGTTCTCATAAGCCCAGGAAAGGGTTCTCAAAAGAAAACGAATGCTCTGATTGGCTGGATAGTTTTAATGTAAACGCTTCACGAAGAGGCTGGCTAGCGCTTCCCCATGCCCCATGCGAACACATATAGTTACTCTTGAACCACAGGTTCCCTGGTTCCAAACAAGGCTACGGAAACAGGTGGAGAGAGATGCCCACCTGCAGCCACTGGCTGGTAAGGAAGACCTGATTTTTCCACCAGAAGTGTAAGCAGTTTTTTCCCACAGGAAAATGGGAGGCCTAGGGATACTTGTGGGAGGGCTTGAAGAGAACTTCAGGAAATGGGGGTAAGACAGAGAATGAAGAAATGAGGATGGTCCACCGCAGACACCTGAGACAGCCTTGGGATCGGATGGAAGAGCACCATCTTGTCAGGGAAAGGCTGACTTGCAAGGGGGGAGAAGTTCCTGACTCCCCCCGGCCAGCTGGGCAGAAAAGGGAAGGCAAGAGACACAGGCAGGAGATGGGACTGGGGTTTTCTGGGCACTCTTGGGCATGTTCTCAAGCACAATGAGTTATATTAACAACGCAAGAGAAAGAGAGGAGGACATCTGACAAAGCAAGCCTCAGAGAAGTTGGCAAGGGTGGGCTGGTTAGCTGCTTCCCCTGCCCCTGGAGAAAGAACGGTGGCACTACTCAGACCTGCCCTGGAGGAGGGCAGCCTGGGGAGGCAGGAGAAGCTGATTTCCACAAGAGTTCCAGCCAGCCGGGCACCTGTAACAACACCCAGGGCTCGATGACGTCTCCTGGATGAGGCGCTTTTAACGTATGTGAAACAGAAGCACAAAAATAAGACCATAAATTTCATCCAACGAGGATGTGACCTTCTGGGCAGACGAGGAAACTGTCACAGACTGGGAGACTCACGAGACTCAACAACTAACTGCAGGGAGGAATCCTGGACTGAATCCTGGAACAGGAAAAAAACGTTAGGGGGAAACTGGTGACATTTGAAAAAGGTCGACAGTTTAGTTCACAGTATTGCACCAATGTTAATTTGATAGCTGTACTGTGGTTATGTAAGCTGTTAACATGTAAGTTGAGTGAAGGGTATATGTGAATTTCTATTTATCTATCTGTAAGTGTAAAATTATCTATAATAATAAAAGCATAATATGCTAATTAGACCAGACAGCCAAACGACCTTCTAGACGTCCTTCTGGATGACCTTACAGACAAAGCCGGGGCTACGAGGGCCAAGTCCCTTGCACAAATTTTGTGCATTGAGCCTTTAGTTTCAAAATAAAAAGTTTAAAAATTTAAAAAGGGATTCTACATCCTTACATCCCACTCCACTCCCCAACCCAACAGAATCTCTACAACCAGGCCTGTAAGGAGGGCTCGCCCTTTCCTGTACAAACCATTGCTGGAGAGTTACAGCTCTGGGGTGTAGAGGTTCAGGTATTTCACACGGATGACATGTGGGCCAAACATGCACTGTCTTGGTGGACAGAGGATGGGGACAGGAAATGATTTACTCCCTCTCTCCCTCCAAGTTCCTGCCACAGGCAGAAGACTTACTAAGTGTACCAGCTAATAATGTGGATTTTTTTCAATAGATCGAGTATGTTGAGATATATACTATTTGATATGTATACTATTTTGTTGTATTGACAGCAAGCTTCAAAACTTCATATGTCAAATTTGCTGAAGGTGTTAACATCATAGACATTGTTACGCTTAAAAATATGGAATTTCATGCCAAAAACAAGAGCATTTGCGGGAAGTTTTAATTCATTACTTTATTTTGAAAAAAAGTGCTGCTGAAAGTTATCGTATACTTCGGGAAGCTTATGGTGAACATGCTCCACTCAAGTTACTTGTGAACGCTGGTTTAAATGCTTTAAAAGTGATGATTTCAATGTGAAAGACAAAGAACGTCCAGGTCAACCGAAAAGTTTGAAGACCAACAATTACAAGCATTATTGGATGAAGATGCATGTCAAACTCAAAAACAACTTGCAGAAAGATTAAACGTTGCTCAGCAAACAATTTCCGATCATTTACAAGTAATGGGAAAGATTTTAAAGGAAGGAAAATGGGTGCCCCACATCAACTAAACTAAAGACAAATGGAAAACCAAAAAGTCATCAGTAAAATGTTGCTTCAACGGCACGAAAGTCTTTTTTGCATCGAATTGTAACTGGCGATGAAAAGTGGATTTATTTTGAGAATCCCAAATGCACAAAATCATGGGTTGATCCAGGTCAACCATCAACATTGACTGCAACGCCAAATCGCTTCGGAAAGAAGACAATGCTCTGCGTTTGGTGAGATCAGGAAGGTGTGGTGTATTATGAGCTTCTAAAACCATATGAAACTGTTAATACTGATTGCTACCAACAACAAATAATCAATTTGAACCACACTTTGATCGTGAAACGACCAGAATGGGTCAGAAGACACGGCAAAGTAATTTTGCTTCGTGATAACACACCATCACATACTTCAAAACCAGTTAAAGACACGTTAAAAGATCTTGCCTGGGAAGTATTAACCTACTCACTATATTCACCAGACCTTGCTCCTTCAGATTACCACTTGTGCCGATCGATGGCACACGCACTTTCTGAGCAGCACTTCAAAATGTATGAAGAAGCAGAAAATTAGGTCTCTGGTTTGCCTCAAAACAAGAAAAGTTCTATTGGGATGGTATCCACAAATTACCTGAAAGGTGGGAGAAATGTGTAGCTAGCGATGGACATTACTTTGAATAAAGCACTTTTGATATTTCTCTTGAAATTACCGTGTTTTCTTTGATTACAAAATCCGCATTATTAACCGGTACACCTGGTAACTGGTCTGACTGGTAGGGGTCCAGGTCATTAACTGGGCCACACCCTTTAGGAGCATCACTAAGTGCCAAAAGGTCACAGGGGTCCTCAAACTTTTTAAACGGGGCCAGTTCACTGTCCCTCAGGCCGTTGGAGGGCCGGACTATAGTTTAAAAAAAAAAAACTATGAACAAATTCCCATGCGCACTGCGGGCCCGGGACGAGTCGGCTGCTAAGCAGGACAGGCAGCGGCACCCGGCGGGCCGGATAAATGTCCTCGGCGGGCCGCATGTGGCCCGCGGGCCGTAGTTTGAGGACCCCTGGGTCACACACCTGTTAAAGGCCCTCTTTTCTCCCACTTGCTGCTGTGAGATCCCAAGGGCAGTGGTCGGCAAACATTAGTCAACAGAGCGGCAAACCGTGGCTCACGAGCCGCCGTTTGCCGACCACTGCCCAAGGGGAACAGGGCCCTGCCTGGGCTCAGCTTTCTCTGACTCCCACATGTACCCCTAAGTGTGCCTGCCTGGCCTGCACGTTCCTGGACACTGCTGCTTGTCAGGGGTGTACAGAGAAAATGACATTTTCACATCAAAGTATAAAAATAGATTTTGCTTTCAAAACCATATACTGGGTCAACACATTCGCCTTCCCCTTTTCAAATCTTGTTAAAATGACCAAAGAAATAAAAACAAGAAATCTGATGCAGTGTTAAAATACAAGAAAGGATGACATCAACAAACCAGAATGGAACTGGGTTAAGGAAGAAGCTATAGGTGTTAGACATCTGGCCATAAAATCACCTGTTTCTTCTATCCAAACAATAAATGGCAAAAATGTACTGGCACAAGAGCCTACATATATATATTTTAAGAAATGAACAAATTTCATTTGAGGTAAATTATGAAATTTTACTAAAAGACCAAAATAAGGGAGTTTGAAATCAAAGGAGAGCTATTTCACTTCTCTTAATAAGGAAGAATATTGTAAAGACATCAATTCTCCCCAGCTGATATATGTATAAAATGTAAGCTCATTCTAAATCCTAAGGGAATTCATTTTGGCATTCAACACGTAAATTTGAACTTCCATCTGGAAGAATCATTAAAAGAGCTAAGAAGTTTTCAAAAAATCAGCATGATGAGAAGGGGCCTGTCCTGCCAGGAAGCCCCGTGGAAGAGATGAACAGATCGGCAGGACAGAGCAGTCCACAACACAGGACCCAGGATACATGAGAATTAATATCTGACCAAGATGGCATTTCAAACAGTGAGGAAGAAGGCACTAGGCAATAAATGTTGGTGAAACAATCTACTATTCACTTGAGGGGGGCATTAGTTTAAAATTTTACCCCATCCTATATAATAAAAGGGTAATATGCAAATCGACCAAACTGTGGAACGACTGGTCGCCATGACACACACTGACCACCAGGGGGCAGATGCTCAATGCAGGAACTGCCCCCTGGTGGTCAGTGTGCTCCCACAGGGGGAACACCACTCAGCCAGAAGCCAAGCTGACGGCTGGCAAGCACAGCGGTGGTGGCGGGAGAGCTGCGCTAAGGATGTCTGACTGACGGCTCCCAGACTGCGAGAGGGCACAGGCCGGGCTGAGGGACCACCCCGCCCCGGCCCCCCAAGTGCACGAATGTCGTGCACTGGGCCTCTAGTATTATACAGAAGAATAAATTTTTGATGGATTGAAGATTTAAACAAAAAATCCTCACAAAAATACTAGTGGATACACAAATCGCTTTTTAATAATCTTGGGGTGAAAAAGTCCGCTCTAGGGTGAAACAAAAGCCAGAAAACAAAAGAAACTATTGGCAGGTTTAACTACATTAAAAATTAAAACTTCTGACTAGGAAGAGACATTATTAAAAAGATGAAAGAAAAGACAAAAAAACAAAGGGCAAAAAAAAAAAGATGAAAGACAATCTACAAAGTGGGGAAAGGGTGTTTGTGATGTTACATGAGAGATGAGGAAGCAATATCCTCAATACAGAAACACGCCTCCGCTGCCCTGGCTGGTTGGAGAGTCATCCTATACACCAAAAGGTTCTGGGTTCGATTCATGGTCAAGCCACATACCTAGGATGCAGGTTCCATCCCCCGTCAGGGCACACAGGAGGCAACCTATCAATGTTTCTCTCTCTCCCTTCCTCTCTCTGTAAAATCAGTTAAACCATATCCTCAGGTGTGGATTAAAAAAATAAAAGATGAATCTCCCTCTAAGAGCTATGGCTCAACGCTCGGCAGACATGTGGTCTTGGGCAGGGGCTTGTCACCTACAAAGAGAGAAGCTTAGAGCGGCACCTTTCCCAGGTGTGAGGTTTATGGTATGCGGATTACATGAGGTTGTGTGTAAAGCACTAAGCCCAGAATCTGAGCAAAGCAAGGAAGTCATCAGACTGGCAACCAGGGGGTATGTTCCAGGAAGGTCACTGACTGCACCACCACCTACAAAAGGCAAGGAAACACTGAGAAACCACATGGCTGTGTTTCAGGACAGGTGGTGGGATGTGTCCATTCAAGGTGACACGAAGCAGTGGTTTAATAGGATGAGGTAGATCAATATTTACAGACAGAGAAAGATGTCCACAAATTCAGGACATATTAACATTCATACATTCAACGCATATTTACTGAAAGTCTAGGTAAGGGACTATGATGATGTCTCTACACTAGTATGTGTCAGGCACTGTTCCAGGTGCTGGGCATAGAGCAGTGAAGAAAAAGCCCAAAGTTCCCCTGTACATTCTGGAGTAAACAGATGACAAATAAAAATAAAGCATTCAGTAAAATATATGGTATGTTGGCTGGTGACAGATAAGAGAAAAAAGCAAAGCAGGAAAAGGGGATAGGGAAAGTGGGAAGGGGACAGAGTTACAATTTTGAAGGGGGTGGGGGGTGTCTGAGAAGCCCTCACTGAGAACGTGACATTTGGACATGTTTTTAAATATTTATGCATACTGTGAACACACATACTAGTACAGAGGATATCTATTCAATTGTTTATATCATTACCTCTTAAAGGTGTCACTGTATGACACTTTTACTTTCTACTTTTTGTATACCTGTTCTATTTTTTAATCATTATGATAAACATTTATGAGAAGCATAGCATTTAAAGAGAAAATTGAAAATAAACTTCCATAGACAAGCACTTCAAGGATGGCTCATCACTAGGTATTACCGACTTAGGCGGTTGGAGTCAGATGTCTGGTGTTGTGGTGCCACCTGGTGGCCGTTCCCTAACTGATAACTCCCATTTCTAACCGTGAAAGGGAAGCAAGAGGCAGAGGCACAACTGTATATAAAAACCCTCTTGCCCTGTGGACAAGGACTGGAAGGGAAATAGGCAAACTAACCCAGTTTGATTTGTGGGGGTGGAAGGCAATGGTGGGGTTTATTTAGCTTAGTTTTCAATCATAAACTTAAAATGGTGCTTCATTCCTTCATGTGTAACTGCAATGAAGCAGTCCGATGGGACCGCCGAATGTGCTCACTGGAGGGACAGGAGTGGAGTGAGAGATAGCTGGGCAGCACAGAGCTAACCCAGGCCATGTGCATGTGTCCCCAAGCAGGCAGTGACAGGGACTCAGGTCACATGGTACTTGGAAGAGGAGGGTCTTTCCCAATGAAAGGTCCCAGGAATCTGGCTGGAAGGAGCAGACACACCCCTGCCCTCAATGATTACTCCCTGACTGAGCATGTGCTCAGACCACTAAACTAGTGCCTCCTCAGTGAAGCCCAAAGGAGACTGAGGTGTATCCCCTGGGTGACGGGGAAGCAACGTTGATCACACCGAGGACTCGGCGTGAATACTTGTCTCTTCTCCTCCATCCTTCGGGGGTGGGTCAAGGGCCTCTCCTTGGTGCGCCCTCCATTTAGCCTACTGTAGCACTTGTCACTATGGCAGAATTGCTTTCTCTGGGCATCTCCCTGCTAAACCAGAAGTCACACCTATCTCATTTAACCTCAGAGATAAGACTTGTAAATCCAACAGTTCTGGATTTGAATCCTGGCACAGCCACCTACCACCTACATGACACTTGCAAGCACCTGTAAGCTTCCATTTCCCCTCTGTAGAGTGGGGATCTGTGACTGTACTCACCTCATGGGAGCATAAACTAACAGCCCCAGCTGGCACTCAGGAGAACCGGCGGGGGCCAGGCACCTATCTAAGAGCTTCACATGTCTTACATTCCTGAGCTGAGGCCACCTCTGAGGAGTATTGATCACAATGTAAGGGCTCAAATGTTATTTTCTCCACAGTTCCCAGCACAGCTCCCAGCAGTCTGTTGTGTTCGCAATAAAAATGAATGAACTAGTCCCCCAGGCTGCTCCAAAAAGGGGCAAGATTACAGCAAGATTGCAATGCTTAATCCACCCCATCAGCACCCCCAGCCACCTGCAAAAAAAAAAAAAAGGCTCAAGAACTGCACAAAAGGACTTCAAGGAGAGAAGGTGCTCTGGCAGGTGCAAACATCCCTGCAGTACAGGGGAGAGGGGGAGGGAGGGAGAATTGGCACAAATACCTGGGGCAATGCACTGGGCTCAGGTTCAGGTTCAGATCAGGCAAGACCCAGGTGGATCCACCCCAGAGGGGCTTCAGCTAAAAGTGGGTGAGACTTGGCCCACCGGAGTGGCTCAGTGGTTGAGCATTGACCTATGAACCAGGAGGTCAAGGTTCAATTCTTGGTCAAAGCACACGCCCAGATTGCAGGCTCAATCCCCAGTGTGGTGCATGCAGGAGGCAGCCAATCAATGATTCTCCCTCATCATCAATGTTTCTATCTCTATCTCCCTCTCCCTTCATCTCTGAAATCAATAAAAATATATAAAAATGTATAAATAAATAAAAGTGGGTGAGACTTGCCACTTCCCTTCCCAGGCTCCCTAAAGACTGACCTTCAGCACACCCAACCAGTAATCACCCATGTGAAGATCATGCCTGGTCCTTGCTTTCCATTTGCTTCCTCCCCTTCCACCCACCCCCCACTCCCTTGCACACCAATCCATTCCTAAGTGATCAGGGCCATGGCCCTCACAGGGTAAGATCGGGAGACAAGGTTGTGCAGAAAGCTGGGTGTGAGGAAACAAGGGGGCACTTAAAGGCACCCAACCCACTGAGAATCCCAGGTGCTGTCTGTGGGGGAGCATGTTCTGTGATGAGAGTGTGCAGTCCCTCTTCCAGCCCCTTCCCCATCCAGCCCCTTAGACATGGCTTCCAGACAAGGAAGGAGAGCTATGCAGACCAGAACAGGTGTCAAAATGTCACTGGAGCAGCTGGTGCCATGCCCACTCTGCTGTCTCACATCCCAGTGTAAACAGGGATAGGTCATCTCCTGTCCCTCCTCCCTGCTCCTTTCCCTGTCTCAATATCTCTGCTCTGCTTTGTCCTTCAGCTAGAGAAGGTCACTGGGTACTTTCCTCAGGTGCATTTAGTAGATAATGCCATGTTCTGTGCCCTCCCGTGTTTTAAATGTCGTTCTTTTGCAATGAGCTGTGAGTGACATCTTGGCTAGGTACACAGAGTGCTGCAGCCCCTCCCTTGACAGTCTGGAGATGGCAATCCAATGTCTTCCAGCCTCAGGGTTGCACACGGGAAGACCAGCGAGAGTCTGATTCTCTTTCCTTTGAAAACAACCTGTTCTTCCAACAAAATTTTAACATTTTTTTCTTTCTTCTTGGAGTTTAGGAACTTTGCAAGAAAATAGGTCTAAGTACTGGTCTCAGTGTGAGCTTAATGAATCCGTTTAATCTAAAGAATCAAATCTTTCTTCAATTCAGTGAAATTTTCTTCGGTGACTCCTCCATCTATTCCTTTCTCTTCTCTGAAACTCCCATTATTCCCATGCCAGGTCCCCTGGACAAGGTCTCCAAGTACCTCACATTACAATTCATTATTTCCACTTCTTTTTGTTACTATTCTGGGTTGTGAGGCATTTCTTCTATTTGACCTTCCAAACCACTAATTTCAGTTCTTGTATTGATTTTTAAATTCAAAAGCCCTGTTTTCAGTTCCAGAAAGTCTCTGGTACACTGTACTCTCGTCCCTTAGCAAGTTCTCTCCCTATAAATTAAAGCCCTTCTGCATCCTCTCCATCCATCCTCCTCACAGGATCCCCTGCTCTGAGTGTGAAGCTGTCCCTGCAAATGAGCTGTCCTTTGACTTTGCCTGATGAAGGGTGCAGGCTCTCACACCCCGTTCGCGCCAGGCTACTCGAGCTTCTGCAGCAGTAGCAAGCCTGTGGCCCTGGACAACCTGACAGCCTTTGCTCCAGGGGCCCAAACTAAAGGAGCTGGCAAACCATGACCTTCCTGCTATGAAGTAGGGAGCAGATTCTCTGCCCTGTGCCCCTCACCTCCGGTGATGACAGAGGAGAGGCAGTCCTCCGCCAGCTGCTTGTACTGGGAGCAATTCTGCCCAGATGCCCTGGATCAGGGAGATCGGCAGCCCCAGCAAGGGCACAGGCAGCAGGTAGGCAGATGCAGCCCCTCCCATGGAATTCAGTTCTAATCAGGCCGAAAGCACAGACAGTAGAGAGGAACTAGACTGACCCCAAGTCAAATCTCAACTCTGCTACCTGTGTGCAGTGTGACCTCAAGGAAATTACTTATCTGAGTCTCTTTTTTCTCATGTGCTTACCTTAAGCCAACAGTTGTTTCCAGTGTTCTCCTTAGGGAAACCGATCCCACTGATAAGTTTGGGGGAACTTGCTTCTTCTAAGCACTACATGAATTACTTGTCCTGTAGTTAATCACAAAATATCAAGGAAGACTGGGGCCCTGCCAGGAAAGCATCAGAAACTTCACCTTCTGCCTTTTTTGTGATAATGGGTTGACAGAAGGGTAAGGCTACAAGAAAATCTCAAAAATATAATACTTCAGCTTTTAACATTTTTGTAACTGCTCCTACCTGAACAGAACCTCCTACACTCTCTGCCCCTTTCCATATTCTTTTATGTTATATCAAGACCTGAGGGCCAAGGCTGCAAAAGGGATGGATGCTGGGAGCCCTAAAAGATTCCACGTTGCTTTCTGAGCATCTATTGTAAGATATTAAGCAAGGCACTGCATGGGATACAATAATAAGCAAGACACATTTCCCACCTTAAAAGAGCTTAAAGTCTAGTCAAGGAGGTAAGACAGGAAGGACAGGGTAAATCAAAAAAGCAGAATGCAATGCAGAATGTGGCCAGGGCCATGAGAGGGGGTCAAAACACATGCCACAAAGGTTTAAAGGCAGGCGAGCTCCAGTGAGCAGGGGAAGGCTGGAAAGCATTCTTAGAACCAGTACCAAATGGGGAGGGCAGGATCTCAGGGAGCAAGAATTGCGGGGGGAAAGGATGGAGGGTGGCAGCTGGCTGCCCAGTAATTGTCATCTCTTCATATTCCCTCACCCCATCCTCTCATGGCCAAGCATAACCCACACAAAGAGCTGGCCCTCTCTGATGAAGGGTCTGGAGCTAGGATAGCTGAAAGCAAGGAGGGGAGCTGAACTTGGAAGAGAGGAGAGGGCTTGCAGGGAGGTACATGGACCTGAGCTTGAGAGAAAGGAGGATGTCCAGGTAACCCCAACTGCTGGAGAGTCAGATACAGAACATTTGTCTTCTGACCAATGGGAGCAAAGGGGTGACAGCACAACAGGGTAGAAACAAGGTTTTGCACGTGGGGAAGTAGAGAGAGAAAGAAAAGAAAAAACCTTGACGTAAGAACCCCAGAGAAAACCCCAGAGTTTAATCTGGGGAAAAAGATCCCTTGACACACCCCCTGTGTATGTGTGTGGCTCGCCAAGGATGCCTGAGGGCCCCAAAGCCCCTCCCCCTGTGCCCCTGCCCCTCTCTCCAGCTTCATCACCACCTCCTGGTCCCACACTTCATGCACCAGCAACAAGAAACCAACCCAAACCCAGGATGCTGAGCGAGGAGCTTGAGGCTCACCCCTCGCCACCTGCTTCCCACAGTCGGGCCTCTGCTCAGGCTGCCCCTTCTGTTATGACTTAGAGCCATAGCTCGCCAAACCTTTGGTTTCTTCCCTACCAACAGTTAAAAAAAAGTAAGTAAGCACCTCTCACATACATATATTTATTTGTAAATTAAATACATGTTCTAATGTATCAGCATGTTATGTACATTATAAAACTACAAATGATCAAAGAAAGAGATAAAGATGAAATATGTTAAAATAATTATTTTATTTATCAACAATACAAAAACTTTCATTCTCATTAACAATAGTTTTAGTGAGAAAAATGTGATTCAGAAGCTTCCTCTTTCAGTGTTTTAAATAAACTTTTTATAGAAGTGCAACGTGTGATCAGAAAAGCACAGGACAAAGAACTGTCACAGAGTGAATACCCCCGTGACCAGCACCCAGATGAAGAGACAGAGCGCAGCCAGCCCCAGAACCCACCGCAGCCCTTCTCTCTCTACCTGCCTCCCAAGGGCAGCCACTACTCTGACTCCCAGGCTTTGTACGAATGCAATCATATAGTATGTAACCTGTGTCTGAATGAACATTATGTCTAAAATCCATCCTTTTTCACTGAATGAGTGTTCATCAGTGCTTCCTGATGACAGTTTTGCCTTGTGGGAGTTTACCACATGCATTTTTCGTCCATCCTACCACTGATGGACACACAACTCTCTCCCATCTGGCTATTACAGACGTGCCGCTATAAACATTCTTTTTTTTTTTTTTAATATATTTTATTGATTTTTTACAGAGAGGAAGAGAGGAAGGGAGAGGGATAGAGAGCCAGAAACATCGATGAGAGAGAAACATCGATCAGCTGCCTCCTGCACGCCCCCCACCGGGGATGCGCCCGCAACCAAGGCACATGCCCCTGACCGGAATCGAACCTGGGACCCTTGAGTCCGCAGGCCGACGCTCTATCCACTGAGCCAAACCGGTTTTGGCCGCTATAAACATTCTTGAGCACACTTTGGCACACACTCAAATGCCTTCCTGCTGTGCTGACACCTAGGAGTGGAACTGCAGGATCACAAGGCAAGTGTATGTTCAGTTCAGCTTTGGTAGATGAGGCCAGTTTTCCAACTCCGGCTAAACCAATTAACACGCCCACCAGCAGGGTCTGACAGCCTGGCTGCTCCACAACCTTGCCAGCACTTGGTATGGTCTTTTTCTTTTTCTCATTTTAGCCATTCTGTGGGTAAGATATTACAAAGTAAGTATTACAATCCCTTTTAAAGAGGAGGAAGGAAATGAAGTGCCTCTCTCCAGCTCACAAACCTGAGGTGGTCAGAGCAGGAACCCAGGTCTTTTGACTCCAAAGAGTGCACTGTTTCCATTGTTTCCACTTATGTAGGAAGCAAAACATTCCTTCCTACATGAACACCCTCACAAGAGGCTAAAGCAGAACATGCTTGTGGAGACTCACACATAAAAACGTCTGGATATACGTACCCCAAATATTACCAATAAGAGGATGGTTGCTTTTTTGTCTACCTTTGTTTTCTTAGTTTGCTACAATTAATATTTAATAATGAGGAAAGAACTATTTTTAAAAATTGAGACCTAATTTACATACCATAAAATGTACCCTTTTCTGCAGAACTCAGCAGTTTCTAGTGTATTCACCAAGTTGTGCAACCATTACCACTCTCTAATTCCAGAACCTTTTCATCACCCCCAGAAGAAACCCTGTATTCACTGGCACTAACTCCCATTCCTCCCGTCTCCCAGCAGCCACTCATCTACTTTCTGTCTTTATGGATTTGCTTCTTCTAGACATTCATATAAACAGAATCATAAAGTATGTGGCCTTCTTGTCTGGTGTCTTTTACTTAGAATGTTCTAAGGCTCATCCATGTTATAGCATGAATCAGTACTTTGTTTTTTTATGGCTGAATAATACTTCACTATATAGATATACCACCTTTTGCTTATCCATTCATCAATTAACAGATATTTGGGCTGTTTCCATTTTGCTATTATGAATAATACTGCTATGAAAGGAATGTATAAGCTTTTGTATAGACATATGTTTCAGTTCTCTTGGGTATATACCTAAGAGTAGGATTGTTAGGTCACATGGTAACTTGATGTTTAATTTTTTGAGGAACCACCAAATTGTTTTCTAATGAATGTGCACCATTTTACATTCCCACCAGTAGTGTGCCACCCTGCAGAATGAAGGTGCCAAGCAAACACCCTGTCTTTTCCAGGGCGCTGGAAAAGACCGTGCCCAGAGGAATAACCATAAAAGTGGTCCCAGGTGTTCTGCATACTATTCAAATCTTTCATCCCTCACATCTGGATAGCTCTTTGGAGTGCAGTGTGTTCATACACATGATCTCTGGTTTGAGCAGGAATTCTATTCCTGCTTCTATTAATAATGGTTTAATGTTTTATCTTCTTTCAGTAATTGTTTCAATCTTATTCTATTTTATAAGCACAATCACAAGTTACTTAGAAATAATTTTATTCTTGAATGGTTCCACTCTCACTGCCAATCCTTTCCTACGCTGACTTGCCCATTCATGGTCTTTTACTTTGATTTATCTTTCAGTGGCCAGACACACCTTAGTGATTTTTTTCTCAGGAATGGTGCATGGCTGTAGCTAAAGCTACACACAAGGCCAAAACCGGTTTGGCTCAGTGGATAGAGCGTCGGCCTGCGGACTGAAGGGTCCCGGGTTCGATTCTGGTCAAGGGCATGTACATTAGTTGCGGGCACATCCCCAGTGGGAGGTGTGCAGGAGGCAGCTGATCGATGTTTCTCTCTCATCGATGTTTCTAGCTCTCTATCCCTCTTCCTTCCTCTCTGTAAAATATCAATAAAATATATTTAAAAAAAAAAAAAAGCTACACACAAGGTATGTCTTTGCACGACTGAAATGAATTTCCTTACTGTCAAATGTGAACTGAAACTTGGCTGAGTATAAAATTATTGGGTCACAACCCTCTTCCCTGAAAACTCGATGGATACTGCTCCATAGCCTTCTGGAACCTACTGTAGAGAAGTCTAAGCCCAGTGTAGTCTTTTTTTTTTTTTCCCTTTGACTTCAAGTTTCCTTCTGCCTAGATGCTTATGTATCCTCTCTTCAGTCTCAAAATTTAAAAATTTCTTCACCTGGATATTATTTTAAGTGTGACCTAGTTTTCTAGTTTTGACTGATTCATAATGAACCCTTCAGGTCTTCTTCAGTCCAGGAAAACTGAGGATTACTTCTATTCCATTTGTTCGGATCTCCGATCTGGTCTATCATCCACATCTGGGGTTTCCTGTTGCTTTCTTGACTCTTCTGAGATGGGCAGTGGATCCTCCTCTTTACTCCTTGACTCTCTGCAGTGCCGGCTAATTTCAGATGCTGGCATTGTGTGATTTATTTCCTTATGTTCTTTAAGTCTCTAGCTCCTTTTTCATCTCTGTCTGCTGACTCATCATCTCATCTTTCAGAGCATCTATAACTAACTTCTCTGAGAGAATAAACATGGTGATGTTTGAAATGTATTTCAGTCTCGTGAGTAAATGCTTGGAAACTTTTCCCCAAAGCCTGCTCTTCCTCTAGTTCTTGCACGCCTTGTTTATTTCCCTTTATGCTGCTGATCTCCTCGGTGGGTCCTTGAGAATGTTAGTGTTTCTATTTGTTCATTCTTGAGTGAACACAGATATTTACCCAAAAACAGTGTGGATGGATTCCCTTCCGTTTCCTCTATATGCCTTGATGGATTCAAGGTCTCCTGGACAGGCCAGGAGCTAAGGTCCAGAACCACATCTGTCACTCATCAACTGTGACCATTCTTTAGTCAACATCTTCATTTCTCTTGCCTCGGTTTCCTTGTATATAAAAGAGGAAAGTTGAGCTAATCTTTAAACATCCTTTAGTTCTACATTTTTTATACTCTTATATATCATATAGATTTAAAGTTTCATTAGTCTGGAATTAGTTATCAAGAATTTTGCTAAATATATGTGTAAGCAAATACCCTATTTCTTAAGGCTTACTGTACTTTATTTCAAATTAGGTAAACCACAAACATTAAGCTCAAGAAATAACTTCATTTGATTATATATAAGAAGAAAGAGAGTTATAAACAATTTACCAAGAGCTAGCAGAATACATGCCCCAGGGATATACTGGGAATGAAATGTGTGCACGAAGGCAAAAGCTATACACAAGCAACTGAGAGTTAGATTTCCTCCCTTACAGTTTCTGCAGGGTCCTGTCAACACCACGACATTCAGTCTTGTCTAAACACTGAATACCAGTCAGAGCCTATGATAACTGACCATGTCATCGCTGGGCCAGTCTTTCCACAGCTCACAAACATTTTAAGGGATAACACTGATCCAGAGCTTCCTATTGGCACACACTCCACATGCATCATCCCATTGAATTCTGCCAACCACCTGCTTGGAGATTGTCCTCTATAGTCTCTGGCTCTATAGTCTCCAACATGTCTTACTGGGTAGGCCAAGAATGTAGGGTCCTGGCCACCCTAACCCAGGCCATTTGGGTAGTGAGTCCTTAGGCAAAGGCAGAATTTGAAACCAGCTAGGTCTGAACCCTATTCTGAACCACTTCTTTATATGCTATCCCACAGGAGCTGAACAGCATGTTACACGCTGTACTGGAACATGCACTCCCATCTATCCATCTGCTCCCTTCTCTTTGCCTAAGCACTGGGGCTTCTTAACTCCTCAAACATTAACCCCTCTTCTTTTTCCTTTCCTAGGAAGCAAATGGCTTCATACCAGGGTGGTTGGCTCTGGTATTAGGGACAGCTACTTCCGAGTTATCCCTGTTCCTTTCTTAGTACTCCCCATCTGTGGCTTTCAGCACCAGGGTCAGTGACAGCCCCATCTCTGCCTCCATCCTACACTCCTAGGTCTTTGAGTTCAGGATAATACAAAACACATGTTGGGTCATAGATCATTTTCCCATTGGCTTTCTCGGATTAAAGCCTCTTCATTGGATTCTGTAAGCTGATCTCAGTCAGGCATTTAGACCTAACAGGGGGATTTCCACTTTTGCCAGTTTAGGATCTTCCCTCCACCGGCAGTCTGGATAGATCTCATGTACTCTTAACTCTGAGACCCTCATGTACTCTTAACTCTGAACCTAAAAGTTCTGGAAATTCTATAGCAGTCTCTTCCCTGCTCCCCAAGCTCAAATACAGAAGGGACCAACAATGTGCTCCCAAGTCACAGAGCTCCCAGGTTCAGTTGCAATAGCCCTCTTACTCACCTCCCACACTCCAGTCTCCCACATCACCCATCCTCCACCAGGATCATAACTGATGGAGCTTCTCTCCTTCTATAACTCCAGAATGATTCTCCATGCACCACAGGATAACATCTGAACTCCTGAGCACCGCCTGCAAGTCCCTCTGAGTACTGACCTCAAACCACTTCTCCAACCTCACCTCCCTTAGCTCGTCCTCCCCACTTCACCGCAAGCCTCACATTCCAGCAGCACACACAGCACACCTGAGACAGCGCACGCTCTCTCCTGCAGTATGTCACCCTTCACCTGGGAAACTGAAAATCTACCTTTAATATCCTGTGATCCTGATTTGGTTCCATAAGCTTCTATTTCCACCACTTACACCCCTGACACAGCATCATCATTTATTCATTCCTATCTGTCAGGTCTGTGGGCTCCTAAGGACAAGGAGTCAAGCCAGTTACATGCTCAGTAAATGTTTACTTCATGAATGAAAACCACTAATGAGACCAAGGTATTCTTCCATCCCCTGGAGAAGCATAGGTGGCAACCGATCTTTAAAGCAATAAAAATAAGCCCAGCTGCTATATTGGAAACCACGCAGGAATGTTTCAGTAAGGATGCTTTGGTGACAGATGGGAGCTCTCAAGAAGAAGACTGAGCAACTGTAGAATTTGTCAGAATTCCCAGTGCAGGTCAGGAAAACAATGCTGTGAATGCCAGGGCAGGAACACTATAGTGTCTCCCACGTATCAGTGTCCCAGCCACACTGGCTTGCTGTTACTTCTTGAATTCACCAGTCCTCGCTCAGCTGGGACTATGACAGATACAGTGCTTCACCAGGCTACTCCAATTCACCTTTCCTCTGAGAGGCTATCTCTGACCCTCATAGCCAGATAAAACCATCCATTTATGGCCTCTAAGCACTTGTACTCCTCTTTTGGAGCCATTATCATAATTAATTTTTCATATACTTGTTATTATTTTTATATGTATTGAACTCTGCTACTAGACTGTAAGCTAAAAGGTAGCAAGGACCAGACCTGTCTTTCTCCTCTACTGTAGCCCCACAGTCAGCATAGTGCTGGCACTCCGCAGGCCCTGAACAACGACTGGATAAATGGGTGGGTGGATGAATGGATGGATGAACAGATGGGCCGGCAGGCAGGTAGATCTGGAAGACAGGGAGGAACAAAGAAGGAATAAGACTACCTTTGATTGTTGGTCCAACACTTTAATATTACCCAGCTCTCTTTACTCTGACTCAACCCTCACAAAACAATTTCAGATCTTAAAACTGGGGCTTTCCAATGAAGAAAGGATGTGCACACAAAGGAGATATTCCTGTTTACTTGGGAAGCAGGTGTCACAGCAAATTGACACACCTGGCATTCTGGCTTCATATGCAGTGATCTTTCTGTAATACCAGGCTGCTCTCTCTGTTCCACAAGTATACTGGCTATACTGGTGACACTAAGTTCGAAGAATCTCTCAGCCCTTAAGGAGCCCTCTAATATCACGATGAAGCCCCTGTGATCACAGTGTGTGTGTTGCTAACAGCCCACCAAAGGCCTTGCCTCTTCTCAGCCGGAGATCTGCACTAAGTCAGGTCTTAGATCCTCTTCCCATGCAGTCACACTGCAGATTCAACAGAAAACCTTGCTGCAGAGGTTTCGTCGGAGAGAAATGCTTCTTTGTGGACATGGTCTATACACAATGTTCCACGAGCTGCAGTAGCTATTGAGAAATTGCAATATGCAAATGGATATGCTGAAGTCCATGAGTGTTGCTGGGTAGGGAATCAGGACACCTGAGTATGAAACCCTGGCAAAGTTCCCATGCTCATCCAGAAAGTGGGCAGAGTGGACTCAATGATCTCTAACCTTCGGGATGGACTAGCACTATATCTGATGAGCACAAAGGCCACAGCAGTGCTCACTGCAAAACAGCCCCGTAGCAGGTCTACCCAGAGACAAAGTAGAGAAATAGCTAATGGAAGCAACCAGCATCTTTTGAAAATATCAAAAGAATGCTACATGTCAATCAGCAAGTAACTTCTGATTTTATTAAAAAGCTTCGCAACAGGAATGAATTCTAATCTTAGCTATCAGCATCAATGATTACTATACTGGAGCCATTTACAAGAAAGACCAGGGTTTCCTGGTCCCTAGAATGAAACCGGACATTAAAACCCATCACTCCAAATTGAACTCAACTCCTCAAATTTCATAATCAGGAAATTAAAATAACTAAAACCAAGGGAAAATATTACAAATAAGTCTTTTCAATTAATCTGTTTCCTTACCTCACCTGTGACTCCTCCATTGTATGTCAGAAATCACCCCTTGAGGCAGCCTAAGGTTTGAGAAAAGACATGTGAGGAGCCCCAAACTTCTCCCATAGCTACACCTTGAGCAGTCTATACTCTCTGAGCTTCCATTTTATCCTCTGCACTTCAAAGCCTACCCCCACCTACCATGCAGAATAAAGATGAAGCTGAAAAATCAGGTGTCAAGAGACTTTGTAATGTGTTGGGATATTTTATAATAAAGGGACCTCAGATCCAACCAACAACCTTCTCATCTTATAGATTCAAATCAGTCCCTGGGCACTCATTCAACAAACATATATGGAGCACCTACTATATGCCAGGCATTAAGGACCCCATGGTGATCAAAGCAGCCACAGTGCATGATCTGATGGGACTGTATTATACCACACCAGAGGAGACAGACATCACCAACAATTACATTGAAGAGCATACTGGTACAGCCTGCAGGCCTTGCTAACAATTTGGTCTTTTTACTACGAGAATGTGGAAACCAACGAAGGGTTTTGAGCAGAGGGAATGACATACTCAGATCATCAGGGCAGGAGGAAGTGCAGACTCTTGCTCTGCAAAGCAGTAGGGGAGTCACAAGGAAGTGGCTGTTGGTCACACAGTGTTATTACATCCTGTAGCAGGGTGCTTGCTGCGACAGCCTAATGAGGAAACAATCTTCAAATGCTAGTGGACAAAGTGTTAGAGAAATGATGCCTAGAGGGGGAAAAAGAAACAGCCACAGAAAGAACACAAAGTAAGAAATATTTTAAAATAGTGAAATTCACTAATTCCATATAATAGACTTTATTGCCACAGACACAACAAATTCTCCTAAATTTATTAACTTGTTTTCCATAAATATTTAATTACTCAGAAATGTTCCAAAAGTACAGATTCCCTTGACCTAGTTATCAAGCTTATACAAGAGTGAGTGAGAATTATTGTATCCATAAACACGAATTTAATTACGTTCATTATTCTTTCTTTCCTCTCCAATAAGATGATGGTAAAGAAACCTTTGACTGTTGAAGCCAAGCATTTAATTTTCTTCTGATTACTCAAGTAATTGTCTTAAACTTAAAATAAAACCTTATAATAAAAATATTTAAATTCCAAAGAGAAAAAGTATAATATTGCATTAGTTCCTATTGAAGACCCATTATTTACGTGGAATCACAGAAGAAAAGAAAGTACTGGGGACACCAGCCTTCAGTTCCTGAACTGGCCTGAGAGAGGGCCCACCCTCAAAGTGACTCTGTCCTCTCCCTCACTGGAACCCTATGGCTGCCCTAAGCTTGCATCTGCACTCCCTACACAGGCTGAGTTATACCTGCCACCCTCCAGAGGGCATCCAAAAAGCCCTCTAACATTGGTTATTCTAGCTCACATTTACCAGGTGCTCATGGTGTGTGAGCACTATGCTAAGGCCTGTTCCACAGCACCTCCTTGAAGCCTGGTAAGAACCATGAGGAGGGAAGTACCATCACACTTCCTGCACTGGTGAGGAAACAGGAGTGGCCACCTGCCTGAAACCACAGGGCTCATGAATGGTGGATCACAACACGAACCCACATCGTCCTGACTCGAGTCTGTGCTTTTAGTGCTGCCCTATCCACCTCTCTGATGCTCAGGAGATAAATCTTCTGCAAAGAACACAAGGGATTTGAAAGCTCTGCAGAAAAACTGTGGAAGGATTTGCTGCTCTGGGTCGTCATGGTCTCTGCTCTCCTCAGTAAGTGCAGGTGAGACAAGCCTGACTCATGCCTCCCCACAGGGAAAAGTCCTGGAATTGATCAGTAAGGTGATTGCTCCTGGTGGTGCTGGGAAATCACCTTTGAGAAGAAGTTGTACAAAAGAAGAAACACTTGTAGACAAACCCATGGCCCTGGATCAACAGGACCCCTGGGAATGTTTCACGGACTCCTTGTGCACTTTGTGACTTCATAGCTGGTTTCTTTAATACCTTAACCATCACCTTCACCTTCACCACCCAAATAGCACCACTTCCCTATACTAGAACCCAGAGAAAATAGCCAAAGAGGTGCTTCTTGCTGTTCCCACAGCACTGAGGATAATTAAAATGACAGTGAACACTGTGAGCATCAGCTTCCTGCCAGACACCCTGATAAACATTTGCATTATTTCACTGACTCTTTAACAAGAGCCCCAAGGAAGGTAACACTGCTATCCCCATTGTACATATCAGTAAACTGAGACTCAGAATGGGAAGCATACTTGCCCAAGGTCCCAGAGGCCATGGGGGGAAGTGCTAGGATTTGAACCCAGGTCTGCCTGGCTTCAGAGTCTGAATCTTCTTGGCCGCTTCATTTAAGATCCTCCATCACATATGACTCCTCCACCTATCGACCAGCAGCTCCACAAGGGACAGAATGGAGCTCCTTCATCTGCATAGGCCCAGCATCCAGCAAAGGGTTTAGAACAAAGCAGGAGCCCAGCAAGGATGGTGAATGAATGCCACTTGCAGGAAATGATACCTTCTCTCCTTCTAAGAAAGTGGCTCCAGGAATGCTCCAGGATGCCCTTCACAGAAGCCAACCTGACCAACTATCTCCTGCCCCTGGTCAAAATTTACAGACCACCTACTCATCTCCCTCAGGTCTGCTCCTCTACAACCCCACCCCTAGAGAAGAGTGAGCAGCCATACTTCTGAGGAGGAGCGGTGGGATTCAGCAAGCTAAGCAGTTCACTTTTACATTTGTCCTTTTTTCTGCCTCCCTATCTTATCCCGGAACATCTGAAGCAAACATTTCTTTCCTCTCCCATCCCTAAGACTTAGTAGGACAAGGAGCACCAGCCATATCCAAAGTCTACAGCTGATATATGGCACAGTACATTCCTGTCTTGGAATCAGCACTCAAATACTTGAGGAATGAAGTAACAGAGTCCAGAGTCTGGGTTTCACCAGAGACCTGATGACTTATTGGTAAGAGTCTGCCAACAATTGGTGGCATGGCTTGTCTAAGCAGAGATCCATCACAATGTCCACAAAAGCTTATCCTGGAGACTCAGCAACAATGAAAGCAGGAGACTCCCTGTGCAGTAATACGCATGCAACAATGCTCCCATCAAGGTGTAGACAATGAAAGTCAGAGGAGCATACCTGGGAATAGTCACTTGTGCCTACAGCTGAGTAGGTTTCACAAAGAATGGAAAATTTGAGTTGGGAAACCATTCTCAAATCACCCAGGGAGAAGTCATGGTTTCCTGCCTCCATGGCCCCCATACTGGCCACCTCCCCACCATCACACCCACCATGCTGTTTTGTAATCAGTGACTTGTGTGCCTGTCTCCCTGAATAGTATATGAGCAACTCAAGGGCTAGGACTTTGGGCATTCATTCTCATGGCTCACCCTCAACTGCTAAGTAAATATCTGCTGATGAAGAATAAGAGTCAACTTTAGATTATTAATAACATACCAGCTACCCTTCTTGAGCACCTACAACCACCTGCTTATTGCTGCAAGTACTTGCCTGTATGGTCTCATTTCCTCTACACACACACACACACACACACACACACACACACACACACAAAAGGCAGATCCTATTATCATTATCCATTTTACAGATAAGGGAACTAAAACACAGAGAAATCAGGTAAATTGTCTCAAGTAATACAGTAAGTGACAGAGCTGAACTATGAATGAAAAATCAGTTTTCAATTACTAGTGAACAAAGTCCCTTTCCTTTCTCTGTCCTCTGCCTTGAATCCAAATAGGTGGATTACCCTTTAGTCTATTGTTCACTGGGACCAGAGCCATTTCTTTTTTTTTTTTTTTTTTTTTAATATATTTTATTGATTTTTTACAGAGAGGAAGGAAGAGGGATAGAGAGTTAGAAACATCGATGAGAGAGAAACATCGATCAGCTGCCTCCTGCACACCTCCTACTGGGGACGTGCCCGCAACCAAGTTACGTGACCTTGACCGGAATCGAACCTGGGACCTTTCAGTCCGCAGGCTGACGCTCTATCCACTGAGCCAAACCGGTTTTGGCATGACCAGAGCCATTTCTTTCCTAGAGGAGAACCAGGGCTATCTCTTGTTATTCTTCTAAACAATGACTGCTAACCATTACTTAGTAAACATCATTGAGGTGGGAGGTGGAATGGAGATCAAAATTGTGCTTTCAATATCAGTCAAAAACATTTATTTAGGAGGAAGTCTACCTACCAATTGGAACATTTTCCAATGTTGGAATAATTTCCCAAATAGATCAAGTTAATAGATGAAACTGCAAGAGTGTGTACAGAATGTTATAATTTGAGTAAGAGAAAGAAGTATATAATAAACAAAAAAATGGTAACAGTGCTTGCCTCTAGGGAAAAGAACTAGGAACTAGAACCTCAAGGCAAGAAGTTTTACATTTGTTCCTTCCTTGAACTACTTGCCTTTAAAAATATCCATGTGTGATTCTGTTTTTAATTTCTTAAAAAATAAGATAAAAACATCATTTAGAGAAGCCACTTATTGCCAGGCCTTTCCCAAATACTCACATACATATTATTGTAACCATAAAAAATTATGCATGTTTATGAACATAAATTGGATAAACTTAATTTGGGGTGAAATAAGACTGTTAAACAACTTTTGTCTTTCATGTTGAGGTTCACTAATTTCACGAATGTTGCAGTATTTTTTCTGTGCCAGGCAGTGCTAGATAGATATTAAAGAACTAAAGAACAGGTCATTGGTTTCCTCCCTCCTGTCTTTCAAGAGAACATGAGGGCATGCTAATCAGAATGCCAGAGCTAGGACTACTCTTTTTAATATATTTTTATTGATTTCAGAGAGGAAGGGAGGAGGAAAGACAGAAACATCAATGATGACAGAGAATCATTGATCAGCTGCCTCCTGCATGCCCCCTACTGGGGATTGAGCCCAAAACCTGGGCATGTCCCCTGACAGGAAATTGAACTATGACCTGGTTCATAGGTCAAAGCTCAACCACTGAGCAACACAGGCCGGGCACTAGGACCACCCTTGATGTTCTCATAGCCTAACATTCTCACTCAACTAAGAAAACAGAGGCCTGGAGAGGGGACGGGATTGGACTGGAGTTACATAAGAACGGAAAGCCTCAGAATCACTACCAGTCAGTGCTTTCCTTCTATGCTACATGCTGTTCTGTTGTGTTGAAAGATGGGCAGGCAGGGAGGGGCAGAAATGGACCCTAACATATGCTGAGTGCCTACTAATCAGGTGCTTTCACACATCTTATCTCATTTGTTCTTCATAATGAGCTCTCAAGGTAGGCATAATTATCCTCATTTTACAAATAAGGAAACCAAAGCTCTGAGAAGCTAAGAAACTGGTGCATGAGGCTTCCAATGCAGGCCTGTCTGACTTCCAAACCAGAGGTCGTACCCTCCATACTGCAAAAGAAAATCAATTTTAAAAGGTAGACTGGGCTATGTCGCAGAGAACCTCAGAGGCAGTATTTCCCACTAATGAAATTTGTCTCTCAACCCTGGCTATTATCACTGCAATAATAACCATCAAAAAGCCTATCCCCTCGTTATCCGACACAGGTTCTAGCTCTTGTGTGCCACCAAGTTTGGATTTTCCTTTTAATCCATAGAGCGTGATGGTTATCCAGAGGGCACCAATCTCTGACAACCATTTACACAGTTTCTGCCGGGAGAGAATAGAACAACTCACACATGCTGCTGCTAGACCGTATAGGTACCTGCCACATGAGCACAGGCCAGAGTAAGGACCCAACCATGAGTTGCCCTCCCCACGATGCCACTAGGTCAGTGGTCGGCAAACCGCGGATCGCGAGCCACATGCGGCTCGCGATCCGCCGTTTGCTGCTCTGTTGACTAATGAGTTTGCCGACCACTGTTCTAGAGTGAAGATAAATGCAGACCAATACAGGAGAAGCCTCCTCCTGCCTTCTCTGCTGGCCATGCAACACAGGTGGGAGGAATTACAGTTCGGATTGGTCTAACTGCCAGGGAGTGAAGGCACTGCACAATGAAAGGTCACGCACATGGGACACTCTTCTGAATAGGAGGGAGCCCTATCATCTTTTTTTTTTTTTTTTAGCCCCATCATCTTGCTTTCTTCTCTCTGTTCCTGTAGGAATCTAATTCCCCTTTTTAGTGTGGTAAAATTAGAGTTTGTACTTGAATCAGCAAGGGGATTCCATAAGGCTCGAGCCTAAGCTTAATGCTCCAGTTCAGAGTCCTCACTGGAGTTGGGGTCTAAAGGTCAGCAAAGAATTAAATGTTCCCCCCCCACCACCACCACCATCTTTCCTCCTCCCATTGTACCCTGCCACAGCTCCCTCGGAGCCTGAAAGGGATGAGCACTCATCTTTTGGGGATTTCCTACCACAAGCCTGATCCCAAACTCAAACAAGAAAATGGTCTAGAAATCTCCTCCTCTTCAGACCCCCAGTTCCCGAATCCAACCTACCCATCAACACAGACAAGGGAGACTCATGACTTTACCAGGATGTGCTGGCTCTGTAAGCACAGCTCCATCCTATCTTCACAAGGCCCCTGGGGGGCACACAAGGCAGGTACATGATGCTCGTTTTGCAAAAGAGAAAAAGACTCTCCAAGATAATACAGAAGGAAAAAGCCTCTGAACCCTCATTCCTGTTCTGCCCCCTAACCAGGCTGCCATATCGGGTTTATGGAGACCACCACTGTTAAGATTTCCAGCAGCTTCTGGGGTCAGGAGCCAGCAAGCCAGGACTCTTCAAGCTTCACACTAACTAGTCTTCAAGCACACACATTTCTCAACAGCTGCTCATCGAATGAAAGCCAAGCACCCCCCAATCTAGGCATGGCCCCTGCAACAGCAACAGGAAAAGTCCCCGAAATGTGAAAAATGGTAAGTCCCACTTACGGCATGGCGTGGCACAGGGGGGCCGCCAGCCTAGTAACTAGGGCAGCTGAGACCCAAGTTCGACTCAGGAAAAGCACAGGGAGGCCTGGCAGGCCCTTCTGGCCCAGAGGCAACCCTCGAAGCCTCCAGAATCCTCAGAAAGCCCAAAACTCCTGCTTCCACCCAAACCCTGCTGGACAGCGGAGAAGGCAGCACTCCCTTCTCCAGGGACCACTCACCTCTGCTCGCTCCTCACCTGCAGCCCGGCTTCCGGACCAGCGACCACTCAGGGCCCCGCCCCGCGCCTGCAGGTCTCCCTAGCCCCGCCCCTTGCACCTGTGGTTTCCTCAGGCACAAGCTCTCCGGCCGCTTTGGCCTCACTTCGCAGCCACCTCCCACTGGCAAACCAGTGATCCCATCTGCCCCTCCACCCCACGCCCGCACTTGCAGCCCCTCAGCCCCACCGAACTGCCTCCGCCCCTAAAGGTGGGCCTTTCCCCATCTCCATCCCTGCGCCCGCTGCCCTTCAAACCAAGCCCCAACCGGACCAGCGCACCGAAGGCCCCCGACCCCGGCCTTGCGCCCGTAAACCCGCCCGACAGAACTCCCACCCCCGGGCCCGCCTCCCGCGCCGAGGCCCCTCCCGGTCCAGCGGCCCCTCCAGGTCCCGCCTCCCGCACCTGCAGCTCCCTCCAGCCCGGCCCTCAGGGCCCCGCCCCGCCCGCGGGCCGCTCTTCTCACCGCCCGCTCTCGCCGCCGCTGCCGCCGCAGTCACGGCCGGTCACCTTGACGCGGGCCGCAGTGGCTGCCGCCGCCTCCTCATGGCCCTGGGAGCGGCCCAGGCGGCAGCGGCGCCTTCGCTCGGAGGCCGGGGCCAGGCCGGGCCGGGGCCGGGCCGAGCGCAGCTGGAGCGCAGGCCGAAGCGGGAGCGGAGCGGGTGCCCAGCCGCAGTAGAAACCGTCCGCTCCTAGACCTGAGCGGCGGGCCGCCCAGCCAATCGGTGGATAGCTCTCGACCAGCTCCCCCAATCAGCTGGTCGCAAAGGCGGAGACACGCAAATCGGCCGGCTGGGCGCGCCAGTGCGCAGCCGCTGCAGCCGTGGTCCTCTCTGGACTCGGCCTCTGCTCCAGTCGGTGGACTCTCGTCAGCCCCTCCGCTGCCCGCCCGCCCGCCTCACAGCCCCGCCACGCCCATCCCCTTCCCAGAAATAGCACCTCGCTTTCACCATACATCATTCCAGGCCTCACGCAAATTCCCCTAAAATCCCTACGTAGGATTTACCGTTTGCAACAAAAAATGGTTTTGTGAGAGACACCTTAGTGCCCATTCTTTACAACTCGGAGGCAGGCACAGAACACAGAACGTCAGAGCCATAAGAAACCTCAAAGAGCCTCCAGTCCAACCCACTTATTTCACAGCTGGGCAAAATAAGGCCCCAGGAGGCGAAGGGACTTGCCCCAGACCACAAGGGTGCAAAACAGGGAAATGAGCCTGTCTCTTGTCTCCCTGCTCCCAAATCCTTTACTCAGTGCCAGGTGCCATGAGGTGAACAGAGAGGTTAAGTCATTTGTTTAAAGTCGCAGAGATAATAAGTTACAAACAGGTCAATGAAGTCTTGGAGATCCGGAAACACACACACACACACACACACACACACCCCCAAACCTCTGTTCTGCCTCCCACTGAAGGGAGACTTTAGGTCCGGCCTTCCTCTGAATGATTCTTGGACCCATCGACAAGTAGAACGTCATTTAAACAATTTTTAAATTCATTTTACAATAACATCAGAGTATGGAAAGATTTGGTTACTGTGCTTCTGAAAGCTGATGGAAGAAAAAAAGAAACAAACAAGAAATAAAATCAGTAGAAATTAAGCCATTTCTAAGTCTTCAGAGATCTCTAAGGGAATTTTCTGCCATTTCACATTAAAAAATGAATAATCAGCAAAAAAGGTAATTAAGTATCGCCCACTGTTAAAGCGTGTGGTGCTGGAGGAGTGGGCAGCTCTCAGCATCTCCTGAGTCACTCTCAATGAGGGGAAGGACCTTTTGAACCACAGGTGGAGAGAAGGATTGGAGAAGTCACCAAGGGGGATCCTCCAGGCCAGCTGCCTCCGCATAGATTTGTACTTTATGGAGAGCCAAGTTTTGGGACAGTTCAAGGAGCTATTTTCATTAGCGGCGCTGATCAACAAGGTCCCCATAGCCCCTACCTTGTAATGTCCACGGCCTTGTGTGACCCCCTTCACTGAGTGTGGAAGGTTTTAGGATGTACGTGATTATGTTACATAAGATTATAACCCATCTTGCTATTAGACTCTCTTTTGCTGGCTTTGAAGACGCAAGTTGCCATGTAGTGAGCTGCTCTATGGAGAAGATCACTCAGTACGGAGTCTCTGGCCAATAGCCAGCAAGAAGCCGGGCCCTCCGTGCAGCTGCCTGCAGGAACTGAATGATGCCAACAATCATCTGAGCTCAGACACGGATCCTTGCCATCTAGCCTCAGATGAGTCTGCATCCCTGGTCAGCACCTGGAGATGCTTGTGAGATCCTGAGGCAGAGGGCCCAGCTACACTGTGCCAGACTCTTGACACACAGAAACGGAGGTAATAAATGCATGTTGTTTTAAGCTGCTAAGTTTGTGATAAAAATGTTACATAGCAACAGATGACTAATACAGAGGCACAAGCCACCCTATCCTGGTGCCCAAGAGACAGCTTCTGTGCGGAGGCCATCAAGCCCCCAGGTGCAACAAGGATTCTAGAATGTAGTGCTCCTCCAGATCCCAGGGCATCAGGAGACAGAGGAGATGATATACAAAAGAACACCATCACTGGGATACAGATAACAGTGGCAATAGTGAGGTGCCCCCAAGGTGAACCATCAACATGGGCAGCTGAGGGAGACTGGAAGAGCAGGAGTTGAGTGAAATTTTCAATGTGGTCAGTTCCTGGAAATAATGCTGGCTTTGCCACTTCCCAGCCAGGTGGCCTTACACAGGGGTCCAAACCTCTCTGAACCTCAGTTTTCTCAGTTATACGGATGTAATCATCAGAGTGCCTACCATGTAAGGTTCTCCTGAGAAAGTGAGTTAGCCCTCTAGTGGCCATGAGAATGCACCTTGCAGACCTCCAACTATTGGGAGCTCACTCGACCCAAGGGCTCAGCTACTGATCTCTGAAACCTGTAACGCATTTGCACTGAGGCAACACTACACATGGGCTGCACCCAATGCCAGACATGGCGGGGACTCTAAGGCGGACAGATCCCTGGGTAATAATGGGACTCCTCTGACGATTTCCATACACTGCCTTCCCTCTCTTCTTCACTTAGAGTCAGGTTTGCATCACAGTCTGGTGGCTCTCTCAACCCTCTTCAGCTCTCTGACCATTTATTTCCCTTTGTTGAATTCTGTGTGGCATCTGCTTCCCCCTCCTATGGTCTCCCATGTATCATCACAGAGTCTGGATGCTTAGGAAAACTCCATTTCCCAGCATCCCTTGCTACAAAAGTTACTAGTTAAAGTCCACCACTGAAAAGTACAGTCGACTCTTGTTACTTGCAGTAGTGATGCCCTATCAAGTCATTGTGAATACTAATTAAACCATTGTTCCTAGGGTACATACAGGTTTAGGTTCCTGTGAGGCTATGCACAGCATTGTTGGGAATCAATCAAAACATAACCTTGTTTTATGTGTGCTTCTGTTTAAAGATACCTTAATATATATTGTCGATTCCTTAACATTGAACTCACGACCAACAGCTCTCTAACTCATGCCAGAACCAAGCTTATCTAACACATGTGTTTTCTCTGTAAGGCACCTCACAGCCTTCCTTTGCTTGGGAACTCTAGACAGCACTCCAGCACTGTGCCTGGGGGTCATTTTAAACTGAGAAATCACCAACAAAAAAACTCAAAAATGCAAAAAAAAAGTGGCATTAAATAGGTTGCTAAAAGGACACTTGTTTACAGTATGAGAGTTTGTTTGACCTCTGCTGGGAATGTGGTACATCAGCACCTGATACTTCATGAGGAAAGTATTTCCACAAGTAAAATTGTGGACAGAGAGGGGCTGGGTCTACCTTCAGGGTGAAAAACTAGCACAGTGCCTGCAGCCATATCTGACTGCAGTTGGCAGTGGGGCCGTTCCTGGAGGCCCGTTCTGGGGATAGGAGAAGCAGGCAGTGGAGGGAAAGAAGGCACTGAGTAATTTCGTTATGGAACACCTAACAGCATTCCCATTTCACCAGAAGCCTAGCCAGGGTCCAGCAGGCAAGAAGGGGTGAGTGAGGCCAGAGTGTGGGAAGGCAGTTGTGTTGAAAGGACAGAGAGGAAGTGATAGGAAGCCAGCAAATGGCCCCTCTGCAAATATAATACACACAAGACAAGAACCTCTTTGCCCAGCTGAGTTAGCGCCCGTGCCAGGGAGGCTAGGAAAGCCCGAGTGCCCTGGAGAGAAGAATGGGCCATTCAGGGAGAGGATGCTCATGGAGGGAACGGTGTGAGGCCTCAGGAAATTCAGATGCCAGGGTCCATTCTCAGAGCCCAGAGCTCCCACATTCAAGGTCCCTTTCGAGTCTCACCAATATTTGGAGATGCAAGGGGCGAAAGGGAAGGAGCTGAGGGGTTAAAAAAAAATAACAGAAAACCTGAAAACAGCTCCAGGGAGCCGGATGAGTGATGAGTAGAACTTCTGGCAGACAGGCTACTTAAAATAACAGTCCCACAAAAGTAATGTTTGCCAAAGAAGCGTTCTTCCAAGTTATGGATTCCACCACCTCAATTCCAACAAAATTCTGTTGGAAACATGTCTCATAATAATGTTTGTGAAAACCCCGGGGTAGAGGGAGGTGGGCAGATGTCCTCATGGCCCAGCGGGTGGGAAAAACAGCCCAGAGCCACATTAAGTCTAGAAAAGCCCCAAGAGAGGGCGAGGAGCCGGACTGCTGTCATTGCCTATTTGCAGTGTGCTGGGGTCCCGTGGAGAAGAACCAAGAACAAGAGCCTAACTCCAGGCAGGTGGCTTTTTGTGCTCAGGAGGAGGGACTTTCTAGCATGGACAGCTGGCAACTATGCAGTCCCTTGGGAGGCAGCCAGTTTCCACAAGCAGGTAGGAACTGGAGAGCACTTCCATAGACTACTGCAGGAGTCCAGCATTGGGAGTCAGGGAGTGCACAGCCTGGGTGGTCCCTTGCCACTCTTACACGAGTGGAAGGGTCTTTCCCTTCCATGTTAAGCACTCTGCGAAAGGGAGAACAATTCAGAATGACTTATCCTCCAATTGGCACATTTTAAAGCACACACACACACACACACACTCACACGGTACCTGAGGTGGTACAAACTTGCCATCCATTCTAGCTCAGGGGCTTGGGCCACTCACGGCCACTAGTGGGGCCCAGTGAGTATGACAGGGACAGATCTTGTGTTGGGACACAAAGAAGAATGTTCAAGGGCTGATCAGAGTGCCAAGGCTGAAGCCAAAAGGGATGAAGAAATGTTTGAGTGCCAGGACCTCCCTGTCTCCCCAGCAAAGCTTGGGGTGGGCTTGTCTACATAGTTGGAGGAGACAGTACAACCACCAGCAACACCGAGCTGGCTGCCTCTAAAGGGAATGTCGCTCTTCCCTAGAGGACCAGCCAGACTGATTAGAGCCAAGCTCCATTAGGGCAGAGGCAGGAGCAGAAGAAGTCCTAGTAAACAACCCCTTTCAAAGATGAGGGCGGGGACCTAAGTGCTGTCTGAGTTGGAGAGGAAAGGGAGGCAGTTCTGGCCCTGCTGTCCCAGGCAGGTTACCCAGTGGTGAATGCATCATACCTCTAGCCCAGCTTCGCACAGTAAGCACCCAGAGAGGGCTCCAGGCACTCCCCCAGGTTGTAATGTCGCACACATTTGTTTCCTTGGACGTGGCCTCTTTTTCTTTTTTAAATATTTTATTGATTTTTTACAGAGAGGAAGGAAGAGGGATAGAGAGTTAGAAACATTGATGAGAGAGAAACATCGATCAGCTGCCTCCTGCACACCTCCTACTGGGGATGTGCCCGCAACCAAGTTACGTGCCCTTGACCGGAATCGAACCTGGGACCTTTCAGTCCGCAGGCTGATGCTCTATCCACTGAGCCAAACCGGCTTTGGCAAGGACGTGGCCTCTTTCTGCCACTTGTGTTCTGAGAAAATTGAGCCCTATTTGCTGACAAAAGGTATGCAAGTTAGTCCTGTTGTGAAAAACAAAGGAAGACATCATGTGAGATGTTTAAGTCATCCAGGCTTGAGGAAATGGTCCAGGAAACAGAGGTGAAGACCAGCAAGCAATAAGGGATTGGTGGTGGTCCTTTAACATTATAAAAGATATCATAAACATCCCTAAAGCCAGGCGGGCTTGGCCAGTTGTACGTATTTTAATTGGAAGAAACAAAAATGAAGACAGACCATGACTTTAGGACAAATGGAAAGAGCCAGCTACTGCCAAGGGCCTTCGCCAGCAATACATCTGCTCATCTGCACATCAGCTCTGACTCAGTGTGTCTGCTTCCGGTAGCTGGACACCAGACCTCCAGACTGGCAAGTCAATGCACTTTCTCCATCATGCCCTTGAGTATCTCAGAGTCCCCAGGCCCCCTCACTGCCAACTCACCTATAAAGAAGCCCTAGTGAGAAGGAAGAGATCTGGTTTTACACCAAGGAACAAGCTGGCTCTAGCAGCATAGAAGCCAGGTTTGATCCCCACCCAATTCCCAGCCAACAGTCCTGCTAACCCTCCCTCCCAGAACACATGCATTTGCTCATTCATTCAGTTCTTAATGTGTACCTGCTATGGTGACAGATCCTGTGCTAAGGATAGACAGGTGAGGATCCCTTTAGTCATGGATCTTACAGGCTAGGAGAAACATCCTATATAATAAAAGGCTAATACGTAACTCGACCATACGGCAGAACAATCAGTTGCTATGACACACACTGACCACCAGGGAGCAGATGCTCAACGCAGAAGCTGCCCCTGATGGTCAGTGTGCTCCCACAGGGGAGCGCCACTCAACCAGAAGCCCTGAGCCAGGCTCACTGCTGGCGAGCGCAGCTTCGGTGGCAGGAGAGGCATCCACGGCAGTGCTAAGGATGTCCAACTGACATCCCGAGAGCAGGCCTAAGCCAGCAGTCGGACATCCCCCGGCTGTGAGAGGGTGCAGGCCGGGCTGAGGGACCCCTCCCCAGCCCCAGTGCATGATTTTTGTTTACTGGGCCTCTAGTTAATTGAATAATCTCACTGGTCAATATACAATTACCAATTGAAATAAGTGTTCTGAAGGACAGGGACCCAGCTCAACAAAAGTCTCTGTTAAAGGGGCCTGACCTAGAAAGGCTGCTGTGGGAAGGGTACCCTCGCTGAGCTAAGAATTGAAGAGGAGGAGTTACAGGATGAGGGAGAAGTTAGAGACAGTGCATGCAATTCTAAGCCCTCTGGCAGGAGAACAAGACACATGGAGCTAAAGGGTACTTGCACAGGCCAGTGGGGAGATGATTCACAGGGATTCGCCCTGGGGAAGCCTCAGGACACACCGGGCCCCTGAAAACCCAGTCTTGGCCACACAAGAGAAAGGTCAGAAACAGACCAGCTTCATTCTCCTCTTACCAGCACCGCAGTGGCACAAGAGCATTTATGAAATCCTAACCTTTCGAAAACGGTGGTTACAGAAACTACGACATTGCGGATGTTTGTTAGTGAAACTCACAGAGGCCCAGAGGGGCAAACACAGAAGGAGACCACAGCACATTTGCTCTAGCAGCATTTTTATTTACAAACAGCAATTTCCATGGACTTTATTTATACCATAAAAAAGCCATTTACAAGCAAGAAACAAGAATTCAGAACAAAATTAAGCAGCACTGAAATATTCATATCACAAATCTGAAACAAAATGAATACAAGAGTAAAATATCATTTGAATAAATAAGTCTTAAATTCATGCTATAAAATAATCCTTAATGGCAAGTTACTAGTTGATACAGCATCCGCTTAGCTAGCTTCATTTACTTCATGTGGTGATGAAGTGTGGAGTTGTGAGGTTACCAGTTTATATTGCAAGATAATGACACTGTTAAGTCATTCAAATTGCTCAACCATTTATAACGGAAAAAAGTTAGCCCTACTAATAAAAGTGGTGAGAGAGATGGTTTTCACATTAGGAAAATGGTCATTCTCAAAGAAACTAGGTAAGTTTACCTTTTACTATAGTCAGGGCAGCAACCAAAGGCTTGGGCAGCAAGTCCAATGGTTGAATTCACAGCATACTTGTCACTGAGGGGCAGCAAAAGGTCCATTTACTGAATCTGCTGCAAGGCTCACTCCAGGACTTGATCAAGAACTACAATAGCCCTGTCTGTGCAGACCCAGAGAACACAGGTTCTCTTCTGGGCCAAGAGGTCAAGCACTGGGCAGAAACAGTGGAAACACTCTGGCACTTACTGAAAAAGACGTATGTGGCGTGTGATAACCATTACAAATTTGGAACAATGTGAATGACTCCTCTGAACTTTTAGTTCAGTTGCACTGAGTAATATGAAATCTATGATTTATGAACTAGATAGTTTCATATAAAGAATTTACATAGTTCCCCAATACTTTCATATATAAAATTTAATAAATAACCCTGACCAGTCTAGAAGCACCATTCAAGGGGCGTGTGCCCTTGGAAAATAGTTTAGGTGTTGCATATTTGAGTCCCTTTCAGTGGAGGCTTCACAGGAAACCATTATAGAATTTAACAATAACAATGACGACAACAACAAAATCACAGTAACTAACAGAAAAGGTTGTTAAAATAAAACACACTGATTTCTTTAAAGTAAAGCTCATTCACATAGATGACTTCCCCCCCCCCGGCCCTTGTTTTGTGTTCCTGTAAATTCTTCCTAGAGCCTAGGCTGTAAAAACAAAAGCAAAAACAAAACCACAGGCAAAAATATGCAGGCCTATGGCCTGGGCTAAGGGGAAACAAAGACTTGGATATAACTGCTATTGTTAGAAAAGACATCTACTCATGCTCTGGAAGATTGAAAATGATCAATTTAGTTCTACAGTATATTCTGCTTAACAGTGAACCGACAGTATCCTTTCTCTGCTGTTTAAAAAAAACACACACACACCAAAAAAAAAAAAAAAAAAAAAAAAACACAAAAAACCTGCCAAGGCAGGATCAACTGGGAGGTTTTTCCCACTGACCAAAAAATTAACTTGTCTTCATATACTATATTTACAAATATAATTTCTAAATGTATTTACAGCTTTAGTAGAAATTAGAGGGTAGAGAACTGATTAGAATGAAAATAACTGTTTAGAACCACAAACAGTACAAGTATAAAAGTCTTTGTTTTCACAGTTTGTAATAACAGGTAGAACCCTATAGGAAAGGACGCTGTCACTGTCTTCACATTGCCTGTGTATGGAAAAGGTAGCGCAAGAAGAGACTCAATTATGAACAGACCTAGATGAACTCAGGATATATTTTACTGTAAAAGATTTCTTCACATATCACTTTTATCTTAATTGATTTCTGCATTTGTTATAAATGAAACATCTAATCTAAAACTGTACAGAAATAGGGACTTTGCTTTCCAAAAGGAGTTACACAACGTACTTCGTCTGCGGAGACGTGAGGTGAACTTCGGGGAGAGAATGTTTCTGTTCTGTGGTCCCGTTAATCTTCCTGGCACATCCTCATGTGACAAGGCACAAGTATTGCTGCTGCCCGATCTGAATGGAGTAATCTTTCACCCGCCACGCACACTGAGAGGCACGGCAGTGCGCAAGCTCAGAGGTGACGGCTGCGTGCTGGCCTCCGCGCTGCCTCCCTCGAAGCCCTGTGGAACCTTACAGTACTGTGTTATGGCTTGAGAATTCTTAACACTGCTAGCAGTGGAAAGGGTAAAGTGTTAGCAACATGAATGGGAGCAAGTGGAACTTGCAAAATGTGGAATTATGATTATTCGAGGGAAACTCAATCAATTTTCTGCCCCTTAACAGTCCCATTACAATGTTTGAACCTGAACTGTACAATCAAAGCAATGTATATTTTTGTCAAAGACAATTTTGGATAAGTCACTCTTTGGTAAACTCAAACCAGATAAACAAATTGACAAATACAAAGAACTCCATGTAAATAACATTAAGACGGACACGGTGACAAGAACTAGGACATCGGAGGTGCCTACCCAAGTGTCTTCCCCTCGGCCTTGTCTTGTCTGATCTATCACAAAATGCTCTGGGGACCTCTCAGGAGGCCCCAAGCCTGAGTGAAAGGAGATGCCTTCCCTGAGCCTCACCTCTCATGTCCTCGATTTGGGAATTTCTTGCCACCAACGTAATTTTGTATCACAAAACAATTTTTTTGCATTTCATTCTAAAAAAAAAAAAAAAAAAAATCAAAGCCAAACTGATTCATGTAAGGAAACATAAATCACAAACATTTACCTGAAACCCCAGGACATATTTAAGTGGGTAAACACTGGGGTCCAGCCTCCCCCTGCGGCTCGCGGCTTTGACGGGGTTGAGCAAGTGCTGCAGGGAGACAGGCCCCTTACTTAGGCAGTTCGACAGGAAAAAGGCATACAATACCCGATTTAGCAAGAGCTGCTCCCGGAGCAGCAGGACGAGTGGAACTGTACGTAGTAACACTGATGTGGAGTGCAGCAGCCCCCATGTGAACAGATCCTGTGTGCTAAGGAGATGCCGCTGCACAGCCACCGCCCCTGGGACTGTTGCACACAGGGGCCAGAATGACTCATTTTTTCTCAAAATAACCCCCCACAAAACAAAAAAAAAGAACCCCCATCATTCTTGGTATTTTAAGAGTCAAAAAAGCATGGAAAACCAGCAAACATCTATTTTGTTTTCCTTTAACTCTCAGCCTCTGAGGTTGGCCTTTTCGTTTGTTTCCTCTCAGGTGGTTTGTGCTGTTCTCCTATGGAGATGACCTTGTGAGTTTCAGAGCCAAGGTTCTCAGGCAGAGTGTGGAGTGCTCACCTCCCACTCGCAACCGGCAGCACGAACCCACCACCAAACTCTTCACCAAATTACTGTCAGAGGTTACAGTACCAAAGCAATCTGTAAAGCCCATGGGTGGACAAAATATAGAACTGAAGACAGTTCCTAAAGCACTAATAAAATATTATTCAATAGGACTCAGGTATGTTTTTATACAGTAATGTGTTTGCCAGCACATGTTTTTGAGGTCTCTTTTCAAGCTAGAAACTCAAGAGAGGGAAAAAACTGTAATTCACTATTCCCCTTAGATTTCACATTTTCTACAACTATACTGACCTAAAAGATATAGAACATAAAGATAGCACCACGTGACCAAAAAAATAAATGGTGACACACACGGATTTGGTGACACACAGAGTATCTCAGGGCTTGTTAACTGTTGGTTTCTTTAAGCAGGAAACACTGAGAGTGGGGGAGCCACAGAGGCTCTCGTTAGCACACACAATACTAAGATAGATATATTGCTTGCAATTCCCATAGAGTATATCTTTACAAAAGTACAAATTCCAAGTTCTGCAGTTTCCCTGGGAACTGCATGTAGAAAAAGTTGCTGTGCACCTGAACTGGCTGTTTGAAAAGAAAAAGGAAAAAAAAAACTTTACAACACTGCTTGGAGAATATTGTAGACAGAACTACAAATCCCTTTCCTTTAATGCGAGTAGTAACTCACGGTAGAGTGATTCGATTTAGTTACCTGGTGTGTATGTTTCTACAGTACGGAATGAAGGTAGATTCGGAGGCCAGTAAAAACACTGAAAACCACTGCTCCTTTGGGGTTGGCTAATAAAACACTACAATATGTAAAAAGGGTCAGCACCACAGCTCATCCAGCTTACCCACTGGACAACTAACAAAAATTCCAAATGGTTTCCAACCAGAGTTGAATAGGTTTTATGGCATTTGGTTTATGTATTTGTTATGAAGCAGAGCTATGAACACTGTGATTTGCTTTGCTTGCTTTTGGACACAATAATTAATGTATATGAAAACCTATTAACATTCTTTTCTAAGGGAAATAAAGGGGCAAAACCCTACATATTAGGTAGGGATGACAGAGTCAAAAGCCCTGTTCACATTGTATTAAATTATATATTCCTCTTACATTCACCTCAACCAGAATAAAACCAAATTTGAGAATGTATATATACTATATATATAATAATCACTTTATTATATATATATATAAATTGTCTAACTACTCCGTAAAAGTAATTTTAAATTAGAAAAGGTTACCCATTTATATCGGCTGATGGCATCCTAGTCTCTCTCCATGGAGATGCACTGGTGCCAGTGCATGATGGCCCAGCGAGAGTATGCCTCTTGGCAGAGAATACAGGGTCAACCAGTTGGCATAGCTAAATCACTGGCAGATTTTGGATTAAGAGTTCAGCCAAAGAGGAATACTGTCAGCCTGTGTTTTCCCTGGATATGATGCCCTTCATGCTTTGAGCTCCTTGGGGAAGGGAGGACGGGGAAAGAATAAACACAATAAAGTGTTCCTTCCAGAACCCTTAGAAAAACTGCCAAGAGACCAAGAGATTTCCAGATGGTTGGGAAAACTAAAGATTACAACAAAGCAAATCACAAATATGCATGGAATAATGTGCTTTGTTTGGGTGCGCTTCTTTACCATCTTAATCAGGAGCATCGGATACTGTATGAATTTCCATCCGAGAATCTAGGGCCATCTCGGAGGCTGATGGGTCATTTTCTAGTTTCTGTTCCCCGTACACATCTGTTCTCTCAGGGGACTCGATGCGACTCCTGACTTCAGCTACACCCGGGTGGTTTTTCCGCAGGTGCTGGTTGAGGGTACCTTGGAATGGAAAGCACTTCCCGCAGATCTCACAGCGGAATGGTTTATCATCAGTATGGCCCCGGATGTGGTACTCCAGTTGGTCCTTTCGTGTGTACTTCTTCCCGCAGAACTTGCACACAAAGGGGGTGATTCCCATATGGAGTCGCATATGCCTGTCAAGGCTTCCTTTCTGGTTGAAGGACTTTCCACAGTAAATGCAGATCAGCCTCTCGTTGTAGGGGTACCAGTGACCCCTTGCACTCCTCTCCCGGGGACTGCTCTCATACCCAGGGTTATTCATCACAGCTTCACTGTCTGAACCCTGCACCAAGCCCTGTAGATCACTGTGCAGGTGGACAGACAAAGCCCGTTTTTGGCGGGCACGCCCTCCTCGGAAACAGCTCAGCATGGACCTGGATGGGCTGGAATTACTCAAACTTCCAAAAGCTTCTGATACACTGGTTGGCTGTGAGGCTGCCTGGGAAAAGGAATATGCGTGTTGGAGCACAGAACCATAGGAACCCACATTCACTGCCACAACCTGTTCCCCATCAACCATCTCAGTGTGGTAGCCATCGTCTCCCAGAGAGGAACTGTCGGAACAGCTGGGCCGGTCTGACTTCTCCATCTTCACCTTCACCTCAGTGATCTGGCTCTCCCTCACCAGCAGGTCCCCTTGATCGTGGTCCCCCTCTATCTGAATCTCGTACTCAGAAACACTCCCGCTGCTCCCTCGGTCTGAGTGCCCTTCCTCCTGTAGGCGGCTGCGCAAAGCTTTGCTGGGCGTCGTCTCCATCCGAAGATCACTGCTTGTGGTGGGCTGCCGTCCCTGAGAGCAATATGGGGGAGAGATCTCGACTGGGTTGGCAAAGAAGCCGCCGTCTTTAACTCCATTCTGACTCTCTGGAGTCTCTTCAGCACCAACGGTAACGGAGTCAACATCGCCAACACTGATCTTTGAATGGATGCTCTCTAGGATCTGTGTGCACTTGTCGATGACACACTGCATCTGAAGAAAGCTAGCTGCCGTCAGAAAACTGACAACATCCTTCAGCTGCAAGGACATTCTTCCAGTGTAACAAAATGAAAGCAACTGTTCAAACACATTGGGATTTTTAATCACTGATATTGACAAGCCACTCATGGTACTTAATGCTGAATGGTCCCGGAAATATGGGGAGCTGGCAGCAAGGACTGCTTTGTGGGCTCGGAATGGCTGACCCTGAATGTGGACAATGATGTCACATAGTTTCCCTTGTAGGCGGAGTTCGTTTAGCTGGCTCAGAACGGTGCTGCTGTACTCGGGCACATCAAACTGAATAAAACTGCTGCTGTCCATTGCTACTGACATGAAGCGTAATCTGTGGAAAGAGAGAGTTTCATAATTCACCAATGACTCCTCACCAAGTACAAGCAGCAGAAGCACAAACTGGCAAAATAGCACCACCACCACTGTAGCTACTGTACCTCCTAGGCTCTGCCTGAGCATTCTTCCTCTTACTTATTTTCAGTCTTTCATGTCTTGGTTAATTCACCTAAGGTCAAATAACCAAATGATTGATTAGCCTAGTATCCTAAATGCCAAATTTTCATCTTGATCAAAATTAAAATATAGTACACATAGTAGGGCCAGTTCAGCTCTGATTGAGCATCCTATCTAATAAAAGAGTAATATGCAAATTGACTGTACCCCCGCTACACACATAAGCCACGCTCACCAGCCACGCCCACCAGCCAATCAGGAGCGAATATGCAAATAAACCCAACCAAGATGGCTGTGGCCACAGAGAGAGCAGGAGGGAGGCGTGGGTTTCCCCGGCAATGGAGGAAGCCAAGCTTTCCGCCTGCCATTGCCAGCCCAGGCCTCCACTCAAGGCTACAAAGTTTCAATGATAGAAGATAAATAAATCCCAACAAAATGGCGGCAGCCACGGAGCTGGAGAAAGCAGGCGGCTAGGGTTGCCCCCGGTGATGGAGTAAATCTGCAGCCCTGGCTTGCCTTGGCCTCCGCTTAAGGCTACAAAGTTTCAATTGTAGAAGATAAATAAATCCCAGATACCAGGGCCTCCACTTGGGTCGCCCGGGAGCAGGCTGGCCTGCAAACCACCACAGGCTCCTCACCCAGGCCACCCCACGCCCCAAGGGAACCCCCACCCTGATCTGGGACACCCTTCAGGGCAAATCAGCTGGCCCCCACCCATGCACCAGGCCTCTATCCTATCTAATCCAATCTAATCAAAGAATATGCAAATTGACCATCACTCCAACACACAAGATGGCTGCCCCCATGTGGTCAAAGATGACTGCCCCTATGTGGACACAAGATGGCCACCACAAGATGGCCAGCAGGGGAGGGCATTTGGGAAGGACCAGGCCTGCAAGGGAGGGCAGTTGTGGGCGATCAAGCCAGCAAGGGAGGGCAGATGGGAGGAACCAGGCCTGCAAGAGAGGGCAGTTGGGGGCGATCAAGCCTGCAGAGGAGGGCAGTTAGGGGTGACCAGGCCAGCAGAGGAGGGAAGTTGGGGGCAACGGGGCCTGCAGGGAAGGGCAGTTGGGGGGGGGGACCCAGGCCTGCAGGGGAGAGCAGTTGGGGGGGGGACCCAGGCCTACAGGGGAGAGCAGTTGGGGGTGACCAGGCCTGCAGGGGAGGGCAGTTAGGGGTGACCAGGCCTGCAGGGGAAGGCAGTTAGGGGCAAACACACTGGCAGGGGAGCAGTTAGGCATCGATCAGGCTGGCAGGGGAGTGGTTAGGGGGTGATCAGGCTGGCAGGCAGAAGTAGTTAGGGGCAATCAGGAAGGCAGGCAGGCAAGCAGTTGGGAGCCAGCAGTCCTGTATTGTGAGAGGGATGTCCGACTGTCCAGTAGGATCAGGCCTAAACAGGCAGTCGGACATCCCTCAAGGGGTCCCAGATTGGAGAGGGTGCAAGCTGGGCTGAGGGACACCCCCCGCCCCCCGTGCACGAATTTCATGCCCCGGGCCTCTAGTTTAGTATAATTTTAGGAAAAATATTTCCCTGTTTCACCTAGTTTTGAGGATTCTGTAAAGAATAAGTAAATTCATCTAAATAATGTTCTGCCTTATTTGTATATTTTCACTTGGTGTTTTTCAATATACAGCATATTGGATACTATGAATGGAGCTGAACCCATTTTAGTTTAGAATCTGAGATGCTGTCTTGATGTGCATTTTTTCCCCCTCAAGCTCTGCACACCTTTATAACTTTTTGAGTTGGTAACTCATAGAGCAGTGCTCAGTCCCTTTCAGTGACGAGCTTTTAGGATAAGCGGACATTCGGTCCTGTCTAACACATCCATGGAGACATTTGGTCCTTGACCATTTGGCATGGACCAAATATGCTCATAAACATTTTTGATAGCACCAAATTTCAAGGGTATTTTTGCATGCGCCTATGTCTCCATGGACATTTTGGACAGAAACAAATGTTCCACAAGGTTTCTTAGACAGTAGTAACAAAAAGAGTGCCAGACCTTACAAGTGTATGGGCCTCCACTGGTGCTCACAGCACTGGCACACCTAGTATAGGCTGACTGCCCCTTGCCTAGAAGCTGCAGAAGGTAGAAATCAGACAAGAATGGGCCTTGTGGACTATATCCAATTGTAAAAAAGAATTCTTGAAATCAATGCTGTTTCAATAATACAAATCTATATATAAAAGCCTAAGCGACCAGCCAACTGACCAGTAGCTATGACGTGCACTGACAACCAGGGGGCAGACGCTCAATCCAGAAGCAGAAACCACAGGCATGGAAACATGGAACAGACTGATGAATCTCAGAGGGAAGGGGTGAAGGGGGAGGGTGGGAAGAAATTAACCAAAGATCTTATATGCATACTAGAAGCCCGGTGCATAGATTCGTGCACTGGTGGGGTCCCTCGGCCTGGCCTGTGGGGATCTGGCTGAAACCGGCTCTCCGACATCCCCCAAGGGGTCCCGGATTGCAAGAGGGCGCAGGCCAGGCTGAGGGACCTCACCAGTGCACAAGCACTGGGCCTCTAGTAAATAATAATAAACTTAGATCCCTTCTTCATGACATACCAAAAATAACTTCTAAGAAAGCATTTTAAAGCACACAAAGACAGATACCAGAAGAAGAAAGAGATTTAAATATAAAAGTAAAAATGTATGTGCTGGCCAGTGTGCTCAGTGCTTAGAGTATTGGCTGGCTTACTGAAGGGTTGTGGGTTCTATGCCTGGTCAAGGGCACATACCTCAGTTGCAGATCGATCCCCAACCCTGGGCAGGGTACATACACATGCACCCCGCCCCCCTCTCTGTTTCTCTCCCTCCCTTTCCTCTCTTCCACGCTTTCTCTAAAAAAATCAATGGCAGAAAGATCCTTGGTTGAGGATTAACAAATAAAAAAAGTAAAAACTTATAAAAATAGCTTTTATCAATAAAGGACAAATTATAAAAAAATAGAAGTATAAAACTCTCTTACAAACAATAAAAACCAAATATAACAATTAAAAAGTAGGCAAAGAATATGAACAGATGCTTTTAAAAAAACAAAAATAGCTTTTAGCGCTAGCTGGTTTGGCTCAGTGGATAGTGTCGGCCTGCAGAATGAAGGGTCCCGGGTTCAATTCCAGTCAAGGGCACATGCCCGGGATGAGGGCTCGATCCCCAGTAGGGGGCATGCAGAAGGCAGCCGATCAATGATTCTCTCTCATCATTGATGTTTCTATCTCTCTCCCCCTCTCCCTTCCTCTCTAAAAATCAATAAAAATATATTTTTTAAAAATAGCTTTTAAATATAGAGATGAAATGCTTAACAACTTCATCAATAAACAAAGAAATAAAAATTAACACGAGAGACAATTCTGCTTTCTCAAATTGGCAAGACTTAAACACCCGACCCAGTTGGCAGTGCTAGAGAGTGTGTCTCCCATATACTAGTACTTCTGGGAGGGAAGTATAACAAAAGTCTTAAAATTGGCATTTCATTCTTTTAAAAAAATGTTCTTATTTTTCAATTATAGTTGACATACAGTATTATATTAGTTTCAGGTGTACAACGTAGTGATTAGGCATTTATATAAAAATGGGCATTTCTCTTGACTCAGCGCTTTGTACCATAAAAAAACCCATGGATATAGGCACAAGAATTTATCCGTAAGTATATTCAATTACAATAGCAAAACAATGGAAACAACCTAAATGTCCAAAAATGGAAAATCATTAAAGTATAGTACATCTATATGCCGAATACTATCATTAAAATGATTTTAAAGAAAAATACAAAGTTAGCTCCATAAAATGTAAGCCCCATGAGGACAGGGGGTTTTATCTGTTTTATTAACTATCTGCCAGATTACTGCCTGGCACATAGTAGACACTAAATATTTGCTGAAGAAGTATTTTAATAACACAGCAAATAATCAGGTAACAGATCAACTGCAACTCAGCATGAGGGGTCTTTATGGGTAATGGAAATGGTGGAAAATCAGATTATTATAGTTGTTCCATATTATAAATTAAAAATCACTGAATTATTCAAGTAAAATGGGCAAATTTTGATATGTTATATATCAATAAAGCTATTAAAAATCAGACAGCAATACAAGTAGGATTTCTAAAAGTATGTATGCATACATAGATATTAAATATGCATAGAAATAATACTGAAAGGGTGTAAAATGGTACTAATACATGGGAGGGCATTTTAGTAATAGCCACCAAATTGCAAATGAACATTTCCTATAACTAGGCAATTTTAGTTCTAGGAATTTACTACAGCATTGTTCACAACAACAAAAGAATCAAAACAAACAAAATGCCTATCAAGAGGCTGGTTAATAAATTAAGGTACGTCCATACTAAAGACTACTATTACAACCAGAAAAAATAAATGAGGAAGTTCTTTAGTACTGACATGAAACAATCACCATGATATACTGCAGAAAAGTATAATATATATGCTCTTTGTACAAAGCGATATGAAAACATACATACCAATCTGTGCCAATATATACACAACATAGGGATATGTGCAGAATATTTCTGGAATGAGATAATAAGCCTTAACTGCCTCTTGCAAGGAGATAGCTAGAAGGTCTATTAACTTGCAGTGAATCTTTTTAAGACTCTTAAAATTTCTCAACTATGTAAATGTATTACTTATTGAAAATAAGAAACATTTAAAAATTAAGATACCTCATCCAGTTTTTAAAAGATAAAAAAAAATATAATAAAACCATTAGGAGCATGAATTTAGAGTCAGATCTGTGCTCAAATGATCCTTCTTTCCACTTGTAAAACTTTGGGCAAGGTACTTTATAACCCGAGTCTCAGTTTTATTATCTTTAAAATAGGAATACTAATCCTTGCTTTATGGGTTATGAGGAACATATGTAGGAAGTAGGAAGCACTTAACACAATGGCTGCTTGGCACATGGTCAAGGTTAGCTATTATAGACCCTTTTTAGGGAGACAGGATGGTGTAACAAAGAGAACTGCTTTGAAGTGAGACTTGGAGATGAATCCTGGCTCTGCCACTTTCTAATAAAAATAATAACAATGAACATTTAAATCATTTAACAAGTCAATTAACTGATTTCCTTATCTACAAAAGGTCTTGAAAGAACTACTTCCCAACACAACTTCTTAATAATTAAAGGAGGGAAATTAATGCAATAAAAGTGCTTAATAGTTCACATACAATGAGTACTTAACTTGTGCTAAACACCTTCTATATATATTAACTCATCTGATCGTCTATGAACTCTGTGAGGAACTACGACGACTGTTCCTATTTTATAGATGAAGAAACAGGACAAGAAGTTAAGGCACTTGCCACGGGTCCACTGAATGGATGAACTTAGTCTGCTCCAGAGGTCGTGCTCGTATCTACCCCAGACTGCCTTCTAGAAACACAGATACTGCCTGCACCTACCAAGTGTCCAAATGTTACCCATTCGTTACAGTATTTTCATGACACAAGGGTGAGTAAACAGTGGCTTTTGGAATTAAAGGTCAAAAAGAAGGTGGGTTTAGGCTTTTTAAAGGTACAGAGTCTTGCGGGGGGGGGGGGGGGGAAACAGCAGAAAAAGGAAAAAAAATACAGTATTTCTGTAAGAGTCTGTAAAACTGAAAACAGTTTTACAATGAGGCTTCTTTCTCCTCTGTATGGCTTTTTATCTTCTCTGAAGAAAAGTAGAGAACTGCACTTGAAAAAAGAAATCACTGAAGAGAAAAGCGAAAGACCATGATTAACACCTAAGAGAGGGATTCCACTTTACTGCAGCATGAGAAAGGAAGTGCTTCACTCTCCTGTCCTTTACATTAACACTTCCTTGGCAGTGACAATGAGATTCAGGCTCCTGCCTAGAGCTGTTAACAAGCAACACTCCTGAGGGAATTTGCAGGTAATTTAAGTCCCAGGCACATTTCCAGGCTAAAGGGAGAAAAAGACAATTAAAAATCACAAGTTCTACATCCAATGACTTTATTTATCTCCAGTGGTCCTATGGTAAAGGAAGTCATACCCTTTTACAGAGACATCAAGTTCAAATATGATCTTCCACTCCTCTGTATCAGCAATTTCCCAGCACCAATAATACACACACACACACACACACACACACACACACACACACACAGAGGCCCGATGCACGAAAATTTGTGCAAGAGTAGGCCTTCCTTCCACCAGCTGCTGGCACCAGCTTCCTTCTGGCACCCAGGACCCAGGCTTCCCTCCTCCAGCTGCTGGCAGGCACCCAGGACCCGGGACCCGGGCTGGCTTCCCCAGGGCCACCCACAGGCACCCCGGACCCAGCTGGCTTCCCTCCAGCCCTGGCGTTGTCAGGACGGACATCAGGAATGACGTCCGGTCTAATTAGCTTATTATCCTTTTATTATATATAGGTGTACCGATAAATAATGCGGATTTCTTTCAACAGATGGAGTTACACATATGTTGATATATATGCAATTTGATATGTTTGCTATTTTGTTGTATTGACAAGCTTCAAAACTTCCTATGTCAAATTTGCTGAAGGTGTTAACATCATAGATATTTTTATGCTTAAAAATGTTGAATTTTGTGCCCCCCCCAAAAAAAGAGCATTTGTGGGAAGTTTTAATTCATTGCTTTATTTTGAAGAAAAGAGCTGCTGAAAGTTATCGTATACTTCGGGAAGCTTATGGTGAACATGCTCCATCTCAAGATACTTGTGAATGCTGGTTTAAACGCTTTAAAAGTGATGATTTTGATGTGAAAGACAAAGAACGTCCAGGTCAATTTAAACCACACTTTGATCATGAAACGACCAGAATGGGCCAGAAGACACGGCCAAGTAATTTTGCTTCATGATAACACACATCACACACTTCAACACCAGTTAAAGACACATTAAAAGATCTTGCCTGGGAAGTATTAACCCACCTGCCGTATTCACCAGACCTTGCTCCTTCAGATTACCACTTGTTCCGATCGATGGCACACGCTCTTTCTGAGCAGCACTTCAAAACGTACGAAGAAGTGGAAAATTGGGTCTCTGAATGATTTGTCTCAAAACAAGAAAAGTTCTATTGGGACGGTATCCACAAATTATCTGAAAGATGGGGGAAATGTGTAGCTAGCGATGGACATTACTCTGAATAAAGCACTTTTGATGTTTCTCTTGAAATTATCGTGTTTTCTTTGATTACAAAATCCGCATTATTAACTGGTACACCTGATATATATATACATATATATAATTGATTTCCAAGAGGGAGAGAGAGAGAGAAACATCAATGAGAGAGAATCATTGATCGGTTGCCTCCTGCATGCCCACCTACTGGGGATCAAGCCTGCAACCCAGGCATGTGCCCTTGACCAGAATCAAACCTGGGACCCTTCAGTCTGCAGGCTAACACTCTATCCACTGAGCCAAATGGGCTAGGGCCAATGATTCTTTCTTATTATTGATGTTTCTACTATCTCTCCCTCTGCTTTCCTCTCTGAAAGCAGTAAAAATATTTTTTTAAAAATCAATAAAACACATTTTTAAAAAATGTATTTAATACACCTTAAAATCCTTCCACAGCAGCACAAACTCATCTACTTTTATATTTTCTGACTTCTTAATATTCCATGGCTGTGTCACAATGTACTAACAGTCCCCAATGGATACCAAGGCAGGGCACAATTTAAATAATAATAGGATGCCCTCCTAGTTTTTCATTTTGATCAATAATGCCAAATTACCTCCCAAAAGGGGGCAGTAACTATTCTTTCACCAACAGCACATGGAAGTGTGCCTGTTCCCCCCATAACTGCCAATAATGGGTATTAAACTTTCTCACTTTTGTGGAACTAATAGGTAAAAACAGTATCTCATGGCTTTGATATGCATTTATTTAATTATAATTGAGGTTGATCATCTTTTCTCATGTTTAATGGCAATTTGTCTAAGTCTATCTTTGAATTGCCTATTCATATCCTTTGCCCATATTTACCTTTTTTATTGAATTGCCAAAACTCTTTGCAAATCAAGGAAATTAGCCTTTAATTATATGTGCTGCAAGTATGTATTAGATTTAACTGTAATCACTAAGTGGCATACTGACTGGGAATTTAAGTTATTTTTCTACACTTATAGGAAATATTCATTCCATTTCAATCTTCTGCATGCACAAAACCAAAGGAATTCAAAGATGAATGAGTCCCTGTCTTGCAGTTTGATACAAGCTTCATGCAGATGCCTCCCAACTCAGACATTCGGGAATGGAATTCACTTTTGATAACGCAGAGAAGTGATTTATATTAGTTTTTCATTTAGACTAAGTTTGCAGCTGCTTCAGAAAACATTAATGAACTTGATTATTCCACTCACTAAATACATCAGTAGTTTTTAATTCAGTAGATTAATCACTGGTCTTTCTGTCACATTACATTAAGCAAAAAACATCCTCAAACTAAACAGTCATATTGCTGTATTTTAATTTTTTTAAAAAAAGCACATATAAGCTATTTTTCTTCAATACCATTAATCCTTATTTTAACAATATTTAATTTGTTTTGTTTGTAAAAACTATACTTTGGATAAGAATGTGAAATACTTTTAAAAAGCATACATGGAGCCCTAGCCGGTTTGGCTCAGTGGATAGAGCGTCAGCCTGCAGACTGAAAGGTCCCAGGTTCGATTCCGGTCAAGGGCACATGCTGGGGTTGTGGGCTCGATCCCCAGTAGGGGGCGTGCAGAAAGCAGCCAATCAATGATTCTCTCTCATCATTGATGTTTCTATCTCTCTCTCTCCCTCCTCCTTCCTCTCTGAAATCAATAAAAATATATTTTTTTTAAAAAAAAGCATACATGGAGAGGACTTAGTTGAAATGGTCTGTTGGGAAGTTCAAAACTGTCAGCTCCTCCACTTCTTTTGCTCATGTGACCAATGGACATAAGCCTCCCATTCCTCCAATTTCTTTAATTTGAGATCCTTTCACACCCCTGGAAGCAGCTTTCAACTCGCACACAGCCTTTGCCGTGGTCTCTGACTCTGCCACACGGGTCTCAACAGTGGATCCTGGGAAGGACCACCTCTGATGAGGACATTCGTCCATTTACATGTATCCAGCCATCGCCACAATAGCCTCAGCAACTGTAAAAGGAGATCCCTGCCACCTCCCACCACTCCTTCGCTTTCTCCTCCTTACTTGGGAAAGCCCATCACCACCACCAATAACCAACATTTACTGAATACTTGATACATGCTAGGCATGTCATAGAGGCTGTACACACTATTTTACTGACTCCTCTTGGCTTTCTCCAGAAGGCAGGTATTATTGCCCTCTTTAGAGATGAGGAAACGGAGGCTCCAAGAGGCTAACTCTCAGGCCTGTTCCACAGTCTGCCCATCTAGACCCCCTGTGCAGTAAGTCTTGTTTAATTTGCCCGATGGGAATGGGAGGACCAGCAGAAGGAGGCAGGAAGAGCTGAGGAAAAGGCAGGATGAAAAGAAAGCTTGCTAAGTTACATTCCTGCCCGAGGGCGGAGGCCAGGAAAAGGGATAGGGACAGGTGGCAAAAGTCCTACTGCCACCCAGGGCTCCTACTCCTTCCTCTGTGAGTGTATTTTTGTAAGATCCATCAAAATTATAATGCACATCCCCTGTGACCAAGCAACTCCAGCTCTAGAAATTTACTACAGCACCCTCTTTCTAGTAGAGGTAAGGGCTGTGATCAGACAGCTGAAGTATATTATATCTTCCATATTCACAGCCTTTATTCCCCTTCCCCCCTCAGAGCCCCTAACTCTGGCTAATTTTACCTGCTTTAAATAAACAGCTATTTTTATATGCTAGAGCCTCAACTAATTAGAAACCACTGATCTAGGGCTCAATAACTGGTCGTTTTGCTGTTTGAAGGTGAAAGTCATAGACAGCAGATGCTGCCAAGACACAGGTTCAGCCCAAGTTCAACAGAATTCAAAGCAGCACTGAGACTGGTGTTCAAAGAGCAAGAGCAGACGTGAGGGGCTCTCCAGGGCTGGCCAAGCACCGACAACAGCAGCAAGGCCAGTGCAGGCCAGGGGCAAGACAGAACCACAAGGAGTGCAGAGAGAGCTGGTTCGGGGAAGAAAATGGACACACGTGGGGGAGCAAAAGCAGACTGGGCACCAGAGGGGGGAGGCCATTTACACAGTGAGGCCTACGGATGGCCAAAAGCCACAGGAGAGTGGTACTGTCCTAGAAAGTACCAAACCGGCCAGCCTGGGTCAGCCCTCCCACAGTCCTGAAGTACAAAGTGAAGAAGAGGGGTCCTAGAAATAACCATGCACACAGGCTCTGAAAAGAAAACTAGGATCTGAAGCAAGACCATATGACAACAGGCTTTAAAGCAAAGCTACTTGAAATCTTCGCAAGATCCCACCCAAAAGCTGCAGAACATAGCACCACACCTCGCTAATGCCATTTTATTCTTATGACAGTATTTTAAAAAGACTTGATTATCACCAAAAAATAGTTAAAAGCAAGCAAGAATGATTTTTTTATAATAAAGATATAAAGGCCTTTCCAAACATGACATAAATCCCCCCAGCCACAAAGGCAAAGATAAATACATTTGACAACATGGCAGTTGATGACAAAAAAAAAAATCTCCTTAAAGAATAAATGACACAGTGAGGAAAAATATATGCACAATTGGCAAAGGGCTACTTTGCAAATTCCTTAATTTATATTATAAATCAAACAGACGGGGGTGACACAAAAAAATCCTATAGAAGGGGCAAAGGATATTAACAGTTAAAAAAACTACACACACATATGACCAAAGCACATATGAAAAGATGTTTAGCTTTATTCATGACTAAATGCATGTGAATTACAAAAAGAAAAAATGAGAAGCCATTTGTAATGCATCAGATTTGGGCACATTTTAAAAGGGCTGACAAGAATAATCCTGAGGGATAATCTGGTCAGAGGGATCAAAATGTAAAAGTCATTTGGTTCACAATTAACTACTGGGAATTGAGCCTAAAATATACAGTACTTACAAAAGTTCGTTAGGATATTGTACCGAGCACTTGTATTTGTTATAGTAAATAACAATAATAATAATGATAATAATAATAATAATAAAGAGAGGGGATCAACCTCAAGAAACTTATTTAAAAAAACCAATCAACAATGAAACACCCACAGCCATTCAAAATAATATGTAGATCTGTATGCTTTGACAAAAGCTCTAATATTTAGCCAAAACCAGCAAGGTATAGAACAAGATGTGATCCCCTTCATGGACTTTTCTTAAAAGAAAAAATATACGCTACTGTAGCCATTCTGGAAGTAAATGCATGAAAATATTAATGTTGGTGACTTTGGGGGATGAGAATTAAGGACTGAAGAGAGGGAAGGGAACACTTAATACTTTTAAAAAATCATATAGCTATATTCTTTCTAAGTTTTTTTTCTAAAAAAAACACACATATATTCATGTTATATATTCATATTACCTAAGAATATATAATTTTTTAAACCAAAGAATCTAGAGAAAGATAGGCTGCAAATTAATAATTATTTTATCAAGCAATTATAGAGACAGAAACAAAGAACTACGAGGAACAATAATTAACAGTGATTATGTTTGGTCAAAAAGATTTTTAAAAATCAAAATGAACAAAAATAAAACTTAATGGTGGAAGTAATATTTGAACAGGATTTTGTATTTAAATGGAATACAAAGAACGTTCCAGACAGAAGGAGTGGCAAGAGCAGAGAACAGCGGGTGGAAATGTCTAGGGTAGTGGCCAGGGCTCAGGTACAAGGGGTGACATGGCAAAGAGGAGCACCACAGCTGGAATGTGGAGGGCCTAGAATGCTGGGTTAGAAAACTCAAACCAAATCTGGCCGTAGCCAACTGAACATGGGTTTAGAGAAGGACCCAACAAGTTTTGGAGACCGAGGGATGCTATCTATTCTAGGAGGCAAGTTAGTTCAGCCTCAGTCAAGCTGAGTTAGGGTACCACTGGGCATCTGAGAAGAGCTGTCCAATAAGCAGTGAGAAATATGAGGCTGGAACTGCAGAGAAACGAGACTTGGAGATACCAATCCAGGAGTAACCAAAAACTGTACAAACTGGAGCGAGGACAGAAAAAAGACAGGTGAGAACAGAGAAGCTGTTTGCTCCTATAAAAGAAGTATTATAATCTCATGATGGAGGTAACATTCACAACTAGCCCTCTCCTTAGCACATCGTTTCTGCAGCACGTTTTAAGCTGTAATGAAACCATATAATGAAAACCAAACCAGTGACATCTTCTCACCCTGCTGACCCATTCTGAAGAGAACCTACAAATGAGAAAGGACATGTAAATATCATCTGGGCAAACACCCACATGTGCCTTGAAATCCCCTCTACAGCATCCTTGGGTACAGCTCTGTGACTGTTTCCCCACAGTGACAATCAGAACAGAAGGGTATAAGCAATTAGCCAGGGGCTGACTTTTTGAGCCTCCGGGGCTGCTGAGCTCTTCCCTGTCAGTGCTGAGCTCTTTGAGGGCAGGGACTGTGTGCCCAAAGCCGAGCAGTGTGTCCAGCAGAGAGAGGCTCTCAGCATATGTCAGGTGATGCAACCTAAACCAAGTTGGTGGCTCAAAATCCATGACTGTCACCAGAGCTTCACCTCAGCTTTCAACTTTCTCTGCTGAAGACCCAAGAGATGCAGGACCGTCTCTGCCAGCAGGCAGAATCTAGCAAGATGGCTCCTTCCTCTAGACCAGCGGTCACCAACCGGTGGTCCGCAGACCACTGGTGGTCCATGAGGTCTGAAAGGTTGGCGACCGCTGCTCTAGCCCATCAACATTCTGAAGTGCTCCACTTCATTTAAAAACACCCAGAGACACTTCCAAGGAAGGAAAGCAAGGTTGCAAATTTGGAAGTTGTTTAAGGCACCCAGAGGTACCCATTATTCTCCATCAACAGGCTCCTGATTCCAAATCCTACTGGATGCTGATACTAGAGACACAACTCAAACAAGGCCTTCCCTATCAGGCACTGAAGATCCAAAGATACCTACCTTTCCTTCTCATACAAAAAGTCATTAAAAAGACCACAGAAGGAGGCACTGAGGATGGCAGGCATGAGAGCAACCATAAAAACTATACACAAATAATTTTTCTAGGTATTTCTGCCCGAGTCTAGATCAAACCTAAAACTGAGCTGTCATGAATTACAATCTAATCCTTTGGAAAGCAGCAGCCAAATAACAAGAAACATTCTGGTGCTGCTGAAAGCCCCGGCAAGGAAAAAAATAAATAAAATGGCATTCTGCAATGGATATTCATGAAGCACTCGTCCCAATTTAAAAGAAAACAAGTCTAGAGTTCTTACTGCATTAATTCATGTGAGTCTGAAAGAACATTTTTATCCAAACTGTTAGATTTCCCACCAAGGCGTTAACATTCTCCAAGGCTGCTCAGATACACTAATTCTGAGAGCGGGTTTGGTTTCACAGTGGGGTTTGTCTTGCAAAACATCAGAAGCTTCTTCTGAGCTTTCCTAGCAGGGTAGAATGGCCCCTTTAACCTTCCTGGCAATGTGGAAAACCACGGTGATTGAGCTCCTACTGTGTACTGGATGCTAAGGAAGCCCTTTACCTGCTCACTGATCTTCACAACACTGTGAGATAGATACTGCAACTATCCTTATTCTACAGATAAGGAAACAAACTCCAAGAGACTAAGAGCCTTTCCCAACGTCACTAAGGCTGGCTGAGTCAGGATTTGAACCTAGATCTATCAGTCTCCCGAGTCAGGATTCTTAAATCCTGTAAGAGTAAGATTTAAATCCAGGCACACTGGAGAGATGCAGGGTTTTTATTGGTGTGGGACTCTTACTGATCGACTTTGAGTGGAAAGCGTTCTCACTTAAGGATGTACCATTACACTGACACACTGATAATTAAGGGGTTACCATGCGCTGTACCTTTGAGAAGTTTGTATCCATTTCTCTGTACAATGTCCATTCTTTTTTTTTAAATAAATTTTATTGATTTTTTACAGAGAGGAAGGGAGAGGGATAGAGAGTTAGAAACATCGATGAGAGAGAAATATCAATCAGCTGCCTCCTGCACACCTCCTACTGGGGATGTGCCCGTAACCAAGGTACATGCCCTTGACCGGAATCGAACCTGGGACCTTTCAGTCCACAGGCCAACGCTCTATCCACTGAGCCAAACCGGTTAGGGCAATGTCCATTCTTTTTACTTCTGTCTAGAAGTGAGCAAATAGATGTTTCAAATTCCAATAATAAATTAGAAAGACTTGTTTCAGGTAAAAAAATGAATAAGCTTTCTTTTTTTAAAAAAAAATATATATTTTATTACTTTTTTTTTACAGAGAGGAAAGGAGAGGGATAGAGAGTTAGAAACATCGATGAGAGAGAAACATTGATTCAGCTGCCTCCTGCACACCCCCTACTGGGGATGTGCCTGCAACCAAGGTACATGCCCTTGACTGGAATCGAACCTGGGACCCTTGAGCCTGCAGGCCGACGCTCTATCCACTGAACCAAACCAGTTGGGGCTGAATAAGCTTTCTTAAGGCAAAGAACTAAACAATGTCAAGGAGCAGCATCCTATGTATCTGCTTACTGCTGGCATTTCAGGGGGCACTGGACCTGGAAAATACATCAAGTCCCGTCTCCTATGACAAAAGGATTAGAAAAGCTCACCTTGAATTGCTTTCTTCCATGAGGTTTTCCATGCCATCAAAATCAACCAGAAAATGCCATCAGAAGTTAAACTAAATTCAACAGTTTGTCAGCCACAAAATGTTAAATGAACACAATTAAGAAGTCTGACAAACACTAAGCAGAATTTAAACAAAAGTAACATAAAAATTCATGGGAATAAGACATAGTGATGGCGCCCTGACCGGTTTGGCTCAGTGGATAGAGCGTTGGCCTGCGGACTGAGGGGTCCCAGGTTCGATTCCCATCAAGGGCATGTACCTTGGTTGCGGGCACATCCCCAGTGGGGGGTGCACAGGAGGCAGCTGATCAATGTTTCTCTCTCATCGATGTTTCTAGCTCTCTATCCCTCTCCCTTTCTCTCTGTGAAAATCAATAAAATATATTTTTTTAAAAAAAGACATAGTGATGGCATTCTAGATTCATGACTGGCATTTTTAACAAGTGCTTGAGCTAGAAGGTAGAAGCAGAACCCAGGACATTCAGAAACCCACAACTCAGTGGGTACACTGAGGTTCGGCAGCCTATCTCATTTCCCCACTGTGGTACATTCACACCTAATATTAATAAGAGTAACGATTAAAAATGTAATAAGCAGTTAGTAGGTGCTGCAAGTTTTGCCCGCTCTTCGTAAACTTTTCATTTTAAAACTCATAGCAACTCTATGAAGTGGATTTTATCCCCACCCTGCAGGTGAGTAACGAGGCTCAGACACATTATGTAAATTGCCCACGTTCACATAGCTGTAAGTGGCCTTGCTGGAATGCAAACCCAGGCCTGTCTGATTCCAAAGCTGATTGATGGTCTTTCTTTCCCCACAGCCTCTGAACAAAGAATTACATGATATTTTTTTCTTTTCCCACAATTAAGAGTAAACATTTTAATGTTTCAAAACTTTGTTTTATGTTACCGGCACCCTAAGAATGAAAACTGAAAACATCCACCTTGAACCGCAGCAATAGACATGCAACACATGACAGAAAAAGCTGGTAACAGAATGTCCTTTAAAAAAATTGTTTATCAACAAAAATCAAGTATTTGAGCGCCTATTAGAAAAGTCCAGCTACAGTATGAGATACTACAAGGGCTCAGAGAGATAGATGCATTAGGGCCCAATGCCCCCCAAAACCTCCCAGTCCACTCAGGCCAAGAACAAGTTTAATAAGCAAGAACAAGTGCTGAATCCTGCGCTTTAGATACCGAGTGCCACAAAGGCATGGGGGTAGGGCAGTGGGGAACACCCTCGGAGGAAGTATATCTTCAGCAGGGGCTTGAAGGAAGTGAAATGGAGAATTTACACAGAGAAGAAAAAGGAGACCAGCACTTCAGACGGGGAAACAGCAGGAGCAAAGCCTTAAAGAAGCGATTTTCAAGCGTTTTCATCTCATGGTACCCATACACTAATTCCTAAAATTCTGTGGCACACAAAAATAGAAACTTTTTTGCCAATCTGACCAAAAAAAAAAAAAAAAAAAGGTATAATTTTGATTCATTCACTCACACCGGACAGCTATTGTTGTGTTGGCTGTTGTCATTATTTTTTAAATTGACCATCGAAGGGAAAAGAGGTCAGTGCCCCTGACTAAATAGGTATTAGATGTTTTAATATCAGATATTAGATGTTTTAAAAATCCTTGCGGCACACCGGGATGCCAGGGCACACTGGCTGAAAATCGCTGCCCTAGAGACAGTCAGAAACTCGCTCTCAAAGGAGACAGGCTGGGAGAGAGAGAAGCAGGGAACAGGTTCGGGTGAGGAGGGGCCAACCAAGGAGAGCCTGGAAAAGACAGGGTGGGCAATGGCTGGACACAATGTGGTGTAAGTGCCATGGCCTGATCACCTGGCCCCTAAGTGCCCCCGTCCTCTCCGACAAGTTATCACCAACCACCCTAGTCTCCTGCCCTCACCACCGCCTATAGAATAGTTTCAACTCTGGCCTAGTGTTCAAGTTCTTTCACGAACTAGCCCACTCAATCCTTCCTCTTACTCTCTTCCTATATGAACCCTTCTCTACAAGGAGGCTGGTCTATTCACTCACTCCATAAGATCACTGGACCTGATTCCTCTTTTCCTACCTCAATCTTACCCTTTAACAAACCCTACTACCTCTTTTAAGCCTTCCCTGACCACTTGGCCTAGAAAGACCCCCATCTCTCCTTCCTCTTAAGTGTACAGCACACAGCCTTGTCGAATAAATTACCTCTTTGCAGGTAAAGTCTCAGCACCCGGTGTAAAGCTGCTCGGGGGAAAAGTGTGTCTTCTACTGCACTTTCCCCCACCACATGGAACAGCATCTTGACATTTAATAAGCAAGCAAACACTCAACTCTCTTTTTTTTTACTTCCTATATTAAGTTTGGCATTAGCATAAAGGAAGGATGGGGGAGGCGGGTACTTCTCAAGTCAGAGACCAGCTAAGAAGCTGTTGCAATAATCCAGATGTGAAGCAAAGAGGGCCTGAACCGGGGAACAAAGAGAAAATGGGCAAATATGAACAACAACAAAAATTTTGCATGCAAAAACTCAGTGGGATGTGATTGACCACTCCTAGGAACAAAAGCAAAGGATGGACTGTGAGTAAAGTAAGGTTTAGAAACGCTTGTTGGAATCATTTTAAAGCCTGTCTGAAACCTACTGTATTAAGTGGTCAAAAAGTCCCCATTTGCAAAAAGTCTTCAGTGAAACTGCCCAATATCCTGAACCAGAGACAGCCCTTCCAATTTCATACATGCACAGAATGGTAGAGTTGGAAGGGTCTTCAGAGAGCTCATCTAAAACTCTCACTGCCCAGATGGGGAAACTGAGGCCCGACATGGAAGAGGCTTGCGGAAAGCCTCAAGACTGAGACTCCCAAACTAGTCGCCCTAAAGCACAGCCGCCAAGCCTAGAAGGACACTGTTTGCAGCCCCAGCCCAGCCCTCGGTAATGGCAGGACGGGCTGAGGGCGAAAGTGACCATGGAGACGTCTCGGGCCAAGCACGACGTGCCGCCCGGAGAAAGGCAGAGGCTTGGGGCAAGAGCAGCGCCAACCCCGCGGCCCGGCCCGGTTATCCAGGGTTTTCATCTACCCGGCCTCCTCGTACAAAGGGGTAGCGCCCTCGAGGGCGAAGGGCCCGGAAGCGGGGGATCCCCAGACGCCCGGGCGGCGGCTGGAGAGCCCAGGGAAGCTGGCCGCGCGCGACCCCTTAGCCCCTGGACTCCGGGCGCGCACCGTGGGCCCCTCGGAGGCGCGCGCCTGGCCCAGCAGGTGCCCGGGCCTCCCGACCCCGCCCGGCCTCGGCTCGAGCCCGCGCCGTCCTCCCGCCCACCCGCCGGCCCCCCGGGCTGACCAGGCGCGGAGGCTCCCCGCCCCGCCGCGCCCACGGGAGCCGGTCAGCGGCCGGGCACTGTCCCCAGTCCCGCCCGCTCTGACGAGCCTCGCCCGCCGCCCGCCGTCCCCGGCCAGCGCGCCTCACCTGCTGCGAGCGCCGCGCTCACATCGCCCGCCCGCGGCGCTCCCTCCGCCGCCGCCGCCGCCGCCGGCGCCAGGCCCGTCCCCGCCGCTCCGGCAGCCGCCCAGCCCGCGCCCCCCGCCCCCGGAAGCGCTTCCCGGGCCCGCCCACTCGGCGCGGGCGCTTCCGGGCAGGCGCGGACCGAGAAGGAGGGGCAGCGGTGGGGCCCTCTCGCAGGGGCTCTGGGTCCCGGATTGCGCCCCGCGCCCGTCCCGGAGCCTCGCCGCGGAGGCCTGGGAGCGCGGCAGCCTCGGCCCCAGCTCCGCGAGGGAGCCCCGGCGCTCAGCGCTCCTCACTTCCGCCCGCCGCTCCTCGCCGCCCCCTGCTGGCGGGAGGCGGGCTCCGCGGCGGAACGCGCTCGGGCTCCCGGGGTGCAGTGGGTGGGAGGGCAGGACCCCGGCTCAGCCCTCCTCTCCCGAGATCCTGACTTCACGGACTTTGGGGCGCCTGCCGGTCACCCGAGCTGCGCCTGGCGGGGCAGCTGAAGGCTGTGGGGTGTAGTGGTTCGCAGCGCGGGGCCTGGGGACTTGCCATATCCGGTTACTTAATGTGGGACCTTGGGCAGATTTCCTCTCCTTCAAAATGGAGATAAAAATTACGAAGTTGAGGTTATAAAGCCCCTGTCACAGAGCAGGTCGCAAAAAAATGTGCATTGCCAGATTCTTGGAGACACTCCAACCTTAACACTGGAGTGGGCGTGGGAGCCTTGCCCAACATTGTACTCTCCGCTGCGGGTGAACCTAAAACATCCTTTAAAGGGCCTCTCTTTGCATTTTGGTGGACTCCTCAGTAGTTGGCAGAGGGCAGTTGTCCTTTTTCTGACTTTGTAGTAAAAGTAAACTAGGAGCATGAACAGACGGTTGAACTTCAGAGGGAAGGCAGGAGGGGAGGGGGTGAGAAGAGATCAACCAATGGACTTGTATGCATATATGCATAACCTGTGGACACATAATGGGTGGTGAGGGCTTGGGGGGAGGGGGAGGACGGAAGTGGGCTGGAAGAGGTTTATGGGAGGGGAAAGGAAGACCTATGTAATACGTTCAACAATAAAGATTTTTTTAAAAAAGTAAACTAGGAGTCAAAGACACTAGCTGTTCTTCAAGATATAAAGCTGACTTCCTGATGCTACTTCATCCTTTGCAAGCAGGAACTCTCCAGGATCCATCCAGTAGCCATCTTCTAATACGTTACCCTTTGTTAAACACTGTGTACTTTATAAACATGACCCCCTTTAATACGCAATCCCAGGAGGTAGTCATCCATTATTACCCCCCATTTTTATTTATTTATTTTTTAAATATATTTTATTGATTTTTCACAGAGAGGAAGGGAGAGGGATAGAGAGTCAGAAACATCGATGAGAGAGAAACATCGATCAGCTGCCTCCTGCACACCTCCCACCAGGGATGTGCCCGCAACCAAGGCACATGCCCTTGACCGGAATCGAACCTGGGACCCCCCAGTCCGCAGGCCGACGCTCTATCCACTGAGCCAAACCGGTTTCAGCATTACCCCCCATTTTATCCAAAAGGGAACTGGGGTTCAGAGAAGGTAACTGATATATCTGAAGTCACACAGCTACATGTCAGACGTCATATGAGCTCCCTTGTCTCTCTGACTCCAGACAGGAACTTCTTATGGCAACAGAATATTCTGAACACAGAATTTTAAGTAACCGGTTTCTAACTGCAGGCACCTGGGCAGAGGGTCTCACTCTACTATCCCTCTTCAGCTGTTTCCTTGAGATCTGTCCCCAAGAAGATCAGTGAACCCAAGGGCACAGGAATGCATCATCTTGTCAAGCCAGGTTTCCTCAGGACCACTGGGCTGATTCACATGTCCACGAGTGAGGTCCTGTGTCCCCTGTATCCCCCGCGGTAGGCCTCATCATTTGAACTGATTTTTGCTAAATTTGTTACTATGAGTTGGGGTCTTCCTGGCTGTAATACAGTACTTGTGTGTCATTAAGGACTATACAGACTAATATGTTCCTAAGTATTTAACCTTTGTGCCAAGTGTCTCAAAGTTATTGGCCATCTGTCCATTGGACACTCGTTATTTCCCTTCTAGATTTACATTTACTCCCGACCTAATTGGGCCATTAAACTCATATCTTTTCCAGTCCCCTGTCCTTGCTGTTGTTGAGCTGATCATAATCTCTATCAATTTATTTTAGTTAGAAAATTGTCACTTCTTCACAATTGGAAACTTAAAGACCTAAAGCAGTGGTCGGCAAACTGCCGCAGTTTGCTGCTCTGTTGACTAATGAGTTTGCCGACCACTGACCTAAAGTAACCACAAAGGATGGTCTGAAATTAAAACTTTAACTAAAAGCAGTTATGGTGAGTAGTCATGTCCTAGGCCGGTATATTCCCTGACAAGGTCAATTTTTACCTTAACTTTTCGCACCTAAGATAACATACCTATGAAATGTCAGGGTAACTTGTAACTTCCCTCCGCCCACCCCCGCCCCGCTGCCACACACACACAACCAAATGCGCCAGGATGAGACCACAAATCCCTTCATTATTATTGTTGTCATGTTAGTTGTTGACTGTTAACTATCCTGTACCTACCTAAGTAATATGTCTATCATTTTACTTTTTTAAAAAGTTTATAGTTTATTAATCCTCTCATGAAAAATCTGCACAACCATCACAGATAAAGTCACCGAGGAATCTTTACTCCTTCTTTTGCCAGCACCAACATTGGCCTTTGCAGTCCCCCTGACTTTCTTCCTTCTGTTCTTGCGTTCCTTTCTCTGTTTTCTTGAGGTCTTCTTCTTCTCATCTAGGCCATGTCTTGCAAGTCTATGTTTGGGTTCATTTTTCTCTGCGTAATCCAAGGAATCATAAATCATGCCAAAGCCAGTGGTCTTGCCACCACCAAAGTGGGTTCTGAATCCAAACACAAAGATGACATCAGGTGTGGTCTTACACATTTTGGCTAGTTTTTCCCGAATTTCTGTCTTGGGTACTGTTGCCTTCCCAGGGTGAAGGACGTCAGTGACCATTTGCTTCCGCTAAAGTGGTCTGTTGGTCGTGAACTTCCTGGTCCGGATAGTTACCGTGTCATTCATGATGAAGGTTGATCTTCAAGCAGCCAGGGAGGAAAAGAGCTATCATTTCACTTTTTATCCAATCCCAGAGGTTTCTCCGCTTTGCTTTCTCCCACCTCTCTAATCTATCACCAATGGATTTCTGTAACCCACCTACATCTCCTCCTTTGATTGAAATGTATAAAAATAGGTTTAAAAAAAACTGCCGTTCTCCGGACCATTATCCCAATCTGTTGAGATTCTGCTTCCTGGCAATTGTTGACAGTTTGGCTCAAATAAACTCACAAAAATTCTTTACAGGTTTAAATGTTTTTACATTAACAATCCCACCACGAGCAGAAGGCAACCAATTTGGTGTGTCTCTCTCACATCAATGTTCCTCTCTCTCTCTCTCTTTCTCTCACCCCCCCCCCTATTCTTTCTAAAAAAGAAAATGTAAAATATATCCTCAGGTGAGGATTAAAAACTAGCAATTACTAGTAGTAGTATTCTTGGTCAGCAAGAAAGCGAAAGAGAAAGAATGGCTTTGAGAGCCCCCACCCATTTCCACGAGGCCTTTTCTCACTTCCTGGAGAAATAGCTTGCTCTCTCCTCTCCCGTGTCTCACCTGTGCAGCTTCTGGATGGGCCTGGGCCCTGCTGACCCCCACGGGGCCCAGATGCTGCCTCTGGCATCCTCCCCGCCTTCATTTTCTTCCTGGTCTGCTCTCTCCTGGTTCCCTGCTGATCCCACCACACTGGCCCTTGTAATTGACTGCTGGCACTCTCTACTTCTCCTTTGTATTAACCACAGTGGTAATTACTTACTTACTTGTACAGTTATGAGTTTAATATCTGTGTCCCCCACCGCTAGCTTGTAAAGTCTGTGAGGATGAGACCTTGTCTGACTTCTGTCCGGCTGTTTCTCCAGTACTTGGTGCTCAATAAAAATTAGTTGAGTTAATAGATAATGAGTGGTTGCCTGTTTTTCTTCTAAGCTCCTTGAGGGCAGGGCCCATTTACTTTCCTCTGCACCCTGCAGAGAACTGGTACGGAATGGGCAGCAATAAATATTTGCTGAGTGAAACAAAGAATGAATAAATGAACTGAGAGAATGAACCCCCATTTGTCTTCCCCTTTTACCTTCATCACGCCTTACCATCCAGTCTCCCCATCTCAGTAAATGGTCACCTGGTCTTGACCAGCCCCTATCTTGCAGCTTCCCTTGATCCATAAGGACGACAGGTGAGAAGAGAAAGGCCTTCCACATTTGTAAGGAGTTCTCATGGGAAAAATAAGGTTTTCAGGACTTTGCATGGGGCCTCTCTACCCCAGTTCTTGCAGAGGACACACCTACTGGTCAGAAAGCGTGGCCACCCTCCAGGAGAGGGTATACGAATACATACAGGACCACCTTTTTTGTGATCCTGTATTCATCAAAGCCATTAATTGCAAAGTTTCATACACGCACTACCATATACTGTAGTAGGCGGTGTTGTATTCTGGTTAAGAGGACGGAGAAGTCCTTAGAGTTGCTTTGGGTGACCACTTAATCTTTTTACTTTTTCTGACTCATCTGAAAATGGGGCCTAATATTACTGAATTTCCTTTTGAAATAAAGGATGTATTCCTGTTCACATTTAAACATTCCTGGGATCAGAAGACATCTTACAATCAATGAGTATATTTAATCTGGCTGTGTTTTTTTTTTTTTGGCCCCAAACACAGTCCATAAATCCAGAGTATATCTCAGAATTAATGTCATTCTGGAAAGCTATGTCTTAAGTTGGATATTTTCTCACAGGCAAATGTCTGACTGAAGTCAGTAAAGTGAAGACATTTGCAAAGATGTGGCCTGGTTTAAAAAGGTGACTTTGTGCTCTCAGTGTTATAAACCAGGCATAACCCTGCCGGGCAAGGCATGGATTTCAATGGAGGGAGCACACTGCACGGGAAGAGCATTCACGCCGCCACATGTGTTTAATGTAAAGCCATCCTGTCCGTCAAACATCGGGCGGACCAGAAACATTGCTCGCCTTCCCTCAGAAGTCAGAGGGCTTTGCAGGATGACTTTGATGACCAAGACTCTTTAAAAAAGATGCCTGGGGAGATGGAATCTTTTCCCACTAAGTAAATTTTTCTAGAGCAAATAGTTCGTTTGACCTTAGACATGACTTCAGCTCTTTCTTTTTCTTTTTTTAAATATATATTTTATTGACTTTTTACAGAGAGGAAGGGAGAGGGATAGAGAGTTAGAAACATCGATGAGAGAGAAACATCGATCAGCTGCCTCCTGCACACCTCCTGCTGGGGATGTGCCCGCAACCAAGGTACATGCCCTTGACCAGAATCGAACCTGGGACCTTTTAGTCCACAGGCCGATGCTCTATCCACTGAGCAAACTGGTCAGGACACTTCAGCTCTTTCTTGAGCTGAGAGATGTTTAAAATTAAGTCATGGCATCTGATTGTTTGAAAGCCTCACTAAGATTTCAAATATGAGGATCTGAAGAGGGGGTGTCTCTTTAATCCTTTTTTGTCCTTCTGCTCGTCCTTTAGTCTTTCCTTCCTCACAAGAGAATCAGAACAGAGGGGAGCCCTTTGGGAACAGAGCCCTGTGGGATGGTCCCAGGCATTCTGGAGGAAGGAGCAGAGTCTATCTTTGTTTACCTTTTCTTTTTTTTAAAAAAAATATATTTTTATTTATTTTAGAGAGGAAGGGAGAGGGAGAGAGAAACATCAACGATGAGTGAAAATCATTGATCGGCTGCCTCCTGCATGCCCCCTACTGGGGATTGAGCCTGCAACCCGGGCATGTGCCCTGACCAGGAATCGAACCATTCATAGGTCGATGCTCAACCACTGAGTCACGCCAGCAGAGCTGTTTCTTTTTCTTTTAATCAACTTTATGTAATAAGGCATAATGAGTTTTTTTAAAATATGTTTTTATTGATTTCAGAGAGAGAAAGGGAATGGGAGAGATAGAAACATCAATGATAAGAGAGAATCATCGATCGGCCTGCACGCCCCCTATTGGGGATCGAGCCTACAACCTGGGCATGTGCCCTGACTGGGAATCGAACTGTGACTTCCTGATTCATGGGTCGATGCTCAACAACTGAGCCACACTGGCCGGGCCATAATGCGTTTTGACCAATGTAAACATTTGGTAACTGCCAGCATGACCTTTGCTGTTTGGACTACTGCTGAGCATGGGGAAGGTGCTCAGAAGCCGATTTTTGATCCTGCTTCCTAGAAACCTTATACACCTCACGCTGCTTATTCACACAGTAGATGACAGTGACTGAGGGGGTCCCGACAGGAGAGGTAAGACCTGCTGGGCAGCAAGCACACAGTGCTCGAGAGACCTCTGTCATGATAGTATGGCTGCATATCCATTCATGTAACACATACTTATTGAGTGCTAATTAAGTGCCAAACATTGGCGCTGGGGATATAGACGTGGACAGAAAGAAAAAAATCTGTGCCCTTCTGGACCTTACATGCTATTAGGGAAAGAAAGGCATAAACTACAAAACATACATCACGTTAGATGGGGAGAAGGGCTCTGGAAAAATAAACAGGGGAGGGGGCGGGGAGAGTTCTGAGCGTACCTTACTTCTCTATCAAACAAGAGGATGCTCACAGCTGCAGGGTGAGGAGGGCCTCGTGGCACCTGCCTTCCTGACTTCAATCTTCCTCCCTGCTGACACCCAGCTGGGGCTGGCCTGAGCCCTGTGTACCTGCCCTGCTCTGATCAGTCCTCTTCTGCTGGTTCCTCCAGGATCTGCTCCTCCCTAGCCCCTGTGTCCCCTCTGTCCCTGGTCTCAGCTCTGTCGTCCTGTCCACCATCTCTGGCCCAGAGTCGGGCTGGCTTTGTTTTTAGGTTCAGTGCTCCCACCGTTACTAGACATTCTTTCACTGCGTTTCCAAGATTGGGCCGCATGGTAGAAGCCACGAACCTCGGTTTTCTTGTAATACGGGTATGGTAAGAGTGCCTGCCCCGACGGTTGTTTTGAGAATCCTGCGGGTAACAGGTGAAGTGGTTTTCAGAGCCTGGCACTTGGGGGGTGCTGAATCGACAGGAGCTGTTAACACGTGAGGCCCTGGGCTGATGGAAGGGATGGGGGGCAGCGCAGTGTGCACCTGGCTTTGTCTCTCCCTTCCCTCCCCCCACCCCACACTGTCATTCTGGCTTCCCTTTCATCAGGGGGCTTAACTCCATGGAATCTTTGCCTCTGGCCACTTAATGAGAAAAACTCTTCAACTGATCTGCTGCCTCCCTCGTTGCCCCCACTCTCATTGCCTGAAGAACAGTCTCCGTTCAAAGGGGATGATGCCTTTCTTGTCAGTCAAGACTCAGGAAGACGGGGGTATCTTGGCCTTTTATTTCTAGTGCCCTGGTTTGTAAGGCACAGTTTTTCTCCTCTCTGCAAATAAGCAGCCTTTCAGAACACCTGGACGCCAAGGCTACGCTAGTCTAGGGTGCCCCTTGGCGCTAAGAGAATCTGTGTCTCGGCATGGACCCCTTCTCCTGGCTGGAACCAAAGCACCTTCCTTACTTCCCAACCTGGAAGCCTGCCTCAGCGGACAACTGACACTGTACCACTTATTTTTTAACTTGCAACACTCCCCCCAACCCCCCACCGCCCCGCTTCTCACAAGACATTCAGACAAGAGAGTAACCTCTACCATTCCCCTCTTCCCTTGAGCTTCTGCTTGCGTCTTTGTCCTTGAGCTCCCAGGGTTTTGACGGAGTTGGACATGCTCAGCGGCTCTGGCTTCTTAGGCAGCCCTCTCAGCCCTGAAGTCTGTGTAGGGGAGGCTGAACTTCTGGTCAGGCGATAAACGGAGAACAGCGTCCAGGGTCAGAGCTCACTGAACCAAGTTCAGATGCTTAACCTCCCTGCACTTTGGCTTCCTCGTCTGTAAAACGGAGATAGTAAGAAGAGTTCTCATCCGAGGGCTGTTGGCAGTAGTACAACGAGATATGACTGAGAAGTACTTTACCGAGTGCTCAGGTGTGATAACCACACAAAACCAGGGGTTCACATGTTCACTCCGGGCTTTGTTCGGATGAGTCTTATTCTCCTGCTGAGGTTTCTCTGTCCTGGCCAGCTACCTGGGAGCTGTTGCGCTGAGCCCTGGGCGTCCGCGGACTCGTCTGTCAGGATTAAGCAGCCGAACACAGGGGCCTTATCTAGCTCTCTCACAATTCTTAGAAGTCACCAGCATTTCCTGTTGTCAGGGCTTCCTGTGACTTGACTCTTGTTCCTCACTGTGGTCCCTGTGCCCAGCACGAAGCTGGGCACAAGGCAAGTGCTCAATAAATGTTTTAAAACAAGGAACAAAGAAAGGACAAGAAGCAGTCAGGCTCCAGTTGGGTCCCACTCCCGTGAGATGGCTCCGAACTAGGGACCAGAGATTCACGGAGCCCCCTGAGTGGGCAGCACTCCAGCCACCTGCCTGCAGGAAGACCATCCCTGGCCGTGCCCGCCCTCCCCGGTCCTCACTCCCACCTCTCTCGAAACTGCTGCTCACCTGCCTTTCCACAGAGCTGAAAAACGGGCAGTTTGCCTCTAAGAAATGAGCAACAGCCATGTCCCAGGTGCCAAGGGCAGGGTGTAACTGACATTCTTCTCTCCCAACGGGTGGGTCCACAGTCGCCTCAGACATTCCTTTTAATAAAATGTGTGGCGCACTTCCTTAAGTTTTGCTGAGACTTCAGCCTCTAGATGTGTCTCCAGTTAAACATCCTCAGCAGGAAGGCCGTCTTGAATTCTAAAGCACACTACAAAGACGGTTACAGGAAACCGAGAAACTCAGAAGAAAGAATTGGAGGCACACCTATAAGCATGGCCCTTTCTTTACCCAGTAGAATCCAAGCTGTATCGCTGGCCCAGGCATCGCTCCCAACACCCATCGTTTCCCTTGCTGTGTCTCACTCCTGTTTCTAGTAGGATGAGGATATGTATGGGGCGCTCCTTCAGACCCGGGCGGTCTGCTATGGAGTATGGTACTCCGCTGGAGTGTGAGCTGCAATTTTGGGGACCACCCCATTTAAAGAACAAGTGAATGGAAATTGAGCATGGGGAGCTACACTCACACACAATAACATGGAGGAAGCCTAGAAACCATAACACTGAGTGAAAGAAGACAGGCACAAGGCTATGCACTGTATGACCCCATTTATGTAAAGTTCAAAGACGGGCCAAACTGATCTATGGTGCTACTAGTCAGGACAGGTTCCTCTTGGAAAGAGGAATGGGGGCAATTTTGAGCCCCATCTTGTTCATCTGGGTACTGGTGACACTGGTGTGTTCATTTTATGAAAACTCATTGAGCTGCCCGTTTATAATTTGTGCTCTTTGATGCCTGGTCATACTTCAGTTACAGAAAAGAAAGTGCACGTGGCCAGCAGGAACTCCTGAGGTCCAGGACTGAACCACACGGGGATGATGCCAGCTTTTGTGCAAATTTCTTTAAGTTTAAACTAACAGAGCGACGAAAGAATAGCGTACCCTGGCCAGCTTTCCTGTGTCCAGAGGGGTCATTCGACTCTACCAAGAGAAAGCTTTCCTTTCCTCGTGAGCAGGGGAGGGACTCTCACCCAGGGTGCAAGCTCTGTCTCATGACCTCCGACGGCGGCGGCTGCTAGCAAGTAGGGCTGCTGACGGGAGAAAATCTTTTACGAACATGTCACAACTCCCCCTGGAGCAGATAAGAGTCATATCTGGGGAGGGGCTCCCAACAGCAGATCCCTAGCTGCCCTTTGTCTTGCATAATTTCACCCCAAGCGCTGTTCTGATCACAGGACAAACTGCCGCCCAGGTATTCTGCAGAAAACCACGGTGACATTCATCCTGCCCAAGGGGTCTGTGGGGTCTGGATTTCTGAAAGGGGCCGCTTCTGACTGATAAGATTACTCAGAGAACAAGAAGACACTTTTTAAAGTCTGCCACGCTAGTCATTCCAAGTTCAAAAATAAAATACAGCTGAATTATCCTCGGCCTCCATTTGCAACAGGGGGAGGGACCCAGAGCAGCAGCAGAAGCAGCTCGGCCAGCCGAGGGTGTGACTTGTATACGATGTGGTTTGAGACCAGCTCTCAGCTCCTGATGGCACACACCAGGCGGTGACAGCTGCGCACAGGCCGGTGGGGGTGCAGCAGGGCCCTCCCAGTGAGTCGGCACATTTGAGTCCCGAAGAGGGGAGCAACTTGAGTGTGACAAAGCGGACTTTCGATACCCAGTAATTCCTAAAGCAGTTCCTGGGTGGCCATTTATAAAATAAATCTACATTTGCTGGGTGACTGAATTTACAAGAGGGACTACAACCAATAATGGTCCATACATGTTCAGCTCTCACCGAATGAGAATTTGATGTCTCCCGTCTCTCACCTTCCCACTGCCATGCCCTCGCCTTCCTAAAGACTGTGGGAGGCTGTTCTGACTGAACAACCTGTGGGATGCCAGGCCGCACGCTGTAAGGAACACAGATGTGTAATGAACGCAGACACAACAGGTCTTTACACCCTCTGGTCCTCACAGAGCTTAGCGATGTGCATACAAATGATGCCTGTATGAGTGACACACCTCAGCTTCACCGGGGTTCCAGAAGGACACGTGACACTGAGATGGGAAGAGCAGCGAAAGCTTCTTAGAGGGGGTGGCTTTAGAAATGGGCTTTATTTGGGGCAGGACTAAGGGGCAGGATTCTGGCAGGAGGAGGACAAAGTGGGCAGCTTCCGCAGAGGGAACATCAGTAATGCTCATGGATATAGGGAAGTTGATGGCAGGTTCAAGGAATATGGGGTTGGGCTGGAGAGAAGTGATAGAGTAGGGAAATAGTGAGAACAACAGGAAAGGAAGCCTAAAGAGGCTGGGCCTATTTGGTAGGAATTGGGGTCCCCTTGGGGGTTTCAAAGCAGCCTGGTGACATGCTGAAGAGTGAGGTTGACAGAGGTGTGTAAGATGGGGTGCAGTGGGGAGACCAGGCTGGCTCAGCAATCTAGGTAAGAGATAATGAGGATGGGGTGTGACAGCCACCTCCAAGCCTTTAAAGAACTGCACTCAACTGAGTGTGTGGGGATGGGGTTCTTGAGATTCCCTGCCCGCTGCCCTCTGTCGTGACCTTCATGGAGAGAAGAGGGTGAGCAGTACCCTTTTGGAGGACATTAGTGGAACAATTTTTGACTTACATGAAAGGAACTGCTAGTTGGAATTTGGCTGGCATGCACGAATGCCAGAGGCAAAAATCCCATTGAAGAAAATCAAGTTTAGAAGGAGCGTCTGCAGTTCTTGTTCTCAGACTACTGTACCTGGGTTAACAACCACCCCACCCCCATCCATTAGGAGTCCAGTAGTATTGCCCTAGTCACCGACTTTGAACTTGGCCTACCTGAGCTCATGGTAGCTCCTCCCTCCAGGCATGTTCCACACCCAGGGAACCACACTGGCAAGCCTAGTATTTGCCACTCAGCCCATGTAGGGAATGCAGCACAAACATGTCTTGGGTCATTTCATTCTACTGGGTTAATCTTCCCGACCGCTCTGATTATCGCCTATGAAATCACATCCACACTCTTCAGTCTGGGATCTGTGGCCCTACGTGACCTGGGGCACCACCACGGCGTAATTGTCACGCGCTTGGGCTTCAGAGGCAGATGACCTAGTTTGGAATTCTGGCTCTGCCTCTTAACCTCTCTGAGTCTCAGTTTTCCCTTTCTTTCCCAGCCAGGCTGTAGTAAAGATCTAGAGATAGCATATGTAAAGAATGTAGCACAGAATCCAGCAAGCAGTAAACGCTCAGTAGTTGACATCCATTACCATAGTAACAGCTTGGCCCCCAAGCTGTATACACTTTCCTACTGTATTTCCACAGCTTTTATATTTCCGCACCTCCACACTTTTCTTAATACTTTTCCCTCTGGGTAAGGTTGGCCTCTTCTTAATCCGCAGTTTCAAAGGTCAGATGCTAACCTGGGTCCTGCTCAGATGCTAACAGCACTGGGAAGGCTCCCACATGCCCCTCGTCACCCTGTGTAAGTCTGTGGTGCTTCTCATTAGCATCAGAGCGGGCCCAGTCTTATCTGCTTCTAGCACATGATCTCCAGGAGAGCAGGGTTTTTTGTGTTATTTATTGTCTATCCTCAGCGTGTAGAACAGCACGTAGTGTTAGGCTCTTACTTCTGTTTTAAAATCCTCGCCCAAGGATATGATATGTTTTTATTGATTTTAGAGAGAAGGAGGGAGAAATTGAGAAAGAGAGAAACATCGATGTGAGAAATATCGATCAGTTGCCTCCATACACACCCTGACTGGGGATCAAACCTGCAACCTAGGTATGTGCCCTGACTGGGAATCGAACCTGCAATCTTTTTGGTGCATGGGATAATTTTCCAACCAATTGAGCCACCCAGCCAGGGTTTACATTTAGTATTTTTTAAAGTTTTTACCTATTAGTTTGAGAGAGAGAGAGAGAGAGAGAGAGAGAGAAACATCAATTTGTTGTTCCATTTATGTATGCATTTATTGGTTGGTTCCTGCATATGTCCTGACTGGGAATCGAACTAGCAACCTTTTGCTGCACAGGACAGCACCCAACCAACTGAGCCACACTGGCCAGGACTTATTTTTTTTTTTTTAAAGTATGACTCTGTCTACTAACTAATGCGCTCTTTGAGGGCCTGTTACTGATTTGTTCTATAGTTTCTACAGTGTCCTTGTGAATTCAATGTCCCGAACTCTGGACGAATGACGAGAAAAGGGTTCTGCTCAAAAAAGGGGATGGGAAAGTCCTCGGAGGCAGAAATAGGAAGCATTGATGGGAAAGCTTCACCCCCTTTTACCCTCGGAATGGCAGTGATGATTTAACTGAAAAATCGGGAGAGCAGGTAAGGGTAACTCTACAGCTATTACAGAAAATGGCTGTAACTTGGGTCATGGCCTACAGGTGAATTAAGCTCAGTGGCTTAGACCACATCCACAGCTAAGACTGTCCTGGTCACCTGCCACAGTTAGGTCTGTTTGAGAAGTGTGCTCTTAAAGCTGATGGTTAAATCTCATTTATGGGTCTAGATTCATAAGGTTTAGCTACTTATATGACACAGACAGCAAAGGACCTATCCCGAACAGAAGTGTTTTTCACAACCTCTGAAGATAGCCAATCCACCAGCCCAGGGCCAGAGCTGGTGGTCAATAAATATTTGGGCCAAAACCGGTTTGGCTCAGTGGATAGAGCGTCGGCCTGTGGACTGAAAGGTCCCAGGTTCGATTCCGGTCAAGGGCACGTAACTTGGTTGCGGGCACATCCCCAGTAGGGGGTGTGCAAGAGGCAGCTGATCGATGTTTCTCTCTCATCGATGTTTCTAACTCTCTATCCCTCTTCCTTCCTCTCTGTAAAAAATCAATAAAATATATTTAAAAAATAAATAAATAAATAAATAAATATTTGGTAAATAAGTGAGAGAATGAATGGGCCAGGGGATATAAAGCTACTTTTTAAGATTTCCACACATGTGTGCGCTAATACTTTTCAACTATTTAATTTTTGAAGAATAAATATAATGCATTTAAGCATTACTGAATCCATAATAGTGTTTTGTGATTTTGAATTTTCCTTGGTTGACTATTGTCATGTTGTTTGTTTGTTTTTTTTTGGGGGGGGGGGTTTCCCTGCAAAATTTTCTAATATTTGAAAAGGATCCTTCTACTTGAAAAGTAGAAACATTTGCCCTAAGATGCTTCTGAAACCACTTCCAGCAGAACCGCTAACACCTTCTTGGCAGAGTCCCCTGTGTGAGCCACAAGCTCGCGGCTGCCCTTTCTATTTCAGATGGTCAGAAAAGCCTCCCGCTGTGCTCCCTCAGAGCCGGGTCACGAGAAACAAACTGTTGCTGTTACATGCAATCCCCCCAGTTGTCTAGCCCAGGTTCTGTTTGCCAACTACAACATTCTACTGTTACCTAAGGCTCAGATCAATCACTATTTGAATGTGGTCCAAAGCAACTTTTGGTCCTTAATCAATTGCCACAAATTTTAGTATTAGATGAAGCACCAAATAACATGTAACCATCTGTTTTAGATTGTGCCAAAATGTACTGAAAATAAGACCTCTTCCAGAACAAGCTAGAGAGGGGTTCCAAAGGCCAAGGGCTTATCTGAGCCCCCTGACCACGGCTCTGGGATTTTTCTCCAGGGTCTTGGCACCTGCAGCACCTGCTTATCTTTGGGTTGGTGGACCCTAACCAGCTTCTAGGAGAAATTAACAACAAAAAGAGTCACTTTTCTTCACTATAGGTCTAATCCTGTATAATAAAAGGCTAATATACAAATTGACCGAACAGCAGAACTGGTCACTATGACGGGCATTGACCACCAGGAGACAGACGCTCAATGCAGGAGCTGCCCCCTGGTGGCCAGTGTGCTCCCACAGGGGGAGCGCCACTCAGCCAGAAGCCAGGCTCACAGCTGGTGAGTGCAGTCGCGGTGGCAGGAGCCTCTCCTGCCTCGGCGGCAGCGCTAAGGATGTCCGTCAGTCGGACATCCCCCGAGGGCTCCCAGACTGTGAGATGGCGCAGGCCGGGCTGAGGGACGCCCCACCCCCAGTGCATGAATTTCGTGCACCAGGCCTCTAGTATATTTCATAAGGGGTGTAGCAATTCAGTTTATCTGCTTCTAAAGCAAGTTGCCAACTGTAAGTTATCCTACTGACATGTTGGCTGAGCCAGACAGACATGGCTTTTCTCTAGTAGATATCATTATTTGATAACTCCCATTGCCCTCTTCTGCCTGACTTTACCTAAATCCAGTATTACAGCTAAGCACCTACTTAGATATAGAATCTGTCATTCGGGTTAGGAAAGAGGACCTATGCTTATCTTAGAATTCTCGGCTAAAGGGCAAGTTCAGCAATACGTAGGTGACACTCAGCCGGAAGAGGGCACTTCCTAAGAAAGGTCTTTGACGAAGCAAACAGTCCATGATTGTAATTGGTGGGTAAGGACCGAGCAGTAAAATTTGCATTTATTACTTTTAAATTCAGCAGTAGTTACTGACTATGGTTCAGGACTGTGCCAGGAACGGCCACTTAGAGACACGGTTCCTATTTCCGAGGAGCTCGCTGTCTCACAGGGGGCTGGGGTGTGTGAATGCACGGTATACATATATAAAGTTACAATACAGTGACAAATGCTACAAAATGAAATTTCAGAATGAAAGGGTGCCACTGAGAGGGGTGTGAATAACTGTCAGGGGTGCTCAGAGATTAGTTTTGCAGGAGTTTTCCAGGAGGACAAAGGTCTGGGAGCGGTAGATGAGAGATGAGTATTCAAAGCAGGGGAATCATCCATGTGAGGCCCAAGGAGAGCAGCCAGGCCCCACTTGGGGATTGGCAAACAAAAACGAACCAGTAGGCGAATGTCAGGTTGGGGCCCGATGCCAGGCTAAGGAGTTAAGGTTCTGTCGGGTGGATCACGGGCGGTAACAGGATTAGATCTGCTTAGGAAGGAGGAGGGCTTGGAGCAGTCGAGCGGTGGGAGATCACACTGGGACTGGGGGCTATTGTGAGGCAGTGGCTGCCCCAGACGCTGATAGGAACAGGGTGGGCCTGGTTGGGGCCCACCAACCCAGAGATAAGTAGGTGCTGCTGGTGCCAAGACCCTGGAGATAAATACCAGAGCAGTGGTCAGGGGGCCCAGAAAAGCCCCTGGCCTTTAGAACCCCTCTCTAGATTATTTATGTTCAAAATTTAACACCCAGGGCACCAGCAGGCAGTGTGGGGTTTCCTCTGGACGTTCTGAATCCTTGCACAGGCAAGTCCCCAGGAAGCAACAGAGCACATGGAGCTCAGTGGAACCCAGGACTCAGGCTGCCTGGGTTTAAGTCCTGGCTCTGTCGTCAGTCCTCTTGCTGGACAGGAACAGCACTAACCTGCCTTGGAGGGCTGGTGTGAGGGTGAAGAGCTGATCCACGGAAAGGGCTTAGGACAGTGCAGAACACAGCAGGCCTGGGTAAATGTAGCACTGTGAAAAAGTGAGCAGGTGGTTGGCTGTACCATGTGAAATCAAAGCTGCTCTGGTCTTATGAACCAGGAGGTCACGGTTCGATTCCTAGTCAGGGCACATGCCCAGGTTGTGGCCTTAATCCCCTGCGGGGTGTGCAGGAGGCAGCCGATCCATGATTCTCTTTCATCTTGGATGTTTCTCTCTCTCTCTCCCTCTCCCTTCCTCTCTGAACTCAATAAAAGTATGAAAACAAATAAACAAATAGAGCTGCTCTGGTCTGAAGGGAATGGGGGTGGGGCCGTGCTCCTTCTGCCTGCCCATCTTTGGGTTAGGTCTTGAGGGAACGTCTCTACTAGTTTGCAAACCACTGGACTCTCCAGTCCTGGGTTTAACTTCTACATATATTTCCTGAACCCAAAGAATTCAAGTAGGGCCAGCCGATCCAGGCCTGGAACAGAATCTGGACGGAACAGTATTTCTCATAAGAGAGCAAAGTGCGACCACCGGAGGACAGCTGGTGAGTCACCTGTCACCTAAAGGCACCAGAGGCTAATCCCACCCAGGCCTGTGCTCCCCAGCACCAGAGGCTGTGCTCGTGCTCTGCAGATGGAGAGGAACAACTGTGCGGACCCCCTCAGACACAGACAACCCTGCTGGCCCAGGCGGGGATGGGACCACATCTCTCCAACAGCATGGAAGCTGTCATCCTTTCCTGCTTTGTGAGGGGGCCTGAAATAAAATTCTCCCTCATAGGACTGTTCTGAGGAATAAATGAGTTAATGCAAGTTAAGAATTTAGCACACATTAAATGTGCAATGAAACCTTCGTTTAGAGCTGTTATTTTCCGTCCATAATCACAATTCTTACACTTATTTAAGTCGGTACAGTGTTCAGTGGGTTAAATGGGGGTTCAGAGCCCGATAAGTATATAGAATTACAATTAAAAAAATTCTCCAAGAAAAATTATCTTCATATTGTGAGTAGACAAAAGATATTCCATACTATATAAACAAGGTGAAAATTAACCCTATCTAGTTTAGTTCAAGGTCATTGCTGTCACTTAAAAGCCTAGGATTTCTATCAAGTCAAATCCTGCAGGAGTTTTAGCAGCTTTGGCATCCACCATCATGAGTGAACTGCCGTGCAGTTGAGGGTCTTTTCAGCAAACCCTGAAGTGAGATTTTATCACAGCAATCCTGACTCCACAAAGTAACAAGACGGGCAGTTCAAGAAGCAGGCTTTAGCTTCCATTAATAAAGGTTAGCTGTTACATTAGGCAGACCAGTATATTCTGGGGACTAACTAGTATCTTATTAAGTTATAAATACATCTAATGGCTTTAGTACTGGTTTCTTATTTTGGAATATGAGAAAAATCAGAACTCATAATCACTGGAGTCTAAAAAGCCACTTTTTATAAAATATATTTACCTTTTACCTATAATACTGCTTATAAGATACTCTGTTTCTATAAAGCCCACATACTCTCAAAAGACAGCTGTGATTTTCCTGTAATTGCACCAAGCTACTTGCAGTGGTACAAGAAAGTGGCAGAAGATTATAAAAAAAACAACCTTTTTTTATTTTGTTAATTCTCACCCAAGGATATTTTTTCCATTGAACTTTTTTTTTAGAGAGTGGAAGGGAGGGAGGAAGAGAGGGAGACTGAGAGAGAAGAGACAAAGAGAAACATCAATGTGAGAGAGACACATCGATTGGTTGTCTCTTGCTGAGGATACATGTCTTTGACCAGGAATTGAACCCTCGACCCTTTGGTGCACAGGATGATGCTCTAACCACTGAGCAATACCAGCCAGGGTCAAATTGTTTGGTTTTGATTCAAACGAGTCAAACCAGTTCAGAAAAAGATGATGGAATTTCTCTCCCCACCTTCACTCCCCTTCTGGTTTCTCATTAAGGGGGGAAAAATGCCACTCCTGCCCATCTTCATTTACTGAATTCTAAACACAGAATGCTGTCCAAGTTTTCTTAAAAAGAACAAGATAAAGTTCAAAGGGCACAGAGTTCTCTTTCGCTTTCTGTAGAGAAAGAACATACTTAAAATCATTTACCAAATAATGAATGACTGTTACATCAAGTTCAAGCTTACCTCATCTCCTGCTGCTGACTTGCTAACTGCTCCACTGACTGCGGGAAAATCCGAGAGCTGTGCACCCTCCGCGATGCCCAGGCATGGAGATGGTCTCAAGGGATGCTCTGGTGGTGTGAGGGGAAGCTGTCCCTGAGTTGACTATGAGGAAATCTAAGTAAACTGCACAGGTGTTACATGCTCACATCCTATCCTATTTCTGTTCCCAAAGACAAATAAACCACTTCATTTTTTCATCTCCACACCCCAGAAGTCCCTCGTGAAAAAACCTGCTTTCTAGGTGGGCTGGACTGTTGGTAACCACAGGCCTCAGCAGGGTCCCAGGAGGGGTGAAAGTAGGGGTCAGAGGGGTCACATGCCACAGAGACAGAGCTGTTTGCCCTTGGTCAGGATGGACAGGACCTACCTCGGGGGGGAAAGGCTAGAAACGGTTCTTCTGGACTTCTTCACAAGCAGAGGATGGCCAAGCTAGCAGCAGCCTCAAAATCAGCAATGGGGAGGGGAAACCTCACAACAAACAGTGGTAACAGAAGGTGTGTGGGAAGATGGTAAGTTTGGTCTAAAACAAGCAGTGTCTCGGGTAATGAGCTGTTGTGAGGAAATATGTGGGGCTCGCAGTGCCTGCAGCACTTTTAAAGGGCACTGCTGCTGCTCCTTCAGGGTTTTCTTTTTTAGGGGGGTGGCTGGGGAAGGGCAGGGTGAGGTGAGGCAGAGCCCCTCTAAAGAGCATGGAGGATTACAGAGCAGAGGAAAAGCCACGTCCACGTGCTGCAGCCACGAAGCACTGCATTGGCATCCCAGCTCTGCTCTGGCCCTGGCCTTCCTGCCTTTGGGAGCACCCTGCTTCTCTGAATCCCAGCAGCTGCACATGTGAAATGAACAGACCCGGGGCATCAGCCAGGGCCCTGGCATGAAGCATTTGGCATACTCAGCTGGGATGAACTAGTAGTCATAAGGGGACTACTTATAAAGGGTGGGGGCGGGGCTAAGGGACTCCTGCGAGGGCAGAGAAGCCCCTATGGCCTGGCAAACAGGAAGCCAGGACCAATTCTTGGCTTGAAATGATAGAGGCAGGGTGTGGTTACCAAACCCTAAAGTTGCCCGACAGGAGCTGTGGCCCTTGGCAGAGGAGCCCAGCCACCGTGAACCCACACCTGGCAGAAAGAAGCTAGGGGAGTGACTTCCCCAACCTCTCTGCTTAAATGCCAAGCTCCTCCCAGCACATCTGGTAGATCCTGACCAGAGAGGCTGGACTCCAGAACGAAGCACAAAGTGGGGAGGGGACCTAAAGGAGCAGAGAACACCCAGCACACCTAACACACGATGGGGCTGGCGGGGTTTTAATGAGAGCATCATCGTAAGTGCCTGGCATCACAAATGGTCACTCCCTACCTATTCAGTCCGCCTGCCTATTTGGCATTTACTCTCGAAAGGCCACAATATAACTTTTATTCTCAGGTGCCAAAAGCCAGAATGAAAACAAAGACATGTTTCACCCAGAGTGAAAAAACTTTTACAAAATTGACAGATAACATTTATTAAAACATGTCATACAAAAGGGCATGGTCTCTTCTATAAGAAGAAAATATTAAACAGTAACATTCAGTTAAGTAAAACCATGCTGTACACTGAAGACAGCAATATATATAGACAAAACTATTCAACTTTTGCAACACAGGCATAACAGTTCACAAAATATCAATAAGATATGCACCTACTGATAATCTGTTTATCATCAAATAGTTTCATGGCCTAAGAGTCACCTGACTTGCATAAATAAAGTAATTTTCTGGAACCTCATAAAAGGAAAGAAGGCAGCAGCAACTGACATTGTGACACAGGCTTCAAGCAAAACTAAAAAAAAAAAAAAAAAAAAAAAAGTCACATTTGCAAAATGTGTTCCAGCATCTTCCCATAGAATACTATCAGTAGAGATCTAAAATAAGAAACATGTACCTTTAAATATATAAGTAGCAAAGAAAAAACTCAATCAAACAAACCCTGATTTCACTGAATAAAGTTAGTCACCCAGGAAAGCAACCTAAACACAAAATGAACTGTGGCACAGATGGGGGGGGGGGGCGGGGGGGGGCTGAGGGAGGGTACTATGTTGCTTGGTGTCCAGCACTCCTAAATGATCAGAGACCTTTTAAAAGCAAACGCCTGGGTTGGGTGTGATGGAGTCCTCGCCACCCTTGGTGACCAGGGGACTGCAGCAAATCCCCCTCCTCGGGAAAGCACAGCTCTGCCCTTCGGCTCTAACTTCACTCGGGGCAGGTAGCTTGGGGATGTGCGTGCCTCCTCCCTAGGAAGGGGCCGCTGAGGCTCGGCAGCTTTCCCAAACAGCTCGAAGTCGGCGTAGGGCCAGTTTAGTTCAGAAAAGCCCACTAGAAAGGAGGAAACCCTTCTGGGAAGACTCTCTGAAAGTTGTGGCCAGGAGAGGAGACCGAAGGAAAGTGAGATCTGGATCAGAATCAACAGGCTGGGCCCAGGAGCGCCTGAGGGTGACCCTCCATGGCAGAGGAGAGGCTGCCGCAGTCCTTCCGTAGACAGTGACGCCTACTTACCAAGTGGATTACTGTAATGTGTGCATCTAAATTTAAAGGCATGGTATCAGTACTCACATTAAATACCACTGGTGGTGCCTTGAAGCCCTTCCCCACTGCGAGTAGATCAAACCACAGTTAAGACTCAAAGTAGAGGACAAATACCTTGGTTGTAGGCCACTGATATGATCCCTGAAAGACTGTTTGGAAAATGTTACCCACAGCCACCCAAACTTTGGAAGGATAAAGATTTTCTAAAGCTGTACGGAGGCTGCGGAGACAGACTATCCAACCCAGGGTAGGCAGGAAAAATAGGTAGTGATACAGCATGACCACCTACCCCTAAGAAGCCGAGTCTATAAAACTGTCCAAAGCTGATGTGCATGTAAGGATTTCAACCACAGACACATCTTCACAACTCATGAAGTCAGTCCCAGCACAACTGACTGCTTCCAAATGACACCAGAGGGCTGCCCCTCCCACTCCTGGCCCAGTGCGGGCACTTCATTACTCATGACGTGGGTGCTGGCTGACCTCAGCATAACTGAAGGACTGTGAGTTCTCCCAGTATTTTAATTTTACCTCTGGGACTCTTCTCCTCCAACGTCCCAATGCTCGTGTGAATATGATCTTTAATGGGAAACAGGATGTCACACCTTCCAATCAGGCAGACACTGGTTTGCTGCTACCATGGAAGAGGGTCATCAGCTGTTGGCAGAACAAAAAGGCTTCTTTGCCTTAAATACGAAGGGGGGAGAAAACAGTTTCTCCTCACACATAATGGCTAGGATCAGACCTAAAACCCACTGGCTTCGAACGAGAGAAAGGACAGGAGCCGCTGAGCTTGTTTGTCCAGTCACTCTGTCAGGTCCACAGAGAAAGGATTGGTAATGGTGAAGTTTCAACATGAAGAGAATATTAATGTGGCAAACAACCAAGAGGTAATAGCTAGTTTCTAGGTTAAAAAAATCAATATATATATATATATATATACTATATATATATATGTATTATAATAAAGTTTTAAATACAAAGTGCTTTTTATATATCGAGAATGATACAGTGTTAATGAGTAGATCCCTGTTTTGTAATCTTGATTACAAGAGTTAACTGGTAAGAACTTCCTTTCCTCTTTCTAGACAACATTCAACAAGTAAACACCCGGTGGTAGAAGCTTAAGGATCAGAGGCCATTGCCAGCAATGTCTGTCACATTACAGCAAAACCAAACTTTTAAAACAAAATTTCATCCCAAATCCAAGAAAAGTTATTTTTATTTTCAGGAAAAAAAGGTTTCCACTTGGAAGGAATAGACCAGTAAGTTTATGGAAAAGTTGACATAGAGTAGCACCCTGTCCTACCCTGGTGATAATTTCAGGTATATTACATAGCTAAAAAGCATCCTGAACATAGGCTTGCTTTTCACCCTGAAACATCTGATTGGAGAAAAGGTCTCAGAATAGCTGCTCATCTTATTGTTTTTGGTAGGTATAGCTAGCTATGTGGACTTGTAAATTTATGCGGCTTTATCTATAATTTGGGAGCATGAATCTGTAGACTACTTCCTAAAATTAGGACTCCTTTCCCCCCTTTTAAAACACATCCCAGCACTCCTAAAAGACCTGGCAGCCTTAGCTCAGTGTGACCCTCTGAGGGAATAAATATCTCCCCTACCGATGCGTTTCCAAGACTCCTCTTTGCTTGTGTAGTTTCTCCCCCTCCACTGTGACCTGCCACTCACAATTCTGCCATTTGGCAACTCTCACTCTGACAGTTGGGGGGAGTGTCACTGCAGCACTCTATTTACTTATGAAGTTTACAGGTAATTCTCAGCTGTGACTTTTGGCTCCTTCCCACTAACTGGTCACTGACTGACCTCTTTGGGAAGAACCATAATCTAAGACAGAGCAGAAGGCTACAGCAGCCAATGGTACCGTGGTCAGTCACAGCAGGCTAGACGTCTACTAGCCGTAGAGCAAATCCCACTGTGTGGATGCTACAGTTAAAACAACGGATTTGGGACAGCAAGCCAATTAGAAATACCTATCTCTGGCACACTAGAGAATTATAATTAGATACAATTGTTCAAACTAAATGCTAGTACTAAATACAAAATTCTGCCTTATCAAGAGTCTGGAACACACTGTGACAGAGGCATCTTACAGAAATCAAAGCTTGTACCATAAGCTGTTTTATATTTCAACTGTCACCCTCTTACTTAGTTTTAGTTAAAATACCCTTTTATAAAGAATAAAACCAGACGAAAGCTGTTAATTTCGCATCCTAAGAATCACATTGTTTGTAGCGTTTACATAAGTAGCATTTCACTCAGTAAAGCGGCTACCAAAACAAACCACATTACCTAAGTATCTATAGTAAGAGCAAAATAAGCTTCCATGACCTTGTAATAAGTGATCAAAAACAGCTACCACCTGAAATGGAACGGGTGGGCTAGCGTCCAGTTCCAAGTGCAGGTTATCTCCATCGCCAAGTCCACCTGCCCCAATCACAAGCCTAAAGGTGTACCCGGCCAGCTGCGAGGTGGGTTAATTTACCCCCATTACCTACTCCAGACCTGGACTAGAACACACAAATCTGAGGAATTGGATTTTTTTAATTGGCCTACTTAGAACTGGTCTTTCAGAAATATCTTCCATTTTTTTTAAGCTTCTCTCATAATAGCAAGTAGCACACATCATCTGTGCCCAGATTTGCATAATTACCATCTTTTATTTTGGTGCCTGCCACTCAAGGGCCAGATACTATTTTTAGTTAGCCTCAGTTGTATTCTGCTCAGCCTTTGCAGCTTCATAAGACTTGGTACAAGAAGTCACATGCCTGTGGAAACTGTCCCTCCACATAAATCTCTTTGCACAGATATTACACTCATATGGCTTTATGCCTGTGTGAATTTTCATGTGGCCCACGAGGTGATGCTTCATTTTGAATTTCTTACCACAGACCCCACAGCCATAAGGCCGAAGACCGAGATGCATACTCATGTGTCGATCTCTCTGGCTCTTGTGAGTGAAACTTTTCCCACACTGACAAGGATACAGCTTGTCAGTGGCTGAGAATCCCAAGTGGGAAGCTTCTTCTTTAATCCCTGTTACCATTTCAATATTCTCACTGTAGCCTGCTGGTAGGGCAGCCTCCTGTCTGTGCCCAATTAGATTGCCCTCTGACCTCTCTCCAGAAAACTCTTCCATGGAAGAGCCATAGAAATCCACCTGCTCATCATAATTGCTTTCATCAGCCTGTTCGTCAAATTCTGCTTCCACCTTTTTCTCCACGATGTGAAAGTCTTCCTCTACTCCCGAAGGCTGGACCGAGTGCTCCGACTGCATGTTGTTGATGGATTCAGTGACCTGGTGTTCATCGTAGGGTGCGTGCACGTCCATGCCCTCGCACGCCTGCTCAAAGCGCTCGGGCTTCACGTGGATCCAACGCTTATGCGCCATTATGCTGGGCTTGCTGTACAGAGGCCGGGCGTAGTGGAACTCGGCGCTGTCGCTGGCCGCCTCCTCCCCGTCCTGGCTTGCCATTTCGGTGCTCAGCCGGTCATGCTCTGTGGACGAGTTGCTGGGCAGGTATTCGTGCTCAGTGAGCTGAGATGACAGCTCGTCTTTGGTGCTCTCCTCTTCGTTCTCGCCATCCCTCAGTTCTTGGGATTTGGGGAAGTCAGTATGGCTCGCAGAGCCCAGCTCGAAGCTCTCTACTAGGCCATTATAACTACTGCTGCTTGGAGACTGGTGGTCACTGCTATGATTCAGCTTTTGACAAAGGACTGTAGGGTTTCCCTCTAAAACCTCAGTGCATTTGTCTACCACATGCCACATCTGGAGGAAGCTTGCTGCTGTTAAGTAACTAACAATCTCTGGAGCGGGCATTACTAGACGTCCCGTATAACTAGACAGGAGAATGTTCTCAAACACTCTTGGGTTCATCACATCAGGCAAAACAATCCTCCTGCTGTTTTTCAGAAGCACCTGGTCACAAAAGTAGGGCGAACTGGCAGCAAGAACAGCTTTGTGTGCCCGGAAAATGTGGCCTTGCACAACAATGGAGACATCACATAATTGTCCTTGCTGGCGCTGCTGGTTCAGTTTCTGCAGAATGGTGCTGGAAAAATCAGGAAATTCTACTCGAAAAGAGTTTGTTCCAGGCTCCATTTCATCACAAATCCTGTTCAGTGCTACAAAAGAAAGAAAAATGAGTACTAATGCAATCCCAAAGAGAAACTTATTGATCGCTAAGAAAACTGAGACAGGTCCCACAGTGCCACCAGAGTCTCTTGCCTGTGGGCATTAGTGGGTGGAGCATTCATTCCCCAGAGCAAGGCTAGCAGGAATGAGTGTGCCAAGAGTAGGAACCACCCACCACTCATCATGGTATTAACTCTTCATTTTGCCTGTGTCTGAAAACCCAACAGGTTTATCAGTGGTATTTATCATATCACTCTAATCTATATCTCAGTATTGCTAAATACCAGGTATGAGAGAAAAGTATAAGATAAAAGAACCAGACTACCAAAGCGAAGTTTGCAAGTCAACAATGAGAGATAGGGAGAGATGCCAAGAGAAGAAAAGAATGTTTCTTGAGTATATAATGTCCCTGGTATATAATTACTAAATATGAATACACCCATTTTTCAATTAATCTTTACAATGACTCTGCAAATATAGGGATTGATATCCAAGTTCAGTGATTTCAAGCAACTATGCCAAGGTCAAAATAAAAGTTTTTACTAAAATGGGACTTGAATCTAGGTTTCTATGACTCCAAAGCCTATGCTATTTTTCCTATCACATCATTCTGCTTCTTCGTAGAAGATGCCAAAATACCAAGTAGTCAATAATTTTAAGAGGTAAGACAGTGTTTTAAGAATGAAGTATTAGTTTATGGTTTATACCTCTTATTTCATCATAATTTAAAACAAAAACCAAGAAACAAACTATTTAGATATTTGCAGTTTCAAAAATGAAAGAAGACTACGTAAAAGTATAGATTAGAAGTATGTAAACAGATTCTCTGCTTGATCCCATCAATGTAGAATTTTGTTTTTAGCTAAGTGGAAAAAAAAATGGGGAGAGGGACTAATACACACGAGTGGGATTAGTTCCCTTATAAAAGAGACACCCACAATTCCCTGTAAGGACAGGACAGGGAATTCTACCTATGAACCAGGTAGTGACACTGAATTTTCTGCCCCCTTGACCTTGGACTTCCCAGCCTCCAGAACTTTGAGGAATCAATTTCTATTTATTTTGTTACAGTAGCCCAAGTGGACTAAGACAACACATCAGCACAAAACGAGCTAACTCATTCTGTTCAAATGGCTGTTAGTTTCCTGCTAATTCTCTTCTTACAGAATTTTAATTGTCCAGTTTGAAATTATGAGGAATACTATAATGGACATCTGTGCATGAATATCTATAGATTAATCCCTACCAGTGGAATTGCTGGGTCAAAGAAAGGGCTGTGCATTTGACATTCTGATATGTATTACCAAACTACTTTCCAGAAAGGATGCAGCAAGCCACACTCCTACCCACAGTAATGACAGTAACTACTCCGCCACACTCTTACCAAAATTGGATGTTATCAAATAAGATTTTAAAAAGTTGGCAAATCACCAAAGTGACTAATCTATGATTCACTGTTGTTTTGACCAACATTTCTTTAATCCTATATAATAAAGAGGTAATATGCAAATTAACCCTCACGCCATCACAAGATGGCTGCGCCCACAGCGGAGGTGGGGTTCCCATTAACACAAGATGGCTGCGCCCACAGCGGAGGCGGGGTTCCTGTAATGAGCGATCAGCAGGGACCTGAGGCTGCGTGGCGCAAGGCCAGGGCGGGGGACCTGAGGCCACAGCCCATGCCCTATGGGGCTTCACAGGGGACCTCAGGCCACACCCTTCATCAGGCTGGGGGACCTGAGGCCACGCTCCTGCCCCAGCGCCCGGCTGGGGGACCGCAGGCTGTGCCCTCCCTGCCTGACAGGGCTTGACAGGGGACCTCAAGGCATGCCCCCCCGCCCCGGCCTGGGCCGGGGGACCTGAGGCTACACCCCCCACCTGGCGGGGCTTGATGGGGGTGGGGCCGGCCGGGTCTGGGTCTCGCACGATTTCGAGGTGCCCACAGATGGGCAGGGACTTGACTCTGGGTCTTGCTGTGTGTCCCAGACTCTGACAGGAGGAAGATTCTTTTTTTAAAATTTAATTTAATTTTATTTATATTTTTAAATAAATCTTTATTGTTCAGATTATTACAGTTGTTCCTCTTTCTTCCCCCCATAGGTCCCCTCCACCCGGTTCCCACCCCACCCTCTGCCCTTACCCCCCTACTGTCCTCATCCATAGGTGTACAATTTTTGTACAGTCTCTTCTCACACCCCCCACACCTCTTTCCCCCTGAGAATTGTCAGTCCACTCCCTTTCTATGCCCCTGATTCTATTATATTCACCAGTTTATTCTGTTCATCAGATTTTTTTATTCACTTGATTTTTAGATTCACTTGTTGATAGACATGTATTTGTTGTTCATAATTTTTATCTTTACCTTTTTCTTCTTCTTCCTCTTCTTAAAGAATATCTTTCAGCATTTCATATAATACTGGTTTGGCGGTGATGAACTCCTTTAGCTTTTTCTTATCTGTGAAGCTCTTTATCTGACCTTCAATTCTGAATGATAGCTTTGCTGGGTAAAGTAGTCTTGGTTGTAGGTTCTTGCTATTCATCACTTTGAATATTTCTTGCCACTCCCTTCTGGCCTGCATAGTTTCTGTTGAGAAATCAGCTGACAATCGTATGGGTACTCCCTTGTAGGTAACTAACTGTTTTTCTCTTGCTGCTTTTAATATTCTTTGTCTTTTGCTCTTGGCATTTTAATTATTATGTGTCTTGGTGTGGTCCTCTTTGGATTCCTTTTGTTTGGGGTTCTCTGCGCTTCCTGGACTTGTAAGTCTATTTCTTTCACCAGGTGGGGAAAGTTTTCAGTCATTATTTCTTCAAATAGGTTTTCAATATCTTGCTCTCTTCTTCTGGCACCCCCATAATTCGGATGTTGGTACGCTTGAAGTTGTCCCAGAGGCTCCTTACACTATCTTCATATTTTTGGATTCTTTTTGCTTTTTGCTTTTCCAGTTGAGTGTTTTTTGCTTCTTTGTATTTCAAATCTTTGACTTGATTCTTGCGATCCTCTAGTCTGCTGTTGGATCTCTGTATATTATTCTTTATTTCAGTCAGTGTATGCTTAATTTCTAGTTGGTCCTTTTTCATATCCTCGAGGGTCTCACTAAATTTATCGGCCTTTTCTAGAAAATTCTTGAAAAACTTTATAACCGTGGTTTTGAACTCTATATCCAGTAGTTTGCTTTACTCCATTTCTGTCATTTGTGACCTGTTTCTTTGTCTCTGCATTATGGTTGCTTCCCTGTGTTGATAGAGTGGCTTTGTGTGCTAGGTGTCCTATAGGGCCCAGTGGCTCAGCCTCCCCAGTTACCTGAGGTGGACACTCTTGGTGCACCCCTTTGTGGGCTGTGTGCACAGTCTTGTTGTAGTTAAGCCTTGATTGTTGTTGGTATTACTGGGAGGAATTGACCTCCAGGACAATTGGCTGTGAGGATCAGCTGTGTCTATGGTGGGAGAACTTCTGTGCTGGAGACACTTTTGGGGCAAGACTTGCTTCAGTGGGGCTTTGGTGCTCACTGAGTCTGCCCCCTGGGTGTGTCCATTATGGATCTGAGGAGTTATAATCTGGATGGTCCCACTCTGACCACTGGGTACACTGGCTCTTGGATCTCTAAGGAGGTGCTAATTTAGCCTCTGCCTGAGGCCACCCAGCAGGAGCTATGGAGAGATCTGCAGATTCCTCTTCTTTGTTTGGGGTTTGGAGGTGCCCAGATGAGGCCCAACAGTGAAGCAATGCAAGCTGCTGTGGGGCCTTGGCCCTTCTTTTGGATGTTCTGGGTTTTTCTGACCCAGCTGCAGTTTGTTAGGTAATTTTAGACTGCAAAGGGCCAGGCCATTCATATACAAAAGCCTCTGCTCACAGCTTGGGTGGGACAGGGTCTCAGGGAATTAACAGGGTGGAGCAAACAGATATGGCTGATCCTCAGCCCTTCCTTAAGAGGCCCCGGGTCTCAGTGTCCCTCGGTAATCGCAGCAAGCACCTCTGAGAGAGAGCCGCCCTCGAGTTCCACCCAATGCTAGATAGTCCAGTTTCTCCCCATATGAGTCTGGGTCCCCAGAGTCTCGCCCGGAACTGGAGTTCAGAGCAGTCGGGAGCTTGTGTCTCCCTCCCGATTGAAAAAGTCAACCATGTCCTAAGTTTCCAGCCAGCCCTTTCCGTGCACGAGCCTCCATACCTCTGCACTTCACTCCGCACCTCCTCTGAGTCTCAGAGTGCTTTTCTCTTTCCTTCTAGTTGTAGAATTTCCACTCAGCCAGCCTTTCTGTGGTTCTGGATAATGTCCGTTTTGTCTTTTAGTTGTAGTTTTGAAATGGTTGTGTGAGGCAGCTTTCAGGTGTTTACCTATGCCGCCATCTTGGTTTCTCCTTGGAAGATTTTCATATACATTTTACTAATTTTCTTTCATCTCTGACACTTCTATTATAGAGAAAGGGCAAATAGCAATATTAAAATATTTCCTCTACTTCGTTCCCTTTTAATGTGCACAAATTTTGTGCACCAGGCCACTAGTTATTATATAAGATACTCTTTACTCATGTTTACTGGTCATTTTTTTTCTATAAATTATCAGTCATATCCTTTGCTCAAATAAATTGGGCAATTCATCTTATTGATTTATAGTTCTTTTGGTAAATTCATGAAATTAACTTTGAAATGTATGTAAATTACCCAATCTTTACTTTTAGCTCCTGGGCTTTGTGTTAGACATGGAAAAGCATTTCTAACCCCAAAGTTATTTTTAAAAAGTAAATAAAAATTATTTAGGCTTTTTCTTGGTACATTTTTTAAAAAGCACGTTAAACCTTTAGTACACAAAGTTTATTTTTGCGTAAAGAGAAATATTGGGATCCAGCCCTTTCCCCTTCAAAATGGCTAGCCTATTTTTCCAACACTATCATTGATTATCCACCTTTTCTTCAAGATTCAAGTACGTGTTGCAGAATTTTAAATTACTTTTATTTTTTTAAAATATATTTTATTGATTTTTACAGAGAGGAAGGGAGAGGGATAGAGAGTTAGAAACATCGATGAGAGAGAAACATTGATCAGCTACTTCCTGCATGCCCCTTACTGGGGATTGAACCTGCAACCAAGGTACATGCCCTTGACCAGAATCGAACCCGGAACCCTTCTTCAGTCTGAGGGCCAATGCTCTATCCACTGAGCCAAACCAGTTAGGGCTGACAATAGACTTTTAAAAACAGTCCTACAAACATAAATGCCATAGCACTGTTATAGAAAACTAGAGGCCCAGTGCATGGATTCGTGCACATTGAAAGGAAATTAGTTAGAAGGTGGCCAGTGGGGCAGGACTGGGCGAGATGGGCTGGACACGCCCTAGAGCCAACCTCCCGCGGTCCCTCCTTGGCCAGCCGCACCTGGGGCGGCACTGGGGCTCGAAGGGCATCTGTGGAGTGAGCGAGGTCCCACCTGCAGGTGGAGTCCCTCTGCTTGGCCTGCAGGGATTGGGCCAAAACCGGCAGTCCGACATCCACCAAGGGGTCCCGGAGTGCGCGAGGGCACTCTGCAAAGTTGCTGTTGCTCAGCAGCTCCTGCATTGAGCATCTGCCCCCTGGTGGTCAGTGCACGTCACACCTACCGCCATGTCATACCTACCATCTCGCCCAGTCACTTAGCCTTTTATATATATAGATGGTGGAGTAGAAAGCTCTAGAGGTCAGTTCCTCCACCAAAACAACCAGTAAGCTGTTAAAATTATCAGAATCGACTATTTTGGAACCCTGGAATCTGATCAGACACTTATAACAACTTACAGCCTCTCCCTTCTTCAAGGTGAACCTAAGCTGCTGAACCTTGCTAAGAAAGCAGCATGCCCAAACTAGCTACAATCCCCGTTCCTCAGCCTGGCCATAGCCTGGGGGACATTGGCCCACATTCCTAAAGTGGCTGGCTGATGCCCGGGTGGACAAGGGCCATGTCCTCCAAAAATTGGGGGGTTTTCCCCTGGCCAGTGTGGATTCCTCAGGTTGCAGTGGCCTCCCCGGCAGCATCTACCATAAAGTTAAAAAAAACCAACATATGTTCACCTGCATTCCTCTGGGTTAAAGCATTTGAGGAAATCTTTGTCAAGTCACAGTCTGACCACATAGATAAAGCAACAGAAACTTCAGTGACTATATACAACAAGGAATACTATAGACTTTGAAAAATAGTTTGGAAAAATCACTCTTCAAACAGGCAACTGCAGCCCTCAACGAGTAATAAAGGAAATTGCCTTGGAGGAGAAGAATCTATTTCAAGAGTCACCACATTAGAATACTCAAAATGTTCCAGTTCTTAACCAAAACTAAAAATTACACAAAGAAAAAGGAAAATATGGAGTATTCACAGGGAAAAAAGAATAAAAAATTCCAGACATTGGAAGCACTAAAGATGTTAAATCAATCATCTTGTGTATCAAATTGCTAAAAACAAACAAAACTAAAACCCTATATGACAAAGAACTAAAGGAAATCAGGGAACACTGTCAATGATGAGTCAGAAATTATAGAAAGGAACCAAATAGAAATTCTGGAGCTTAAAAGAATAATAGCTGTGTTATAGGCTGAATTGTATCCTCTCTCACATTCATACGTTGAAGCCCTGAAACCTCTAGTACCCCAGATGTAAATGGAGCCCTCAGGGTGGGCCTTAATCCAATCTGACTGGCCTGTTGGCAAGAAATGAAATTTGGACAAACAGGGGGTGTGCGTAATATGAAGACAGTGGGAAAGTGGCCATCTGCAAGCTAACAAGTGCTCAGAAGAAAGCAACTCTTCTAACACCACAATCTCAGACTTCTGGCCTCTAGAATTGTGTGTGTGTGTGTGTGTGTGTGTGTGTGTGTGTGTGTATAAATTCTGTTATTTAAGTCACTTAGTCTGTGATCTTTTGTTATGGCAGACCTAGGAAACAAATATGAGCTGAAATTAAAAATTCGTAAAAGGAATTCAATGGCTAATTTAAGCAGGCAGAAGAAAAAAGTCAGCAAAGATAAAGCAAATGATATTATCCAGCCTGAGTAGTCGAAATAATAAAGAAAAATGAACATAATCTGAGATACCTGTGGGACTATTAAATGTACCAACACCAACATGCACATCATGGAACTCTCAGAAGAAAGGGTAGAAAAGATACTTAAAGAAACAATGGTCAAAAACTCTCCAAATTTGATAAAAGACACACCTACACATCTAGAAACTCAACAAACTCCAAGCAGAATAAAATTAAAGAAATCACATGAGATACATTGTAAGTCAAATAGTAGAAAGCCAAAGACAAAGGATAATCTTGAAAGCACAAGAAAGAAGCAACTCATCACATAAAAGGGCTTTTCAGTAAGATTAACAACTAATTTCTCACCAGAAACCATGGAAGCAGTGGATCACATTTAGTGATAGAAGAAGGCAGTGGTATGACATATAAAGAGCTAGAAGAAAAATCTGTCAACTATGAATTCTATATATGGCAAAACTATCTACACTAATAAATGAGAAACATGCAAATTAACCATCACTCTGCTACACCCACCAACCATGCCCACCAGCCAATCAGGAGCAAGTATGCAAATTACCCCAACCAAGATGGCGGCTAGCTACGGAGAGAGCAGGAGACTTGGGTTTCCCCGGCGATGGAGGAATCCAAGCTTTCTGCCCGCTCTGGCCGGCCCTGGCCTCCGCTCAAGGCTACAAAGTTTCAATTATAGAAGATAAATAAATCCCAACAAAAATGGCTGCAGCCACGGAGCTGGAGAGAGCAGGAGGCTTGGGTTTCCCTGGCGATGGAGGAAGCCAAACTTCCTGGCCTGCCCTGGCCTCTGCTCAAGGCTGCAAAGTTTCAATTATAGAATATAAATAAATCCCAGATACCAGGGCCTTCGCTTGGGTCGCCGGGGGGCATGGCCGGCCTGCAATCCGCCCAGGCCGCCACCTGCCCCAAGGGAGCCCCCACCCTGATCCGGGACACCCTTCAGGGCAAACCAGCTGGCCCCCACCCATGCACCAGGCCTCTATACTATCTAATAAAAGAGTGACATGCAAATTGACCATCACTTCAACACACAAGATGGCTGCCCCTATGTGGTCAAAGATCCTGCCCCCATGTAGACACAAGATGCCCACCACAAGATGGCCAGCAGGAGAGGGCAGCTGTGGGCGATCAGGCCAGCAGGGGAGGGCAGTTAGGGGTGACCAGGCTGGCAGAGGAGGGAAGTTGGGGGTGACCGGGCCTGCAGGGAAGGGCAGTTGGGGGGGACCAGGCCTGCAGGGGAGGGCAGTTAGAGATGACCAGGCCTGGAGGGGAGGGAAGTTAGGGGTGACCAGGCCTGCAGGGGAGGGCAGTTAGGGGCAATCAGGCTGGCAGGGGAGCAGTTAGGCATCAATCAGGCTGGCAGGGGAGTGGTTAGGTGGTGATCAGGCTGGCAGGCAGAAGCAGTTAGGGGCAATCAGGAAGGCAGGCAGGCGAGCAGTTGGGAGCCAGCAGTCCTGTATTGTGAGAGGGATGTCCAACTGCCCATGCACCGGGCCTTTAATTATATAATTAGAGGCCCGGTGCATGGAATTCATGCATGGGTGGGGTCCGGCCAGCCTGGCCAGGGGGAGGGGACATGGGTGGTTGGCTGGCCTGCCTGCTGGTCGAACTCCTGGTTGAGGGGACAATTTGCATATTAGCCTTTTATTATATAGGATATACACTGAGTGGCCTGATTATTATGCGTTCAGAGATCATAACAATCTGGCTACTCAGTGTGAATGTGTGTATTTCTTTTTTTTGTTAATCCTCATCCAAGGATATTTTCCATCGATTTTTTTTTTTTTTTTTTTTTTTTAGTGAGAGTGGAAGGGAGGGGAAACACAGAGAAAGAAACATCTATATGAGAGAGACACATTGATTCGTTGCCTCCCATACTCACCCTGATCAGGGCCTGAGATTTAGCCACAATTGAGATACCTGCCCTTGACCGGAATCAAACCTGTGACCCTTCAGTCCATGGGCCAATGCTCCAACCACCAAGCCAAACCAGCCAGGGCGATGTATATATTTTTTTTACCACACATTAAGACAACTGGGAAAAAGTCATATAACTTTATTTTTAACTGTGTCAATTGCAATTTAATAAGTATCTGATCTCTGCCATAATTTTCGGTGCATGTGGCTTTCTACATATTTCCTGATCTTAGTAACATGCAAAGCCTGAACTTTAAAGGTTTTTCTGTTATGTAAGCGATATTTACAAAGTTACAGGCAGTTGTGATCTATAAAAATAGTATAGCTCCTGTTTCAATTATTTAAATGACTTTAACAGAAGTAATGAATTAACTCGCCAAAAACAATATAAAATACTGTATGTAAGGTCCTATGAGGGATCTTTAAGATGATCAAGGCATCTCACTGTCCAGAGTTTATAATCTGGTAGTGGAGATTTAAAAACAAACAAACTCGAATACAACCCTGTTGTTCAACCCAAAGCTTGACAAAAAAGCACCAGGAATTCAGGGAAGGGAACCTGGTATACCCTACAGTTATATATCTTGTCACTACACATTTTGATGTCACCAGGGTAAGAGGAAGACTTGAGGGTAGCATATAATTCTTCCCATTTCCCACATCCTAACCAAAATAATCTAAGAAGTGTGGAAAAGTTGGCTTGAGTCCTAGAAACTAGAGATCAGAGTTATCTATATGCCATAAACTTTAATTAAGGGTATAGTAGAGATGTGGCCAGACGGAAAGGAGCCGTTGCCCCAGCAACTCCACCTGCTATACCAGGCAATCCTCATATAGTGCAGCAACTGGGTCAGAGGGCCACTAGTACCTGTTCATTTGGAAGGTCTGTAACTAAAAAGTGAGGGTGGACAGTGGGACAGGTCCTGCGGATTGGCAACACTCAAAAGTGGCTACACTAGGATACCAAAGGTTGCCTCAGTAGAGATTTCTTTTTTAAAAAACCTGATATGAGGACGGGGCTCAGTAGTAGCCCAGGAAGGAAGCAAAGACATCGCTCATCATTTGCCAGCTGAGCAAGAGACTACAGTAGATCCCTGGTATCACTTTCACCAACAAGGAAGAGAGTGCAGAGCTCAAGCTCTCCTGAGAGTACCTAACAGCCTCTGGCCCCAGCCATTCCCTTAAGCTTAAGCTCTGGTGTCGGTATGGTTCAGGCTGTCCACCAGCAAAAGAGCTAAGAGTTTATTCTAACAGCACCCAGATATACGGTGAAGGACCAAAACCAATCCACTCAAAAGGGAGAAAATTTCAGACCTGAACAGAATGTTTCCCTCTAAAAAATTAATAAACAGAATAAAAGCAACGTGGTTTTATTCTGTTAAGTAAATGGGGTCTGTAAATAGATTCTACAATAACAAAAAGAAGAAAATAGCAAGATATAAAGAGTACAGTTTAGATAGCATTTAAAAATAGCTATCTTATAAAAACATGGTCTATATGAATGAAGTAAAAACAGCAGAATGATATATAAAAAAAGAGCTCATTGAATTAAAGGAAAGATGTAAGAAAACTAATAGAGCGGAAATTTAAACAGGCGATAAGCAGCAGAATTTCTACTATAGAAAATGGAATCAATGATATGGAAGGCACGTTGGGGAACTTCTATCAGAATTCAGGAGGAGGATAATAATATGAAAACAGCAAGAGAGAAGATAATAGAACAGAAGAACAGAAACTAGAGATAAAACACTCCACAACATATGGCTAATTCCTGTCTTTGAGAGAAAGAACAAAATGAATGGAGGAGAAGGAATAACCAGATGAAATACCGAATAGAAGAAAACTTCCCTGAGTGGAAAACCTTCAGTATTCAGAAGAGGCTTTCAGTGGGGACAAATTAGCCCCAGAGAAAAAGCAATGCTGGTCTTGCTGGGCAAAACTTAAAATTAAGCCTCAAAAGGATAAAACTATTTCCAAGGAACTTAATTGTGTTCCAGAAAAATGCTTGAGAATATTTAAATTACAGAAAAATATCCAGAACCCAAAAAGGTAAAATTCATGTCTGGCACCCATTAAAAAATCACCATGCATGCAAAAAAGCAGAAAAATGAAGTCATAATAAGGAAAGAAAAAAATGATCAGTAGAAATAGACCTAGAATGACAGATTTATACAATTAGTAGAAAATTCTATATCCCATATGTTCAAGAAAATAGAGGACAATTAAGCATATTAGGTAGAGAAGGAAAAAAGAACCAAGTTGAACTTTTATTTTTTTAATATTTTTTAATTGATTTCGGAGAGGAAGGGAGAGGGAGAGAGAGATAGAAACATCAATGATGAGAGAGAAACACTGACTGGCTGCCTCTTGCACGTCCCCCACTGGAGATGGAACCTGCAACCCGGTCATGTGCCCTTGACGGGAATCAAACCTGGGGCTTTTCAGTCCGCAGGCCGATGCTCTATCCACTGAGCCAAACCGGCTAGGGCCAAGTTGAACTTTTATAGATTAAAATCAACATTGACTTCTGAAAGGAAAAATCATGTTGAAAATGTAAAGAAATGCTGGTGCTATTCACTGTGTACATTTACCTTGCTAATAAAAACTATACATGTATGTGAGCAGTAGCAAGAAAACTAATCAAGATTGATATTTTTTATTATATTAATTAGACGTCCGGTGCACAAAATTCATGCACTCAGCGCGGGGGTGGGGGGGGGGGTCCCTCAGCCCAGCCTGCACCCTCTCACAGTTCAGGAGCCCTTGGGGATGTCTGACAAGCCGGCAGTTGGACATCCTTAGCGCTGCTGCGGAGGCGGAAGAGGCTCCCGCCACTGCTGCTGTGCTCACTAGCCATGAGCCGGGCTTCTGGCTGAGCAGCACTCCCCTGGTGGGAGCGCACTGACCACCAGCGGGCAACTCCTGCATTGAGTGTCTGCCCCCTGGTGGTCAGTGAGCATCATAGTGACCAGTCATTCCACCATCTGGCTGAAACTGGCTCTCCAACATCCCCCAAGGGCTCCCAGATTGTGAGAGGGTGCAGGCCAGGCCGAGGGACCCCACTGATGCACGATCGGGGCCAGGGAGGGCCTGAGGGAGGGCTCCAGGGCATGTCCAGCCCATCTCGCTCAGTCCCGATTGGCCGGACCCCGGCAGCAAGCTAACCTACCGGTCAGGGCATCTGCCCCCTGGTGGTCAGGGCACATCATAGCGACTGGTCAACGGTTGACTGTCTACCCCCTGGTGGTCAATGTTCGTCATAGCGAGCAGTTGAACGGCCTTAGCATATCATTAGCATATTATGCTTTGATTGGTTGAACAGCTGACTGGGCACTTAGCATATTAGGCTTTTATTATATACGATGTCCATTCTTAGCTTCTTCCTTTGTTATTTTAAAATAATCTTTTAAGGGCATGTACCTTGGTTGCAGGCACATCCCCAGTGGGGGGTGTGCAGGAGGCAGCTGATCGATGTTTCTCTCTCATCGATGTTTCTAACTCTCTATCCCTCTCCCTTCCTCTCTGTGAAATATCAATAAAATATATAAAAAAAAAAAAATAAAAAAAAAATAAAATAAAATAATCTTTTAATTTTGGAATAATTTCAGCTTTATAAAAAGTTGTAAAGAATGATGAGTGTTCCCATACACCCCTCACACAATTTTCTTTAATGTTAACATCTTACATTACCATGGCACATTTGTCAAATAAAAAACCAACACTGGTCAATGCCTATGTAATTTTGCAGAATTAAAATCTCCAGACCGTGGTCAATCAGCACCCTTATATTTTCTCCTAATTGAAACACTCTAGCCAAAGAACTTAGTAAAACCTCTTTTAGGATTTCTAAAAAACATGCTACTTACTTTATGAAGTTTGACTCATAGCACTCTTTAAGCCACCACTGAATGTTTTAAAACTTCAAGGCAAACATTCCATTGTGCTAAAACAATTTGAGATTAAAAAAAAAAAAAAGGTATTAAGCACTCTTATGTTTAGTGCAGCATTATCTACAATAGCCAAGAAATGGAAGCAACCTAGGTGTCCATTAATAGGCGGATGAATAAAAATAATGTATATGCACACAATGGACTATTATTCAGAAAAAAATAAAAGAATGAAATCTTGCCATTGTGACAACATGGATGCACCCGGAGGATATTATGCTAAGTGAAGTCTGAAAAAGAAAGACAAATACTACATGATTTCACTTATATGTGGAATCTAAAAACAAACCAAAACAAATTAACAAACAAAACAAAAACAGATCATAGAAACAGAGAGCAAACTGATGGTTGGCAGAGGGAAGAAGGGTGTGGGGCAAGTGAAAGAGGTAAGGGGAATAAGACATACAAACTTCCAGTTAAAATAAGTCAGCCATGAAGACATAATGTACATACAGTACAGGGAATACAGTGACAGATGGTCATTAGACTTGGTGATCACATCATCTATATATATAAAAGGCTAAGCAACAGTCCGACCAGTGGCTATGATGCGCAATGACCACCAGGAGGAGACGCTCTGACCGGTAGCTATGATGCACACTGACCACCAGGGGGCAAATGCTCAATGCAGGAGCTGCTGAGCTGCAGTGACTTGGCAGCTGTGGTTCTTGGGTGATGCACCCTGGAACCAGAGAGGAGGGAGCCCAATTCCAGAGTGTGTCACCCGAGAATCACCCTCTCGCAATCTGGGACCCCTCGGGGGATATCAGACTGCCGGTTTTGGCCCAATCCTCACAGGCCAGGCCAAGGGACCCCACCTGCCAGAGGGACCCTGCTCACTCTGCAGACACCCTTTGAACTGCAGCGCCCCAGGTGCAGAGGGACCATGGGAGGTTGGCTCCAGCCTTCTCTCTCGCTCAGTCCCACCCCGCTGGCCACTTTCTAATTAATTTCCTTTCAATGTGCACGAATCTGTGCACCGGGGCACTAGTAAGGTCTATAAATGTCAAATCACTATGTTGTACACCTGAAACTAATATAATATTGTATACCAACTATACCTCAATAATTTTATTTTTTAAAGAAGGTATTCCCTGGCCCATGTGGCTCAGCTGGAGCATCGTCCTGTGCACCAAAGAGTCATGGGCTCATACCCAGGTTGCAATTTGAGGGATGCTCTCTCTCTCTCTCCCCCTCTTACTCTGTCTCTTTCCTAAATAAATAAATAAATAAATAAATAAATAAATAAATAAATAAAACAAATAAAAATAAAAAAGAAGGGCCTACCCAGTTTGGCTGAGTGGATAGAGCGTCAGCCTGTGGGCTGAAGGGTCCTGGGTGCAATTCCGGTCACGGGCACATACCCTGGTTGTGGGCTTGATTCCCAGTAAGGGGCGTGCAGGAGGCAGCCGATCAATGATTTTCTCTCATCATTGATGTTTCTATCTCTCTCTCCCTCTCCCTTCCTCTCTTTAAAATCAATAAGAATATATTTTTAAAGAACAATAAATAAATAAAAATAAAAAAGAAGGTACTTTTCTAGGCATTAACTCCCCACTTATCAGTCATCCTGCCATTATATTACAATAAAGCCAAGGAAATGTTTTTAACTGCAGCCTCTCATGTTCATTAGAATTTAGGAGAAGAAGCTCAAATCAAGAAAGCAGAATGCAGAAAGGCACTTGTTTCATGAAAATTAACTACATACCAACAAAATAAAAGGAAAGTTTTTTTCCTCAATATGTTACAAACAAGACAGAAAACTTTCCAAACTTATTTTAGATAAAGATAAAGTAAAAAGAAATAGCTCATGAAAATGATATAGAGCATATTCCACTAATTTTAAGAGGCAATTTTTTTTTCACATTTTTAAACTTCTTAAACCAGGATGTTGGCACAAAGTGCAACACCGTGTAAAAGCATGAACACAATTCTGAAATGAAAAGTATTCAAAAGAGAAGGAATGTTAAGTTTAATGAACAATTTAACCTGTTTATTTCACTTATTCTTTCTTGCTATATATGCATTAGAATATCATTGAAAATATCTAAATAAGCCTAAAAATGTTTCCAATAAGAAAATTTAAAAGCCTAAATGATAAGAAAGCGTATGTCATAGCTTAATTCGCAGTGTTTTCTCCTCCTTTGGTGGTACATAAAATAATCGATGTTATCTAGGATACAACACGGTAGTAATTTAGCTGCCACATCTTCTAAGAAAGTTTGATAAACTATTTTAAAGGCAAATTGGTAGTTTAAGTACAAGCATAAAATAAAGGCCTATCAGAATACACAAAATAACACATAATTTTGCATTATTATAATAAAAAAACAAACCAACTATTTTTCCAACCCTATTGAGTTTTCTTCATGTGAAAAGCAAAATCTTCCTTTAATTTTCTACTGATGCAGCAGACTCCTGCATTGAATCCAAGGAATATGGAGGAAGGAGAGCCAGGGTGGGACCTGCTATAAAGTAGAAAACTTGAGGAAGATTCTAACAGAATTCTTTTAACCAAACTCCTAAGGACCTTGGCTGCAAAGAGAGCAGGTATCAATAAATGTAGGTTCAACTAAATACTATTCCTAAAAGCTAGAGTGAATTTTTAAAATCACATTTTCTTTTCAATATATTTTTTTTTATTGATTTCAGAGAGGAAAGGAGAGGAAGAGAGAGATAGAAACATCAGTGATGAAAGAGAATCACCAATCCGCTGCCTCCTGCATGCCCCCCACTGGGGACCGAGCCCGCAACCTGGGCATGTGCCCTGGACCAGAATCGAACCTAGGACCCTTCAGTCTGCAGGCCGACGCTCTAGCCACCGAGCCAAACCAGCTAGGGCTAAAATCACATTTTCAAAGAGCTTGTTAGTTCCAGGTGTCTCCAATGAGCAATTTTTTAGCATTGTGGTAAAACACACTTAACATAAAATTTACCACTTTAAAGTGCACACTTTGTGGCACTTAGTACAATCGCAATGTTGTGCAACCATCACCACCATCCATTTCCAGAATGTATGGTCCCAAACTAAAACTCTGTATCCAATTAGACAATAACTCTCCTCCATCCCCTCCTCTCCCAGCCCCTGGTAAACTATATTGTACTTTCTTTCTCTATGAATTTGCCTATTTTAGATATCTCCTGTAAGTGGACCAATACAATATTTATTCTTTTGTGTCTAGCTTATTTCTCCAGTGAGTACTTCTGTAAAGCAAAGAATGAACCCTAAATTATTAGGTTTCTCATCATTTACTAGTAACTGTACATACTGACAATCTCTGAACAAAGCATATAGCTCTCCCAGAAATCCTGCTACTGTTCCTTGAGCCTCAAGGGCAGAGAGTCTCAGACTGACCCTTCCTTAAGCTGTGAAGACAGGTCTAGTTAAGCAGCTGCTGAGAGCCCTGGAGGCCATCCTGGGGTAAGGGGATGGAGCAAAGGGAAGGAGGGAGCTGGGCAGCAGGCCTGAAGAACCGAGTAAGAAAAGGCAAGGATTCATTCCGTCCCTGGAGCTCTGAGATGGCCGCTGTCTGCCCGCTAGGGGCTCCTGTACCCTGACACTTAGATGGGGCAGACACCTGTCAGAGTTGAGGCCAGACTGCAGGCTAGTCACTGAGAATGTCACCAGGACAGGAAGCTTCAAGGGGTCATGAGTCACCTTCCATGGCTCAGCGGTCGCCCGCCCTGCCCAGACAAACCTAGTCAGGGGAGGCAAAAACAAGAGAGGAAGCCAGAACTGGCGGAGTCAGAGAAACACAGATGGCCGAAGAGCTGGACCTACAGGCAGGCCATGAATGAGAATAAGGACTAACAGGGAAACACGGGATCAAGAGACACAGAAGCAAGGTGGAGGCAGAAATAAAAACAAGGTTCAACTACTCTGAGATGGGCTCGAGAGATACAAAGTGGAGAGAAATACAAAGTTGACAGGGGCCAAGTTAAGAGGCAAAATGGGCAGGTGACAACAGGTGACAGAGACAGCAACAGAGGTGACACACAGAGGTAAACGGGCAGGTATCAGCGAAGTCCGGGCGCAGCCTTTCTCTCCCAGCCTGGGCTCGAACCCGAGGTCGCCAAAGGCCGGGCCGCCACAGGGTGACCTTGGGCGCGACGCTCCCTCGGGGGCCCTGGCGTCGCGGTGCGCGCGCGGGGACGGCGGGAGACCGCAGAAGCAGGACCCGGCGCACGGGGACTCCCACCACCCGCGCGCGGCTGAGGCATCCGGGTCGGCGGCCAGGCCTGGCGGGACGGGCGGCGCGCACCGGACCCGCAGGTGAGCCCTAACCCTCGCCGGCTTCCCGGCCTGCCTCCTCCCCGCCCGTGGTCCCGACCCCGCCGTACCTGCCAAGGGCTCGGCGCTCACATAGCCGGCCCGGGACACTTTCCGCAGCCGGAACCAGGCCCGCTCAAGCTGTCGCCGCCGCGAGCGCCTCAGCCTGCACCTCCCGCCCCCGGAAACGCTTCCCGGTGCCGCCCCCTGAAACTGACAGTGCTTCCGAGGGTGCGCCGGCGAGAGAGCGGTGTGCGCATGCGTGACTCCTGCTCCAGGCGAGACCTCAGGCGAATGCCCCTAGGTATACCGCGCCTGCGCAGTACAGCCTGGTGCAGGTCAATCCGCTTTAGGGACTTGGTAAACGTTGACCCATCTCAGTCAGCCTGCCTAGCAGAGATTGTGTCAAACCGTTTCTGCCTCCACAGCACCTTTGGCACGCAGTGGATGCTTAGTAAATGTTCGATGAAAGGGCCGATACACTTTGTGTGGCAGGTGCATTGATGGCAGGTGTCGTGCTGGGTCCCCTAGGGGAAAAAACTCAATTTGTTTAGGTACTAGAGGAGATCGTTTGATCTCAGGGCGGGTGGACCTTCACCCCAGCTGGAGCGAATGACTCATAGTTGGTCCTGGTGTTCATGGTAATCTCATTGTCATTAGCCCAGTAGTTGAGTAGTTGGACTAGGGTGGTCGGCAAACTCATTAGTCAACAGAGCCAAATATCTACAGTACAACGATTGAAATTGCTTTTGAGAGCCAAATTTTTTAAACGTAAACTTCTTCTAACGCCACTTCTTCAAAATAGAATTGCCCAGGCCGTGGTATTTTGTGGAAGAGCCACACACAAGGGGCCAAAGAGCCGCATGTGGCTCGCGAGCCGCAGTTTGCCGACCACAGGCTAGGCATAGTCATGTGGCCAACTTCTGGCCCATACTACTTATTGTAGAAGTCATTGAGTGAGAAAAAGTTTTTGTTTTTTTTTCAAATCCACTAGGACTTCTAGTTGAGTACACCCCTGAAGTGCTTTGCCACTTTTCTTCCTGCCTCTAAGCAGACCTGAAGGCTGGAAGTTCAGTCAGTCACCATCATGTGCTTATGACATGACAAGCAAATGCTAAGGCCAGCAAAGCAGAAAGTGTGAGAGATCCTAGGTCTCATATGACATTAAGCTACAGTCCCAGGTTTGAGCTGCTTACCCCTGGATGTTCTGTAGTTTGAGCCTCATAAACTTCTTGGGCTATATTTCTAGCAATATTATATCTGCAAATATAACAACAACAAACTATATAAAATTACTAGGAGAAATATTGAAAACACCCTTTGAAATGCATGGACAAACTTGTGAGAAAGTCAGAAAAGTCATCTGAGGCCAGGAAGAAAGCAGAAACACAGGCCTAGGAGGTCAGACAAAGTTGATATTCAGAACTTATGCACAGGTACCATCTGGCCAATTTGTCCGGATTGGCTGCTGCATGGCTGAGAAGTATTTTGAAAATCATTTCTAGAGGTAGGTCAACAATGATGCTACTGCCACTTGTAGGGTTGTCTGTTTGGGTCCAGGCAGGATGAGAGCCAAGAAGGAATATATCTTCAAGGGAAGGATAAACTAGACAAAAACCAACAACACTGCCCAGCCACGGTGGCTCAGAGGTTGAGTGTCGACCTATGAACCAGAAGATCATGATTCGATTCCGATCAGGGCACATACCCAGGTTGTGGGCTTGATCCCCAGTGGGGGTATGCAGGAAGCAGCTTATCAATGATTCTCTGTCATCATTGATGTTTCTATCTCTCTCTCCCTCTCCCATCCTCTCTGAAATCAATAAAAATATATTAAAAAACAAACAAAAAATAAACAACACCAAAACTTTCCTCCAGAGGTAGGCAGCAAGGAAAGTTGTCTCTCTCTCTGCCTTGGCTCTGGGTGAAAGGGTAAGACATTTCCCTAGTAGATACATAGCCAAATTCTGGCCACACTGTTTGCATGGGCCAAGACCCCACAAGCTGAACATTTCAATCTAAAACGGACCTGGGTAGATAGTATCTATGGTACTTGGCGAAAGCAAACACAAGTCCTTTCTGGAAGAACTCACTGTCAGCACAGGTTTCATATAAGTCCCACAGATAGGCTTCCAAATGAAATTAAAAAACGCAAAACCCATGGGGAAATGAGCAGAGAAGACATGCAGCAGAGGCAGATCCATTTTAAATGTATGGCTCATTGGAAGGGTTAAATACCAAATTAGATACAACTGAAGAGAAATCAGTAAATTAAAAGATGGATTTGAAGAAAATACCACAAAAGGCATCCCAGAGAGACAAGGAAATGGATAAGACAGTCCATCATATGCTTATCAGTTATGTTAAAAAGAGATAGTAAAGTTGTGAGCAAGGCAATCCTATATCAGAAAGAGCTAATATGCTAATTAGACCGAACAACAGAATGACCGTCCCGACGACCTTCCGGATGAAGCTGAGCCCCTTGCACGAATTTCATGCATCGGGCCTCTAGTTGTCAAATAACGGTGGCTAAGAATTTTCCAAAATCTTTGAAAGATAAGAACCTCCGGAGACACGATGAATTCCAAGTAGGATAAGGAAAAAGAAAACCTAGGTCCAGTGAAACTGCAGAACACCGGGCACGAGAGCTGATTTTAAAGGCAGACGGTGAAATGACAGTGACACCAACTCCTGACTGTTCAACGACAAGAATGGGAGCAACAGTAACAACAACAGAACGAATTGATAGCCTTAATGCGATGAGAGAAATTAACTGTCTACCTAGAATTGTATACTTAGCAAACGAGGTTTCAAGAATGAAAACACAATACTTGTCAGATCAATAAAACTAAAGAGTTACTCCCAACAGAATTTAACTGAAGGATCTTATAGAAGATGTATTTCAGAAAGAAATGAAATGATTCCAAGAGGAAGATCCGAGGCACAAGAAGGATTGGTGGGCAAATAAAATAGCAAATGTGGGTAAATATAAACAAACATCAAGGGCAAAAACCAAGAACAGTTTATAAATGGTGGGATTATAAAAGGGAAATCCCAAATAATGGGATGATAGTATATAAAATATATGAGGATTGTTGGAGTTAAAACATTATAATGTGTGCATCAGTTATATATTACATAACAAGTAGCCACAAAACCTCAGAGGCATGCAATTATATTTGTTTATTGCTCACATACCTGGCATCTGCTTGGGTGGTTTAGGAAGCTCTGCTGAGGTTGGCTGGGTTAGCTTACAAGTCAGGGATCAGCTGATCTATAATGGCCTTGGCTGTGGGCCTTGACTCTGCTCCATGGGTCTCTTACTCACCAGCCAGGTAGTCTGGACAAGTTCTCACGGCAATGGCAGGGACACAACAGAGCAAATGGAAACGCACAAGCACATTCCCAAGACTCTTCTTACATGTCATGCCAAAGCAGGTCACATAGCTAAGTCTAGAGTTGTAGTAGGAGGGAGCCATGAAGGATTATGGCAAAGAGTTTGCACTCAGGGAAAGTGAAGAATTGGAGCCATTAGTTCAATCAATCTAATGTCTTTGCGCTGTCCATAAAAATATTGATTAGTGTTAGACTTTTAATGAAAAATGAATGTTAAGATTTTTGAAGTTTACCATTGAAAGAATAATTATTGTCCAAACCCGAAGAAGAAAAAATAATATTTTTAAAAAGATGGAAAGGGGTGAAAAAAGGAAGGAAATAAAAGAAGAAACAAAAGAACATAAAAACTGAAAAAAATACAGCTCAGCCCGTGTGGCTTAGTGGTTGAGTGTCAACCTATGAACCAGGAGGTCATGGTTGGATTCCCAATGAGGGCACATGCTCAATCCCCAGTGAGGGGCGTGCAGGAGGCAACCAATTAATGATTCTCTTTCATCATTGATGTTTCTATCTCTCTCTCCCTCTCCCTTCTTCTCTGAAATCAATTTAAAAACAAAAAAACAACTAAAAAAAAAAACACAAACACAACACCTGGAAAAAATACAAAGCACAGGATAAAGTGGAAAAATAAATTCAAATGTATCAGTAATCACAATCCTATATAATAAAAGCCTAATATGCTCAGTGTCCAGTCGTCCGGTCATCCATTCAACCAATCAAAGCGTAATATGCTAATGACATGCTAAGGCCGCTCAACTGATCACTATAACGTACAGTGACCACTAGGGAGCAGATGCTCTGACTGGTAGGTTAGCTTGCTGCTGGGGACCGGCAGATCAGGACTGAGCAAGAAGGGCCGGACATGCTCTGGAGCCCTCCCGCGGTCCCTCCCCAGCAAGCCAACCTCCCACATCCCTCCCCAGCCCCCATTGCGCACTGGTGGAGTCCCTCAGCCTGGCCTGCATCCTCTCACAATCTGGGACCCCTCTGGGGATGTCAGAGAGCTGGTTTCAGCCCAATCCCACAGGCCAGGGACCCCACTGGTGCACAAATTCGTGCACTGGGCTTCTAGTAAATATATATTTTTTAAAAACCCAAGACAAATTGTAACATCAGATTTTTTTAAAAATCAAACTATACACTGTTTAAAATACAAAGACAGAAAAATTGAACCAAAAGAATGGTAAAAGAGATTCTGGTGGGTCTGTTAGCTATATTAACATCGGAGAAATAGACTTTAAAGCAAAAGGCATTGCTAGAAATAATGTGTTGAATTGTGCCATTGTTCTCAATAATTTGCTGCCAGTCCCTGGAGGAGGCCTACACTTCCCAGCTGGTGGACTCATGCTTCCTCACTGAATGTGAATGGCAGTTATGCATGCAGTCCTGAGCCGAATGTTAGCGTTAAGAACCATTGTTCTTTCTCAGCCACAAGATCATGTTCCAGATGGAGATACGCTTTCTGCCTGGATCCTTGAGTGAAGATAACATAGACTGAAGAATGGGTAGTGCTACAGATGATCCACAAAGGATGAGTGAAAAATGAACCGTTACTGTTGTAAACCACTGGGATTTATTTATTTATTTTAAATCCTTGCCCAAGGATATGTTTTCCATTGATTTCTAGAGAGAGTGGAAGGGAGGGAGGAGTGGGAGAGAGTGAGAGAGAAACATTGACATAAGAGAGAGACACTTTGATTGGTTGCCTCCCCCACGCGCCCCTACCGGGATTGGGCAACCTGCAATTGAGGTACGTGCCCTTAACAGGGGAATTGAACCTGCGTCCAGAAAGCCAACGCTCTAACCACTGAGCTCTGGCCAGGGCGAGATTTTTAAGTTAGGTGTGGTCATGTGGTTTTCTTTGACTAGTGTACTGGATAGACTGGCCCTAGCCCTCCCCCGCTCTGTTGAAAGTTTTGGCATGCTCTCGGCAATCACCATGTCTGCAAGTGGCCAACAGGAACTGGACAGAGCAACCAGTCTTGGAAAATGTGTTCCCCCAGCTATGCTGCTGGGCCCGGGGTCATGTCACCGACAAGGAGCAGAGCAGGGACAGGGACAGGAACCTGGCTGGACTGACCCTCCCTGTTCACAGTGGCTCCAACTTCATGGCCGCTGGATTAGTCAGCTCTGGCGGCCATAACAAAGTACCACAGACTGGTTGGCTTCAGCAACAGAAGTTGTTTTCTCACAGTTCTGGATGCTGGAAGCCCAAGTTCAAGGTTTGGTTTTCCCTGAGGCCTCTCTCCTTGGCTTTACCGATGGCTGCCTTCTGACTGTGTCCTCATGTGGCCTTTTCTCTGTGCACGCATGTGCCCCTGGTGTCTCTCTGTAATATATATATGAAGAGTTTCTTATGAGGACACCAGTCAGATTGGAATAGGGATCACTCTAGTGGCCTTATGTTAACTTACCACCTCATTCAGTTTCTATCGCCAGAGGCAGTCATATTCAGAGGTGTTGGGTGTTAGGGTTCAACATGTGAAGTGTAGGCAGACACAATTCTGTCCACTGACTTGAGGTAATGCTACTGAGACCCACAAACCTGGAGAAGAGCAGGAATGAGAGGGCTCCGAAATGCACCCCCCCCTCCATGGGGTACAGAGCTGGCCACTAAGACATGAAAGGGGAAAGGGACTGTGGGCAGGGGTGGAGCTGAGCCCAGCCCGAGATATCTGAGTCCCCCAAAGGCTCCCAGCATCTGTGCCCTCTCCCCGCCAACAGTAAGTTGACTTTTTTTTGGGGGGGGGGTGCATTCTCACCCTGTGGTTTGAGAAGATTCAGCTCCAGGGATGGGCTTTGATTTGCTTAAGGCGTTTAGCTTGTCCCATTTACCTGCCACCATGGTGTGTGTTGGGACAGGCATGTGACCCCATCTGGACACCCAGGACTTCTGAGGGAGCTAACAGAAGAGACCCTCTTTTGTGGGATGGCGTGGGAGGGTGGGAGGCGAGAACCTTTGTAGTCATTTTGTTGCTAGAGAGGAGGGCCTGTGATTGCAGAGGCCCATATGAGGGGCTGAAAGTGATTTTGACAGCGAGAAAGAGATGAAAAAGAGCCAGAGAAAAATGTTTCCCGGCGAGAGTCTGCCTGTAGACCAGCAGGTTCCCTTAATTGTTGGTCAGTTTCAGGCTTTGCTTTTGTTTTGTTTTTGCTTTTTTACAATCAAGATAGTCCAAATCGACACACAGTCTGTGCAGCAGTTGCTGGGGGAGAGGTTGGAGGACCATTTACCTCTTTTTCCTCCAGGGTTCTGGCTCTTGGGGTATGTGTGGTCGGTCTGGTATCACTAGGAGTTCAAGGTTACACAGAACAGAAAGGGATGGAGTCTATCTGATTTTAGCAGAAGAGGAATTCACCAAAGAAGAAGACAAAGACAAAGATGAAGAAGAAGAAAGAGAGAGAGAGAAAGAGAGAGAGAGAGAGAGAGAGAGAGAGAGAGAAACTCATGGACATGGACAACAGAGTGGTTATTGTAGCAGGGATGGGTGAAGCTGGAAGAGGGCATAAATGGTGATGGGAAAAGAAAATAAGATAGAAAATAAATTTAGATAAAGGGTATGGATGGCTCATATTGTGCCTGGGAGGGAGGGAGGGCTGGAAAATCAGGCTTAGTGACTATGCAACTATACCCACAATTGGGTCACAGAACTGGAGTGGCCAGGATGCTGCTGCCACCACCATTGTCACTGCCGATGGACACCCCGTCTGCACTGTTGCTGCCCTGCTGGTTTGGAAGCCAATCTTTCTGCAACTGCCTCCCTGAGCCTCTAGTGATTGATTCAAAGTCCTCTGGTTGCCTTTGCCCGGTCCTGTGCGTGCTTCCTAGCTGCAAGGGAGGCTGGGAAAGTGGCTAACTGGTCTTTTGGGCTTCTACAGGGTTCTGTCTCCCTCTGAGGCTCATAAAGTGGGGAATTTCTTCAGAGACCCACAGGATGAGAGTCTATGCTGGGCAGCCCCAAAATAAGTCAAAGGTTCCATATAGGGCATAAGGAATTGAGATCAAATGGGGACAATCACTTCAGTAATACTAACGGCAAATCTGAATTGGAGGATGCAGCTTGAACCTGGGGCTGAAGTGAGGCTTCTGACTTCTCCCTCCCTGAGTTTCTCTCCCCACCATGGGGGAGCCATCAGACCAGGTAGCCCTCCCTCAGGGCCGGGGTGCTCTGCCTTGCTGAGCTACCCTATGGCAGCAGAGCAGACACAAAGAATGAGCTGTTCTTGAGGGCAGTGTCCAAGCTCACTTGAGGGGAGTGGAGAGAAGGATGGAAGGGTCTGGTTTTGGGGAATCTCCTTCCCCAAATGGAAATAAAAAAGAGTGTGGGGTGGGTGGGAGGGGTCAGCAGAAAAGGGGATAACTTTCCCAGTGTCACTGATGCAAAGTCAGGTGACTACAGGGACCAAGAACATGATGCCAGTGAGGGAAGTGGGCCAGGCATTGGCACATTAGTAAATGCATAAGAATACTTATTCTTAACTTCCACATGAATACATGCACACTCTCTTATTTTTTTTTTTTCTTGAACATTTGGTCCTCTGCGTGTATTTTGTTGCTGTGCCACTTTGATGGACACTTGGCATGCTGGCTCTCTGCCATACGGCCCTCCCCCAGATTCTGTCTTTGCCCTCCCCCCACATCCAACCCTGTGTTCTGTTCTGGGAGGCTCACCCAGATGGACTCCTTCGTCTTGGGCTTCCAGTTGGTGTGGCCCAGGGGGTGCATCAGAGAAGCCTGGAGGGAGGGAGGAGAGGACACTTGGAGGGTTCTGCAGCCCCGGATCCAACCTCAGCTCCGTCAGTAGCGCTGCCTCTCCAGGGCCACCCCTTGCATCACTTCAGACCTAAGATGGTAACAGCTCCAGGTGTTAGTACACGGGAGTACCGGGTCATTCCCTGTGGCTTTTCCTAAAGCCTGCCCACCCCTTCATAAATAATCCCATCACGAAACTCTCCCCCCCCCTGCCCCGGCTCTGCGTGTGCTGTGTGTATCCTGCTGGGCCACTGAATGACAGACATGGGATTGGGGACACACCACAGCTCACATGCACCCACAGACAGGACCTGAGTGAGTTTCCCCCTCCTGACTGTCAGGGGGACAGGAGGGAATGGGAAGGATCGTGACAAACCGGAAAGCACGTGACCTCTCACGCCAGCCTTCCTTCCTGCCAGGACAACACCAGGCCAGTGCTGGAAGCTCTCCCCAGTTTTCAAAAGTAGCACAACATCCAGATGTTTAAGTGAGACCTCCCATTTTTAAATGGTGGCCTTCGTGTTAGAAGTCATGGCATGAGCAAGGTTAACCCTCAGTTGGCGGCACTGGGTCCTTGGAGACCAGTTTTCAGCCTCTGCTCTCAGCACACAGTGTCCTGCCAAGCCCCGATTCCCACCGGTAAGAAGAGCCTCCGGGGGGACTGATGCGTGCTGGCCATGGGGAGGCCCTGGGGGCCTGGGGGTGGGGAGGAAGCCTGGCCAGGCCCCCTCTTCCATAAAAAAGGCTCAGCGGCGGAGCCTCTCCCCATCTCCAACCCCCCGCTCAGCTCATGTCCCCACCGTGCTGCTCCGGAGCCTGCAGCCTCGCGGGGCCTGCCTGGTCCATCACGCCTAATATGGGTGTCAGCAGAAAGTAAATTAAATCCGCGAGGCTGTAATTCGCAAACAAAACATTCTGTGGCAGTAACTAAACAAAGCATTATGCTTTAATCGGCTTGTTAAAGTGTTGTTTTAAAAATCATTTTATTGTGCAGAAGCTGGTATGCTAAGAGCTATAATTCCTTAACTGACAGAATGCTAGTGCGGTGCCCTCTGGTCTACACAGTCTTACCAGCGGGGGCATTTGTCTCGCTGCTCCTAAACCGATACATTTTCGGAGCCAGAGTGCGGCTCTGCCTTCCAGCCTCTCCGATGGGGAACCCCAGCGGCTGCTTCCCTAGAGGGGGCTGCTTTTGCTCTGGCTTTGAGAGAGAAGCAAAACAATTCGCCTTTCTCTTATTCTCTCCATCTACCTACCCATCTAGCTACAAACACGTGTATACTGCGAAGCATTTTGCAAACATTAGCCCAATGAATTCTCCTACCAACGCTTTAAAAAGGTGTTATTCTCATCCTTTCTGTTTTCGGGTCAATTTTGATTTAGTTTTTGTATACGGCGTGAGGTAAGGGTGTGGACATCCCGTTGTCCCAGCACCATTTGTTGAAAAGACTAAACTACCCCTCCCCCCCACTCCCCGTCAATTGTCTTGGCACCCTCGCTGAAAATTAATTGACCATAAATATATAAGTTCTTTCCCAGGCTCTCAATTCTATTCCATTGAACTATGTGTCTGTCCATCTGCCAATAACCGGAGGGCTTTAGACAGAGGAGTGACAAGCCTACTTCGTGTTTTAAGACTGAAGGGGAAGAAGCCTCTGGGGAGGCGACTGCGCTTGTCCGCGTGAGAGATGCTTCCAGGGGTGGCTATGGAGATTGAGGGGGGGGGGGCATTGGAGGGCTAGTTAGGAGGAAGCATGAACAGGACTTGGTGAGTCCCGAATGTGGGAGTGAGGGAGCGGGAGGAATCTGGGTGACTCCTGGGGTTTTGGCATTGGGGACTGGTTCAACTGGACGGACGGGCGAGGGTGCCGCCCTCTGGAGGGGAACATGGGGTAAGGACACGGGGTTCAGTTCGAGACGTGCTGAGTTTGCGGTGCCTGTGGGATATCCAGATGGCCTTGTCCGGGAGGCGGGTAGGTATGAGATTCTGGGGTCAAGTAGCAGATGGAGCTGCAGCCAGAGATGTAGGACCCACCTGCTCCCAGGGGGCTGGAGAGGGGAGGACTGCGCAGCAGAGGAACGAGCCTCCGGGCTCTCCTGGTCTCTGTGTCTCTCCCTGGGCTGGGACCGCACCGTCTTACCACCACAGCTTTGCAGTAAGTCCTGACACCCGATACCTGTCGTTCTTAAGAGTGTCTCCGGACTTTGGGGGCCTCGCTCAGCCTGAGTGTTTTCATCTGTAAAATGGGCGTGCAGCATGATAACAGCCCCACAATGAGATAACTCATTAAATCATGTAATCCAGAGCTCAGCACCCACTTAGGACTCAAGGGACAGGCCACCATGGTGACGGTGCACACCCTGGTTATCATGCCGGGTTGGGTCCCCAGAGACCCACGTCCGAGTCTTATTTATTTCTTGACCGCGGAGAATAACAGAGCGAACGATTCACAAACCTGAATGGTGTTTTTAAAGTGTTTCCCAAAGCACTAGGCCTGATTTTCCTCGATCTCCTCTCTCTCCAAGCCCAGAGCTCAGTTGGTCTTTGCTGGGCGCTGCAGTTCAACATGTGGCCAGCAGATGGCAACAGACGCTAAGGGAAGGTTCCCCCCCCCCCCCCCCCCCCCCCGCGCCTCCCTGGGGCCCTCCCTCTTCCATTTCCAGGGCCAGCTGTTCCCAGGCTGCTTGTGCATCAGGGGTGAGTGGCCCCAGGCCCAGGCCTCTGCAGGCTCCTGGGAACACAGACCCATTCTGGAGAAGAAGAAAGTCTGAGACCGCGCTGGGAGCTCTGAATGTCCCTACACCCTGGACACCTCCCGACCTTCACTCCCTGCCCTCCCAGGAAATCACTTCATAAATAGGGCAGCGTGGGTCCCACGTGGGAGGGAAATTGTCCTCAGGAGAGCCACTTCCTCTGTGAACAAGGAAGCCATGGAACCTCTTAGAGCAGCCCCATGCCCTCCCTGTCCATCCTGTGTAAAATATGAAATAAGAGTTTTAATTACCAAGCTTGGAAGCCAGCCGACACGTTGAATATTTAATGTTTCCAATGCTTGTGCCCCAGGCATGCTGGCACTGACACAATCGGGGGTTCCCTTGGGTTGGCTCTGAATGTGCTTGGAGAAGGGCCAGGTTGCCCCCTTCCCCAGCACCTGGGCGCCTCCTACAGCCCCACCTGGGCTCGGCCTGCCCTGGGCCTCCCACTCCCTGAGGGACTCCTGCCAAGGTGGCCCAGGGGCCTGTTGCCCACCCTGGGGAGGACCCTAGGTTCTGGCAGAGGCTGGGACCCTTGAGGTAGGCAGCCTGGGAAGATGGAAACAGACAGACCTGCGTTTGGATTCTGCTTTCCTGCCAGTGGCTCAGCCTCTCGGAGAGTCACTTTTTTACTTTGTAAACTAAAGAATGTATTTCCTCTGTTATGGACAATTACTGTTAATAGATGGCCATTTGGGGGGGTTAGCCTGTGCCTGGAACCCTGCTAAGCACTCCCATGTCGTTCATCTTGGTCATCTACGGCAGTCCTGTGAGGCACCAAGTGGGGACTGGAGCCCAGGACACTCTGACTTCAGAGCCCGTGAGTCTGAAAACCTCTATGCAAAAGCACTTCAGAGATTTGGAGGAATGGGAGCTTGAAGGGGACACTGCCACCCAGTCCCACACCCTGATTTGTCCTACACCACAGTGGCCCCTCATGCCTCAGAGACACCCAAGGAAAGTGCTAACGGGGATCAGGACAGCAGCCCCGACAGAATCACCCCCACCGCTGTGTTGGCCACACATTTCTACTTCCTAGAGCGAGGTGGTGGGCATGCGAGCTGCATTCGATGAATTGATTTGGCATCTCAGGATGGAGGGGGTTTCTAGGGCCATCTTGGGGCGGGCCACGCACCTTGCTATGTCTTTAGGCTTACGCACCATTCCTTGTTCAGCTGGCTGTGTCTAAGGTGGCGCTTTGTGCATGGCGATGGCAAGTGACGAGGTGTGGGGTCACCTAGCAGTTGTCTTAAAAGGTAATGAAGTGCATGGTACATAGGAGGCCTGCAGCACGCCCAGGCAGGACAGCTAGGGTAGAAAGGGAGAGGGAGGTGACAATGAGCGCCACTTTGAACTCTCAGGTGGGCACATGGTGGTGAAGATGTGGGGACCCGGGAATCCTTGTCCTAGTGGGAGTGTGAAGTGTGTGTGTGGGGGGGTGCATGGTGGGGAGCATGTACCCCACACTCCACCAATCCCACTTCTGGACACACAGCCCAGAGCATCTCTCACCCAGGGAGACAAGGAAACGTGCCCAAGGATATTCCTCGAAGCAATACCCAAGGGATGGAAACGAGCAAGATGCCTACTCACAGAGGAGTAGAGCGATCGCAGGGGCATATGCAAATGATGAACACCACGCGGCGATGCGATGGGATGAATTAGAGTGATGTGTGTTAACACAGGCAGGTCGTAAAAATGTAACGCCAAACAAGATGTCTGGCAATACTACTTAATATGCTGCAATATATATTTTCATGGCTACACGCACACATTCACACATTGACAACATTAAGGATGTTTGCCTGTGGGGAGAAGGGAGGAGAGAGGGGGGGTCAAGCAGGGGGACAAGAGTGACGATAACAAAGCAAACAAAAACCCAAGAGGAGTCAGGTGTGGCCGTAATGGTTGAGTTGAGCTGATGATGGTGAGCAATTGAATTCTGTATCTCTGAGTCCAACGCCACAAAAAAAAAAAAAAAAAAAAAATGCAAAGAACGAAAGGAAAGGGGGCCAAGGACTTCTGTGAGTTCCTAAGCTCCACGAATTGTTGGTTGTTTGGGGACTTTTCAAACCAGGCACACAAGTATGTGATCCAGCCTTGGAACTGGTCCCTGGGCCATCTAGGTGTGCCCTCACAGCCAACCCGGGAGGAATTGCCAAACGCACTTCACATCAGGGCTCAGAGAGGTGATGTGAGTTGCCCCATAGCATCAACCTGCAATTGTGAACCTTCCCACCCCCACCCCGCCCCTGCCTTCCTGCCTCCCAGCCTAAAAGACTAATCCAGGCACCTTGCAGGGTTCAGAAGATACATGTTTCCACGATGGCCTGAAGGTGGCGCTGTTGCAGTTGGCCATGAACAGGTGAGCGGCTTGAGGCTGTGGGGGTAGATGGAGAGGACATTCAGACTTTGGTGGATGGAGGGCCCTTCTGGCTTTGAGTGAGGCCTGCTCACTGGCTTGGGGGCCAATGCAGAGGACGGAAGAAGGCAGGAGCATGGATCACCTCCGGGGAGAAGATCACCTGCATGGAAGCCTGCCTTCCACCCTCCACCCTCCCCTGTCTGGGGGAGCGAGACTGCACACCTTCAGCAGACTGTTTGTCAAGACCCGGGCTCTGTGCAGAGGGCTCAGGATCAGGATTCCAGGAGGGAGCAGGGAAACCTCAGTCAGCTAGAGTGAGTGTTTTTCCAGCTGTTTCCCTTCCCCACAAAGAGCTGCCCGCCCCCCCCAGGACCAGCTGCCCAACCCAGCAGCACATCTGCCCTGCAGGTATGCAAAGGGCCTGGAGGCCAGGGGGCCCCTCAGCCGCCGGCAGCACAGTCTGAGACAAGTGACTTCTTGGGATGAGACCCCAGGAAGCAGGCGTGATAGGGCTGGGAGGTGAGGGAAAGGCCCTGTCTGGAGGCACTGCTGAGGCTGCAGCTGAATGCAGCAGGGCCGACTCCTCAGGGCCTCTGTGCAGTGTACAGAGCACCCCCCATTATCTCCCCAAGGATGGGGCAGAGCACTGATCCCTCGGCTCCTGTCTCCACTGGGGGAGGATGTCCACGGGGGCACTAGCTCCCTGCACTTCCAGGCGGAGCACAGGCTGGCACAGCCATGGCGCTGGAGAAGGGAAAAGACGTGGTGCTCCTGAGGTGGGGCGCTGTGGGCGGGAGGAACCCAAGTCTCTCTTCTGAGCATCAGACCTGCAAACACAATCAACCTCAAACTCAAAGAAGCCAAACTGAGCTCATTACCTTTATGCCAAACTAGTTTCTCCTCCTAATCGTCCATCCCAGCATCCAACTCTTTCCCTCTAATCCTTCTCCCTCTCTGGAGCCAGAGTGGACTTTCAAAACACAAATCTGATTCTGTCCCAAGTACATGGATGCTGGGCCTCGCTCCAGAAGCCACCAGCACGGCGCTTTGCAGTTGCTGGTGTGTTTTTCAGGAGGAGAAGGGAGTGTCCACCTCTGAGCGGACAGTCCCTCCCAGCCCCGCCTGAAACCCAGCAGAGCCTTCCAATGAGATGAGCTGGCTCCCGTGGGGGGGTGCCACCCTGTGGCAATGGCTGTGAGTATTCTCTCATTAACTCGCAGACATTTGTTGAGCACCTACTATGTGCTAGTCCACGCATGCTAGTGGGGTGATATAACCCTTCAGGAGTGAAAATTCATTCTTGAAGGGGGCAAAAAATATTTAGCTACTAGTGTATTGTGGCCCTCCAAAGCTCAACCCTACTCAACAACACCTTAGTCCTTAGTATTTCATTTCTCTCAACGGGAAGAATTTAAATTAAATTAAAATGTTCTCCTTGGAGGAGCGGTAATGAAAAGGAAGGTTGGGAAACGCCACGGTAGGCTACGGCGATACAGTAGTTACTGAGTCAGACGCGGTTCCTCGCTGTGCACAGCTTCACATTCTGGCAGGGAAGACACGGGTCAGATGATCTTACAACAACCAAGTGAAAGAAACCAGACTCGGAGGCCGAACTCTGTAGATTCCATTTACATGACATTCTGTGAAAGGCAAAACTGCAGTTGCAAACACACCAGCGGGTCCTGGGGCTTGGGTCAGGGAGGGGATTGACTCTAGGGGGCATGATTTTACTATTGACAAATTACATTTCAATAAAGCTGCCTTAAAATTGTTACACAATAAGCGATGTGTTCAGCATTGTGGTGAGTGCCACGTAGAATTGGCAACAATGAAAGCATGCAGCAGGCAGCTGGCCTGGGCCCATCAGGGGGACTTCCCTGGTGAATTAATGTTGAGCTGAGCTCTAAAAGGGGAGTAAACATTAACTGGAAGAAGGCAGGGTGGAAAGAGCTGCTTCTGCTGCACAACTCTAGGGGGCGTCACTCCCATAGACATCACTGTGGTATTCCTGGTTTGTGCAATGCAGTGGCCCTGGCAGAGCCGCTGGGTAGAGGGAACATGATGTGCCCAGATGCTGAGGCAGGACAGCAGGTGGAGGGAGGCCCGGGGGTCAGGAGTCCAGAGGAGAAGGAAAGAAGCAGCTGGGGATGGGCTGGGGAGGTGGGCAGTGGTCAGACAGTGCAGAGCTTTGTTGTCTTGAGGGAGGTTTTGGAGGGGGAGTGACCTGATCATCCAAGGTGCCCCTGTTTTGGCTGCAGTTTGCTGCCTCCTGGTGGTTGTTTGCTGCTATGACTTATATTCATGGGGACCATTCTGCGTTCTGTGGCTGGCTAAGACTTTTAGGATAGAAGCAGATATTCTAGGAATCCCTAGGTTATTTGATACTAATTACTAATTATGTCCTGAGGGGTGGTGGTGAGTAGGGGCTGGAAGGAGGGGAGGAAAGGTGGGAAAATGGGAGATATCTGTAATACTATCAACCGTAAAAAATGTATTTAAAAATGAAAAAAATAATTATCTCAAACCAACCTAGGGAGAGTGGGCTGGAAGAACCCTGGGAACACAGACACATACCCTCCGCCCCACGCTCCTTGAGTGTCCTGGCCTGCTTTCCTCTCCACTCTCCCCGCTTAGAAATTAAAACATGTAGTTGACCCTGTTCAAAAACTGGAGCGGAGTGGAGAGCTCATGCCAGTTGCATTATCAAGGGGTTTTGAAAAAGTATATTAAAGTTAATACTCTCTCTGGCCATTGTTGAGTGCTTACTATGTAACCAAATACTTGGCTAAGTTCTTCAAATGAATTGTTTTAATTTAATCCTTGCATCCCTATGAAGTAGATATTATTGTTGTTATTATTATTTACATTTACAAACTGGAAGACAACCACAGAGAAATTCCACCACTTACCTGGGTCACTCAGCCACTTTCTAGTAAGTGGTGAAGCCAGCTTCAAAACCTCAAAGTTTGCCTCCAAAACCCACACTCCTGAGTTAAACGAACCTTGCCTTCCAGGAACAAACCTGGCAATGATGTATTACTCTTTTTACTTGATTTTTAAATTTACCAATATATTATTTAGATTTTTTTATTTGCTGATATATTTTTATTTGCTGATATATTTAGGTGAGATTTTTCAACTAAGTTTTTATTTTTGTGCTTTATGTACTTTTGGTATCAGCATTATACAAACTCATAAAATGAACTGGAAATTTTCCATGTATTTTAGTGCATTTCAGTGCTTTGAAGTTTTTGGAAAGACTGTAGGGAGTAGCTATTCCTAAAATGTTTACTAATTCATCTGTAAAACCATCTGGACCTAAGGCCGTTGACAATTGCCTTAAGCTTATTTGCTACAGTATTAGCTTTTCTGATTTCTTCCATTTGAGCCATACATATTTTCCTGAAATATTTACCTAGAAAAGTTGATTTTTTAGCATAAAGTGATACATAGTATTCACTTATAATTTTAAAATTCTTCTCTGTATTTCTCCCTTTTAAAAATTCCATCTTAGTCATGATGTATGTCTGTGCTTTATTTCTTTTGTTTTCTTCATAATACTTGTCAGAAATTTAATAGTAACCGTAGCAGAAGAAAGGCAATAGCAAACATTTATATAGTGTTTACTCTGTGCTGAGTACTAGTCCAAGTTATATTGGCTCATTTAATCTTCATAACAACCTTGTGAGTCACGGACTATATTCTCATTTTACAGTTGGAGAAACCAAATCACAAAATTAGCAAGTGACTTGCCTAAGGACACACAGCTAACAAGTGGGGAAACTGAGATTTAAACGTAGGCAATCGGCTACTTTTATGTCTCCTAATTCTTTCCTCCTACTTCTTTTATTTTTCTTCTCCTAAACCCTTTGAGTTGGATGCTTGATTCATTGACTTATATTCTTTCTTGATTAATAAAAGCATTGGAGGTCATAAAGTGAGTATGGCTTCGGATCACTCGTGGGCTCTAATAGTATGTATCTTTTCAAAGAACCAGCTTTTGATTTCATCAGTTATTGTTTTTCTGTTCTCAGCAAAGGTCGAAAGAGAACAAAGAGAAAAGGAGATACGCCACCCTCTGACTCACGGAGGCCTCTTTTTCCAATTCTCTGTCCAGGAAAATGGTTTCCTTTGGCGGGTTTGCTACCTGCATTGCTGCCCGGTTTTGTACGGGGGGGGGGGGGGGGGTAGGGGGGTGGGGGTGTCGGGGGGCGCCCTCGGCTGAAAGCTGGATGATGAAAGAGAAACAAAATCCTGGAAACTCACCCCAGAAGAGTCTTCAAGTTTGGGCCCCCCTTAGCATCCCACGTGCTATTTTCTGTCCGTAGACAAGTTGCCTTTCGTGTTTTGTGGCAATCAGTGAGAGATGGCTGCCGTGACCTACTGTATCCTGGCCCACACCGGCATCCAGCTTAGATTTTGCAAATTGAGTCACTGGGTAACATAGTCACCTGTGTTTAAATTGTTAATGGACACTTCCAAAAGGTCCTTTAAAACGGCCATATCGGTTCATATTCCGCCAGCACTACACAAAATCCTTCCCTATCCTCTTATCAACAACTGATACAAAGTTTAAATGTTCCCAATTTGTTGTGCAAAAAATAAAATAGTACCTTGTTGATCTGATTTCAAGTTCCACGTTTCCTAGTGAGGCTTGAACATCTCTTTATATGTTATGGGCCATTTATATGTCCCCCTTTGTACCCTGTCCCTTCCTATCCTTTCCCAGTTTTCTACGTGGTCATTTGTCTTTTAATTATTGATTTGTAGAAATTGTCGTTTCTACTGTTTGGGATTTATTGACTCATTACTTAATCAATTTGTCTTTATGTTCTGTGAGCATTTGAAAAAAGGGTATTCCCCGTAGAAACACTACCTAGACATAGTAACACAATCTTGTTACTTGTATTAGGTAGTCTATCTGATTTTTAAAATATTTGACCTGTTAAATTCTGAGACAGATGTTTTAAAATCTCCTAATCTGCTTGTGGTTTTGTGAAAGTCTCCTAATTCAGTATTTGCTCTATTGTTTTTGGTGTGCTTATCCACATGTCTGATTCGGATCCACAACTAATCAATTCCTCAGTGATTAAGAGCAAGAACGCTGGTATTAAGTTACCTGAGTTCAAATCTTGGCTCTTTCCCTTACAAAATGTGTAGATGTGGGGTTTACGCTATCTCTCTAAGCCTCAGGTTCTGTATCTGTGAAATGGGGCAAAGAATCACGCTTACCTCACAGAACTGCTGTGAGATTAAATAGAATTATCTGTGTGCGTGTTCAATTCATGAGGATCAGAACATTTTCTCCACGAATACACATTTCATCCATTAAAAAATACCCCGCAGTTCCATTTAATGCTTTCCCCCTTGCATTATGCCCTTAAAAATATGATTACCTCACTCTCGTTATGCTATTTGAATTTCCCCCGAAATACATTTATCTACTTTAAATATTTCATACTTATGTAACATTAGATGGATCTCTTGCAAAGCACATGGAGGTAGTCTCCAAAGCCATGGCCATAAATTCCTTCCTTCCAAGCACAGGGGGCCCCGCCCACCAGGAGGTGGGGCTATTTCCTTTCTTACTGAATGGATGGATGACTTTGGATCTGGCTTTGACCAATAGGAAGCAGAGAAACTGACAGCTTTAGCCTTTCCAAAGAGGCCAGGTAACCTCCACTTCAGTTCCAGGAAGCCAGCCGCCTTACATGCAGATGTTCAGGCTGTCATATTAAATGAAAACACTCTTGGCGACAGAGAGGCCACAGTGGGGAAGCTGTGAGGTTCACCCACCTGAGTGACGTCGCCTTGGACTGTGTGCCCGACCCAGCTCCCTGCAGAATGCTGCAGAGTGAGTGACCCCGCCACACCCCACTGAGTCTTGGGGTGGTTTGTCCCTCAGCAGGAGATAACTGAACCAAGAACAGAGCTAGGTTTTCCTTTTTCACTCAACCTAAGACTCTTTATCTTTTACTAGAATTTAGCCATTAAAATTTTAATTAGAGTGTCGATCTACGAACCAGGAGGTCACGGCTTGATTCCCGGTCAGGGCACATGCCAGCGTTGCAGGCTCGATCCCCAGTAGGGGGCATGCAGGAGGAGGCGGCTGATAATGATTCTCCCTCATCATTGATGTTTCTATCTCTCTCTCCCTCTTGCTTCCTCTCTGAAACCAATAAAACATATTTAAAATAAACAATAAAAAATTTATAGCTGTTAATAATTGGTCTTATTTTTGTGTTACACTTTCCGTTTCACTTTTTGCTTTATCTTTAATTGACTTTTACTGGCTTGATCTTTCTTCTTTTGCCTCCTGTTTTGGGCAATTCTAGATGCTTTTCTACTAGTATTTTTAACATAAAAATTAGCAAGCAGTTAAAACTGTATTACTAATAACAATGTCAAAATTTGAAAGTCCCTATAATCTCCAAACAGGATTTGGCCTTTAGTGTCCCTTTCCTTACCACCCCAGACTTCAGAAACATGATTAAATTGACATAAAAGGTAAATGATGCATTACTATTGATTATTTTTACTGTGTGTCTGTCTTATATTTCAAAAATCCTTTTTGAGAGATTGCATTAAAAATTCACATTGTAAAAAAAAAATCACATTGTCACCCAACCGCGGTGGCTCAGTGATTGAGCATCAACCTATGAACCAGGAGGTCAGGGTTTGATTCCTGGTCAGAGCACGTGCCCAGGTTGCCGGCTCGATCCCTAGTGGGGGGCGTGCAGGAGGCAGCTGATCAATGATTGTCTCTCATCATTGATGTTTCTATCTCTCTCCCTCCCCCTTCCTCTCTGAAATCAATAAAAATATATATATATTAAAGCAATTCACATGGTCAACCATTAGTTAGAATTACTGATAAACTTACAGTTCTTAAAGAAAACCAGTAAAATGCACCTGAGCCATCAAAACAGAAAGAGCTTCACAGGTTTGATTTCCTGCCCTTGTTTCCTGCAGACCATATTTTACAACGTCTTTTTCCTGACCACATCCTTCTTTGGGTCACTTTTCCAGAAAGGGTATGTTGGTGGTACAGGCCTGAGATTGCCTCTTGTCTTCTCATCTGAATATTACTTTGCTCGGCGTGCGTTCTAGAATCACAATCCTGTCCCCTCAGAACTCTTAAATGTTTTCTACTGCACACTCATGTGGTAAACACGATGTCCACTGACCAGTTGTTATTCTTTCCCTTGTCAGTAACTTATTTGATCTCTCTGGACATTTTCCTGTTTTCCCTGTTGTAGTTCTGGTTCTCGCCCGTGTTGCTATTCCAGCAGCACGGGCCCAGGAGGACAGTGTTGAAATGGAAGTCTTGGCCACACCCTAAGCAATAGACAGCAGATACCAATAGGAATTAGGAGACCAGACACCTTGTGGGACTTGCGGGGCGTTGGTAGTGAGACGCTCCTTAGACAACTTCCTACCTCTCACCACACTGAACGTATGAAGGGAGCAGGAGAGTAGCTACTCAGAGAGGATTTGGGGAATGACTTTTGGAGAGAGCTGTTGGTGTGATGGTGATGTGGGTCCCCCCTTCTCAGCAGGGAGAGGCTGGGGGTACCTGTCTCTTCCCTAAAGCTGACAGGAGAGTTTTCCATAGAACCACCTGGAGAGCTTGAAAAGCAGACCCTGACGTTATGGCCCAAAGGGAAAAGCATTCAATTGAACTGTGGGGTGTTTTTAAAATATTTGATCTGTTAAACTCCGAGACAGATGTTTTTAAATCTCCTAATCTGGTTGTGGTTTTGTGAAAGTCTCCTATTTCAGTGTTTGCTCTTTTATGTTCAGTGTACTTATCCACATGTCTGATTCAGATTCATAACTAATCAATTCCTCAGTGATTAAATGGGTGAATTTTAGGGTATGTAAAGTATATCTCAATAAAGTTGTAAAAAATTTAGATATAGTAAAGAAGGAGGAGGAGGAAGAAGAAGGAGGAAGAAGAAGGAGGAGGAGGAGAGGAGGAAGAGGAGGAGGGGAGGAGAAGGAGGAAGAGGAGGAAGGAGGAGGAGGAGGAGGAAGAGGAAGAGGAGGAGGGAGAGAAGGAGGAAGAGGAGGAAGGAGGAGGGGAGGAGAAGGAGGAAGAGGAGGAGGAGGGGAGGAGGAGGAAGAAGAGGAGGAGGGAGAGAGGGAGGAGGAGGAGAAAGGAGGAGGAGGAGGAGAGGAGGAAAAGAAGGAGGAGGGGAGGAGGAGGAAGAAGAGGAGGAGGGAGAGAGGGAGGAGGAGGAGAAAGGAGGAGGAAGGAGGAGGAGGAGGAGGAGGAAGAGGAAGAGGAGGAGGGAGAGGAGGAGGAAGAGGAGGAAGGAGGAGGAGGAGGAGGAGAGGAGGAAGAGAAGGAGGAGGGGAGGAGGAGGAGGAAGAAGAGGAAGAGGAGGAGAGAGAGGAGGAGGAGGAAGAGGAAGGAGGAGGAGGAGGAGGAGGAGGAGGAGGTGTGAGAGAGCTTTGGGCATAGTATATTTAAAGAATGGGCAGACATCCAGGTGGTATCACCAGGCGTCATGACGGGTCTCACCTGCGTATCTGGGAACACGGCAGATGCCTCACGGAGTCCTAGACAAGGCCTTGAGGGCAGGTGGGCCAGTGGACTTCCTCTGCTCCAGTGGTTCCACCTTAACACAGGAGTGAGGCTCTTGAACTTGGCACTTTGAAAATCAAAGAATGAATGGAAGTGAGCAACAACAGGAATCACACCCAGGCATAAGCATTTTGCAGCGTCGCCCGGCCCACCTCGATCCCTTGCTGAGCCCTTCCCACCCTCACCTAAATAGGGGAGGCCCCCAGAGGCCGTGGGCACCGAGGACTCCCTGGCAGAGTTACCCGGCCCAGGTGATGGCCAAGGGCTTCTCGGTGGGCATGAGGAGGCTGGGGAGGCCCCGGGTTGCAAGACCGGATGGCCTTGGGAGGTCTCGCCGAGGCAGGCAGTCCGGTTCTGGTTAAGCCTCCTGCTTAATGAAGAAGCTCTGGAGATGTCCTCCTCCTCCTCCTCCTCTTCCTCCTCCTCTTCTTCCTCCTCTCCTCCCCTCCTCCCCTCCTCCTCCTCCTCCTCCATAACTCTGTTTTCCCCTAAACTGGCTGGAAGTGGGCTCCTGTTATTTACAAAGAAGTCTTAGCTGAGACCATGGAAGTAAGCGAGTTGCATGCGTTTAGGAGAACAGCAGTTCCCAGGGCCTTCACGTCTCGTGTCCCCTCGGGGGTTTGGTGGTGGCTTCCGGCCCCCTCGGGCGGGAGGGCAGGGACGTGGAGCAGTGGGGCCGTTGGGCCAGGATGCCGGAGTGGCATCAGGATCATGGCCGGATGTCTCCTGTGAGTCGCTGTCCCCGGGGTTGCCCCCTCGTCCCACTTGGCTTTTCCGCAGTTTTCTCACCTGGTCGCCCCTCGGCATTTTCCAGAACCCTGGTTTCACATGCACATGGTCCCGTGGCCAAACTGTGGCTGCTGCTCCTTTGCTGTTGTTACTCCTCTGTCTTTCCCACTAAAAGTCGCATCGCTTACAGAAGAAATACACGCAACAACATTAAACAGTAACGGAGTGTGAAAAATAACAGGCAAGACCCCACGCTCAGTCCCAGGTAGCCACTGCTGGAGGTTTAGTGTGTTCTTTAGGAATTCTGTCAACACACACAATGCTCACTGGGTTTCTTTTCCAAATTTGGGACCATCCTACTCTTCCAGTTGTACGAATTCTTTTTTTTTTTTTAAATATATTTTATTGATTTTTTACAGAGAGGAAGGGAGAGGGATAGTTAGAAACATCGATGAGAGAGAAACATCAATCAGCTGCCTCCTGCACACCTCCTACTGGGGATGTGCCCGCAACCAAGGTACATGCCCTTGACCGGAATCGAACCTGGGACCTTTCAGTCCACAGGCCGACACTCTATCCACTGAGCCAAACCGGTTTCAGCTGTATGAATTCTTTAATAACTTAGTCATATGCTGTGATCACTTCCCCAAAGGAGTGTTCAGACCTACCTCACGCCTTCGGAGGCTGTGTAGCTTTCTGGCTGTGCTTAAAGAACACTGCCCATCAGAAGTGTGATGTGAGCCCCACTTGTAATTATCCGTTTTCTGGTAGCCACACTGAAAAAGAGAAAATGAAACAAGTGGCATGCATTTTAATAATATATTTGACTTAACCCAATAGGTCCAAAATATGACCATTTCAACATATAAGCAACTAGAGGCCCAGTGCGCAAAATCATGCATGGGTAGGGTCCCCAGGCCTAGCCTGCAATCAGGGCCATCTTCTGCCTGCTTGCCAGCCCCCAGTCCCGCCCCGCTGTCACCCACCTGATTCCCTGTTCGCCATGCTGCAATCGGAACCTGTGGGCAGGTGGGGGAGGGACGGAGAGGTAGTCAACGCACCTCATAGCAACTGGTTGAGTGGTTGTTCCATTTGTTACGCTGTGATGGTCACTGGGCTTTTATTATATAGAACTAGAGGCCCGGTGCATGAAATTTGTGCACGGGGGGTGGTATCCCTCAGCCCAGCCTGCACCCTCTCCAATCTGGGACCCCTTGAGGGATGTCTGACTGCCCGTTTAGGCCTGATCCAGGTAAGATCGGGCCTAAACGGGCAGCCGGACATCCCTCTCACAATCCAGGACTGCTGACTCCCAACTGCTCGCCTGCCTGCCTTCCTGAATGCCCCTAACTGCTTCTGCCTGCCAGTCTGATCACCCCTTAACCACTCCCCTGCCAGCCTGATTGATGCCTAACTGCTCCCCTGCCAGCCTGATTGCCCCTAACTGCCCTCCCCTGCAGGCCTGGGTCCCCCCCCCCCCAGTTGCCCTTTTCTGCCAGCCTGGTCAGCCCTAACTGCCCTCCCCTGCATGCTTGATCACCCCCAACTGCCCTCCCTTGCAGGCCTGGTCCCTTCCAACTGCCCTCCCCTGCTGGCCATCTTGTGTCCACATGGGGGCAGCCATCTTGTGTGTTGGAGTGATGGTCAATTTGCATATTACTCTTTCATTAGATCGGATACGTGCTAAGGAGATAGTTCACATTATATTTAAATATGGAATGTCTGAAGACCAGCATGTCTTTTACCCTCACAGCACACCGTAATTCAGACTGGCAACATTTCCAAATGCAGAGTAGCCACACGTGGCCAGTGGCTACCGTGCTGGATGGCACAGACCTCAACCACAATTGATTTCACTGTGCACCTGCTGATGGGAATAGAGATTGCTTCCAGTTTTTGCTCTTATAAGCAATGCTATGATGAACATTCTTATGCTTATCACATTACACCCGCAAGTGATTATTTCCGAGGGATAGATTTATAGGCGCGAGCTTTCTAGGTCAGAGACTTTATGTATTTCCTAGTATGATAGCTTCAGCTAAATTACTCTCAATCAGGCTAAACCAGTTCATCCTTCCACCGACAGGCCATCAGAACGATCCTTTTCCCACACTCCTGCCAAATGGGATGGCATGCCTTTAAAAATGGTTTCATCGCTCTCTGCCTCTTTGCATCTGTGCACCAGGGCCTGGCATCGCCTCACAGAAGGGGACCCCATTTCAAAGCCGCAATTGTCTCTGCTGGCTGTCATTCTCACCCAGAGAGAGGCTGTGTCTGGCTGCGTGGGTAACGGAAAAGTTGGCAAACACTGGCTCAAATAAAGACTTTATTTTCTCATGTAAAACGAAGTCTCGAGAAAGGTGGCTGCTTGCACTGGCGACCCAATGATCGACAACGGCTTTAAAGTTCCCTCTGTCTTTCTAGTTCAATATTCTTGGCGGGTGGGCTTTTCTCTCTCATGGTTGCCATCCTTTTTTTTTTTTAATTGAATCTATTGGGGTGACATTGGTTAATAAAATTATATAGGTTTCTGGGCTACAATTCTAGAATGCATCATCTGTATATTCTATTGTGTGCTCACTACCCAACGTCTAGTCTCTTTCCATCCCCATTTACCCCACCTTTCTACCTGTCCCCGCCTCCCTTCCCTTCTGGTCATCAGCATGCTGTTGTCTGTGTCTATGAAGTTGAGCCATGAGTGACCTTGAGCCAGAAGACCAGATACACCACGCCTCATAGGAGTCCAGACCTACAGAAGCTGAGTTAAACGTCTTTGCTTCAAGCCCCTGTGTGTGTATGTGTGGTGGGGGTAATTTGTGATAGAGCAAGCGCTGTTGGAAGATCATCTCCTTGGGAGCAACCAACTCCTGTCTCTGTATCATTTTCTTTCTTCTTTTTTTTTTTTTATACATTTTATTGATTTTTTACAGAGAGGAAGGGAGAAGGATAGAGAGTTAGAAACATCGATGGGAGAGAAACATCGATCAGCTGCCTCCTGCACACCTCCCACTGGGGATGTGCCCACAACCAAGGTACATGCCCTTGACCGGAATCGAACCCGGGACCCTTCAGTCCGCAGGCCGACGCTCTATCCACTGAGCCAAACCGGTTACGGCTGTATCATTTTCTTGCTCTTCAGGAACTCAGCCCTTCTCACACTACTATAGGGCAAGAGCAGCTGTGATTGACAGGAAAAGGGACTTTGCAGGCATTCAGAGAGCCCAGAAGTCCTGTGCAAACCTTTCTCATCCTTTCACACTTTCTGATGAGTTTCTTAGATGCATCTCAGGGGAGAGGTCAGGGATGGAGACAGTCTCACTGCTGTGTGGACTCTCATTTCCCAGAGGAACACTCCTGGCTCCTGTCTGCATCCCTCACTGATTCTGCCCCAGGGGAGGTGAGACTTGATTGCTGCGCTTGGGGGCAGGAGCTGAGCTGTCTGCACGCATGGTCCTGCCTGCAGGGAGGTGGCACGCTGGCCTGTCCCTGGTGGAGTGGTGCAGGCCTCCTGGGAAGGCTCTGCTTCCTGCAGGGCACGGCCTGCAAGCCGAGGGGCAATTCAGTTCGGAAGGTGCAGGAGGAGGCCCACTGAGTCACCCGTTCTGCCCCGCCCTCCACAGCTGCTGTTTGATCTGTCTCTGTGTCTCATTTCTCATTGGTTCCAAGCTCGGAGGGAAAGAGAGGGGTTTTATTTGTTGTCTCCATCCCAAATATCTACCTCTGTATTCAAGATAACTGTGCTTTTTATGAAGATGTAAAGCAAGTGGTAGCAGGGAAGGGCTAGGTTCTGGGTTATTGTGGTTGGCGGAGTGAGGGGGGTTGGGACAGGGGCTGGAGAGGGTGTGTCTTAGTTGGAGCTTCATGTCCCTAGGTGAGTCAGTGTGTCTCCGATCTTGGGGTGACTGTGAGTGGATCTACATCCCTCTGTTCCTCTGTGGGTCCTGGAGCCCTTCCAGCTCTGGCTTCCCTCCGGTGGGCAGGTCTCCCATGGGCCGTGGAGGGTTTGGACCCCACGTAGGGTCCTCAGTGAGGCTCTGACCCCACAGAGAGGGTGTTGCTTCCCCAAAGCACCTGCTGGTCAGAGCCCCACCTGGGACGGCACGTAAGGGTTCGGATCAGCGCCCCCCCCCCCAAGCTGCTGTAGCCCCTGCTGCTTCCCGGCATCCCGATCTCTGTTCAATGCATGATTTTTTACGATCGATCTTATATCCGGCACAATCAGATTTATGGCTCCTGCATCTTATGAAATTACACAGATGTTGCTGCTCTGCTTCTCTCCAGGACAGTAAAAGGCAATAACATTCTTGCAGATTTCGACAGCAGGCAATTCAATAAAGGGCCATGTATATTTTATAAGTACAATAAAGACAAGGCTCTCTGCCCGCACCGCGGCCCACCAGGGCCCGCACTGCGCCGGGCGGCCCGGCCCCCCTTCCTGTCTGTTTGTCGATCAGGTCTCTCCCACTGTCACCCAGGGGACCGAGGAGATTTATCCCCTTTCTGATCCATTATTTAAGTTTGGCTCCAGGGACCCTGCAATGGGGCTGTTTAAAATTTAAAGGTGTTTGTGGAACTTAATACTTTCCTCCTCCCGATTTGCACTATAAAATTTTATCTATATTTTTGTTGCCCCATAAAATGTTTCTATCTTATCGGGATGGCTTGTCCTTTTACAGGCAAAACCATAAATACCTGATGAGGTGCGGGCTGGCGGAAGGTCTCACCGAGGAGCCCGGGCGGGGGGTGGACAGGAGGAGCGAACTCTTTCCTGCTCTGCCCGCACCCTGGGTGGCCGGGGTGGAGGGAGGCCCAGATCTCTCTGAGACTTCGTTTCTTCACCCGCAGAGTAAGAAGAACCAAAGCACCCGCTGCACAGGACGGTGCTTGGAAGATCCAGGGACATGTGGCGCCAGAGGTGTTTCTTTGGTGCCTGGCACAGCATGTGCAAAGGCCCGGGGGTGGGAGCAGTGGAAGGAAGAGTCTCCCTCTGCAGGGGCCAGGCTGGGCTGAGAGCAGAGGTCTGTGCCAGCTCGGCAGTCACTCACCTCTCTGTGCCCTGGCACCCTCACTTGTAAAATGGAGACACCGAGGCTCCCATGTTACAGGGTTTTGTGTGGATCGATGACTAATGCCTGCCAGGGGACGAGTCCAGTGCCCTGCCCACGGTAATCCCTTCACTAATAAATGCCAGGGGTGGCTGCGGTCATTGTTCTTATCACAGGGCAGGGCTGGGACTGAGGGACTCTCAAACTTTTTTACTTTGTAGAGGACAAAGTGAAAAAACATTCTGATCAATCAACAGCAGCAAAAGTGTGTGCTTGCATGCTCACGCGCGTGTGTGGTTGTGCGTGTGTGGTTGTGTGCGTGTGTGTGTGTCTGTGTGTGTGTCAGTGTGTGTGCATGGGTGAATAAAGAGAAAAGCATGCCTTGGATGAACCTGGGGGATATCATGCTAAGTGAAATAAGCCAACCAGAGAAAGACAAATGTCACGTGATCTCACTTATTTATGGAATCTAATGAACAACATGAACTGACCAGCAACCTAAGACCTGAAGCATGGAGGCCTGGGACAGACTGCCATGCCTATTTGTTGTGGGGGGGGAGGGGCGAGGAGAGATAAACCAAAGAACTTATGCCCTTTCATGCGTAGCCCATGGACACGGACAGCAGGGTGGTGAAGACCTGGGGGCGGGGGCACCGGCAGGGGCTGGGAGGAGAGGAGATAAGGAGGAGGAAATGGGAGACATCTGTAATACCGTCAACAATAAAATAATATATATATATAAAAGAAATTTAAAAAAATTTTAAATAAAGAAAAAAAAGAGGAAGGCCTGCTTAGCCGTTATCTTTTGCTGAGTCACAAGCCAGCCCGAAATTTCTTGGCCTAAAACATCAAAACACGGTGAACCTCAAGGACATTACGCTAAGCGAAATAATCCAGACACAAAAAGACAAATACTGTGTGATTCCACTTATATGGGGTACCTAGAGGAGCTACATCTGTGGAACCAGAAAGTGGAATGCCGGTTTTTAAGGGCTGGGGCAGGGCAATGAGGAGCTGGGGGCGGGTATAGCGTTCTGTTCCTCGCGGTGAAAGAGCTCCGGAGATCAGATGCCACCCGTGTGCCTCTACCTCACACGGCTTCCTAACGCTTAGACAGTGTGAAGGTGGTGAAACCACAAAGTCCGGTTACTTAGCTCATGGTCCTGGGGGTCAGCGGTGTGGGCTGGGCTCAGCGGGGCAGTTCCGCTGATGGGGCTGCGCTCACTCATGGGTCTGCGGTCAGTGGCCTTGTTGGAGGGGGGCTGGCTGGCCCCCGGTGGCTCAGCTGGGACAGCTCATCTCTGTCCGTGCAGCGCTCACCCTGGAGCAGGCTAGCCGAGGCTTATTCTATGGCACTGGCAGGGGTCCCAAGGGCAAGGGCCAGGCTCAGGACTGGCAGGCTGCCACCCCACGGCGTGCCCCTGCTGAGAGCAAGTCATAAGGCCAGCCCAGATTCAAAGGCTGCAGAAATAGGGCGCTGCTTGATGCGGGGAGCTGCAGAGCCACTTGCAAAAGATTTCTGTTTTCCATTTGCCCTGCCATGTGGATTGCAAAACGGGCACAATTTATTTACCGCCCCACGTTACCCCCATTTTTCAGATGAAGAAACAGAGACTCGGAGTTTCAGTGATTTGCTAAAAGGCCCCACAGCTCATAAAGATAGACAGATAGATGATAGACAGACAGATAGATAGATGATAGGCAGATGATACATTGTGATTGATAGATAGGTGACAGACAGATGATAGATGATAGATGGATGATAGATGATACAGAGATGATAGACAGATAGATAGATATATAGAAATGCAAACAGTCACAGAGAAGCATTGAATTGGAGGGAAATTGAGTGGGGGATAGAGTGTGAACTGAAAAGAGAAAAAACGAAGTGAGAAGGAGAGACAGTGAGAAACAGGGACAGAAACGGCGATGGAGAGAAGGAATGTGACATAAAGGCAAAGTGGACAGAGCAGGGGGAGAGGACAAGGCCATAAGAAGGAAGGGGACAGATGGAGACAGAGATAGGAGGGAGGCGAAGGAGGCAGACTGGGCATTGCCATTGCTCTGCAGGGGCCTGACTCCAGGGGTGGCCGACTTCCCCTCCACTGGGGGTGACCCTGCCCCCCTGGCACCAACTAGAAATCAAAGACAGGAGGTATTTGGGTGCAAATATTCCTCATTCAGAACAGAACCATTAATATATTCTAAAAAGCTTTTTAGCTGTGGCCTGCTCTGCATGTTATTAATTTCTTTATTACAGATCTTGTTATTTTCAGAGGTCCCCGGGGACCCATTAACCACCGGCTTTTATGGGAAAGAAGTCGGTTAAAGTGGTGGGAATAACTGCTCCTCAGCCCTGAGTCAGTAATCGGAGTTGCACTGAGGATAATGTAGGCTGTTTTAATTTCCAAAATAGCAACAGTTCAGACATTTAATTGCAGTTTTATGCCCTTTTTTCATGTTGCTGAGTGTAAAATATGTGACCAGTAATATATAATGGCTAACCACTGAGCCACGGACTGCCCAGCTTCCTCATCTCCCCTGGAGAGGGGCCCAGGGAGGGAGGGAGGGAGGGAAAAGGAAAGCACGAGGGAAAGAAGGAAGAGAGGAAGGAAAGAAGGAAGGGAAGGAGGAAGGAGAGGGAAGAGAAAGTGTAAGGAAAGGAGGGGGAGAGGAAAGAAGAAAGACCCCGGGTGCATTTCGCTGAGCTCACGCCTCTATGCAGTAAGATCAGCCTCCCCCTTTCACCTTCTCTTTTGTAAATTTGACCCTTTCTCCAACTCTATTGCAAATTTGAAATTTTCCTCCTTTTTTACCTGCTGCCTCAACATCCTCAACAAACAGGCTGTGGGCACCCGGCTCAGGTGGCCACCGGTGACCAGGCAGGTGTACTAGCGTGGAGTTGGCTTCTGTTACTAGTTCTCCTTCCTGCCCTCTCCTGACCATGACCTTCATATGCATCAATGAAAGGAATATAATGCCCTGGCCAGGGTTGCTCGGGGGTTAGAGCATCGGCCCACGCACTGAAGGTTCACTAGTTCGAATCCTAGTCAAGGGGCATGCGGGAAGCAACCAATTGATGTGTCGCTCTCACATGGATGTTTCTTTCTCTCTCTGTCTCCCCCTCCCTCTCTCCCGCCCTCCCTTCTACTCTCTCTCTAAAAAAGAAAGAAAGAAATGAACATAATGAACACACCAATGAAATCCCCTTTTACCTTTTCCAGCATAGCCCACCTTGACCCCTGTAAAGGCACTGGCCCACAGCTCCTTGTTCTCTGGACAAGTTAAAATGCTACAAAGTTTGCTGTTCTTATTGAGACTCAGACATCGGTTTTTGCTGTTGTTGTTTCTTTGTTTCTCAAACGAATGCTTCCCAGGTAGCTGCAAGACTTTGGTGAATTTCCAGAGTTCTGAAAAAGTAGTTTCTGACATTTTTGCCAATGTTTCCATGGCTTTTATGGAGGAGGGAAATTTCAGAGGTCCTTACGTTGTCATTTTTGCTGACGTCACCCTCTTTTTTTCTTGGAGATACATGAGATAATCGTGTTTCTTACAATGAATGACTCTTAGATTTGATAAAATAGGGTGCTTCTGAGCTGTAAAGCAACTAGGTAGCTCCTGGGAGAATTAAAAATGGTGACACTAAATGCTAGACAATAAAACATAGATGATGGAGCTGATACATAAATTAAAAATATCAGTCCTTATGTTATTATGGAAAATGATGGAGATATTGATTATTAACTCACCTTTGTTACATCAACGGTTCATATATGTTAAGATGTGTAAGGATAATCACTCACATAAAATAGATAGAAAATACAACTTCTGAACCAATAAAAGGGAAAAGGGAAATGACTAATTCAATTGAAGGCAGAAAAGAAGGAAAGAATAGAGAAAAACATAGTGAAAAATCACACAGATGCTAAACATAATTCCAAATAAAATAATAATCACAGTATGTATAAATAAATGTGCCCATCAAAAGACAGTTTTTCAGGTTGGTTTAAAAATATCCTGTATACCCTATTTATAAGAGACATACCTAAAGGAATGAAATGGGCTTAGTAAAAGTAGAGAAAGAAATACATAGTAATAAGTAGATACTGACCAAAAGGGAACTAGTACAGCAATGTTAATGCCAAACAAAATAAACTTTAGAGAAAAGAGCAATATTAAGAAAAGTAGGTGATAATTAATGCTAAAAAGGACAACTTCTCAGGAAAATATAACACTGAACTTGATGTAGCCTAGGGTACATTAAGAAAATATTGATAAGTTCCCAATTATATTGGGAAATTTTAACACATTTCAGATGGAATAAGAAAAAAAAAAAACTAGTAAGGATAAAGAAGATATTGAAAAACTAGACAACAGAATTAACAAGCTTACTATAAAGAACCCATATAGAATTCTGAATATAGCAAATAAAGAAAACATACAGTCTTCATGCATATGTGGGATGTTTATGAATATAGGCCCATTGTAGCACATAAAAGACTCAAAAATAACAAAGAAACACTAGTATACAGGTCTCATGAAATTGGTAAAAGGCGAAAGATTTATACGATCTGAAGAGAAACCAGAGTATCAGGTCTCATGAAATTGGAATTCAATAATAAAAGACTAGCCAGAGTGGAAAAACACATCTCTAAATAACTAACGAATTAAAGAAAATTATAACATCAATTACAAATATTTATAATTGAACAATTAAAACGTGTGGGCTGCCACCAAAGTGGAGCTTAGAGATGAAGTTATAGCCTTAAAACACCTTTATCAGAAAAGCCCCTCTGACTGAAAACAGTTGAACCAAATTTTCAACTCAAGAAAGTAGGAAAATGAACTAGAAGGCAAAGCAGTAGAAATTATCAACAAAGTCAAAAGTTAGCTCTTCCAAAAAACTAATAAAGTAGACATCCTCTGGCAAGGTTAATGAAAGAAAAAAAAAAAGAGAACTTCTAAGAAAGACGTAAGTATAAACACAGTAGAGATGAAAAGGATCATAAGGGAATACCTTAAACATTCTATGTCAATACATTTAGAAACCTGCCTGAAACAGACATCTGATCAATACTAGCTTCAGAAAAAATAGAAAATTCAAATAGACCTATCACCACTTGAGAATTTAACCTATAAAGGAAACACATCACTTGGAGATTTTTCAGGTGAGTTCTGCCAAAATTTTAATGCAGTAACTCCTGTCTTAAACTGTTTCATGAGTAGAAAGAGAATAAACACCCACCTCCATCTCTTTTTATGTGGCTGAGATAACCTTGATACCAGAGTTGAAAAAAAACGGTGAGAAAGAAAAATCGTACGCCAATCTCACTTTGGATCATAGAATCAAAATTCCTTTTAAAATGATGACAAAATGAATCCTAAATTTTATACTAGATATACACCAACACTAAATCAAATTTATCCCAGGAAAACATGGATGGTTTAATATTAGCAAATCTATTGGTGAAATTCACCACATGAATTGATTAAAAATAAATCTCAGTAGAAGGAGACAAACCAATATTTAATCTCTTAGAATGCTATGAAGATTAAAAACACTTTTTTTAAACTACTAAATACCTACCACAAAGATTGCAAGTGGTGAAATGTTAGACGAAATCCTTCTCTGATTTTGTACTAAAAAAAGTGCAATATCAAAGACATGACTCATCAAAGAAATAATTCACAGGCTGGACTTCATTAAAACAAAACTTCTGCTCTGCAAAAGACAATATCAAGAGAATTAGAGAACAAACCACAGAATGGGAGAAAATATTTGCAAAAGACACATCTGATAAAGGACTGTTATCCAAAATATACAAAGAAGTCTTAAAACTGAATAAGGAAACTAACAACCCAATTAAAAAATGGGTAAAAGACCTTAATATACATCTCACCAAAGAAGAGATACAGCCCGGCTGGGCGTGGCTCAGTGGTTGACCTATGATCCAGGAGGTCATGGTTCGATTCCTGGTCAGGACACATGCCCGGGTTGTGGGGTGTGCAGGAGGCAGCCGATCAATGGTTCTCACTCATCATTGATGTTTCTGTCTCTCTCTCCCTCTCCCTTTCTCTCTGAAATCAATAAAAAAATATTTTTTTAAAAAAAAGGGGGGTCAGGAAGAGAAGTGATATGGCAAAATGTTAATGATTGCTAAATGTGGGTGATGACCACAAGTGTTTTATTATATCACTTTCTATCCTTCCATATACATTAAATACTTTGTATTTAAAGCTAATGAAATAGTTTCTAAAAGTCCCAGGGAAGGATTCTGCTTGTTTTCTCCTGGGTCAACTGCCCAATTCTGGATCAATCCACTGAGTCATGGGAGAACACGGCGGCTCTCGGGACAGCCGTGGGGATGGAGAGAGCATAGACAAAGTCAAAGACGCCCACTAAGTCCTGGTCCCAGGGGCCTCAGCAGCCAGGATATCCTGGGAAATTAGCCAGGGTGCACATGAGAATCCTCTGGGAGCTTCTTCCAATATTCAAACCCAAACCAGCTGACTTGGGGTTTTCCAGGCATTCACATGTCAAAAAGCCCTCTGTTGGGTTCTGGGAAATTCTAGTTAAAGAGAAGTCATCTAAAGCCTTGGGTTCACATAACCATGCGAGTGAGCCTTGGTGAGGAAGCCCTAGCCGTTACACAGCTAGCATGTCCCCACGGCTCGATTCCTTTCCTTCCAGGGACAGCCTGGGGACAAAGGAGAGGGTGCACACAGCTGGACTTATTTCCAGGAAAGCCCCATTCCCAGATTTCATCCTCCAGTAATATCCTTGGCTTTAACCACCTGCCTTGGTTCCTTTGGGGGTTGGCATTAGGCGGTAGGTCAGGGAAGAGAGGAACTTGAGCGCCTCCTAGAGGCCAAAAGTGTTAATGTTGGGGGTTCTCCAAAGCGCCTCTGCGTGGTTAGAAAAAAGGAGAGTAAAAACCGCTTCCACAGCACTTGCTCAAGTGCCAGACTCTGTGCAGAAATGATGCGCCCAAAGTCCCTACGCTCAGAGGTGGAAAGTCAGGGTTGGGTCCAGGTCCGTCAGACTCCGAGAGCCACGCCACAGGGAGTGCTGGTCATTGAAGATCCTTCACTGTGTGGCAGCAGCGTGTCCTTACTGCCTGCCCTGCCAGAGGAAGTACTCTTCTCCAAGCACACGCAGCACCACGTGGCGCGGTGATGCTGTCGATGGCTTCATGCCTGTCTTTTTATTGTCGCCCTTCCTGCCTGGTGTCCCCTGCGTACCTTTTCTACCAAGCCATCTCTGTGTCAAGGCCTAATGGCTTCAGAGTTCTGCAGAACGTATAAGGTGGTTGGTTGCCCAATCTCCCCCATTCTGCTTGCACTCCCCAAGGTGGGCGCCGGCTTACTCATTTTTATGCCCAGCTGAGGAGCAGAAAGAGGGGATGAGTGAAAACACGAAGGCGTGAAGGAGTGAATGGTGATGGCAAGCAAATGGTAGCTCTGCAGAGGAGGGAGGGGGGCGTGCAGTGTCTGTAACCATGGCAACGACGATGTTGCTGTGAGATGGTGCTAGGAAGATGGTAACCATGGCAACACTGAGGGGGGTGGCGCCTGTTTGGACAGTACCAGCACTGCCCGCTCTCTCTCTGTGTTCCTGCCAAGCCTGACCTGTTCAGTGGTCAAACAACATCATGAACTCAAGAAGCAACTGTTGTCCCGCTCCCGGGCCAAGAGCCCGGTCCAGGGCTGAGTTTCACGGTAGTGACGTCACGCCCTCTTCCTGAATGGGTCCAAGAGACTCTAGAAACATCGTGTTGGGGGCGGGAGGGTCGAACCTGCCTGGATGTGTGTGCATGTGCACAGGCCAGAGGCAGTCGGATGGGCAAATGTGTAAGGTGTGGTGTGCAGGGGAAGGGCCTGCTGTGAGCGTGTTAGGGGACGAGGGACAGTCCCCTATAGGCCGTGGACTCAGCCAGAGGCGCTGGGGGCGCTAAGTGTGCGGGGCGTCGGTCTGCCGCGTGTGTGGCCGCAGTGTGGTGCTTCTGGGAGTAGCTGTGTGTGTGTGTGTGTGTGTGTGTGTGTGTGTGTGTGTGTGTGTGTGTGTGGTGGGGCGGGGTTCCGGGCTGCGGGGCGGGGACCCTTGGGCCCACTGCTGGGGGCGGGGGGGGGCCCGGAGGGGAGGGAGGAGGTTTGCTCGGTCCCATCCATCACCAGGAGCGCTGCGAGCGAGGCGGATATCGCCGTGTCAGGGCGGCTCTGCTCGCAGATCTTATCCTCTTCATTTCCGCCCGAGCTGAGCCCGCCCGCGCGGGCTCCCTGAAGGCTCCATCCATCACCCGGGCTGCACAGGGTGGGAGTGGGGGCTCGCAGATGGCGCGGAGGGCGTGCATCAGGGACCAGAAGCACCATCGGACACCCGGAAAAGCATGGGGGTGTGGTTCTGGGGCCGCTTTTCTCTGCGGGGGAGGGGACGAAGGACCGGGCGGGGATTCGGCCCTAGCTGGGACACCCAGCAGGTGCTGGGGTGCAGATCCCTGGGTGCCTGGTCCTGCTCTCGCTCATTGCGGGCAGCGTAGGGAGAGGAGCAGGCTTCACCCCAGCTCTGAGGAGGGGGTGTTGAGCGCGAGGGCCCGCACCTGGACCCTCCGGGGTGACCCGAGCCCGGGCCGCGGCGGGGGGGGCACCCCGAAGGGAGGCCTTATTTCATTTCCCCGCGCTGCTGAGGTTTCTGCGAAGTGTCTCTCTCACCTCTTTAAATTTTACGGCGCTTGGCTTGCGGCCGACGGCCCCGCCCCGGGGAGGAAGCGGTGCTGGGTCTGGGAGCCTTCCCCAGCCTAGGGGTGGCCCCTTCAGGCAGGGCGCGCATCAGGCACGGGCGCCCGGACTCTGCGAGGCGCCCAGCCTGCGACCCCTTTCTGGTCCCCTGGGCCTTCCCCGAGGGGGTCCGAGACGGCAGGGTCCAGGGGGCGGGGTTTGCTCAGAGCTTCCCAGGTCTAGCACCACCTCTTTCCGGGCTCCTTCGCGGGCCACACCTACCTCCTCCTACTTTTAGCAAGATATTGGCGGGTGGGGGCGGGGGAAGTGGTTCGGGTGAGGGGGCGTGAGGAGGTGCTGCTGGAAGAGGCAGTAAGAGGAACAGAAATGGATACCCGCGTTGGAACCCCAGTTGCATTGCCAACCTCGCCCCAGCTTCCCCCGGGGGCAGAATGGTGCCCCCAAGTCCTGAGTCAGGGTCAAATGTACCAGTGCGGCTGTGCAGACCAGCCAGGCACCAGCTTTGGTCCCTGATGGCCAGGCCTGGCACCTGCCTGGAGATCTGTTGGGGGCTGGAGACAAAGGGAGGAGTGGGGGGCCATTGGACCCCAATACTGTTGACTCAGGAGCCTCTGACTCCTTTCCAGGATTAGTCTGGGTGGGGCGGTCGCAGGTGTGGGCAGGAGAGGGGTGTGGTCCCCGGGGGCTGAGGGAGATGAGGGGAGCATGCACCGGAGATGAGTGTGCACAGGAGAGGGGGTGTGAGGGAGCAGAAGGGCGAGGAGTATGTGAGGGTCCTGTGGTGGCGGGGGGGGGGGGGGGGGGGGGGGGGGCGGGGCGGGGCGGGCAGGCGGGAGACATAGCCGGTTAAGGGAGAGGTGGGATTTGCACACAGTTCTAAGTCTGACTCCAGAGCCACCTTTCTTAGACTTCCCATTGTCACCTTGATTTCCCTCCAGTTTACCTCCTTGTACTATGGCCCCAGGCTACACACCCAGCAGTATGGATGGATGTACCTTGATAGAACTTTGTGAGAAGCACATAACCAGAAGGCAACAGGGCAGGGAACAGAAATGTGGCTTCACCGGCCTGGAATGAGGGACCAGTGGCCCAGCCGTGGGAGAACCGGCTGCCCCCCTTGCCCCTTGCAGGTCTGTAGGACCCCAGGGCTGGTGTGGTTCAGAGCAGAGGTTGTGAGCGTGGGGGAGGGAGAGGCGGGGACAGACAGCAGCCGGAACCGCCCCCTGGGAGTGGAAGCCCGCTGAAGCCTCAGGCTGAAGAAGGCTCTGAAACCTTCTTTTCCTCCACTGACCTGGAGAGGAAACGTCCTGGGTCTCACACTCAGCTCAGCCACTGGCATCTTTATGAGGAAAACTGGTCACCTCCTCATGACCTAGCCTAGCAAGGGCTGGATACGGCCGCCCTCTCCTGCTCCCACCCCTGCTCCTGCCTCCTGTCTCCGGGTAATGCCCCATCCTCTTCACACTCCTCACATCCAATCCCCCAAATCCTGTTGATTTGCCCTCCTAAACAGCTCCCCAATCTGCCACCCCTTCTTATCCCTCCTACTGCAGCCATTGCCCTCATCCTTGTGGTCTCTCCTTGCACCATTGCAAGAGGCTCCTTGCTGGGTTCCCTGGCTCCTATCCATCCCCGATGCTGTGAAGACATTTGGGCCATGTCATCTGCCTGCTGCTCCCGGAAAAAAGCCAACGTTCTCAGCATCAGTCAAGGCCCTTCAAGCTCGGGCCCGGCTCCCCTCGGTGGCTGCCTTTCTCGCTTCCCTCACCTTGTTGTACTACAGTGACCTTGCTCCTTGGTGCTTCTGAGCCTATTGCATGTGGTTCCCTCCGCTCGGAATGCCCTTCCTGCCTTCTCTCCTGGGCTCAGTTCCCATCAGCCTTTGGGGGCAGCCCAAGTATCGCTGCTTTGGGGAGTTCCCCGAAAGGAATCTGTCTTCCGTGCTGCCTCAGCCTCTGTGTGCCTTGTCCCCTGGTGGTAATCGGCTCTCAGAACCTGTCTGAGTTTTGCACTAGACTGATTGCTCTTGGAGGGCAGGGACCCCCACTTGGGGAAACTGGTATTGTTTGGGACCTAGCATTCGACCACCTCCAGTGTGTTTCTGGACTTCCTTGGACCTGGGACCCCGGGGCCATCTTAATTGGGGGGTGGGTAAGGAGAAAAGGGCTGGTGAGTGGCATTGTGGACTTGTTTAAACATGACTCCTTCATACAGATTCTCTTTCCTTTGAGCCCCCCACTCCCACTGCCCCCAAGGCTGCAGAAGACCTCCCTATAATGAGGACTCAAAAGATTCAGGAATGTTCCACTCACTGCCTGTGACTTTTGCTTCTCATCGTATAGGGTGACTGGTTGTCATGGAAACCTGAGCGCAGGAAGAGCCTGCTGGCTCCCTTCCCGGGTGGGAGCTGTGGGCTGAGTGCCCCCATACAGGCTCTGGCTGAACTGGTGCTGAGAAGGCAGCTTGTGCCGGATGGCGGGGGCCTGCCCACTGTAGGCCCCACTGGGTCTGCTCATTCTTTCCCCAGCGGAAGCTGGTCTGTTCACCCCAGAGTGCTGACCTGGGCCTGCACCACAGGCTCCAAGGCTGCACACCTATAAGCACATTTCTTCTCGGGGACCCACAAACCTCTGATTACACACTGAGGCTCAAGCTCTGGAGTCAGACACATGGGTTCTCGTTTTGACTCTGCCACTGGCTGCTGTATAATCTTGAGCAAGGCATTTGATTTTCTGAGCCTCAGTTTTTCCTCATCTGCAAAATGGGGGTAACAATAGCATCCTGGGATTTCCGCTTTGTTGAGATAGCAGGCTTGTGCCCGGAAAGGCCCTCCCACTAAAACTCAAATAGATTCTGCCTGGATTACAAAAACAAAACAAGACGAACCAACCAACCATTACTTCTAACGCATTGCTGCGTTTGTTAGAAAGTGAGGGAGATCTCCCAGAGAAACAAACAGACACCGAGAAGCTGAAAATAAAGCGTGGCGTGGTAACTACCAGGTAAACAGGAGAGTTAGGCTAAATGTTGAAACAAGCACTGTGATAGGCAAATTCGGTCTAGGGCAGAGGCAAGGGGAGCGAACTTAACTTGATGTTCCTGCATTGAACAGGGTCCCTGGAAGGTGGGTAAAGCAGTTCCAGCTAATAGCAGGTCCTGACTCCTGGCAGAAACCAATGCACTTGAGTAGGAATGCATCAGTTAAGGCAGTGGTTCTCAACCTTCCTAATGCCGCGACCTTTTAATACAGTTCCTCATGTTGTGGTGACCCCCAACCATAAAATTATTTTTGTTGCTACTTCATAACTGTAATTTTGCTACTGTTAATGAATCGTAATGTAAATATCTGTGTTTTCCGATGGTCTTAGGCCACCCTGCTATCGGTTCTCAACCTGTGGGTCACGACCCACAGGTTGAGAACCGCTGCTGTAGAGCCTAAGACCATTTTTGTAGAGCAAAATTACAGTTATGAAGTAGCAACAAAAATAATTTTATGGTTGGGTGTCACCACAACATGAGGAACTGTATTAAAGGGTCACGGGATTAGAAAGGTTGAGAACCACTGAGTTAGGCTCTTAAGATTCCCACAGATGAAATTCAACAACAACAAAAAATGAGCTCACAATCAGTGATCACCAAACTACAAGGAAATGAGCCACTATGAGTGAGAGTCAGCAATATAATAAAAAATATAGATGCCTTAGACACATAATTTGGGTATTGGAATTACCAAATACAGGATATACAGCAATCACATATACACATTTAAAGAACTACAATGTGGAATCACAGGACCACACACACACACACACACACACACACACACTCTATTTTGATAGAATAAAAGCCTATAAAAAATGCCCAGATAAGAGGAAGATGGCAGCATAGGTAAACGCCTGTACTCACTGCCTCCCACAACCACATCAAAATTACAACTAAAATACAGAACAACCATCATCCAGAACCACTGGAAGGCTGGCTGAATGGAAGTCCTACAACTAGAGAGGTAAAGAAGAAAGCACACTGAGGCTGGTAGGGGGTGCAGAGGTGTGAAACGGGCTGGTCCGGCACCCACATGGGCCGCTTTGTCTCTGCAGAGGCCGCCCGGAGGAGCAAGGGGTCCCAGCCCCACACCAGACCCCCAGCTCAGGGTCCCAGGGAAAAGAAGTATGTATGGGCAGTAAGAACTATGGGCTGTAAAAACCAATGCAGATTGGGGCTCACTGACCCAGCTGTTCCTCTTAAAAGGCCAGTGCATAAACTGAACTTACAAGGTCCTGCTTCCTCTGAGCTCCAGCACCAGGGCGATGCTTTGGGGGACACAGACACAAATGAGGAGGAACTAGATTGTCTGGCATTGGGGCAGGAACTCGGGGGTGGCTTTCTCCCAGACAGAGGTGCTTGCAGGGATCATTGTTCCTATGCTGGAGCTCCCTGGTTGCAGGGCTGACTGGCAGCCATTTCTGTTTTCTCCACCCTGGTGATTCCCTAAGACCCCTCCTCATCCAATTTACAACCCCACCCAAGCTGTGTGCAGCCACTTTTGCATATGAATGGCCTGACCTTGTTCAAGCTAAAATCTCAAACAAGCTGCAGCTGGGTCAGGGAGCCCCAAACCTATCAATAAAAGGCCCAAGACTCAGCACCAGCACCAGCCTGCCTTGTTTCATAGCTGGGACTCATCCAGTCACTTCCAGACTCAATACAAAGAGGAGGAATCTGCAGATCTCTCTGTAGCTCCGCTGGGTGGCCCCAGGCTGTGGCTGACTTTGCACCTCCCTGGAGACCCAAGAGCCAGTGTACCCAGTGGTCAGTGTCAGACCATACCAGATCACAACTCTACACATCCATATGTGACACACTCAAGGGGCAGACTCAGTGAGCACCAAAGCTCCACGGAAGCAAGTCCTGCTCCATAGGGGTGTCTCCTGCATAGCAGCTCTCCCACTGTAGTTGCAGCTGGTCCTCACAGCCAATTGGCCTGGAGATCAATTCCTCCCAGGGACACCAACAGCAATCAAGTCTCAACTACAACAAGACTGTGCTCACAGCCCACAAAGGGGTGCACCTAGAGCTCCCAGTTCAGGTGAATGGGGAGACTGAGCCACTGGGCCCTATAGGACACCTACTACACAAGCCATTCTATCAATTCAAGGAGACATAGCAGCTCTACCCAATACATACAAATAAACATAGGGAAGCAGCCAAAATGCAGAGACAAAGAAACATGTCACAAATGAAAGAAATGGGAGAAAGCACACTGCTGGATATAGAGTTCAAAAGCACGGTTATAAGGTTACTCGAGAATCTTCTAGAAACCTAAAAAAAAAAAAAAAAAAAAAAAAAAAAAAGAAAGAAAGAAAGGAAGAAAAAGAAAAAGGACCAGTAAGAAATTAAGCATACACTGATTGATAAAGAATAATATACAGGGATTCAACAGAAGAGTAGAGGATTCTAAGAATCAAGTCAACGATTTGAAATATGAGGAAGCAGAATACACCCAAGCAAGAAAGCAAAAAGCAAAAAGAATCCAAAAATATGAAGATAGTGTAAGGAGCCTCCGGGACAACTTCAAGCATACCAACATTCACATTATGGGGGTGCCAGAAGAAGAAGAGAGAGCAAAATATCAAAAACCTATTTGAAGAAATAATGACATAAAACTTTCCCTCCCTGGTGAAAGAAATAGACTTACAAGTCCAGGAAGCACAGAGAGTCCCAAACAAGAGGATCTCAAAGAAGCCCACACCAAGACACATCATAATTAAAATGCCCTGGGTTAAAGACAAAGAGAGAATCTTGAAAGCAGCAAGAGAAAAGCAGTTAGTTACCTACAAGGGAATGCCCATACAACTGTCAGCTGATTTCTCAACAGAAACTATGCAGGCCAGATGGGAGTGACAAGAAATATTCAAAGTGATGAATAGCAAGGACCTATAATCAAGATTACTCTACCCAGCAAAGCTATCATTTAGGATTGAAGGTCAGATAAAGAGTTCACAGACAAGAAAAAGCTAAAGGAGTTCATTAGCACCAAATCAGTATTATATAAAATGTTGAAGGGTATTCTTGAAGAAAAAGAAGAAGAAGAAGAAGAAGAAGAAGAAGAAGAAGAAGAAGAAGAAGAAGAAAAATATGAACAACAAAATGGCAATAAATACATACCTATCAACAATTAAATCTAAAAGTCAAAATAAATGAATAAGAGATCTAATGAACAGAATAAACTGGTGAATAAAATAGAATCAGAGGCATGGAAATGAAACAGACTGACAATTCTCAGGGGGAAGGGGGGTGGCGGGCAGGAAGAGATTACACAAAGATCTTATGTACATATATGCATTACCTATAGACAGAGACAAAAGGGTGGCGAAGGCCTGGGGTGGGGCAGGGAGGGTGCAGGAACCGGGTGGAGAGAGACAATGGGGGGAAAAAGAGGGACATCTGCAACAATCTTAACAATAAAGTTTAAAATAAAATAAAAATGTCCAAAATTTTGAAAAGAAACTAAATAGAATTTTTATAAATGAAAATTATCATCAACGGTATAAACATCTCATCAGATGGATTAAATAGATTAGATACAGCTGAAGAGATAAATTATGAACTGGAAAATAGCTCTGAAGGAATTACCCAGAATGCAGCACAGAGAGCAAAGGCGATGTAAAATATGAAGAGTTGGTTAAAAGATGGAAGGAAAAATGAGGTCTACTATGCAACTGAGACCCACAAGGAAAGAAGAGAGACAGCCAATGTGAGGTCATATTTAAAGAGGTAATGGCTGAGAGCTTTTCAGAACTTCCTAGAATCTGCACCTAGACACCATGTAACAAACTTTCAGAAGACCAAAGAGAAAAAGATCTTTCATGCAACCAGAGAAAAGAAACAAGCTGATTACAAAAGAAAACTGCATTTAAACGAACAGCAGACTTACCAATAGCCACAATAAAAATTCATAAGAAATGGGAAAAATACCTTCAAAGTACCAAGACAAAATCATTATCCACTTAGACTTGTATATTTAGTATAACTACTTTTTGAGAATGAGAACTAGTCATCTTCACATGAATAAAAACAGGGAATTCACCACTGTCAGGCTTTTAAAGGAAAATAAAGGCAAATGCTCGCAAAAGGAAAGTCTGATACACAAGGAGAAATGATGAGTAAAGAGAGCTGAACAGGTAGATAAATCTAAACAAAAATTATCCTATACAATAGTATTAATAACAATAATAATGTCTACTTGTGGCCAAAAAAAGGGTAGAAATCAAATACTGGTATTTAAGTTGGAAGGGGTGATTGGAGTTATGTGATTTAGGGTCCTTGAATTATTCAGGGTGGGGGTTAAGGAATTATTAACTTTGGACTTTTTTAAGTCTGAAAGATAAAAATGTAAGGGTAATTACTAAAATAATGAAAAAGGAGTATATAACTACCAAATGTGTAGAGAAAAAGAAATAAAATGGAAGGATTCTTCAACTTTTTTAAAAATAAGAAAGAAGAGCTCTAGCTGGTTTGGCTCAGTGGATAGAGGGTTGGCCTGTGGACTGAAGGGTTCCAGGTTCGATTCCAGTCAAGGGCATGTATCTTGGTTGCGGGCACATACCCAGTAGGGAATGTGCAGGAGGCAGCTGATCGATGTTTCTAACTCTCTATCCCTCTCCCTTCCTCTCTGTAAAAAAATATCAATAATATATATATTTTTTTAAAATAAAAAATAAAAATAAGAAAGAAGAAACAAGAACCATGGAAAAGATAGGTGTTTTTAAAAGAAGCACAAAGTTAGATGGCAGATACAAGTGAAAATGTATCACTAATCTTAAAAACAAGTTAATGTGCTAAACACTGTAGCTAAAAGTCAGAGATGATCAGATATACTATTTTTAAAATTCAGCTATCTGTGGTCTGTTAAGAGCCACTTCTAAAACACAAGGACATTAAAAGGCTGAAAATAAGGGTATTCAATTGATATATCAGAAAAATACCAACTGAAGGAAAATTGGGGTGGTTTATTAGTATAAAAAAGTCATTAAGTTAAATATTATTGTAAGCGATAAAGGAAGTTCCTAGTAATGATAAAAGTTTTAGTGCACCTGAAAGATAACATTATTCAACTAATAAAATAGCCTCAAAATATCCAAAGCCAAAACCAATAGAACTAGAGAGAAAACTTGAAAAATCCATGATTATTATAGAAGACTTCAATATCTCTTGCAGTTATTAATATCTTGAGCAAAGAAAAAATTCAGCTATAGAAGATTTAAACTACACAATTTATGTACTTGAACAAATGGATGTTGATAAAATCCTAAACCCACAATTTGAGAGTACACATGCTTTCATGCACATGGAAAATTTACAAATAGTAACCACATACTAGAAGATAATGTAATTCTCACCAAATTATAACAACTGGTATCATAAAGGTCATATTTCTATAACCTACAATACAACTAGGTTAAAAGTTAATGATAAAATGATGAGTAAAAAAATTTCATGTTTTTAAATTAGAAAAAAAAATCACACTGGAAAGTTTTTAAAGTACTTAGAATTGAATGAAAATATTATATATCAAAATTTGTGTAAGACAGCAAAAATGGTAGTTTGAGGGAAATTTAGAGCCTTTAATGTTTATGTTTTTTAAAAAGAAAAGCTAACGATTAATGAACTAGTATCCAACTTACAAAATTAGAGAAAGTACAACAGAACTCAATGAACGTAGAAGAAAGGATACCACATAATAAAATGAAAAATAAAGACACAATAGAGGGAATTAATAAGGCCAAAACTGGTTCTTTGAAAGACTAGTAAAATAGATAAAAAACTGGCAAAAATTTAAAAGATACAGGTTAAAAATAATATTAAGAGTCAGAAAGGCAATAGTGTTACAGATAGAGCGGAGATTAAAAAGAATATCTTATACAACTTTATATTAATAAATTCTAAAGCAGGCAAAAGGCACAAATTCCTTGAAACATGACTTATCAAAACTGACTCAAGAAGAAATAAAAATCCTCAATAGTCCTATAGCCACTAAACATAATTGACTAGATAGGAAAATATTTCCACATAGAAAACATCAAGTCCAGATGATTTCAAACATTAAAAGAACAGATATTATAATTTCATACACACTCTTCCAGAGTATAGAAAATAGGGAACACTTTGGGAAATCAGTATAACTTTATACCCAGACCCAGACAACCTCACCCATATGCCTAGATAAAAATTAGTAGAAAAATGAATCCAATAAAATATTGAAAAATCATGACCAAATGGGTTTATACCAGCAATTTTCAACCAGTGAGCTGTGGCAGGCACACCGGTGTGCCACAAGAATTTTTAAAACATGCAATATCCAACTATTTAGTCAGGGGCACTGACCTCTTTTCCCTTAGATTGTCAAATAAAAAATGACAACAGCTTACATAACAATAGTCATCCAGTGTGAATGAATAAAAATTCTACCTATTTTTTTTTCAGATCGTCAGAAAATATACCATATTTTTTGGTGTGCCACAGAATTTTAGTAATTAATTTATGTGTACCATGAGATGAAAAGGTTGAAAATCGCTGGTTTATAGCATGGATGTAAGGGTGGTTTAACAACATGTATTATATGTTAATATAATCAATATGTTATAGTACATGATGTATATTATATATTATATTACAAATTATATATCACCTATTGCATGTTATATAATGTTACTGATATATACAAATGTAAATATATGCAGTAACAGTAACAGGTTAAGGGAGAAAGGTTAGATGCTGAAAAAGCATTTAATCAAAATCAACATCCTTTCATGATTAAAATTCTTACTAGGAATATAAGGGAATTTTCTTAACTAGCAAAATGTAGTAAAATCATAGTGGTAAAATTAAAAAGCATTCTTCTTAACAAAACATGACAAGGACCCTAATTAATATCCTCCTAATCAATATTTTAATGGAAGTCCCAGCCAATGTGTTTAATACAAAAGAACGAGGAAAAGAAGAAACAAAGGAAGGGAAGATGGAAGGAAGGAAAGAAGGCAAGTTATAATGTTTAGAAAAGACACATCATTTCCAGATGATATGATTACCTACATTAAAAATCCAAAACAATGTATTGAGATGCTATTAAAATTATTAAGATTTTATCAAGGTGGCAGGATATAAGATAATATTCAAAACTAAATTTTTCTTCACTATACTTGCTTGTAAAACAAATCTGAAAAAGACAACATTTAAGATAGTGACATGCCAAAACCGGTTTGGCTCAGTGGATAGAGCGTCAGCCTGCGGACTGAAGGGTCCCGGGTTCGATTCCGGTCAGGGGCATGTACCCTGGTTATGGGCACATCCCCAGTAGGGGGTGTGCAGGAGGCAGCTGATCGATGTTTCTCTCTCATCGATGTTTCTGACTATCTATCCCTCTTCCTTCCTCTCTGTAAAAAATCAATAAAATATATTTAAAAAAAAAAAAAAGATAGTGACAGAAAGAAATCTGAAATTTATTATTATTTTTAAAAAATGTATTTTTATTGATTTATATATATATATATATATATATATATATATATATATTAAATATATATATTTAGAGAGGAAGGGAGAGGGAGAGAAAGATAGAAACATCAATAATGAGAATCACTTATCGCCTGCCTCCTGCACACCCCATACTGGGGATTGCGCCCGCAACCCAGGCATGTGCCCTGACCAGGAATTGAACCATGACCTCCTGGTTCATAGGTTGACATTCAACCACTGAGCCACGCTGGGTGGGCTGAAATTTATTTTTATTTTTTAGCTAATCCTCACCCAAGGGTATATTTCCATTGATTTTTAGGGAGAGTGGAAGAGAGCGGGGAAAGACAGAAAGAAACATCGATGTGAGAGAAACACATTGATTGCTTGCCCCCTGCAGGAGCACTGACCAGGGCCTGGGCTGGGGAGGAGCCTGTAACCAAGGTATATGCCCTTGACTGGCATGAAACCTCGGACCCTTTGGTCCGCAGGCTGACGCTCTACCCAGTGAGCCAAACCGGCTAGGGCAGGAATCTGAAAATTAAATGTGAAAGTCAAAACTTTAAAGTTTACGAAGAAAATATAAGAGGATAGGGAAGGGACTTCCATTAAAATATTGATTAGGAGGATATTAATTAGGGTCCTTGTCATGTTTTGTTGAAAGTAAGACCGAAGAAACAGCACACCATAAAAGCAGATGGACACTCACCGCAGCCTTGCTCATTCTAGTGAAAACCCGGAAAAGCCCAAAGTCTGCTCTAGGAGAATTAATAAATAGATGGCGTGTTATAGAGCAATAAATGATGGCTGCATGCAACAAGGTGGCCGAATGTGGGCAAAAATAAAGCATGAATAAAAAAACCAACTAGCAGAGGACTGTGCACAGTGTGATATCATTGCATAAAGCTCAATAACAACCCACAAGGAATGACATGTAATGTTAGGGGAACAGGAATTAGCCCCAAATGCAGAGGGGAGAAAATCACAGTAGTTGGACTTGCTGTTCTTCCTGCTCCGTGGCAGGAGAGTCCTCTGGCCTGGGCAGCACCCGGCGCTGAGGATTCATCACTGAGAGGTCCCCAGCTTCTCCAGTGATTTGGAAAGGGATCCCGGGGGGCCCAGCTCCTGCACCGGTTCCTACATCTGGTCTCCCCCCGATGGCCCCCACTTCTTCCTGCTTCTCCTCACCAGCCTGATAGTCATCAACTTTCTAGGCTCCAAACCTACAAAATTCCTTCCTGAACTCTTGGGGTGGGGAATGGAGCTTTAATCTTGAAAATGAACCCACTCTCCTCCCCTCCCTTCCCCATCTTCCCATCCGTGCGACTGGCCGTGAACTTGGCATGTGGCTGACCACTCTGAGCTCTACAGATCCCCTGTCAGCACAAGGCCCTGATGCGAGAGGCATAGATGTGCTAGGGCCGGGCTGGCCCCCGAGAGAGGGAGGGTGGCTTTCTGGCCGGGCGTCTCCCTTCCTCCCTGCTTCTCTTGTGCTGGCATGTCTGAGCCAACGTGCTCAGGGCCTGGGTAGCAGCTGAGGACGGGCCACACCGCTCAGCCCTGTAAGTCCTCTCCTGGGAAGAGGCATCCTCATCCATCCCTCGGCTTGGAGCCTGGTCTGGTGCAGCCCGCCCCACCCTTCAGAAGGGCAGAATTGCAAAAAAATTGGGGCTTTCCTCCCTCTGCCCTGTTTACCCTGGTAACCTGCTCTCAGGATCTCACTGGCTTAGCTCTATGACCTTGAACAAGCTCCTTCAGGCGTCAGAGCCTCAGTGTTTTCGTCTGTAGAATGGGGAGAATGCTACTTGGAGGAAGAATGAAATGAGGTAGTGCCTCAGCACACACACAGCAGCTGTCAGCATGGTCCTGGTCCTCATCATTCTTACTAAGTGTCAGGGCGGGGCGTTTCATAAGCAGAAAGAACAATCGCCCTAAGTTGCCTTCCTCCAGAGTTGCAGCTTCCCTATGCTCTGCAGAGCGAGACTCCCATATTCCGCCCTCGTCCCAGTCGCTCGGTCTGTGGGCATTTCTGTGAGAGGTATAACCTGCTTATTTGCTTATTGGTAACTCAGCACCAGTAATTCACTTGTTCAGCTGAACTCTGTTGCTTATGAAGTACCCCCACTGCCTGGGCCTGTGGCAAGCCTCCCAGTTCCAGCTGTGGGGGGACCCGAGGGGTGTGTGGGACCAGAGGGGACCCCACACCAGGCGGGGGTGCTCACGGCCACCAGAGCTCAGATGGCAGGAACTGCCCTTGCAGGGGCGATGTGTGGTGTTCATTGTGTGTTTTACGGCAACGATCATTATTTTCATTTGTCCTCAGGAATCTCTGACAATATCCAGTTGAATGGAATCTGCAGGGGGAAAAAAAAAATGCCCCAAACAATGTCTCCTTTTAAATACCAGCTCAAAGTCTGTGCCTGCGAGGTAGAGTTTCACAAACCACATTGCTATAAACAAAGGGGCAATGTTGCAAACCGGGGGTGGGAGGGATGTGGAGGTCATTATTGCGCTCTGTTGAGAATCATCCTGGCTCCTTTTTTTTTTTTTTTTTAGTACTGATTTTTATGCCAGAAACGTGGAAATATTATCTCATTCACCCAATAACCCTGTCAGATGGTGTGGGTTTTAGTCAGGGCTCTGGTGGCAGGTGACAGAGACTCAGACTAGCGTAAGCAATAAAATACTCTATTCGTCATTTGTTTGTTCGCCTCCATAAACTGAAAGCTTGGGGCTGCCTGTTTTCGCGTCTTCTTACCTCTCTCTGTGCATTGGCTGCGGTCTCTAAGGCTCCCCCCTGTGGTAAGGAATATAGCGGCCAGCATCCCTGCACCTTGGGGTCCAAGAAGGTGTTCCCACTGCTCCGTTGTACCACTCCCAGGGAATGATGGGCTCTGGCCAGGACACCTGGGCCAGCGGACTCCGGTCAGCTGACTGGCAGGGACAAGCTCCCACTGCCCCTGCCTCCGTGCCTCCTCTGGCCTGGCCCCTGAGGGTGTGGGAGCCCCAGGTGTCTGTCAGCCAAAGATCGCGGGGCCTGGAAGGCTAGTGTCACAGGGACCATAGCTTCTGGAAGTTTTCTTGGCCGAAAGGAGTGGGGGAGGCTCACTGGTGCCAGGGGCTGAGGGCTCTCAGGCCCCTTTGGTTCAGTGTGCTGGCTGAGGCTGAGCCTCCTGTGTGGGTAGAAGTGAGGGGCACCTGTGGATAATGTTAACCCCCTTGTGTGAGTGCCTGGGGTCGATGAGCCTGTGCCTGGCTCTTCCTCAGGTGGTCTCATGATGGCCCTGTGCTTGCCCTTCAGTTTTTAAAGAAACAGAGACTCGGCCCTGGCTGGTTTGGCTCAGTGGATAGAGCATCAGCCTGCGGACTGAGGGGTCCCGGGTTCGATTCCGGTCAGGGGCATGTACCCTGGTTATGGGCACATCCCCAGTAGGGGGTGTACAGGAGGCAGCTGATCGATGTTTCTCTCTCATCGATGTTTCTAACTCTCTATCCCTCTCCCTTCCTCTCCGTAAAAAAATCAATAAAATATATTAAAAAAAAAAAAAAAAAAGAAACAGAGACTTGTCCAAGGTCACGGCTGGTGAGTGGCAGAGCTAGGATTCGAGCTTGACAACACTCACTACCTTCCCTGAAGCTGGGTGTGGTGGGGAACGCCCAAACTCCAGAGCCCCAAGCCCCACCAGATCAGTTGCCCCCATTGATAGGTCCCCTTGACTGCAATGATCAGAATGAAACACTGACCCCTGGTCAGGGGCTCCCTGCTGTGACCCGCATCCCCTGTTCTGGAAGCATCCATGGGGGCCAGCACACTCTGAAGGTGGACCTGGATCTTGCTCAGGTGAGGGAGCCCCCTCATGTGCCTGGGCAGGGCCTGAGCCTGCTGTCCTTCCTTGAGGAGAAGGGGCTGGGCAGGGCTGGGGGTGGGGGTACTCAGTGTTTCTCTACTCACCCTGTGGTCCTCCAGGGAGGGTGGTTCCCCAGGAGCCAGGGCACTGAGGATGAGCAGCCTCCCAAGGCTTTTAGCTTCCCTGAGCCTCAGTTTTCATATCAACAAAATGGGGGTTGTCTCCCAGGTCAGTGTGAGAAGTCAGTGGGATGAGCCAAACAGGCTGGGAGTGGCTGAAACAAGTGCTCAAGAAGAGGCTGCTATTTCTCCCGCCCCCTCCCACCTTCCTCCTCCCTCCTCCCTCCTCCAGTGTGTCTGCACGGCCCAGCTCTGCCATTTCCTAGCTGTGTGGCCGCGGGTTACTTAAGATCTCTGAGCCTACTTTCCTGTCCTTTTGTAAAATGAGATGCTCACACCTCCTTCTCAGGGTTATCGTCCCCATAAAGCGCCCACACAGTACCTGGCACACAGAAGGCTCCCACGAGCTTCCTTCCCTCCGTTCCCTTCTGGCCATAATCCGAAGGCTCCGTGATACATCCATCAGCTCCGAGCCCAGCCGCCACTTAGGCGTTCACCTGCCTGACTCTCGATCGCCACCTCGTGGTCGGACACGGGTAACTGCAGGTTTAGTAGGGAAATTCAAAGTAGCTTCTGGTCTGTCCTGGGGCTTTTAGTAGCAAAGTACTCCAAGCTTTGATAAGGGAGGTGAGGAGTGAAAGTGGGGTGCTGCCCTGGAAAGGCGCCTGGGTGTTCTGCCGCAGGCGGGAGATGCAGACCCGGCCGCCTGCCACAGGGCACATTCCCGCAGGTTCTGTGGTAAGAACTTTCTATACCTCACTCCTTTCTGATTTGGACCAGAGTTTCCAAGTGAAGAAATAGATGCTCCTGGGACATCAGGGCCCCAAGAAATTGAAAACGTACATTCTCTTTATCTAAGGAGTGGGCACAGGAGTTTTTAAAATTATTATTATTCTTTAGGACACAAATAAGTACATTACATATACTCATCTGTAGTATTCAAAATCTTAGTGTGCTGACTTTATTCCCAGCTAAGTCAGAGGATGAGCCAGGCATCCTCCCACTGCCAGGGCCTGACTGACCCCTGGCGTGCACCAGGATGTCACCTCCTGCCATCTCTGGCTTTTGGACCCCCCTCAGTGCAACCTGGGTGTGTCCCACCGCTCTGGTCCCCTGCAGGTCTCACCTGTGAGCATTTGTTCTGGCTGTCCCTTCCTCCAGGAAGCTTTCCTTGATTTCCCAGGCCCAGCTGACGAACCCTGTCACCCACCTACTCTGAGTCCTTTATGCCTCCCTTGTCACTTATTCTTATGCGCTGTCCAGGCAGGCCTGGGGCTGGGGGTCTGCCATGAAGGGGATGAAATCAGGAGGATGAGCAGTCGGGTCTGGGTAGAGGCGGGTGTGTGTGTGTGTGTTGGCAGATTTGGGCTGTCTCCATTTTCCAGTCAAGCCCCAGGGCTTGCTCTGAAGTCAAAGCCATAACAGAGTCTCCCTGTCTGTCTGTCACTGCCCAGAGTCCAGGTCTGCCTGGCACAGGGTCTGGGACACTCGGAGGCCTAAAAGGGGGCATCCGAGGCAGTGCAGCGCTGGCTGCAGGATGGGGGCTCCTGGGAGGAACTGGGGAGAGCAGTGTCTTCATCCGTCAAGTGGACATTGCAATCGTCCCCGCCCCACGGGCCGTGAGGAGAAAGTGAAACAAGATGTGTAAGGCTCAGCACAGCACGTGGGGCGAGGCCAGTCTCCCCGCTTACAGAGGCCATGAGCGACCCCAGCAGCCTCCCCTCTTCGCCGGTCCAACTGTCCAGCAGGCCGGCCATTGGACAGCAGGCCGCTGCATCACTGAGCCCAGGGCAGTCTGTGACTGGCAATGGCCGGAGTTTGGCTAGTGTTTGTCCTGCTTGAGGCAGCCCACGCCCTCTGTCTCCTGAGGCTGAGCCTGCATTTCCTCCCCTTCCCATGACTTCACTTTCTAGGCTGGGGGAGAGGACGGGCAGGAGGCAGGGAGCGAAGGATTAGCACAGCCCCTCCCTTCCAATCCCCCCACCACCACATTTTTCAGTGACAGGATTTTAAGCGGTTGCTATAGGCAAGAGAGTGGCAGGCCGCTGCTGAGGGGCTGCGGGGCGGCGGGGGGGGGGGGGGGAGGGGGGGACAGGGGGGAGGCTTGGAGGCCACGCTCACAAGCCTGGGCCTGGGGTTTGGACATGAAGAAGACCCAGTTTAGTCCTGCCTCTGTGCTGTGCAGTCTTGGGTCAGGTGACTTAACTTCTCTGGGCCTCAGTGAAGCCGCTTTGAAGGCAGGAGAGAGTTTCCGGGTCCCTGGGCCTGACCTTGGAGGACAGGATGGCCAGAGTTGGGCTTAGGGAAGCAGGGGGTGGCGGCAAGGCCCTGCATCTGCAGCCAAACCTGAATTTGAACTCTGGTTCCACTGCCCCTTGTTAGCTTTGTCATATTGACCCGGTTGCCGCCTCTTTCTGAGCCTCGGGTTTCCCTCCTGAAACTTGACACTTAATGCCTGCCTCTCAGGGTGTTGAGGGGTGCACAGGAGGAAACGAACTCGAGAGCCTCAACGTGTCTAGATTCCCAGAAGCCATGTGGCTGTGAATCACCCAGAGGCTGCAGAGAAGGGTGCAGGGCAGCGTGTGCCTCCAGGGGGCGCTGGTGCCCACGGGCAGAGGAAGGGAAGCTGGAGAGGAGCGTGAGGGGGCGGGGGCAGGGAGAGAACCTTAGGACATCAGGTCTGTGGACATGAGGCCCAGAAGCCTCCAGGATGCACAGACAGACAGATGTACAGTGACAGACCCATGTGTGGACATACAGACACCCTCACCAGCACAGACACCTCCATACGCAGATCAAGCCTGGCGGGTAGACCCAGCTGCACACAATGCACCGATACAGACACCCAGCTCCATGCACAGTATACCTGGGCTGACTGACCCACAGAACTATTTCCATAGACACACACAGACACACACACACACACACACACACACACACACACACGGACACACCTGGACATGAGGCGCCTGGGGACTTTAAGGAAGACACTTTGAGAGGCTCTGCATCTGCACCCATTCCCCACCCCTGCCGCATCTCCCCTGATCCAGCCCAAGTCCTCATGACACTCAGGGCTTGGCCTCTGCTTCTTCACTGTCCGGTGTCGCATTCCCTTGGGCGAGCTCGCCCACCTGGTTGTTGAACACCTGGGTGCTCAGCCTCTGGTCCCTTTGGGGCCCAGCCCTGCTCCAGGACATGTCCACCTGGATGCCCCCAGAGGCCCACAGCTCCGCACACCCCAGGCCAGAGGGTTCCAGGAACCCCATCTCAGTCATCCAGGCGCCTAGATGTTGCTTTGACTTCCCTAGCTCACCCACATCTTGGGAATCTGCCCCCATCTTTCTCCCCACGGTTACTGCCCTCATCAAAGCCATTGTCCCTCTCACCTAGGTGAGAACGGTGACTCAATTGACCTCCCTGCCCCCAACCAGTCCACCTGACCTAATCGGATGGTCTAGCCTTTCCTCCAGCCTCATTACTTCTCCTCCATCCCGCCCCCCCCCCCCCCAAAAAAAACACACAACTTAGCTATCCTTAGGGTTTAGGAAATTCACTAGAGTTTGCCTGCCTGTGAGGTTTTGTACAAGCCTGAGCATTCCCAGACATTTCTCCTTCTCATCCAGTCCTGCCATGCTGGATAACTTTGGATCTCAGCTTGACATGTAGCTTCTTCCAGGAAGCCCTCCATGATGTTCCACCCCTCCAGATGAGGTTAGGAACCCTGTAACAAGGCCTTACTGTACCGCAACTGAGCTCATATAACACTACTTTCTGGAGTCAGGGACTAGCAGTCCCTGGTTCTTAGCCTGACAGCTGGCACTTACGGGGCTCTTCATATGGGTTGGATGAATGAATGAATGAATGAATGAATGAGTGAGTGTTGGGGAGTGAGATGGATGCGTTTAAGGATGGAGGTGGTTTAAGACTGGGATAGGACAAGGATGGAGAGATGAGGATTATGAAATAGGACAAGAGAATGGGTTGGGCAAGACTAGGGACCCCAAGCCCTCCTCCTGGACCTGCTGTCCCTGGCAGCCATCAAATCTGCTATTGTCTCAGCCCAGCACAGCCCCTCGCCCCAAGGAGAGTCACCACAGGCGTGTACAGGTTGGTTTATTTACAAATATACTGATGTCTCATTTTTGTTGTTGTTGTTTCCATTTTCTGCTTTTGTGGGGAGAGCGGAAGGTGAGAGTGGAGGGCAGGGTGGGGGTGGTGATGTGGTAAACGCTAATAAATAATTTAACAATGACAAGTTATTAAATAAAACGTGTCTGGGGATGGTGGGTGGGCAGTGAGAGTCTGTACAAGGAAAACAGAGGAATGGCCAGTGGCCCGGTTCCCACACCCAGCTAGGCTGGGCTCCTGGGGGAACCCCAGTGGGGTGGGGGGCACCGGCAAAGAGGCTCATTGGAAATGGCCCCTCCCAAGGGCCAAAGGCTGGAGGGTCAGTCCTCCTGTTCCCCAGCCCCCAGGCTGTGTGTGCCCGGGAGTGTGGGCCTGTGAGCCTCCGTGTGCGTCCAGGTGTGAGTGTGCGTGTCCATGTGCGTGCGTGTGAGCGTGGACCCCTTCCCCACGGGGCACAGTGAGCCCCAGAGCTGTGGGTTCTCCCAGGTGGGAGGTGAGGTCCTCACCCCAGGTGGTGCCCAGAGCTCAGGTGGGGCCAGGCAGGGCTCGGCCAGCTCTCCCTCCTCCAAGGTTCCCTGTGTGTAAAGTGAGGGCCGCCAGCTCCAGGTGAGTGGACAAGACAGGTGAGCCCCTAAAGGAGAAGAGGCTGCCCCAGCCCCATGCTGCGGGCCTGACCCTGCTGATCTGGAGCCCCCCATCTCCACCTCCTCCAGGAAGCCTTCCGAGATGCCTAGCCCACTTGCACTGACCCCTTCTCCTACAGGCTCTGCTGGACCCCTGGCCTGACCCTGGGAACCACTGGGTCCCTCTGTCCATGTTGAAGGCAGACGAGGAGGCTCTGGCTGGTGGCACTAGCCCACCTTCTTGTCCCTCCTCTGCCCTCACTCGCTATGTCACCTGGAATAGATTCCTTCTTCTCTCTGAGTCTCAACTTTCCCAGCAGTCTCCTGCCTGCCCGCCACTCACTTTCTGCCTCTTCCTCCAGAGACCAGACTCTTACTTCTCTCTTCCCTCGGGCTTCCCCCTCCGCACCCCACCCCACCCCCACAGCGATGATGGTCCCTCACCCTGGAGGGGAGGGGGGTCCTGACTACTCACTGCCCCCCAATGAAGTGGGAAGAGCCTGCTGCCCTCGGCCTGCCCAGGCCCCAGCGAGCCTGCCGGCTCGGTGTGCTCCTGCTGGGTGACCCTGAGCACTTGCCTCCCTCTTTGGGCCTCAGGTTCCTCATCTGAGAAATGGGTCCTCAACAAGGTCTGGGACACAGTGTGTGTCTCTTCAGGAGAGAGACCCAAGGGTGGGCCCTACATCTTGCTCATCTGTGTCCCCACCTCTGGCCCAGGGCTGGGCAGAGTGAGCCTCCGAGTCTGAGCCTGGAGGCCCTGGGCTCAGCTCTGGCTCTGACACTGACCGGCTGTCAGGGGGCTGGTGGGTCCCCTCTCCTCTCCCAGCCCAGATTTTCCAGCTGCAAAATAAGGGGGTGGACAAGGTGACCCATTCCTGAGGTTCCTTCCAACTGAGAGCCTGGGAGAGAAGGATAGGTGTTCTGGGGGCTGGGGCCTCCATGCCTGGCCCTGCCCAAGCGCCCCTGCCGTGGTCTGACTGTGTGGATGCAGAAGGAGAAAGGGCAGCATCTCTCCAGAAACCGGCACGGCTGCCGGGACCAGGGGAGAACAGAGGAAGGCTGAGGCTGCAGATGGACCGAGGCCGCCAACTGAGGTCCCCAGGGAAGTTCTGTGTGGAGCATGAGCCCAGAAGGGCCAGGCTGGCTGCGCAGCCCGGGGGAGGACGGATGCTGCGCCTGGTCCCCTCTGCCAGCTGCCCTGGAGAGAGCAGGGTGAGGTTTGCACACAGGAGCCAGGAGGGGTGGGAGATGGGCCCAGGTCTCTCCGGACAGAGTAGCTTGGGGAACTTTGAGGGTCCCCATGAGGGCCAGGCAGAGGAGCCCAAAGACAGGGTCAACCATCGTCCCATTCGCTCAAAGGCTGGACAAGCAGACCCCTGGGTGTCAGCCTAGGGCTCTGAGTCAGAATTAAGGGCAGGGCAGTGAGCACCTGGCTGAGGACACAGCGCCCTCCAGGGGTCACTGAGAGTAGGGACCAGCAGCCTGACCTCACTTCCCTTGGCAGGGTCAGAGTTGAGTGAACTGAGGGTGGGGTTGACATAGTGTATTTGGCTTCCAGCAGCTCGCAGACAGGGCGGGAAGTGCAGTAGGAATGCATCACCCAAGAAGGGCTGGTTAACGGGCCAACGCCGAACAGGGAGAGGCCCTGAGGATCCACATGCCCCGCCCCCCTCGCAACACACACACAGAAGAGACATGGCTTAGCTGTCCCGTGTGATGGTCACTGGGTTCACTTACAGAAGGGCAGGGTGAGTTTCCAAGGTTACGTGGCCTAAACCAGTGGTCGGCAAACTCATTAGTCAACAGAGCGGCAAACCGTGGCTCGCGAGCCGCAGTTTGCCGACCACTGGCCTAAACCATTAACTGGATCTCAGGCCACATTAACAAAGGTAGGGCACCTAACACTGGGGAGGCGATGGGCCTGCTCACTTTGGCTGGCTGATGTCAGAGGGAAGACTGGGTTATATGCACTCCACGCCTTTGGAAGGAAAGCTGGGGCCAGCTGTGGGTACAGTTTTAAGAGGAAGAGCTGGGGAAACTGGAAAAGCCTGGCTTGGAGAAGCAAGGACTCAGGGCTGAAAGAGGCAGCGGTAAGATCGGCAGAAAAGGGCAGCTGGCGTGGGGCCTGGCGAAGCAGTGGGCTCCTTGTCACAGGAGGAGATGGCATACCAAGTGGGTGACTTGTGAGGTCCTTCCCGCCTGGAGGTTCTGCCACTTTGCCCAACTCTGCCTGGTTCTGAGCTCTGTTTCTGCCCTTGGAGCTGGCTGGCGGCTGCCCTGCCTGCTCAGGCAGCCCAGTCTCCTTCTGGGCTGAGGCTGGGGTACATCTGAGTCCACCTGCTTCAAGCTCACGCCATCCTCTCCCCTCCGCCCCTCCCCTCCCTGCTTCCTCTCCTTTCACTATAGGAAGAGGGGCTCCCTCCCAGTCTGGCCTCTTTCCCCTTCCTGACCCAGCAGGGCTGCTCCGCAGAAGCCTCCGTCTCCTTCAGTGTCTCTACGTCTCTGCATATCTGCATGTGTGCCTTTAGTGTGTGCATCTGCACGTGTGTCTCTGGCCCTCAGCTCTGCCTGGCTCCGTCTTCCCTCCCCAGTGACTCCCCCCAGGGCAGAGCCACAGTGGGCCTGGCTCTTCCCCACCTGTGCCCTGCTCTGGCTGGGAGGGGTGGGCCTCCGCCCCAGGACTGCCGACAGAGGTGGCGGTGGGGGGTGGGCGCCAGCACAGGGTACAGGCAGCTTCTCACAGGTAACGGGCCTCACACACATCATCCTGGGGCCTGCACGGGGGCCCTGCCTTGGCCTAAGCCCGGGCCATGGAGGTTGGCTGGACACAGGATGTTTAAAAAAATAGAGAGAATTTAAGCTTCCCAAAAAAGATGGGGACAGAGGAGGCGATGGAGGCCGAGGTGGGGCTAGGAGGCAAGTGGCTGTCCGAGAGCTCTGGGTCTCTGTGGGCAGGACACAGCCCTGCGCAGGCTGTGCTCAACTGCCTGTCCGGCTGTGCCCAGCGGGCACTTTAGCCAGGCCCGGCTGGCCGAGGGGAGGGCACCATATGGCTGTCTGTAGAGTCTGTGCGGGTGGTGGGGCCACGGGGGCGGGGCTGGCCGCTGTGGTCCGCGGTCCCACCCCAGGACCCTAGCCCAAGTGTCCGTGCAGCCAGCTGGCTCTCAGGAGGCGAAGTAGGAACTCTGCATGGAGTAGAGCCGGTCGATGGGGTTCCCCACGCGGGCCTGCAGGGAACCCACGTCGGAGGAGCCGAGGAAGCAGTCGCTGAGGCTGGTTAAGGAGGTATCGCTGTCGATGTCGTGGAAGATGGAGTCGTTCCCTAGGGAGCAGAGGGGCGTCAGGAGGGGGGTGAGGGCTGAGGCTCCTGGAGACCCTGTTGGCCTACAGGCTGTGGCTGGAGGTGAGGGAGTGGCAGGATGACCTGCCAGCAGCTCCTGAGCAGAGGGGGTGGGCCGTAGGAAGGGTCTCGAGGGCCCCCTTCCTGTCAGGAGGAGGCGCAGGGGCTGTAGGCCCTGGGGTGGGGGTGGCTGCCACGGCCTCAGGCCCGCCAGGCCAGGCAGGGGGCAGGGGTAGTGCTGGGGCGGGAGGGGGTGGGGCAGCTTACCATAGGGGTTCATGTGGTCACCTGGCATTTGGGGTGGCGTGAGGCCCTGCTGGAAGGGGTCGCTGCTGCCATAGGGGCTCTGCTCCATGGCCACGATCTGCTGCTGCGGCGGGGCCAGCGGCGTGTAGGAGGCCATCATGCCCTCCATGCGGCTCGACAGGACCTCTGGGGGCAGAGCACGCCGTCACCGCCAGGCCCTGCCCGCCCTGTTCCGTAGCCCCTACAGGTGCACCCCCAGAGTCCCCACAGACCTCCCACATACCCCCGGCCACCCCCGGCATCCCTCCGACCTTCTCCAGGCCTCCCCAGGGCCACCCCACACCCTGCAGCTGAGGTTGCCTATGGCCTTCCTGGGCCCCCAGGACATAGAGCCCAGTTCTCTAAGCCACCCCGCCCCCTTCCCCAGACACACACTCCAGCTCCTCTTCCAGAACCAGGTTCTCAGAAGCCAGAGGCGCCCCCTGCCCCATCCTCCAAAGGCCCTGCACTCAGGAGCTCACGCCTCTGGGGAGACACCTAGGCAGGCGGTGATGATTCAACGCGTGGGTGCCGTGAGTGCGCTACATCTGGGAGTATCCAGGGGGGGCATGAACCCAGGCCAAGGAGGCTTAGAAAAGGCTTCCTGGACGAAGGGGCCCCCTCACCCGTGTGACTTAAAGAACCAACAAGGGTTTGACAGGCTCGAGAGGGGGCAGCTGAGTCTGGGGGGCTGCTGGGAACCCCAGGGGACACCTCCTAAGCTGCCTGGGAGACGAGGCAGTGACTGCGGCCTCCGGAACCCACTGTCCAGGGAGAGGGGCAGAGGGAACAGAGGGGAAGAACTGGGCCCCGAGGCCATGGCCTTGAAGCCCTGGGTCAGCCTGGGCCACTGGCCCCCGAAGTTCTGAGCGAAGGGCCTGGCATCTGCATGGAGCCCCTGCCTCACTCCAGAGCAGGCAGCTCGGGGCCCCCACCCACTTCAGTGCCCCAGAGAGTCCCCGTGCCTCCCTTCAAGGCCCTGAAGGCTCCATGTCCCCCTGAGGCTTGGGACACCAGCCCTGGCATTTTGGCAAAGCCCAGTGTTGGAGGGGCTGGCTCCTGCCCCTTTAACTAGCCCCTCCCTGTCCAGCACGAGCCCAGCCTGACTCCTCCACACTGTGCCCTTTCTCTGGAGACGCCGCTGTGGCAGCGGGGCACGGTGGTCAGGGTGCGCACCAGCTTAGGAGCCGCGTGGAGGCCGAGGCCCGCTCTGTCCCTCACTGGCTGAGGGATCCTGACAGGCCCTCAGTCTCCCTGAGCCCAGCCTCCTCATCTGTAAAACAGGACATGGCAACGCCCTTCCTCGGGGACCTGTGAGAACTGGGACGGAGCGTGTCACGTGATGAGCTCAGGGCCTGGCACACGTGACAGCGAGCAGAGGATTGCAGTTTTACATCAGGAAGTCTGCCACCCCTCCGGCGGCCCACCCTGCCACCGCTCCTGTGTCCTGCGGTCGCTGCCACCTCTGGCTTCATTGGGCTCAGCTGCTTCCAAGGCAGCAGTTCCCTGAGCTGACGGCCTTGGTGGCGGTCCCTTGGGAGTCTTGGTGTAAGTGACAGAGCCAGGCCCCCTGGTCCCTGCCCTGGCCCCGGCCCCGGCTCACCTTGGCCCAGCCGCTGGGAGTTCTGCTGCTCCTGCTGCTGCTGGTGCCGCCGTGCCAACTTCTTCATCTGCGGGAGACACAGTTCGTGCCAGTCCCCGCCCCTCCCCATACCTCCCCCATTAGTTCCCCCCACACACCAGGCCCTCTGTCTCCTGCCCGCAGCCCCCTCCACTTCTGCCCAGTGCGGGCAGGGCCGGTGCCTCTCACCTTTGCTCTTTGGTTCTGAAACCAGACCTGGACCACGCGCACGCTGAGGCCTGTCTCTGCTGCCAGCGTCTCTCGGACCTGCCAGGAGAGGGAGAGAGGGAGGCAGGTCAGGCCCCGGGGAGGTGGTGGGCTGGGGGTAGATAGATGAGCGGGGACGTGGAGGGCCAGGGTGGTGTCTGGAAAGGCAGCAGGTTTGTCACCCCACCCCACCCAGCCGCCCCTCACCTTCCGGCAGGGCTTGGAGGAGACCTCGAAGGAGGCCTTGAAGGCTCTTCGCTGCTGCGTGGTGAGGATGGTGCGGGGTCGCTTGGGCCTCCGGGGGTCCTTCCCGTCATCCCCGCTGCCCTTGCTCTGGCTGCCCTGCCCCTTGGCAGGCTTCATGTCCCCATCCTCGTCCTCACTCTTCACTGTGGGGGACACAACCCGGCCTGTCAGCCTGTACCCTCAGGCGATCTGCTGCCTGATGGGGTCCCATCGCCTCCCCTCCCGCCAACACCTGCCATGGCCTCTGGCGCCTGGAGACCCCAGGCCAGAGGCTAACCTTGGAGAAAACCAGTTCTGCCAGCCCAGCGCCAGCCAGGCCCCAGGGCTCAGAGAACCTTCTGGAAGCTTCCAGGGACTAAGAATGGACAGGCAAGGACTACGCTCCAGATGTTCTCACACAGGAACACAGGAGTATTCATGACCATGACAGACAGACACGCGCACACACACACACACACACACACACACACACTCACCCACCAGCACTCACACGTACAGACTGGCACGTGGGCCCACCAAGGCTTGAGCAATGCAGCTCACAGACATCACACACACACACACACACACACACACACACACACACACACACACACGTGCGCGCATGCTCACAGGCAGGACGACCAGGCACGCTCACACATGCATGCAGAGCATGTGTATTCACCCAGAGACACTCCCGCAATACCATGTCCAGCTGGCCACTCTATGCCCCAGAGTCGCGGGTCGCAGAGATGCCCGCCCTCCCACAGCCCCCGCCCAGCGCCCACCCCCCCCCACCCCCCCGCCGCCTGCCCCCAGCTCCCGCCGGGCTCACCGGAGTCGGACTCGTCGGGGCTCACGGAGCTGAGCAGGTCCTTCTCCTTCTCGTAGTCGCCCTTGCACAGCAGCTGGCCCTCCTTGAGCACAAACTCATCGCCCTTGCGGAGCTGCCGCTCGCACACGCAGCAGCAGAAGCAGCCCAGGTGGTACACGCACTCCAGCGCCCGCATCACGAACTCGGTGGGGGCGATCTTCTCCATGCAGCCGCTGCACTTGGCCGCGAAGAGCCTGCGGGGCACAGCGGGGGCACGTCAGCTGGGCTCGGGGTCCCTCCCAGAGGCCACTGCCTACTGAGGGCCTCTCCCACCCGCTGACCCTCCAGCCCAAGTGGGAGGAGCCCTCCCTGGGCACAGAGCCACATGGGGAGGGCCCGTGACCGCAGGGTGGGCACTGGGCACCCTGCCCAGAGGCGCCCTCTCATGTAGTATGTCAGCTCAGGGCCCTTCCCACTCAGAGACACAGTGGCCACTAGAGGGCAGAGGACAGGTTAGCCTTCACCTTTCCCAGGTTGGCCCCAGCCTGAGGGGAAGGGCGGGCGACCCACGGGCGGTCCATCCACCCTCACCCCAGGATCCGCTCTGCCTCCTCCCTGCCCCTCCACCGCCCTCACATCCAAGCAGTTCCCACCCTGGCCAAACCACCGCCAGCACGGGCCCTCCTCTCCTTCCTGAGCGACTGTTCCAGTCCCCTCCCAGGGCTCCTGGCCCCTCCAACCCTTTACCCTCCAGGATAAGCGCCAGAAAGATCTGCCTAAAACACACCGGTCATGCTGCTTCCCTGCTCTAGACTCTTCCATGGCTCCCTAGTGCCCGTGGGAGGTTGGGAGAACATCAGGTTCCTGAGCCTGGCACTCACGGCCCTTCACAACCCTGCCTCTCCTCCCCCGACCCCTGCTCCCCCGGGCTGTGCTCCACAACAGCCTGCAGTCTCTCCGGAGCACCCTAACACGGCCCTTCTCTCTCTCTGGCCCTGGGCACCCTAACACCCACTTATCCCTCTGTTCAGCGTAAGCATTGCTACCATGAAGTGAGGTATTTACCGAGCACGCACAGCATGCCAGCTGCTGCTCCAAGCACTTTGCCTGCAGAAACACGTTTAATCCTCGCAGCACCCCTCTGAGACGGGAGGAATGCGAATCCCATTTTAGAGATTAGGAAATCGAGGTGCTCAGCGCTGGAGTCACTTGCTCAGAGTCACATGATAGTAAACGATGGAGCCGACTCTGAGCCTGGACCTACGTGGGTCCCTCCATGACAACGGGGACCCGTCTCCCCTCTCGGGATGCAAAGCCCTGTCGGGGCTTCGGCTCCGGCCCCGCGTGTGCAGAAGGGTCCGAGGAGCATGGCCCCTCCTCTGCCCGCACCTACTGACCGCTCCTCTGGCCGCCCATCCCTATCACGTGCTCTGCTCTGTGGGAACTCAGCCCCAACAACACTTTGATGGAAAAATTTATGAAGAATCAAATTATTGCTGCTGGGAGGGAATTAAAACCATTTTTCATTCTCCGTGTCCCCGGGCCACGTCTGTGGGCGCCACCTTGGGAGCGCTGTGCACATCCCATCCCTCTTTATGGCCCGCCATCGCAGGCGCAGATTACAGCTGCAATTCTCTACTAATCGGTTCTGGAACAGCCATAAACGCGAGGCCTGGCCTGCCTCCCTTCCCCGGGCTGCCGTCAGCACCGCCCACAGTGAGCTGCTGAGGTGCAGGGACAGGGCCAGGCCCCATCTGCCTGCTGCCCCTGGCCCCGGCCAGGGCACTCAAATTGGGGCATCCCCAGCAACCCTGCCACCCCCTCCATCCTACCCTGCAGGCTCCTATTCATCCTGTGACGCCCAACTCCAATGCCACTTCCTCTGGGAAGCCGTCTTTGCTGGCCCGGTCTTGGGAAGGTGGCCTCCATGCTCACCTGAGCTTCTCTGGCCTCAGTCCCCTCTCCCATAAAACAGGGAGTCACAGAACATCCCTCAGGGCTGCTGTCAGAATTCAGTGACACTGGGCATGTAACTCGGTGAATGAAGGTCACGTGGGAGGGATGGCACTGCCCGTCAGCTCTGCGCCGGCTCCTCAGACAGGCCCTCACTCCACCGGGACCTCAGGGCGGCCGTGAGGGTTTATGACGCAGGCGAGTGAAGGTTTGGGGTGGGCTGAGGCTCAGGCCCGGCTGTGTGCTCCCGGCAGACGGGGCCCCCAGCCCACACAGTGGGTGACTCTGCAGGAAGAACCCGGCCTGGATGTGGGCTCTCATTCGGCCCTTTGGCTGGAGAGCTTTGTTCAGGGCACAACCTACCCAGCTGTCCATGGCAGCCTCAGGCAGAGGCCCCGCCCAGCTGACAGACATCTGCAGAACTCGCTGCTCTGACACGGAGGACACGTCTGTCCTGCCCCCTCACTGTCCCTCTGTCCGGTCCCCACACTCGACCTGGTGTCCTAGGGGCCCCAGTAAGGTCTGCAGCCGCCTCTGTGGCCCACGAGTGGACAGGCAGTGGCCACCTGTGCCAGCATGGCAGGGCCAGGGGCTCAGGCGGCGGTCAGCACCTTGGGGCCCCCCAGGAGGCCTGCTTAGGCTGGGAGAGGGGCTGTGGGCGGTGACCCGCATTTGCAGGCACTGCCACCAGGCACTGCCACCGTGCAGGCGCATTCAGAACAGCCCTGCTAATGCCTTGGCAGCAGGGGGTCGATTGCTACTTTCTCCAAACTCATCAACACAATCTATTATTAATACTTCTCCAAAGGCTCAGCGCCGCCATTACAGCGGCAGCGCCAGCCACTCGGGGCATCATCTGTTATCTAGATTGCAAAAACTCGGGAAATAAAACAAACAGCGCGCACTTTATAAACGGAATGTGCCATCCGTTAGGTCTCTGAGCATCTCTCCTCCCAATAAAACATCAGGGGGGACACATGAAATACTCGCTCCCAATTATGGGGTGCCTTTGTCTATCGTGCAGGGGTGAGAGCTGCGTGGGAGGGGCTGGGGCGCCAGAGGGGTCCCCTCCTCTGCATGAGCCCCCACTCCTTCCCTCAGTCCCTCCCACCGTGGAGGGATTGGTGGAAGCAGTGCGGAGAAGCAGACCCAGCCACAGGAGGGTGGCACTGGCATCAGATGGACTCAGGCTCAATGCCTGGTTCCGCCACTTCTGGCTAGTGACTGGGCAAGTAATGGCCTCGCTCTGAGCCTCAGTTTACTTACCTATGTAATGGGCTCCACAACACTGCCTGCTTCCCAGTGTGAAGATGCAGTAAATTGTCAGCACAAAGCGGCGAGCACAGGCCGAGTGGTCAGGGGCTGGGCGGGCTGTGTGAGGCCAGGAGCAAGCCTCTCTCAGGATGTTCCAGATGCTGACCAGAGAGGCAGAGTGGGTCAGCATGGAGGGCCTCCTGCCTCTCTACCTCCGCCCCCATGGGCTCTGGAGCCTGGTGTGCAAGGCCCTGACCTCAATCCCAACTCAACCACTCACCGGTTCTGTGACTCTGTGACCTTGGGCAAATCAGAGTATCTGTTTCCTCATCTGTAAGATGGGGAGATAGTCCCTACTCCTCAAAATTGTGCTAGGGATTCCAGATGGGTGTGTCCCTGCTGCCCACACTGGGGCCGGGAGGCAGGGATGGGGAGGGCCCTGGGGTCAGGGCAGGGATGGGGAGGGCCCTGGGGTCAGGGCATGCTGGGTACCCGGGAGGCTCAGAAGCTCTGGCCCAGGAGGAGCTGCCTGGCTTTCCCAGCCTCCTGCCTGCCCTCTCAGGGTCCCTCATCCTGCTCCCCCCAGAGCCCCCCCTTCCAGACACCAAATCTAGAGGGCAGCTTTGTGACCACATCACAGGCACACGGCCCTGCTGGTCACCCACACAGCCCTCCTCCCCATTTCTCATGTAAACTGCCAAGCCTTTCCTCCCGCTTCCCTACTGCTGGGTCACCATGCCCTCTGCTCCCAGGCTGCCCCCAAACACCTGCTGATTTGGAACAACTTGGCTTGGGTGTCCCTTCTTCCAGGAAGCCCCCCTCTCCTCTCCAGTCTTAGACAGATGCGTCCCTCTGAGTTCCCTATCCTCATACCTGCCCCCCCCCCAATTGTAGCACAGATACTAGGGACTCTGAATATTTCCAGGTCCACCTGCCCCTTGGTCACCTCTGAGCACCAGGCCCTGAATACAAAACGGTGAGCAATAAATGTTTGCTGAACGAATACTGAACCAACCAAGACAGTCCTGTTCAGCCTGTGCAGCAGGGCGAGGCAGTCCCCACCCCCAACCTGGTCTGGGGCTCTGGGAGGGGTGGGGCTGGAGCAGCCTGGGGTTCCATCCTGGCTCCACAACTTTGGCCAAGACATTTAACATCTCTGAGCCTCAACTTCTTCATCTGTGAAATGGGAATGATGGTATCTACCTACGGCGTTGCTGGGAGGGCCAGCACAGTACCAAGGATATGCTACAAGAGCTGGTGTCTGCCCTTTTCTTGTCCCACTGGGTCCAACATGCCTGTGTCCATCCCCGTCGCTGGAGTCTCTGAGATTCTGGAGAGAAGCATCCCTGACACCTGTCCCAACCCCACCTCCCTCCCTCTCATGGGTTCTAGATCGGGCCTTCTCCCTTCTGTGTGGCCTGAGCTTCTGTGTGGCCTCACTCAATTCCTCCTCTGTCTCATTAACATTTCTGAGCACTGATGAAGTTCAACTGTCATCTGCCGGCATCACCACAGTAAACCCAGAGCCCTCAGAGGAAGGCTGTTTCCCTCCCCATTTCACAGATGAGCACACCAAGGTGCTGAGGGCAGGTTACTCATTCAAGGTCACATGGCAGCATATTGTATACTCCCTCCCTCCTCCGTGCATCCAAGTGTTTCTCTGCTTGTCAACCACCTTGCCCTGTGATCTGAGTATCACACCCAAGTCTTTCTGCCCTCAAGGCTCTGGACATCGTGGGACAGGAGCCTGATTCACCCCGAGTTCCCATTACTCAGCATAAGCCCGGTGCCCGGTAGGTGCTGCTGAGTGGATTTTTCTTAAGCCAAACTGAACATCTTCCCTCACAAGCAGCCCCCCACCCAGGATCATGTGTGATTGTGGAGCAAAAATTCCCTTTCTGGAGACGTCACTTCCCTTAAAGAGTCCCAGGCTATAACCTATCTCTATCTCTTCTGAGTTTTTGTTGGTTTATTTATTGAATGCCCAATTTATTAAAATCCTCAAGCTAATAAGCAAAACTCCAAAACCAATGTTTTCTGGAGCATCGGAACATAGATTACAAATCTGATCCATTCATTTCTCTGCAGCCACTGACGACTGCAGAGATGCGCACAGTATGGCCGGTCCTTTCACCTCTGGTAAAATGGGGTTCCTAACGTCCTGGGGGGACTCCAACCTCTCCTCGGGGGTCTTCAGACCTGCATCTTGGAATCCATACAGCATGTATCAGGCCTGGAAACCTGGCTCTGTCACTCCTAGCACTGGAACCTCACACAAGTTCCCTCTCTCTGAGCCTCAGTGTCTCCATCTGTCCGATGGGGATAATGGCTGGGCACGTGATAGGTTAAATAAGTGGGGCTCAGGGTCCCTGACATCATCTCTCCAGGACCTCCAGCACCCCGCTCGCCGTCCTTGCTCTACCTCCTCCTCATGGCACTGCCCTTCCCATCCCCCATCACTGAATTGCACGGTTTATGTAGCCCCTTGCTGGGTTCTCAGTCTAAGAGCAGGCAACAATGTCAGGGTAAGTCCCAACTCCCACTCATGGCACTCACGGCCCCTTCTGCCTGTGGCACCTGGCCCCAGATCCTCCGCTACGGCTGCCCCGCTCCTCATGGCTCCCTGAACACAGCAGGTTCCTTCACTCAAAATCCCACCTGCCTCCAAGGCCTGTCTTCTTCCGCCCTTTCCTTTGCTTCTTGTTTAAACCCTTTTTCATCCTTCAAGACCCAATATAAGTGTCACCACCTCTGGGAAGCCTTCCCTGATGCCCCCAGACCCAGATATTTGTGTGTCTGCAGCCCCACTGACCTAGACATCAGGAACTGGGTGTAGTTCACCCCCACGTCCTTGGGCTCTGGCACTGAGGAGGTGGTCAGTGAGTGCCTGTGGAACGAGCGAACAGCCTTGTGGGAAATGGAATGGGCAGCCAAGGAGGACAAGAGGATATTGGATACCCTGCTTTGGGGGCGTCTGAGAACGCCGCCAGGTGACAAGAGAAATGAACTTGCCCTCCCCTGTCCCGGCCCCTTCACAACTACACAACCTGGGGCCCAGGGTCCTAACTGTCTTATCAATGAAGCTGTATACCTGGCTCTCATTGGGCTGGGAGTCCTGCAGCAAACCCCAACAGCCCCTCACCCCGACTACACGGCAAAGCCCCGGTGCCATGTGCTATTAAATGACCTCCCTGACCACTGGAGAATGGGCCGGGCTGGACACGTGACTCAAGGCGGGCCAATCAGACCCCCGGTCCTGTGTCCCTTCCTTCCCCTGCTCATTCAAGGGCTCTCTGTCCGCCCCTCCATCCTCAGATGTGTGCTTTCTCACAGCTCCAGCACCAGCTGTGTGCTCTTGGCTCATTGACATCCCTTCTTTGAACCTCAGTTTCCTCTTCTGTAAAATGGGGATGTTGATCCCTCCCTCAGCTGGTGGCTGAGGATCTGGTGAGTTTTAACCTATGTGAGACAGCCTAGCCCAGTGCCTGGCACACAGGGGGCATCTTGCAGGTGTGTGCTCCCTCCCCTCCTCATACCATGTGGCCTGGTATAAGCTCTGGAACCTTCCCTTGCTCATCTCTAATTTCAGTCTGCAGCCCCTGGTCACATTGTTCCTTGGGCCTGTGCTCTCCCTGTCTGTCAGTCTGTCTGCCCCTTCCGTCAGAGCCTCCCTGGGGCCACACTGGGGAACAGGCAGATTCTGGGCCTGGGGTACCTTAGGGCTTTTCCAGGCGCAAGTCCAGTCCCTGGAATCACTCTCTCCATGGGGTCCACCAGGCTTGGTGCCTGGAACCCAGCCCCCACTCTGTCCTCATTAGCTACACCTTCTTCTTCTTTTTTTTTAAGATTTTAAATTAATTTTTAGAGAGAGAAGAGGGGAGAGAGAGAAAAACACCGATGTGAGAGCAGCTGCCTTCTGCACGCCCCTTGCCGGGGATCAAGCCTGAAACTCAAGCATGTGCCCTGACTGGGAATCGAACCTGCAACGTTCAGATGCACAGGACGATGTTCAACTAACTGAGCCACACCGGCCAAGGCCCCACTGGCTACACCTTCTCGCATTCACCCAGCAAACACCCATGGAGGCTGGCTGGGAGCCAAGCCCCTACAAGATGACTGGGGAGCAGAGTCAGACCAGAGCTCGCTCCCTGGGGTCTGCTAGCTGGGAGGCAGGGAAAGGCGTGCTGGTCTCTGCAGGAGAGCTGGGCACTTCTTGGATAAAGTGGCAGGACACACAGTTAAGAACCTGCTTCTGGAGGCAGAAGGAGTGGTCCAGGGGGTCTGAACCCAGCTCTGCCACCTACGAGCTGTCTGGCCTCGGGGCAAGCCAACTACATTTTCTGAACTTGTTTTCCCATCTGAAAACTGGGGACCACAGCCCCCACCTTCCAGGTGCTCACGATAATGTGTTCGCCCTCTGTGCCAAGCCTCAGAAGAGGCCCCTCCATAGCCAGCGCTCAACGCGGTGGCTAAGGACATTATTGCTCCGGGGACTGTGATGTCTGTGATGACGCCTGGTGAGGGATGAGCTGGAGTTCACAGGAGCTGAGGGGACAGGGCCCTGGACACTCTTGGGGCCCAGCTGCTGCTGCTAGAGGTTGCCTGTCACTTGGGGAACCTGATGGGGGGCGGCGGGTGGAGCAGGCGGAGGGAGCTGCCTGGCCTCCTCCCTCCCCACTCGCTGACATCTCCCCCACGTGCCTGTCGCGTCCTTATCATTCCGGGCGTAGCTGTTTTTTATTTTGAGACAAAAAGGGGCCTGTTGATGGGGATCCAACTCAAACCAGCTGCAAACATCTGCTTTGATGCGGCGGCTGCGGCGGCGGGCCAGGCGGGCGGCGGCGGCGGGAGCCGCAGGCGGGGCCCGGTGCGCGCGTCAATCACGCGGCAGGAATGCGCGGCGGGGCCGGGCCCTCGGACCGGCGGCCGCCAGCGCGCGGGCCTCGCAGGGCCTCTGGCAGCCTCGCCGCGACAGAGTCGGTCCTGCCGCGAGGGCTGCCCCGGCGCTTCCTGCGGGGCGCAGACCCAGCTGTGCGGGCCGCCGGCTCCTCGGCCCTTTGATCCGGGCCGGGGGCGCTGTCGGGAGCCCCCAGCCAGGGCTGGAGGTCACGGGCCAGGGCCAGGGTCAGGGCGGGACGGACACAGACAGGACCCCGGGGTACACACATTCCCTGATTCCACACATTTATTTAGCGCCTACTGCGGTGCCAGGCGCTGTCTGGAGGCTGGGGATAGAGCAGTGAGTCAACTGGACCTCCCCCCCCCCCCCCCGTCCCCCACTTCCTTCTGTTCTACTGGACCAGGGGTCAGGCGACAAATAGATACACCAGCATGCAGGTCGCATGCAGAGTGTAATAGCCAGTGACAATGTGATGAAGAAAAACGAGGCAGGACAGAGCAAGGGGCAGTCAGAGGCTTGCTATCATCTGGAAAGGGGGTATCCCCTCCCCCACAGAGGGAACAGCAAGCGCAAAGGCCCTGAGGCATGAGTATGTCTGGGGTGTTGGAGAAATGACAAGGAGGCCTATGCAGCTGGAGAGGAGGCGACAGGGGAGCGACAGGGGAGGGGACAGATCATGTAGGCCAGTGGTCGGCAAACTCATTAGTCAACAGAGTGGCAAACCGCGGCTTGCGAGCTGCATGTGGCTCTCGAGCCGCAGTTTGCCGACTACTGGTGTAGGCTCTGAGCAAAGGGGGATCTGATCCGACTGACATTTAAAAACTGGGTTCCTCAGCAGCCATGTGGGGGTGGGTGAGGTGGGGGAGCAGGGAGGTGGGTTGGGAGGTTATCTCAATAATCCAAGCAAAAGATGATGTCCTGCCGAAACCGGTTTGGCTCAGTGGATAGAGCGTCGGCCTGCGGACTGAAGGGTCCCAGGTTCGATTCCGGTGAAGGACATGTACCTTGGTTGCGGGCACATCCCCAGTGGGGGGTGTGCAGGAGGCAGCTGATGGATGTTTCTCTCTCATCGATGTTTCTGGCTCTCTATCCCTCTCTCTTCCTCTCTGTAAAAAATCAATAAAATATATTTAAAAAAAAAATTAAAAAAAAAAAAAAAAGATGATGTCCCTTTAGACCAGCTGAGAGCAGGGGAGGTGCTGAGAGTTCAGACCCGGCTGCATTTTGAAGACAGGGGCCTGGGAGGAGGTGCAACGACAGAGGCATGGGTGAGCCCAAGATCCGGGGGCCTGAGCAACCAGAGGGATGAAATGAAATGGAGACTGAGGCAGGTGGGGGAGGGGCAGAGCTGGGAGTGCCGGCCTGGGCATGTTACATAGGAGCTGCCTGCTAACAGCCATGTGGGTGCAGCTGGGGGCTGCTGCATATATGAGTTCTACCAGGCTCAAGCTAGAGATACTGTCAGGAGCTGCCAGGATAGACACACACACATACACGCACACACACGCACACCCGCAAGCATGCATGCAGACACATACATACAGACATGCACTCTCTCATACACACACACACACACACACACACACACCCGCAAGCATGCATGCAGACACACACATACAGGCATGCACTCTCTCATACACACACACACACACACACACACACGCACACCCGCAAGCATGCATGCAGACACATACATACAGACATGCACTCTCTCATACACACACACACACACATACACACACACGCACACACACCCTCACAAATATATATGCCTGTAGAAGGAGCTGCTGTGGACACAGGGCTTGGCTCCTTTGGGACTCTGATCGTTGGGGGTGCTGGGCAAGGCCCAGGAGTCTCTTTTCCATTTGGAGACATCGGGGTTTCTCCGGTGACACCAGGGAGAGTCACCGGTCTGGAGCGGGTGGAAGGTGGAGCATCACTTCGCGCTGCTGGTCCCCCCACACGCCCTCAGACAGGAAGAGCTGCAGGAGAACCGGGGCCAGGGGGCATGGAGGACCTGTGAGCTGCTGGCAGGCACCGCGAAGGGCTTCACTGGCACCATTTCATTAACCCTTGGGTTGGTGCTCGCCCCTCTCTTTTCTGCCCTTCACTGGCGAATTCGATTCTTGTGCTGATTCACGTATTCATTCATTCATTGCCTACTATGAGCCAGGCCCTGTGCTGGGCTCCCAGTGGGAGCCTTCTCCTCTCTCCTACTCATCAAACCCCTTTGAACTGACCCCAAGTTCCCTTCTCTCATTGGCACCGAGTCACCAGCTCTTAGTTGCCAAATCCAGCAGCCACGATTATCACTACTGTTACTAAGTTTATTGAGTGTTTCCTACATACCACACCCTGTGCCTTATTTGCACTTGGACCCCTCCCCCTTGAGACCCCTGAGAGGGAGGCATTGTCACCCTCTTTCTCACAAGAGAAGAAAGTGATGCTCCAGAGGGTAACCTCTGCTCAGCATCAGACCTGGGGCTGAAGCTGGGACCTGGGGCTCAGGGCTCCTGCGCCTTCTTCCTGCCTTGTTGCGGGTCTCCTGGACCTCCCTGTGCGTGAAGCCCTCTCCTGCCCTAGCTTCCCTCCCTCCCACCACTGGAATGGCTCTGCTCTCGCTTGCTCAGCTCAGAGCTGCTGGGCCCATGACCTGGAACCAAGGTTACAGAGGGAGGGGCTGATGACACGGGGAAGATGAGAACCCTACACCAGCAGGTGTAGAGACCTTTGAATTTCTCTCCAGGGTCCTGAGTGGGCAGAATAGGTCTGGCCCAGAGCCATGTGCCCAGGAAGGGCTGAGGGACCCAGGGTAGGGCCTGATGGGTACAAACTTGGCCAGGTGGTGGGCAGGCCAGGGATCAGGGCAGATGCCCTGGAGAAAGGGGCTGTCGAGTGCAAAGGACTGAATGGGGGAAGTGGTCGGGGTGGGATAGGAGCAGGGGTGTGTCTGGTTCCAGAGTCTGGGCTCTGTGCAGGGGCAGAGAAGCAGAGAGACCATTCTGGGAGGGAGAGGCTGAAAAAAGCCATGGCATGAAGAGATGGAGGCCACTTGCAGGATTAGGGAGGCAGTGGGTACTCAGGCTGGAGCATAGGTGAGGAAGGAGGAGGGTCAAGCCAAAGGTCTTGAATGTTGGGCTAAAGAAGATAGATCAGGATTCTGTTGTTCCCATCTACCCATCTATCCATCCATCTATCCATCCACCTATCCACCCACTCACACAGCCACTCCATCCTTCCATCCATTCACATACCCATCCACTCACAAAGCCACTCAGCCACATATCCATCCATCAACCCATCCATCCATCCATCCATCCACCCACCCACTCACACAGCAACTCGGCCACATATCCATATATCCATCCATCCATCCATCCATCCATCCATCCATCCATCCATCCATCCATCCATCAATCCATCCATCCATCCACTCACACAGCCACTCAGCCACATATCCATATATCCATCCATCTATCCATCCATCCATCCATCCATCCATCCACCCACCACCCACCTATCCACCCACTCACACAGCCATTCCATCCATCCATCCACATTCCCACCCACTCACACAGCCACTCAGCCACATATCCATATATCCATCCATCCATCCATCCACTCACTCAGCCACATATCCATATATCCATCTATCCATCCATCCATCCATCCATCCATCCATCCACATTCCCATCCACTCACACAGCCACTCAGCCACATATCTATCATCCATCCATCCATCCATCCATCCACTTATCCAGCTATCCACCCCCCAGTCCATCCACCCCTCTCAGCAGCCAGCCATACATCCATGCACCCATGCATCCATCCATCTATGTATTCAACACATACTTCGGCCCTCACTCTGTCTGTGTCCAACCTTATGCCATGATTCCTGCTCTTGAAAGAGAAACCGCCTTTGAAGGTTTTCACTGTAAGACTAGCTGATTCTGAAAGCATTTACCAAACAGCCACCATGAGCAAGCGCTGTGCTTGGAGACCTTTGGGGAACAAGACACAGGGCCACTTCCCCTCCGTGCACTCTGGGTGTCAGGAACAAGGAGGTCTCAGAGGGAGAAATCCGGAGCACCACTGGAGAGTCTAAAAGCCGACCCAGCTGACATCTGGCCCCATCATTCTGACCTGAGGATCCTGGACTCCCTGTACACAGACCACAGCATGTTAATCAGGGTTCTAACAACATCGATCCACTTCCTTTGAGCAAGTATTTTCTGGAACAAACTCCATTAGGGCAATTTAATTTTTTGATCAATTTCCTTTCTAGTGCAGTTCACTATAATGTGCAACTTTTTCCATTTTCGTTTTTATTTTACTAAAATTATTTTCATTGAGAAATTATTTTCCATGAAAATTTTTAATAAAGGTTGGCTCTATCATCCGGTCTGGGCTCGAATTGCAGCTCACTGATGATCAAGAGTTGACTCTGGTTAACTTGTAGCCAGCGACACATTTTACAACGGATAGTTTCATCCTTGTCAGTTGTATCTTGTACTGGTTAATTTACCAAGTTAAATGTCCCCCAGGCGCAGGGAGGGCAGTTTTCAATGTTACCAATAAAATCACTACAGTTTATGATCACAAATTTTACCAGGCAGCCAATGAAAACATGCACGGGGTCAAAACCATGCAGACCCAAGTGTGCTCCTTGCTCTTCGGAGACTCAAAGACAACAGCCCCTCCCCTGACAGCCCCCTCTCCTGGTTAAACCCCCTAGATTCTGGGAGCTGTTTCTCCAAACTCAGATCACAAGTCTGAGTTTGTCCAAATAGCCCTTAAAGCATAGCACGCAGCAACCCAATCCTTCAGGGGCAAGATCCATCTCCTCCCTTATTCCCCACACTATACTCCTCTTAATGCAACGACCGAGAACGTTAATTTTGTTAACCAAGTCAAGGGGGGTGACACTGCCCAGTCTCTCTCATGAGATCTGGACCCCTCCCCCACACACACCTGTGCTCCTGCTGTCAAGTTTTTGAACCCCACCCTGGCATGCATCCCCAAATGTCAAACTCACAGGAACCAGCCCAGCCCTGTGCTCTGAGCTTCACATGTCGGGGCCTCGCCAATGCCTCATGAGCACCCCGGGAGATAGGAGTCCCTGTCAGTGCCTGGCTGACTGTTTTCGGGGACACAGCCATAGCGTGTGGGCGGAACACGTCCCCCGGCTGAGGGGCCTGAGATTAACCTGAGACACAGTGGGTGCTGGACTCAATGCTGGTGGGAGGTGGGGGGGACATTCCGGAGGAGGAGTCCCTGGAAGTGGGGGTGGCATTTGCTAGTGAGTAAGAAGAGGCCCTGGGAGACCACCTCCTTAGGTTTGTGCTATCAGGCTCCAGCCGGGCGGGGGCGGGCAAGGGGTGATCCGGGCAGGTCAGGGCTGGGTGCCCGGGCTCGGCATCTCGGGCACACGGCCGTCCGCCGGTCTGTTTAGTGGGTAACTGATCACCCCGAGCCCCGCCCCAGCCGCCCGCAGCCCGCCAGAGCCGCTTAATCACCGCCCGCCCGGCTGCATTAGCATAGTAATGGCCTTTAAATTGAGCCTCTTTGTTTTTTAATTAAGCTCCCAGCAGGTACAGAGAAGAGCGATTATTGAGGAAGCTGCCAGCGCTAATCGCCCGCAGTCATTTGACAATTAAAAAGCGCCTGGCTTTAACCCTTTCCCCTCGCCTGCAGCAGTACTTCTAGCATTTATCCTGCGCCGACTGTGTACATGCCTTCCGGGTGGGATCTGTGGACCCTACCCCCAAGCAACTCAGAGCGGTCCCCGCCCACGCCTCCATTTTGCTGAGGAGCAAAGTGAGGTGCAGAGAGAAGAGGTAACTTGCCGCAGACACACAGCTTGGCATGGAGGAGCTGGGATTGGCAGGCGGGCTGCTTTGCACCCTGCACTGCCCTCTGCTCGGAGCACCACCACCTGTGACTCTGGCAAAATCTCTGGGTTCCAAGGCTCAGGAGGGCACCTCCTCAGAATTCCCAGGGCATCCTCTCCCCCCGTTATTCATCTAGTCCCCAAATACTGACGGGGTGCTTAATGTGTGCCAGGCACGGTGCTGGGCGCTGGGAAAGGCTGCGAGCAAGCCATGGGCCGACGACAGGCCGAGGAGGGAGGCTGGTGAATAGAAGGGCGCGATGCGGGCTGTGGTGGCTCCGTGGATTGAGAGTCGTCCCATGGACCAAGAGGTCCCGGGTTTGATTCCCAGGCGGGGCACAAGCCGTGGTTGTGGGCTTGATCCCCAGTAGGGGACGTGCAGGAGGCAGCCAATCAATGGGTCTCTCTCATCATTATGTTTCTATCTCTCTCTCCCTCTCCCTTCTTCTCTGAAATCAATATATATATATAAAACGGGTGTGATTGCTCCTGCTCCAGCCCAGGGGTGTGTGTTGGGGTGGGGGTTGTCGGAAAGGCTACTTTCCTGGAGACAGAAGTTGGGGCTGAGACGGAGAAATGAGGAAGATCAGAGCCCGGGGAGGGCGGAAGCGATGGGCAGGCCAGGCAGCAGGGGAAATAGTGATCGCAAAACTCAAAGACGGAACAGCCATTAGCCAGAAATTAAAGGTGCAGAGGGCGTGCGGGGGAGGGGGACATGGAAGGGAGGAGGCTGGGGAAATGGAGTCGCTGAGCCAGCTTGAGTGTGCAGAGTCTTACGGACTTCAAAAATTTGGTATTTTAATAAGAGCTGGATTTCTTTTTGAAAAGGTAACGGTTCAATATCCAAACATACAAAGGTGCTCGCTTCCCTAGCCAGGCAGGTCCCCTCCCCCGAGCAACCGGCCTTGCACCTGAGCCTCCGTCCACAGCACAAGCCATACGGATCTGGCGGCTCTCTACTATTCTCCCCTCCCGACGTGTGTGTGTGTGTGTGTGTGTGTGTGTGTGTGTGTGTGTGGTGTTTTTTTGTTTTTGTTTTTGTTTTTTGTAAATGAGAACTGGTTGGGGTTTTTGCCCATTTTTGTTGGTTTTACTCGAATGCTAATGGACTCTACACACTGTTCTGCATCACCCCTGCCCGCTCCCACCTGCGGGAGTGCTGGAGAGGACTCCCCTCTCGACCTGGAGCACCTCACTGCCCAACTCCACCACGTGGGCAAACCCCGATTTATTTAACCCGTGTGCTGTGGACGGCCTCGTGGGCCACTTAAAGGACTGTTGTCTGCACCTCAAGAGCGGGCGGGAAGCCATTGAAACGTTTTAAGTGGGGAGTGGCTTGGGCGATTTACATTTTTAAATGATCATTTTGGCTGTAGAGCAGGGACCAAGGGTGGGGGAGCAGGGGAGTAGGTGACCAGCCGAGAGGGGTCGCCGTTGCGCCCGCCCGGCGGCAGGTGAGAGGCCAAGGTGGCTCAGGCTGCGGGAGTGGGGGGAGAGGGTGGGCTTGGGTGGGGAGCCTGGGTGACTCCCTCAACCCTTCCTGGTGCCTGGCGGATGGAAGAGCAGTGGCTGAGATGGGGTGCATGGTGGTGGGTGGGGGCCCCGGGGAGACACCAGGTGCGCAGTCACCCACAGCAGCAGCAGCAGCATCAGGTCGGGGACCCCAAGTCAGGCTCTCTGGATCTGAGCCCAGCTCTCCCCCCGCCCGCCCCCCACCAGTGCAAGCCCATCTCTGCTCACACTTCAGAGGGGCCTGCTGCCCTGAACCCCGCTTCCTCCACTCCAGGCTGCGCTGGAGTCTGTGAATAGGGGAGCCCGGGGAAAGCCTGGCTGCTGGCTTTCTAATAAACTGAGGGAGAGGGGGCTCAGGGCCTGGGGTGTGGGTGAGGAGGTTCTAGACCAGTGGTTTTCAACCTTTCTAAGGCCGCGACCCCTTAATACAGTTCCTCATGGTGTGGTGACCCCCAACCATAAAATTATTTTCGTTGCTACTTCATAACTGTAATTCTGCTACTGTTAATGAATCGTAATGTAAATATCTGTGTTTTCCGAACGTCTTAGGCTCTACAGCAGCGGTTCTCAACCTGTGGGTCGCCTAAGACCGTCGGAAAACACAGATATTTACATTACGATTCATAACAGTAGCAAAATTACAGTTATGAAGTAGCAACGAAAATAATTTTATGGTTGGTGGTCACCACAACATGAGGAACTGTATTAAAGGGTCGCGGCATTAGAAAGGTTGAGAACCACTGCTCTAGACCAGGGGTGGGCAAACTTTTTGACTCGAGGGCCACAATGGGTTCTTAAACTGGACCGGAGGGCCGGAACAAAAGCATGGATGGAGTGTTTGTGTGAACTAATATAAATTCAAAGTAAAGGAGCGGAGGGGAGAGCAAGAGAACCCTCCGCTCTTACGGCTCCACGGGCCAGATAGAACAGCCGAACTGGCTGAATACGGCCCGCGGGCCGTAGTTTGCCCACGGCTGCTCTAGACAGACAGAAGGACAGCTTCTGCCCCTGCTCGTCACTGGGAGAGCCACCCTTCTCCTCAGCCCTGGGCTCCCTGGTAGAGGGGGGGCAGACTGTCCATGTCCCCGAGCCCTCCTCACCTTGTTCCTCAGCCACTCTCTGTCCCTGACTCTGAGCTAGAGGTGTCTCCTGGACAGAAGCTGGCGGGGACTGCCAGGACCAGCCTCGGGCTGGGCTCCGTTGCACCCCTAGAGGGAGGCAGCCAGCGTGCGGCACTGCGGGCAGCGAGGGGTTAAGAGCCTGCCCACCCCCATCTATCAGCCAGCATCTCCCAAACAGAGGGACGGGCGGGCGGGCGAGGCAGCTGTCCAAACAGGCCTGTGTACCTGGCCACAGCCCGAGGACAGGGCAGTGGCTGTTTACTCGGCTCCCCTCCCCCCGTGGCCACACTGGCAGGGCCTTTCCATGGTCTCCCTCGGGCTGTGCCCCCGCCGCTCCTCCCGCCCCCCTGAATGCTCATGTGACAGACCAGGAATGTCCTTGCTCAGGGCTCTGGGCTGGGGTCTCCAAGAGATGGTGACAGAAATGCTGACCGGCCCAGCTGGGCCACAGTCGCCACGAGCTCCAGGCAATGTCGCCCGCGCACACTCTGCCCAGAGCAGAAACGGAGTGTCTCAGAGCAGGGGACCCAGCCTGGGGCCCCGGGGAAACTGGGGTGCCTGGGGAATCCCATCTCAAACCACCTCTTGGGAGTGTGTCTGCTCAGGACAGACGTGGCACCCGATGGGGACTCTCAGGCTTCCCAGGCCCCGAGCCAGCCCTGCCCTCACCCCTTCCCACACCTCCCGGGACAGAGCTGCCTCAGGAGACGCTGACCTCCAGACCTGCGTCTCCGCCCCTGTCCCCATCTCCCCGAGGCCACCAACAGCCACCCTCACCACTGCCTGAGTGACCCCTAGAGCCTCCTTCTCCCTGACAGCTGTCCCCACATTTGACCCATCATCAGTCTACGCAGCTCTCAGATCTGACCCTCCCCCTGGAGGTGAGTTGCTTGTGGGACCCAGTAGCTTAAGTACCCACAATGCCCAGCCAGCAGCATGCCATGCCCTCCCCCTCCCTGTCAGTGGCCCCACTCACTGCCCCAGATCCCTTCAAAGGCCCTTTCTCTTGCTGTCCCAGCACTGACAGCAGCACCAGCCGTGTCTGAGCGCCTGCTGTGTGCCTCGTTCTGGGCCCAACTCGAGCATTACTTATCCCATTCCCCTTCAAATCTATCCATTTCACAGACGAGAAAACAGAGGCTCAGAAAGACAGTGTGCCAAGCCTCAAGCCTACAAAGCGTCAGAGCCCCAATAAGAGAGGGCCAGGGAGTGATTTGGCAAAGGGCCAAAGAGCCTCCTGCGTGGTATGTGAGCAGCGTTTGGAGCACTGTGCCTGGGCAGTAAGAGGTGCATGATTTTGACCAAGAGCCTGTGCAAGGCATTCCCTGGCCTGGGGACCGCCCCATGACTCGGCTATCACCTGCCTCAGAGCTGGCATCGCTGGGGCGAGGGGGTGCATGATAAAGGGAACACTCCCGCATCCCCAGCACGTCTGTGTCCTGCTTACGAGGGGCACTGGGGCTCAGCGAGCGAAGCTCTCATCCAGACTCATCAGCTGGGACAGTGCCGCTGGGACTCGTCACTGGCTGTGTACCACCCCCAACCAGGCCAGGCCCTGGATCCCTCCTCGGCACCCTCCACCCAACGTGACATCTTTACGGCACATTCTGGGCCTGCGTAGGCCTGGAGGGGCGAGGGGGAGGCAGGACACCTCTCAAGTAACGGATTGTAAATTCCTGGGCCCCGGCTTTCCATCCCTAACAACCTCCTCCCCAGCTCACAGCGCCTGTCCCTTCGCAGCCAATTTAAATGAGGGGTCCCAGACCCTGGGCGGAAAGCATTCCAGACTCGGGAGAGGGGCAACTATTGTTTCTCTGGGAAAAAATAAAATAAAATCAACCGGCGCTCTGCAGCTTCTAATCACTCTCACATGTGCTGTGTGGTTCCCGCCAAGGACGGCCCTCGGCAGTGTGTGCGCCCCGAGGGCACAAACCCTGCTTCTCCCCAGAGCGGGGGTCCCATTATACAGGGCAGGAAACTGAGGCTGGGGGAGGGAATAGAGAGCTACCATGTGCTGGCCGCCCAGCCTCATTTAACCCCCAGATACCCTCACACGGACGGATGATCCCATTTCACAGCTGGGTCAAGTGAGCCCCTGTTCAAGGTCACCGGCCAGTGCATGGCCGAGCCAGGATCTCCGCGGGCAGACCGCCCCCTGGGATTTGAACCCTGGTCTTTCTCTCCAGAGCAGGAGACCCTGGCCCGGTGCAGTGTGGCCTCCCGGAGTGAGGAGCAGCCACTGTCCCTTGGAAGGGGCCTGGTCCCAGCAGCCCTACCCCAGGGAGGTCCCCCCGAACCCCAGCTGTGGCCTAGAAGCATCAAGACTGGTTTGTAATAAGGAGGATGAATTTGCTTGAAAGGCCGGTGTGGGGGGAGGAGACTGTGAGGCTGCGGACCAGGACTCTCTGTACTTGGGGCGGGGAGTGGAGTTCGGGCCAAGTGGTCTCTCCGCTGGGGGCCCGGGCTGAGGGGGGCGCTGCCCCGGCCTGGAGGGCGCTGGCTCTGCGTGGCTGGGGCTCTCCGGTAAGCCCACAGGATATTGCACTGCCTTTGTGTGCTGGTGACCCAGCTGCTGGTTATTGAAAAATTCCACCGCGCGGAGCGGGGCAGGCCCGCTGACCCCTCATCCCGGGACGCGCCTATCTTTCAAAAGATACGGGATTAGAGAGCCAGACCCGACCTGGAGCAAAGCCCTGTCTGGGGTGTCTGTGTTTTCGTGGCCTCTCGGGATACTCGCTGGAGTGGGCTCTTGGCGCAGGATTTAATTAGTTGGAATCAGCCTGCGATTACTGCGGCAACTGTTTACCCAGCCACTCGGCAGTCTGAGCCCTGCTCGGAACAAAGATGGGCCCCTCGGCCCCGCTGGCCAGGCCAGGGGCCCCGGCTGAGCCGGCCCAGCTGCTGGAGGGGAGGCTGCGGCTTGGCGGGGCCTGTTGCTGGCGCACCTCGTTTAGCCGGTATTTGTGGATTTTCACAATGCAAAGCATCTACTTGGGGCTTTTAAAAAATTAAAGCATCTTGAGAAATTTATGGTCAAGTTCTGAGTGTGGTCCCTCCCCCAGCTCATGCTTGGCGGCGGCGGTGGCAGCGGTGGCGGACAGAGCCGCTGTAGGGGGGCTGAGTTCTGCCCACAGTGCTGATGAGCCAGGTGTGGGCAATGTGCCCAGATGCCGAGCTCTGGGAGAGGTGGGAAGGTGCCCACTCTGCCACCTTGGATGCCCACTGGCTGTGTGCATGTCTCTCCTGCAGTCTCCACCAGGTAACCACAGTGGGAGCAGCTGGCGTGGTCAGGGAGAAGAGGTCTGTGCGTGCACATGCCTCCTGACCCTCAGGCCCACACACCCATGTGAGCTCACCCGTTAACACGACTTCCACCACGGTACACACATCTCCCTGTACATATGTGTACAACACTTATGTGTATGCTGGCACTATACATGCACATAACTGTACACACATGTATAGCCACTCACACCTACCTCTGCTGTCCAGACATATGCAAACAGGAGTGTCCGTGCCCACGTGCACACAGATACTGCCCACACATACTCACGTGCACACTGACACGAGCTACCTTTTAGGGCTGCACCTGAGGGCACCCATGTTTACAGGCTGACCTCGGAGCAAGTTCACACATTTATACCCACGGATGACTGCGGATGGAGCCGTGTGCACATGTGTTCACCTGTGGGATAGCCGTGGCCTCTACCCAGGGAGTCATGTGTCTATCCATGGAGGTGGTGGGGGCCCTCAGTGCAGGGGTCTTCCCCTAGGAGGGTGTCACCCTGACCCAGGGTCAGATGACTGGTCTGGGGGACCCCGTCCTGCGGGCCTACGTTCTGGGAGGTTGAGGCACAGGACAGAGAGAGTATGTTGGGCAGTCAGATTTGGGAGCTGTCCCAGTGCCAGGTTTCTGGGAAGGAGGTCAGGTTGGGGTCCAGGGCAGGGCTGGGGGCCTGGCCCCTGTCAGTCGGGCAGGTCCTGCCCACCGCTGTCATCAATGTCTGCCCCAGGACCCTGCCCCCAGCCTCTCTGAGGGCTGCATCCCCCTTACCTGCCTCCCACCTCTCTCGTGGCCACTGTGGCCTCGAGTACTGGGGGTCATCCTGCGGGCCGGGGCACGGGAGCGGGCGCCCTAGTTCCGGGGGACTTGGGGCTCCTAGGACCTCTCTCCCTGCCCTCGTTACAACTGCAGAGCCACCTGGCCTCACCCGTACATAGACATGCAGTGGACACACCCATGTGGTCACACATACACAAGGTGACTGGAGTGCCATCTGCTTACACAGGGAAACACAGGCCCCTACAAAGGTACACACAGGGACCTGCAGACACAGTGTGTGCACAGACACACACAGGAGCACAAAAGCCCAGGTTCACACTAACACACCAGAACACAAGAGATGCAGGACAGCCCTGGCTGGTGTGGCTCAGTGGACAGAGCATCGGCCTGCGGACCAAGGGGTCCCGGGTTCGATTCCGGTCAAGGGCGCATGCCTGGGGTTGCAGGCTCAATCCCCAGTGGGGGGCGTGCAGGAGGCAGCCGATCAATGATTCTCATCATTGATGTTTCTATCTCTCTCTCCCTTCCTCTCTGAAATCAATAAAAATATATTTTAAAAAAAAAAGAGATGCAGGACAAACACGGACACAAATAGACACATGAAAACAAAGACACACAGGCCCACACCAGAGACACACGTGTACACAGCACACATACACACGCACAAATACACACACATACACACAGGTATGAACTGTAGGCCCGGGGAAGCTCTTATTTTGGAGAAAGTGTGTGTCTAGGCGGGTTCAGCTGTCCTGAAGTGGCTACTGGGTCACTGCCAGGTGGAGCGGGGATCCAGGCAGAGACAGGAGTGACGGGTCCACAGGCAGAGATTGCTGGTGGCTAGGCCGCCCCCGCCCCTCCTGCTCCTGCTCGGGGTGGGGGGGGTCCTCTCCTGGCCACGCCCAATATTCCCTCCGTGCTCGCATCCAGGGGAGCCTGCTGCCCCGGGGTCTGCCTCTGCCAGCCGGGCCCCAGGCCTCTGGCTCCCTGGCCACCCTGTCTCAGGCACCAGCGAGTCCTGCTCCCTGCTCTCACCATCACCCCTGCAGTCTGCTGCCTGGAATGCCCTCCCATCTTCTCTGCTGTGCCTGCCCCACTCTTCCTCCCCTCTCATTCCCCCCCCTCCCCCCCCTCCCCCCTCCCCCCTCCGCGCAAAGAGCCCCTGGCTGGGCTGGACCAGGCCCATCACAGTCTCCATGTCCATCTGTAAACGGCAAACATATCTGACGGCACCTGATTTCCTTCCCGAGGAAGGCATCACGGTGGCCTCTCAAAGGAGGAAAAGCGGAGAGGCTTTCCTCACACGTGGGTAAAGGGACATCCCTGGGTGGAGGGGAGGGGTGGGGGGGAGGGGAAGGATGGAGGGGAGAGGTAAAGGGGAGAGGGGAGGGGTAGAGGGGAGGGGTGGAGGGGAGGGGTGGAGGGGAGGGGAGGGATGGAGGGGTGAGGTGGAGGGGAGGGGTGGAGGGGAGGGATGGAGGGGTGAGGGGAGGGGTAGAGGGGAGAGGTGGAGGGGAGAGGTGGAGGTGGAGGGGAGAGGTGGAGGTGGAGGGGAGGGGTGGAGGGGTGAGGTGGAGGGGAGGGGTGGAGGTGGATGGGAGGGGTGGAGGTGGATGGGAGGGGTGGAGGTAGAGGGGTAGAGGGGAGGGGTGGAGGGGTGGAGGGGAGAGGTGGAGGGGAGGGGTGAGGTGGAGGGGAAGGGTGGAGGTGGAGGGGTGATGTGGAGGGGTGGAGGGGTGGAGGGGAGGGGAGAGGTGGAGATGCAGGGGAGGGGTAGAGGTGGAGGGGTAGAGGGGAGGGGTGGAGGGGTGATGTGGAGGGGAGGGGTGGAGGTGGAGGGGTGGAGGGGAGAGGTGGAGGTGGAAGGGAGGGGGGAAGGGGTGGGGTAGAGGGAAGGGGGAAGGGTGGAGGGGAGGGGATAGGTGGAGATGGAGGGGGGTGGAGGGGAGAGGTGGAGGGGAGAGGTGGAGGTGGAGGGGTGAGGTGGAGGGGAGGGGTGGAGGTGGATGGGAGGGGTGGAGGTGGAGGGGTAGAGGGGAGGGGTGGAGGGGTGGAGGGGAGAGGTGGAGGGGAGGGGTGAGGTGGAGGTAGAGGAGTGAAGTGGAGGGGAGGGGTGGAGGGGTGATGTGGAGGGGAGGGGTGGAGGTGGAGGGGTGGAGGAGAGGGGTGGAGGGGTGGAGGGGAGGGGTGGAGGTGGAGGGGAGGGGTGGAGGCGGAGGGGTAGAGGGGAGGGGTAGAGGGGAGGGGGAGGGGTGGAGGGGAGGAGTGCAGGCTTCTGGGAGCCTGGAAGATGTGGGCTGATCTTAGTTCTGTGACCTGGGGCCCAAGACTCACCTCCAGAGCCTGTTCCTCGCATGGGAGATGGGGGGCTGTAACCTGCCTTTGCAGGGCTCCGGCGAAGGTACGATGAGATGGTTACCATCCCCCCACCCTGAGGTCCCTGCAGGACCTTGGCCCCAATAAGAGTCTCTAACCCTGAGCCCCAAACTCCAAAGTGCTTCGCTCAGGGTCTCTTCCTTGTCCTCCCTCTTAACCCGGCAGGACACCCCTCCACCTGCCCACCTCTCCCCTTCCCCGGGGAGCGTCTGTCCACCTGCCTGCTACCACGCCTTCACCTGGGCTTCCTTCCCCCGCCAACCTGGTCTCAGCTTCTTCCCCTTTCCCAAAGCTACCATTCCGCTGAAAACTCCCCGTCCCCCAGACCCAAGGGCCTCATTCACTCATTCATTCATTCATTCATTCATTCATCAGCCAATGTTTACTGAGCAGCTACTATGTGCCAGGACTGCGCCAAGGGCTGGCACACAGCCCACGCCCTCCTCTGCCGCTGGCTGCATTCAGCCACCCCTTTCCTCTGGAAACTGACAGCACGAGGTCTTGGTCTCTGTCCACATCCTTGCTGGTTCCTGGTTCTCCCCCTGCTCTTACAGGCCAGGACCTGGGGCTCCTCCTCTTATGGCTTCAACTGTCACTTCTGGGCCAAAAGCCCTGGAGCCACCACTTCTCGTTATATAGCACTGCCCCTCCTTCAAGCCCCCTCTCCCTCCTCTGGGCCCCAGACCCCTTCACCCGCCTGCTTCCTGGGCCGCTCAGGAGCCCCCAGGGCAGCACGACCCGATGTTTACACCCAGTTCCCCGCCGTGTGGCACATGTGCGGGAAGATGTATGTATCAGGACACTGCTGATGTATTGTGTGTGTAACAACGAAGCGCTGGCCATGGCCCAAAGGGCTGTCAGTGGGGAAATGGGTTCATAAATCACCGCTCTGCCCATTCCCTGGACGGCTATGCTGTGGCTGCAAAGGTGAGGTAAGTCCACGTGCATTGCCATGTCCTTAGCATGTTGCTCAGTGGAGTGGGCAAGTGCAGAGCAAACGCAGTCCCGCAGGAAGGAAGAGCAACCGCACGTGTGCAGAACATGCTCACACACACGTAGGAAAGGCCTGGAATGTTACCTGTCAGTCACCGGGCTGCCTCTGGGAAGGGGGCGGGGTGAGAGGGGAGGACTGTCCCATTTTGACTTTCCTCTGTTTGATCTGGATTTATTTTTCAATAAGAATGACTTTTATAACAGAAAAAAGAAAGAAAATGCCCATTTGTCATTTCCTCCTAAGCTCAGCTCCTTCTGACCAGCCCCTCTGGAGGTGACACCACTGTATGCCCAGGGCCCTCTCCTCTCCTGCCCAGGTGGCACCTCTGCGGACCCTCGTCCCTGTACCCATCCTGCCAGGGGGGACGGGGCCTCCTGGCCCCTCGGCCTGCCTCCTGACTCTGGGAGTGAAAGTCAAACTGTCGCCTGCTCAGAAGTCTTCAGAGTCCCTCCCCTCAGCAAGGGGACGGAGCGACCCCTGCTTCTTCGTGTGGCCCAAAGTCCTTGGCCGGCCGCCGCGATCGCACCCACGTTTCATAGGAGCGGAGCGGGCGGAGTGGTGCCGGCACAGAGGAAGGCCACACACGTGAGCTGCCATTGTCAGCGCTGCTGGCTCTCACCCACTTCTCTGTCCCACTCCCTTCTTCCTTTTGCCCTTTTTTCCTCTGCCCTCAACTCCCCCCGCGCTCTTGCTGGAGGAACTAGTCCTCTTTCTGGAAATGGCTGTGAGGTCCCAGCCACACAAAGGCCAGCTCTCCCTGCTCTGGCCCCGCTCACTGGTGGGCCCCCCTCAGCTCTCTGCGCTCAGGAGCCCTCGCTGGCCCACTCTGCTCCTCTGCTCTCAGCGTCCCTCCTCCTGCCCTGCCCCACCCCTCCAGGGCTGTGGGTGGAAGGGTTTCCATCTTTCAGGGCTAGAATCAACGGGTGCTTCCTCCAGGGAGCCTGCCTGAGCCCCATCTCCTCTTGCGGGGCCCCCAAATCACCCCGGGCTCCTGGAAGGTGGGGAGGCAAGCAGCCAGACCTGAGTTCAGGTCAAGTCTCCCAAATCTCGGTTTTCCCATCTGTAAAATCGGGCAAAAATCGTAGTTCCCTCCTCCCAGGTTATGAGGATTACTGGGTCCCGCGGCTTAGGCCCGGAGTACAGGCCCCCTGCACACTTTAGCTATGATGAAATGACTCCTCCGCCTTTACCCCGCAATGCGCTGTTTCTTCTGGTTTTTGGTTGGCGTTTGCATTAACCCTGGAGACAATGGTGCTCTCGCCCCCCCCTTGCTGGCTGTGTGTGGTGGCAGCGGGTCCTCTGTGCAGGGAGACACAGCTGAGATGCCCCAGGCTGGCATGGGCCGGCCCCAAAGAAGAGGTGGGCTACCCGGGGGCCGGTGGGGGGCAGCTGCTGCCTGCTCTGTTCAAAGGCCAGCGATTCTCCATGGCTGGTGAGGGGCAGGTGGGGGTGTCAGGCCAGCCCTGTCCTCTTGAGCACATGCTACCCAGGGGAGGGGGTGGTCCAGATCAGAGACTTTGTGCCCCGCCCCTGCAGCCCAGCACCGGGGGCACCGGAGGGGCCTTTGTTCCTCTGGAAAAGAGGGGCCGCCTCCCCCTCAGACCAGCCCGCCCCGAGCAGAGCAGCCGTGCTGGCGAGCAGCCCTGTGGAGCCCGCGCCGGGCCAGCCTTTTTGCCAACACTCAGTAAATACTCGATACTGCATTGAAGCAATAAATAGTCATTTTGAGGAAACCGAGACTCAATTTAGCCACCAGAGTCAGGAGCAGCAGTTCGCAGGGCTGCGGAATGTCACTGCACAGCTGGTAGCCCCGCCCCCTGCCTCCTGGCTGGGCTGAAGGGGGAGGCAAACAATGGGCCGTGCCAGGCTGAGCTGCCCCTCCCCCCAAATCAGGTTACCATGGGGTGGGGGGCCGGGAGGGGGACTGGGCTCCCAGCAGCTCCCAGAGCTGGAGGAAAGCTGAGAGGCAGGAGGGCATGGTGGGAACACCCTACCCCTACCTGGGCACGATCCACAGAAACACCGGGAAGAGCCATCCCCACTGACCGGCACTTGCTGGGGGCCGAGCACTGTGCTAAGTACTGCATACGCATCATTTGATTTAATGCTTCACGCCCTCTAACGACACTGAGACCTGTCCTCCCTTTCGCAGGGGAAGACACCCAGGCTCAGGAAGCTGCATTACTCTGGGCAGGAACAGGAAAGACTGCACAACTTGGTCATTTAGCAAGCACCGGGTACACGTTCTATTTCCACGGCCCCACTCTACCAACAAGGCAAGTGAGGCTCCAGGTGGGCAGGTACGGGGAGGTGACACCCCCGGGCTCCCTGTTGACAGCTGCTCAGCAGGTCACCCTGGGCCTGTCCATCTGATCAGGTTGGGGAGTAGGTAGGGCTGAGTAGGGGATATGGGGAGTGGGGGGGGGGGGCAGGCCTGTGACTTGGTCTCCAGAGCTCTGTGGGCAAAACAAACAAGGCTCCTCTGTGAAGGGCTGGGGGATTTGTGCTCATTGCCATGGAAACCACACAGAGCGTGGGGGGAGGGGAGGCTGCTGCCCAGCTCCCCTTTGCAGATGTAAGACCCCCACAAGCCTCAGACCTGGGGCCGCCTGTGGGTGGCCTAGAAGCCACTCGAGGCAAATGAGGGGTGGCTGGACAGGTGTCCCTTCCACCTGGAGACCCTGGCACAGGCATCAGGCCAGGCCCTGTGGGCGCTGCTGGCACAGGAGGGCAGAGAACCCTGTCAGTCAGGACGTGCCAAAAATACCAGGCAGAGATAAGAGCAACTACTCCTACTCACGCTGCTAAAAATAGCTGGTGCTGGGTGGCAGAGGCTGGGGAGGGGGGATTCCCCACTGACAGCCTGGCCTGCTGCCCTGCCTCATGGGTGGCCTGGTCTGGGACGAGTCCATTTCACTGGCAGGGCAACTGAGGCTGAGACAGGGGGGGAGAATAGCACACTCTCTCAGAAAAGGCACTTTCAAGTATGATCAACGCTCTGTGCCAGCAGGTCTGGTTTCATCCAAAACAAATCGGGATGACAGGAACAATGGCTATAGCCGTTAAGGCTCACGGCACACTCGTTATCTGCCAGGCACCCTTCTACGCATCTTAAGTTTCATCTCGTTTTAGAAAGGAGGAGAGGATTATTATTAACCCCACTTTATAGATGAGGACACTAAGGCTCACAGAGGTCCCTTGCCAAAGCCACACAGCTGTAGGAAGAGCTGGGATGTGAACCTGTCTCTTTGACCCCAGAGTTCTCAAACTGTAGGTTGTTCCATGGAAGCCACTGAGGCTCAGAGAGGGGCAGTCACCTGCCCCAGGTCACACAGCAACAGAGTCAAGATTGCAACCCCGGGTTTTCTGACTCCCAGGTCCAGGGCCCTCCCCAGGTTCCACGTGAGTCATCATGGCCAATGCTGTCCTCGCCAGCAGTGTCTGGATTGCGCTTGTTTGTTCTTCCTGTTTGGCAGCCCTGCCCCTACCACAGCCTCCCCTGTCTGAACCAAGGGTACCAGCCTCCCTGCCTGTGTCTGTGGTACAACCCCACCCCCAGGAAGGCCAGGCCAGGGCCTGGGGCTGCCCTGTCTAGACACTTCTCGAAACTCCACAGCGATGGTGGCTCTGGAGGGCCTGGCCTGGCTGGGCCCAGCAACAATGGGCCCTCTGTGCCCAGCTCGGGGCCAGCTTCAACAGGCTGCCCACCGGCTCCCAGCCCTGCCCCAGCTCCACACGCTTCCGCTGTTCCTCCCCAGACCCCGTGCCCACCCTGGCAGCAGGCATCCTCCCCCTGGGGCAGGGTGTGGGAGTCCCACGTGGCTAGACCAGGGAACAGGTTCTGCCGAATTCCCAGGGCTGTGCTCCCAGGCTGGGAGCCAGGAGGGCTCCGGGGCAGAAACCAGACTGGAGGCCTCCCACAGGCTGTGACATTTCAGTCCCTGCCACCACCCTGAAGCACAGAGGGTCCTGGCCCCACTTTACAGATGGGGAAACTGAGGCTTAAGGGAACTTCCTGGGCAGGCATAGTAATGATAATTATTCCTGGGCTCCTATGCCAAGCACCCCATGGGAACCGCCTCTCCATCAGCACAGCCTCTGAGCACAAGGTGCTGTATTAACCCCATTTGCACAGGGGAGGAAAACGAACGCTGGGAGGTAGTCACTTGTGTAAGGGCACAGATGGCAAGAGGCAAAGCAGGGATTGGCAAAGGCACCAGGTCTGTCTGACTCCAGATTTCCTCAGCCAGCAGGGTGGGTGGGGAGGGTGCCGAGCGCTCTGCTGCCCCACAGGTGCCCCGTGGCCCGGTGGGCCACGCTGGGAGAAAGTCCCGTTCTGGGCCATTCCGCCTCCACAATCCCTGCATTGTTGATTCATTAGGTAATTTCCCTGGAAGCACCAGCTGTTCGGAGGGTGGGGAAATGAGTGATTGAGGTGGCTGGGGGCTTCGGGGGGGCCACTGGGCTGGGGGCTGCAGCCTGCCCGGCTGGGCTGGGGCAAAGATCATGCCTGGCCAGGTGTCCTCTCTCCCCACCGCTCTGGCCACACCTTGCAGGGAGCCCTGGGGCTCTGAGGACAGTAAGGGGCAGGCCCAGCCCCTCCCACCAGGGCCTGGCATTTCCAGGTGCCTGCTCAATGCGGGCCTCAGCCCCACCGCAGGCTAGTGGGCGGGGAGGGGGCAGGCAGGGACCCCACTGGGCCCCACAGAGCCTCAGGCTCCGGGGCCCAGCTGAGCTGAAGCAGTTGGGGCAGGAGGGAGGGCCCCAACCACCCCCCACCCCTCTATAGCTCCTCTGAGGGCCGCCTCTCCATGGCCTCGGGCTGGCCCATTAAACCTGCTCGCTGCCCAATAAACAGACAGCAACCATGTGCTGCGGCTCAGCTTCAGTGTCCCCCACGCGCCAGCCCCTCCGCCCACCACCGGAGCAGCTGCCCTGGAGACCTCTGCCTGCTCCATCCTGGGCTGCCCATCCCGGCCTGCTCAGAACCCACCCGGGCCTGCTGGTGCTCCTGGAGAGAAGCAACAGGACCTCAGTGTCACCCCGCATCCGGGCGTCCACACTGACCGCAGAGGCCACTGGGTGTGAGGGACCCACACTGGCCGCAGAGGTTGTCCTACGTGGGGAAACTCTTCCACTTCTCCAGGCTCTCTCCTTCCCATCCCAGATCTTAGTTCTGGCTACTTCGGGGATGTTTTCCATGGGGTCCCCGACTGGTTAAGTGCTCCTGTCCTTCATTGCGACAGCTACCAAAGACCCCAACACTGCCTGTTTTGTCATTTTTGTCCCCGGTGCAAGCCAAGAGCAGCAGCAGGTGGGCCTGGACCACAGCGGGCTGGGCTCCAGGGCAGCCCTGGCCTCCCCAGGTGCTCGTGTGTCAGGGGAAGGAGGCAGGGACGCACAGAGCAGTTGAGCGAAGACTGCCCAGCGTGCACACGAGCCTCGCAATCCCTCTGAGCTATAGTATGTGGAGGCTGCTCCCGCACTCACTGTGTTCTAGGCTTTCGTGCACGCACTTGACAAACGTTAACTCAGTGAACCCTCACAGGGATCTGGAGGCGGGTATGGCTACCACCCCGGTTTCAGCTGAGAAAACGGAAGCACAGATAGGTAAATAATTCGCCCGAAGTCTCAGAGTGGCTGAGCTGGGTTTCACCCAGGCCACTGGGCTCTGATCGCTACACCGTGGCTCTGGCTTCGGAAATCCCCTCTTGGGCAGCTCCGAGAGGGTCAGCGCTCATATTGCCTTGGCCACACCAGGACCGCCTCGAAGTGTAGACCACCCTCTGAGGCCAGGGTAGACACTCCCCCCACAGTCAGATCTAACAGGGTCCCTGCCCTGCCTGCACGTGGAAGGGATCTGCACGTGGAAGGGATGGATGGGCAAGGGTGGGCCCTGCTGGGGTGAGGGGGGGCGGTGCCTGCAGGCCTGGCCCATCCCTGGCCCAGCTGGGGCACAGGAGGGCCTGCCTCCTGGGGGCAGCAGCGTGAAATCGCCATTCTCTGCTGAGGGGCTGCTGCCGGAGGGAGCCTTCCGGGCCCAGCTGGGAGGGAGTCGGCAGGCGCCCCGGGACACGTTCTGCCCAGGCCGGGACCCTCCTCACCACCTGCCCAGCCCTGGTGGCCAGGACAGGAACCAGACAGGCCTGGGGCACGATTTGCCTGAAGCTGTCATGCTCTGTCGGGGCAGGGGGTCCATTCAGGCCTGTGACAGGGCCCTTCTGGGGCCAGACAAAAGGCACCAGCTCCCAGCAACACAGAGGGAGTGTGCCTGTGGGTGAGTGTGTGTGCGTGTGAGCTGACATGTTTACATGCATCTGTGCGTGTGTCTGTCTGTGTGTCTCTGAGCCTGTGTATCTCTGTGCATGTCTGAGTAGATCTGCACGCATATGAGGGAGAGGGGGCCCAGCATACATACCCTCAAACACCCCAGCCCCAGCCCCCTGAAGGCCTTCCCCATCCTGCATCCCAGCCCGGGTCTGGCCCACCCTGTCCCCTGGTGGGGCCTCTGGGTGCCTCTGGCCCCAGTGAGGACTTCCTGCCTTCCAGGACCTCCCTTCCCACTCACCAAAGGGGCCGGGAGGGGCAGGGGCTCTCTGGGTCGGGACGCCTGGCCTCTCCTGCTGCAATTAATGCAAATGATTTTCCAAGGTTTTGGCTTGATAATTTGATTATTTGTTTGGCATTTATCTTAAGCAAAGTGGATGACAAATAACTGCAAACTAATGTGATAAAAACCATTTATAAAGCTGCCTCGTTCGGGGGCCTTCCCCTAACTATTTATGACAAGGTAATAACGCTGCCGCGTGCGTCCGCCTGACTTTAAATTGGTTACTTAGAGGCATGATGGATGAGGGGCGAGGCCACCTTCTTCTGAGGAGAGCTCCTGATTTCTGATCTCATTTTTGAGGATAATGAATTATATCTAATTAGTCCTTCCCAAATCGAATCAGGAGGTGGGAATTTGGACCGGAGGGAGGGGGCTGGCAGGCGGCAGGGAGGGCAGAGGGTCAGCGGGCAGGGTGCCCCCGGGTCCTTGGAGGCCTGGAGGAGGGGCAGGCTGAAATGGAGGCTGCCTTGCTTCCCACCCACTCCCTGTGCCCTGGCCAAAGGGACCCAGAGCTGACAAGTTCCTCCCTGGCTTAGAGGCTTCCTGACTCCCTTCACCCCAAACTCCAAACCGGGCATTTGGTGCCCTTTGCCGGCTCACCCTTTCTGCCCCCTTGGCCTCATCTCTTGCCCTTCGCCCAACACTTACAACTCGGCCATCCCTCTCCCCAAACACAGAATCCTATTCATGCCCCCCGCTGAGAACTCCCTCTCTGCCCCCTGCACCTAGGAATCCTAACTCCGCAATTGGGTCCTTAAAGCCCCTTTTCTGGGAAGATGTCTCCCAACCCACGAAGGCCCTGAGGCCCCTTGTCATCCCCGACACGGGACCTTGATGCTAAATGAAGGCGGCACCCCTCCCTCTGGCCAGACACAGCCCCGTGCCAGGTGGATAACGTGCAAAGGGATTTCAGTCTCCTGTCCCTCCCTTCGCTTGTGCAATGAACAGCCTGCACCCCAGCTCACGGACGGACAGCCGTAGGGGCTCTCCCAATAGGGGAGCCCCCCGGGGTTCTCGCACTTGTTTTCGGATGTTTCATGCCTAACACAATGGCTGGCACACAGCACGTCCTCACTAGTTGCCTGCTGAATGGCTGCCTGAGCTCCCCAAGCTCTGGCCCAGGAGCTGCAGGGCCAGGGAATCGGGCCCCTGTGGAAGTGGCCAGGGCCCTGCAATGAGATGCCCTGCCAGCCTCCCTCCTGAGGCTTCTGGGGTCCAAAGCCCATGCGTCTCTCCCACTCCTAGACGCCGGCCCCCCACCCGATTCTACGCCTAAGGTGGTCCCGGAAATGCGGCACCTTGGGTAGCAGACTTACACAGAGTCCTGTCTGCAGGGAACAGCTCGGCCAGATGCCCACGTGCACGGTGCCTGCTCTGCGCATGCATCTGTCAGGTCACCACCGGCTCAGTCTTCAGAAACGCTCTCTGGCATCTCCACGCGTGACCGTGCCGTGTTCTTTAGCTTTGCCATTTCCCTTCACAGTCGGACAGTCTGGTGCCCCCTTTGTCAGCTGGTGGGGTCCAAGTCTGTGGGTAGCACTCTCTTCCTACCAGGAGGAGTGCGTTTATTTCCCACTTGTTCTATTGTTGTAAACGCTCAGGACACGATGTAATGAAATATTAAAAAAATGCACACACGTGTTGCTTAAAAAGGTGGCAACGGGGCCAGGTGAGTGGCTGGGGGGTGACCAGTGTTATGTCAGAGAGTGTGACTCCTTCTGTTCATCAGGTGACGCGCAAAAGCCGGGATGGAGGACAGTTTGGGGCATCGGTGAAGTGTGAGGTCAGGCGGCCTGGGTCCCTCCAGCTCAGGCGTCCCCAGCAGGGCCAGGGGACTCCAGCAGTGTCCGGAGGCATTTTTTAAAAATACATATATTTTATTGATTTTTAGAGAGGAAGGGAGAGGGAGAGAGAGATAGAAACATCAACGATGAGAGAGAATCATTGATCGGCTGCCTCCTGCACGCCCCCTCCTGGAGATCGAGCTCGCAACCCAGGCATGTGCCCTTGGCCAGAATCGAACCTGGGACCCTTCAGTCCGTAGGCTGACGCTCTATCTATTGAGCCAAACTGGCTAGCGCCAGAGGCATTTTTGACTGGGGCAAGGTGCTAGTGGCACTGTGGGGGTGGAGGTGGGTGCTGCTGACCATCCTCCAAGGCACAGGACAGCGCCCCACGACAGAGAAGGATCCCACCCACATGTCACTAGAGCCGGGGTGGAGAGCGCTGCAGGTCCAGCTGCGGTTTCGACTCGGGTCAGCGCTCAGCTCTACCCGCCAAGGCCATGAAGACCAAGGGTGGACAGGAGCACCACGCCACCACCCGCCTGGGCTCCTAAGCCCCACTGTCCCCGTGTCCCTCTGGTTCCCTGGAGCATCACACTCCTTCCTCCCTCAGGGTGTGACCCCCAGAGATGCCTTCTCCACGCGGCTCCTGAGGCCTTCCTCGTCTGTTTGAAACCATGAGCGGCGTGAGACAGCCTCTGCGCAGGATCTCACTTAGTATTTTACTTCCTCAAAGGTTGGGGTTGGACACCTGCCTATATTTCATCCTTCACGTAAGACAACTGCGAAAGAGTGGATTCGATAACAAGGGGAAAAGGTCTTTGCTGATGAGCTCGTCAGCCTCCTGTGATCCAGACAATGGGAATGCTCTCCTCCATCCTATTTACCCTTCTGTCTTGGCTGCTAGGTTGCTCAGAGCTCAACTGAATCCTCATCTTGGTGAGATACTGGTCAGGTGCTCCATTTACTTCCCCTGCAACCTCTAGCAAGCATGTCAAACTCGCGACCGGAGGCATGCGGCCCGCCGGTCGTGCGTTTGACATGCTTGCAAGGATTTGACTCACTGCTTTACCTTGGGAAGCCTGGCAGCTGCCTCACGCACTCTTAGGAACTAGCGGGTGTGGATCATGAGCTGGGAACTCACCACCATCCAGGGGACAGGGTGAGCCAGCACGTGGCGGACCACTCGCCCCATGCGATCGCTTTCAGTGACCAAAACAGCAGCATTTGACCTCGCAAAGTCACCAAAAACTCGGAGATGGTGACTTTGACGTTATGTGAGAGTTCACGTTATGTGAAATACAGCTACAACAAAAAGGCCCAGCAGCATTATATTCCCATTTTTATCTGAGGCTTAGAGAAGTGAAGTGACTTGCCCAAGGTTGATTCATTCATTCGACACATATTCTTGGAGCAGCTGCCCACTGTTCTGGGCGCTAGGGATGCGCTGGTGAGCCAAGTAGCAAAAGCCCCTCCCTCCAGGCTGCTTCGGCAGAGCGCTTCTCAGCAGGTAGACGCCAAAGCCAGGATTCCAGCCCGTGATGATGGCCATCTGGTCATCCGGGGGCTCCCCTTCCTGCCTGCCTATCTGTCTGTCCTCTTAGGACAGAATTCCTCTGTGCTGGTCAGGCAACCCCCAACTTCTAGCACCCTGGCCAGCTCCCGTGGTTCCCCCCCACCCCCATCTTGCTTTTCCCCTTCCAGACAATCAGCTGGGGGCCGGGGCAGCGAGGACACTTAGATTGCACTACCTAAGGGGGCCATCGCAGGAGGACTAAAGGGTAGGGCGATAGGGACACCCTCCTGCCTTCAGCTCCCGGCCAGGGCACTTTTAGGGGCTTCCAGAAAGTTAATTAGCCCACAATGAACACCCAGTGTTATCACACTCACACCCCCTGCTTCCCTGGCTCCTCTTAGGAAGTGCATTTGGAAGATATTATCATCACCCCCCATTTCCCAGGGTGAAGGGACTTGCCCAAGGTCACACAGGGTAAAACTAGACCCAGGGTTTCTGTCACCACTCTCCCCGCTTCCTACTCCCCCCACGGGCCCACTCTGTCCCTGTGGCAGGCTCCGAGCCTGGCATCCAGAGGGCACTCAATAGCTGTTCCTTTGTTCTCTTCTCCAGAGCCAGCTGCACAGGCCTTGGCTACCGGGTCACAGGGAAGAAGGCAGAGGTCACAGGGGGAGGCCCTGTTCCGGGACGTGTGGCTCCAGGTCAGTAAGAGCGATGCAAAGAGTCTCCCTCCATCGGCTCCAGCCCCTGGCTGTCTGTCCCCACCTGGAGCGAGGACACCAGGCCAACTTGGGCACCCACCACCTGCCCACCCATCGTTCACTGTCCACGCCAACCAGACTTGGGCATCTGCTTCCACCACACAGACACAAGGCTCACAGTGCTAAACCAGACACAGTCTCTGCCTTCGAGTTATTTGCTGTCTCTGGGGAAGCCTGGCGAGTAAACAGACCGTGACAATACATGGATGGGTCTGCGGGGGGGGGGGGGGGGGAGGGGAGAAGCAGAGTGGGCTTGGGGGGCCCTGGGGAGGGGCAGCAAACCGACAGGAATTTGGGAAGGCACCCTGGCTAGTGCACTGCAGCTGAAAGAGGTGCAGGGGTTACCCAAAAGGGCAAGCAGCACGGATGGCTTGGTAGCGTGGCATCCCGAGGGGGGCGGGCTGCAGAGGGAGAGGGAGCAGAGGCTGCAGAGGGGCAGGGCAGAACTGGCTGCGGGTTCTATGTTCGAATCTAAGAGTGGAGCTGCGGGAGGTCTGTATGCAGAGGTGTGGCGTCTGAGGAGGGCGGGTTACAGCACAGAGGGAGGTTAGCAGTGTAGGGGGAGAGCCTAGGTACAATCCAGAGATGAGCCAGGGCAAGGGGGAGGGGAGTCAGGGGAGAGGGGTTGGGTCTCAAGCTAAGTCAACTCCTGGCACAAAAAGTCCCAGGCCCCCGGCACTCTTGGGCCAGCCCCCTCATGGGATTTGGCCTCTCCTAAAGGTTCTTTCTTCTCCACCAACATCCCATCCACGACCTCAGCATCGTGTTCCTCCTCCTCCTCCTCCCGGTGTCCCCTTTACCCCACAGAAGGTACAGGGCGGCAGGAATCAGCATCACCAGGGAAGCTCAGTCCCAGGCCAAGATCTGAGCCCCTTCCTTTGTCCCCTGCCCAGATTAGGTCTGTCCTGTGTCCACCCACATGCACACGGTGACGCACAGGTGAGGGACACGCACACTCGGACAGACCCACGCAGCACACAGACCGGTGCACGGAGACCATGGATGCTCTCAAGATGTGTGTGTGCTCAGACCCGGGACGCACGCACGCACCCTGCAGCCAGACCCGCCCTCCACCTGCAGGACGGCTTCCCGGCCAGGTGCAGCTATCACGCCCCAAACAAATCCCAGCTGATAAGGACGCTGCCTTTGAACAGAGCCCTTCCCTCACTGTGATCAGATAAGCGGGCAGAGAAGAAAGAGAAAATCCCTGCCTTTTCTGCTTCTCAGACTCCCGCTGCGCTGCTGCTCCGCAGAGGGGCTGCCTGGAGGCCTGGAGCCCCCCTCCCCGCCAAGCCCCTCTCAATCATGCCTCGGATCACAGGCACGGTGACAGCCGGCTCCTCCGGTTTGGATTTCAATCCGGGGGAGCTGCAGCCTCGGGCAGACAAGCTGGGGCCCCTACACCTGGGTCTGAGGGGCCAATGGGGGCCTCTGTTATGGGGACCCCCAGGCCTCATGAGGTATCCCACCAAAGGGACCGACCTCCCTACCTCAGGCACTCTGGTTTGTGCTTCTGCTTTTTGTCTTGATGGCTCAGGGTCCCCACCTCAAGGACCCTGATTTATAGGGTTCCCTCATTTTGTGGATCCCCGAATCCTGGCTTGTGGGGTCCCCTATTCAAGCTAGATTGTGGAATCCCACATCTAAGCTCCTGACTTGTAGGCCCCCACGTCTCCTGCAAGGGCGCAGCTCTGCAGGACCCTTCTGTAGACGCTGGCTTGTCGAACCCCCAGCTCAGGGCCTGGCTTCTGGGGATCCCCGCCTCAGAGATGCTGGGGGCGTGGGTTCTGCTCTCTGAGCGCCCCCGCATTTCAGAGCCCGGCTCTCCAGGCGCTGACACCCAGGAGACCTTAGGAGAGCGTTGGGGGACGGGGTCAGGCGGGCAGGTTACAGGGGCAGCCTTCCCACGGCCCTGCCTGGGGCTGAGGCGTAATTAGAGGTCTCAGGTGTGTGTGTTGTGGGGAGGGGGTGGGCTCAAAGGCCCTTCACTTTGTTTATCCTTCACAAAGACCCCCAACAGGGGGCCACCAGCCCCCTTGAGACAGCTCTGTGTCTCAGCTCGGGCTTCCCCTAATTCCCCGCATCCTCCTCCCTCCCACACACACATACACACCTGCCAGCAGCTGGCAGGAGGACAGCAGCCCTCAGGGGCTCCGGGGACCTGCTTGGGGTCTACGGCCCATAGGCCAGGCTGCCCTGGAGCTCAGGATGGTCAGAACCCTCCTACTCCTCCAGGCCCTCCTTCCAGGTGCCTCCCCCGCTCAGCTGACTCAACAGAAAACCCCATGATTTATTTCTGCCCAGGAGCAGCCACTGCCCAGGATGCAGATGGAGGAGGATCCATTCAACCCGGAGAGAAGAGGGAGATGGGAAGAGGAAAGGGAGAGAGGAGGGAGGGAGGGGGGGGAGAGAGAGAGAGAGAGAGAGAGAGAGAGAGAGAGAGAGAGAGAGACTGAGTGAGCAGGAAACAAGCCTGTCTCACCCCGAAGCCCCATCCAGGCCCCTGTCCCCACATCCCCACATCCACTGCATCCTGCCCCATCGCCGCCTCATCTGGGCCGTAGCAGACCCAATTACTTATAATAAACAATTCCGTTTATCTTTATCAGAATCATTATCTAAATTGGCTACATGACACATACTGTTCTCTAAGTGCACCCTGGGGAAGAGGGGCCATAAAAGCCGGGTTCTGCACTCCGTAATTATCCCTCCATGGGCCATAAACCATTACACTGGTGTTTAAAATAGGTATGGCGAGCAGTTTCCCGGCCCATGGAGGGCCGCCCAGGGCACCCATGAAGAGGATGCGCTGGAAGTTTTGCTGTGGCCGACAACTTCCAGCTGCATGGCGGCTCCGAAAGGGGCCGCGCTGGGGCCCGGCCACGCTGTCCTCGGGATGCGCAGGGCCAGGGACAGGCCCGAGCACTGGGCAGGCCGAGCTGCCAGCGAGCAGGTCGCAGGGCATGGAGGGGCCTTCCTGCCACCCTCCTGGCTAACAATGTCCTCTCTCCAGGTCCGCGGGCCCGCTCTCCCCCGCGGCTGCTGACTTGAGTTTTCTTCACTGTTTGCAGAAGCGCCTCCACCGCCCTGGGGGCTGGTCTCCCCCTCGCTACCCCCAGGGAGGCCCACGTCAGCATCTCACTCGTGATTAAAACAAAACACTGGGCCGCCCTGCCTGCCTTTCAGCTGACCGGTCAGAGACGCAGCTCTGGGCTTGTCTTCCCAGAGGCCTCTGCTCCCTCTGGCCTCCAGGAGGGCTGGCCTGGGTCTGTCCTCACGAATGGTCCGTCCAGTCCCCTGGCAACTGGATCCCGTGTTTGAAATGCCAACACACGGGGCCCCGATGCCCTTTATCTGGGGCCTCCTGTGCCTGTCCTCATGGAGACTCAGTGCTCCCAGCTGTGTGGACCAGCAGGGCCGAGGGGCTGTAACAGAGGGGCTCCGGACTAGACTCTGCTTACGGAGAGGAGGGGAGAGGAAGAGAGAACATTCTTATCAGCAGGCACAAAGCTTTGGTGGCAAGAGTGAAACTGATAGATAAACGATCCAATCAAAAAATGGGCAAAGAACCTAAATAGACACTTTTCAAAAGTAGACATACAGAAGGCCAAAAGACATATGAAAACATGCTCAAAGTCACTAATCATCCGAGAGTTGCAAATCAAAATGACAACGAGGTACCATCTCACACCTGTCAGAATGGCTATCATCAACAAATCAACAAACGACAAGTGCTGGCGAGGATGCGGAGAAAAAGGTACCCTCGCCCTAGCTGGTTTGGCTCAGTGGATAGAGTGTCAGCCTGCGGACTGAAGGGCCTTGGGTTCAATTCTGGTCAAGGGCACATGCCCCGGCTGAGGGCTCGATCCCCGGTAGGGGGCGTGCAGGAGGCAGCCAATGAATGATTCTCAGTCATCATTGATGTTTCTATCTCTCTCCCCCTTCCTTCTCTCTGAAATCAGTAAAAAAAAAAAAAAAAAAAAATTTTTTTCTTTTAAGAAAAAGAAAAAGGAACCCTGTGCACTGCTGGTGGGAATGCAGACTGGTGCAGCCACTGTGGAAAACAGTATGGAGTTTCCTCAAAAAATTAAAAATGGAACTCCCATTTGACCCCGTGATCCCACTTCTAGGAATATATCCCAAGAAACTAGAAACACCAATCAGAAAGGATATATGCACCCCTACGTTCATAGCAGCACAATTTATAATAGCTAAGATTTGGAAACAGCCTAAGTGCCCATCAGCAGATGAGCGGATTAAAAAACTGTGGTACATCTACACAATGGAATACTGTGCTGTAAAAAAGAAAGAACTCTTACCATCTGCAGCAGCATGAATGGACCTGGAGAGCATTATGCTAAGCGAAATAAGCCAGTCGGAGAAAGATAAATATCATATGATCTCACTCATTCGTGGAATATACTAGTAATGAACAACATAAACTGATGAACAAAAATAGATCCAGAGACAGAGAAGCATTGAACAGACTGTCGAGCCTCAGAGGGAAGGCAGGGGAGGGTGTGCGTGTGGCGAGGTGGAGGGGTGGGAGGTAAGGATCAACCAAAGGACTTGTATGCATGCCTATAAGCATAACCAAAGGACACAGACAGTAGCAGGGCAGGGACAAGTGCTGGGGTGGGGAGAGGGAGGGTGGACGGGGAGAGGTCAACGGGAGAAAAAGGAGACATATGCAATACTTCCAACAATAAAGAACTTAATTTTTTTTTTAAAAAAAAGAGTGAAACTGAACAGTAAAACATGTCATGCACCTGAAACAGTGGTCCTCAAAGTGAGGTTCCCCAGAGCAGTGGCTTCTGTAGCGCCTGGAATCATATGAGAAATGCACATTCTCAGGCCCCACGTGTACGGAATCAGAAACTGCGAAGTGTTCAGTTGGACAAACTAATTCATAGTTTGTACGAACTACAGCTTGCAATGTACCAGGTTTGAGAACCCTGGTGCCAGTGCTTACAGGAGGGGCTGGGAGTACAGCAGAGAGCAGCCTCGGCAGGTCCCAGGAGGTCATGACTTCCTCGAACGGTATTGGATGGAGAGCGCGGAAGGCTTGGGAGCAAGGGAATCAAGGTCGGATGGACATTTTTAAAGTACACTGACTCAGGGTGGACGGATGTGGTTCTGGGTAGGGAGGCTCAATGGGGACATGAAGAGAGGGCAGTAGGGAGGCCAGGTAGGAAGGCCAGGAAGAGACCCATGTAGTTGTTCAGGGGAAGGATGGGGAGGCCTGGATTTGGGGGTGGCCAAGGGGACAGGGACAAGACGACAGATCTGAGTGACAGTCAAGGGGTCCAACAGCCAGGATGCAGGAGGCGAGAGTGAGGGGCGGCATCAAGGAATCTGACCTACTAGTAAGCTAGTAAGCACTTTGAAGATGACGGGGGGCGGGGTGTTGGGGGGGCTCTCGCTGAGACGGGAAGCAGTGCTCTGGATGAGTGGGGGTGGGGACCATGACTTCAGATCAGGGGGTCTCCGGGCCCTGCAGAGGCCTCACATGAACAAGTCAAACGTCAGCGGTGCCCCACCCTGGTGTGGCTTGGGACCTGGAAGTTGTTGGGGGGCAGAGGAGGCCGGGAGTCACTGCTTCCCTCCACCCACTTACTTGGTCCCAACTTGCAGTCCCTACACTGCAGCCTTCTCCGTGGCCGGCGTCCAGAAGTTGCATGATCCTGGGCGGTCTCGTCTCTCACTCTAGTGCAGGCGTCCTCAAACTACGGCCCGCGGGCCACATGCGGCCTGCCGAGGACATTTATCCGGCCCGCCGGGTGCCGCTGCCTGTCCTGCTTAGCAGCCGACTCGTCCCGGGCCCGCAGTGCGCACAGGAATTTGTTCATAGTTTTTTTTTTAAACTATAGTCCGGCCCTCCAACTGTCTGAGGGACAGTGAACTGGCCCCCTGCTTAAAAAGTTTGAGGACCCCTGCTCTAGTGCCTCCCACTGGCAGCCCAGCATCTGTCCACCTGGCTCCAGCCACCATCTTCAGCTGGAGGGTCATCCACCCATCCGTCCGCCCACCCATCTACCCATGTGGCTCTCTGTGCCACGCCTCTGCCCAGCCCTGTCTCCCAGCTTTACAGTCACTATTTCCCCCGCACTCCCACACGCCCTGAGCGAGGGGTGAAGAGCGCCTTTTTACGGATGACAGATCAGAAAACCGAGACTGCGAGGCCAAGTCACCGCCGGAGGGGACACAGCCAACAAATGAGAGCAGCCGAGATTTGAACCCACGTCCTGCCTCCACCCTCCACCAGGATGGCACCTGTGTTTTCCTGTGGCTGCAGAGCTCCAGGCGAACTGTTTTTCCCAGGGTGGGAAGGAGCTAGTGCCCACAGCGGGCAGACCCGGGGGGCTGGGACCTGCCTTTGAGGGAGGCCCGGGAGCCTCGGGGCCTCCTTAATGTGCCCATTACTCATTCCCTGGGTTCACTAATGTTCCCGGCTATTAGTGCCGGGCACAGCTAAGCAAACTACAAAATATTCCTCCGACTCAACAATCAATTTCCATATTGTTACAAATGGAGTCCACGCCTGCCACGGTTCATTTTTCTTCAAGGGCCTTTTTTTTTCCTTTCCCTCTCTTTACCCAGTACAGCGAGGAAGTCATTACCGGGTGTTATGAATTTCACAACGTGCTGAAGAAATAAAAATGCATACTGCACAGAGTCAGGCCACGTGCTGGAAAGCTGCCCTTCGGGCGTCCAAGGAGCCCCCAGGGTCAGGAGAGCAGGGGGAGGGCAGAGCTGGCAGCTCCCGGAGAGGCAGGACAGAGGGCTCGGGGCGGATATCAGCTCTCTGGGGAGAGAAGTCTGTGTCCCCATGGACTCCCCCAGTCCATGCCCGGGACCACCTGGGCTGCCTGCTCCTCAGGGGGCATTTCCCGAAAGGACACAGCTGGCACGTGGAGCTGGGCCTGGGGTTGTGCGAAGACGTCTGGGTTTCTGGGATGGGCTGGTATCCCCACACACAGGCCAGAGCTGCAGAGCCCTGGGCAGCTCCGAGCTCCGCGCCTCCTCCAGGGTGGCTCCCTGAAGGGATCCGCCAGGCTGCGCTCCCCCCTCATGCACACAACACCTCAGCCACGGGAGCCGCGGGCCATTTCCCAGACCAGCCAGAGCTGTTCGGCGTCTCTGGGTGTTTGCGTACGTTTTCCATCTGCCACAGCGCCTTCCCCAGGTCCATCTGGTGGTCCCCGACTCTCCGTTCCCAACGCACAGCGACCCCCGTTCTTGTGCATCTGTGCAAAGCTCCTGGCCATGGTTAGGGCTGGTGAAGTGAGCGCTGGGCCGGCGGGCAGCGAGGACGAGCTGAATGCATCGACACGAAGGGACCTGCCTTCCGAGTGAGAAATGCAGGCTGCCACACCGTGTGCGTGCAACATGGCTCCATTTTGTCCTGGTGGCATCAGCATGTAGAACTGAAGGTAAATGTGTAGGAAAATGTCTGGAGGACTATCCCACCTCTAAGGAGGTTTGCCCCCTCAAAGGGAGTTTGATTTGGGGCACACTGTCACTAAGAGCTGAACTCTGCTCAGCCCCCAGAAACAGGACCCGGGGCCAAGGGGCCTGTCACCTGCCTACTCGTCCGTCTCCCCTGCTGGGCTGTAGTGAAACCTGTACCTGGAGGTTTCGCTGCTGTGTCTTCATTTGGCCAACAGGAGGTCCGGTATGGAGTGGGCCCTCAGTGACTGCTGGATGCATGGGTGGATGGACAGATGGGTAGCTGGATGGGTAAATTCAGTCCTTGCTCAGCTTGCCCAGCCACGTGCCCTGTGGGGAGGCTGAACCCTGCCAGGCCCTGGGACACCCCTCAAGCACAGTTTGGTATCACCAGGGAGTCCAGATCTGTCTCCCTTTTCAGACTGGGTGCTCCCAGAGGACGGGTCCCGGTCTGAGTCCGCCCTGTGCCCTCCCCAGGGCAGATGGGGCCAACAGGAGGTGCCGGTGAGGGTCCGCCGAGGGCTAAGAGCCGAGTTCTGGAGAAAGGCGCCCACTAGGTGTGCGGGAGGGGGTCTCTTTGGGAGGTGGGCTCCCTGGTCTGCGGGAGGCTCTTCACCAGGGGCCTCCACCAGGGTCAGGGCGACCCAGCCATTGAGCACAGGTCAGGAGTGAGCTGGAAGAACGCAGCAGACTACAGCCAGGTGGGGGTGGGGGGAGCAGAGCGCCTCTCTCGGGGAAGACAGACAGCAGGTGGGCTGGGAGGGCAGGAGAAGCCCTCAGGCCCCATCCCTGTCAGCTCTTGGCAGGGACTCTGAGAAACTCAACATAATTGTTGAAAGGGCCTGTCTCGCTCCGGAGAATCCCAAGTGGAACATGCATGTCCACCAGCACTTGACTCAGGAAGGTGCGTGTACCAGGAGCTTTCCTCTGCGCCCACCTGGAGCCTGGCTGGGTGTGCGTTGGGGTCTCCTGGCGCCCTGAAAGGGGGTAGTGGTCCCATTTCACAGAAAAGGAAGCTGAGGCTCAGGGAGGGGCTAGGAAGTGCAGGGCAGGATCCTGTCAGCTCATCTGCAGGCAAAGCCACCCTTCCCTGCCCGGCTCCATGGGGGCTGCTCTGCGCATTTCACACCACAACCCTGCACCGCAGGGGCGGGCACTGGGAGCTCTGGATGCAGCAAACCATCCCCAGGGGTAACTGTGCTGAGACTGCAGGGGCAGACCCCCCAGGGGAGGGGGCTGCCTGGATGAGGCCCAGGCAGGCTGTTCAGGGACTGGAACAGGCTAGGGTGGGAGTGGGGGCGGGGGTTGAGTTAACATTTCCCTCTCCCATTTCTGAGCCTGACCCACCATCCTCTGTGCCCATTAAGCTTAAATGCTGACTTGGGAGGAGCCTTCCAGTCAATCAATAGCTCACCCAACAAACAGGTTTTTCAAAACCGCAGTTTATGGATTTCTTTCCTCATCTCGTTCTTATTGCTGACAGCTGCTGAGCCGATGGGGGACCCTCCAGCCTGGGAAACCAATTCTGCGGATGCCCTGCTGGTGGGGTGAGGACCCAGAGGGCCCCGGAGCCTTGTGGGGGCCCAGGAGGCTTGTGCGGCCGTTACCTGGCAGGATGAGATGGCTCCCACCTGGCCTCCAGATGGCCCTTTATCAGCCTGGCCCTGGCCCCTCTCCTCTCTGCGGCTGGGGCAGAGGACTGGCCTGCCCTGGTGGGGAAGTGGGCGTGCCGTCCAGTGAAGTGTCTCCTGCTTGGCCTTTCTGCCCCTTCCTGTCTGTGAGGCCTTCGCAAATCTCTGAGCCTCAGTTTCCTCATCTGTGAAGTGGGCATAAAAATGGTATCTACCTCACAGGGTTACTGTGACCATCCCATAAGGAAGCACAGTCCCTGGCATGGGGTAAGTGTTCTATAAATGTTACTGAGTATAGTGTTTTTTTTTTTAATTGATTTTTTACAGAGAGGAAAGGAGAGGAATAGAGAGTTAGAAACATCGATGAGAGAGAAACATCGATCAGCTGCCTCCTGCACACCTCCTACTGGGGATGTGCCTGCAACCAAGGTACATGCCCTTGACCGGAATCGAACCCGGGACCTTTCAGTCCGCAGGCTGACGCTCTATCCACTGAGCCAAACCGGTTTCGGCTACCGAGTATAGTTTTAGCGTATCCCTTTCGCAGGCCTTGCCTGCCAACAAGCACTGGGGAAAGATGAGGGAGCACCCAGCGCCCCCTGACATTCCTGTCTCTGCCCTGTCCTTATCCCACAGGTGACCTGGCATAGACCTAGTTTATGCCTGTGGTCCCAGCCTGGTAGTCATACCATCCCTGTTCACTCTGAAAGTGTCTGGGATTGGACAATAGGAACGACATGGTTTCCTAATGTGCTGAGCGACTCAACTGTGTCAGGGACAAACCGGATGTCACGGAATCTTGTCAACAAGCCGGGAGTAGCAGGGGCTGTCCTCCCAGCTACAGGAGGCAACTGAGGGCATGTGACTTGCCCAAGGGCACACGGCTGGGAGGTGACTGAGCTGGGCCCACACTGAGCCGGCCCCACCCACTGCACTGCCTACTTCATCCCTTCTCCAGGGTGCCAGCGGACTCAAGGATCGAAAGTGGGAGTTCTGGGGGGCAGAGGCCTTGGGATCTCAGTTCCCCCTGCAGCCGTCTCCACATGCACTCACAGCCCTCACCCCTCCGCAGGCAGGTCACCCCGTACAGACCCAGCTACCACACACGCAGCCCAGCCGACCCGGATAACACACACCCAGGACAACAAGCTGAGAAGATCTTATCAGGCCCTGATGGCTGAGGCTGATGCTAGCAGCTGTCCCTGCCCACGGAGCCCCAGCCTCCTCCCAGGCCGGGAATTCTGTTTTCTTTCCTAAGTGGAACATCAGATTGCTCCGGTCTGATTTCACTGCTGATTGGGGGAAGGCGAGTGGGAGGCCACTTTACACCAACAGCTCTCAGGACGGGCGAGGCACCAGGGGACTGCTTGCCCATGACCCGCTGACAGTGTCCTGTCCACACTTGGGATCGACGAAGTTCCAATCCATTTCCCTTCCCGCCCAGGGTGGGGTTTCGGAGTGCTGTCTCCGCCCTCCTGATGGGCAGGGCGTCCTCTGAGGTGACAACAGCCGCATTTCTTCCCCCGTTTCCTTCTTTCACGCACCCATTCATTCAGTGTCTGTGCTCCAATGGCACAGCCTCACCGCCAGGTAATGCCAGGGCAGCAGGGACAATGGCAAAGCCACGCGCTGAGGCTGGGGCGGCGGGGGTGCCCAGAGGAGGCAGGGCCAGCCCTGCAGGGCGCTGTGGGGGCAGTGCAGTGGGTGGGGGTCTCCCAGGAGGCGCCTGGAGAAGGGAAGGGAATGCTATTCTTGGGGGAGGAGACGGTGTGGACAGGGAAACAGAGGCACGAAAGTGAGTTGATTGTCCAGAAAGAGTGAGAATCGGGGGTGAGAACTGGGCATCTGGGGTAGGGCGGAGGGGCTGGCGATGGGACCTGAGGGGTATGTGTGGAAGGACAACAGTGTACAACGTTGGCGCCTGGGTCCAGCCTGGAGTCTCTCCGGAAGGTTCCAGGAGATCTTAGAATAGCTGTAAGGACAGGGCAAGAGCACGGCTTTTCAGGCTTCCCTTGTTTATCCATCCATTCGCTCAGCAGCCTCTCTGGGACCTGGGGTGTGCCAGGCCTCCTGTGGCAGCGGACGGACGGTGAGCAGGACAAACCCAGCCGCTGCCCTCCTCGGCGTCCTAGGCTGGCTGAGGACACACATAGGAACACAATCGCCGTGACACTAAGTGGCAGGAGACACACAAGAAACAGTTGGGTAACACAGCTGTTCTGGTTGGAGGGAAGCTTCGAGTCTCACTAGGACCCTAGCAAATGTCCTCTCTGAGCCTCGGTTCCCTCATCTGTGAATGGGGATAATCACGGTCCCTACCTCGTGGAGTTGGGAGAGAATGTATGAGAAGTGCTCAGCCCAGGGCCTGGCCTGGAGCAGGGGCTCTGTGAGCGTGAGCTGTGCAAGCGGACGTCCTGGACAGCAGCCGTGTGGAAGATGGATTAGACATAGCAGAGGCCTGGGGCAAATGGCAAGCTTGGAATCCCCCAGAAGGATGGAGAGGACGGCCATTCCTTTCCAAAAGCTACAACATTACCCCAAATACAGAACCTACCTACTGTGGCCAAGCAGCAGCCCGGTGGATTATGGGGGTAGACTGGCTCAGGGCCAGTGGTGCTGAGGGAAGGGAAAGGCGGCGAAGAGGGCGGAGGAAGAAGATAGGGAAGGAAAGGACAGGAGACTAAAAATGGATAGGCTGGTGGGTGACTGTGTCTCCCTGAACAGGCCAGCCCTAGGAAGACCGTACTGTCAGGCGCCGCGGCTAAGAGAAAGGCCTCTAAAGATACACTCCCCTGCCTTTACATCCCGGGCCTGATTAGCTACGACCTCAGGCAGGTGTTCTAAAACTCTCAGAGCCTCAGTCTGTGCCTCTGTGAAATGGGACAATGTGGTACCCAGACTTCCTGAGAGAGAATGGGAGGGTCCAGGAAGAGCACCTTGAATTATCTCTGCATCCCCCGAGTCCTGGAATCCAAGCTCCATTGTGCTCCAGGAGAGGCGACCTCCCAAGCCAGAACTTGGGGTCCGCAGGCCATAGGGAGCCTGGACAGACTCCCCGGAAGGCCTCAGGGTGAGCGCCCTCATGCAGCTGCTCGGCCTGCCCAGTGGAGTCCTGGAAACCAGGACAGAAAGACTTGGTCCGCCCGGCTTATACCATTTCCCTGCTCACTTCCAGGCAGCCAACTTGGCAGAGGCCCCTGAGCCTTCCCAGAGTCTCTTTCCCTTGAAGACGTTTTAGAAAATCCAGGACAGCGGCCGTGAGTCCGGCCCACACAGTCCCGCCATGGCAGGCAGCCCCGGGAGTAGGCCCTCGAGTGTCCTCCATGGCCCCACCCTGCTAACCAAGGGCAGACGGTCATTCCTGGCCACCTGCCCAGCCTGAGGACTCACTGTCAGGAACGAAGGTGGCTCAGCTTGGGGAGCTGCCCCGAGGAGACAGGGACCCCCACTTGCTCTGTGGACTTGAGCGTCTTCTCTGCTCTAGTCCAGCCTAGAAAAGGCCCACACAGCCTCTAGGAACCCAGGTCTGGCCACGCCTTCCCAAGGAGGCCAGGAAGGGAAGGAGAGGCAAAAGCGGAAACATCCCTGACCTGGGGCTTGGGAGTGGACACATTTGGTGAATGTGGCTGAGGCCCCACAGGACTTGCTAGAGATGACAGGCATGTCACAAAGTCACCCCCAGTCTCAAAGGCCTCGGACTGGGGTAGCAAAAACTGGTGGCAACAGAGGGTTCGCCTCCCTGACTCCCCAGCTGCTCAAAACTAGACAGGGCGTGCCCTAGCCCGTTTGGCTCAGTGGACAGAGCATCAGCCCGAGGACTGAAGGGTCTCAGGTTCAATTACCGGTCAAGGGCATGTACCTTGATTGCAGGCTCGATCCCCAGCCCTGGTCAGGGTTGGTGCAGGAGGCAACCAATTGATGAGTCTCTCTCACACTGATGTTTCTCTCTCTGTTTCTTCCCCTCCCTTCCACTTTCTAAAAATCAATGAAAAATATCCTTGGGTGAGGATTGAAAAACAAACAAACCAAAAATAAAAAACAGCAAAAAAACAAAAACAAAAAAAAAGCTAGACAGGGCAGAGGCCTAAAAGCCGCTTGGAGAGGTCCCGTGACAAGGCCTACGGACCACGGAGCTCAGGACACGGGGAGCCAAGGGCTGCCTGATGTCCTCGGCCCGAGCCCTGGGTGCCACCATCAACCCCGCACTCCTCAGCTCCAGCTCCTAGGCAGCCCGCAGAGAGCCCCCACCCAGAGGAGGCAGGCACCTGCCCCTCCTCCTCCCCAACCCCCCCCCCCCCAGCGCAAAGGGAGCTCTCCCTTCAATGGACACCTCCTTAAATACATACAAGGGTGTGTTCTTCTCTTCCCCCTTCTTTCTATACATTGGGCTCTAAAATCTGGGCCATCCCGCCACCCGCATTAACTGCGTTAAGGAGGAATTATAAAAAGAAATCAAATTTCCCATAGCATTTGAACGCCATTAAAATGCCAAACAATAAACTACCAGGCTGCAAATTAGATCAGTGGAAATATCAAACACATTGAGGTATAAAATCCATAATTGCATTTAGTGGCAGCCGTCCCTGGAGAGGCCCTGCTAAAGATCATCACAGCCCCACATATGAGAAGCTATTGACAGAAGAATAAAAATCGACAGGCCAACCAAATAAACCACACAAGCTTCATTAAATATTCAGCAACAGAAATTTGACTATCCTGGGCTGGTCCCCTCCTGAGCCCTTCCCTGCCTAGCTGGAGGGTTCAGTCCGGGGGGCCTTCTCCCCAGTCCCCAGCAGCTTGCACAGGCAGGACCAGGCCAGGGGGCAGGTGAGGGGGATGGGGGAAAGGAGAGGGCAAGGCTGCAGCAATAACAGGGGGGCTCCATCGAGATTATTATTGTTGGGTGGTGTTATTAGCTTTCACCCTGGAGTAGGTGGCCCCGAAGTCTTTAATTAGGTCATTACGGGATCATTTCCAGGGAGGTTTTAACTCCTTAGCAGCTGAAGAGTCTCTCCAGGCAGAGTCTAGAGGCCCAGGGGGCGTTAGGCCTGGTCCCCCAGTGGGTCCAGCGGGATGGTCCTGGGAGAGGGGCTGGGCTTTGTTGCCGGTCCCCAGGCCTAGAGGATCAGGTTCGCCGCACACCCCCCCCACACACACACAGTAGACAGATGCTGAGGGGCCGGCTGGCCAGGGACCATCCTCACCCCACCCTGGAGGGCTGGCCCCGGATTCAATGGGACCCTCATCAGGCAAAGCAGGACCCCAGCCCCACTGGGCTCCAGCCCCTGGGGACCCGGGATGGCTCAGGCTCTGCCATCGCCCCTCCCCCAGCTCTTCTCTCCATTTCTCTTCCAGTTATTCTCACGCCTCCCCTCCTCTCCTCCCTGCCTCTCCTAGTTCCTGCCTCTCCTCACTCCTTCCTTCTCTTAACTCTCTTTCTCCTCCCCTCCCCTCCCCTCGCTCCCGCCCTCCCTGCCCCTCCCGCCTCACCTAGGAGCCCTCTGCCATGTATAATGCATGCAGTGGAAGCACCCAATAGGATTAGGCACCTCCGCCCGTCTTTGAGGAGAGAAAGTTTATGTAAATGACTGATGACAGCGCTATTGTGTGAGGAATATCAATGGAGTAATTACAGTTACATCGGGCGCCCGCGCTGCCGGCCCGTGTTAATTTTTCACCGGCTCCCCCGGGAGAGATCGGAGCGCGCTCCGAAGAGCACAGCTAATAATGGGAGCTCCGAGCCGCCGCTGCGCCACGCGCCCCGAGGTCTTTCTGAGCAGACTGCTAAGCACTGGCTGTCTCCCCGGAGAGCCGAGAACAGAGATAAAATGATTAAAAACTGCCAAGCGGGCCTGGCAATCACTCGCTCCGCTGTCAGCCACAGACAAGACAAATCTCTGCGATTTTTCTCTTCCCTCCTCTCCCTTTGTGAGCCCCTGAGCTGGGACCTGGGGGCTTGGTGGGGTCAGGGTCAGCTCCCCAGGGGGCAGGGCCTAGGGCCAGGCAGTGGCCTCCAGGCTGGGGGGTGGCTGCAGAGGCCAGCAGGTGGGCTCCACCCCTCTGCCCAGAGAAACTCGGCGAGTGTACACCTGTCAGGGCACACCTGTTGGGGGCCACGGGCTGGGGCACACCTGTGAGGACATACCAGCTGGGGCCAACACTGGAGCACACCTGTCATGACCCACCTGCCAGGGGCACCAGCGGGGGCTCACCTGGGCCGGGGGCCCCTTGGGCTCCAGGAACCTTCCCTGCCTGGCACTGTGCCGTCTGACCCCTCCTCACTTCCAGGCCCTGAGACCTCAGCCTGGGACTGACTACAGGCCCAAAGCAGATCCCCTGGCCGAGGCCATGGAAGAGAAGGGGGGCCGTGTGTCCCCTCCCAGGGTCTGGGCTCCCCCTGCGGAGGCTTCCTGGGTATCTACACCTTTGGCTCTGAAGCTAAGCCTGGGCCCAGGGCCTGAGGAGAGAGAGGAGGAAGAAGAGGAGGAGGAAGAGGAGGGAGGGCAGGGGAGAAGGGGAGGAGCTGCTGACTGCTCCCACCTCGGAGAGGGAGTGAAGAGGGCACCCACATTCTACTGCTGCCTCTGTCATCCATCATCACACCCCACCCTCCACCCGCTGACTGTGATGAAGGCGAGGGGAAATTCCTGCCTAAACCCGGGAGCCAGCCACAGACGTCACAGGCCGGGAGGGGCCGTCCGCTGCTCCTGTGTCCAAACATACACACATGGTGCCTCTCGGACACATGTGTGTGCACCCTCCCCATGCCCTGCCATCTCAACCCACATGGCCGGGACCTTCACACACACAGCATCCCCAAGACAGACACACACATATCACACCCCATGGAATTGCCCATGTCCGCGTACACGCTGAGATACAGGCAGCACGCCTTCCCTGCTGACACAGGCACAGGCACAGGCGACACATGCGTGCACACTGTCACGGGCACATGGATGCACCGCAGAGCAGCACGTCCAGGCACAGGAGCACATGCAGGGATACACACACACTGACACCGGCACTGTCCCGCCCCGCTGCCTCCATCCCCCCCACCTGCTGGCACTGAGCATCTGGGACAATAAGCCTTGGGTCAGGGGATGGCTCTGAGCCGCCTCTTCGGATGCTGCCTCCCAGATGCGCCTGTGCCAGCTCGCGGCGCCCGTGCCCACCGCCCGCCACCCAGCAGCTCAGCCGCAGTAAGCAGGCAGGTACTGTAGTGATTAAACACTTTGGGACGATTGGCAGCGGTGATAACCCCATTACAGACAGCATGACACCAAAGCTGAGCAGAGGTGGGGCTGGAAGCTTCCGGCTGGGGACAGGGTGTCGAGACCCGCTGATAGCTACACTGGGTCTGGCGGGTTCACCTGAGGCCAGCAGTGTCCTGCCCTCTTGCTCAGGGCTCCCTGGCTGCTCCCGGGCAGCACGGCTGGAGAGAGGCTCCCCTCTCCCAACCTGCCACGTGCACACATACACCAACGCCCGTGTTAACACGTACTAATGAACCCTTGTTAACACGGGAGGACAGCTTACACAGACCTGCGCCCAGATGCATGCACACACAGGCCTGGATAGATGCCTGGTGCCCACGGACGTGTCCCACACACATTCACTGAGCATCCACCACAGGCCAGGCCCTCGCGAAGCTCAGGTCTGTTGACACCCGTAGAGACACGCGTGCGCATTTGAATCAGAGCCATGGGCACACTGAGCAATGCTTTGCCATGCACCCTCCCCACCTTGACCGCTTCCTCCCTGCCTTGCCCTGCTCGCCCTGAAATCCACTCAGTAGTCAGAGTGAATTTCATGCTCACATCTGACCATGCCACTCCCCTACTGAGAATCCAACTATGGCTTCCAGTGGCCCCTGGAGTGAAGGCCAGACTCCCCAGCACAGCCTTCAAGACCATGTGTGATCTGACCTCTCCCTGCACCCCCTCCCCGCACAGCCCACTTCCGGGACCTTACACATGCTGTGCCCTCTGCCCAAAAGGGGCTCCCTTCTCCTTTACCTAGATCATCCCTGTGCCATCAGCGTGGACAGCTCTTCCTCCAGGAAGCCCTCCTTCACACCCCCCGTCAGGGAGAAGAGCCCTGTCCCCAGAGCCCTCAGTGCCCCAGGCTACCTCCATCAGAGTCTTTAGCAAGCAGCTGCCAGGGACGTGCCTCTCCCCGTACTGGACGGCGAGCTCTTTAGGGACAGGGCTGTGTCTGCCTGTGTCCTCAGTCCCTGGGACGAGGCACACAGTGGCCCCCCTGTAAGCACCAGGAAGAGAACTCAGTGGGGTCCTAGCTCCTGCGCGAGCCTGAGGTCTGCAGAAGGGTCATCGCAGGAGGGTGCTGGCATGAAGGACGCGGAGAACCCCGGGCTGTCGGGCTGCCCTTCGGCAGGAAGCAGCTGCTGCTCTGTCCCTCGTCATCCCCAGTGCCCCCTCCTGGGCCACCGGAGTGAAAGCCTCCCACTGGCTACCCCTGCGGGGCCGGCCGCCCACAGGGCAGGCTGTGGCTCAGACTGCCTGGCTTCCGATCAGGACTCAGGGTTTCACCTCCTTTCCTACGAAGGCAGCACCCAAGACACCAAGAAGTGCCCCCCTTGGTGCTCTTAGCAGTCAGGCCTGAGGGCAAACCACACACTTCCCAGCTGGGTGACCCCGGAGCAGCCGCTTAACCTCTCTGGGCTCCAGTTTCCTCAGCTGCCAGCTGTGAGACGACGGACGAGGATAGCAACGATGACGACACACAGCAACGACCATTTCTTCACTTGCTGGAAATCTTGATGTGGGTGTTTTTACTGCCCCGTTTTATGGGTGAAGAAACGAAGTTAAATGGCAGAAAGTGATGGAACCAAGACCAGAACCACCAGGCTCTGAAATGCACATCTTTCCTTTGAACGTGCAAGGTCACGGATGACTGGGTGGTGGCATCGGGTATGCATGGGGGAATATTCGTATGGTCTGGGCTTGTAGCCTCTATGCCTTTGCCCAAGCAGTGCCCTCAGCCTGGAGTGCCCTTGCCACAGCCTCTCCTTCGACTGCAAATGGTTTTTCAAAAACTTCTGACATCTACTTCCCCCGTGGACCTGTTCCAGGTCTCCCCAATCCCAAAGCCCCCCCACCCCCGTGCCTTTGAGAGAGTTCCAGGATGTGCCACCTGCTCCCGGTGTGACGACGGTGCGTGGGCAGTGAGCAAGTGGATGCCAGGCATGTGTCTGGAAGAGGAGAGTCAGGGTGGGCCAGGGAGACGCAGGGGCTGGAGTCAGACCTGGCTGTGATGTGGCCATGGGAGGTGGTGGAGTGCTGGGCAGAGGATGCCAGTGGACCCCATGACCTTTGCTCACTTCCTGCCTCCGAGAGGGCCTGATTTTGTTCTCTCATGCCCCATCCTGGCTCCCACTGTGGGTCTCAGGGAGAGGGGAAAGACCTTGGCCCAGCTAGAATCTCCAGGATGGGCCAGGTGTCCTCCCATCCATCCTCAGATCCACACTTGCTGCCATCCCACCCGTCCATCCAGAGCCACCTACCCACCAATGCCACCCCAGGCAATGTGCCTGGCCACAGGGAGACCACCACCGCTCTGGGCCAGGCTTGGGGATACCCTGGGCAGAGGTTCTCAGGCCTCAGTGTACACAGGCACCCCCAGGGCCTGCTAAGGATGCAGATTCCTAGGCTTTACCCTGACAGTTCATGCCCGTCCACAGACCGAGGCGCCTGCGTGTTGAATAAGCCCTGCAGGACAGACCCAAGTCTTGGGGGAGGGGGTGGAGTATGAGGCCAGGGAGACTTCTTGAAACTGGTGCCAAGCTTTCAGAGGAAGAGGGCTTTTCCAGAAGCAGGTAAGATGATGGAGGCCAGGGGACATACTGCACAACCACTATAGCCTGAGCAAGACATAGATGTGGACAAGTGTCAGAGATGTGTGGGGAACAGAAGGTGAGCTCGTGGCTGAGCACAGAGGATGGGAGGGGTGGGGCCTGGCTGAGGAAGGCCTGGAAGGCCAAGCTGACAGCCAGGAGGAAGAAGCCACTGGAGAGCAAGGCGCAGGCCCATGGAGCAGGAAGGGTTCTGTTCCTGCAGGCCTGGCACTAGCTCAGGCCACTCGGGCCTCCATTTCCAGAGGCCAGAGCCCGAGACTCAGGGAACTAGGACCAGGTACCGAGTCTGCAGGGCCCGGTGTGAAATGAAAACTCAGAGAACACGTTCGGAAAGTATTAAGAATTTCAAGAGGGCGACCGCAGAGCATTAAGCCGAGCCGAGTCCTGAGTGCAGGGCCTGTGTGGCTGCACAGATCACGTGCCCCTGAAGCGGGACCTGGCAAGGACGCAGCCAAGTAGGTCACCCTTGCTGGGACCAGCCCAGAGTGCTCAGGACCTGGGGTGCCATCACCCCCACTGCAAGCCCTAGGCCTTTCATTCTCCCTCTGCCCCATCCCTTCCGCTCAATCCTCCTAGATTTGGCTGGAATCTGTCCCCTTTCCAGTCCCCTCTATTGCCCTCACCTCCAAAGCGACAGTCTCCAGTCTCCAATCCCATGCACCCGCTGCCAGTGTCATCTCCATAAAGTGCCTCTCCAGTCCTGTCACCCCCTGTCCAATAACCTTCGATGGCTCCCTCCTGCCCACAGGACAAAATCCAAACCCTGTTGCATAGCTACCATCCCCCCTCCCTTCTGCAGCCCATGTCCCAGCAGCCCCTAGCCAGCCCCTCCAGCCAGACTCACTGTCCCAGCCCACTTTTCTCAGGCCACCAATTTAACCCTCAGTATTCCGGCTGCCAGTGCCCCTACGTGCACTGCCCTCCCCAAATCCTCCTCAGCTCCGGCCTCCCATATCCCAGGCAGCTGCCCAGGGTAACCCAGACTCTTGCTGTCTTGTGTTATAACCAGACCCCTGCCCTGGGCCTTCCCACAAACAAAAATAACTCATTTACTGAAACACTTCTTTGCCTTCATCACTTCATTTAATACTCACAACAACCCTAGAAGTTGGGGTCTTTGATTATCCCCATTTTACCAACAAGGGAACAGAGGCTCAGAGAGGGTAAGGAACGTGCCAAGGGTCACACAGGTAGAAAGATGCTGAGCCTGGAGATCAGTCCAGCCAGTCTGGCCCCCAAGCTTATACTAACTGAGCACCTACTATGCATCATTCCCTGTTCCAGCGAAGGCATGGTGCACACAGAGAACTCTAGCAAGGAGACTGCCTGACACATATAACCAAAGTCAGATGCCGGCTCAGGCCCAACCCAAAGGATTATGGGAGCACCAATAACAATATCAGCAAGAACCACACACCTAACATGAGGACACTGTACTGCTTTCTCCTTTAAAGCTCATCATTGCCCGAAGGCAGGTGTTTGGTCCTCATCATACTTTTGAGGGAACTGAGGCACAGAGAGGTCAAGCATCTAACGTATAGTCACACAGCTAGTCAGTGGCAGCGCCTAGATGGAACTCTGAACCCTGAGGCTCCAAAGCATTGGTATCTTTCCTCTGTCTACGTGGCTAAGAATCTGGTTAAGGTTCGGCCTCCCCAAGGAATCAGCTCTGGTCACAAAATCACAGAAGAGGCCAACATTTCCAGGCACAGGGGCTGTGCTGGCAAGATTTCTGCCCCGACCACTCACCACACCCGCTTCACCTGGGAGCCCTCTGAGGGCAGCTGAGCCAGGACCTGGTTGAGCCACTGAAGGCCCCAGGCCGGGTTCCTGGTGATTAGCTGCACAGACTCCACAGCAGCCTTTTACCTGATACGCCTCTGACCCCCCCGCCCCCCCGCCATGAGCACTCACCAAACAGAGAACATGGTTGATTCCGTGACACTCCCTATGCCCCAGGGCAGATGTTTCTTTTGACCAGTTAGTATTATTAGCACTATTATCACTGTTATTTTATTTTAAATCTTTGACATCCAGGGAGCTGTGTCTCTGCAGACAAGGGCATGTCTGTGGGAGGATGGCACCTGGGTGACTGGCCTGAACTCTCTCTCGCCTGTGGCTGGTTGGACCAGTGGGCGGCCAGCTCCAGCCGCCCCCAGGGGTCTGCGCTGCTCACTTATCAAGCTGACATCCCACAGGGGGCCGCTGCCCTGCCTGCCCTTCTGGCTCCAGGCCTGCCAACTGGAACCAGACCTGGAGGGTGGGCGGAGGGGGCACGTGGGAGGGGGCCGAGCCCTCACCACAGGCCCCTTTGCAGTTCAAAGTGACATACTCAGGCGGCTATCCCTTCAAAGGGCAGACAGTGCCTGCCCTGAGCCCCGAAGGCAAGACAGGAGTAAAGGCAGCTCAGTGAGGGCTGGCCGGCTCGGCTCGCAGCATCCAAGGGCTGGGCCTGCTCCCCTGTCCCTTGTCGCCTGCCCAGAGCAGGCCGACTATGCATCGCAGTGCAATCCTGGGAAAGTCCCCTCCCCTCTCCGAACCTTCCCGCGGTCATGGAGTATTTGCAAAGCACTCAGAAGGCGCCCAGCAACGGTCATGCTGATGGCGACAATGCTGGTGATGAAGACTCAGAGTCCCTCTCTGAGAAACACCACCCAAAGCCAGAGCACCTGAGTGTGATTCCCATCAGCTCCTCATTGGCTGGGTGACGCAGGGCAAGTCACTTAAGTTCTCTGGGCCCTGGTTCCCCCTCTGTAAAGGGAGGCTACGGGGGGGATGCTGAGGTATGTCCCAGGCACACTCCTCCCCTCGATGCTGAAATCTGCCCTGTCTAATGCCAGGGTACTTGTTCCGCCCAAGTGAGGCCCACCAAGAAGGCGTGGTCCCAGTGCTCCCCTAAGCCCAGCACCTCAAGGCCGAGGAGGGTCCAGGAGACAAGGCTTGGCACCTGGGGATGCTGGCTCCATGATGGTGCAGCTCCCAATGGGCTGTGCGGCTCTGGGTGTGTGACCTCACCTCTCTGAGCCCCAGTTCTGCCGCCTGGGAACCAGGGTAAAGAGCAGAGCTTTTAGGAACCCTCTTTAAGATCTGGAGGGCCCAGGATAGACATAACAAGTGCCCAGTCGGCGGTAACTCTTACCAGTGCCATCTGAAGCTGTGTCACCTTGGGGAAATAAGTGCACCTCTCAGGTCAAGCTTCAGGGTAGGCAACATGGAAAATAATTATAATGCCTGCCCCGCGACAGTGAGAAGATTCAATGAGCTGGTCCCATCAAACCTGAACCACAGGCAGCATGCAGCGAATACTGGCCATAAATTAGGAGGCATTCATTCAACAGATAACATTGGGCTCTGGTGCCCAACCTCCACCGGAGCATAGGACTCAGCAAGGGGCCAGAACCGCTGAAAGTTTTCTCCGAACAGAATGCCCGTCCTCCAATCCCAGTTCCACGTCCTAGCTGTGTGACCTTGGGCAAATTACTCAACTTCTCTGTGCCTCATCTGTCTTGTCCAAAAATGAAAATAACAATGACACCTAGGTCATGGCACAGGTAAAGGACGGAAGTGCCGGGAGCAGCAGGCGTGACAACCACGTGCACTCACTAAGCATTGGCGGTGATGAGTATCTCTGCTGCTGCTGTCCTGTGCTCTCCGGGCTGGGCCGCCTGTCAGCAAGCCCCCTGCAGCCAGGCCCCCTTCTGCAGCTCACAAACTTGGGAAGTGTCAGCTCCTGAGAGGCACCCCAAGTTCCCTGCAGAACAGAGGCTTCTGTGGCTTCCTCCCGGTCTGTTTCCCCAGCAGCTGGAGCACTTGGAAAAAAGCTCCCAGCCTGCTGGGCTTGTCAAAGCAGGGCCAACTTGACTGGAACCAGGTTCGGACGGTAATTGTGCGGTCATAAGAATTATTTTCTTTACATACTGCTATAGAAAGGGGAACGCCCTGCTCCTTTTTTTTTTTTTTAAAAAAAAAAAAAAACCTAAATGAAGACACCATCAAGGGTAAATGTGCTGCTGGAGTTTTTAATAAAAACATGATGGAGGAAAACATTCAAAGCGCAATAATCAGAAGCAATTTGCGTCGTGAGCAGAGATGTGTCATTCCCACCTTCCACCCCCTTGGCTGTGCTCCGTGCGCGGGATCGGCTTTGGGGTTGGCGACTTTAGACCTGTGGCAAAAATAATGAACAGCAGTGCGCTCGGAGATAGCCTGAAAAATATCCCGGGAAAGAAAAACATATGCCAAGGAGTGTGTTGTAAAAGTCATATTTCATGCCTGACTTTAGAGAATGTTAATAAGGATTAGAACCATACTCCAACAGAACAACTATCAGTCAAGGCAAGGTAATTAATTCTGCTTCAGATCTCTGCTTGAGAAAATGAAAGCGGCAAGTGTTGTTTCACAGCGCAGAGACTCCGTCGCACAGAACGACCCAAGAACTTCCAAAGCTGCGTCCTGATCCCGGCTGAAAGGAACCTGGCCGCTGCGCTGCTCTGTCACCCTGTAGACTTGGGGGATCTTTTCCAAATCATAACACTACCAAACTTTTTTTTTTAATTTCAGGATTGGCTAATAAATATGATTAAGATAACACATCCCAAACCACATGTCCTCAGCTTGGCCTCCAACATGTGGAGGACAGATGTGTCTTCCATGTACAGATGACCCAGCTGGCTGCTCCCCCGAGGTAGGGACTCTGGAAGGTGGAGCCCCGAGAGGTCCCCCCACCCACGGCCCCCTCACCCCCTCTCGCTGCAGAGAGGAAGGTCCAAGCCCAGGGTGCTTGGGAGTCAGACATCAGAAGGATGAAGGGATGATGGGATGTGGCCCTGTGCTCACCTGGCCCTTGTCCCTCAATGTCCTAATTTAGAAGAGAAAATTCCCAAACCCGCATGTCCCATCAGAAAAGCTCCCAAAATATTTCATCATGGAGGCTTACCTATTACCCCCTCTCAGGAACCACAATTGAAGGACCAAGAATTCTCTTCTCCGTGACCTCAGTCCAGGGAGGACAGAATAGGCCAGAGTGGGAGAGGGTTCTAGAAAGAACTGTGGAGTTGCCAGATAGGAAACCCCTCATCGGGCAGTGGGCAGACTGGGGTTCCTGCCTCCATTCTGCTACAATGGACTGTGCTTTGGGGCAAGTCCTGGCCGCACCTGGGCCTCGTTTTCCCATGAAGGATCTTGAGGAGCCTTCAGCTGGGCCATTCTAAAGCAGCGGCTGGTGCGCTGGCGGGTGTGGCCCTGCGGACCCTCGCTGGGGTCACTGAAGAGGGTTCTTGGGTGCCATGGAGAAAGCCGGGACCTGAGGATGAGGCCCCAGAGGCCTGGGCCTGTTGGCATCAGCAGCCAGCAGGGCTCCAGCTCTAGGAAGAGGGGCAGCAGGCTCAGAGGCCAATGGAGGCACTGAGGCCAAAGGTAGGAGTGAGCTGTCTCCTTATCATTCCCTTGGGCGAGGAGCGAGAAAGGAGAAGAGCCCCTCCGTTAGCCCAGGCCAGGCGGCAGGGCTCCAGTACGCAGGGAGGGGAAGGCTCCCACCAAGTGGTAGAATGGATGGGTGGATGAATGAATGAATGAATGAATGAATGAATGAGAGAGGGCGCGGGGGCTCCCCTAACCCAGCAGAGCAGGCAGGCTGAAGGCTGGAGCCTCTTGAGAAGAACAAGGCTATTGAGGGCCCCTGGGGGAGGGGCGCTATGACCAGGATGAGCCCAGCTGCCTCCTGGTCAGGGCTGGGGTAGACAAGGCCACTTGGCAGCGGCTGGAGGGTCTCCTTCCCACCCGTCGGGCTCCGAGGCTGCCAGGGCAGACCAGAGGGTCAGGCTCCTCCTGAGCTGGAGGGGCGCAGACCTCAGTGGAGGAACTCGGTGCCTGGCCTCCTGGCCTCCCCCTTCAGCTGTGGCCAACTGGGCATTGACTGCTGTGGTCCGGCCCCTTCTACTCAGGCCTCGGTCTCCCCTGAAGACCCCAGCTCTCTCCCTGCCCAGGAGCCCGGGCTGGCGGGCAGACGCTGCGAGCCCTGGCCGGCAGGGCTGATATGAACCATCTGCGTTGTCTTAGGCCGCCCCTCTGCCCACTGTCCCTCTGAACTCGGCCGGTTCCCGCGGGCCGTTTGATGCCTCGCAGGGTCACAGACCCCCGCACACAAATCACCGCCGCGGGGCTGGGGGTGGGGCGGAGGCGCTGAAACCTAATCCGCAAAGTTTGCTCCGCCGCAGGCTCGCCCCTTCCCTTGCTCACTGCCCCCCCCCCCTTTCCAAACAAGGCTTATTTTTCTTGCCCAAAAAACAAAGTTGGTATCAAGTGTTTCGAGGGAGAAAGTCTCTCCCCCGCCCTTGGCCTGGGAGGCAGGACCCGGGCTGTTGGCTGAGCCCGGGACTGCAGAGGGGGCTCCGGGAGAGGAGAGGACAGGACGGGCGGGAGGTGAGCTCCAGATCCCGGCCCATGGGCCGTCCCCTTCCCAGCTCTGGTCTGTCCCTGGCCAGGGTCTCTGACTCTACCCTTTCCCCCGAGCTGTCCTCCGCCCAAGTCGGGCTCCCTCCATAGGGGCTCTGGGTCCCGGTGCGGCCAGAGATGGAAGCATCACTTCCTGCCCCTTCTCCCTCCCCATAAAACAGCCCTTGCCTGTCGCTTTTACGAGGTGACACCCAGCTCTCAGCCCGATTCTCCCCGCGCTGGAGCTGGGGCTCGAGAGGGAGGAGACTGCGCGCAGCCAGGCGTCTCCAGAGCACTCCCAGGGCGCACCGGGGTCCCTGGCGGCTGCCCCCCAGCACAGCCCCAAGCCCAAGAGCTTTCCATGCCGGCCAAGGAGCCGAGTGTATCCGAGGCGAATCCCCCCGAAGTACCCGCTCCGGCCCCGCTGATTCTGGGCCTTCTGTCTAAGACCCTAGAAGCCAGCCCCGTAGTGGCCAACCTGGCCCTTCGGAGAGGCGCAAAGCGGAGGTGTGGGGACGCATTTGCTGAGTGTTGGTTTTGCTTTTGGTTTTTTTCAGCCGGTGCAGCGACCCGGAACCGCGCGCGGCTGCTTCTCCGAAGCCCCGGGTTTCCCGCTGCGCCTGGAGGCGAACGCCTGCGGCTAAAGCCCGCTCCCGCAGCGACCTCTGCGCTGGCTGGGGTCGTTGACGTCCCTGCCCGCAGCCTGGCTCGGGCAAGGAGGCTACGTCGAGGGGCCGGGCGGCGCACCCGGCTGGGTCTGCCGGCCTGGGCGCAGCAGGAAAGGTCTGACACTGGGGGACCAGGGTAGCGAAAGCGGTGGCGGTGGTGAGAATAAAGGCGCCACGGCCGGCCAGCGGAGAAGCGGGTTTCCTGGGGGGTGGGGGGTGGGGGTTTGAACAAAGGAATTCACCCTCAGAAGAAACGGGCTGAGCGAGCAGCGGAAGGGTCAACCTCCCAGACTCGCAGGAGCACCAGCGTAGGAACATCGGTCCCGGCGATCCAGCAACATCTGCCCCGCGGACGACCCCAGCCGGGCATCTCCAAGGAGCCTCTTGATTTTTGTCAATCCCACTCCAAAGGGGATGGTGGGTGTGCACCCCCAGTCCTTCCTTTCCTGGGAAGAGGGAACAGAGCAGGCTGTGCTCTCCCTCACTGGACGCAAAATTTTAATTAATTAATTAATTAATTAATTAAAATAAATTCCCCCCCCCAACCAGAATCCTCTGTTGGTGGGGCCGTTGCCCCCATTTCCCAGAAGCTGACCATTGAGGCTCCCGCAGAGCAACCCCTTCTCCCACCCCTGCTGCAATGCTTGACCGGCTCGGGAGACCCCTACGCCGGGGCGAAAGGGCCGGAGCCCCCTCCTCCTGCCCTCGGAAGGGGTGGAGGGGACACGGTTGTAAGGTGCTCGCCTTCTTTTCTCTGCTTGACATGAATAAGGGGATTAGGACGGCAAGTTTCCGTCGCTCGCTCGGCGGGACAAAGGGCCCCGCGGTTTGAGCGGCGCAGCCTCTGATTAAACGACAGAGCCCTGTCACTCAGCACCCTCCTAGGTACTTGTGTTCGTGACATAATCTTATTAGAAGATAAAACCGGTGAAATCCTTTTCATAATGAAAAGTTACATTTAATGGCCGGACTCGCCCCCCACCCCACCCCGACCCTGCCCGCCTGCCCCCCCTCCCCCCGTTGCTGTTGGATATGGCTGGCCTGTAATTGGCATTTAAAAGCACCAAGTCCGGGAGAAAAAACGGGGTTTAGGTTTTTGTAATCCCCCTAAACTGTCTTTGTTCGAAATCTCCACAGATACAAGTCTGTTAAGAGTAAATATTTGTGGATTGGTACGACCACGTTCTCCCCCTGCAAACCAAATCTGAAAAAATTCCGCCCTCCCGCCGCGCCGGGGCCGGGGCTCGGCCGGGCGCAGGGGGTGGGGGCTGGGGGCGCGAGGCTCCGCACCCAGAACTCCGCTTTCCGGCCGCCTGGCCGCCTCCAGGAGCCGAGGGACTTTGCACATTTCTCAGGCGGGAAAAAGGTCTTAGCCTCTTTTTTCAATTTTCTGTTCCCTCAATAAACAAACCTCCCGAACTCGCCGCTTTTGGGCCTGCCCGAGGGGGTCGGCGGGAGGGCTTGGGGAGGGGCGCCGGCTTTGCTCCATTCCGAACGAAAATGCGAACCCCTTCCGCTAGGCTCACTCACTCCCTTTCAGGAGGTGTAAGTGGCTCCGAGGGGACTCGCTCCTCCTACGCTGTGGGAGGCCCCACCCGCAGGACGCCCCAAGTCCAGCCCAGGAGAACCCCCGGGGCCGCCAAGGGCCCCCGCAACGCGGAGGAGCACGAAGGCTGCCGCGGGGCCCCGGACTCCCGGCTCCAGCCCAGCCGGGCCCGGGATCGGGTTCCTTCATAAATCAGCGGCCGGGTGAAAGGGCTGCGCTTTAGAAAGGGCAGCACCGTGTGCGCGTATTAGAGCGCGCGGTTCCCAAATCCGGGCTAAACCCCTGGTGACACCGAAATTCATCAACCGCTGCAGGCGCCCGCGGCTTGGCTGAGGGGCCCGGGAGCCTCGGAGCCCTTGCACCGCACTGTCCCCTCGGGGGAAAGAAGACCAAGGGGCAGGACCTCTCGGAGAGGTGGGCCTGGAGGAGGGCGCGGGTGGAGGCCGCTGAGAGCCGCCTCTGCCCGCACGCACGCCAGGGCCTGGAAGGAAGCTCTCCCGCCGGGAGAAAGGCAGTTATTCTAACCTTTTCCCTACTCTGGCAAAGGCTACCCCTACAGGGCATTCTGGCGCAAAGAGGGCGCTGACCCCTACCCCAACCCTCCCAGCCCTTGGACAGCTATCCCCCCACACCCTCCAGGTTGGGCACTCTAGGGAGGATCCCAACTGTTCAGAGCGGAAATCTGGGCCTTGGGGAAAGCCAGGACATGAGGATTTAGGGATGCGACCGGCTCTGAGAGTTGGTCTTTCCTGGGGGGTGGGGGCGGGGCGGGGGGGGGATCTGCTACAGAGTAACTGTGGACCTGGGGAAGTTAGTAACTCCTTAGCCTCGGTTTCTCACCTACACGTGGAGCTAGAGCGATAAAGGTCAATACACATCACAGGCACTCAACAAAGGCCAAGTCCTTTTCCTTCTGGACGCACTCCTGTGGGCGGCTCCTGTGGGGGTCAGGAAGGCTCCGCTCCCCCGAGTTCACATCTACACTGGCCACGTTCAAGAGTCTGTTGGAGAAAAACGAGACCTACGTGCCTCAGTAGTACTGGAGGGCAGTCCACGCACTGCCTGCCTCCAAGGACCAGTTTGTGACAGCCAGCCTCTCCCCATTCCCTTTCCAAGGGAACCTTTCGAAACACAGGCCCCAGGCCTGGCTGGGGAGCAGGAGGGTGGGCGAGGTCCCTCAGGGCAGCCTGTCTTGGAGGCCCCACTCTAGGCCTCCCACGCAAGGTAGACAATGCATTCCTGCCAGGCAGGGCGTCTCCGGCTCACTTCCCTGGCAGGCGGGCAGGAAGGAAACATACATTGACTGGATGCCCAATGCAGGCTGGCACCTTTGCGTCTGTTTCACTTTATCCTCAGAGACTTGCTCACTTTATCCTGTGAGATGGACATGATCACCCCTATTTCAGAGAGGAGAAAACTGAGGCTCCAGGAGAGCCATCCGCTCTTCCCTAAAGGCCACTGGACTGTGTCCCTGGGAGCCAGTGCGGGTCTCCATCCCTGACCTGCCATTGCAATCCTGCTCTTTCCTTTGAGAAAAATGTGCCCCACGGAGGGGGACCTCCATTCCGAGGAGGTGTCCGCAGAGCACGTTAGTCCTCTCCATCCCCGCAGGCTCTGGCAGCTCCAGGCCTGGGCGGGCTCCCACACCCTGACAGCCCAGTAACTATGGCAATTCAGGAGTCACATGACAAGGCACCGCGTCCCCGAGGAAAGTAGGAGGCAGGAGAAGGGGAACTGCAGTCACACCCGCTCCAGCTTGTCCCGGCCCAGTGCCGCTCCTCCTCTCCCATCACTGCTGCTGCAGCGCGGGGCAGAGGCACCCGGGGCGGGGAGGAGGCTGGCAGCGCTGTGTCCTTGCTTGCATGCTCACCCAGCTCTCTGCATCTACCCCGCAGCTCTGCGTGCTCCCCACTTCCGCCAGCCCTGGGGGGCACCTCTGTTACTCTGGGAAGCCCTCAAAACCCTCCCCGGCTTGCAACCGCCTCGCAGTTCCCAGGGAAACCTCTTACAGCACAGGCCGGCCAGGAAGCAAATGTCTTTGTTTCTCCTGGAACTGGACTCCAGGAACCGGGTTTTTCCTCCAGCGACACTTCCCCCAGTTCACCAAGTGCGGGGCCAGCCAGGTGCTCTGCCATCAGCCAGCACTCTGGGTCCAGGCCTGTCTGAGCCCGGCTCCCGATGGAGACAAAGCCCCCCTGCACTCACACATCCTCCGGACCCCACACTGCCCCTAACCCCCTTCAGGGCCCCAGGGTCCACCGGGCAGGTCCAGCAGCTGCCAGTCAAGAAGCTGAACAGAGATGGATAGAATATTGCCCCGGGAATAACAAAGGAAGGGCCCACGCAGACATTTATTTGTACTGGTCAGGAGAAGCAAAGGTACAGGGCAGCAAGGAAGTGCTGTCAGCCAGGCCTGAAACCCAAGAAAGTTGCCATTCCGAGCACAGTGGCCCCTTATACCCACCACTGCACCACGCAGCAGTAGTTAAAGCAAACACAGGCCCTTCACTGCCCCGTCAGTTACACCTTCCCCCCAAAATTACACAAACTTTGAAAGATTTTTTGGAGAGAAGATGGATGCTTCAGGAGACTTGAGGTCAAGGCTAGGCTGTTTAAAGTATATTATTAACAAATAAACATTTACTGCAAAAAAAAAAAAAAAGGAGAAAAACCCTATAGGCCACCGGGGAACCAAATCATGTTGCTTTTGGCTTCAAATGACAGGAGACATTTTATGACATGAATGGAGAACTCCAGCCGGTCGATGAAATGGCAAACGTCTGCCACTTTGCTTCCTCTGCCTTGTGAATCAACTTTTTCAAATATGGTTTTCAGCCTGGCCCTCCCCTCACGACCACTGCCTCTTCACCCTGACTGCAGGGGCAATAAATATATACAATTTTGGTTTTGCTCTTAGCTGCCATCAGCACAGAATCTAGGGGTTGGAGAGGGCTGGGTCAGTTAGAGAGCCAAGGGCCTCAGGTCCTCCCGCACCCCCCATTGACTGACAGCTCGCCCAGGCTCCTCCAACGAGCTGCCCATCCCTCTCTTCCTCCCTCCCCCAAAGCTGAAGCCTGACTGTGGTGTCCAACAAATTGGGAGTTATAACTCATGTCGTTGAGGGGATCCTCCAGTCCTCAGCCTAACTAATGCCAAAGTAGGACCTGGTGGCTCTCCCCCGCCCCCTTCTTGTTTTAAAAACCTCACAGCCACCGGAGAGAGGAAGGTCTCTGCGGAGGTACTGCCTTCCCATCATGGACCAAAAAACCTCCCTGGGATGGAGGATCCTCTGACCGCCTGGCCTGGTGTCTCACCTTTTAAATCTCCTCTTCTTTTTGAAAATCGCACAGACCCCTGGATCTCTCCTCCGTACACCCCCTCTCCTGAATCCCACTCCCCAGCCTCAGAGATGTTGGCTGAGCTTTATTTTCTGTCACGTGAATCACAAAAACAACAAGCATGACCATTTTTTAAAAATATGAAATAATAATATTGAATATGCTTTTCCAAGCTAGACCCCGGAGATTCCAGTTGTTCCCCAGTGGAAAGGTCTTTGCTCTGGTCCAACGTCCACCCACCACAGCGCCCAGGGAGAAACTGGCCAGCACGCCAGCCAGCCCCACCCAGCTGCCTGCCCTTCCTGATGGTGCCCAGTTGGCATCTGTTTTCACCCCGACTATCAGAAGTTTTTCTGCCTCCCTGGAGGTGCGGGAGAGGATACAGGATTCCATGGAATACAGGGCAATCACTGAAGCCCCCCACCCCCGCAGGTGCCCTGTGTAATCCTCACACCTCCCTAGGAAATGACATCACGCCCCCTAGTTTGCGGGTGGAGAACCCAGGGCTCAGAGGTGGGCAGCCCCCTGGCTCAGATCATACAGTGCCCAGTGCTGGGGTTGGGGGTGAACCCAGGTCTGCCTCAGAGTCTAAAGCTCTTTTCATCAGAACCCCACAGTGTCCCAGGCAAAGGGACCCGTTTCCCCAGCGGTGCCCCCCACCCCAATCTTCCCTGCAAGCCCCGGATTCCAGCAGCACTTTCCCGTGGGCAGTTCGGTGTAGGTCCTTGAAGATGAGGCATTCCCCGCCATGCTGATGGTGGGAATAGTAACAACAATAATTTCCAGGCAACAAGATGCCAGGCCCTCTGGGGCACATTATCTCCAATCCTTATAAGAATCCTTTCCCCCAGGTGGGCATGTCCCCATTTTACAGAGGAGGCTCAGGGAGGTGCCAGGGCAGTGTGGCCCTTAGCCTGGCGCCAGTGGGCAGGGAGGGAGGGAGAGAGGGAGCTGAGGGTCACCAATCACATACCCCAGAGGAGATCCTCACAGCCCGCTTCCCCCACTCGAGAGAGGGGAAAAAAAAGCGGCAAACAAATTAGGCTACGCCAGCCCAGAGCCTGGGGAATACAGGGTGAGCCAGGAGTCAGCTGTGAATAATGCCTCCGTTCAGCAGCAGACGACTGCAGCCTCTCGAAGGCCTTTGCTTCCCCTTCCGCCTGCAGCCAAGGTGCTGGGGTTAAAAGGAGAGGTGCCCTCCCAGGGGCCACAGGGGCCGGTCCCCAGGCTTTGGGCTGGCGGAGTGAGCCCTGCAGCGCTCAGATCCCCAAGGAGGCCTTTCATAAGGCAAAGCGCTGGCCTTCCTTCCAAGGAGATCCATTTCCAGGACAGGCCCTTACCCCCGGCTGGGGGCAGGGTGTCTGCAGCCCTGAATGAGTGGGGGACTATGTCAGCTGGAGTACCCACCGGCGGAGGGGTCCTGCTGGGAACTGGCACCCTGCAGGACGGCCCCGGGAGGCCTTGCGCGCTGGGAAACGCAGCAGCAGCCAGAAAGGACTGGGGCCGACTCTGCTCTTCCCTGCCCCGCACCCGGCTCTGCCGCTGCCGCTGCCGGTGCTGCGAGGGGAGGTGAGCCTCCCAGGAAGGCCTTTCCCGGTGTAAACACTTCCCAGGAAAGGAATGCGCTGGGAAGAGTGGGGCTGGGCCACTGGAGCTTCACGCAGCCAGCTGGGGTAAATTAAAAAAAAAATCACCCGGGGACTCAGACGGCTTTTGTGAAACTCAATCAAAACCTCGCTGCCCCCCTCCTGCCGAGGTTGGCGCATCCTACCTGGGCAGGCGAGCCCGCAGGGACCCTCCCGGGCTCAGCGGGGCCCTGTAACTGCGGCGGGGAGGCGAGGGAGCCCGGGCAGGCCCTGCTGGCTGAAGGGCGCCCAGCCCCGGAGGCCGAGGTGGGCGCGCGGCGGGCGGGAGTCCCGCGTCTTTCTGCGCACGCAGGCTCCCGCTGGCACCGAGATCCACCGACGGATCTCGGGTCCCCAGACCTGGGAGCTGTCTTACAAGCGATTAGACTCCATTTTGTGACAGATTTTTGGACTCTCCCGCCAACCCTCCCCCCTCCCGGGGCCTCCTCCAGGAATTCGCCACCTCCTCAGGATAGAAACCCTTTCCAGAAGGCAAGAAAAGAGTTACATAATTCTGCGTGGCCAAGCTGCCAAGGAAAAAAATGGGGGGCGCTATGCTGTCATTTTCTCATGTGTTCTCGGGTGGAGGAAGGAGAGGGGTTCCTGATCGGGGGTTTGGAGGCGCATCTCCTCCCGGTTTCTAGCTGGATTTTCTGTCCGCAGGGCTCCGGCTGCCCAGCGGCCAGAGCCTCGGGAACAGGAGAACAATCGGATGCTTTTGTTTTTTTTCCTTTTATAAGCAGGACCTCTCCCCCCAAAAAACACACAGGAGAAAAAGGAGACTTTCAAGTTATGCATGAAAATGCCAAATGCCGCGGGGCCCCGCTCTTTCTGCCCGTGCTGGGCGTGCCGTGGATTTTTATCAAATGCTATTAAATTCGCCCGAGTGTCGATTAATTACCCCCGTGGTGCGTAAAATAACGCTGCTCTTCTGGGTGTTCAGGAGCTTTGAAGACAAGTCGAGTGGAGGAAAAGAGCTTAAGGAAAATAGCCACTTCTTTCTAAGCACCGAGCCCCGCTGCTCCTCACCGGGAGGGAGGACACGTTTCCCTAAAGTTGCAGGGGGGGGGGTGCTCACTTCCCAACGCGGCTGACGCACAGACCAGACAAACCCGAGAAGGCACGTTTGTGTGCCCACTTGCCCGGATCCTCGTCTGAAAGCATTTACGCACAGATGCAATAAATATGCCTCTGTGATCCTCAAAGAAAAAAAAAATAAATCGTGAAATATGTTTTTATTGTGAAAAGAACATTGCTTCCCCGTGAGCCCCTGCCTGCCTGGCTGCGCTGCCGAAGCGAGACCCGTGCCCGGGAATCCGTCCCCAGGAGTGTCTTGCTAACAAGCCTTCCTCAGCCCCCAAACAGCCCACCTAATGGGCATCGCTGGAAGAAAGAGGGGGCGAGAGAGGAGGAGGCACCTTGAGGGGATGGATGGTGCCCACCTGGAGGCTGCTGCCCTGCTGAACCCAGACTGAGATTCGCCCCATTCCAAAACTGATTTGCAAGCACACCCCGACGGCACTGGAGAAGAAAGATCTCAGGCGCCCTTTTCCTTTTTAAAACAAATACACGTTTGACAAAGCCGGCGCAAATGTTCAATTGTTTTGTAAAACGAGGGGGTTGGTCACTCCGCCCGAAGGGGGAACATCCAGATCAGATTTTGTGACTTCACAGTCCTGTGCTCTGCAGAACCAGGGGTACCCTCTCCTTCTTTTAAAAAGAAGCTCCCTAATCGGTTGGGGGGAGGAGGGGAGGAGTGGGGGTAGAAGGAGCAGCTTTGCACGAGAGGTTGGAGAGGTTTTACCCATGTTCCCATATATAAAAAATGTCCAGAAACCTGCCCAAATGACTCGGAGGCCCATTTGCAGCTTCCCGAGCCTCCTGCCCCCAGGTGTGCAGTGGTCCAGGCCGGTGGCTGAGCGGAGTGGGAAGTGGCACTGCCCGAGCCTAGCTGGGGTTGGGCAGGCAGAGCAAGTGAGGGCCGCAGGGAGGCAGGCCGTGGGTGGGCTGGAGACTGGCGAGCCTTGCCGAGGGGCTGCTCCCAGGCCAGCCCAAAGCCGCCAACCGCATTTACCCGAAACCACTTTCCCCGTTTTATTTGCTGCCCTGTGCCTGCCTGTGGCTGAGCTGACGGGTGGCCTCACCTTCTGCTGGGGCTAGAATCCCATCAGTCCAGGGCACGACGCAAGAGGGGTCCTCGGCATTGTGCCTCACCGGGGGTGCTCCAGACAGAGTGGGAGGCCTCGGCTGGGCTCTGGGGCCAGTGGAAGAGCTGGCTCTCTGAATCTGGCTCCAGCTCCTGCCCGAGAGCTGCCAGCCGACAAGAAGAGCAGGGCACAAAAGCAGCTCTTGCTAGGCCCCCAGACCAGGGAGCACAGCCAGAGCAGGCCCTAGGATGGGGCTCAGCCAGAGCCTTTCGGAGTCGGAGCCGATGCCCTCTGGAGGGCTCTGACTTCAGCCAAGTAGTTGGAGGGGCAGGCCAGCCACTCCGGGGCTCATCAGGGCCTGGGTTAGAGACAGTCTCTGCACAGAGCAGGTAGGCTTTCCCCAGAGCACACGCAGCCCCTCTGAGCCCCACACCACCGAGCAGCCTACCCACCCTGCAGCCCCGCTGGAAAGAGTGTTCCAGGCCTCACTAGAAAGTTGTCGCAGGCACCCACTTGCCTCTGCGACGCTGCCCTGGGGATCCTCACACCCCTCTTTTGGCTGTTGCGCCTCTCTGCCTCCCTCTCAATCTTACTGCCAGGCACAAAACCCAAACGGAAGGGGGGGAAAAGCCACATCTCTTATCTGTCCCAAGCCCCTTGCCAGACAAATCCACAGTCTCAGCTAAAAACAAAAGTCAGCAGGTAGAGCTCAACCCACAGCCTCTGGCCTCAACCCCTGGAGCTGCACCAGGGCAGAGCAGGCTGATTCGGGCAGTTCCCCACCCCCATGGGGAGCCCCAGATTGCGGTTTGCCACCTCTTGAGGTCCTCTTCCTAGACACCTTCTCCAACCAACGAAAATTATAAGTGCACGATTCCCACATGGAACGGTTCTGGGGACGATGGACATCCTTTTCTCTCCATCGGGGACTAAAAATCAGCAGGGCTCATGGCAGGAAGCGGGTATGGGGGGCTGCTCAGGCCGCTCAGCACCCCTGCACCCCACCTCCTTGCTCCAGGAATCCCAAACCTCCACACTCGCTGCCTTTGGCCCGGAGAAGCACATCGCTAGGGCCTCGCTCCCTAAAGCACTGCTTTCGTTTACAAATCAATTCTTGGTCCCCAGTTCAGGCCTCCCAGGACCGTGGCATCTATCCCCCAGTCGGCCCAGGGCCTTGTCCTGCACCCCAACTCAGCGGTCCAGCGCTGGTTTTCCGGACAAAGGACGGCAACTAGGAGCTGCCGGAGGCTGCCGGAGGCTCCCGGCCACCCCACCAGTGCCGGCCCGGCTGGGATGGTTCGCCCCTGCGGGAGACGCGCAGCCCGCGGAGCCCTCGGAGTTGATGGGCCCAGCGGCGCACAGAGCCCAGCCGGCGGCAGGGGGGACGCGGGCCCGGCCTGGCAGTGGGGGCGGCCGGGCTCGGGTGCCGGGCGGCGGGGAAGGAGGGGGACGAGAGGCGCTTACTGTTGGTAGTCTTGTTTGCAGTACAGTTTCCGATCCCGGAAGTAGCAGCTGGTGGTGAGGGCTTGCTGACACGCCGCGCACTGCAAACACTCCTCGTGCCAGGACGACTCGTTGACTCGCATCAGGAAGCGGTCGGAGATGGGCCGCTGGCAGCCCTCGCAGACGGCGGGATGCGGGCAGTCGGAGCCTGCAGCGCACAGGACGAGAGCCGGGCCGTCAGCGCCGACCAGCCCGACCCCAGCGTCCCGGCCGCTGGGTACCCGCAGCCCCGGCGCAAAGGGCGAGGGCAGCCCGGGAGCGCCGCCCGCCGCCAGCGCTCTCCGGGCCGCCGCGCAAGGGCCGGCGGCAGCCTCAGCTATTCATCCTGATCCGCAGACTCGGGCGCGGAGTGTCCGCAGGCCTCGAGGCTTGGCTGGGCGCTGCGCTCTACCCTTCTCCGGAGATCCAGCGCTTGGGGATTAACACGTATGAGAACGAGCGCGGCGCGGGGTAGCCGGGTGGGACCCACACAGGCGAGGTGAGGCTGGGGGCTCGCTGGCTTATACGCCCCACAGTGGCATTCGTGGTCTTCTGTCCCCAATTTCCCCCAAATCACAGATTTGGGAGGCTCGGGAGACACTGTTCTTTTAGAAGCTCCGCTCCCCAGATGACCTGGCACTACTTTCGAGCTTGCCAAGGTGACTACTTGTGTCCTCCATCACCCCTGCCACCCACCTCCTACCTCCCGTCCAGAGTGGCATCTCTAGATTCAAGGCCCGATGAAGACGGAGGTGGGGTGGGGTGGGGGCTGGAGCTGCCTGTCCTCCCTCCTCCTAGGTGAGGTCCCTGCATACCTGTCCCCGCAGGACGCCTGTCTAGCTTGCGGCCCCTCCAGTATCACTCAGGAGTGTTCTGTGTGCCCCCACACTCCCACGTCCTGCAAACCATTTCCTTTAGCAGTTGGCCTAGACGCCTGCTTCCACCTCGGGACGAGGCCCCTGTCTCCTGCCGTGACCACTGGGGCGTCCCGACCCCGCACTCACCCAGCAGCACCCCCAGAGTGGCGGGTCCCGGGCGCAGGGCGTGCTCCTCCATCTTGATGCCGTCCAACATCTTGGCGCAGTCCGTCTGCCCGCGGGGGAAGCACCTTTCCAGCGACTCGGGACCTGTTGCTATATCCATGGGACGCAGGGCGCGCTGCGGGCCCCGCCGGCCAGGGTGCTCGCCCACCCGCCCGCCCGCCCGCTCGCCGCCGCCGCCGCCGCCGCCGCCGCGTCCCCGAAGCCGGGGAGGCGCGGCTCCCGCGGGGTTGGGGCTGCGGCTGGGGCCGCCGGTTGCCCCCGGCGAGCGTGCAGCGGCGACGCGCTGGCCCCGGGCCCCGGCGTCGTGCTGGCGGGCCGGGGCGGCTGCAGTCCGCGCCGCGCTCTCCCGGGCACTCGCAGCCACGCGCGCCGGCTCTTCTGTCACCTGCTTGTCAGCCCCGGAGCTGGGCTGCGGCCGCGGCTGCAGACGGAGCCGCGGGGAGGAGACGGCGGCGGCGGCGGCGGTGGCGGCGGCGGGCGGGGGAGGGGGCGGGGGTGTAGGGGCGGCCCCGCGGGCGGGGGGGGGGGCGCGCGGGCTGCGCAGCGGGGTCCCGGGCGGGGCGCAGCGGGCCGCGGGGCTCCCGGCGCGCTCCCCGCACTACTCCAGTGCCATGGTGCGCCCGAGGAGCCGCTCGGTTTAGAGCTGGGGCTGGCGGCGGAGGGATATTCCGGCCGGGAGCCGCCTCACCCCTCCTCAAACTTCCTGACATTTGAACTCATTGGCGCGCCTCGTATCCCTGCGCCGGGATGAGCCGGCGACTCCACGTCAAATAGTGCCGCCGCCGCTCCCCCGCCCCCTGCGGGAGGGCTCCCCGCGCCCCCAGCTTGCGCCCCGCGTGGCACCCGGCCCCGAGCGCGGGCTCGGGGGCCCTGGCTCGGCCAAACGCCCCGTTGGTCCCTCTCAGAAGTTTGGCTTGTCCTGGAAACAAATCCTTCTGCCCCACCCCTTTGAAAAATTGATTTGGGAGTTGGGGAATGAAGGCTTTCTTTTTTCTTCCATGCCTTCTTCATTATTAATATTTTGTAAAGCTCCAGCGCTAAGAGGAGTGGCCCCGAACGAGGCCAGACTGCGCGGACGGCGGGGAGCGCTGCAGCTCCAGGGGACGGCGCCGTCCGGGGACCCCGACTGTCGGCCGAGGTAGGTCGCACCGGGCTGAGTTCGCGTCCCCAGGCGGCGGCGCCTTCCCGGGGCCGGTTTGATCCGCAGAGAGGGCTGGCTGCCGGGATTGAGGGAGGGGACCGGCGGGAGGAAAGGGGACCCTGGCCCAGGGTGGGCCCCGATTCTGGGATGAGGGTCCGGGGAGCCTTCCGACGTGGCAGAGATCGGGTGGAGGGGTGAGCGAAGACCGCGGAGGGGCCCCAGAATTAAGAATGGGGGACATTGGACAGGAGAGGAAGGCGAGGCCGGGGTTCAGGCGACGGAAAGTTTAGAGGACGATTCGGCCTGGGAAAGGGGGTCCCCAGGTAGGGTTGAGGGGGGCAATGGATGAGAACCTGGCCTCGCAGGATTTGGAGTGAGGAGCACGGGTGGGGGTGGTGGCCCCAGGTCGGGGACTGAAAGTCCGACACGGTGTGTACGTCGCCGCGGGGTGGAAACCCGCCTGGCGCTGGGCGAGGCGACCTTTGGCGGTGAGGCACCCGGCGGGAGTCCGTAGGCCGCGCCCGGCAGGGGCAGCGCGTGGAGGGGCTGGGTAAAGTGGATCGCGGCCCCGGGGAGCGAAAGGCTCCGAGACCGAGCGGCCAACCCCGTCCGGCGCCCGCGCGGCCTGGCACCGCAGGACCTGGACCGCGCTAGGTGCGCAGGCCGCTGCGGCTCAGGGCGCCGCGCCGGGACCCGCTGCGTCTTCGGCCCCCGGGTCCCCACGGAGGCGCGGCTCGCGCGGGGGCAGGGGTTGGGGGCGATGCGGCCCTGGGGCAGGCGCGGGTTGACCCCGCGAGCTGGGCCGGGGCCCCTCCCGGAGCGGAGCAGCGGCGCGGAGCGCGGTGAAGGCGGAGGGCACGGGGGGCGGGTCCCCTGACCCCGCTGGAGGCGAGAGGGCGGATCGGATTTGGAGCTCAAGGGAGGCTTGGTCAGAAGTGGCCCCCTGGGCCGTGGGGCCCCGCGGAGGGGCCCGGCTTTGTGGAGGATTAGGGCCTCCAGCCCCACCCCAGTACCTGCGTGTGTGTCGGTGGGCATCTGTGTGTGTCTGAGTGTCCATGCGCCCTCCTCGGAGGCTCTTGCGTACGTGTGCACCGTGTTTCTGTGCTCCTGCGCCTTAGTGGGCCTCGAAAGTGTGATTCTGTGAATGTGTATCCGACTCCCCTGCGTGTGTGTGTGTGTGTGTGTGTGTGTGTGTGTGTCTTAGGGCCCTTCCGTGCCTCGGTACCACCCGTGGTTTTGTAGGTCGTTATGTGTGTCCCTGTGTCTGTGTCACTTCGTGCGGGCACATATGTCTTTGTGTGTCATCTCTCAGCCTCTGCATTGTGTCTGGGGCCCTTTTCTGTATGTGTGCCGTCGTGTCACCGTTGTGTGTCTCTGTGTGTCTCCGAGTTCCTGAGTGATTCTGTGAGCTCCGTGTCCCAGAGTTTGGGGTGTGTGTGTATGGCTCTCTGTCTCCGTGAATTTCTCCTTTTTGTGTGTGTCTGTACCCAAGACGGTGGATGAGTGGATGCAGAGTTTTGCTCACACGCCCTTGATCCTCGGCCCTTGAAAGAAAACCCCAGACCTTGGGCTCCGGAGCTTGGGCCATGGCTGCCTTCTCCGGGCGTTTGGGGCGGGGGCGGCCGCTGCCGGGAGGAGCGGGCGGCCGGGCGGCGCACAGCCGGGCGCAGGGCTCGCGGACCGATCGGGCATACTCTGCCCTCTGCCGGCAGCGCCGCGTCCCTGCACCTGCTGTCGGTTGCCGAGGCGGGCAGGGTCGGGGGAGGGCGGGGGGGGGGGGGGTCGTGTTCCAGGCCCAGAACCTTACCTTCTTCAGAGCGCACGTGGGAATCCTTTCCCGTCACAGGCCCTGGTGACCACCCCAGACTCCAGCATCCGGGGAGAGCGTTCCATCTTCCTCCCCCTGTCCCCCATCCCCCCTTCCCTGTGCCTGGCCTCTTCCTCTCCACATTTCTCTCTGTCTGCAGAATGGGGGGCCCCTGTGGCCAGGCCTCTTAGACTTCGCTGACCCTCGGGGCCATGCGTCAAGCGCTGGGTGGGGGCTGCCAGCTGTGTCCACAGCCACAACCCCAGGGCACCAGTTGGCTTGGGCTGCCCCGATTGGATGCTGGTGGCTGGTCTGTCCTGGGGCGCACAGATTTTTGGCAGGTCCCCCGTGCCTTTGCCCGCATCACAGCCCACACCACCAGAGCAGACACTGGGAGGGCCAAGGGTGGGGGCTCGGAGCCACGAGAGGCTGCCGAGGTGCGTGGCGCGACTTGGGTGAGGGCTACTTAGTGCACAAACCTGGAGTCCCCGCTCTCCGTCTTCCCTGCTCACTGCCACTCACCCTGTAGATGCTGTTCCTGCCCTTTGTCCCTGCACCGCCTCACGCATTCCCCCAGCTGGGAGGCCCCGGTCGCTTTCATGCACAATTGCAACTCCTGCACTTCCAAACCTCTCGCCCTGCTGAAGTGACTGACCGGATGGTAGAACGGGGCCAGGGCCCAAGTCGGACACAGCCATCCAGTGGGCAGCGAGCCGGTGCCTTGTTCTGCCCGACAGCAGCCTGGTGAACCGGTGCCGCGGATAGGCCCGCGCGATCCTGGGCCCTCGACGCGGGCGCTCTGGTGGATCCCGGATTCTCACTGGCTCGGACTCAGCAGCAGAAAAAGCTTCATATTTTCTCCACCTACGGGAACACCTGTTGGCTGTGCAAATCGCTGGGGAAGAAGCAAAACCGGAGAGGGAAGCTCTAGGTTGGGTGTCTGGGCTTCCCAAATCCTATGGATACCCCGTCCTCACTGAGCCCTCCCCAACCCCATTGCTCCTCTCCTCAGGACCTCGCACTGCCCGCCCCCTCCCGCCCAAGCCAGAGCTACAGCCGGGTGCATCCCCTCCCCTGCCCCCTACCCCCTTTCCCGGAGCTGACTGACCGGAGCCTCCCAGTTTACAACCCCAGGAGGAGGCAGGATCCTGGGCAGGGCTGGGGGGGTGGGGGCAGAGGCATGAAAGTGTGGAGGAGGAGCTACACGGTGCAGGGTTCTACCCTGCTGGGGAGCCACTCGGATCCATGGGAGTCAGCCAGACTGGACCTGAGCCGACCCCAGCCACAGGCAGGGGTGGGGAGCTGCTATTCCGGGAGGCAGCCCCTGGAGGCAGGAGCCCTGGGAACTCGCGAGGTTGAGCTGATGGCGCTGACAAAGGTCCCCATGCTCCCCTCCCCAGACCCAAGGGTGCTTAGCCCAGGACAGGTGGGTCAGAGGCTCAGCTCCTTCTCAGCCAGCAAAGAGATGGCTGTGTGTGATAAGCAACCTGTCACCTTCCACAGCCCAGAGAAAAGTGTCTACAGTCTTGTGCTTTAGGAGAACGCGGGGACTCTGAGTTGGGTGGAGGTCCAAAGAGAGGAGTGACTGGGGGGAGGCCCAAGCTGTGGGCCCTCTGACTCAGGGCTGGGATCAGGTTCTGGGATCAGGTTCTCTCCCTCCTGGGGTTTACTAGGCTGATGGCAGAGGTGGGGAGGGGGGATAGGATGTTAGGTGGAGTTTGCTGGTGAGGGGCAGTGTGTGCGACTGTGTGTCCTGTGACTGCAGCTCTGTGCAGTGTGGCGGACTGCCCAGCCCCAGCCAAGTCCCTCTGCTCCCTGCAGCTCAGCCCCACCCTCAACCAGCGGGTGGGGTCTCTGGCCAAGACCCATGACTTTGCAGCACAAGGTCTGGGTCATTAGTCATGAGATTCCTCCCTGGTGGGTCAGGAGACCAGGCTCCCTTAGCTCTAAAGGGTCTGTCAGCCCAGGACCGGTGCTTAGGGAGGGACAGGGCCCTGGCCAGGTGGCTCAGGGCTGAGGTCTTCCACGGGCCCAGCAGGGGTTAGGAGTGGTCAACAGCAGGCCACTAGGAGTCACCCAGATCTGGTTCCGGATCTGGCTGTGGGACCTCAGGAAAGGCCTGCTCTCTCTCTGTGCACCTCAGCTTCCTCATCTGTAAAATGGGCATAAGGACAGCATTTATCCCAGCAGGCTGTGGAGAGGACAGAATGCAAGTGCTCTCCAAAGTGCCTGGCACATAGTGGGGTGTATAAGTATTTGGTAAGTTATTGGATGAAAGAGAGTCCCCAGGACTGGGGAACCCACAGCGCCTCCTCCATCCTGAGCTCACAGAGAAACAGACCACACTCTTCAGGGCAGTTGAGACTCAGATCCTGGCATCTGTGGGCTGGGCACAGGAGACCACCTCCTCCCCCAGGCAGTGCCCAGACTGCCAGCATGGACAGCTGGTGGAGACCGGGGCCAGGGCTACCCAAGCCGGAAGGGTTCAGCCCATTGCATCAAAACCAACTGTGGGACTCTCAAGGTGCTGTTACTATTTATTTTTTCAAAGGCACTTTCCTCTTACCAAATGGACAGGCTGGGTTATTTCAGCAGCCCATCTAACACCAGGGGCTTCCCTGGGGGCGGACTTGAGCCAGAACAAAGAGACAACCGAGGACTGTATTTGGAACCAAAAAAAAAAAAAAAAAAAAAAGCGCGCCCCATTAGGACACGAAGAATAACTCACAGAAAGACATTTTATATGAATTGGACACAAATTCACAAACGCAAGGAAGTTCCTTGGCCTCCCCGGGAAGGGTCCAGGCTGGGGTGGGCGGGAGGGGCCTGGGTGTGATGCGGGCCCAGCGCCCATTCTATTTGATCTTTATCTTCAATCCACTTCAAAACGCTGGGTTCCAGTGGCGTTGGGGTTCGCCCCTTCCTGTAATTATTTGGTGTCTAGTAAAGGTTTTATGAGTGTCTGTGCAAATGAATGCATTCGATATGCGTTTGTTTTGGCTAGCGCCGCTTTCTATAGGAGGCGTGCGTGTCGTGTGTTGGCCTCAGAAAGGAAAGGATGAGAGTGAAAATAAAAATAAAACCAAGCTATCGGGACCCGACAGACGGGCAGAGCGGGGGCTGTTCCACTTCGGACCACCCCCCTCTGATGGTGCCTGTTGGGTTTGCAGCCTTGAGGTTTGCTGCGTGGAATTGTGGGCTGGGAGGCGGGCTCAGTGAATTCCAGGTTCTAGGAAGGCTTTTTGGAAACAAAACTCTGCTGCCTTTTTAAAAAATATATTTTTTTATTGATTTCAGAGAAGAAGCGGGGGGGGGGGGGAGAGAGAGAGAGCGAGAGAGAGAGAGAAACATCAATGATGAGAGAGAATCATTGATAGGCTGCCTCCTGCATGCCCCCTACTGAGGATGGAGTCCGCAACCCGGGCATGTGCCCTTGACTGGAATCGAACCTGGGACCCTTCAGTCCACAAACTGACGCTCTATCCACTGAGCCAAGCCAGCGAGGGCCAGAACTCTGCTGCCTCTGATTGCCGTCCTCTGGGCATTCTTGGTGAAGTGAAATGAGTAATCGATAAGGGTGAGGTTTGGGGGCATCACTCCATCATGTAAGTGGCAGGGTGTGCCTGCTTCTCTCGAATTGGAGCTCAGGAGTAGCTGGCTGGGAGATGGGTGCCAGAGATGTGGCTCCCAACCCTCTCCAACAGGGCAGCGGGGTGGGCAGGAGGGGTGTTCCTTCCGTGTGGTTTGGGAAACGGGTGCTCCGTCAGGGTGAGGAGCCCGTGCAGGGTGTCGGGCCGGGAGTGCCCCGCCCATCTCAGGTCCCCTCCTGTGCCTGGGCCACTGCCTGCAGGACGGTTTGGTTTGGCGCATGCTCGCCGTCTCTTCCCCTAGCACTGCAGTCTCGATTTGTTTATTCTAAAATCATTTCAGCATTTTTATTGAAGTATAATATATATAGAGAGAGACGTGCACAAAGCATGAAGTTACTCCATGCCCCCCACACCTGGATCAAAAGAGAGCATGTTTGCCCGGCTGGCATGTCTCAGTGGTTGAGTGTTGACCTATGAACCAGGAGGTCATGGTTCGATTCCTGGTCAGGGCACATGCCTGGGTTGCAGGCTTGATCCCCAGTGTGGGGCGTGCAGGAGGCAGCCGATCAATGATTCTCTCTCATCATTGATGTTTCTCTCTCTCTCTCCCTCTCCCTTCCTCTCTGAAATCAATAATAAAATCTTTTTTTTTTTTTTTTTAAAGAGAGAGAGCATTTCTGGCTCCCGGAGTTTCTCCTCCTGCTCTCCCGGCACTAACTGCCCAGTCTTCCGCCAGGAAACCACGAACCTGGTTTCTGTCACCAGACAGAAGCTTTGCTTGGTTTTGAATTTTACATCAGTGGAGTCCTGCAGTATATACTCCTTACCATAAGTTATTCATGAGATTTTGCATGGAAATATGGCTTTTTTTCCTGAAAAATTATAGACCTGATATTCTTAGACCCTCATCAAGCAGGGTGTGAATAATCTCAGGCTCAATTGTGCCCTCACCCACCTCCCAATTGACCCCCATGCTCCCACCCCAGACCTGACACTTGCCCTCTTCAATTTGCCAGGGGGTGTTTGTGTTGGTAACTCCTGTTGTAAACCTGCACCTCTCCCCCGCCTCAGTCCCTCCCCAAGAGGAATCACTGTAGGTCCTGAGGAAGCACACCCAGAATCTTCTCTCATCCCGGTCCCTCCATCTGCCTCGAGTATCCTCTGAGGTATAAATCCTGAGACTTTTTAACAGGCGAAGAAATCAGTACCTCAGAGAGGTGAAGCCACTTACCCAGGGTCACACAGCATATGCGTCAGATCCCGAGTTCAAACCTAGATCAGCCAGACTCCAAACCCCAGGCTCCTCCCCACATGGCATCTCCAGTCAACCAGGCCAAGGCATGAACAACGCCCTCCCCCCTCCGCCTTCTTCCAGCAGGGAGGAAGCTGGACTTTTTCCAAAGGAAAGGCTGGGAAACAAAACCCAAAACAGAAAACAGGGCAGGGATGGCTCCGAGGCCCCAAAGCCTCACCTAGGGTGATGCAAGTCTAGTCTGGGATGCGCTGGTCTGGGCTGGTGTGACTTCCCAGATGCACCGGGGGCGGGTGGCATATGCCATTCACTGATGTGCAAGTGCTCCGATGGGGTATTCCTGAATGCTCCCAATGCACCTTTGAAGGAGGCATTATTACAGAGCTCCACTTTACAGACGAGAAAACTGAGGTTCAGGTAGGTCAAATGTATGGCCTTAGACCCGTGGTCGGCAAACTGCGGCTCGCGAGCCACATGCGGCTCTTTGGCCCCTTGAGTGTGGCTCTTCCACAAATTCCACGGCCTGGGCGAGTCTATTTTGAAGAAGTGGCGTTAGAAGAAGTTTAAGTGTAAAAAATTTGGCTCTCAAAAGAAATTTCAATCGTTGTACTGTTGATGTTTGGCTCTGTTGACTGATGAGTTTGCCGACCACGGCCTTAGACCACCAGTGTGTGAGTGGCCAGGCTGGGTTTTGAACACATTCCGTGTGACTTCAGTGCCTTTGCCCTGTGCACAGTGGCCCTTTCTTCCCTTGGTTTGCCCTTTGGTCTGAGCCACCTGCACCCTCCTGCTGTGACGGAGGTGCAGCCAGGGACTGCCTCTTGGGTGCTGAGAGATTCTGGAGTCTGCCTTGTGGCTTAGTGTCAGAAACCACATGGTGGTTCTCGGGGTCTCAGTTTCTTCATCTGGAATATGGGGATGATATCACTACTTTCTATTACTACGTGGGGGTTCAACTAGGTCTGTGGGCTTTTGAAGCTGAAATTGGGAGTGACCGGTTAGAGGGGGCACAAGGGTCACTGGAGATGCAAAGGTCTTGAAGCATGTATGGCTGGGTCAGAGCAGGGGCATGGCCACAGGTGTGGGAAGGAGTCTGACCACAGGGCATTGGGGGACTAGATAAGGGGCGTGGACTTGAACCTGAGGGCAGTGGGGGGCCACAGGAGCATTTAAAGAGTGTGTGTGCCACAGCCAAGTTTGTTTTTTAGGAAGATCTCTCTGGCTGTGGCGAGGGGCGAGACCAGAGGCAGGAGGCCAAGTGAGAGGCCACTGGGTTTCAATATCCCTTTTGTATGGAATGGGGTTGGGCGGTCCTGGGAGCAGACCTTATCCTCTAATTTCCCATAGAGGTTGTGTTTCCAGATTCAGGGTTTCAGGTTACACAGAGTTATTCTTTCTGGAATGTGTCCCCCGAGCAACCCCACTGGACTCTCCTTGGAAGGAGGGGCTCCTCTGAATGTGAGATGCACATTTATGCCCGAAAGCGGAGCATCCCAGCCCCGGGGCTCGGCAGGGTCTGTCCCCGAAACAGCCCAGCAACCCGCAGATGGAGCAGCACTCAAGAGGTGGGGCAGGCTGCAAACATCAATAACAGCAATAATAGTAATGATGCTAATAATTAACCTTTATTGACGACTTACTCTGCCAGGCCCTCTGTAAAGCCTCCAACCTCTGTGATCTCCCGGAATCCCAAACCAGCCTGTGAAGTGGCTGCGGCGTGGGCTCCTGTGGCGCAGATGAGGAAAGTGAGGCTCTGAGCGGGGGAGTGCCGCGCTCGCTCCGAGTTCCTGAGTGTCAGAGCCAGGCCCGTAGCCACCGCCTCAGCCCGCATCCCTCCACCCTGGCTCCCACCTACACCTCATCCCTGTACCCTGGCTCCCACCTACACCTCAGCCTTCATCCCTGCACCCTGGCTCCCACCTACTCCTCAGCCCGCATCCCTGCACCCTGGCTCCCACCTACACCTCAGCCCTCATCCCTGCACCCTGGCTCCCACCTACACCTCAGCCTTCATCCCTGCACCCTGGCTCCCACCTACACCTCATCCCTGCACCCTGGCTCCCACCTACACCTCAGCCTGCATCCCTGCACCCTGGCTCCCACCTGCACCTCAGCCTTCATCCCTGCACCCTGGCTCCCACCTGCACCTCAGCCTTCATCCCTGCACCCTGGCTCCCACCTGCACCTCATCCCTGCACCCTGGCTCCCACCTACACCTCATCCCTGCACCCTGGCTCCCACCTACACATCAGCCTTCATCCCTGCACCCTGGCTCCCACCTGCACCTCAGCCTTCATCCCTGCACCCTGGCTCCCACCTGCACCTCAGCCTTCATCCCTGCATCCTGGCTCCCACCTACACCTCAGCCTGCCCAGCAGAGTTATTCTCTAAAGAAGAGCTCGGTTATTCAGGCTTTACCAAACCCGGGAAAAAGCTCCAAGTCTAGAATTCTCCCCATGGCCTCTAAGGCCTCCGGGCCTCTGTCCATCCCTGGCCTCGCCTCCACTGCCTTTGCCTTTGCTCTCTGTGCGACTCGCCCGCCACGTTGGCCTTATTCCAGCTCCTGTAGCAGCTCATACCCTCTCTTGCCTGCAGCCTCTGAACAGGCTGTTTCCTTTGCCAGGACGGCTCCCCCCACTCCCTTTTCCTGGCTTTCTCCTCTTCGTCCTTTCTATCTCCGTGTAAATGTCACTACCTCCCAGAAGCCTTCCTTTACCTCCCAGGTCAGCTTAGGTCCACCTCTCCCATATTTTCAGCCAGGAGTGTTTCTCTCTCCCAGGAGATGGGATTATCTTTCTTCCCACCCCTCCCTCCTCCGTGTGCAGTCTCAGGGCAAAGCCCAGGAAGGAGCAGGAAGAAGTGATGCGGAGAGTGCCCTTCAGTGTCAAGGCAATGGGAGGGGCTCTGTAAGTTGGGGAGGGGACAGTGCCCTTGGGATATAACATGGCCCGCAGCGTGTGGCTCAGTGGTGGGGGTCCACCGCTCCCACGTAGACCAGCTGAAGACTCATGCAAGACATGACTTCTCCCGCTGAGATGAGTCTGATTGCTCTCCTGAATGGCCACCCCTTTCCTCCCCCTCCTCCTCCCCGGAGCACTGGGGCAGAGAAGATGAACAAGAGGACAGGCCTGCTAGGTTCTCAGGGAGGGTGGCACGGGCTGGGGAAACTGAGGCAGCAGGGTCTTGGGGATGGAGAGGAGTTCTGAGGCTTGTGGGTGGGGATGGGAGTGGGTGAGGAAAGGAGAGGCTGATCTCTGAAGACTCTTCCCCCCCACCAGAAATGTTATTTTATTTTTACAAATTAAAAAAAATTTTTTTCAATTGCAGTTTACATTCAATATTATTTTGTATTAGTTTCAGGTCTGATAGATCTCCTCGGGCAAGGGAAACAAAAGAAAAAACAAACAGACAAATGGGACTAACTCAAACTGAAAAGTTTTTGCGCAACAAAGGGAACCATCAACAAAACGAAAAGACGACCCACCGAATGGGAGAACGTATTTGCCAATGATACATCTGATAAGAGGTTAATATCCAAAATTGATAAACAACTCAAACCACTCAACATCAAAAAACCCCCAAACAATCCAATTTCAAAAATGGGCAAAGGACCTACATAGACACTTCTCTGGGGATTCTTTTTTTTTTTTTTTTTTAAATATATATTTTATTGATTTGTTACAGAGAGGAAGGAAGAGGGATAGTTAGAAACATCGATGAGAGAGAAACATCGATCAGCTGCCTCTTGCACACCTCCTACTGGGGATGTGCCCGCAACCAAGGTACATGCCCTTGACTGGAATCGAACCTGGGACCCTTCAGTCCGCAGGCCGACGCTCTATCCAATGAGCCAAACCGGTTAGGGCTCTCTGGGGATTCTTGATGGCACTCACAGAGGCAACTCGTGGGACGGGGAGATGAGAGATTGTGGCCAGGGGGGGAGGGCAGGCGTTGTGGAGTCTTAGGGCCCTGAGCTCTGGGTTCTAGGCTGTGTGTGGGAACCCGAAACAGTCCAGGTTTGCTCGACAGGACCGGGGTGTCCAAGGGGAGCGGGGGGCGTGGGGGAGACACTAGGAATGGGAGATGATTCCAAACGCTCCCTGAACATGTGAGAAGGGATGGAGAGCAAGCACCCTAACCTTTTCCTAAAGAGAAGATCCCCCCACATGTTTTTGACCAATTCGAGTACATAAACTAAAGAGGACGAAACTGTCAAATGCCCACTTAAAATATTAAGCTTATGATTTGGTCATTACCTGCAAAATTGCAATCATCACTTGGTTATAATTTCGGATGTTTATAACTGTAACCTGAAAAATGGGTAGAAAAGAGGTAATAGATACAAATACTGGTTTTTCTTGCAGTTTCGGAGGCAGTGTAATTTCCAGTTCGTCACTTGCATTTCTCCCATTTTAATTGTGATAGAATAACATCACATGAAATTGACCATCTCAGCCATCTCAGGTGTACGATTCAGTGGCCTTAAGCACATTGCCATTGTGCGGCCATCACCACCGTCCATCTCCAGAACACTTTTCATCGTGCAAAACTGAAACTCTGGCCCTGACTGGTTTGGCTCAGTGGATAGAGCGTCGGCCTGGGGACTGAAGGGTCCCAGGTTTGATTCCGGCCAAGGGCATGTACCTTGGTTGCGGGCACATCCCCAGTGGGGAGTGTGCAGGAGGCAGCTGATCGATGTTTCTCTCTCATCGATGTTTCTAACTCTCTATCCCTCTCCCTTCCTCTCTGTAAAATATCAATAAAAAATATATTTAAAAAAATAAAATAAACAAACAAACAAAAAACCCAAAAAACTGAAACTCTGTCTCCATTCACAATACCTCCCATTCCCTCGTCCCCCTGGCCCAGGGAGCCATCATTCTACTTTATCTCTCCACGAATTTGGCTACTCTGGGTACCTCAGATAGGTGGAAACATGCATATTTGTCCATCCGTGACTAGCTCATTTCACTTAACGCAACGTCCTCAAGATTCATCTATGTTACAGCATGTATCAGAAATTTCGTTTGTAAGATTGAATAATATTCCACTGAATGTGTACTAGGATATCGAGTTGCTTCCACGCCTTGGCTTTTGTGAATAATGCTGCTACGAACCTGCGTATACAAATATCTCATCAGATTTCTGCCTTCGATTCTTTTGGGTGTATAGTCAGACGTGGAATTGCTGGATCATATGGTAATCCTATTTTAATTTTTTGAAGAAGCGCCATAGTGGCCATACCATTTTACATTCCCACCAACAGTGCACAAGGGTCCCAATTTCTCCACGTCCTCTATTTTTTGTTGTGTTAGTAATATCCAGATGGGTGTGAGGTAGTAATTCATCGTGGTTTTGATTTGAATTTCCTTAATGAATAGTGATGGCGAGCATCTTTTCACATGGCCTTTGGTCATCTGTATGTCTTCTTTGAAGACATGTTAAGTCTTTTGCACGCGCGTGCGCACACACATACACATTTGGTAGTTGAGTTATAGTTCTTTATATATTCTGGGCATCGACCCCTTACCAGATACATGATTTGCAAATATTTCCTCCCTTACGGTGGGCTGCCTTTTCATTCTGAGGGTCGTGACCTTTGATGCACGGAAGTTTTTGCTTTAGAAGTCCAGTTCCTCTGTTTGTGCTGTGGTTGCCTGTGCTTCACCTGCATTTTTGAATCTGTGTCCTTTGTCATGACTAAGCCACTTTTCAAGATGGCCAGTCTCGTTTGCCGGAGCACCTATCTATCTCCACTTCCCTCTAGGTGGTTTGACACAGGGTCGTGTGTGTGTGTGTGTGTGTGTGTGGGTGGGTGGGGTGCTGTCGTTACCCCATGCCACACACCCCTATTTGCCGAACATTATACCACGAGGTTACACTTGCTCCTGTATAAACCCATAACCCACACACCTGCTCTACAACGCCTGCTGTAAAGATCTGTTTGCAGCAGCATGCAAGCCCTCCTGTGCGAGGCCACAGTCCCAGGAGAAATCCTAAAACTACCCAAGATGACTTTATCTCTTTTAGCCCATTTGTCAGTCAGGTTGCTGGGATCAAGATTTAAAATGAGCACCAAGAGAGGTCATTTCTGGCTGATGTGTCTTCCCCAAACGCCGTTCTGCTGGTCAAAATGAAATACTTAGAAAGTGACTCATAACACAGCATGCTCTGCAAAGAAGCAAACTGCAAGGAACCAGTTTTCTGGGGAAAGCCCTGCTTTATATTCTGGCTATGTAACGCTATATAATAAAAGCCTAATATACAAATTGTCCCCTCAACCGGGAGTTCGACCAGGGGGCAGAGCCGGCTGGCCAACGGTGGAAGGGAGGCCCCAGCCAGCAGCCGCTAGGGACCCTACCCGTGCACGAATTTCATGCACTGGGCCTCTAGTAATTAATAACAATCACAGCAGCAGAAATAACCGCTGTTGTTGGGTACCACTGGCACTAGCTCAGCGCTTCACACCATCTCGCGCTGAGTCCACACCACAGCTGCATGGGCCACTCACGGTCTCCTTCTGCAGAGGAGGAAACGGAGGCTCAGGCAGGTGAAGGCACGTGCTGGGAGGGAGAGCTGGGATGTGAACTTTTGTCCTTCAGAGCTCAGGCTCTAACTCGCTACCTGATTCTGCTTTTATCTGCCTGGTTTATGCCGGGCTGGACATGCCCCGGAGAGGACTCCACCTGGGGGTGGGGGGAAGGGGTGGGTTTAGAAAGCTCCTCCCTCCCTCTGAGCAGTGGCTGTTGTTCCTCTTAGTCATGCACTCATTGGTTGGTTCTTTTGTGTGCCCTGATGGGGGATTGAACCCACAACCTTGGTGTTTCGGGACAATGCTCTAACCACCTGAGCTGCCTGGCCTGGGCCATACATTTTAAATCTTTTAAAATCTATACTATCCTTCCCACCCCCTCTCTCTTCCTCCCCCCCCCTCATCTCCCCGTCTCTGTCTCTCTCTCACCCTCCCTCCCCGCCTCTCCGTCCTCGCCATTTGTTGAAGGAACCTGGTTGCTGGTCTCTCTCTTACCCTCCCTCCCCGCCTCTCCATCCTCACCATTTGTTGAAGGAACCTGGTTGCTGGTCCTGTAGTTTCCCCTAGTCTGGGTTGTGCTGCTTGTACTCCTGTGAGGTCCTTTAACATGGTCCTCTGTGTTCCGTGTAATCAGATCTAGAGGCTTGATCAGATAAAGGTTGCACTCTGCTCATTTTTCCTATAACCCTAAAACTGCTCAAAAAGAAAGTATATTACTGTATTAAAACACATCGTGAGTTCATGTGGGCACTTCTCGTCCTAATTCAGGATCACAGCCGCATGCACCGGACCCGTGTGCACTCTGCCTCCCGAGCTGCGTCCCTTCCCCCAGTGCCCGGGAAGAGGAAGAAGTCCTCCTTTGCCGAGTCCCACTTCCACGTGGCGTTCCAGGTGAGAGTCCCAGTACCACTGGCGTGGTCATTGCTTTCGTTCTCTTGCCGTTTGTTTCTGCTTTGCCCGTAGGGAGCATCTTGCTGGGACAGACGTCACTTGGAGTGACTCCTCTCCGTGTGGTCGCCACCACTTGCCCTGTAAGCTTGGTGCTGGTTTTGCTCTCTGGACGTTCGGCATTTCTTTCTGAAACAGTTAGCATTGTTCTAGGGTTACGTGAAACATTGGCCTGGTTTCCAAGTCGGGTCCACTTCTGTCTCTGCCCCTCTGTCCTGCTGCCTTCCTCTCCCTTTAGGTGACTTGCTGCTTCCACTTTTTGGGTTGTGTTTTCGTTTTAAAATTTAAGCCCGGCTGGCATTACTCAGTGGTTGAGGGTCGACCTGTGAGCCAAGGAGGTTGCCGTTCGATTCCTGGTCAAGGCGTATGCCCGGTTATAGGCTCGAATGATTCTCATCATTGATGTTTCTCTCTCTCCCACTCCCTTCCTCTCCGAAATAAAAAATATATTTAAAAAATGTAATGCCTCCTCTTTTCCTAGATAAGTGGGAATGGACTCTACACACTCTTGTCCAAAATTTAAACCCAGTTTATTCCTTGTCAAGCTCCAGTCGACCCAATTTGAGATTCATTATTTCTATTCTTTGTTGAGGGTCTAGTACTATTTCCACGCATTGTATAAAAGACTTTCTCAAACAGCCCCACGAGGTGGGTATTTCCCCCCATTTTGCTGACGTGGAAACTGGAAGTCAGGAGCTGGATCTGGACTCAGGCCTCCTGATGTCACTCATATGTAAGTATTTCCGGAGCACCTGTTTCCGGCCCCGTCGCAGGGGCTGGGAAACAGGGATGAGGCAGACACGGCCCTGTCCCTACAGGGCTCACATTGAGGGGGGTCGTTCCTGTCTGAGCAGACGAATATGATCCACCTGCTATACAGGGAGCCCCTCATGGATCTGCACCAGGTCCCCTCTGAGCAAGACCCCACCCAGCACAGACCAGCAGGTGTGTGTTGAGTGAATGAACAAATAAATGAAGAAAGAAGGTTAAGAGAAAAACAAAGCTTGAGGTTGTTATGGAAGTCTTATGTCTTTTATACTTGGAAACCTTTGTAAAAATGTATTAACTTTTAAATTTTGGATATAATGTACTTTATTATAGAAAATTTGGAAAGTATAGAAAAGAACAAAAGAGAAAAATAAAAATAATCCAAAATACTAGCCCCCAGAATTAACCTTTTGTTTATTCCTTTTTTTTTTTAATGTATGGACATATATATTTTTAAGAAACAATATTTGAATTATGTTTTATAAATATATATATAGTTTGCATTAAAAATCACTAACAGCCCTAACCGGTTTGGCTCAGTGGATAGAGCGTCAGCCTGTGGACTGAAAGGTCCCAGGTTCGATTCCGGTCAAGGGCATGTACCTTGGTTGCGGGCACATCCCCAGTAGGAGGTGTGCAGGAGGCAGCTGCTCGATGTTTCTCTCTCATCGATGTTTCTAACTCTCTATCCCTCTCCCTTCCTCTCTGTAAAAAATCAATAAAATATATTTAAAAAAATCACTAACAATGTGTCATGAATATTCTTCTTATTGAATATTCTTTAAACCTGTGTCTACTTAGAGGCTGGATTTCTTTTCACCAGTGATGACATCCATATAAAATAAGTATAAACTCAAGAGTAAGGTGGAAATTGCAACAGGAAGAATATTTAGCAGGTTTCTAGGCTGTGCCGCAGCCGTGATTGCACAATCTGTCCCCAGCAAACGCCCTGGGCAATGCCGGGGGGATGTAGCCAGCAGCATCAGCTTCCCCGGCCTCCTTGAGCACTCAGTTATAGAATTAGCACCTTCGCTTTCTGCAGTTCTGATCTCTGCAGGTACCACTACAATCTTCTCGGCTGTAGAGGAATTGTGACACAGGCATCGGAGGGTGTGACGAAGGGCTGCCTCTGGAGTCAGACAGCCCACGTCCTGCTCCACCTGAGATGGCTGTGTGACCTTGGCAAGGAGCGTCACCTCTCTGTGCTTCCGATTCCTTATCTGTAACACAGGGCAGCACCTGTCCCCTCCTCCATAAGCGGTCATGAGGCATCAGTAGCACAATACCTGGCACACGCTAAGCCGCCAATAAATATCAGCTATTGTTATTGTAACCTGTGTGTTTGGAGTGTCTTCTTTTTCTGAGCTGCACTGGCCATTGGCTGGCGTCAGGGCTGCTCTCGGCAACTTGCGTTGATGGAAAGATACCAAGCAACGGGATGGCCACCCTCTTGGAAGGAAGCATTGGGCACAAGTGTCGCGGTGTGCCCTGACCCCACCTGCATCTTCGGCAGCCAGGCACCCCATACCCACTGATGGGAGCGTATGATCTTATTTTGTTTCTACATGAATCAAAATCCTATCCAAATACCCACAGAAGGCAATATTGTCTGGTAAATAAGCTCATGGTCTTCGGAGTTGGAAGATGGGGGTTCAAATCCCCAACCCCTTACTTATTCCCTGTGTGACTTGGAACAAACCACTTTCCATCGCTGAGCTCCTGCTTCTTCAGGGAATGGGAGGTCACTGGTGTTCGCCTTGCTTGTTCCCTCCCACACAGCATCCATTGCCCGGCTTTGCTTTGGCCTCTCCCAGTCTGAGCTGTGATTTCACTCCTTGGCTCCATGACTGTGGCATGTGACCACAGACAACAGAGACTGATTCACGGGTAGTCACGTGACCAAAGCTGTCCAATGGAGTGCTTTTAAGGTTTTGCTAGAACCACTTCTTTCCCATAGCCGTGCAGCCCTGAGGGTATGACGGGGCCCTGCCACAAAGCCATCTTGCTCCCAAATGGGATTGGTTGTCTGAGAATGGGCGCCAACCGAAACCCCTTGTGGGGGACAATTTTTGAGCCCCATGCATGAAGCCAATCATGATTTTCCATTGACAGGAGCTAATTAATCCTCTCTCGGCTTAAGCCAGCTGGAGTTGGATATTCTGTCACTTTCAGTGGAAAAAGTCCTGCCTGAGTCTTTAGCCAATCATACCTGTCTCCCTGAGTCCTTATATGGATTAGATAAGGAAACGTATAGAAGCTCTCAACGCATTGCTTGGCACAAAGTAAGTGCTTAATACATTGTTTGTATTGTTGTTATCATTTTAACTGTAGAAAAGCAAGAAAATGTAGATAAAACAAAAAGAAAACCAGGGGGAAGAGCACACATTATTCCTAACTTCACCTCTGAGGGGTAATCAGGCCAATATTTTGAGCTGTTTTTCTCCCAGACATTTTCCTATATATACAGGGCATCCCAAAAAATGTATACACACTTTCAATAATTATTAATTCTAATGAGTTCATTCTGAAAACAAACAAACAAACACAAAACATCAGTTATCAGCTGTTTAGTGTGTTTACATTATTTTGGGGACGCTCTCTATCTATATATATAAAAGGCTAATATGCTAAGTGTGACGCGCACTGGCCATTTACAGAGAAATGGCACCACGGACCTGGCACCCACAGAGCAACACTCGGCTTCCCCCAGTTGGGACACAGGCCCTGCCATCATCCCGGAGCAACAGCCCAACAAATCGCAGCCAACGTTGCCAAGACCCCATGGCACAAAATGCCCCCCACAGCCCAGTCCAGCCCAGCCTGGAAACGGTGGCTGTGGGCACTGGGTAATGACGTCATGTAGCAACACCTGGCTTCTTCTCTCTAGCGACTAGCCTCCTTGGAGTTTCTTCACCCCAGGAACACAACTTGCTTTATAGCCAGGTGCAAATATTTCATACTTTAACCAAATGTCTGTGAAGCATTTTCCCATGCCTCATCTCAATAAATCCTTACAGAAGTCCTGAAGTAGGTAGATAGGAGACTCAGTGGAATCCTATTTTCTTTTCATTAGCCAGAAAATGGAGATTTAGAAAGTTTAGAAACTTGACCCAACTGAAAAGAAGAAAGAAATGGTGGAACTTGAAAATGACTTCAGGTTTTCTCACTATGCAGAATATAGTCAAATACTGCTGCAGTTAAATATTTTACCCTTTGTTCTCCCTGTGTGATTTACAATAATAATCTGCTTTGTGTTGATTTTTACTGCTGTGTTGCTGACAATTCCCTGAAAGAGAAGTTGGGGTGCTTCACTGGGCTGGAAAAGTTTAGCTAAATCAGAAAGCAGGTCTAATTAAGCAAGTATATCAATATATATAAAGCTCTCACTGGCACCAATCGCATACATGTGCTTCCAACTGTCACTGTTGATCGTGAATTTGGTTGACACTTCTATTATAAAGAAAGGGCAAATAGCGATAGTAAAATATTTTTTTCTAATTAATTTCCTTTCAATGTGCATGAATTCATGCACTGGGCCTCTAGGGTATTTATAAAAACCCAAATGAGATTATTCTCTAACTAGAGGCTCAGTGCACGAATTCATGCACCAGTGGCGTCCCTCGGCCTGGCCTGCGGGATTGGGCTGAAACCAGCTCTCCAACATCCCCCAAGGGGTTCTGGATTGTAAGTGGGCACAGGCCAGGCTGAGGGACCCCACTGGTGCATGATTGGGGCCAGGATGCGGGAGGTTGGCCAGCCGGGGAAGGTTCCAAGGAGTGTCTGGCCCAGCTCGCTCAGTCCCAATTGTCTGGACCCCAGCAGCAAGCTAACCTACTGGTCAGAGCATCTGCCCCCTGGTGTTCAGTGCATGTCATAGCGACTGGCCAACCGGTCAACTGTCTGCCCTCTGCTGGTCAGCGCATGTCATAGCGAGCAGTTGAGCAGCCTTAGCATATCATTAGCATATTATGCTTTAATTGGTTGAATGGACAACTGGATGACCGGACACTTAGCATATTAGGCTTTTATAATATAGGACAGTGGTCAGCAAACTCATTAGTCAACAGAGCCATATATCAACAGTACAATGATTGAAATTTCTCTTGAGAGCCAAATTTTTTAAACTTAAACTTCTTCTAACGCCACTTCTTCAAAATAGACTCGCCCAGGCCGTGGTATTTTGTGGAAGAGCCACACTCAAGGGGCCAAAGAGCTGCATGTGGCTCATGAGCCGCAGTTTGCCGACCACAGATATAGGATACTGCATCAGACCTGCTTCCCTCAGAAATCAAACACACTGTAAAGATAAATCTGCCCAGCACAGCCATTCGTAGTGGCTGCATAGCACTCCATGCTTTTCTTGGATATGCAGGTTCTCGCCAAGTTATTTTGTGTAAGTGATGTGATGTTCTCTATTATCTATCAAGCAATTGACCTGTGCATTTGTGCATTTCATACTTTTCTAATGATCAGTTTTGAAGACTAGAATTGCAGAATCAAAGAGTTTTACAGATTTACAAAAAAACCTACATTGGAAATGTTTAGCTTTTGTGTAAAATACATGTCTTTGTCTTTTTCCAGTGGTCGGCAAACTCATTAGTCAACAGAGCCAAATATCAACAGTACAACAATTGAAATTGCTTTTGAGAGCCAAATTTTTTAAACTTAAACTTCTTCCAACACCACTTCTTCGAAATAGACTCGCCCAGGCTGTGGTATTTTGTGGAAGAGCCACACTCAAGGGGCCAAAGAGCCGCATGTGGCTCGCAAGCCGCAGTTTGCCAACCACGGTTTTAGGCTGCTCTAACAGAACACCAGAGACTGAGTGGCTTTTAAACAACCGAAACTTATCGCTTACAGTTCTGGAGGCTGAAAATCCAAGGTCAGGCTGTGGCTGCTCTGGGTGCTGGAAGTTGGGTGTCAGTGTCCGGCGAGGACTCACTTCCTCATTCACAGACAGCCCCTTCTCACTGTGTTTCACGGCTCTTTGATGAGGGGCACTAATCCTATTCATGAGGGCTCCACCCTCATGACCTCATCACCTCCCAAGGGCCCCACCTCCTAACATGATCACATTGGGGATAGGGCTTCAATATATACATTTTGGGGAGACACTTAGCAACACATTATTAAATATTTAAATGTCTTGCTCAGCTGGCGTGGCTCAGCGGTTGAGCGTCAACCTAAGAACCAGGAGGTCACGGTTCGATTCCCAGTCAGGGCACATGGTTGGGTTGTGGGCTCGATCCCCAGTGGGGGGCGTGCAGGAGGCAGCCGATCCATGATTCTCTCTCACCATTGATGTTCCTATCTCTCTCTCCCTCTCCCTTCCTCTCTGAAATCAATAAAAATACATTAAAAAAATTTAAATGTCTTTTCCAGACAACAAAAAGCCCAGTTCGGTGGCTCCACGTTTTGCTGTGTGTTAGACACTTTTACAGCTCGGATGTCGTGAATTCTCACGATCCCCCAAATGGAAGGGACCATGATCACCATCACTCTGACGTCATCAGCCTACCACCACAGTCAGCTGGAAATTTAAAAAGGTTATTGTAAGGCATTTTATATCAAATTTAAAAAGGAACACACCTATTACATGTATACATTTACACAATAACACAAACCTTCTGTGGATAAAGAGATTTTCAAAGTTGGGCAGACCCTTACGTGTCACATCGGACCATCCCCTCTTTAAGTGGGGTGAGTGGTTCTCTATAAACTGAGCACCGGCCTCTTCACTGCGGAGACCAAGTGTCTCACAGAGCCCCACTCTTCTGGGTGTTTCAGGGAGCCCCGGCCCGAAGGGGGGTGTAACGAGCACCTCCAGGTACATCCTGGTGGTCACTTCATTTTGAAAGGAAGAAGTAAGTTGCATTTTATGCAGATGACCCGATTATGTGGAAAACCCAATATAATCTACAGAAAACCTGCTCAAAGGAATAAGTGAGTTTCATAAAATTGCAAGGTACAAGATCAAAATCCAAAAGCCAACTGCATTTCTGTAGACCAGCAATGAGCAATCATAAGCGGCGTCTCTTTAAGCTGCGCTACTGAGATGTAATCCACATAAATCCCGGTGGTCACTGGACACTGCCCTGCGGACAAAGTTCACCACCGAGGCCACTGTCATGCAGAGCCGGCCCTCCCCGTGCACTTCCTGTGCCTTGATGACCTTGGAGGGGAAGGTGAGGTCACTCCGTCGGCTTCTGCTGGGGGAGGGGCCCCACACCAGAGCTGCTTGGGCCTTGAAGAGCTGGAGCTGTGTGAAGTGGGGCTTCCTTCTACAAAACCCCTCTGCCCCCCAGGGAGCAGTCCCACTGTCAGGAGAGCCGTGTCCACACTGATGTGGAGGCTGCCACGCTGCCGCCCAGCGCGGCCACAGCCTGTCCTCTGCGGATTCTGGCTCCTCTCTCTCAGAGGCTACTGCTCCTCCCCGAAACCCTGCTCCCGTCGCCCCAGCTCGCCGTCCCCCTAGGCTGCCACATGTCTGAACCCGCTGTGGGTGCCTCGCACACCTGCCCCAGGACTCTGCCCGTCCTCCGAGGGTGCACGTAGCTGCTGAGCAGAAGCTTGTTGCTGAACGTGGATGTGGCTGCCCTTGGCCCAGCTGCACGGTCCATTCTGTGACTCTGATGCAGAGACAGGTTCAAAGGGGACTTTCCCTGCCCAATGGCAAGGCATGATGGACCAGAGTTTTTGACACAAGGTTCTGTGCTGGTTCCGCCATGTCCTCGAGGCCCATTTCCCAGCAGCTCCTGAAACGCGCCATCTGAGAGGCTCTGAACTGGGAGGCGGGTGTTGGAAGGGGTGTGAGTGAGTGAACGCACAGTGCTCGCTGCAGGGATAACCAGGTGGCTTCCCCCTTCTGTGTCCCTGGAACCTAGTCCCGGCGCACTGTGTCCGGGGCCACCTCTTCCCTCCCCGGAATCCTACTGCAACCCAAGCTTCCTGCCCTTGGGGCACCTGGTTTGGAGGCCCCTCACCTGCCTTGGCCTGGGGGAGGAGGGATGTTGGGGATGGGGCTGGGCTGGAGGGAGGCTGGGTTTGACAGGCAGCTGAGCTCACCGGGCTGCAGGCCTGGCCCTCTCCCCGCCTCCCACCCCAGCTGGCTCCAGAAGGGAAGCAGCGGGGTGGGGAGTGGGGGGGCAACTTCACAGGGAAACTTTTGTTCTTGCCCAGAACAGACACAGGCTGGGGACCTAGCTTCCCCTTGGCTGCCACGGAGACTGGGGCCACTTGAGTTCATGTTTATTTTCACAGCGTGGATTCCATGGAGATCATCATCCCTGACAGGGACGCCCTGGGAAGAGGGCTTGGCCTCCACGGAGCACCTACTATGTGCTGGGCCTACGATAGGCGGGAGTCAATGAAATCCAGGGATTAGATGTGGAACTGCACTGGACTGAGGAGGAGGCAGTCAAGGCTCAGAGAGGGGAAGCTACTGGCCCAAGGTCACACAGCATGTGAGTGGAGAGCGGGAAGGGAAGGCCACCTGCTCCCCGGGGCTCCTTCTACTTTGTGCCTGAGTCAGGGTCCGAGGAACTTGGTCTCCCTGGGTCTCGTGGAGGAAGTGTTGCCTAGGGCTCCCCACAAGCCAGGGTCCCGGAGCAGGGTGGATAAGAGTGTGGGTGTCCTTTCCAAGGGGCTCTAAGTCAAGGCCTTGGCCAAGCAGCGTAACTCCCTGAGCCTCGCTCTCCTCCTCTGTGTAATGGGGCTGATAACAATGTCTGTCCCACCAGGGCGCTGGCAGATGGAAGAGGAGGGAGAACTCAGGACTAGCCATTGCTAATATTGTTATTACTGCCGAGGCCCAGAGGGTGTGAGGAGCGCTGACCGTGTCTGGAACCCGCTGCTGGTCTTCCCTGAGGAACACCCTGGAGATTTCACAAGGAATCACCCTGCACCCCCCACCCCCCGCCCCCACCCCGCAATCCTCCTCGCTGGCCCCTCCCTCTGCTATATCCTCCTCAGGGGCCACCAGACCACCCACCCCCCGCCAGCCCCCGCCCAGCATTCCCCAAAACCCACCCCCACGGTATTTATTTATTTTTCTGTATTTACTTTCCCCACCAGTTTATTTCATTTCTGAAATACACCACGAAGCCCCAAGCAGACCCCGCTCCCCAGGCCAGCCAGCAAGACGGGCATCCGAGGCGGGAGGACCCGAGGAAACCGCCGAATCAAAACCAAACATGGAACCAATCAAGTCTTTAACCTGACACTACAAACTTCCCACAGACTTCAGAGACATACCTCGAGCAGTGCACGACCTTTTCGTTCCTCCCCAAGGCGACCTCCTCCTCCGGCAGGGTCTTTCTACAATGCAGATTTGACCTTGTCACTTCCCTGCTTCAAAACCCTCCGATCGCTCCTCATTATTTATTATTCTTATTCGCTAACATTTATCCAGGTCCTCGGCTGCCGGGCCCCGAGCTGGATGCCTTGCGTGCACTGGTTCCCGGGGGGCAGGTCTCAGGGATGAGGGCGCCGTGATGTGGGGGACGCAGGGTCACGCAGCTGGGGATGGCGGAGCTGGGATGCAAGCCCCGGTCAGCCTGCCTCCGGAGCTGTGCCTCGCCACCTGGGCCGCACGCTGCCCTTGAAGAGCCCAGGGCCTGGCGCTGACATTCCCGCCCCCCCCCCCCCCCCCCCGCCCCCGCTCCTGCCACATTGCTCTCCCTGGCTTGACCCGCCCCCCAGCCCACCACCCTGTTCTCCCCCCACCCCCACCCCGTCTCAGTGTCCTTCCCTGGAACCTCCTTGCCTCCAGCAACCCATCGGCTCCTGTGACTTGAACGGAATCGCCAGCAGCTTTTACATTTCCCATTTTGAAATACAGACCTTCCCTTGACCTTGCGTCTCCCGCTAGGGACCGTTTTCTATCTCTCTTTCCACTTCCTGCCAAGCTTTGAAAAGACGGGTGTGTGGCCCCTGTCCTTGCCCACCTCCTCAGCTCCTCCAGCCCTCAGCTCTTCGAGCTCCCCCTCTTGCTCCCCCAGCCCTGAAAAGGCTCCTGGGGAGGCCACCTCTGCCCTTCATGGGGTCTGGTCCCTTGTCAGGTTTTCGGCCATCTGGCATCCTGAATGTTTCTTATCTCTGCTTCCCCATCACCTCCGGCTGCTCCTCTGCTGCTGCTGGGAACCTCACACTCTGCCCCACATCCTAAGTGTGGGTGTTCCCACTCAGGCCCACGGCCACTCCCTGGGGTCTCAGCCACCAGGACCACAGGGTGATAAGTGAGCCTGCACCCACCTCCACCTTCTCTCCCGACCCACACCGCCCACTGCCTCTAGGTGTCTTCCCTGGGTCACCTCAGGCACCAGGAACGCCTCATCCAGGGCCCCCGCCCAGGCTGCCAGGCCACGGGCACACCACGCTCAGCCCCTACAGGTATGACGTCGGAGCAGTCCGTAGGCTTCTCCCCCTCTCCCTCCTCCCTCCTCCTGCTCCACGTCCGGCACCGAGCCCTCCGGTTCTGCCTCGTGCACATGCTGGGTGCCCTCTCCCCTCAGCATCCCTCAGGCCACTGCCCTTGCTCAGCTGCCGTAGTCTCAGCCTCCTCGCCAGTCTTCTCCCTGCGACACCACTGGCCTGTCGCCTCCACGGCCCCGCGGCTCTCAGTGTAAGCCCACCCCCATACGACCTGTCCCCATGTGGCCCCTACCGGCTCCTTCGTCCTACTTCCTCGTTGTGGGATCTTGGACCAGTTTGTGAACCTCTCTGCAACCTCCCACACTCCACGGCAATGAACCACGCGTCGATGGCCATCACTCAGGCGCCCTGCCTCCCTGCTTTTACAAGAGCGGGTCCTTCCTCTCCCTCCTCCAGGCAAACCACTGCTCCTCTCCAAGTCTTCACTCAAATGTCATCCCCTTTCGAGTCCCCCGAAGACTCAGGTGCCCCTTTTCCTAACCTCCTACTGGGGCTTATACAGGCACCCAGGAGAGCAGCTATTCATTGTATTAATAGTCTTGCTCCATCTGTTTCTCCCTAGAGACCCCCCCCCGCCCCCCCTTGACTGGGACTTTCTTGAAGGTTGGACTTGAAGAGGATTTAGCTGGGCCTCTAGGGCTCAGCCCAGGGCCTGGCACAGAGAGGGGGCCCCACAAATATTTGTTGGATTATTTTCAATTCAGAAAAAAATCCCAAAAAACTGGACTGAAGGTTTGGAGGACCCTTGGTGGGGGGCTGGGAGAACCAATAGCCAGGGGCCGGTCAATGGAGGCTTCCAGCCAGAGCCAAACTTGGGAGTCTCCTGGGCAGTGCAAGGTAACATCTCCCAACACACATCTGTGGTGCAGAGAGCCCCAGGGTCTCTGGGGCCAGCTTCCTGGATGGGCCGGGGAGTCACCCTTGTCTGGGGCTTTTGGAGCTGGATGGGCCTGGTTTTAAATCTTCCCTGCTGGGTGACCCGGCTGGGCCCGTAATAGTAGTCACTTAAAAAAATTTATTTTTTTAAAATTGATTTCTGAGAAAAAAGTAGAGGAAGAGAGAGATAGAAACATCAATGATGAGAGAGCATCATTGATCGGCTGTCTCCTGCACGCCCCACCCTGGGATTGAGCCTGCAACCCAGGTCCAGGAATTGAATCGCGACCTCCTGGTTCATAGGTCGATGCTCAACCACTGAGCCACGCTGGCCGGGCAGTAGTTACTTCTATTTAACATTTGTGCCAGGCGCCGTGCTTGGTGCCCTCCCTGCATTATCCCATGCCATCCTCCTGATGTGCCAACGAGGAAACTCAGGCTCAGAGAGGTCATGCCCAAGGTCACGGAGCCAGCGAGTGACATTGGGACTGGAAATCAGACTGGGCTCGGCTCCTGGCCCCGGAGAGGCCCAGCCTCCCTCCCGGCTCCCGCCAGGCAGCCTGCCCCCGCCCCTCGGCCCTTGCCGCCCCTCTGCCCACCGCTAGATCTGTTTAAACTAGCCAAGCAGGGTGAGGTGGCGAGGCCGTGGAGAAGGTACGGAGATGTTTGTTTTCCTTGGGGGTTTATATCAACATTGGTCTTGACATTTCGCCTGTTATTATGTGTGGTTCTTTAGAGGGTGAAATAATATTTTCTTTTGCTTGAGAAAAGGACAAAGTTCAGACAGAGCTCTTGGCCCCAAATGGATTTTCCTCCTTCTCTGCTTTCCATGGGCCACAGCTACTCCACGTTCCTCGGAGCCACCTGTGTGCAGACAGCCTCCCGGGCGGAGCTGCGTGGCGCCCTGTCCGTGCCCCGGTGCCTTGGGTCTGCTCCGTGCGTCAGTTCTGTCTGGTTGCCTGGGGTGCAGTCTGTGGTCACACCTGGCGTTCTCTCCGTGGCACACGAGTGATAGAGGGTGTGGGCTCTGGGTTCTGCTGATGTGCTCACTGCTCGGGGCTCGGTGGCCACGCCGGGCGTGCCCTGGGTGTGCACACAGGTGGTGCCGAGGGGGCACCCGGCGCACGGTGGGTGAATCCAGAGGCTCTAGAGACCCTCCGTGACGTCACACACTGTGCCATCTAAATACACCTGGGTGCCTGCATCCCTGCGCTCCCCACATGTCCTGGGAATTCGAGTTGTGAGCACCCCGCTAGAGAGCAAACGTGGGCAGGTCCTCTCCGGGTACAGAGGCCTCTGCGACCGGATCCATCCCCTCGTGTGCCTTAGGTTTAGGCCATCGAGACTACGAGCACCGTGTGCCCACAGCCCTGATTTCCTCGCTAGGAAACAAGCAGCACCGACCGGCTTAAAAGAACAGACGTGTTTTTATTCTCTGACCGTTTCTGGAGGCCATTCGTCCGAGCAGATGGTTTCTCCCGAGGCCCCGGGGGAGCCCGCCCCTCTCCTGGCTCCTGGGCTTGTAGAAGCATCGCTCCCGTCTCGGCCTTCACCTCTCCCCGCGTGTGTCCCGCCTGTGCCTGTGCCTCAGTGTCCCTCTCCTTCCTTCCTAAGGACGCCAGCCATCGGATTTAGGACCCATTCTAAGCCAGCGTGCCCTCATCGCAGCGGAACTCATCACCTCTGCAAAGACTTACTTTCAAATAGTCACAGTCTGAGATTCTGCCTGGACGTGAATTTGGGGGACCCTACTCCACCCAGCACAGCCCCCATTCCTGAGAGCTCTCTGAGGAAAACTAATTTCAACTTCGTATGTATTATCTGCTTAGTCGTCCTCCACCCCAACGAGGTGGGTGGGTGTCATCTTCCCCATTTTAGTGTCGAAGCAGCTGAGGCTCAGAGGGGAAGCGCCGGCGTGCGGGTGTGCCATGAAGTCAGCTGCTGCCCTCCAGGGACGATGTTCACGCAGTCCCATAGGACGGGGGAGGTGTTCTGTGACACGTGTCGCAGGACTGTCCACGGGCAAGGCGGGGACGGTGTTTGCCCATTGGCATCGGTCCTCCGTTGGCCAACCTTTGTTGCCGAGTTTCTCATTTTTGGTGGCGAGTGTGGAGGAGGATGGTGATGATCTGGGATTATATCTTCCCGCACGTTCGGGCTGCAAATGCCTGAGCTCCAAGCGGGTCTCCCCCGTGTGCATCCCACGAGAAGCCCCAAGGCAGCAGGGCCACTGGGCGTGGAGCCTGAGCGCGGCGCTGTCCCCTGCCCCGCGTGGAGCTGTGGTGGCGTCTGAAGTGCTCAGGAGAGGCCAGCGCCGCCTCTCCGAGGAGGTGACCTTGGGCCGGGTCCCGAGGTGAGCAGGCACCGCCTTGTGCCCTTCGAGGAAACCTTCCAGAAGGAACACCGGCCGAGGCTCTTATTGGTCTTGCCTTGGGGGACACGGGCCACGCAGCGGGAGCGCCGCTGGTTTCTGACCCCAGCAGAGGCCTTCCTCTCGGCGCTGCTGAGCCTGGCTTCCCCAAAGGGGCTGGATTCAAACGCGGCCTGTCAGGCTCCCGGCTCGGACAGTGCTCCCATTCCCCCTGATGTCCGAGGCGGCAACAGACCCCCCACGTTGGCCTGATGGGTCCCAGGACTCTGAGCTGCCTCCTCTGTCCCTCCTCAGCTGCCCTGCTGGCTCCGCCCACCCGGCCCAGCCTCTGCTTCACCCCTGTCACCCCTGCTCCTCTGGGTGACCCCTCCCAGCACCAGCTGCGCCAGGCGCTGCTCGCCCTGTGCCGCGTCCGGGGGCCCAGTGTCTGCTGTGGGGCGCTGCCCATGCTGCCCGCACTCAGACACCACTCTGTCCTCCACTGCGCCGCCTGCTGCCCTACTGCGTGAGGGTCTTCCCCAGCCTCCCACCTCTATGAAGGGACTTCCTTCCGTCTGGCTCGGGACCAAAACCTTGACTCTCCGCCTCTCACCCCTCCATCCCGTCCATCAGGAAGCCGGGCTCTGTTCCCAGTGCATCTCGACTCTGACCCGCCTCCCCTCCTCCCCCTCCCCCTGCTCCGAGGCGCCACGCCTTCTGCCTGAGCTCCCTGCACACACATTTGCCGCGTGGTCCTCTTAAAGCTCGAGTCACCTTATGTCCTGCCTCCCAGCATCCGGCTGACTCGGGGCACAGGCACGGCCCTCACCATGCTGCTGTCCTTTTCTGCTCCTGTCTGAGCCCGCTCTGCTCGGCCCTCCGTCCTCACACACCCCCCCCCCCGCCCCCCGGCTCTCGCCCTCCGCAGGGCCTTTGCACGTGCTGTGCCGCTGCCTGGAACTCCCTTCCCCCAGATGTCCACGTGGCCCCTCCTGACCCCTCAGGTTCTCGCTCAAATGTCACCTCCGCAACACTTGCTCTTGGCCGTCCCGGCTGAACCTCCCCGTGAGGCCCAGCCCCCCTGCTTCCTGCTCTCTTGCTCTCTGGAGCCCTCAGCACCAGCTCACCCAGCGTGTTGTTGCTTACTGTTTGCCCCGTGCCTGCCCCTGGCTCACCGGGACAGGAGGCCTGAGCGCAGGGCCCGTGCTGTGCTGCTCACAGAACCGCACCTGCTGCTGCGGGGCTGCGGGGCTGCGGGGCGGCGGGGCTGCAGGGCTGCGGGGCTGCGGGGCTGCGGGGCTGCGGGGCTGCGGGGCTGCGGGGCTGCGGGGCTGCGGGGCTGCGGGGCTGCGGGGCTGCGGGCGGGGCGGGAAGGGCTCCCGGAGGCCCGCCTCCAGCGCAGGCACAGTTCTACCTGCTACACGGACGGACGGAACTCGGGACGCAGGCCGAGCTCACTGGCCAGGGTTTAGGACCTCACCTCCTCCATGCACTGGGCTCCCTCCGGCAGCATCGTCATGGTTACCCAAGGTCAGAACGCCTGGCTGTGGGCTCCCTTCAGCCGGTGCCCATTGGCCCAGGGGCTCTGCACTGGTCCATGCAAGTGGGCACCAGTGGTCAGTGGAGGCGGAGCTGTATTTGGACACTTGTCCTTGAACTCAGGCCACAGGCCAGGACCACCCTGGCTTCCGACACTGCCTGATGCCACTGGGCGGCAGGGGCACCCCAGGCCTGACCTCTGGTTGGGGCCTTTGTTTCCATTCCTCCGTGGAGATGGCAGGGTGGGGGGGGGGCCATATGCCAACTCAGCGAGGGCCTACTGTGTGCTGTGCCCTCACTGGCTCCTGACGTCAGCCCGTGGGATGCAGGCGGCACCGTGGACCCACCCACCTTCGAGCGACCGAGAGCTGGACAGCTTGCCCCACGGCCCCGCCAGTGCGAGGGGGGCGGGGTGTGAGCCAGGCGGCCTGTGCCAGCGCCTGTGTGCAGAGGTGGGCTGGCTACAGGCTGGTGTCCGCGGGTCAGGGGCTGCCGCAGCATCTGCACAGCCCCTGTCCCCAGAGCCGCCCGCAGGCCACCTAGGATGAGGTGTGACCGGAGGCTGGGTGGGGTGGAGCTAAGATCACCTCCTCCGGGACCTTCCGGAGGCTCCCGGGGCTCGACGTTGTATGGGTTCCTCCAGCCCTCCCAGCCCTCCCCTTGGGGTACCATCTGCTGAAATGTGGGGGCTCCCAGGGCTGGGAAGGGCTTGGGCGTCCCCTTCCACTGCACAGGGGCGCCGGCCCCTCTGAGCGTGAGCGCCCTCCCTGGGCAAGGGCAGGGCTGTGCGGGCGTGGCCAGGGTCGCAGGGACACAGACACTTAGAAGTTGGGATCAAAGAGTGGCTGGGACGCAGGGGCCAGCACTAGGCAGCCCCCTGAACAGCAGGCATAAGTCCCAACCAGACGGAGTCAGGGACACTGGACTGTGGCTGGGGACAGCAGGACCGGACTGGGGATGCAGTGGGACAGTCCTTGGGGACACAGCAGTGTGGACAGGGCTCTGAGGAGCCTGACCTAGAGCTGTCCCTGGCCCTCTGGCCCCCTCCCCTCCTCAGGTCCCTCAGCCCTACCCTACCCTGCCCACCCCAGCCCAGCCCAGCCCAGCCCAGCCCAGCCCTGCCCTCCTGGCCCAGGGCCAGGTGCGGCTCCTCCTGCGCCACAGCCACAGCCACAGCCGCTGCCACCGTCTGACGCGCCTTTGAAATCTTATCTCTCATCTTGTTCTCCGTTTCCTCCCTGTCCAGGCCTCATCTGTCTCCTGCCTCCCACCCACCCCCCACCTGCTTCCCATCTGTATCCCCTCCTCCCCGCTCTCCCCGCCCGATGGCCGCTGCCTCCTCCCGTCCTGTCCTGTCCGGTCCTATCAGCCTGGTTCAGCTCCAGCCCCCCTCTCCCCTCCAGGGGGAGGTTTCAGAGCTGGGGACCCTGCCTCCTGCATTCCTGGCCCGGAGCCCAGAGCTCAGACCCGGCAGGTCCTTCTTCCTTCCCCTGGAGATACAGGCCACCACCTCTTGGGCCCCTCAGGCATCTGGTCAACCCCTAGGGCAACCTGAGAGCCAGCACCCAGGGCCCCTCCTCCAGGCAGCCTTCCTGACCCTCCCTTCTCTGAGCTTGCCCCGCCCAGCGTGTGCCTTGGCCTTTTCCTGGTCACATGGGTCATAGCTGCCCGGGGCTCTGCCTCCACTTCAGCCTGTGACCTCCTCAAGGGCAGGGACTCCACCCTGCATTCTTTACAGACGGGGAAACTGAGGCTGGGTGAGCAGGTACGCCATCTCCGGTTCTCCACACGTCTACCTCCGCCCCATCCTTCAGGACTCCACATCGGTGTCGCCCCGCCAGTAGTAAGTGCTCTACCCCCTGCTCCCAGGCGTTGCGGGCACAGTGGCAACCACAATACAGGACTAAATCATGCATTTGAGTGTGACACTCACTGGATATCAATAATAACGGTTATCACTCACGTTTGCGGCCACGGTCCCGGTCCCTCTCGAGCGCTTTACAAACTGCATCTCTGAGTCCTCTAACATGCCAAGGTGTGGACTCTCACTCCGTCTTCCGGGTGAGCCAAGACGCAGAGGGCAGATCCCGGTCCAGGCCACTCCACAATAAGCAGGACTTAAGGGGCCAACAGGGGGCTTTGGGGCTGTAGGGTCTGGGTCTTCTGCAGTTCAGGTACTTCCCGCGGGGTGACCTAGAGCACGTCATGCTCCCTCTCAGCCTTAGCTTATCCATCTGTAAAATGGGGACAATAATGGGCCTTCCCTACTGTGCTGCAGTGACAGTTCAGAGACTTCGAGAGGCTCACTCAGCGGTCACACGCTAAACGGTGGCTGACAATAGCAGCTGGGGCTGGGGCTTGCTCCAGACCTGTCGACCCTGAGCCTGAGCCTTCCCACTCCACCCCGTGTCCCGACCTTCCTGGAGCGCACCTGGCCCGCTCCTGCGCCGCCAAAGACGCTCAGGTGTCTGAAACCACGTGCACGTCAGCCACGGGTTCTGGGAGGTGAGGTCTACAGCTCCATGTGGAAGCAATCGGGCCCGAGTCTCCTGGGCCACGAGCCCAGGGTGAACCTCTTTGAGGCACTTGTGTCTTCACATTCAAAACCCGAACAAGGAAGCGAGGGTCACAGGGCATTTGGCTGTTCATTCGGGTTGTCCTTCTCTGAATTGTATCATTGGCTACACCCCAATGGCTACACCCCAATGGCTACACCCCAATGGCTACCTGGCACGGGCCTGCCTGGGTGGGCAGTGAGTTCCTGGGCACGAGCCTGCCACTTCCTGAACCTTCCATGGCTCCCACTGTCCCCAGGGACCAGCCAGGTGTCTTAGCCAGAGGACAGGTCTGGAGCCCGCAGACCTGGGCCACCTCCTGGCTGTGGGGCCTGGGCAGGTGCCTATCAGCTCAGAGCCTGTTTCCTCCCCTGGAAAATGGAGAAAACGTGCTCCACCTTATAGGTTTGCCCAGAATGGAGAGAGTTCTTGGGCTGTGGGGCTTGCAGTGCTAAAACCCAGAAGGTTCCAGGCAAACCAGGACCAGCTGGTCACTTAGAGGGTCATTGTGAGGCTGAAAAGAGAAAATGCTCGAAAAGGACCTAGCGTGGTGCTTGGCGAGGAGCAGGGATGGCTGGCCCCTGTGTGCACTGCTCTTTACAGTTACACCATCCCTACACTGATTTCACAACCTCCCAGGCGTCCTGCTTATGCTCCCTACTTTAGAGATGAGAAGCTGAGGCCAGAGAGAACGGACAGCATGTCTGGGGTCTGGCAGGGTGGACACGGGACTGACTTAGTGTGAGAGACTAAGCTCCATGGATACAGGGACTCTGTGTCTGGAGGGTGGCGTGTCAGAGGAAGGTCATGTTCAACAGTGTTTTCCTGAGGAGTGGAGCCGGAGCCCAGGTCTGCCGGCGCTGAGGGAGCCCTCCCCTCCTCTACTCTGGCCATCTCGCCTCAGGGAGGGTGGGGGTGAGCTGGCATGGGAGGGAGCATTGAGGCTGTGATTCTGCCTTCCTACCGATAGGAGACAGGCATTGGTCCCCAACTCTCATTCATGCCAACCCCTCGGCTGCCTCTGTGCTGTGCGTCCTTCGGCAAGTCACACTGTCTCCTGATCCTCAATTTCCTCGTCTGGAAAAGGGGAGCAATCACCTACCTCGCAGGGTTCTTCTAAGAATTCAGTGAGGTAATTTCTAAAAGCGCTTAGCTAGCAATAGACGAATACAATACACAACGTCCCCCCCTCCAGGATCCCATTGACTCCTCACAGCAGCGCTAATTGGAAGAGGGGCTGTGATTCTCCCCATTTTCCAGATGAAGACACTGAGGAGGAAGGTGAGGGAGGAGGTTGCCCACAGCTCAACAGGAAGAGGGGCTGCAGCAGAGACCACCTGTCTCCCTGCCTGACAGCCTGTCAGCCTGTTGTCCCCCTGACCCCACCTCAGAATGGACTTGGTCCTTCTGGCTCCACCGAGAGCCCACAGCCTCCATGCCCCCCCACCCGCCCCCGCGTTATTTTCTTTTTTGTTATACTTAGCACCAATGGAAATCAAGTTATTGTTTTTCTTGTTTATTATCCATTTCTCCCTCGAGAATGTCAGTTCCAGGAGGGCAGGGACTTTGTCTTAATGTTCATTGCAAAGTCCCCAGTGCCTGCACCATGCAGGTCCCCTGTAAACAGCCGTCCAAGGATTCCAGTATCTCCTAATGCCTGGAAGAAGGAATGAAGCGTGGTGTCCGGCGGCATCAGCGGTGATGCAGTGCCCTACTGCAGCCAGAAGATGGCAGCAGAGAACAAGGTACCTGATGGGTGGAGCCCAGGTGAAGGCACAGGTTTGCCCCTAGAAGGGAGCTTCTGGCAGTGAGTGAGTGTGTGTGTGTGTGTTTGTGTGTGTGTGTGTGTCTTCTTCTACTTCTTCCCGCTAACCATTGTCCAGGCCTGAAGTCCATTGTCCAGGCCTGAGGTCCAACGGGACAGAAGGAAGCCTTTACCAATAGTGTGTAATAACAATGATCTCTGATTATAAAAGCAGTATGCGTCATTGAATTCTCACAATAGCCCTATTATTACCCTCATTCTCAGACAAGGAAACGGAGGCGCAATAGCATGCCCCTGCTCACATCGCCACGACCCTCCGAGCTGCAGTTGTCTCTCAGAGGACTCAGTGGGCGCCCCCAGGAGGAGGTGAGCTCCCCGTCGCTGGAGGTATGCAAGCCGTGACAAATAATCGCCGGCCAGAGAGGGTGTGGCGCACTGGATGCCCAAAGCCACCCCTCGCCAGGGCCCAGGCTCCATGAACACGTAGGGCCTTCTGCTCAAAAATGAAGAATTTAAAGACGGTGACAGCAGAGCATTAAGCCAAGCGCAGGTGACAGCAGAGCTCAGGACCCCTCTCAGTGCAGGGTACTGCAGGACTGCCCAGGCTGCAGGCCAGGAAGCCGGTCCCGGGGGTCTGGGGAAGACGCGTGAGGGACAGGTCTCAGGAGCCCCCGGGAGGTCACCAGCCCAGCTCTGCAGGAGTCCAGGGGAAAAGTCCCCCTCGGCACGTTTCTTCTCATGAGACAGGACCCTGCATCCCTGCACCTTTTATCTCCCCTTTCTGGCAGTGATTTATCTCTCTGCGAATGGCTGGGGCGGCCTCCGAGGCACAAGTCCCGTTTGATGGTCCATGAATCTTTCTTTCCCTTCCGGATCCTCCGGCCACTCTCCACGCGGCCGGCGGACCCACCACTTCCTTTCTGCCAAGTGAGGATTAGGAAGCCATAAAACAAGGAACCCAAGCCCCTGGCCGGCAGAGCACACACATGGGCCTCAGATGCGCTGGCCAGCTGGCAGGAGATGGATGGGGGCTGCAGGGATCGCGCCCCAGAGGGGGACCCCTTACCTTGGGGGCTACCCTTTCAAGTCTTCCTGGCCCAGCTTTGGGCCAGAGCTGGTCAGGGCCATCCCCAGGGGGAGAGACGACCCCGGCTGAAGCCAGAGCTAGAGGTGGTCCTGGCGGGGCCGGGCATGAGGGGGCCCAGGCTGAGTTGCGTGTGAGGACCCTGGTCCAGCCCTGCTGTGAAGGGCTGGGCACCCACTGTGTGCCTTGTTCTCATGAATCGCAGGGCTGTTCCCACCTGAAGAGTGAAGAATCGGGGCTTCCGCGATGTGCGCCCACTCGTGCTGAGATCACACAGCCAGGAGGGGACGGGGTTAGGATGTGAACCCAGGGGAACAGATAACGAAGCTCTGCCACAAAGAAAAATGGAAAACCATAATGTTTGACAAACATATTTTTAATTTCTTGAATAGTATCTATTTTTTTTTTTTAATCAGTTATCAGCCCGGCTGGTGTGGCACGGTGCTTGAGTATTGACCCATGAACCAGGAGGTCACGGTTCAATTGCCTGTCAGGGAACATGTCCGGGTCATGGGCTCAATCTCCAATAGGGGGCGTGCAGGAGGCAGCCAATCAGTGATTCTCTCTCATTTGATGTTTCTGTCCCCCTCTCCCTTCCTCTCTGAAATCAATAAAAATACATTAAAAAAAATCAGTTACAAAGGCATATGGGAAAGAAGTCCGAAGCGGAGTAAAATAAGGTAACTAGGAAAACCCTGCCTTCCTTTCCCCTCGCCTGTTGTTCTTCGTGCCTCTGATTTCAGTTCTCTTCAGCACCTGTTCGGAAGTGGAGTTGCCGCATCATACGGTAATTCCCATTTTAATTTTTGAGGAATTGCCATGCTGTTTTCCGTAGTGGCCGGACCACCTTACATTCCTACCAGCAGTGCACAGGGGCCCAGTTTCTCCACATCCTCACCAACACTTGTTCTCTGTTGTAGGTGTTATTTTTATAATAGTCATCTACATGGTGTGAAGTGTTCCCTAGCCGGTTTGGCTCAGTGGATAGAACGTCGGCCTGCGGACTGAAAGGTTCTGGGTTCGATTCCGATCAAGGGCACATGCCTGGGCTGTGGGCTCAATTCCCAGTGGGGGGCGTGCAGGAGGCAGCCGATCAACGGTTCTCTCTCATCAGTGATGTTTCTATCTCTCTCTTTCCCTCTCCCTTCCTCTCTGAAACGAATAGAAATATTTAAAAAAATAAAAAACAAATGGTATGAAGTGCAGTTTTGATTTGCATTTCTTTAATGATAGATGATGGTGAGCATCTTTTCAAGTGTTTATTGGCCATTTGTATATCTTCTTTGGAGAAATTGTAATCCAAGTCTTTGGTCCACTGTTGAACTGGGTTGTTTGTATGTGTTTGTTGAGTTTTAGGAGTTCTCTAAATATTTTGGATATTAATCCCTTAACCGATATTTGATTGTAAATATTCCCTTCCATTCTGTGGGTTGCCGTTTTTTACTCTCCTGAGGGTATATTTTGACGCACAAGCATTTTTCATCTCGACGAAGTCCGATTTGCCGATTTTGTTGTTGTTGCCTGTGTCTTTGGGGTCATATCCAAGAAATCACTGCCAAGTCCAATGTTGTGAAGCTCTTGTCCTATGTTTTCCTCTCAAAGTTTTATCGTTGTAGGCTCTACATTTTGGGCCTGGATCCATTTTGAATTAATGTTTGTGTAATGTGTTAGGTAAGGGACCAACGTCATTCTTTTGTACGTGGATATCCCGTTTTCCCAGCGTCACTGGTTGAAAAGACTGTCTCTTCTCCAATGACTAGTCTTGGCGATCTTGTTGAAATCATGTGATCATACATGTGAGAGTTTATTCCTGCACACTCTATTTGATTCCATTCGTCTGTATGTCTATGTTTATGCCAGCACCACATTCTTTTGATTAATATAGTCAGTTGGTAGTAAGTTTTGAATTCAGGAAGTGTGAATCCAACTTTGTTCTTATTGTTTTGGCTATTTGGTGTCCCTTGAGATTCCATATGACTTTTCAGATGCTTTTTATTTCTGCAAAAAAAAATTAAAAATCATTGAGATTTTGATAGGGATTGCATGAAGTATATATAGATTGTCTTGGGAAGTATCGACATGTTAGAAACACCAATTCCTCCAATTCATGAAAGTGTGATGTTTTCTCATTTATTTGTCTTTAATTTCTTTTTGGAAATGTTTTGTAGTTTTTATTTTATAAGTTTTCCACCTCCTTGGTTAATTAATTCCTAAGTATTTTATTCTCTTTGATGCCATTGTAAATGAATTTTCCTCAATTTCTTCTTTAGATTGTTCACTGTTAGGGTTCAGAACAATAACCGGTTCTCGTGTGTTGGACAGAAGAGGCAGAGGCAGTCTTCCGGGCCTCGCTCCTGCTCTCATTTTCCACGACGGAGCATGATGTTTGCTGTGGGCTTTTCATTATGTGGAAGCAGTTACCATCCATTGCTAGTTTGTCGAGTGTTTTTTAATCATGAAAGGGTGTTGACATTTGTCAGATGCTTTTCTGCATCAGTTGAGATGACCCTGTGGTTCCCCCCCTCCCACTTATTCTGTTAATGTGGTGCATTACATCGATCAATGTTCATAAGGTTCAATTACCCTTGCATTCCAGGAATAAATCCCACTTGGTTATGGTGCATAATCCTTTAAATATGTGGCGCTGTACATTTTACACTTGAGATTCAATACCATAGATGTGCTTGCCCAGTTCATAGCAATCTCCTCCGGTTACGTTGCTCCCTGCAGGCGGGGCCAGGTGGGTCTCGTTCACCACTGTTTCCCCAGCACCTTGCTCAAGGCTCAGCACGGAGTAAGGGCTCTCTCAGTACTGCATGAGTGAGTGAGAGAGTGAGCAGGGAAATGGCAGAAAAAATGAACCCACCGAGATGGGCTTATAGGTGATTTCAATTTCCTTTTTATACTTTTGTTTTATACACGTTTATCCTCATTTTATTTTATAATCAAGTAAAAATCAAATATATGTTATTTTAATGAGAGACCGAGCGACTGCTCTGAGTGCTTAGAGGAGGCAGGATGGAAAGGCAGATCAGGGCTGGAAATGTGGTGAGGAGGCTGCTGGGATGATGCCACAGGGGTGTGTGTCCACGGGCAGCGGGGGACAGAGCCTCAATGTCCTCACCTAGAAAATCATGCTAATAGCCTCTCCTGTACTAAAAACACAAGGTTCGAATGAAAGCAGCTCTCATTTATTGAGACTCACGCATGCTCTTCACTGTCCTGTTCAGCGGCTCTCCATTCCCTATGGAGAACCATTATCTTCCAGGTGGGGAAACAGAGGCAGGGGTCCATTCAAATCCTAGCTCAGCCATAATATAACCTGTGTGTCCCGCAGTAAGTAGTTTCTGAGCCTCAGTTTTCCTGTCTGTATAATGGGGATAACAACAGTCCCTGCTTCTTGGGGTGTTGTGTGAAGTCAATAGGATTGTGCTCACAGCTTACCCACCAGGATGGGCCGGCATATGTGAGCTGCCCAACATCACCGACAGAGGTGAAGTTTGTTCCTAGGGTCACACAGCAAACTGGTGGCTGAGCTAGGATCCCCCAAGTGTCTCTGACCCTAGGTCCTGGCGTGAGGGGTTCCCATGCTCAGCAAGGGCCCCGGGCAGCAGGTGCCTGCCTGGAGCGTAGTAGGGCTCCATGTGAGGGGCCTGTCCGGCTTCTCCCGGTGCTGCAGCCTGGACAGGGGAGGGCCAGGGACTCTGGCCCCTGGGGATTTGCAGCCCGTGTGTCCGGTGCAGCGGGCTGTTTCCCAGCAGCAGCTAATGGGCCACCCTTCATAACAATACGCCGTGATAACAGACAGATTTAATTAAAAAGAACGCACGTCCTCCTCCTGGGCGGCTGCAGCCAGGGTGTGGGGCTTGCAATTAAAACTTAGCTCTATAAAGTCAGCGCACAGGCGTGGGTGCCCCGAGCTGCCGGGGTTTCTGAAAAGAACGCCCCCGCCCTTGCATGCCCACGTTATTTATCGAGTTAATTTCATCCTCTGGCCGTAGCGTGAACCACCTCGGAGCCCCAGCCCCGACCCTGACTTGCCTCCCAGGCTGTGCCGGGCACACGCCTGCCTCCTCTGGGGAGGAGCGAGGCCACGGGTGCTGGCTGTAAAGGAGAGGGACCGTGGGGGACTCTGCCTGGCTTCGAGGTATCGGGCAAGTGCCTCACCCCTCCTGGATCCTGTTTCTGCACCGAGAAGAGGGGCAGACGCTGACGCTGCCTCCTGAGGCCGGAGGAGGCCAGGATGGGGCACTCAGCGGGCGCGCGGACAGCGCGGGCTGTTATACTGTCCGTGTCATGACCACTAGTGCCGGGAGCTTCTGGACAAAGCCCAGGAGGCTCGGCGAGAGGGAGGCTGGGCACTTGGTCGCAGAGGCAGCAGTTCAGAGTGGAGACTTGGAGGATCCAGGCGTGAATCCTGACCCTGCCACTTCCCAGCTGGAGTGACTGCCCTCCTCCGGGCTCAGTGTTCTCCTCTGTAAAGTGGGAGGGATACGGTCATCCTTCCCCGGGCACAGTAGCTGGCCCCGAGTAAAAGCTCAAATGGCCCGTGAGAACGATGCTTAAGGCCGAGCGGAGGGGTCACAGGCCTGCTTTTCTGGCCTGGCTCTGGGCAAAGTTTGCCTGGAGAACCTCAGGCCTGCACCCAGCAACTGCCCCCCCCACCTGTTTACTCCCCAGGTGCCCACTGCTGTCAGGCTGGGGGCAGGGTGGCTGCCTTGCAACCAGATAGATGGCCTGATAGCAGGGCCTGTGAGACAAAGCTATCGAGACATCGACAGGATGCTGAATGGGCTTCTCCGCGCAGGCGGGCGAGGAATTGCATTCGGCTCGGATTTAATTAAAAAGACTCCAATCTTTCTGATAATCCTCCCAGCAACGGCGGGAGCAAGGCCTGAAGCAGGCTCCCTGGCAACGGCGCATCCTGCCGACAAAGAACTTTCGGGGGAGGACACAGTGTGGCCCCCGGCTGGCCCAGCATCGCTGCTATCAGCCCTGCCCATTGCCCTGCCAGAGGGGGCTGGTGGCCAGGGAGGCAGCTGCCACCCCCCCTCAAAGAACTAGCCCTCCCGTTCTGTGTCCCTCCTCCCCCCACCAGGGCTGCTCTGTTCCTGGCTGAGCCCTCTGCCTGGCGCTCACACTACTCCCCCAGTCCAGCTGCCCAGCCCTTGCCGCTCCCCCACTGTACCCGCATTGAGGCTGGGGTGCCCACATGTCAGCGTTCCTGGAATGGGCAGGTCTCTGCTCTGCTCCGAGCCTGCATCCAGGGGAGGGGGGTGAGGCCAGGCACCCCGCTTCCACCTCTCAGCCTTTGCTGGCTGGTCCCTCTGCCCAGCCTTCCCATTCGGATTCCGACTTACACCTTCAAGCCCTGCCGAGGTGTCCCTCCTGCCCGCCTCCGATTTAACCCACAAGCCCCTGGCACCCAGTCCCGGCAGAAAGCAGGGACTCAGGGCATGCGTGGCAATTGAATGAAGGGATGAATGAATGAATGAATGAATGAATGACGTGGACGTGTAAGCCTGAGCTTGGCACGAGGGCTCCTCTACCAGTGGGATTCATCACCAGGCCAGGAACCTGGCAGCAAATGCTGTCCCTGCTTCAGGTTCCTCCCCTGCACACCGGGGCGGCCATCAGGAAGGCAGTCCACCTGCCTGGGAAGGGGTGTGAACCCTGCCAGGTGATCACCCTCTGTCCCACCCTCCAGTCACCCGGCAGCAGGGGCCCGAGGGGCGCTCCACAGTGCACCCAGCATGGTACAGCCCAGGCTGAGGTCCCCCCTGCCCCCAGCCCGTGCCTCTTCTCCTTGGACCCTGCCTCACCTTGGAACCTGCTACAAAACCTTTTAAATTTAGTGACTTAAAATACGGGACAGTTGGCATGGTTCAAAGTTATCTGTGGACAGAACCGTGGAGCCCCAGTTCCCACCGCCACCGCCACCGCCCGCCGCCCGCCGCTTCCCAGGAGCCCTTCCCCAGCTTCTCTGCCCAGAGGAGCCAGGTCTGAGCCCCTGGAGAAGGGGGATGGGGCCAGGGAGGAGGGCCAGGACCAAGCCAGGACCCACCCCCATCCCGAGATGAGGTTCCTGAGCTGGTGGAGGTTCAGTGCGGATCAGAACCCCACACCGTGCACTTGCTGAAGATTGGCGGCTTTCTAATGGGGTGCTTGACTCTCGCTTATGATGTGCGAGTCCTTTGTGAGCCAGCGGTTGTGGGGGCCCGGAGGTGAGCAGGACAGTGCCAGCCTCCCTGGGCCTCAGTCAGGGGATCAGTGAGGGGATTCAATAAAAATTAAAAACAATAAAAAATTAAAAACATGAAAAAAGGAGATAACAGGGATGCACTCATGCACCGAGGAGAAACCATGTGAGCCCATGGCGAGAAGGTGGCCATCTGCAAGCCAAGGAGAGAGGCCTCAAACCAAACCTGCCACCATTTTGACCTTGGACTTCTACCCTCCAGAACTGTGAGGAAATACATCTCTGTTACACACACACACACACACACACACACACACACACACACACACACACATAGTTGTATGTTTTAGTTCATGTCAACACATGTTCCCTGAGCATCTCCTTGGTGTGTGGCCACATGGGGGCCTGGGGAGGAAGAAGCCCCGCCCCTGTGCTCGAGTTTCTGTTTGGCTCTTGGGGAAGCAGGTGAGTAGAAGGACTTTCTGAACAGTGAGGTAATGGCAGGGAGGGGATATGGGTGGGCATGGTAGGAGCACCGGGAAGGCCACCTGACTCAACCCAGAGAGGGCAACCAGAGGGCTTCCTGGAGGAGGGGCCTGGATTTAGAGATGCCCATAGCACACCACCGCACAGCTACTGTAGACGCAGACGACCTCAAGGCATTAGTGACAGTAAATGATGTAAACTCATAGGAACGGATGAGTTTGGAGTATTTATTTCCTTTAAGTGTAATGTCACTTATTTAATGATAAGTTTATGTAATTTAATTTTAAACAATGGCTGTTTTAATAGCCAGCTCACAAAATTAATTCCTGAAAGTTTAATAGGCAGCTCTTGTGAGCTGAACCTACACGGCTACCCTCCCCTGAAATAGACACTGTCCTCAGGGAGGGGGCGGGAGGTCACCCAGCTGCTAAGTGGGTAGGCTGGAACAAGTAACTACCTTGTCTTTGAGCCTCAGTTTCCTCATCTGTAAAATGGGGACAAAAAAGGCATGTCCTGGGTGCTGTGGAGATTTAATGAGCTAATGCCTGTGACATGCCTGGCATGTGTAAATGCTTGATTCGTGGGAACCACTAGTGTGTTATGGTTATTTTATTTTTATTTTTTATTTTTTAAATATATTTTATTGATATTTTACAGAGAGGAAGGGAGAGGGATAGAGAGCTAGAAACATCGATGAGAGAGCAACATCGATCAGCTGCCTCCTGCACACCCCCCACCGGGGATGTGCCCGCAACCAAGGTACATGCCCCTGACCGGAATCGAACCCGGGACCCTTCAGTCTACAGGCCAACGCTCTATCCACTGAGCCAAACCGGTTTCGGCATGTTATGGTTATTTTAATAATAATATTGAACATGGATCCTGTCTTCAAGGTATGCCTGGCCTAGTGGATGGAAGGGGCCAATGATAAGACAGATACACATGCATAGGATTCCAATCCAGGCCAGAGAGGAAGGCTTCCTGGAGGAGGCGGCCTTTGAACTGGGCCTGGCAGGTTTGGGAGCAGGGGATCTCTTGAGGGTTCAGGTGAGACATTCCTCGCGGATGGCGCCCAACAAGCAGAGGAGGGACCCAGGATGCATGAAGGTGAGAGATGAGGCTGGAGGCAACAAGACCAAGTCTGGACCTCCCTCTGGGACATGGGGAGCCACAGCGGCTGCTCAGCAGGGCCTGATGGCGTCAGATTGGAATCTTGGAACATCAGTGTGCCTGCAGTGGGGAGGAGGGCCAGGAGGGGGCAGGGTGGAGGCGCGATTGGCCACCGGGATGGGGGTGATGGAAGTCCACCCATCGGGGCTCCTTACTAGTGCCTGGGTGGGGCCAGGGTGTCCAAAGAACAGGCTCCCTTGACCTCTCCTCTCCTACAGCTACTGGGGTCGGGGAGAACAGCAGGGCCCCCTCCCCACACTGCCATTGTCCCCAGCCCTGCCCAGGCCCAGCTCCAGCTCCAGCAGCTAATGCTGGTGACACCGGGTCCGAGGCCGGGGAGGGGCAGCTGGGCAGCTGGCCTCAATTAGCTGGGGAGCCGGGTCTGGACAGTGTCATTAGGAGAAAACCAGAGCCCGGCCATAAACTCTAATGAATGCATTAATGGAAGGCTTGTGCGCCTCAAAGGGGGAAAAAAAGCGGGTCTAAATAAAGTTATTAACACAGCCCACCTGTGTTCGGCTCTCGGCCTATATTGTTCAAATAGCCCATTAACTCCTGAAGCATCCAGTCTTGAAAGTGAGCCCTGCCTCTCTGAAGCAGACGTTTAACTGCGTTCATATAATTCAATTAGATTCCACAGTCGTGGTCCAAAGGCATTCTCTGGGCTTTCATCTCGGTAATGGCCTGCAGGCCGGAGTGGGGAGCAGGGGGTTAAAAAGAGGGGCTCGGAACCTGCCTTTTGGCCTGACTCACCCCATCACCTGGAGGGGCCTGCAGATGGGTGTCCTGGGGGCAGAATGAATGCATCAGGCGCCCAGGCACTCACTGGTCTCCCAGGCCTAGGATTCGAACCCAGACCCTGCTGGTGTGTTCTCTGTCCAGCATCCAGGCCCCTGCCAACCACCCCCCCCATTCTGCTCTGTCCCCCTTGTCTCATGGTCCAGCAGTTCAAGGACCCCCGACTCCACTCAGCCAACCCTATTAATAAAGAGTTAAGAAAATTCATTAGGAAGTGGGCCTTTTATAGATTCCGTGAAAGCCTTCTTCCTACTTCTGTCACTGAAAAAGGATAAAAACCCTTTTATCACTCTACAACTTGTTAATGGTCCGCCCCGGGAGCACTTCGTCTGTAATAAACATCTTCACAAAATATGCACCCCCAGGGAGGGGCCGTTAATTTCCTCAAGGCCTCACACATGTAACGGGCTTTATTGCCTGCAGGTGCTTCATGATATTGCGTGGGCTTCTAATAAACGTCCAGTAAACCGCAGGTAGCGCCTCGGAGAGGGATGGGCCCGTGCACCTGTCCACACACGCGCTCCACACGCCGCACCTCCACCCGCCGCACCTCCGCCTTCCTGGCCCAGCCCTGGCACGGTCGGCTCCGGAGAGCAGCCTGCCCCTCGGGACGCCCGCAGGTAAGCTCTCGGCTCCCCGCGACCCCCTTAGTGAGGGTGGGCGAGCCAGGAACACTGCGCCCTGGAACCCACACACCTTGGCGGGAGTGGCAAACGCACAAAGGCAGGCAGCGCGGTGTCGGCTTCACTGCGCGGTTTCCCTGCCTTGTTCGCGGTGGGGGAGTCACCCCCATTAGGATCTGCTGCGGAAATGTGATTAGCGACAAATTTGACTTCCCATTTTCTTAATAACTGAGATGGAGGGCAAAGAGAGCGTGCCTCTCTGAAGTGCGATTCCTAGGAAATGTGTTTTGCATATCTGCAGGGCAATTTTCGGGACGTTAAAAATAATTGCTAGAAAAACACGTTGGAGCTCCGTCACCGGGAAAGAGATTACTTAAGGAGCCGTTTTCATCAGCGTTCCGCAAAGTAATTAGAAGTTTGCATTTAATAAATATCGCTCGAGTCTCCGGGATGCTTTCCAAGTTGTGGAAATTAATGGTGAGGCCGTGTGCTGGGTGTCTGTTTGCAGAGACGATGACATGTGGCAGGGGCCGCCACCCATGGCTCTTTGGAGGAGCAGGCCCCGGCTGCCGGGGGTCAGAGTCCCAGCGGAGGGAGGCGGCCACCTCACCTGGCTCTGCAGCCCCTCCCAGGACCAGGGGCCTCTGAGAACCACAGGTCGGGGTGGTGTGCGCATCCTCTAAACCAAACACGGCCATGCTGCTTCTGGACCCTCCTGGTGGTGTGTCTCTGAGGGACCGGACCCAAGGTCCGTGTGGTGGCTGAAAGTGAGGGTGGCTTTTGTTCAGATCTGTAAGTGCTGAGCGCTGGAGTTCAGCTGCCCTCGCCTGGCCAGCTCGGGGCCCTGGCCCGCTTGGGGGCACGCACACTCCGCCCCGGGGAGGCTGCTCAAGCGAGGGAGAGGGCCCCCGTCGTCAGCCCTGCACTGGGGCCACAGAGCCTTCTGGAAAGGGGAGATTCCCGAAATCCTTCTGGAAGCACCGAGGAGAAAAAAAATGGAGCTCAGCTGTGTTCCCAGGCCCCTTCCTTCCCGGCCAGCGGGCTGCGCAGAACCCAGTGGTGGGTCCAGACCCGGCCGTGGTGCGGGGGAGCGGGCCTGGGCAGCTGAGCCTTTGGGATGCATGCACTCCTTGTCTGGGGTGAGAAATAACAATGAGACCGTCGTTGGGTACAGCACCTCTGATAATACCGTCCTAGCTCTCCCCGTGGGTCAGGGCCTCCCAAACGGCCCCTTTCGAGGGAAGAAGCTTGTTTAAGGGATGAGGTCACAGGCTCAGTCACCCAGCGGAGGAAGGGGAGTTCGGGATGGCCTGGGCCAGAGGCAGAGGGCACAGGCCCAGGTTCCAGACGACAAGATGAGGCTCACCTGGCAGTGGGGGCCGGCGTGGGCCTGACATCTGCCTCCTTTCCTAGTCACGGCTGTCCCCACCCCCGCTTCTCTGGCTGGGAGGAGAGAGGGGTCAGTCACCCCCTGCCTCCACCCCTGCCGCTCAGCCGGGCCTGGCCCAGCAGAAACCATGGGAGGGCCAGGGAGCCTGGAGCGGCCTCGGAGGCCGGGGGACATGATGAAAGCCCGGAGCCCGGGACCTAGCGAAAGGTTAGAGGAAGCGGGATTATTCCGCCCGGGGAAGCGGAAGGCCCAGGGGGCAGGGGCCCTGGCTAATGGCGAGCACCAGATGCTGACCAGCTGTTCCCTGTCTCCCTGGAGGCCCAGCAGGCCCAGGAGGACTTCCACAGCAGCAGGGAGTTAGGGGGGATAGGAGAAAGAACCGGCTGAGGGAGTGGCTGGGGTGGGAAGAGTGGGGGAGCCGGCCTCTGAGGAGCTGTGAGAAGCAGGGCCACAGCTCCTGATTGGGGGTGGGGGGCAGGGGCCAGCGAGAGGGACCTTGGGAAGCGAGTCTTGAGGAGCGACCCTCTTCCTCGGCAATCCTGATTGACTAACCACCACCCTCACCCGCCCTCCTGAAGGCCCCACCACCCCGGCAGGGCCCGCGGTGCGAGGTCTCAAGCTCGGACAGGAGCCTCTGAGGCCTGCTCCCCGAGCTCGCCGCGCACCCGGGGGCTGGACCCAGGCAGGATGGGGACAGCCAGGCCAGAACCCCGGGGCTGGACCCAGGCAGGATGGGGACAGCCAGGCAAGAACCCGGGGGCTGGACCCAGGCAGGATGGGGACAGCCAGGCCAGAACCCGGGGGCTGGACCCAGGCAGGATGGGGACAGCCAGGCCAGAACCCGGGGGCTGGACCCAGGCAGGATGGGGACAGCCAGGCCAGAACCCCGGGGCTGGACCCAGGCAGGATGGGGACAGCCAGGCCAGAACCCGGGGGCTGGACCCAGGCAGGATGGGGACAGCCAGGCCAGAACCCCGGGGCTGGACCCAGGCAGGATGGGGACAGCCAGGCCAGAAGTCAGCGAGCAAAGCCTCTAGGCCAGTGGTTCTCAACCTTCCTAAGGCCGCGACCCTTTCATACAGTCCCTCATGTCGTGGTGACCCCCAACCATAAAATTATTTTCGTTGCTACTTCATAACTGTAATTTTGTTACTGTTAATGAATCGTAATGTAAATATCTGTGTTTTCCGATGGTCTTCGGCTCTACAGCAGCAGTTGCGACCCCACAGGTTGAGAACCGCTAGCAGGGTCGCCTAAGACCATCAGAAAACACAGATATTTACATTACGATTCATAACAGTAACAAAATTACAGTTATGAAGTAGCAACGAAAATAATTTTATGGTTGGGGGTCACCACGACATGAGGAACTCTATGAAAGGGTCGCGGCCTTAGGAAGGTTGAGAACCACTGCTCATCAAAATAAATGGCACTGAACTGTAAAGAGTGTGAGGAAGGCGGGCAGGGTCGCCGTTCTCCCCACGATGAAGACTCTGGGGCTTCCGCACGACCCAGCCAGCATTTCCAGGCGGCCACCCACGTCCAGCCCTTGGCGCCCTCAGCCAGGCTCCGGCTGCTCGCTGGAGCCTTGGCCCGGCGCTTCCTGCCTCAGGTTGGGGTCCCTGACCTGGGGGCCGTGAGGGAGGAGAGGGGGAGAGCCTGAATGCCCGCCCAGGGCTGGCACGGAGCCGGCCCGCGTCCTGCCTCCTGCCGTCTGGAGCACCGTTTGCTCGATGGACTGGATGCTCCAGTCAATGCTTATTTGAGGTCACCAGGAATAAACTTTTAGTATAAATATGTCCGGGACATACTTACACTAAAAAATAAAATTATTCCTTGTTTCCCTGAAATTCCAGTTGAATGGTGCAACCTGTGTATTTATTTGTTAAATCTGGGCTCCTTTCCCAGTTGGGGGTGCCTGCTCCCTGCCCCGGGGGAGCCGTCCAGGCTTTTCTCTGGCAGGAGGGCCCCGGGTTGAAGGCATTGCCCTCAGCATCTAGAGGTTCTGTGGTTACCCCTTGACTGTGGCAGAGAGTTAGAAAATGCATTTTTTGGTGACATCGTTCTTTTGGGATATGCTTTTGGAGGGGCCTAGGCGTTCCCGCACAACGGGGACTTTTTATCGGGGAAGTGCGGCGTTTTTGAGCCCGTTGTTTGTAGAGAACACAGCGGCCGGCCGGCGGGCTGCCTCGACCTCTGGTTTCTCTGGGAGGTTTTCTAAAACAGCCGCGTGTAAGGGAAACTTTCCCCTCTCCTCTGTGTAAAACTTGTCAGGACACAGGTGGGTTTTAAGGGTTAAAGTGCAAGAAAAGAAACAAAGTTACAAGCAAAAGTCCTTGGGGCAACTCCTGGATTAGGATTCCTTAAACCGGTGCTATTTCATTATTCAGATGCTGGTAGGCTTTCCCCAAACATCATTTCCCAAAGGGCCATTACATTTTGCATAGGAAGAGACTAAGAACGGTTTTCCTTTTTGTTTCTTTCTTCCTCTCTTTTGCTTAAGGCAAGACAGAGTTGTTACAGACAAATTGTTTGAGCTAAGCAATCGGGAAAAAAAGATGGTCAGAACAGGAGAAAAAAAACAGCAAACGTAAATAAAACACACACTAGACAACGTCTTTGCGTCAGATAAAAAGTTTTAACACTTGACTTTATACCTCGGCGTGCTATCCTATTCGCATTTAATTTCACAACGTCATAATTAAAACTTCAAATCCTGATGGCTTTTTTTTTTCACTTCTTCCAAATATTTAAAATTTTTTCTTTCTTTTTTTTTTTTTTACATCTTGTGGACCCGGAGAAATATTCCAACGTGGGAAAACCATGTATTCCGTGTATTTCCTTTCTAGAATGATATTCCAAGGCAGTGGGGCTCTGATCTTAGGATGGCAAAACTTTGCAAAGGCAAAATCCTAGCCCCAAGTCACACCAGAATGAGAGGGCGGAGTTTACCAAGGTTCAGACAGGTCTGAGCGATGGAGAGAGTCCCGTGTCACCGGGCGAAGAGCCTGGCTGAAGCCCAGGGGCCCCAGACCGCAGCCCGGACCCTCTGCCTCTCTCCCATCCGACCTCTCCCCTCTCGGAGCACAGACCCCAGATGGGAAGCTTGGCCTCGAGCCGGAGCGGGGAGGTGCCGCTTGATGTCAATTACGGCCCAATTCCAGAGGTGCCATCAAAGAGTTAACTAGGATGTCCCAGTGCGCAAATGTGGGATAATTGGGAAACAAATTCTACAAACATCTTGAAAGGGACAAAAGACCTTTGATCTTTCTCTAGAAAGGCAGACATTACAGACGTTACTGCCTTTCGGGGTCTGCACACATCTCGGACCAGGTTAGAGGATGCCATCTCTCCCAGAAATCAGCCGACACCTAATTCCATCGAACCTTAATTATCCTAACTGGTTTCGTATGTCCCAAGGCATTTTCCCCGAAGATTAGAGGAGAAAGAGGGACTGACAAAATAATTAAATATGCAATTTGCCAAGCGTGGGCAATATGGCTTTGAAATCACCTTTTCAGGAAGTTTTACCGCTTGTTCATGGACATGTATATTGCAGGCTGCAGGCTTTTATTTAAGCTTTTTTGATTGCCTTAATGGATTAATACCCGAGTGCCATCAGCCAAGGCCTGAGACCCAGGCTGTTTCTAATTTTGCAAATATTGGGCCTGCTTCCTCTGGTGTTAGGACAAAAAGAAGTATCTAGAATTTGCCTTCTCACTTAAAGCAACACGCTGGTCCCCTCAAACAGTTGCCTGATGTCGGAATCTGTGTCTCACAAGGGGTGGTGTCGGTTCCAGGAAACGTCCCCGGTGCCAGGGGTGGGCGGCGGGCGGCCTTGGCAGGCCTGGGCAGGCCGGTGCTGCCCATGGGGCCTGGGTCTGTTTGGGGTGCCACTCCCGAAATGAGTCCGTGTCCCAAAGACAGGCCCCAGCAGCATACAAGGGTGCAGAGGGGTGTTCCTGCCCCTGCATAGGACTCCCGACGGTGGGGTGAGAGACATTCCATGGGGAGGGGTGGGCGGTGCTCGCGGGGATGCGGGGAAGAATCTGGGCTGAGACTGCGGCCGCATCCAAGGGCGGCATCCGGAAACCAGAGCCGGCGCCTGCTCTGGGGGAATAGTTCGCATTCTGTACTCGTGATGGCAGAACTGGAGTTCGAAGGACTTGGCCGAGTGATTGCACCCGTCCCATCTTTTGGCCAAGCTGAGTGTCAGGGGGGTGGGGAGCGGGGGGCAGTGTCTTAGAACCTGCTCCAAGGACATGAAGGCTGGGTTTGCAGGGGCGGTGTCTGTCTGGTCTGGGACGTCTGTGGGTACCCGGCAGGCAGAAGGGGGATCATCAGAGACACACTGAGAGGGAAAGAATAGATGGAAAGGAGAGAGAGAGAGAGAGAGAGAGAGAGAGAGAGAGAGAGAGAGAGAGAGAACACAGCAGCGAAGAGCCAAAAAGACAGAGAAAGAAGAGACGCACACAGAGGCTTTCCCGTGTACACGCACGCGCACACACACACACACACACACACACACGCACGCACACACATGCACATGCGCACACGCACGCACGCACAGCGAGGCTGCCTTTGAAGGCAGAGGGACAAGGCCTAATTGTCCGGGGATGTGCATGGCGGCCCGGCTTTTTCATCGTTCCCAGAGCTCCCTAATGAGGCCGGGGCCCCTCCTGGTGGGGACGCTGCTCCCCGGGATCGGCTTTGATAAAGCGGACGGACCGTCTGGGACGAGTTACCAGGTTTTCCTCTTGTTCCTTTTGAACCCTGCGGTGGTTTTGCCCTTTCATGGCAAGCAGAGCAGGGCCAAGGTCTCTGGCCTCTGCCTTGGGGGACACGGCCATCTCACCCCCCGGGGATGGGGCGTTGGGGATGCGGGCCCTAGCTGCGGGCGATGCGTGAGAAGGGGGCTTTGCGGGGTTCCGTATTCAGACCTGCTTGCCAGTCGCCCGGGTTCACGGCCCTCAGTGTCCCTATTGGCCGAAATGCCCGTGGGTACACGCAAGCCTCTTGCAGCCGTGAGGGTGACGATGCCCAGGCTCCGAGGGCGCCCCCTGGGCCGGGCGCCGAGCCCCGTGTCTGACGAGGACGGTAGTGCAGCAGACAAGTGAGCCCCTTTTACAGGAGAGAGGTGCGGGCTCTGAGAGTTAGGTGGCCGGCGGGTCAGAGACAGGATGGGACTGGCTCTGCCATCCACGGCCCAGCTCCTAACCACTGGCCTTCCCGCGGGCTGCACCTCTGCTGGCCCTCAGGCCCTGGGCACACCCGTCTTTCAGCCGCACGTCCCTCCCTCGTTTCCGCATATACCTGAGCCCGGGCCTTCTGCGAGGCCACAGCCACCAAGCCAGCCAGACTCCAGAGCGGAGGTCCCCGGGCCTGGCTGCCCTGGGTAGCCATCTGGAAGGGAGGGGCACGAAGCCCGGCCCGTGGGGCAGGGGGAGAGGGAAGGGCCTGGTGCCTCCAGCAGCCCTTCTTGGCTGCCCGCTGGCTCCCGGGACCCGGGGATCCCCAGCCCAGTGGGACTTGTCTTTGATCTCTGATGAGTAAAACAAAACACCCTCTCAGGTGCTCCTCTGAGCATCCCAGGCCCGGCCTTCCATGGGAGAGGGTTCGGTTCAAAGGCCACGGCGGAGAGGCTCACCTGGATCCCTGGCTCTGACCAGGGCAGCCTTGTTCCTGACCTAGTGGCCTGCCCGCCCCCTCCCCCCCCCCCACCTTCTGGCCCCAGCTGCATCCTTCTACCCTCGTCCCCAGGGGCTGCTCACCCCCCGCTGCTGCCGCCCAGAAAGGCAGGGAGCAGGGGGGCCCAGTCACACCACCACCAGCCATTCAGCCCCGAGCCCTGTGGTCAGCTGGGCCAGGAGGAGGACCTCAACTTTATTCTAACCTGGGAAAACAGACTGGATTGCAAGCTCTAAGTCACTCCATCAGGTGCCCGCTCTGTGCCAGGCCCTGGGGTGGCACCTGGGAGACAGAAGCGGGCGAGATGGATGTGGTTCCTGGGCTCGTGGAGGGGTTTCTGATTCTGATTAGCAATGGATTCTGTGCCACGTGCTTCACCACTGATCGGGGCATCCCAGTGTGGCCCTGCTCTGAGGAGGGAGGTCGGGGACCGATCCCTCACTTGGTGTCTGGTGACAGCCCTGCCTGTGGTCCTAATGGGTCCCTGGGGATGGGGTGCCCCTGGGGATGGGGTGCCCCTGGGGATGGGGTGTCCCTGGAGATGGGGTATTCCTGGGGAAGGGGTATTCCTGGGGATGGGGTGCCCCTGGGGACGGGGTGTCCCTGGAGATGGGGTATTCCTGGGGAAGGGGTATTCCTGGGGATGGGGTGCCCCTGGGGATGGGGTGTCCCTGGGGACGGGGTGTCCCTGGGGACGGGGTGCCCCTGGGGATGGGGTGCCCTGGGGGTGGGGGTATTGGAGCACCTTTATGCTCCCCTCTGAACTGGCTGTGCCGGCAACTGTGGGCAGAGCCACGTGACTCTCCTGCTCGTGTCCCTGGCAGAGTGTCCTTTCCACGTCTCCTCGCTGACACGGCCCCTTGGACCTCCGGGCCACATCCCCGCGGAGGGAGATAGCAATAAAGGGAGGGGCGGGCTGAGAGCAAAGGCTCCCCCCAACCGTTCACGGTGAAAACGCTCACGCTCCTAGCAGAGCTGAGAGCAGAGGACATGATGCCGCGTGCCCAGGCCGAGGGCCCACGCAGGGAAACGTCTCACCCCTCTGCTTGTGTGGGCACTCACTCCTGAGTGCCTTTTGCTGTGAGTTTGGAAGGATGTCTCAGGTGCCATCCCACAGCATCTCAGGGCGTGTTTCCTACGAATAAGGCTGTTCTCCTCCGTGGCCAGCCCACACTACCCTTTGGAGAAAATCCACAGTAATCCGAGAGGCAGGGGTTTTGATGATTAGTTAAGACAGAAGCAGCAGCCCTGACCGGTTTGGCTCAGTGGATAGAGCGTCGGCCTGTGGACTGAAGGGTCCCGGGTTCGATTCTCGTCAAGGGCATGTACCTGGGTTGCAGGCACATCCCCAGTGGGAGGTGTGCAGGAGGCAGCTGATAGATGTTTCTCTCTCATCGATGTTTCTAACTATCTATCCTCTCCCTTCCTCTCTGTAAAAATCAATAAAATATATATATATTAAAAAAAAGCAGCAGCAGCACCTCCACTCGAAAACAAACAGAGGGACGGAACCCACTGAGCCAGGCTGCCTTCCGATAGAGTCCCCATTCGGGACAGCTGGAGGAGGTGGAGGGGCGCTCGGTCACAAATCCGTGGGTTCCGCGGCGGCAGAGTGCCTGCACACAGTAGGTGCTCGGGAGGTATCTGTTGACTGAATGCATCTAAGGTCAGAGCCTGCCCCTGGGCCCTCCTTCATGTTCCTGTTCTTCCGCTCTGCCCCTGCCCAGGGGAGAGGGGCCTGTGGGGAGAGTCAGGGACACCCCAATCTCCAGCTCCCCTCAGGACCATCCACGCTCAGCTGGGATGCGGGTGAGCGGTGGAGGGGAGGTATTTTGATGTGTATTTGAGTATGTGATCGTGTACCTGTTAGAAGCAGCGTCTGGGCCAGAGAAATAGTATTCAGCCTTACAAAGGAAGGACATCCTGACACAGGCCACTGCATGGATGAACCAGGAGGACATTAGCAAAGCGAAATATGCCAGATGCAAACAGACAACGACTGCATGCTGTCACTTACCGGAGGTGCCCAGAGGGTCAGGTTCATAGGGACAGAAAGTGGGAAGGTGGTTGGGGGAGGGGCTACGGGCAGTTATATTTAGTGGAGATGAAATTTTTGCAAGATGAAAAGAGTCCTGTGGGCGGGTGGCGGCGATGGTTGCACAGCCGTGTAAATGTACTTAATGCCCCCGAAACCTACACTTAAAATGGTTACGAGGGTCAGTTTCACACGATGGGTATTTTACCGGGTCTGGGTGCCGGGGACCGGTCGCCGTGTGAGACCCCGTTTCAGAGGGATGGTGCCCCCTCGTCGGGTGAAGCGCTGCCCGGCGGCTCGCTGGGAAAGCTGGCATCTGGTCAGTCACAGGGAGTGACCGACGGAGCCCAGGACACTTGGGGACGTCAGCCCCAGGACCTGGTGCTGGACAGGCTGTGGCCCGGGACGAAGCTGAGGCATTTCGTCCAAGGAAAGGACTTGACGAAAATTTGTTTTATGAAACCCGCATTTTGGCCTATTTTCACATTTTAGTTTGTCAGAAGGCAGAGTAATAAACGTTCAACATGTTGTTTATCAGGATGCACGGGTGACTTCTTTATGATGACGATTTTATTTTAAAGTTCGTCACGGCGTCACTGCAGAAAGGGGTGGGGAATCCAGAAGAGAAGGGGGAGAGATTTTATGGTTCATCCCCGCAGAACTATTGGGAGAGTAATTTTTATTAAAACAACCAAACAGAAGGGGCAGCCCAGGCCCAAAGCTCCTGACCGTGGCACATTGGGGAGGGTTAGCGTGGGGTGCGGGCCGTCCTGCCCCCCCCCCCCGCCCCCGCCTCAACCCCATGCCGCCCCTGGTGGCTGCCTGCCTGCTGTGGGTGTCGCTGGCCGCGCGGGCCCCAGCTTGCTGAGCCCTCGGCGGGGTGGCGGCTCCACAGTCTGTTCCCGGCTGATAGCCACATCACTGGTTTGTGGTTGTACATGGAGGGAGACCCAGGGACCAAGAGTCCCTGTGCCAGGCCCCCCTTCCTGCAAAAACACCCGCCACAAAAGTGACCGTAGGCAGAGAGGGACCAATGGCATGACCACCAGTGGATGGAGCAAAGGGCCAGGTTCCAGCCCCTTATGAGCTGAGGGTGGTGGGACCCAGGGGGACCCTGGGAGCTGCCCCACAGCTGGCCCTACAGTGTCCAGGCTGGGCGGGGCATCTTCCTCCCGAAGCCTCAGTTTCCTCAACTGTCAAATGAGGTGTCCACACCCTCTCTCGGGGGAGCTCCCGTGTCCTGGGTGCTCAGCCCAGGCTGGAGGCAATCAAACCCCAGGAGGGGCCCGTGTGGAGCCTTGTCTGAGGTGAGGAACCGGGGGTCAGAGAGCAGCAGGGCGGGCGGCTCTGGGCTTGGGTCCTGGGTCTGTCTGCTCGGAACCTGTGCAGGAAAGAGGATGGCTGCAAGCTCAGGATCTGGGACTGACACCGGGTCCCGGGACTGAAGAGGAAATGCAGGCCTCCGAGGAGCAGGGCGCCCCGCTCGGGGCCCAGCCGGAGGTCCTGGCCAAACGGGGATTTCCAGCTGGTTTGAGAGGAGAACAGAGACATGGCCTGGCCTGGGGTCACACAGCGGCTGGCAGAGGCCACCTGCCCCTCCCACCCGAGGCCATTGTAGGGGCACTGGGGGTCCCTGTGGCCGGGTTGGGTGGGATTAGGAGAAGGCTCTCCCCACCCCTGACTGCTCCCCCCTCGGGTTCCACCTCCTCGGCCTCCTTTGGCATGGAGGGGAGGAAGGGGTGGAAGGAAATGTCCCCCACCCCAGGGGGCCTGCTTGAGTGCCCAGGCCTGGGCCAGCGGGTTTGAACACAGATATTGGCCAAGACAGGATGACGGGGCTGGTCAGGGGCTGGTGTGAAGTCTTAGATTTGGCCCAGAAACACATCCAGTCAACCGTCCAGGGCCTGCAGTCACACCCCTGGCGTAGGAAAAGCTTTTCAGTAAGCCGAGGTGGCCAGATCTGAGAGCACAGGGTGGGGGCGTGGAGCATCCCTGTCCCCCCTCTGCACCGCTGAAGGGGGGGGCAGCCCCTGCCCCTTCTGACCCGAGGCCTCTCCAGCCGGCAGCCAGGTCCTCCAGAAGGGATAAGGATCGCATTCTTCACTTTTTAAGTCGCACAGAAGCTGTATGCATAATTAATGTGCAATAAACGTGAGCGGCTGGAAATTAACTAAATGAAAAAAAAGGAGGAATATACTTAATTGTAAAAATTTAATTTTGTTTTTATTCTTCCTCTCCCTCCGCCCCCCCGCCCTGTCCGAGGCGTTATCGTCTCGGAGCCTTCAGATCTCGCCGGAGACGGTGTTTGAAGGGCTCTCCGCCTGACCTCTTGCCGGGTAGCCAAGGACAAGATTAGTTTTAAGCTGCAGCCCAGTCAGTTACTCTCAGCAGAGGGTGGGAGAGGGCCCACGCGGGGCTGCTGCCACACAAAGGAATGCTGTCATCATCCCTCGCCACCCGGCTGGGGGGGTAGGAGCGCTTCAGGGCCTGACTTTAAGGGCTTTGAGGGATGCAATTTTAAGCGCTGCCTTTTGAGAGAACCCATCATAGTGTTTAAATTCCCAGACATGAACCCAGTAGTTAAAAAGCCAGAGGAATAAAGATACTTCCCTACATTCAAACACAGGACGTTAAGCAATCGCCTCGAAGCCCCCTTTTTTCCCCTGCTAACGCCGGGAAGGACCGGCGCTTCTTGATGAGAAGATCGGGCGCAGAGATTTCCCAGTGGAGAGACGCAGTGACATGTTCTTATTTATTGTCCCGTCTCTTAATAAAACCCGAGGGTTCGGCTTCGAGAAACAACCCATCCACTTGAAAGAGAGAAGGAAAAAAAGAGTTATTATTTTTTAAGAATAAAACACTCTATTAACAGATACTTTAAACAATGATTTATGGCCCACACATAACAACAACAATAACTTAAAATATCAAATCCCTGGAAATAAATCACCGCGATCCTATCTGCTCCCACGCCAGCTGTTTCTCTGTTTCGGCTGTCCTTCTCAGCCCTGCTCTGCATCAGCAGATCATTTAAGAAAAAAGAAAAAAAAAAAAAGGCAGAAGATTCAAGGGACAGAACCCAGAGGCATCGAGGCTGTTTGGGTGGTTCCACAGCCTCCCGGTTTGTCCCGGACAGTTCGTAAATGGCCCTTCTCCCCGTCTTCTCAAACAGGAACCAGCACAGGGTGTTCCCGTGAGCCGCTCTGATCAGATTAATTTGCAGCGAGGAAAGAGGCCGTTTGTATGGCCGCTCACACTGGCTGCCCCTCTGCCCGGGTACCTGGTCCTGTTTAAGGCGAACGGCCGTCATCCCGAGATGCCTGCTCGCCGGGACCCCGGGCAAGCCGTAAATAACCTGGTCTGTGCGGCAGATCCCGTGGGCTCCCGCGGGCCAGCTGGCGAGGTGGCTGCCGTGGGGAACAGGTGGCCCGCAGGGGCCGCGGCCGGGCGGTGGGCCGGGGCCGCGGGCGGGTTTCTGCAGCGGGCGTTCGGCAGCCACCAGCCTGGCTTCAGCCAGAGACCCCCACCCAGCGGCCGGCAGGCCCCAGTGCAGACCTTGACAGGAAACAGGTTCTGACACTGAAACTCAAGGCCTGTGGGCCGTTGTCATAGGAATGCAATATCCTCTGAGATCCCCTTATTAAAAAGCCGAGGCTTGCCGCTGCCGCCCAGGATGGAGCTCTGTTCCGTTTGTATTGATCATGGGGGTGGCAGGGGGGAGGGGAGGTGGTGGCTCATTCTCTGGCCGACAGACCCAGCGGCAGGGAGGGCGTCTGTGTTGGGTGGAGACATTTGTATTTGTTTCCACAGTGATTTGGGGGACCCTGAGCCGGAGCTGAGGTTATGTTCACGAGGTGGTGGTGGGTGATCTCTGGCTCTGAGCCGGAATTACGAATGGGGGAATGACAGTGTGCAGAACAATAGAGCCTCAGGGGCTTCAGAAACGATGCGATGTACCCGCTTCGTTCCGAGGACTTGGGGCCCAGAGAAGGGACTCGACTCACCCATGTCGCAGGTAGTGGCCCTTTTAGGAATCTGTCCTAGCTGTCCGGGTGAGAAAGGACACACAGCACAGCACTATTATAGGTTCGAAGGGAGGAAACCACCTCCATGTCTGACAAGGAGATCAGGTAAACGGCATGAAGTTGGCGTTTTTATTGGTGAAATAATGGTTGGATATTGACAATCTCATATGGTTCAACTCCATCGATGGAATGGAATGGCATGCAGTCTTTAAAGGAATGAGATGGAGAACGTGCCAAGATACATGATTAAGAGAGCAAACGGCAGAACAGCATACCTGTTACGCTCCATATGTGCGCTTAGAAAAGGCAATAGACACGGATTTGCTGGTAGAAGCCTGACTCTGGAGGGAGACGCCAGAAATCGTCCCAAGTGGCCGCCTTGGGGAGGGGAACAGGGGCCAAGGAAGGGTACGCACCCCCTCCCCTTGCAGCCTCTGTACCTTCTGAGTTGTATACTGTGTGTGTAGGGCTGATATAAAATAAGTTAATTAAAATGTTAATGAAAATGTCAACCATCGGTGAAGCGCTCACTGCTGGGGGGAAGAGCTCAGACTCTGGCCTGAGAATTCTGGGCTTCTGCTCACTTCACCTCACGGAGCCTCAGTTTTCTCACCTGTCAAGTGGGCTTGTAAGGGTGTTGACTTCATAGGGTGGAAGTGACGATTTCCCGGAGACACGAATGGGAAAGGCTCAGCATAGAGTCGCAGAGAACTCGGCCAATATTATTTTATGATAAACGATGCATACGTCATAACACCCAGAAATCCTGCTAATGACTCGTTGGGCACTTTCGCTTTCTCGGGCGACAGATTAAAAATAGCTGTGTGTGTTGAGGGTCGGGAGCTGCGACGCTGAGTGTCACTCGGGACTCCACCTGCAGGACCGTGAGCCCGCGCAGGGGCGGCCGCGCTGGGTTTACAGGGCGGCTCGGACGATGCTTTCCTGAACCGCAGCCCTGCGCACACAGGCAGGTGAACTAATGGAATTAAGCTTATTGGTTTGGTTCCTCTGGGGCCCCGTGGCGAGGGGAGAGCAGCTGGATGGATATTTTAATTAAGCTCTGACACCCAGAAGTCAAAGTCCCCGCGTGGTCCCAGGGGGCAAGGCCGTGCAGTTTGGGGTTTAATCAAGTTGGATCTCAGAGTTCAGATTTCTTCCCGGATGGAAATATGTCATTAGGCATCCCAGATTTCCACCGGAAAAAAAAATGCCCGTTGACTGTGTTTTCCCCAGAGAATGACTCCATGATTCGATTAGCCCCCTTCCCTTGACATTTTGCCCACTTTATTAACTTCTGCTTTGCTTTTGAGCAGGCAACTACTGTTTTACTTCCCTGAAGAAGCTCATAATATTATAATTCAAGTGTCAGGACAGATTAGGTTAAACGAACTGTGTAATTCCCGAAGGAAAACAAACTTCAAAACGGACGTGGCCACCTTGTAACATGTCATGGATCGCATTAGCGGTGAATGGGCGATTCCATCACCTAACGTGCTAAACTTGGCTCAAATGTTCCCCACTCCAAAGGTGAGAAATTACTTAGCTAACAAAACATTTCGTTTTCCTCCCTTTGCATTCTTCCCTTATGAGATCCTGAATGTGACATTTTCGCCAAAAAATCTCTGCGCTTATTTGTGAAAAATGTATATTAAAACCAAAGCCCATCAAATGGAAAGAAATCACAGATGGTTTTATTCACAAGCAGTAGAATTAATGGCCTCTCTTCTCTTTATAAATATTAGAAGCAGATGAGTTCATTACGATTTCACCCTAATAAAGAAAACCTGCCTGATTTTGACAAGACATCGACTTATCTAATACATCTCCTAAATAACAAAGCTACTTCCCGCCCGTAAAACACGGCTCGAAAACACCAGCTTTACCTGGACTGCTTCGAAATTAATGAAAAACACTCGAGTCCAAGGAGAGCAAAAGATGGGGGGGGGGGCGGGGGGGCGCGGGGGGGAATGGAGAGATGGAATTCAAGGGATTTTTGAAAATGTGATGGATTCTGAAAAGAGGGAGCTTTGAAATGTTTACTTTGCGGTGGTTGGAAATTTTTACATCTTTCAACAAAGCGGGCAGAGAAGTGAAACCATCTGAAAGGGCTTTTGAAAGAAGCGGATCAGCACAGGCTGGGTGAAGCTGCGGTTCTTTATCGAGGGCAACCCGTGCCCAGCGAGGGGGGGGGGCCGGCCCTCGCCCCCTCCGCTCCTCTGGCTCCAGCTCCGCGCTCCCAGCTCTGCAGCGGCCTCGCCCGGGCTTCAAAGCGCGGCTGCTGAGGTCCCGGGAGGGAACCGGACCCCTCGCACCCCAGTGGGGACCAGGGCACGGCTGCCTGATGTGGTCATCTTGTTAGTCACGGAAAGCCGGGGTCTTGCTGTTTGTGCCGCTTTCAGCACTTATTAAGCAAGAAGTGGGAGGCTTGACGCAAAACGGCAAAAGATGTTTTTGCTCCCCAGGGCCCCGGCCGTGGGGCCCCCGGCTTACCCATCACCGCAGAGAACTCTCGGAGAAACGGAGGGAGTCGGCCCGCCCAGAGGAAGAGAGAGATGAGCGCACACGGGGCCTCCGTCCCGGGACCTTCTCGGCTCAGCTCCGTGGGAGGGCGTGGGCTCCTGCGTCTGGGAGCTGCCACGGGAGTGCCGTGGGGGAGGCGGGCCGCGTGGCCGAAGGAAAACGGTACACGGGGCCCAGCTCCGCAGCTTCCGTGTCCCATTCTACCACATTCTACCATCAGGGCCGAGACTCAGACCCCCCCCACCCCACGTTCCCAGCCCCCGGACCCACAGGGGCTTACACCGCGGAGATCCAGACACCTGCACAGACGTGGCCCGGCTCGGGGAGGCGGTGGTGAAGGCGGAAAAACGGTTTCTAAGCAGCTTCTTGAAAGCGAACGCGTTCCGGTGCCTCCGCCTTGTCTCAGGAACCCGCATCTTTCCTGCCGTCGGGGCTCCCTTCCTCTGTGTCGGGGCTGTGAACTGCCCCCAGGCCCAGGTACAATTCGGAGTTCGGAGATCCTCCGAGACCCTCCCTCAAGCCTCCGTTGCACGAGTATCAAACTTCTGGGGAGATCTTGGGGGGGAGCAGCAAGTCTGAGCCGGGAGCCCATGATTGCAATTCTCCACTAAATCCTCCCAGCTGAGCCCGAAGGGTCTGCAGTTGGTTCAGCAAGCAGAGGCGGTGGGAAAGGGGGGTTTGCAAACTTCAAACAGGACCTGGGGGTGGGGGGAAGATTGTGCTGGGGAGAGGCCACCGACAGAGGGCTCCGAGTTAATTAAAGAAACTGCGTTGTAGGCCTATAAACTCAGCTCAGCCCTCTCCATATGAAAGCGCCAGCAACTCAAGTTCTGGGCAGGGACAGCCTCTCCCCGAGGGGTGACCTGGGAGGGGGAGCGGGGCCACGTTCAGGATGGACATTGGCAGCTGTCTGGAGGGCCCCAGCCCGGGGTACTTTGCCCTTCGACCAGGAGTTCCAAGGTGGCCGAGACCGTGTTTAAAAGCCTCCTTCAACAGACATTCAGGGTGTACTATCTTCCAGGCACTGGGCTGGCACCCACCTGGCATAGGGCCAGCATCGCTCCCATTTTACAGATGAGGGAGGGAAGGCTCGGAGAGGCAAAGCTGGCGGTCCCAGGGTGTAGGGCGGGTGTAGGGGGAGTCAGCATCCTCCCGCTTCTGCCACTGGCTGGAGCTGAGGGCCCAACAGAGACCAGGAAAAGACAGGTTATCGCTGCCTACATCCTGCTCTCGCCTCGGCCCTGGCCCCTCGCACTGTCCTTGACATTCAATCAGGTGCCGGTGATGTCTGCCCCGCCGTGGGGCTGGGCCCCCCCAGCTTCTCTGCGACAAATGGTTCTCATTTGAGAGGGAGGTTATAAAAACACGTGCCCAGGGACACTGTCAGGAGGATTAATCTCACTCCAGTCAAAGACCATTTCAGATATTTCTCTTTTTTGGGGGGTGGGGGTGGGGGAGATGAGGGGAGGCAGCAGCCCTGGTTAGGAATAAAGGCAGGGTTCGCGGGGTGCCCCTCAGGCTGGCTGGTTTGAAGGCACCTTGAGGGGGGCTGGGCGGGGGGTCGGGGTCACCCATCCCTGCTGAGTCTGAGTCTGACTCCAGGCCTGGCTTTGCTTCCCGGGTCCCTGAGGCGGGCTTTTCTGGAGGCGCCACCCCCGCGTGGAGGCTCACACTGTGCTCGCTCGCTCGCCGCCTTGGTTATGTTTCGGGGCGGCTTAAGTTGCCAAAAGGAAGGGAAGGATTAGACGCCTGGGACATTTTCATTTTCTGGATGGTGTCAAAAGCTGAGTGCTTTTGCCAGGTGACTCAGCCAGAGCGGGCCCTGAAGGCCAGCGGGGGGGGGGGGGGGGGGGCACTGCCTCCCCTCTCACTCCCTCCCAGCTGCTGTGGGCTCCACACGGAGCCCCATTCCAGCCAGGAACCAGGGGCGGCACCAGCTGTGCTCCCCGCCAGCAGCTGCCAAATTGGGTGGCCTGGATCCCCAAGGGCCGTGGTGGGGTTCTGGGCCACAGGCTGTGGCTGCAGCTCGGGGCCTCGGCTGAGCTTTCCTCGCCCCAGTAGCTGTTTGCTGACAGCGCAGGGGGAGCGGGCAGCGGCTGCAGTCTCACGGGTATGCTGACCCCGGTGACCCCGGGAGGTAAGGACATTGTCATCGCATTCTAGGGCTGGGGAAAGGAGGCTCAGGGAGGTCACTTGTGACAGGCCCGGACGCTGGACAACAGTGCCACGTCTCCTTTAACCTCGGCGACTTTTCCAAGCAGGGACTGTGGATGTCCCCATTTTATGGATGTGGAGGTTGAGGCTCAGAGCTGAGGCTCCCTGATGTGACCTGTCCAAGCCGAGCGCAGGTGAGGGCAGAGCCGAGAGCTGGCTGTCCCCTGGCTCAGGCTCTTCCTGTGGATCCGGGTTCCAGATCACCGCGAGGCTGGGCCGGCCTGTCCTCCATCGGGACTCCATCGTCTCCTCGGGCCTCTGCCCGCTAGCCAGCGGGTGCAGCAGGGGTGGAACCCACGAGGGTCCTGCAAGGCCCTGGGTGCAGGCCGGACGCGGTCCAAATCAATGTCTGCAGTGCGGAGCTGGGCATTTATTTTCCGACCGTCGGAACCAGCTGAGCTCTGCTTGCTTTTTGCAAGGAGCAAGAACCGCCAGGATGGGGGGTGGGGGGGGGTCCCCGCAGAGCCAGGGCCCGGCCTGGTGCAGAAGAGCGCCCCCGTGCGGCAGCCCGGGCCCCAGACAGAGTGGGGCCTCCGGTCCGATCCGCCTAGGACCGCCCCCATTCGGAGGAGAAAACAGGCAGGAGAAAAGTGCCAGAGGCCTCCGGCTTCCTGGCTGGGACTCAACGGGCGTCTGCTCCCTGCAGCGTCCCTCCTCTCTGGGGTTGCAAGAGGGCCACCCTGGAGCCTGCCGGTCAGTGGGGTGGGTGCTAGAGACCCAACCCCGCAGCTCTGTAGCCCAGGCGGCCGCCCCCCCCAGCAGGATGCAGTGATGGGTGCAGTGGGGTTGGTACTAGCCCGGAGCACTTGGATTTTCTGGCAAATTCCTGCCAAGGCACGTGGATGCACCAGGCCTAAGCATGCACTAGGCCAGTGGTCGGCAAACTCATCAGTCAACAGAGCCAAATATCAACAGTACAACGATTGAAATTTCTTTTGAGAGCCAAATTTTTTAAACTTAAAATTCTTCTAACGCCACTTCTTCAAAACAGACTCGCCCAGGCAGTGGTATTTTGTGGAAAAGCCACACTCAAGGGGCCAAAGAGCCGCATGTGGCTCGCGAGCCGCAGTTTGCCGACCATGGCACTAGGCCAACGGCTCCCATACTGGGTGGACAGGGCACCTTGCACCCTGTCTCCCTTCCTGCCCACATAGAAGGGGCCTTTGGGGGCCTCCCCAAGGCAAATGCCCTTTGCTGGGTGTCCCCCGACACTGAGCTACACCCTGAGCCAAGTGTATGGTGGGTCTGAGCACAGTTTCTTCTCTGGGAAGCCCTGGTGGCTGGCTGCTGTGAGCCCAGAGCCTCAGGTTCACACACTGGGGAGGTGGCCGAGCTGGGCCTCTCTGACCCCCGGAGGAACCACTGCAGACGGGACACTTCCTCTGGGGGGGACGGAACTCAGGTGCCTTCGGGCCCAGCACGGAAGCTGCGCATACTTGGCTGTGAGCTTCTGAGCTCCCGGGAGTCTGTTTCCATGTCTGCTAAGTGGGGGGAGGGACCCCTCAGTGCAGGGCTGGTGATGATGCGTAAGGCGCACTGCCGCGGTCCTCCGTGCACGTTTGTTGGGACCCCGTGAAAAGTACAGTGCTCCCCTCCATTGATTTACCTGCCACTCAGAGCATCGTTCACCCCAATCCAATACCCCCCAGAGCTCAGCAGGCGTTGTCTCCTCCACGAACCCCTCCACCCCCATCTTCCGGGACTCCTCTCCAACAGAAGGTACTGTGGGATATAAGAGCCATTTTTAAAGGAAAAGATTAATAATTGGACTCTGTTTATTAGTGACTTTTTAAATTTAAAAATTATTTTTTATTGAAGTATAATTGACATGCAACATTAGTTTCAGGCGATGATTCAATATTTGTAAATATTGTGCGATGATCACCATAAGTCTAGTTAACATCTGTCACCATACTTAGCCACTCTCAGATATGCACTAGAGGATCCATTATTAATTATGGGCACCATGTGGTGTATTACAGCCCAATGATTTACTTATTGTATAACTAGCAGTTTATGCCTTTTGATCCCCTAAACCCATTTTGCCCCCCTTCCACCTGCTGGCTCTAGCAGCCACCACTCTGTTTTCTGTATCTCCGAGCTTTGTTTTTTATCGTTGTTCTTAAAAAATTCCACGTATCAGTGAGATCACACAGTATTTATCTTTCTGTCTGACTTCTTTCACTTGGCAGAATGCCCCCGAGATTCCTCCATGCTGCTGCAAATGGCAAGAGTTCATTCTTTTTTTATGGCTGAATAGTATTCTTTGTGTGTATACCACATCTTCTTCATCCACCGTGCACACTAAGGCTGTTTCCATACCTTGGCCATTGAAAACAATGCTTCAGTGAACAAAGGGGTGCGTATATCTTTTTGAATTCGTGTTTTTGTTTTCTTTGGATAAATACCCAAAAGTGGAATTTCTGGATCCTATGGTAGTTCTATGCCTAATTTTTTGAGGAACCTCCATACCGTTTTCCATAGTGGCTGCGCCAATTTACATTCTCACCAACAGGGGGCAGGGGTTCCCTTTTTCCACCTCCTCACCAACACTTGTTATTTCTTGTCTTTTTGATAATAGCCATTCTGACAGGTGTGAGGTGACAGCTCATTGTGGTTTTGATTAGCATTTCTCTGATGATTAGTGATGGTGAGCGTGTTTTCACATAGATGTTGGTCATCTGAATGTCTTCTTCGGAAAAGTGTCTACCCAGATCCTCTGCCAATTTTTAAATCGGCTGTTTGTTTTGCGATTGAGTTGTATGAGTTCTTTATACATTTGGATATTAATACCTTATCAGATATATGATGTGCAAATATTTTCTTCATTCCATAGGTTGCTTTTTCATTGTATTGATTTCCTCTGCTGTGCAGAAGCTTTTTCTTTTGATGTAGCCCCACTTGTTTATTTTTGCTTTGGGAGTCAGATCCAAAAACTCATTGCTAAGGCCAATGTCAAGGAGTTTACTGCTATGTCTTTTTTCTAGGAGTTTTATGGCTTCAGGTCTTACATTTAAGCCTTCAATGCATTTTGAGTTCAGTTTAGTGCATGGTGTAACATAGCGGTCCAGTTTCATTCTTTTGCATGTGGCTGTCTAGTTTCCACAACACATTTATGGAAAAGACTGTCTTTACCCCATTGTATAACTTTGGCTCCTTTGTCATAAATTAATTGTGCCATTGATCTATGTGTCTGTGTGCTAATACCATACTGTCATATATTTTTGACAAGAGGCATGAAATTTATGCACGGGGGTGGGGGGTATCCCTCAGCCAAGCCTGCACCCTCTCCAATCTGGGACCCTCGGGGGATGTCCAGGACTGCTGGCTCCCAACCGCTTGCCTGCCTGCCAGCCTGATCACCACCTAACCACTCCCCTGCCAGCTTGATCAACACCTAACTGCTCCCCTGCAGGCCCGATTGCCCCCAACTGCCCTCCCCTGCTGGCCCAGTCACCCCCAACTGCTCTCCCCTGCTGGCCTGATTGCCCACAACTGCCCTCCTCTGCCAGCCATCTTGTGGCAGCCATCTTGTGACCACATGGGGGTGGTCATCTTGTTCGAGGGCATGACAGTCAATTTGCATATTACCTCTTTATTATACAGGATTACTGTAGCTTTGTAATACAGTTTGAAACCAGGGAGCATGATGCCTCCAGCTTTCTTCTTTTTTCCCCTCAAGATTGCTTTGGCTATTTGGGGTCTTTTGTGGTCCATACAAATTTAGGATTGTTTTGTTCTATTTCTGTGAAAAACGCCATTGGAATTTTGATAGGGATTGCATTGAATCTGTAGATTGCTTTGGGTAGTATGGACTTTTTAACAACATTAATTCTTCCAGTTATTTATTCTAACCACCTCTGAACATTAAAAAAATCTTTCCATTTGTGTCATTTTCAATTTCTTTCATCAATGCCTTACAGTTTTCAGTGTACAGGTCTTTCATTTTCATCTCCTTGGTTAAATTTATTCCTAGGTATTTTATTCTTTTTGATGCAATTGCAGATGGAACTGTTTTCTTAATTTATCTTTCTGAGAGTTCATTATTATTGTACAGGAATTTTGTATCCTGCAAATTTATGAATTCATTTATTCACAGGTGCTTTTGTGTGTGTGTGTGTGTGTGTGTGGAGTCTTTGGGGTTTTCAATATACGTATAATATTATGTCATCTGCAAATAGTGACAGTTTTATTTTTTCCTTCCCAATTTGGGTGACTTTAATTTTTTTTCTTTTTTTCTTTTCCCCCAATTGCTATGGCTAGGGCTTCCAACACTAGGTTAAATAAAAGTAGTGAGGCCGAAACTGGTTTGGCTCAGTGGATAGAGCGTCAGCCTGCGGACTGAAAGGTCCCAGGTTCGATTCCGGTCAAAGGCACGTACCTTGGTTGCGGTCACATCCCCAGTGGGAGGTGTGCAAGAGGCAGCTGATCGATGTTTCTCTCTCATCGATGTTTCTAACTCTCTATCCCTCTCCTTTCCTCTCTGTAAAATATCAATAAAATATATTTAAAAAAAAAAAAGTAGTGAGAATGGGTATCCTTATCTTTTTCCTGATCTTGGAGAAAACGTTTTTAGCTTTTCACCCTCACGTGTGACGTTAGCTGTCATATATTGCCTTTATTATGTTGAGGTATGTTTCTTCTATACCTACTTTTTTGAGCGTTTTTATCATAAATGGATGTTGGAGTTTGTCAAATACTTTGTCTGCAATTGAGATGATCATATGATTTTTATCCCTCATTTGTTAATGTGGTGTATAACATTGATTTGCAGATGTTGAACCATCCTTGCATCCTTGCAATAAATTCCACTTGATCATGGAATATGATCCTTTTTAACGGATTGTTGAATTTAGTTTGCTACTATTTTGTTGAGGATTTTTGCATCTATGTTCATCAGGGATATTTGGCCTATACTTTTCTTTTCGTGTAGTATCCTTGTCTGGTTTTGGTATGAGGATAATGCTGGCCTTGTCTGTTTGCTCATATTTTATAACCTGGGAGAAATGTAGTAAAATCGTCAAGTGCAACTGCTGATTTATCTGTTACTCTTCGTCTTTAGTCTCAGTATTTCAAAACCAACAGACTCTTATTCAAAGCAACTTGCTTCTGCCTAATGTTTCCAGTGTCCTCCTGTGTCTATTGGGAGCTGTTTTTTAATTTATAGTAAACTCACGTTCTGTCTGGTCTCTCCATTTTTCTGGTGTCAACGTCTTGTTTAGCTCTTCTGGTATGTTCTTGCCCGTGACCTCACTGTTCCTTGGGACTCTCGGCTCCACTGGCTGGTGCCACGCCCGGGGTTCTTAACTTTGGCTGCACGTTGACATCACCTGAGGAGCTTGACAAATGACTGCTTCCTGGGTCCATCGTCTAAAGGCTCTGATTTCAGTGACCCAGGTGTGGTCCGGCACAGGAAGTTCTAATGTGCAGGCAAGGTTGCAAACCCTGTGCCCTCTCGGGAAAAGGTGGGGGGTGAATGAACCTCAGATGTTCTAACCTGTGCCAACCTTGTCCTCCCATATCAGGAGATCCAGACCCTTAAGAAGACACCCAAGATCCCTGCCTATTTGCAGATGACACGATATTATACGTATATTGAAAACCCCAAAGACTCCACACACACACACACACACACACACACACACACACACACACACAAAACACCTGTGAGTAAATAAATTCCATTTGTGTCATTTTCAATTTCTTTCATCAATGCCTTAGTTTTCAGTGTACAGGTCTTTCATTTTCACCTCCTTGGTTAAATTTATTCCTAGGTATTTTATTCTTTTTGATGCAATTGTAAATGGAACTGTTTTCTTAATTTATCTTTCCGAGAGTTCATTATTATCGTACAGGAAAGTAACCTGTTTTTGTATATGGATTTTGTATCCTGTGTCTCTGGTTGCCCTTACCTGGTCCGAGGTATGGTGAGAGGGGAAGAGGGGGCCCAGCTGCTGTTTCGGTGGTAAAAGGATGAGCGTGGGGGCCCCGTGGGGGAAATGATGAGTACAGCCAGAAAACTGCTCCCCCCACGCCATCTCTCACCTGTGTCTTTGGCCATCTTTCCCTCGGGCCTGCTGCTGTTCCTCCCTCTGAGCCCCAGCCCCTCCTCGCTTTAGTGTTGGGTCCTGTGGTCCATCCATCTTCTCTCTTTCTCTGGCATGAGTTGGGGTTGAGGGAGAGAACCAGTACTCTGTGGCAGTTCCTCTTCCTGCCCCCACCCCACCATCATGGGACATGTTGGGCACTGCGGCTTCAGAGACAAGCTGGACGAGGGCCCAGGGCTCACTCTCATCTCTGGCATCCAGGGAGGCTGGCCATTGGTCATCACGGTCCCTGGAGTGGCCACAAGCCTCACAGCAAGTGCCACTGGGTCCGTTCTTCTTGAGCTTCTCAGCAGTTGAGTCTGGTCTCCCCGCCAGCTTCAGGAAATCTATTCAAAGAGTATTTGCTTGCGCCTGCTGCTTTTCTAGGCCTGTGCTGGTGCTCAGATTGAGTACCTCTGTGGATGGGGAGGGCAGTATAATAAGCGAGACGTATACCCCTTCCGTGTGATGTATGGAGTGGCTTGGGGTGGGGTGTCCATTACTTCCAAGGGGCCAAGAAGGACATCACGGAGGAGGGGTACGAGCAGGGTTTTGAAGGACAAATAGGAGTTCACCAGGCAGAAAATCAGGAAAATGCATTCTAGGCAGAGGGAATAGCATATGCAAAGGCAAAGAAGCACAGAGTTTAGGGAACCAGAAACATAGCAGGGAGATTAGTGGGAGCTGAGGCTGGCGTGGGAGGTGGAGGTCAGACGTAGGATGGTGGTGTGCAGAAACCGGAGGGACTTAGACTTCATTCTGAGGGTGAGGGGCAAAGCATGGTACGTCTTGTGAGATGGATCTTGGCGGTGTGGGAAATGGCCAACAGGGGAAGGCCCTGGAGGCGGAGGAAGGGCTGTAATCCAGGTAAGGAGAGTGGAGGGCCAGAACTGAAAAAGGAGCAGCAAGAAGAGAAAATAGTGGCCGAGTCTGAAAACAAATTTAGATGAGCTGGCGATGGAGGTGACCCCAGATGGCTCCAGGGGTGGCGTGGGTGACTCTGGGGGAGGTGGTGGCGCTGTTCCAGAGATGGAGATGTCGGAAGGGGAGCCATGTGGGGTTAGGAGGAAGATGGGACATTCAGCTCGGGATACGCTGAGGTCAGGGTGGAACATCCAGGTGGCTCCTGGAACTGTGTGACTGGGCCAGTGACAGAGCTAAGCATAAAGACACGGGCTGCTCCCGGCTGCTGGGAGGATGCAGAAGGGGGAAAGGCAAGGGTGGGGCTCAGGGATGCCCCCAAGTTTTAGGGATGAGCCAGTTTGTCTGGAAAAAATAGGCAGAGCAAGGGGAGAAGTACGAGAGAGATGGCTGGGGTGTGTACACACTGCGTGGAGTGAGATGGGCTAGACCAGTGGTTGGCAAACTCATTAGTCAACAGAGAGGTAAACCGTGGCTCGTGAGCTGCAGTTTGCCAACCACTGGGCTAGACCATCAGCTTTGTGAAGACAGGGATGCCACTGCTGAATCCCCAGTGCCCGGCTCAGGACCTGCATACGGAAGGTGCTCACACGTAACTCGGATGGCTAGACGGATGGATGAAAGGATGAATGATGTGTCATCCACCTCACAGTTCCCAGCAGCCACCTGGATGTCCTGGTGGGGTGCTTTCCCATCTTCCTGGGAAGGTCTCCCACCCCTCTGCCCACAGTCCTGCCTTCCTCCGTAGCAGATGCCTCTATAGGACCCAAACCTGAACTGGCTCCAGGTACTCTGTGATCACATATTCCCCCTCCCACCTGGGCCAGAGCTACCAGGAATAGAAGGGGTCACATGACCCAGGCCGGCCAATCAGAGTCTGACCTGGGACTCTTGCCTCTGGATCTTCTGAATGAGCATGTGTAAACTTGGGTGACTGTATGTACACCCACTTGTGTGTGCCAAGAATGCTGGTGTGCAGAGCACAGGAGAGGGAGAGTCAGAGTGTGAGAGAATGAGAGGTAGAGGCAGACAAGGTGGTGGGGCAAGACAGGAGACAGGTGTTCCCTGGCTCTGGATCTGAGGCTTGGCCAGGTCCTGCTTTGGGCTCGAAGTGTCCTCTGGGTCTGGCTACTAACCCTGCCTTGGCCTTGGCTGCTGTGTGTAGATTTGTTTTTTTGCTGCCCCCCAAGGCCAGTGTGTGAGGTGCCTCTCCGGGGCTCTGAGCATCCTTTCATCTGCCTTCCCCTTGAGGCCTCTTGCAGACAGACCCTGGGTCCTGGTGCCAAAGGTCCTGGATGCCAAAGGCCACCACTTGCACTTGCTGGTGACCCGTCCTGGGCGGGACTCAGCACACACTATGGACGGCACCACAGAACCCAGACCCCAGAGGAGGGGTTTTCCTCTCCTCCTGCTGTGGGAAAAGACCTGAGGGATGCCAAAGGCGGGGCCTGGGCTGGAGGCGCTGACACTTGTGGGGACCCTCGGGGTCGCCCTGGTCTCCCCGGAGTCCAGCATGAACAGGGCTGGAGGCAGTGCAGGCCCAGACCGTGCTGTCGAGCCCAAACACGCAAAGGTCGCCTGTAAAGGCAAAGCGCTTTGATGGTGAAACCTGAACTGACGCTCCTCACAGGGAGCCTGTGTCCCGGGGCCCTGCGGCCCCTTCCTGGCGCTGGGAGCGGCCGTTTCTTACACGCAGGTGAGCAGTGGGGACGGGGCCGAAACCACGCAGCTGCGTGTCCCCCACCGGGCCAGGCCCTCTGCACGCAGACAGGGCTCCAGGGCAGGCGCCGATGAAAGGGGCTGCATTCCTCACTGTGACCCGCCGAAGCGCACACGTCCCACGTGCTTTTATGGCAACGGGACTTCCTGCTCAGGGAGCATTCCTGAGGCTGGTGCCAGAGAGCGCGGCCTTTCCCGGGCCTCCCGATTCTCTGGCGTGGGACCAGCCCACCAGCTCTTTCTAGAAGGCTGGGAGGCCAGGGGGACCAGCTGGAGGCCTGGGGGCGCTTTATCAGGTGGCTTCAGAGACAGCAGCGACCCGGGAAAAGGTCAAAACGAACATTTATTTAACAAATTACATTAAGGAGACAGACGATCACACAGTGAAACTTCCCTTTGTCAACCGGAGTCACCTCGAATAAATATGCGTGGCGAGGACACTCGGCCCACGCGGCAGCTTGCGCCTTTGCTGGGAGAGCAGGACCGGCTCAGGGTGGTGACAGCTGCGGCGGCCGAGGGCCACGTTTGCAACAGGCGGAGGAAGCTGGCTGACCCACGGGCGGCGCCAGGCCGCAGGGCACGGTAGAGGGGGCCAGTCAAACCTGCTCAGCGTGTGCGCTTTGTCAGGCCCCTCTGCCCTCGCTCTCAGGGTCCCTGGGGGCTTCCCCACAATTGGCAGACGATGGGTAGCCAGCTGGCGCCCTCGCTTGGGGCCCCGCCGAGGTGGCGTCCACCACTGGCCCGTCCCCGAGGCGTGTGCTTATGGTGAGAGGGCTGGCACCGTGGCTCTGGGGCCGAAGGACACTCGGCTCCAAACCCTGTCTCTGCCACCTACCAGCTTGTGCCCTTGGACCGTCCGGCATCTCCATCTGTGACGGCGCAAACAGCCTCCACTTCTGGGTGTGTTGCTTTTCGGGGGGAATGACGGGGAGAAATGTGCTTAAGGTGCCGGCCTGACGCCTGGCAAGGAGCGTGGGCTTGGTGAGCGTCAGTTCTGCTTGTCGCCCCTGCGCCCGCCCTTCCCTGAAGGACAGGGGCCAGTCCCCAACCAACCACCCGCGTGGGGGCGGACGCAGACCGGAGCCTGCGTCTAACCTGCTATTTCTGCCGCCCTGGCGGGTCCTTCCCTTACCAAGCGGAGGAGGGCCGTGGCCAAGACTAGTTCTTGGACTTGGGAGGGGCAGGAGCCGTCTCATAAATTTACAGGACACCCTGCAGCAGGTCCTTACTCCTCGCCGTGTGCCACTTCCAAGGCCGCGGAGAGGGCGGATGTCAGAGGGAAGAGAAGGAAGGGGGCGCTGTGCTCCGCGCAGTCTTCTCAGAGGGACGGGGGGGGGGGGGGGGGGGGGGGGGGGGGGGGGCTGGGGCCAAGGGAGGGCCACTCCTTCACCTTTCCAAGAGAACCTCCCCCTCCCTCCCCTCCCCTCCCCTCTCCTCCCCCCTCCCCCCGGGCAGCGGGTTTGTACAGAGTGCCCTCCAGGAGGCAGCTCATTCCACTCAGGTGTGAGCCAGAGCCTGTGCACGCGCTCCAGCCTCGTCACCCCCCACCCCCACCCCCCTCACGAGGCAAAGCAGCAGGCTCAGGAGCAGCCTGGAAGCCGCCACACAGCCTACCAACGCGGCCACCCCCGCGGTCTCAGCCGCCGTTTATCGTGTTCGGTCAAGGCCACGCCCTAGACTAGGCCTGCGATGCGGGGAGGCTCTCGGCTCGCCTCTGCCAGGTGGCCCCCCAGGGGCGTGGTCGGGGAGCTGTGGACACCCTCCCCTTTCACGATGGCCGCCCTCACCCAGGTCCCACTGGAGCTGCTGAGATGTCAGTCAAAGGGGAGGGGCTGCGGGTGCTCCTGGTGGAGATAATCTCACCACCAGGCCGCAAAAAAGGTCGAAGGTCAGAGTGCATGGACCACGTGAGCCAACAGGAAGAACTGGGGCTCTGCCTACCCCCGCCCCCCGCCCCCTGCCCCCCGCCTGCTGAACACCACGTCTGTCGGCCTTCAAGTTACACAGGCCACCTGGTCTGAACCAGCCACCCATCCACAAAGCAGCAGTAGACACGTTTTCTGGGCCCACGGGCTCCCTAACGCCCCAGAAACTCAACTAGCCGATGCCTGTGGGCACACTCTCCGGCCCCGGGCAAGCACCAACCCCAAAGCTCCACGCACTGCGTCCTCCGCTGGCCGCGAGGGAGGCAGGGGAAGGCCCGTCTCACCAGGGATGTCCTCAGGTTTGGGGGAGGCGAGGCGACCACACCCCAATGCCCAGAAAGCAGGAGGTATTACAATGAAGACCGAGGGGGTGGCGGGGGACAGGTGCGTGAGGTATTTTTCGCCCTGCCCTGCTTCCTCACTGGGGGCTGGTTCCTGTTGCACCCAGCCAGCCCTGTGCCCGCCCGGGGCCCGCAGGGAGGGGGTCTGTCCCTGGTGTGGCTCCCCCGTGCTGTCTTCCTGGAGGGGGCACCTCACTGCTCTCCATGGCCCAGCCACACCCCAAACCTCTGTCCGAAGTTCTAACCATCTGGTGACCCCCAAGACGGGGAGACACCAACAGCCAGACATAGCAGGCCCTTGGGGTGAGGAGCAGCAGCACCCTGTTCTCATGGTAGATGTGCGTCACGGTGAACTCGGCAGCGGCGCTGTGTCCACTGGCCGTTTGTGGCAGAAAGGTCAGTGCCGATCCCGCTCGACGACCAGGGTCAGACGGATTGTTCACAACTGTTCCTGTGAGCGGGGGCCGGCGGGACGCGGCTGGCCGAGCGGGCCCTGCTTAGAGCCTCTTCCTCGACGACCTGGAGGCCAGTGGCTGTGGTCGCTGGGTCAGGCACCGGGCAGAGGCAGTTGGCACTGCTGATGGCACGTGGGCACTGCAGAGACGAGCCCTTTGGGGGGACGTGGGTGTGGTGGTGAGCACAGCGTCCTGGGCGGGGAGCGCCGGGCACACGGCCCCCGACCTCAGGGCGTCCCGTGTGTGGATCCAGTGACGAGTCCCAGCTCGGATGTCACCGCGGGGCGGGGAGCCAGCGCGGTCCACCTGGGCCACCGGCTCTTCCTCCTCGGGGTCGTGAGAGGCTGGGGCACCTGATGCAGGGGCTGAGGGCCCGGTTCCGGCCGCGGGCGGGCGGGCGGTCTGAGCCGTGGAGGGCCTGTGCAAAGCCGCCCGGGTCTCCCAGGAGGGGCCGTGGCTGGGGGCAGCGACGGGAGGGAAGGGAGTCACTGGTGGCCCCGGGTGCGGGGCTGTTTAAGGACGACTGCTCCTCACACGGACACGCCAGGAGCCGTCACTACGGCACACACAGGTTAGTCGAGGTTATGAATGTCCCCAGGGAGGTGGGTGTCATGTCAGGCAAGCTGATGACCGGGATGGAGAGCTCAGCTGCCCGAGTCGCCCCGCCGAGCCGGTGGGGCAGGGAGGGGTCGCAGAGGGGGCGGGCGAGGCGGGCACTCAGGCGCCTGGGCCGATGCGTCTTCTCCCCACAGGAGGCAGGTCCAGCTGGGCCCTCAGGACTGGGGGATCTGCTGGCAGCGCGTGGGGCTGGGCGGGAGCCGGGCGGCGGCGCTCTGCTCCGTGCGGAAGCTGTACTCGTACTGCGGAGGGACGGACAGACAGCGGTCAGTGTGCGGGGACCCGGGCGGCCACTCCACGCCTCGGGCCGGGCCCTCGCTGAGCCCTGTGCGTGCACACGGACTGGGGGTGCGAGCATGCGTCTGCAGACACAGCTGTGGGGCTGCAGCGCCTGCGGGTGTCAGAGGGCTGGTCCCTCTCACAGTCCCTGCCCCACGCCGCAAGGTGAGACCTCAGCACCGGCAGCGCTTAAGCCACGACGCCAGCGGCAAACACGCGCCAGGCTGCACGCCCGGTGCCCTCCCGCCTCCCACCCCCACAGACGGTCCTCGCCACCCTCCTGGAAGGAGCCCCACTGGCACGGGCAGATCTGGTCTCTGCCCAAACCTGACCAGGGGCAGTGCAGCCACCGGCCCGGGGACCCCGACCGCTCCGCTCACGTGCCCTCGAGCACTGCTGGTGACAGACACTCTGGTGCCGCGGGACACGCCCTGCCACGCCTCCTCCCTGAGGGTGTGCGAGTGGCCTCATCAACTGCCGAGGACCCTCTAGGGCTGCACCCCCCGGCTCCCCACCGCCCCCCCCCCCCCAGCTCACCCAGCAGATCCTGGGCCGAGGGCAGCGCGAGGAGGGGCAGCGCCTTTACTGTGGGGGGGGCCAGGGGACCTGAGGGTCACCTTGGAGGCCAGGTGGGATCTCATCATCTATGTCGGGCAGGGCAAGCCGGGCAGAAGAGGGGGTGCAGGTGAGGGGTGCCTGGCGGGCGGAGATGGGCCACAGGGCTGGTGCTAGGCGTGGGGAGCAGCCACGTGCTCCTGCAGGTTTGGGATAAGCAGCTTACACTGGGTTGGTGGCTGGCAAGCGTTTAAAATAGGACCTGAAACCTTGTTCGCAGCTGGAATCATCATAAATAGGGCTGGCCTCCTGAAAACAGCGCCCGAGGCCACCTCGCGGGGACGCTGGTAGGAAGATGGGGTGGAGCCATGGCAGCAGAGGGGCATCCCTGGGCACCCCCACAGGGAGGGCTCCAGATGCCCTGCTCCCGCCAGGCACCTGACAGAGCTTGCCCCTCCCCGGAGGGGCTGCTGCAGCCACGAGGCACTTCCGGGGCTACGCTGAGCGAGAGAGCAGCTAGAAGTTGGGGGGTTTCAGGTTTAATAGTGTCCTCAACCCCCCAGCCTGACAGTCCCACAGCTCTGACCCAGGACAGACAGACAGACAGACAGACAGACACAGATCCGCGCTGGGGCGGGGGCGGCCCGGCTGACCGTCCGTGCGAAGGTGGAGGTGCGCAGCGCCGAGCCACAGGCCCCGGTGATGAACGGATGCGGTCCCGACCCACAGCCTGTCCCCGAGGGCGGGAGAGGGGCTCAGGTTGCAGGGCGGCCTCGGGCAGGTCTCTGCTCCCTCTGAGCCTCAGTAAACGCACCTCTGCGGTGAGGTCACCAAGAAATGACGAGCGTTGGTGAGGACGCGGAGAAAAGGGAACCCGCGTGCACTGTGGGAATGTGAACTGGGGCGGCCACAAAGGCAGCAGTATGGAGACCCTTTAACAACGAAAATGGAACTGCCGTGTGCCCCGCAGTTCCGCTGCCGGTCTCGATGCCAAGGAAGTGAAAGACAAACGTGAGGGCTGTCTGCGCCCGCGCTCACGGCAGCTGACGGCTAGCCGAGGCCGAGGAGCACCCCGCGCACCCTCAGCGCCTGCTGGATAGAGAGAGCGTGGCACCGGGGTGGGCAAAGGAGACTCAGAGCTGCTCGTGTGGAAAAAGACACGCGGGTTACGGTATTACACCAGCTCTAGTAACTCAACGGAGTGTCACAACGCAACTGCAACCGACTTCTGCCCGGCCCTGTGCATACCCAGTGGGAAATTATTCAGCCTCAAAAGAATGAAGCCTTGCTGTCTGTGACACATTATGCTAAGTGAAATAAGTCAGACGGAGGAAATACCACATGATCTCACTTACGTGTGGAATCTAAAAGAAAAAGCAAGACACAAAAAACCCCAACCAAGTCAGCAGATTGGTGATTGGGGGGGGGGGGGGAGGAGGGGGGCGGGCCTAAAGGTACAAATTTCTGGTTATAAAAAGTCTCGGGGATGTGGAGGACAGCGTGGTGACGATGGCTAATACTGTTTTGCATATTTGAAAGGTGCTAAGAGTGAATCTTCTAAGTTCTCATCATCAGAAAAAGATTCTGTAACTATGGTGACGGACTGACCGTTCTGAGATACACATAAACAGGGAAGCGTTATGTTGTACCTCTGAAACGAATGCAATGTTTACGTCAAGTATACCTCAATGAAGAGTGGAGTCACAATCCGTGAGGGTGGGATGAGGTTTGTACCTTTGACCCTCACCTGGCCTCCAGGTACATCTGTTGGTTACCAGCCGGGTCACTCTTCTGCTCTCTAGGGACCGGGGCACAGGCCAGGACCTTCGGTTCAGCTCCCAGGCGGCCGGCAGACCCGTGCAGCAGGAGGCAGTGGCCTCCGGGTGAAGTCTGGGACAACACCGCCACCTGGTGGCTGCTCAGGTGCATCACAGCAGTAAGTGCTCCCTCCTGGGCTGCCTTAGCTAATCCACCCGGCTGGGCGCTGGGGCCAGCAGAGCCCCAGGAGCAGGGGAATGTAGGCACGCCAGGGCCACTGACCCAGACGAGCGCACAGGAGAGAAGGCCGGGGAGGGGGGAGAACATGAGGGCTTTGCTCCAGTGGCCAAGGAGCACTCTGGAGCCGTGGGACTGGGGATGAAGGGGTGGAAAGTGGAAGCACTGGGGTCAGGGCAGCTGGCGTGACGGGTGTGAAGATGTTTCAAGAAAAGCACACAAGGTGGGGAGAGAAGAGGCCGGCCCAGCACTTGGGATGAGGACCCAGAGACCGAGGGGGTGCAGGAGGCTGGGGCTTCCCTTCGGCTGCTCTGAGACCAGCGGGGAGACGCCTGCCTGGGGCGGCAGCCGGGGCGAGGCACCTCTCAAATGAGGAAGCAGTGCCAGTCGCCAGGCCCTCGGGCGGCTCATCTCCTTTGAGAGGCTTTGCGGGGCCTGCTGGGCAGGCTCTGTGCCGGCTCTGGGGCGGCGGGGACACAGGGGTGGTCAGGCCTGGATCTGTAGGGGCTGGTCAGCACCGAGAGCCCATGAGGGGAGATGGAGGCAGAGGCAGTAGCTCCCGGATGTCCACAGCCAGAGGCCCGGGCCCTCTGCTGACTGGGTGTCAGCAGGGGTGGCCGCAGAAAAGGTGGGGGCCGGAGCGGGATCAGGACACTTCCCAGCCCGGGCAAGCAAGTGCTGGCCAGGGCTTAGGGAGTCCTGAGGCCAGTCTTTGTGGTCGGGGCAGGGTCCCCAGGAAGGAGGCACAGATGGGCCTTCAAGGATGAACTGCTGAATCCCTCCTCCTCTCATGTCTGGGGCAGGGGCAGGGGCAGGGGAGGGCGGAGCAGAGCCCTTTCCTGACTCACAGCCCAGTACACAGCCCACCCCTGCCCGGGGCCGGATCCGGTCACAGCACAGATTGGTGTCCCCCCACCTCTGCCCTTGGGATTTTTCCCTTTTAGGTTATATTGGCTGGAGAAAAGGGAGACCCCCCCTCTTGTTTTCTCTAACTCCCCAAATGAAATTTCAACATATGTCCCCTGACATAATCCCCCTTAGGCTGCGGATAACCCTTCCCACAGACGCTGTCCTCGGCGGGATTGCGGCCCCAAAGTGTTTGCCCAAGAGACTAGGGCCGCCTCTGGAAGCCCTTTCTCTCCCCTGGGCAAACAGCGAGTACCTTTGAAGGTGGATTTGGGCCCAGATTTGTTTACTCAAGACATTAGTCTCCCGCATAAGGAAAACCTGCACTCGCCTACAAACAGCAAATCCTTTTTGAATTAAAAAATTTTTCAATTAAAAAGAATTTGGGTTTGCAGAGCCAGCTCAGCGGAGTGGCGCCAGGCCTTGGCGCCCTCTGGTGGGCACAGGCTGCCATCGCAGCAGCATCAGCAGCCGGCCTGGGCGTCCTCTCCAGGAAAGAGACATCACTGTCAGGGCCCCGCCTGGGGCTTCCCAGGGGCCCGGGGACCCTGCAACGGAGCACCAGACCTCTGAGCCACAGCGCACGACTCCCACCTTCCCAACGGCTGTTGTCGCGCGAGGCAGCATCCCGGCAGTGGGAGACAGGCCACAGCTTCCAGTGCACCTGGAGCCGGCATGTCCCTGCCTGGCCTCACTGGCCAAAGGTGGCGACCATCCCACCCCCACGGGTCCACTCTAAGGTGCGACGAGACCCGCCTGAGACAATTCATGTGAAAGCACGTCCTCCTGTGCCTCAGAACCAAAGGCTCAGCCAGCCCAGGGCGCTGGGCCTGCCGGGTGGGCAGCTGCCTGGAGACAGTGACCAGCCATCCCAGAGGAAGGCACATCCCTCCCCCTCACGCCCTGGGTCCAGCGGCCAGCCCGTCAGAGAGCTCCCTACCAGGAAGGGCGGAGCTTCGGGGCGTCTCCAGCCCGCGTTTCCAGATGTGGAGGCTGCGGGAAGCGCCACACTGCACAGGGTCCCAGCCCGAGCAGAGGCGCGGGGACAGGCCAGAAGCTGGCCCCGGGCAAGTGTCTCACCCACTTCCTCACGGGATGCAGTTCGGAGGCGGGGGTAGAACAACAGGTGGGTGCTTCGGGGAGCGAGAGGGGCCTGGAAGGCCGGCCAGGGGGGCACAGGCCAAGGGGAGGTAAAGGGGCAAGACCCCGGCCGCGGAGGGGAGTCGGGTTCAGGGGTCGGCCAGGGAAGGGTGGGCTCCGGGAGGCATGGAGGGTCCCTGCAGTCAGAGGGCGGGGCTCTGAGCAGCGGCCCCGCCTCTCCCAAGCCTGCCCTGCCTGGCACCAGCCTTGGCCGCACAGCCCGGGCCCTGACCTCAGCCCCTCTGGGCGACGAGCAGCGTCCTCCCGCACTCCTCTTCAGAAGCCTGGCTGCGGGGACTTGGCCCCGGGGCAGGTGGACTGGGGGGAGCCGGCTCGGCTGGCCCCGGCCTTGGTGCAGGCCTCCTCCGGTCTGTCCTGTCGGAGGCCTGTTCGTACCTGGACTGTGGCACCACAGGGACATCTCAAAGCCTGGGAAAGGGGACGCCTCGGGCTGGACACGTGCAGAGGCTCGGGCTGCGGGGGAGCCAGGCCTGCCCTCCCCTCCCTGGGGGAGGTTCCAGAATCCCCGGAGCAGGGAGCACACCTGGCTACCGCCCTCGTTTGCTGAGGACGGGCCTGCCGCTCAGGGCCCCTGGATTGTGGCTCCACAGGTGACAGGGTGAGTGTTGGGACCAAATCCTCAAGCCCCGCAAAGCTGGTACTGTTCTTCCCACAACAGTGAGCAACCCGGGCTCAGAGAGCTGGGCCACCTGGCCCAGGCCACCAGGGCTGGGGACACGGCTGGAGGGCCTTTGACCACCACGGCCGGTGAGGGTGCTCCGGCCGGTCCCTGTGCTGGCTCTCCCAGGTGGCTTCCTGAGCAGCCCCGGAGTCGGGAGCCCCGAGCTCCACCCCGTCCCACTGCTGGGTCGCCCTAGGTGAGGGGTTGGACAAGGCCCCCCCAAGGCCCACCTGCTCCGGGAGCAGGAACCATGTTTGTGGGGCACAGAGCCGCCCGAGAAGGGCTCGGGGAGCCGCTGGGGCTCCATGCCCTGCCATGCACTGGTTCAGCTCGGCTGCTGCCTGCTCTGAGGCCTCCGGTCACTTCATCCCTCCTCCTCAGTCACCCCCCGTCCTGCTCCAAACCTGGGACGCGCGGAGGGGTGGGGGGTCAGTGACTCCTACGTCCCCACCCCGGGGCAGAGCCCCGAGCCCTCCTCACCCCCGCTAAATAAACACCACTCTGTGTCCACTAACAGCCAGGCTCACCCGTCACGGCCCAGCATTTCAGAGTTTGCCTGCGTGTCGCCTAAAACACAGGTGTCTGTATTTCTCCTCCCCGGGGTCATCTGCAGAAGATATCTGAACGATCCTGCTTCCTGGCCCCGGTTTGGGCGGAGGAGGAGAAGCTGTGGTCACGCTGGGAAGGTGCCTCCCCCCCTCAGCTCATCGTTGTGCTCACGTTTACCTACATGCAGGTAACCTTCTACAAGTTCAATGTGGGGGCTATCACTTTAAAAGTTGGGCGATGAAAGGTCCCCGAACATAACGGAAAAACCCTTCTCTGAAGACCTCGCATCGGCCGGGTATTCATCTGGACTTCGTTTTGCACGAGCAGCAATACCACCCAGGACGGTGTCCAGGCGGGCAGTTCTGTCCGCCCGGCGTCATCGCTGCCGCAGCCACTCCCACGGCCCGGCCCGGTTCTCTCATGTTTGTGGTGAAGGCCGGGGCCACTGTGGGGGCTGCCGTGCGGCGACCACAGAGGCGGGAGGAGGGAGCTGAGACTCTCAGAATTAGGAACTCTATTAATATAACCTACCGTATTAACATGCTGGTGGAGAAAAAAATGAGCATCTCAAGAGATGATTAAAAGACATTTATCAAAAGCCACCATCCATTTCTAATAAAAACATTTAGGAAAATAAAAATAGATGGCTAATTCTTTAACACGAGAAAAAAAGGGACACGTCCGTACATATGACAAGCCAAAATGTAACACTCTGGGTTAATACCGAAATTAGAAACCTGCACTAAGAACATGACGACAAGGAGGCTCAGTGGCTGGGCCGTGCCAGCCAGGCAAAGGCACCAAGCGAGGGACAAACACCGGAGGAGCGGGCTGGGGTCGCGGTTGGTCCGGCTGCGAAAAGCACCCGAGGAACCGTCAGGAACAGCTTCTGGATACGCAAGCAACAGAACACCTAACGGAGCGAAGAGCCCTTTACGAGAGCCACAGCACGTAACACAGCCAGGAAGGACCTGGAAGGAACGTGCAGGAACTCTGCAAAGAACTCCGTTCTACTCCGCCGGGTGATGGAGCAAAGGCCCGATGGGGACGCTCCCCCTGCAATGGCAGCCCCATCGCCCTGTCCTCACAGCCACAGCAAACCAGAAACGGAGCTTTTGGAACCCCCGGCCCCCAAAACCATTCGGAAGTCCAGCTGGAAGAACAGTCATGTGAACATAATTAGGAACATTTTGGGGGGAAAAGAGCTAGCCCTATCATGTATTAAGGCTTATCACAAAGCTGTACCACTCAAAACAGGGTGGTAACAGATCAAAAGAAGAGTCCAGGGAAATGTCCACTAATTAACTCACACACGGTCACGTACCACTTGACGACGAAGGGATGCACTCTGAGAAATGCGTCGTTAGGTGACTTTGTTGGGCGAACGTCATAGCGCACTTAGACAAACCCGAAGATACAGCCCCCTGCCCCTGAGCTACCCGCCTGTGCAAAGCAACAGGAATTAAATCGAGCATGAGAGAAAACGCGCCATCAGCTGGTGCGGGAAACACGAGATGTATGCGGCTTCTGCCCCTAGAACACGGTCTGCTCTACAGCCAACGTTTTTATTCGCGGAAAGAGTGCACTCTGAAGTAACAATAAAAAGTAGAGTATGCAAATACATAAACCAGCAACACCGTCAATTATCATTATCGAGTCTTACGCACTCTGCATGTTGTACCTGCCACACTTGTGTACGACTGGCGAGCAGGCGGTACCAACCACGGACAGCACCACCCAGGTGGGTGACGTGTGGTGGTCTGACGTTAGGACGGCTATGATGTCATTATGCGACAGGAATGTCCCAGCTCCATTACGATCTATGGGACCACTGTCGTCTACACGGTGCATGACTGTGTATGATGAAGGTAGTATTTAAAATTTACTGAAGAAAACAATCAATGCTAAGAAAACTGGCTAACACTCTAAGATAAAGTAAATATGGTTCCAGTCCTCATCTTCTAATAAATTTCAGATGGATTAAGGAGTTGAGAAGCATTTAATATTTTAATATATTAAAGTACAAAAGGGTAGGAGAAAATAGGAATATTTTTATAATCATCTAATATGAGCTGAAGCCAAAAATTAACCTGCCCATGAAAAAATTTAGTAGGACATATTAACAAGGTGAAAAGCCGCTGGCTAAAGCGGTGTGTGTGTGTGTGTGTGTGTGTACACAGAACAGAGAGAAGGTTGTTACAAAGAGCATAAAGAACTCTTTAAAAATGAATGAGAAAAGCTAAAGAAGCCAACAGAGGAAATTAGGCAAAGGGTCCAAACAGAAGACATTCATAGAAGAAATACAAATGAGCAATAAACATGAACAGATGTTCACTTTTAAACACCAGGGAAGTTTGGCCAGAGAGGACATGGGAAGCAGGCACCCTCACATGCGGAAGGTAGGGTCATGAAGGCACACTCCTTTTTCTGGGAAGGAAAATGGTGATATATATTCTAAAGAAGGCCCAGCGAAGCAAGGACACGTGTACAAGGAAATATACCCAGCAGCGTGACAGCAAGTAATTGGAACAGCTCAAAAGTCAGTCAGTGGTGGGTTGTGTAAATTATCATAAAGGAAACACACAGTCACGGAAAGGAGGGAGCAGACCTGTGCGCACGGACATGGCAGGATGTGCCAGGTACATGGTAAGTGTGCAACAAGGGACAGAATACTGTGTAACGTGAGCCCGTGTAATGTCTGCGTGTATGTGTGTGTGTGTGTGTGTGTGTGTGTGTGTATCCCAGGAGTGGAGTGTGGGGAAAGTTTATGTGTCTGAAATGTTTGCATTTTTATAAACATGTAAAGCCTTTGAACTCAGGGGGAAAAACTAAATGTTAAAAGTTGATTTTGATTGGCAGGGAAGCTGCTTAAGATGATAAACTGCCCAGGAGACCTGCCAGGATTTACGGGGAGGGAACTAGGCTTGTCTTTGGCCTAAAATGGTCCCTAAATGGTAGTCAGACTCCTGAGGTGGTCCCCAAGTTGCTTCCCACGTTTCAAAGTAAGGATAACACTTCTTTTGTGCCTTCAGAAGGGCCATCCATTAAACGACTTAGGTCTCTTTGTTTTGGGCTGGGATTATCTCCACTCTGCCATAGCCCTGTACAATCTGGTGGCAGCTCTGTCTTTGAGCAATATAAAGAAAAGGGGGGCGGGGAGACAGGTTAACTCCTATTTACTTAACTTTTATTTAATAAAGTAGGCACATTTCCCCCCTCCCCCCAATATATCAGCTTCCTTACTGAAATATAAAGAAAAAGGAGTCCGGATGGTGAAAAGGTTAAATCTCACAGGTGGAGAGAAGGCAGCTTATTTCCTGTTGCAGTTTAAGACCTGACCACTAGATGGTGCAAAGAGACCACACATTTTGCAACCGCTGCCTGTACAGAATTCTTTAACGTTAATAAGCACAATGAAAGCTTTCCAGAGACGAGAGAATGAACAATTGTGCTGGGATAGGAACATTTTGCTTTTATAAAATTGGGACTCTGCCATTTCATTACTGATACAAAAATCTTCTGTTTCACTTTCTGCCCACATATGCAGGTTCCAAATCCACACAAAATCTCAGCTATTTGAAGGGGCCAGCAGAAGCCCAGGAAAACTGAATGTCCGAAAGTTGAATTCAAAAATTCTTCTCACCTCGAGCTGCCACATGCATCCCATTAATTTCACCTCGATGTCGTGACGTAGATGCTTGTGGAGCGGGCCCCAAGCTAAATAAGCAATAAGCCCCATTTTTCAACACACAAACATAAAGATGTCAACTCAGACTGTTTACTAATTAACGCTTAAAAAGACACAAATTAGATATGCGTGGCTAAGAGCAATTATAATCAAGACGAATTTCTCTAGTCATTTGGGAACTGGAAAAAAAATGCCTAATTGCTGGAACCAATGTTTTAAAAACTGAAATCATGCCAGTTAGCAAATATGTTCATTTAAAGAACATTCCACGTGACTACACTCTTGAGGATTGACTACAAACATGAGAACAAGGAAAATATTTAGGGATAAAATTAAAATTTTAAGCTCCCTTGGATTTGTAACTTCTTCATTAAATACGCCTGCAAACAGCAGCCCATAAAAACCTGTAGCAATTAAGTGGTTAAATGGACTGCCTCCCTTGTCACTTTTAAGGGAGTGATTAATATTAGATCGTCCCTTCACTAATTAGACTCTCCCTTGTCTTCGGCTTCAGAGCCGTGAAAATGGAGGCTGGTGGGCGACCAGCACTTCCCTTGCTGGGTCTGAGTGAGGCACCCCGGAAGGGAGGGGAGCGCTGTGGTTTCCGTGGGAGGCGGGCAGCAGGCGGGGAGCTGGCCGGCACTCCGGATGCCCGTCCAGCACAGGAATCGCCGGCTCCTATTTTTAAAAGGCTCTCCGGTCGGTCGTCATGCAGCATGAAATCCACCACCACCACCAAGGCCCCTCTCCTGGCCATCGTGCCCGAGACCAGGGACAGAGTGGCCTGGGAGGGAGGCAGGTGGGCCGTGGGCAGAGGAGCACCAGGCTCCGGTACAGGTAACGACACGGGAATTCTTGCAGAAGCTGCTGCCTGGACGGGAATCCAGCGGATGGAGCAACGGCAACTGCTTACCGGGGAAGTGAAGCGCCGCGGAGACAGCTCACGCGGAGGGAAGATGCTTCATCACAGGGCCCGGCTGCACAATCACCCTCTCCCGCCTCCCGAGGAGAGAGCCTTTTGTCTGGGCAGCTGAGGACAATGAGGCCTGCAGGGGGACACGGCCGGCCCGGCCTGGCTGCTGCTCAGCCCCCTGGGAGGGGCCGGGTGGGGCCAGAGACCTCCCGGTGCTGCCACTCCTGCCACTGGTCAGCCCCTGGCCACCTCCGGGCTGAGGGGAGAGGAACAAAATCGTCCTCTCAAGCCTGGGACCCATTTACGTGGCAAAGCCCCTGCTCTGGGCCGTGGACGGATGCGGGCGGCTGGCTGTGGCCGCAGGAAGAGGGGCCGGAGAAGCGGGGCTGCTGCCACGCCGAGGGCCCAGAGCGATCAGATTTTAACGTTTTTATTAACCACGGCTTCGTTCATTTTCAACAACCCACCCACACGGCCTGAGCGGGCTTCTGTGTTGAGACGTTTTGCCTTTCCAGTGATTTTTTTCTTTGAAATCTGCTCGATAGCATGTACACTGATTTTAATCGTGACCTGAGAACACGACCTCCCTGGGGTGTCTTTCCTAACACGTCATCAGGTCCTGCCTAGGCCACACCCCTGGGGAGGTCCTGACCGCTGACCAGGGCTCGGACCTGTGGGCGGGGTCATCAGGAGACTTGCCCCAGGTCAAACCCGGGGGCAGATCTGGCATGCTGCCCCAGGCATGGGACTCGGACACTGTCCTCTCCCCTGCACCACGCCGCCTCCACAGCCCACCGACGTCCTGCAAACACCCGGGTGCCCACGGGCAGAGCCTCGTCCTCGCTCACACTGCCCCTTGAGCTCACTGGGGTTCTGTTGGGCCCACCCACGACCGGGGTGACACCTCGTCTCTTCCCATCTGTAACTCAGTGGCAGGCTGGGGCTCCCTGCTGTGCTGGGAGCACCCAGGGCAGCTCTCTGGGCACTGCCGGAGGGCTCCCTTGGGCCCCTATCCCCCAGGCTCAAGGCTGACAGGTTAATGGGGGTCAGTCACGGAGTGACCGGTCCCAGGGCCAGCTGGTAGTGACAGGCGCAGGCTGACATTCAGAAACATCCCTGGCAGCGCAAGTAAGGAAAACGCACCTCGGGGTCTGGATGTAAGCATCACGCTGCTCAGGGGCGGCCCTCTACTTCCTCACCCCTGGGAGCAGGGAGCAGGGACCCAGGGGAGACGAGGGAGGAGCCCCAACAGGCACGAAGCCCAGGTGGGTCTCGGCATCTGAGCCCCTGACCCAAAGGCAGTCTCCCCGCTTTGGGGGGTAGGAGGCTTGGCTTAATGGGATGAGACGGCTTACAGCCAGCAGAGCTCCCCGTGCCCTGGGGTCCACCCCTCCCCACAAGAGCAGCCGGACCTGCTGGGAATAAAAAGGAGCGAAACCATCGGATGGAGGAGACAGCAGCTGCCCAGGCCCGCCCCCGGGCCCAGAGCCCCTCCCAGGCCCTCAGCTCCCCCTGCAAGGCGGGGTTCAGGGGCTCGAAGGAGCACGTTCAGGTTTATTTATGGAGAAAATCCTCGAATATGGTTGCAGAAGATGGAGCCGTTCACCAAAGTGTATGGGTATCAACATACTAATCACCATTAAACGCACGCGGATGGCTGGCGTCACGCGTAAATCCTCAGATTAGATGCAAAACTCCCCAGCTTTCCGACGGCGGGGTGTTTGCGATGGCTTCACACCCTATTGAACGTTTCTAGCCTCTTCTCATTTCCCCCCATTTTCAATGCCACTTCAATAGCCTTCAACAGAACACAGATGTGTGTTTTTAACCCATCACTAAAAACAAGAAACAGAGCTCGGCTCGGTCACCCGACGTCCCCTTCAGCCATGGGCACCGAGCAGCGCGCGTGTGGAGGGGCTGGACTCGCACTGTTCACCCCCTCCCGTGGTCGAGGGGAGCGGCGCGGCCACGGCACAGCAGCCAGCGAGCGGGAGCCAGGGCGGCACTGTGCTAAGCCCGTTACAAGACGCCCAGTCAAAGCCATAGATCAGGGGTCCTCAAACTTTTTAAACGGGGGGCCAGCTCACTGTCCCTCAGACGGTTGGAGGGCCGGACTATAGTTTAAAAAAAAAACTATGAACAAATTCCTATGCGCACTGCGGGCCCGGGACGAGTCGGCTGCTAAGCAGGACAGGCAGCGGCACCCGGCGGGCCGGGTAAATGTCCTCGGCGGGCCGCATGTGGCCCGTGGGCTGTAGTTTGAGGACCCCTGCTAGGTGCTGCAGGGTAAGCATCTTCCTTACTACCCCAGTTTTTCAAGGAGGAAGCAGGCTCAGAAAGGCGAAATGGCAGGGTCACGCTCAGGCCCAGGGGCTGACTGCAGGACCGCCTGCCCACCAGCTCCACTCAGAGCCTCTGACCTCAGATAAGACAGCCCAGCTAGACGCGTCTGGACTAGACTTTAGTCCTGAGAGCGGGAAGAGAGAGCGAGCCACCACATGCGCGGCTCTGCACCGGGCCTCGCCTACATCACCCATCGTGTGCCTCAAAGGCACCCCCCTTACCCCGGGACTGGAAGGCCAGGGTCAGGACCCAGGTCCACCGGCCCCGCTTCCTCACTCCTCACCAGCCCCTCGCGGGTCCGCAGAGCCACAGACTTCAAGTCATGAGGGAGAGGATTTGGGGTGTGACACACCAGGCCTCGACCTTTTCCTCACCCTCCGAGCCTCTATTTCTGCCCACGACACGGGAGCAATGACACCCACCGGGTCAGCGTGGGGGAGGGCCAGGGAGGCTGCAGGTGAAGTGGAGCCCGCGCTGAGCACACAGCAGGTGCTTAAACACACGGGGACCCGGGGGGGCGAAGGCCACACTTGGGGGCTGCCCCATCGCCAGCACGTGCCACCTCCCAACACCCGGCCGCGGCGATGGGCACCTGTATCCATGAAAAGCCCTGGAGACCGGTTCTACGGAGACCCCTGCTTTCAACAGGGAGGCGTGTGACTCGCCCGTCAGTGTGGGGCTGGGCTGGGCCCGCCTGTATGAACCTGGCCACCCTCAACGGTCCCGGCTGTGCCCTGCGTCACCACCTGCGGCCAGAGCAGGCCACCTCGCGGCCTCCCCTTCCCACACACACCGAGCGCCACCGACGAGGACCCCGCGCCAAGGCAGGCCGAGCAGGCGGCCGGGACCAGCCGGCTCTTCGACTTTGAGAAGGGCTGACGGGGATCCTATGCGCATCTCCGGGGTGGCAGGCAGCCCGCCATCCTTTCCCCGGAGTTTACCCCCCGCCCCCCAGTCTATGGATGACAATCAGGTTGGGTTTATGATTTACTGAAAGTCAAAGGCAAAGGGGGGCTTTGCTGTCTTGTTTTTGCTGTGACAGGTTTGGAAATGTGTTGTACTACACTGATTCAATTTTCCTTGATTTCAGCCATCTTTCAATAATGCAACCTGCTTCTGCTCGCTGGCACACCAGAGAAAACCCAGAGGAGCCGGGATATGGAAATGGTCCTACCATTTCCATCTTTGAGACAAATGCTCCTCTCAGCGGGGCTGGCTGCACCACGTGACGGCCCCGCAAGCCGCTCCACACAAAGACGCACACGCGCGCTGTCCTCGGGAGCGGGGCGCACGCCTGACCCCCAGCCTGACTCCATTATCTCAACGCTCTTTCGTCAGAGCTGTCACATGTGCCCCCAGCTTGGATTTCTTCTTTTTATTAGAAAAACATCCAAACGACTTTGAACCAGGCTGCCCAATGGGGTCTGGCTTACCACGCACAGCGGAGTGCACCGGGCCTCTAAATTAGAGGCTGGGGCCCATCTCCCCGCCCCTCCTGGTGGCTCGGCACAGCACAGCCCCTCCCCACACCCCCCTTCTTTAAGCTGAGACACCGAGCAAAAAATAAAGCGCAACTGATGGTTCCCTCCGTCCCTCACAACCTTCTGGCCGAGGAGGGTGAGGAGAGGCTGGGCATACTCGACGAAGTAATAAACACATTACAAGGGGGTTCTTTTTCCAAGCGACAACTGTGAGTGACGTGGAAGTGGTTTTCTGCAAAGGGCACCCCACACCCCGGTCCTTCCTGATCCGGAGCAGATCCCTAACCAAGGAGAGACCCAAGGGTGCGCGAGCCGGCCCGCCCCTCCCTGCTCTGGGACCTGCTTACCTCTTTCTCAATCTCCGCCAGAGACTTGATGGTGATTCCCAGCAGGTCAAAGGGCTGCATCTGAAAGCACAGACCACGTCGCCCTTTTAGGGCTGGAACGGCTCCTTCGGGCTGGCTGTCGTGCACAGCGCGTGCCCTCATGCCCCCGTGTGATCCAGGGGTCCCTCCACCCTCTCCACAGAACCCGGTACCCGTCAGGGTGGCCCTGCAGGGATCAGTGAGGGCACTTCCAGAAAGCCTGGCTGGCAGGGGGGTGGGTGCCCTGTGGAGGGACCGCTGCTTAGTCATCTGCCTTCAGCACCCAGGAGGGTCACGCCGTCCAAAAAGACAGGGACTGTCACCAGTAACCCCCTCCCCGTCCCCTTTCCACGGGGAAGCCGTTTGCTTTCCTTCCACGGCGGTGGGGCTGGAGCTGCCCACGCCTTCCCCGGAGGCCGCCAGGCCGCCAGGCCGCCGTGGGGAGTGGGGCTAAGGAATGCCAGGAGGCAGTTAGTGAATCTCTCCTCCAGGACGCAGCGTCCAGGGGAGGAGCTGGGGGAGGTCCAGGTCTTTGAAAATACGAGGCGAATGAAATAACTGCCTATCAATGATCATTTGCGAAATGAAAGGTGGTGAAAAATAATACTGCATTTTGACGGGTGTTTCTATAATTTCATGAATATGGGGGCCTTTTAATAAAAGATGCTGGCTTTTCAACACACGGCATGAAAAATCAAACACACGTGGCTCCGAGAGTCAGCGGGAGCCCCAGAGAAGTGGGGGCTGAGCCCATCTGGCCCCCTCGGGGCACATGGGCCTTCTCCAGTCCCCCAAGGGCACCGGCCCAACCTCCGGAGCCCAGCGCCTTTCTGGTTCTGAACTGCAGCCCGCGGGGGCAGAACTGAGCCAGGCTGTGGGGTCTCCTGTGAGACGAGGTAGGAAGAGGCCGCTTCCGAGTCCAAGGCCCGGGATTCAAAACCGGCCTCGGGTTCCATCACTCCATCATCTCCTCCTCCTGCTGGAGAGCAGCTGGGCCTCCCGGCCAGGCTGCTGGGAGGACTAAGTGAGGGAAGCACGGGGCAGCTCTTGGCACCGGGCTTGGCCTGATCTGCGCGCCTTGGGCCCTTGCTGAGTCGGCAGCGCCCCGGTAGCGGCCCATTAGCGAGGGCGATCTTGGGGCAGGGCCACCAGATTAGGCACGGGGCCCCGGGCTGCGCTGCCAGCAGCCGGAAAGCAGTTTGGCTCTCGCCTGCTGCCGGGCCGCGCGGCGCACACGGGCCGCCTGCCCGGGCTGCCGGGCTCCAGCTGAGGTCCAGCTGTTGTATCATTAGGCTCTAACTGCCCCACTAAACTTCCCGACCGACCGGAGCTGGTGCGCAGGGCCGAGCTCCTCTCCCAGGAGCAGGCGGGAGAGGCGCCAGCGTCGCCATGGCAACGCGGCCGAGTGGAGTCGGCTGAAGTTACTCATGCTCCGTGTGTCACGTCAGGAGCATTTTTCAAGATTAAGCTGCTTACCAGAAGGGTTCAGAGGAGGCCTATTATATTTCATGAAAATGGAAACTACAGAGCCGGTCACATGGCAAGCCGGGTGGTTTTAAGTCGGATCCAAGAAAAACACGGACGGATTCTTCAGCTGGTGCCCCCGCCAGGGCCTTCAGGTTTATTAGCTGCTTAAAGCAAACTTCTCCGGAAAGGACAGAAATCCCAGGAACCAGGCTGTGGAGCCAGCGTGGGCCAGGCCTGCACAGCGGAGGGCGGGCCACTGCCACCCTGGGGGGCAGCAGCGGGGGGGAGGCCCGGGTGCCAGGCAGGGCCGGGGTGGGCGCCTGCCTCTCAGGTCTGAGCGCCGCCTTCAGGCCCGGGCAGCCCACTCGGTGCCCCCATCCCAAAGGCAGCGGGGCGGGCGCGGGCCTTGGTTGGCTCCTGGGCGGGGGGTCAATGCTGGCCGGTGGCGAACCCACCGCTGCCCGAACCCACTGCCAGCCCAGCCCACAGGACCTCCCGGAGGGAGCAGAGAACACGGGATCACAGAGTAGGTTTCCAATTAAAATGGGAAAACGAGGCAGCCTCCCTCTTCTGTGGGACATCATCATTGTTAAATAAAAACCCCAAATTAAGCTGAACTTGGAAACCAAGTGAAGTTCAGTCCAATTAACCATCACATTTGAAGCAACAAGGCCTGGCTGCATCTGAGTTTGCTGGTCCCTCTGCCCCCCTTTCACTCGTTCTCAAGGACCCACACGGGGCAGCACTGGCTGCCAGGCTCAGAAGGGCCTGACTCTCCCCGCCTCAGGCAGCTTGTCGCTGGCTGCAGGGCTGAGCTTCCAACCGGGGCGGTGGGGCGGGGGGGGGGGAGGGCGTGCAGGGGGGTAGATACGCCAGCAGAAATGATCCTGATGGCGGGGGTGTGAGGCCAACCAGAGAGCCCTTCATGCGCCGTGCCACGGGCCAGAGGGAGCTCAGACTGGGGGTGGGGGAAGGGAGGGAAATCATGCATGGCACTTACACTTTCTGGAACACAAGAAAACTTCTCTGAAATCATGAAAGGCACACCATCCATTGCTGCAAAAGAAAAGAGAGAGAAGGGCACTGTAGATACCACCACGTTAAATAACTGCGACGCTAGCTTAGACAGTACAAGCCCGTCCGTGGCTGGAGCCCGCCAACCTGCACGCAGGGGCGTGAGGCCCAGGGGGCGTGCGCACAGGCACCATCCCTGCTCCTGGGACTCAGCTGGTGCGGGAGGCAGACGCCCCCACGTCCCCTGAAGGGCAGGCAGCTGTGTGGACAAGAGCGGTGAGAGCAGAGGGCCCAGCACCCGCCCCGGAGCCTGGCCTCCGGCCTGTGAGTGGCAGGCGCTGGGGAGGGGCTGCCAGCAGGAAGGGGCGCCGGAGGCTGAGGGCAGAGCTGAGCTTGGAGGGGCCGCAGCAGGCACGTTAGACATGCTCTCAGCTGAGGGTCACATCCAGGCGTGGGGCCCTCAGGCCCCTGGATCGGGTTTTCATCCCTCCTTCCAACCGACAGTCACGTGTTTCAGAAGAAAGATCTGGAAACATGACTGCACCCTGGGCTGTGGTGGCCCCTGGACCACCTCCTGCCGCGCTAGCTGTGACGGGTGGGGAAGGGCCCTGCTCAGGTCGGCTGATTGGACTCAGAAGATGTAATAAAACCGAGGAGAAAAAGACACAGGAAAAAGGAACTTGGCTATTAGCAGGAGGAGCATTTTCACGTACATCTGTGTAGAGTTGCACTGCAGCCTTTTTGTGAGTTAATAAAGCTGCAGCAATAATCATAACCTGCATGTCTGTTTCCATATACTCCGATATAAACCTACTTCTGCCACCCCCGTACAACATCCACTTTTACAGAGATAAACGTATAATGTGTCATGTCTGTCTTACAGCATATTCAGGTAATAGGCAACATACGTTTTACATTATACACTTATATACACACGTATACATACATGTGCCCACATATGTAGCACTTTCCAAGGCCTGCTCTTAGCTTCTAAGAGACTGAAGGGAGGGGGGAGACAGTGCACCCCCCCAGCAGGCCTTCCCCGCCTGCCGTCCAGGGAGAGGTCCCCGCCCCACACCTGGCGAACCCGGAGCACGGTGGGGGTTGTTGGGACTGAGCAAGGGCTAACCCGCCAAGTGGGCGATCGAGGTGTGGGGTTGAGGCACACCTGCCCGCAGGGGGGCTCAAGGGAAACGTCTTCACAGAAGCACTGAGGAGGCTGAAGACAGAGGCCGGAAGCGATGCCATGTGGGACACCCAGGGGCAGCCGTGTGGAGAGAAGGGAGGACATTTGGGACAAAGTACCACTTTATCTTAGCGTTCAGGACAGAAAGACAGACTCAGTCAGATGCTCTTCAGAGTCTTCTAGGAAACGGAAGAAAACACACTCAGAAGGAAGGAAAGTGAGTGGCCACGTTGCTGTGGCTGGGGTCGGAACAGAGCCTTCCAGACCCTTCCGTCCACGGGTGGAGCTCCTCACACGGGGGCAGAACCCCCAGCAAAAGTTTGCCAAACAGACAATCTGCCTGCCAAACTTCATTTATTTAAAAAATCTAAAGATTACGGCAGGAGGAAGGAATGTGGATTTTGCGAAGCATGTGACAAAACGTCTCATGTTACCCGTGTGGATAAGACAGGTAAACACGGCTGACAATGTGAAGGGGGGGGATCCCTAACTGGCTGGACTAGATGCCCAAGCAGCTGATCAATAATATTAGAGGCCGGGTGCATGACATTTGTGCACTGGGGGCGGGGGGCGGGGTATCCCTCAGCCCGGCCTGCACCCTTTAGCAGTCTGGGAGCCCTCGGGGGATGTCCGATTGACAGCTTAGGCTCACTCCGAGCAGGCCTAAGCTGCAGTCGCACATCCTTAGCGCTGCCGAGGAGGCAGAAGAGGCTCCCGCCACTACCGCTGCGCTCACCGGCCATCAGCCCTGTGGGAGCACACTGACCATCAGGGGGCAGCTCCTGCATTGAGCATCTGCCCCCTGGTGGTCAGTGCTACCGGTAGTTCCATTATTTGGTCGATTTGCATATTACCCTTTTATTATACAGGATGTGGCTGACGGCGAGTCAGGGAGGGCAGTTTATAAACTGGTAACAGAGAGGAATCCAGGAAAGATCTCAGAAAGTTGGGATCATGGGCTGAACTTAACGGATGGGTGGGCTTCACTAACGGTCATTAAGTCCAGTCGGTACTTTAGGCCCCAAACCAGCCGTGGGCAAACTACGGCCCGCGGAGCCGAAAGAGCAGAGGGTTCTCTTGCTCTCCCCTCCGCTCCTTTACTTTGAATTTATATTAGTTCACACAAACACTCCATCCATGCTTTTGTTCCGGCCCTCCGGTCCAGTTTAAGAACCCATTGTGGCCCTCGAGTCAAAAAGTTTGCCCACCCCTGGTGTGGAGTCACAGCAGACGATACGAACACTCGTGACTTCACCACGGGAAAGGGGCAGGGATGCCACGGTGAGGCACAGGCTGAGTCCTGGCACCAGAGCCAGGCGGTCGCTGTTGTAGCCGGAGCTCAGTGCGAGACCGACAGCTTCCAAGGAGGCCCAGGACGGTGGGGAACCGAAGCCAGACCAGGGAGGAGAGGAGAGGACGCCGTCAGGCTGACGCTCCACGAGGCCCGATCCTGTCCACTCTCGTTCACTGTGGCCCCCACCGGGTCCCAGCGCTGGGCCAGCACACGGAAGGTCAGCAGACGGGGCCCTGGCCCAGGAAGAGGGGGCTGGAAGGTGATCACAGCACTGTCACAGGGGGAGTGGCAGAGAGGTGGGGTGAGGTGCAGAGGGGAGCTGCCCTCCTCTGGGGGGACCCGGGGAAGGTCCAGCAGAGCTGGGTGGGGAGTGCCAGGCAGGCGGCCATGTGTCGGGGAGCTGGGGGGGGGGTAGGTGTTGTGTGTTGGGTACAAAGCTGATCTGTGGGACCACTAAATCCCCTTCTAATTCTATAACATTCATTTCGACTCTCCTTATCTGGGCAGCCTTTTCATGTTTTAAAATATCTAGAGGTTTGCCAAACATAATTCTTAAAATCAACGGCACAAGTTTTTCATGTGCTCCAAACGCATGTTCATAAACCAACCTTCCTCCCCCCCTCCCTCCCTCCCCCCTCCCTCCCTCCCAGCTGAAGCCAGTACTTTGTCTCCATTGCTCTGTGCACAGAGGCTGAGGTGCGTTCTAGATCGTCTCCTGCCAAGTCCTCTCAGGATGACATGGTGGGGGGGGGGGCGGGGAGGGAAGGGGAGACAGTCGAGCAGGTCCCTGCCCTCAGGGAGCCACTGTCCAGGCTACATCGTCCTCTCCAACCTGCCCTCCAGGCGGCGGGGGTTTCCAGGAGGCTCTCACAGACAGGCCTGACTGATCGGTGGTCACGCCCCACAGGCAGGGACAGAGCCTGCCCTCCCTCATGGGCCAAAGCAGCTTTCCCAGGACAGGGCAGTCCCTCGACTCCCTGTGACACAGCAAAGACGACCCCCCCCGCCCCGCCAGCTCAGAGGTAACCCAACCTGTCCCCAGCCCCGTTCTACAGAGAAAGAAAAGGAAAGGAAACCCAAATGTACTGATCCCAGACTAGGTAACCCTCAACACGGTCACTTGCAGGTTGTTATTAGGGAAACTGAGGCTCAGAGCAATTACGGAGCTGGAGGGAGCCAGGATTCAAGCCTGAGGCCAGCTGTGGGGAGGGGGGGGCATGCTGGGGAGGTGGCGGGGAGGACGGGCTGGGGGTCAACAGACTGGGGCCTCAACTCCAACTGAGCAGGTGGCAGATGTGTGGCCAGCAGGCTGCCTCAACTCTCTGGGCCTTGGTGACCCCGTCTGTAAAATGGGGACAATACAGCCCTCTCTCGGGGCTGCTGTGGGGGAGAAAGGAAACGTGATGGACGGCGGCCCAGGGCCTGGTGCGGTGAGGGGCGCGTGCCAGGCCGGTTTCCTTTGAGTACCAGCACCGTGTTTCCTAATTTTGCTTTTTGAATTTGTTTTTGGTAGCAGTTTGAACAAAACGCTGATCCGCGCACCGAGCGAGCAACCTACAGCAGACGAAAGCAAGGAAGTGCCGCGGGCTCGGCAGCACAATTAGCATTCTCCTAAACAAACGCGGTCGCTTCGGCAGAGCTGTAATTAAGCAGGCCTGTAATTAAGAGTGTGCCCTTTATCATAACGATCATGCTTAAAGATGGCATGATGCATGGAACTCTGTTATTAATGCTGTAATCCCAAACTGAAGTGCGACTACATAGGAATCAGCGTGTCAGGCCTGTCACCGGAGTGTTTGTAAAATACATTAAAGAAAAAAACAGGAAACAATGAGCTCATTCAACTGTTCTCTTACAGCCAGGCACCCGAGTCCAGAGGACTGGGAGTGCTTACGGAACCTGCGAGGTTTAAACAAATAAAGCTCGAATCTGCTACTGTGTTAATTAATGCCACCCCGATGTCGAAGAAGGAAAAGGTGTGGGGGACTTTCCTCCCAACTGCCCCGAACGCCCGGTTGCTGGGCGTGGGGAAGGGGCCGATCTGCGCGCCGTATCTGTTGGACATGAACTTGGACGCCTGCTTGCACAGGCAGCTGTGCCATGAACCTGTGGGGACTTCCTTCCGCTGAGAACTATAATTTTACTTGCCAAGGCAGTCCCTCAGAGCCACCCCTGAACTTTCCCCTCAAGCACACACCTGGGATGGCTGCAGGCGCAACCCAACCCCCCCGGCCCCCGCCCCCCCCCCCCCCCCCCCCCCCCCCCCCCCCCCGCTGACCAACTCCCAAGGGCTCCAGCCAGGGCCACCCCATCGCCTTGGGCACCCACCGTTGCTCAGGGCCGCCAACCCCTTCCTCACTGATGTCCCCACAACAACAACAACAAAGGCTCCAATCAACACAAGCGTTAACTTCAACACGCCTGACAGTCACAAAATCATGTGGTAGAAAATCTATAATTAAAAAAAAAAAAAAGGACTCCATTTCCAGCACCTCGGTCGCCACCTGCTCCGTTGCCAAGCGGTGTTAAGTGAGCTCGAGTCATGGCACCTGCGAGGCGGCGGGGAGCACGTGCTTCCTGGCAGGCCGTCCTTCTCAGAGTAAAATCCAGCCGCTGGAGAGGTGCGGCCTGCAGTTCTGTGAGCTGCTGGGGCTCGGGCGGTCAATAATCAGCCGCCGGCCCCTCCCTGCCCTGGTTCATGCCCTTCACAGTTCGTGTGGGAAAATGCCAACGACTGAAGATCTCAAGGCCATTTCTCAAAACCCCCTAGCAACCCGGAACGCCAAGGAGCTCTGCGTTCTTGGTGACTTGGCGCTGGGGATACTCTTCGGGAGATGTTTGTAGACGCCTCCAGGGCTGCCACGCGCTGACCTTGCAATTGAGTCCGCACAGGCCAGCAACTGCCTTCTAGGCCCCACGGCAACCTGTGTTGTCATGTCACTCATAAGCCCCCAGGAGAGATCTGTCAGCCGCGTGGAGAGCCTCCGAGTCCCACACGGGAGGCGGCCCCCGGGGCAGGACGGAGGGGGCACGGGGCCAGACACGTGAGCTCGGCCACTCGTGGGGCGCTGGGTCCGTGCTTAGCCTCTGGGTGTCACTCTGCCCTTCTGCGGGGGAGCCGCCACCGAGGGGCCAGCACAGCCCGCCCCGCCCCGCCCAGGCCCTGCACGCGCGGCAGCGACAGCCGAGCTCAGAGCTCGCAGCCAGGGCTTCGCCCGGGACTGAATTCAGACCGGGTCCTTGCCCCCACCCCTTTGACTTAGGACAAATGTTTAATCTCTGAGCCCCTCTTTCCTGGACTGCAGAAGAGAGTTTACCGTCTGGGCTGCTGTGACATTCAGGTGCTCTAACAGCACAAGGCCCGGGCGTGAACGATCGCTCAGGAACTGCCCTCGTCATCGCCGTCATCGCCGTCATCACCGTCTGTCACCGCCGTCTGTCACCGCCGTCTGTCACCGCACTAGAGGACAGTGCCTCTCTGAGGTAGCAGACCTTCTCTTTCTCCACCATCTTGTACGTGGAACCCCAGGGGCGGCCACGTTACACTATGGAGCCTATGGGCTGTGAGTCCCAACCGGGAGGCACCAGGAGGCGCGGAAGCAAGGCCCGCCCAGGGGGACCCGCTGGGTGCCCCGGACCAGGCTCTCCCTGGCACCTGCCATCCCCGGTGGAGCAGGAGCAGCCCCAGGTGTGCCCTGGACAAGAGCCCGATGTGTCCTGGACAAGAGCCCGATGCGAAGGAAAGAGAACTCCTGGGGTCAGGGTAATTTGCCAGGTCAGTGGGAAGGGCCATGCTCTTTAAGATAAAGGTGCCTTCGCACCACAAACGAAGGTTCTCTGAGCTTCTACTTGGCAGTTAGGGAGTTCCCCCACCATTCCTCAGTCCCCATCTCTACACCAAATGCCTGCCAGTAACCCCCTCCCACAGGCCAGCATCCTGAGGGGGGTCTGAGGGCCCCCCAGCCCCTGGGAGCAGCCTGGGTGGGGGGAGGGGCTCTGTAGCAGAACCGCCTCCCGGAGGCTGGAGGCTCCCTGGTCTCTGAGCGGCAGGAGCGGGAGGCGGGAGTCCAGTGAGCAGGGCCGAGCAGTGGCCCCACACTCAACGCCCACGAGGAACTCCAAGTACACGAACAAGAACATTCTCACTCGGCCACAGAAACGCTTTTTAAAACTTCCTAAGTACTTGCTGGCCTGGGGCAGAGACCACCCGCCTTTTGCTCTAAGTAAGGGGCAGAGACCACCCGCCTTCTGCTCTAAGTAAGGGGCAGAGACCACCCGCCTTCTGCTCTAAGTAAGGGGCAGAGACCACCCGCCTTCTGCTCTAAGTAAGGGGCAGAGACCACCCGCCTTTTGCTCTAAGTAAGGGGCAGAGACCACCCGCCTTTTGCTCTAAGTAAGGGGCAGAGACCACCCGCCTTTTGCTCTAAGTAAGGGGCAGAGACCACCCGCCTTTTGCTCTAAGTAAGGGGCAGAGACCACCCGCCTTTTGCTCTAAGTAAGGGGCAGAGACCACCCGCCTTTTGCTCTAAGTAAGGGGCAGAGACCACCCGCCTTTTGCTCTAAGTAAGGGGCAGAGACCACCCGCCTTTTGCTCTAAGTAAGGGGCAGAGACCACCCGCCTTTTGCTCTAAGTAAGGGGCAGAGACCACCCGCCTTTTGCTCTAAGTAAGGGGCAGAGACCACCCGCCTTCTGCTCTAAGTAAGGGGCAGAGACCACCCGCCTTCTGCTCTAAGTAAGGGGCAGAGACCACCCGCCTTCTGCTCTAAGTAAGGATAAAACCCTGGCACGTCCACCGTCCGAAGAACGTGGCAGGAACAGCTCCCTGCGTGACACGAAGACGTCACCTGAAGGCGGGAGCGGAAAGGTGAACGCAGCCCGGGGGCCTGAAGATGTTAAGACGCGATCATGCGACCAGGGAAACGCCACGTGTGGCCAAGGCGGTATGCCCGCCCCAGGGATCCTGGGGGTTTGCTTGGGTCTCCCTCCTTGTTAGCATCCCTTCCCTTAAAAACGTCCACCGTTTCCTGAAGTTTACAGGTGCCGTCCGGACGCCGTGGCCAGGCCCGCACGGGCTGCCGGCAGGTTGTGGCCGGTTCTCCCACCTACCCTCCCCCCACACCTGAGGGTCCAGCTGCCCCGACCTGCCCACCCTCTTCCGATGGGGCGCAGGAGTCCCTACACCGGACACACACACAGGTCCACGCAGGTCCAGTTCCAATCACCAGGATTTTCAAGAAACGCTTCCCTGTGGAAATGGCTTCTGCCGAGAGCACCGTGTCACCTCCCAAAACTCAGCTCAGGGACACCCTCTCCGGCCCATGGGGATGCGAGGAACAGGGGCGGCTCGAGGCAGAACTGACGTCCGGCCGGTACCCACCCCGATTTGGGAATACCGGGCGTGTGCGTGTTCCTGCCTAGGTGCTGTGTCTGTGAGGTGCAATGCCACACATTACCCGGATTTCAGATTTCATATTAACCTTTAAAGGGCATGTCACAAAAACGCATTCTCTAAACACTGGTCTTTAGCTCGCTGTGCAGTCCGCCCGTCTGCCTGCACCTGTCACGGCATCGCCCGCCACCTGACAGTAATTCCAACCGATCCCAGCAGTCCCACCGCCGAACAATTCAGCCATCCACTCTAACCGCACGCGCGCGCAACCTGAAGGTGTAATAATAGCGCCTGCTAATGCCACCTCGTTCCCAGCGCTGATGAACTTTCAGGATTTGAAAGAACGCGCTCGCGCGGAGATGACAGAGTTTTAGCCGGGGCTCTTTGAACCATCCAGGATAATAAGCACTTGTTCCTCTCCACAATGGGCACAGAAAAAAGAAACCCAACTCGTAATTGCTGTAATTATCTTGGAAAACATGCCGAGATTAATGGTGATTATGAAAATCTGTGTCATTGTTCCGAGAGCATCGCTGATCAAGGGTGTCTTGAAATGGCCGCTGCCGGGAACCTTTAGCACCAAACTCCGCGTGGGCGCGGGGAACTGACACTTTGGCTCTCTCCCCGCGCAATGTCGCCCCGTGTTTGCGAAATTGTTTTCCATCCGTCCCGGCGCCCTGGCCTGCGTTTTGACTCCGCGCACCGGTGCCCCGCAAGGTTCCGGACGCCCCTAATGGGATGCGGGTGTCACTGTGGTTCAAAGCCCCAAGTTCAACTTGTTATTTATTCAAATAATTAATTACTCTTGTAGCCATCGAGCGGTTTGTCATGACACATTAATGACTTGATAGACTTCTATGAACTGGTGAACACAGAACAGCAGAGCGCTTTTATCGCCGTTTAATTTTAAAACGATCCTGTGTGAAATTATCTCGTCGTGAGTGATGGGAGCATAAAGAACAGACTCAGCAAAGCCCCTTTTGGATCATTGCTTTATTAATGGTAACGTCAGGGAAATGAAAAATGCTAACATTGTCATATTCCACTGCTGGGTGGAGATGAATGGCTGGGGGCGTGGGCGAGGGCCCGTGAGCCCGCTGCGAGGGGCGTGCAGCCCTTCCCGCGGGCTCAGGCCTCGCACACCCGTGGCTCCACAAAACCACCTCCACGCCCCGGCTCCCTTGAGTTTATGGCTCTCGACGTCTATTACTTTGTGTGTGTGGTCTTTTTTTTTTCTTCACTTGAATTTTCCACTAGTGATATAAAGCACCTTCACGAAAACATTTCGCTTTATTGCTTTGAACATTAAACGTTATTAATCCAATAGAAAAACGTTAAAGATATTGCTGTCACCTTTAAATGTGAAATGATATTCGGTGCTAAAAAACGCTGGGTTAGGAGAAAAGATGTCCCTTCGTTTCTTTTAAGCCTCGAGATAACCGTGCTGGGTTGATGACAAAAATAACACTCCCACACGGCTCACAGCACATCTGCTCCAAGAGACGTCCGGTTCAGCTATTCCTTTTTTCATAGCGAACTTGTTTCTCAGTTGTTTTAATTACAAACTTGGGAACCTACGCAAACCGCTCCCTGGCAGTGTCATTCTAAGACAAAGACAGGATCCCGAGGAGCCGAGTGCAGCTCCGCCTGCGGGCAGCTGCTGTGGAGGGAGCGCGGCGGTGGGTTCCTCTTCCCTCACACGCTTCCTGTGTCTGTTTTCCCGATCGCAGAGCATTGCTGTCAGCCACTCGGACGGTCAGGCGGGGACCTGCAGCAACGGGGACCTGTCCCCACACCTCGCTGGCCACCAGGCCCTTAAGCCCCAGAGGGTGGTGGTGGCAGCTCACACTGTGTGAACGCCCACTCTGAGTCGGACCCTGGTCTGGGTGCTTTCTGTGTGTTGACATGATAATCCCATGGGGGGGAGGGGGAAGGAATGTATCATCATCATCATCCCCATTTTACAGACGACACTTGTAAACAGCGATCACGCGACCTGGCTGGGACACACAGCCACGGGGAGCAGAGGCAGAATCAGACCCAGGGAGTCCACTCCTTCCTGCAACTGCGGTGCCTCCGATTCTGTCCAGAGATTGCCCGGAGCCTGTCCTCCTCCCGCCACTGCCCTGGCCCCGACACTGGCTGCCGCTGCTCCTGGTGCACGCACACGCCTCCACTCCGCTCCTGCGGCCAGCCCACTGGGAGGAGGGCTTGGGGAGAAATGGGCGCCCACAGCTGCTGCCACAGAAACGTGCAGCACAGTGGACGCCGGGCCTACGCTGCACAGCTGAGGACACGTGATGGCGGTGGAGCGGGGGTTAGAATTCTGAGGATACAGAGATCAGAGGACAGGGCGGGTCTGGGGCCTCTTTGTGGACTGCCTTCCTTACCCGGGGACACTGGGCCCGGCTGCCATGACTCTCAGAGACATCTCCAGCAAGTGGCAGGCCAGGTCTGCCCCGGCAGTGCGTGCTCGTCCCCGCACGGCTGGGAGGAACTGTGCCAAGCTCAGAGGCGTGGGGGGTATCAGAGGCAGATTCATTGGGGAGAGTGCTGGGGGCTCCTCAGAGAGACAGGTGGGCACCAGGGCAGCTGAGCCCGAGGGCAGGAGACTGCAGATGCGCGGGCAGGAAAAACACTGGTTTCCAATGGGAGCCCCGCAGGGAACATCCGGGCGGACACCCAACCCGCAGGGGCACGGCTTCTCAGCCGGGGCCACCCCTCCCCCGAGGCCAGCCCCCGAGAACCATCTGACCTGAGCCCTCTCGCGGGAGAGCAAGCTGTCCCCAAGGTGACGGGCTCCCCTGGTGGAGAGGGGCCGTGGGACACGGCGTGCGAGTGGGCTCGACCTTGGTTAGTGCCTTAAGGATCCTCAACGCTGGCCCTGCACCCCGGGAGACGCAGCCTCTCTCCCCAACCACAGGTTCTTGAACTTCCAGGTGAGTTAGAATGGCCTGGGTGCTTGTTAAAAATGCAAACCACTAGCCCAGTGGTCGGCAAACCGCGGCTCGTGAGCCACATGCGGCTCTTTGGCCCCTTGAGTGTGGCTCTTCCACAAAATACCACGTGCAGGCGCGCACGTACAGTGCGATTGAAACTTCATGGCCCATGCACGGAAGTCGGTTTTCGGCCTGGGCGAGTCTATTTTGAAGAAGTGGTGTTAGAAGAAGTGGGGGTGTCGGTCGGGGCCAAAGAGCCGCGGTTTGTCGACCACTGCACGAGCCCCACACCTCGGAGACTCCGCTGAGGAGCTCTGGCCAACGGCGCACTCTGCCTGGCGTCAGAGGATCTCATGGTCCAAGTGCCTGCAAGTCTCCTGGGTTCAGCTCCATGAAGCTGTTCTGCACCAACAGGACTCCATCCCCACAGGGCTCCCCGTAACCGACAGGACTTCCCGCGTCACAGCCCTGCGAGGCCCATGGGGTCCGCCCAAGGGGGCAGCTTCCAGGCGGACGGAAGCCAGCAGGGAGCCGTGTCTGCGTAGCTCAGAAGGCAGACTCTTGGGGCTCCTTTGCCACCTCAGACCAGATATTGGGAAACACCAGGGCCCACTGAGTACTGATCACTTATGTCCCCGGACCCCCGTGTCGCCTTTTGTGGGCTGAGCCTCTAGAACTCACAGGAGGAGAGGAACCCTGGTCTGTCTGCGTCTACCTACAGTGTTTTTCGAATACTCGCATGCCCGGGGTTCCTGTGGCTTTACCTCCAAAGCAGGGAAAAGGATGACACATTCAGGTACCTCTCGGCCGTCTTTTCTGGAATCCCACAGAAGGCACGTTCTCTCTCTGACTCACATCGGGCCGACCTGCCCGGGGCTGGGGAGCACGCCTCCGCCTGCGCTGGTCCCGACTTCCTCCGCGAACCCTGCGCTTCCGAGGAGTGACTTCCAGCCATGGGAAATCTGCCCTGGATTCTTTAAAGGGACCCTTTCGGCAGAACAAGAGGGCACATTCAGTGGAGCCTGGCAGCTTAAAAAGACAGAGAGTGGTTTCTCCACATGAGCAACGAGGAGCGACACACCGCGCCAGAATTAGGATGGGCCCTTCGTGACGCGCTAGGCCCCGAAGGACACCAGGGGCCTCTTTTCCACGCCCCCCCCCCCGCCCCCAAGGCAGTTGTATAACTTTATTCGACCATCAGCGTTCGTTCTCGTCCACATGAACGGTCCGACAGGCACCTAGGTGACCGGTGCGTACAGCTTGCTCGGCGCGTCTTCATCCTCGTTCCGTTTTCTGGACAGACGCACCCGGACACGACAGGGGACATTCCTTACTCCTCTGGCCGGCAGCTTTGTTGAGCCTGGTGTCGGTGCACAGTCCGCAGTCCCCATCTCTTCACGGCGACTTTCCGGGTCTCCTTGAGAGCCCGAGGGGTGCGCTTCCTGAACCCCACGCCGTGGATGCGCTTGTGGGTGTGGATGGTGTGCTCCCTGGTCACCAGCTCGCTGCGGGCGGAGCAGCCCTCCTTCTCGCCACCCTTCTTTGCGGGAGCCATCGCGCCCGGCGAGTTGGAAAGGAAGAGCACGGGGTGTAGTTCAGGGGCCTCTTCTTAGAAATGCTTTCTTTGATGCTCTGGGGACGATTACATCAACAAACAAACACCCCAAACAGAAGCCCAGCCTTTGAGGGGAGCAAACCCTGCAGGCAGGCCAGCCCGCAGCAGCTTAGCAACGAGGAGATTCAACTGAGGCCAGTGTTACCGGAACCACGCCGTGAGCCCTGTGGAGCCTCATCGCTCTCCCACGTGGCGAACGCCCGTCACTCCTGGGTCCTCGCTTCTACCCTGTGCCCGGGGCCAACCCTATTCCAGTTCCAAAGTGACGACACCAGCGCAGAGGTTGACTGTTTGCCCAACGCGACCCGGCGGGCCACCAGCAGAACCGGGTGTAGAATACGGGGCTCCCCTATAGACGTAAATGCTATGTCATCACTTATCGGGTCAGCGGGAAAGCCGTCTGGGCGAGGCCTGGACGGGACCCAGAACCCAAAGTCCAAGGCTGCCTCTCGGTGAGAGGACGCGCAGAGCTGCTGGCCCGGGTCTCGGAGGACACGGGTCATTAGCAGCAGCTCGGTCTTTACTGCAAAAGAAGTTCCAAACTGTCGTTGACAGGCACACTTGGAGAGCGCACCCTCTTGGGTTAAATTGTTTAGTTCTGGTGGTGGGGGGCCAGCCTGATGACCGGGGCTCTCCGCTCGATCCCAGAGGCTGGACAGGTGCCAAGTCGCGCTTTCACTGTCGCCGGAGGCTGTGAGAACACAAGGTGGCCGCCAGGTTCCCCCTTAAACCCGGTGCCGCTCCAGCCCCTCCTCCTCCCGCTGAGGAGGCGGCGGGTAAGCTGGCCCTGGGGTGTCTGAGGAGGATGAGATGCAGAGGCGGCAGGCGTCGAGGGAGCCATGTCCTTCCGCCTAAAACAGGCTGTTCCTGGTACTTGAGACTATAACGCTCAGGGTGTCCATTTTTGGTGGAAATCCTGACGTGGCTTAATCTGTCGTTTTGTCATCTGTGAAACCGGGAAGCCGAGAGCGGGGTGTCTGGTCGGCCAGCAAGTCCAACAGACACAGCACCTGAAGTCCAGCTCGAATGGGCTACGCCCCAACTTTGCTCCCACAAAAGCAGGAACTGTCTCCAAGTGATTGTTTCTGTAAAAAAACTGACCCGCACCAAAGAGCCGCCCGCTGGCGCTGGGAGGGCCGGGGGAGTCACAGAGTCTGAGAGAGCGGAGGGGTGGCTGGGAGGGCTGGGGGAGTCAGAGAGTCTGAGAGAGCAGAGGGGTGGCTGGGAGGGCCGGGGGAGTCACAGAGTCTGAGAGAGCGGAGGGGTTGCTGGGAGGGCTGGGGGAGTCAGAGAGTCTGAGAGAGCAGAGGGGTGGCTGGGAGGGCCGGGGGAGTCACAGAGTCTGAGAGAGCAGAGGGGTGGCTGGGGGAGTCAGAGAGTCTGAGAGAGCAGAGGGGTGGCTGGGAGGGCCGGGGGAGTCACAGAGTCTGAGAGAGCAGAGGGGTGGCTGGGGGAGTCACAGAGTCTGAGAGAGCAGAGGGGTGGCTGGGAGGGTCGGGGGAGTCACAGAGTCTGAGAGAGCAGAGGGGTGGCTGGGAGGGTGCGAGGCGCCTGGGATCAATGACAGGTGGAATGTGGCTGCAGCGGCTGGATGCTGCTCTGCGTGGGAGTGAGCCCCGGCCGGCGGGGCATCACGAGTGGGGGTGCGCAGCGTGGAGCAGCTCCTCTGGGAAGAGCTGGCTGAACTGGTGTGGAGACAGAGGCAGGAAGCACGGGGCCCTCTCTGGTTCAGGAGAAGCAGCGAGCCCGGGGCACCCCGGCAGGAAAGGTGGTTGGAGAATTCTCAGGCCTTCCCCCCTATTTGTACAAGTGGGTGCTGAGAGGCGCGGCGAGCCCATGCGCCGCAGGTGAGGCGGCACTGACAGCCCCAGGAGCGGGGAGGAACGGCGACGGCACAGGCTGGGGTTCAGCGCAGATGAAAGAGCTTCTGCCGGAGATGGTGCCTCTGCAAACCTCATTTCCCGGGAGGAAAGGAAGCCCCCGAGTCGAGTGGTAGCGGAGGAACCTGGGGTCCTTTTCCTTCCTGGCTCTCAGCCGCTCGTGCCAACGTGTGGAGCGTCCCGAGGTGGGGACCGGGAGGGGCAGACCCGGAGCCTGGGCCAAGCGCACCCACAGCCTGATGGGAGGAACCCTGGTCTCCACCCAATTCTTTTTTACACGAACAAACTCACCGTTAAAATTATTAACAGCGATGTAATATGCGGAGGAATTTATTTTAGTGACAAAATTCATTTAAATAACTTATAAATGACGTCGATTTTTATTTATAGATCATTAGTTCTACAAGTTCATCAAAATGTTTCACTTTTACATTACCACGTTTTTGTGGGAGAAATATGTGCTAAAGAGCCGTTTTAAAATTTGGGCCTTTGGGGCTATTTTGGGGAATTATCCTACGAAAACATTCATGGCCCAAGACCGGACTGGGAAGAGATTTTCAAGATGCTTATCAAAGCTTATTGTTCTAAAATCTCTCACGAAAGCAAAGCCCCATAACACGGAGCATCAGAGGCTCCACATGTCACCCCCACCCCAATTATTCAGCCGGGTCTCTGCGGGGCTGATGACAGGTAGGGTGGAAATCAACCCCGCCTACATCCCCAGCCACTGCCAACATCCTTACTCTGAATCCCTTTGGCACACCTGAAACTAATATAAAAAAAGTGTTGAATGCAAACTGTAACCGAAAAATTAAAAAAAAATTCCTTTGGCTGTGACCAGTCCAGTTGCCAATCCTGGCCACTGCACTCTCGCCTTCCAGAGACTGGGGGCCAGGGAGCAGCTGTGGAGCTGGGAGAAGTGCCCAAACAGGGAAATTTCTTCCCAGGGTAAAACGTCTACTTTGCCCACCGGGCTTCCCTGGGGGCGGCGGGGTGGGGGGAGGAAGAGGCGGTGGTAAGCAAGCTGGTATGATATTTAAGAGAACAAAGCGCAGGCGGTCATGGAACCTTTGTAGTTGAGGGACCGAGGGGCAGAGCAAACACGTTTTAACAGCCAAACCCCTCCTTTCACACATGTGTAAACCCTTTGGAATGTCACTGGAAAAACGTTATTTCGAAAGTAATCTTTGAAGTTTGAAAATTAAAGCAGGAAGGCTATTTCTCAGTAGAGAGAGAAGGTTTCAAACTGCTGAAGGGGCCCAAGGAAGGTGCTAATGGGTGCAAAGCGGCCCCACTCGGAGGGACGGGCTCCGATGACCCACTCCTTCTCTCTTAGGTTCTCCTGATGGTTCAGAGATATTCCTTCTCTCTCGGGGGCCCTCTGCCCTGTCGGGGCCCGATGAACCCTCACCCGGGCCTGGATGGAAACCAGGTTTGGCAATGACAATTCAGAGCGAAGGGGAGCCGTGTGTGTGTGTCTGATGTGTGCCTGTGTGTGTGTACATGTGTGTGATGCAGGCACGTGTGTGCTGTGTGCACTTTGCCATGTGTGCATGTGTGTGATGTGTGCACACATGATGTGTGAATAGGTGGCACGGTAACAAGAAAGAAACCACATGAGCCTCGTGGGTGATCAGGGGCCAAGCCCGTGTGACCCTCCAGCTCCCCCACCGAACCCCGGGACACGAGGGCCAGTGGGGAATGAGGTTCTTTCAAAGTCCGAGCAGGCAGAGAGGCAACAGTCACTGCACTGTCCAACCTCAGGCTGACGATAACTCCAAGCTTGGGAACGCAGAGGCGGCCCCGGCATTGGGTTGTGTGTGTGACGCCAGCACAGACAAAAACAGATGCTCAACAAAATCACGCCGAGTTGAAGAAACGGGATTGTCATCCTCATGCACGTCACGCTGACAAGGCACTTCAGCGTCTTTTCCTTAAGGAGTCTTCCCCACAGCCCCGCCCCACAGAGACTAACCTGAGGCTCAAAGGAGGGGAGTGGCTTGTCTTAGGGGAGACCTGGGACCTGACTCCAGGGCATTTACAATGAACCCACATTGTCCTACAGCCACACCCCCAATGTGAGGTCACTGGTCCCAGACAAAGAACTGTCCTGCAATTTGCAGAAATGGCTGGAAAAGAAAGGTCTGTGAACTTGCGGAGCACTTCACAGTTCTTTCGTTTTTGGCATCAGTTAGCAATTACCCTTGCACTTCCCTTCTCCCTCCCACCAAGGTATTCCAATTACTATTCCAATTACTTCAGCCAAGAAGCTCACCCAAACCCTATTCGCACCCTGTTCCACACGAGGGCCAGTGGGGAATGGGGTTCTTTCAAAGTCCGAGCAGGCAGAGAAGCAACAGCCACTGAAATGTCCAACCTCAAAATAAGCAAAACCAAAATAAGAAAAAACCAACCTCCCTCCGTGCACACGCAGGGAGCTGGAGAGGCGTGTGCTGTGCCCAGGCAGACAGGCAGCCAGCGGTGCTCACGGGAGGAGCCACCACGGACGGGTCCCAGGGAGAGTGGGGCTGGGGTGCAGGCTGGAGGCTGGTGAGGATGTGGACGGGAACAGGAAGGCGCTCTGGGGTGGGAGAACCGAAGCAAAGGCCTAAAAAGCCCCTCCCCCGTCCTGCATCCCACACGCAAACACACCCGCAAACACACCCGGCAGAGCACAGGCAGGGGACCGGCTCTGACACCCCTCTGAACCCGCTGGCTGGAACACTCTCCACTCACTAACCCGCACAGGAGGCGGCCCCGCGAGGCCCGGTCATTCCAGCAATATTCGGGACATAACCCATTTCCAGGACAGCCACACGCCCTGAAGGCCCAGGAGGCCGGCTGCCCCAAACCACCAAACGGACTGTGGCCCAGGGCCACGGCCACACGCACAGCAGAGTGCTGGGGAGGAGATGGCAGAGGGAGAGCACTCCCAGGCCAAGGCAGGGCCTGTCTTTGCCTTTTGTGGCCCAGAACCAAGCAGAGGACCAGCCAGGAGCAGGGCTCAGGGGGAACGAACGCCTGGCTGAAAGGCCGTGTGGCTTCCATGTTTACAATGCTTGTTCTACTTGGGGGCCCTGGTTGTGTGTCCACGTGTGAGCCTGCATGTGTGTGTGGCCACACGAGTGTACATGCATGTGTGTCGCATACCTGTGTGTGTGCACACAGGAAATGAAGATCCTCCGGGGCATCTGGTAACATCTACCAGCGAAAAAGGAGGTACCTCTGCCGGCCACGCCCGACCGTGCAGGGCAGGGCGGCGCTGCTGGGAATGGGTTTTCCATACACATCCCACCTAACAGTAGGAGGGCTGCAGAATGCAACTGTGACGTTCCTGACAGCCCACCCACGGCCTCCCGGTGTCCTCCATCAGCCACGCTGCACCCAGTTTACCTGGAGACCCGGCAAGCGCGGGCGGGATCCAGTGCAGACTCACCCCATCTGCTCTTTATATGCCACCGGCCTCCCATCGCTTACCCCTGACCACAGGCTGAGCTCCTGCGCATCTTTCCGCTAAGTCAGAAAGAGAAAGAAGCCCTTTCAAAGGACACGCGTCTCGGGCGCCCCGCCCAGGCCTCCTGTGTCCTCTCTTCCTCCCACGGGAGGCGAGGGACGAGGCCTGACCCAGCTCGGAGCTCCCCGGGCCCTTTGCTCCTTTCTCTGCCTCCTGCCCTCAGAGTGTTTGAACGCCCGCTACCCATGCGGCTGGGGTACAGGCTTGATTGAACCCACTCTTCTCAGAGCCTTGCTCTGCTGGGGCTCCAGGCTCCTCCGGGGAGCGCTAAGGGACCGAGGAGCAGCTGGCTCTCAGGACCCGCCCCCCCCTCAGCAGGCTCACCGGAGGCGGCAGAGGGGGTGCCCCTGGCTGCTCCCAGCCCACACTGTACAGCGGGGCACCTTCCATGGGCCCGGCCACTGCAGCCTCACCTCTGACCCTTCGCTGTACCTTCCAGGCCTTCCCGCCTCCTTTATTTCCACAATCGAGGAAACCGGGACCCAGATGGTGAAGGGCCTGGCTCCTGATCAGGTTTGGGGTGAAAGGCAGAGGGAGGACACTCAGCTTCCGGTCCTCTTGTTCCTCTTCTAACCCCTGCCCTTCCAGAGACGCAAAGATGTCCCCGGCGAGGAGGCAGGCTGCACCCGAGGGCAGACACAGGCATTTCTGCCCGGCGGTGCCCCACTGTCACCTGGGCCATGTCATCAGTGGGAGAAGACCAGGGAGTTGAGACCCGCCTGCCTTAGTGCTCCCCGTTTCAGGCTGAGGGGCGCAGCTGGTCTTCACCCACAAGGCCCACAGGACGCCCCGGGAACCCCTCGGCTGCCCTACCCTCCTTGATCCCAGGTGCCATTTCTCCTGCTCGGGTACCAGCCCCAAGCAAGGGACAAGTGCCCTCAGCCTGGACCACACACTGGACTGGACCCCAGGGCGTGGAGGTCAAGGGCAGATGCTGGGCCAGCTGCTGAGCTGTGTGCCTCTGGGTAAAGGAACCGAGCTCTCTGTGCTTTCATTCCGCACCTGCAAGCTGGGCGGATGCTGCCCACACGCTTGGGGCTGTTATGAGTAGAAGAGATGGTTTGCGTGAAGTGTTACAACAGGGGCTGAGACTATAAACGCTACGCATTTGTTTTGTTATTAACATGATAGAAATGACCAATGTGCGTCTGGAAACCCCCCGTCTCTGCCCCCCGGCCCCAACTCTATACTCAGCAGTTTCCTGTACATAATCCTCCCCGGGGAGGGGGTGGGACCGGGAGGGAGGTGGCCCTGAACCAGGAGGCTGTGACATGACAAATAAGCTGCAGGCTGACGTGTGGCCGAGACATATTGGAGTTTACTCTGTCGCTGGGGCTGGCCATCTGTGCCGCCGCGCGGGGCTGGCTTCCCAGGCTGCCGAGGGGGCCAGGGCAGGTCCACCCGGCCCCGGACAGATCTGCAAGCTCAGCCGGCCATCCGTTAGGCTGCCTAATGAGGAGAAATGGGCTGCGTCCCCCACCTCCCCAGGAGCCAGGCCTTCCTTCCCAGAGTGGCCGGGGTCTTTGCTCCACACGGTGTGGGAGCCAGCCGTGTGCATCGCCCAGCGAGCCTCCCTGCCGTGCCTCTCCGAAGCCGTGCGGTGGCCCCGCGGCCCCAGGGGAGAGCTCGGGTGGTATGAACTTGGCCGCAGAGCCCTCAGCTTCATCTCTGATACACAGCAGGATGCTGGGCACCGACTGATGGGGCCAAGCCCTTCCCGGGAGCGCACAGTCTCGGAAGGTGGCAGGCACAGTGGGGAGCAGACCGCGTGGACGGCGATGGTGGCATTCTGGGGCAGGCACAGTGCAGGCGCCCAGGGGACACTGCCACGACTCACTGTGTGACCTGGGGAAGCTCACTGAACCTCTCTGAACCTCTCCGCTCCCCAGTTATGGTGCCACGTGCTTCCCTGGGTGGTGACGGGGATTAAACAAGTTCCTGCGTGAGAGTGATTTCGTTCAGTAAACAGGAGCTACTATTCCTACAACCGGACATTCACAGGTGTCAGCTGCTTCTTCAGGGCCAGCAGGTCAAGAGGACAAACAGGGAGCGGCACGCAATCACCCCAGCAGCCTGCGGGACCCCGGCCAGCCTTCCAGGTTCAGGACTGTCCCCAGGCCTCTGAGCGGGAAAGGTAGGAAGTGGCTCAATGTGCCCAAATGGTAGGCTGTCCTTACTCTGAACCATGAAGAATGAGGCCCTGCCTTCCTCTGGAAACGCGCCCTGGCACGGAGGTGCTGTGGGCATATTCACTCTCCTCCGAGTCCACGTTCACAACAGGAAACCAGGGGGCCAGGCCTGTCAGACAGACAGACAGACAGACAGCCTGAGAAAGAAGGGCTGCCGGGTCTCAGCCCCCTTGGCCACGCTCGATCGCTGGGTCACCTGTGCTATGTGCCTGCCGCCACGAGCCTTCTCTGTGACCATCTCGACAGACGGAAGGGCACATCTGATTTCCAGTTTGGATGTGAATTTATATGGTGGCGGGTCATAGCCAGCCCATGTGGGGGGACCCTCGCTCTCCAAGCACCCACCCGCTGCCCCCACCCCCCGCCTCTGCCCGGAGCAGTGCGTGTTACCAACCAGACTCGTTCCCTGGGCGGGGCACACGGCAGTCCCTCAGGAACTGCTGAACAGGGAACGTCCCTGCTGACTTCTCAGCGCCTGAGTGAGAGGAGCCGGGGGCCCAGCACAGACAGGAGAGCAGTGAACAAGAGCACCTGCAGGTCACTGGGTCTCGCCCTCCTTGCTCTAGCCCACGCTGCCTGGTTGTCACCAGGGAATGGGGAAAGCTTCCGAATAGCACTTCCCATGTCAAAGTTTTGGAATAAGACTCCTGAAGTAATTTAAAAAAATGAATTAGTTTCACGATGAACTCTAAGGACAGAACAGTCCAGTACCAGCAACCAGAACCCGAATAACAAGGTAACTGTGTGGGGCTAGGATGCGCCCCGTGTGCTGGGCCTGCGGACTCCTGCCCAGAGAGAGCGGACACACTGCCGCTGGCAGCTCCGTGCACACGCAGGGAGCAGGAGAGGCGTGTGCTGTGCCCAGGCACACGGGCAGCCGGCGGTGCTCACGGGAGGAGCCACCACGGACGGGTCCCAGGGAGAGTGGGGCTGGGGTGCAGGCTGGAGGCTGGTGAGGATGTGGACGGGAACAGGAAGGCGCTCTGGGGTGGGAGAACCGAAGCAAAGGCCTAAAATGAGCCCTAATGTGGCCAGAGCAGAGGGAGGAGGGGCAGAGCTCACAGCTGGGGCCCCGTGGCCCTGCCAAGTGCCCGAGAGCCAACGTGGGACCGGAACATTTTAGAACGTAAGGCCCAAAACACAACATGGACAAAAGGGGGGATTTCACCTTGAGGAAGAGTAAATACAGTCATATACCTTCATGGCCTGCCGAGCACTACATGGAAACAAACAAAACTGATGCTCAGAAATGATATGACATAAGAAGAAATTTACAAACCAATAAAAGCTACCATTCTTTGGTCAAGTGGGATGAATGAATGCATATATGGATATGAACATAAATATACTCATCAATCCTACTTGATCAAAGAATGGGAGAGAGAGAGAGAGAGAGAGAGAGAATCTCAAACATTATCCTTCCAGAAAGAAGAAATATTTTCTGGTGTCAATGCAACATTGACAAAAACTGACCACATAGTAGATGACAATGAAAGGCTAAATACATTTTTAAAAAACAAAAAATTATACAGGTCACATTCTCTGACCACCAAGTAATAACATTAAAAATTAATAAGAAAAGGTTAAATAAAATCTATCTCAACCACTCAGAAAAAGTATTTTCTAACACTTGAGCCAGAGAGACAATCAACACTAAAATCACTACATTTTATAAATGTGAGTCCTATATATAAGAATACCATAAAAATACACTAATATATGTGTATGTGTATTATGGCTATATAGCTTTAAATACTTGTATTCAAAAGCAAAATAACCCTGAAAACAAATGAGGTGACCACTCAACCCAAGAAGATTTAAAAACAAAGTAAGCAAAGCCAAATTAGAAAACAGGAACTAAAGATACAATTAAACAATGAAATACAGAACCAAGGCCTAATGCCTTTGTACATAAATAAGAGACTGGTCGTTTGAAAAGATAAATAAAAAAATAATAAATCCTTAACAAGGATAACCAAGAAAAGGGAGAAAAAAAACCAATAACCTTAGGGATATATTTGACCATAAGTATATTAATTTTAAAATTAAAAACTCTTAAGCATAATTTTATACCACTAGTAATTTTATACAAAAGTTTAAAATTTAAATGAAAAGGCTGACTTTTCTTTCAAAAACTAAAAATGACAAAATTGACTCAAGAAAACGCAGAAAGCCTGAAAGAAAAATCGGCCACTGTGAGAGGAATGGAAGTTCCCGGCCCGCCCCTAGCACACCCAGCTCCACGTGCTTCCTTCCAGGTGCTCAGCATTTACAGGGACCTTTTCTCATTCTCTCCCCTCCAAGGAACAGAAAGGACAATACTTTAACAATGTCCTTACATTTGAAAGAAAAACCTCTGATTCTTAGATCACACAAAAATAATACCTTGATAAGCATTAAGCCCAGTTTCACTTACATGAAACACCCAACTTCACGGGGGCTCTTAAAACCGAGTACCATATTTAACGAATAATGTGCCATAGTAAAGTAGGATTTATTTCGTAAGTATGACAATAAATTTCTAAATGCTAAATTGTCAAAATAAAATGTTTCATATTAATCAGCTAAGAAAGCTTACAAGATTCTGAAGTTATTTTTGTATGAAATTAGAAAAAAGAGAACTGGTCACTGAGGGAGGGTGTGGAGGAGGCAGAGGGCATAGAGGGGATAAATGGTGATGGAAAGAATAAAATAAAAATTAATTAATTAAAATAAGTGCCTGTGTTTAATTTTTAGAAGACTCCCAGGAAATAGGAGGAGGAGAATACTTTCTTCAGCACGACCGAACTCTCTATTCTGAATTACCCGCCCACCTCAGACTTGGCTGCGGGACACTAAGAACAGCCCCACTGAAGTCACGAACCAGATAAGAATGCAAGCGACTGCCACTACCGTTTGCTGCTTTGTCTATAAAGCAAGAAAAGGAAATGCGGCGCACGACTATCAAAGACATAAAACGGTATTTGCAGATGACGTTGTTGAATACTGAGAAAACGCAAGTAAATCAATTGAAAGCTACTGGAAATGGCCAATACAGAGAGGCAGCCACTTACAAAGTGAATAGTCAAAATCCACTATATACATATGCATATATATACAATTATATATGTACACATGTATATAATACAATTATACACACACAATTCCAAGTTTAAAAAAATGGGCAAAGAAAAAGGAAAAACATTTAAATCTAGGAATGAATAATATTTTACTGAATGATAAAGAGGGGCATTTGGATAAACGGAGAGTTACATTACATTTCTAGAAGGAAAGACCAAGTATTTTAAAGATGACCATTTTCCCCAAATTAAGTTATAACGTCAATGATTTCTCAATCAAAATCTTGAAAGTATTTTCCGTGAAACTTAGAGTGATTCTAAATATCAACTGGGTAAAAGATTGAACTAGAATTACCAGAAACATTTTGAAAAACAACTATAAAGAATAGTAAGAGAGGATATCAAAATTAAAAGTAATCTTCCCACTAGAATATGCATTTAAGTCAAAGGAACAGGACACTCATCACAAAATATATCATAGCAGATAACAGGCAGTTCCTAATATTGTTTTCAAAGGAAAAGATTATTTAGTAAGTGGTGCTGGGACAATAAAAAATAATTTGGAAAAACAGATCCTTATGTCATACATCAAAACAAATGACAGATGAATTTTAGATTAAAATGTTAAAAACAGGAAAAATAAGATTCCAGACTATACCAGGAGATAGAGGAGACCTTTCTAAAATGTGGTGGCAAAGGCACAAAACATAAAGAAAAGCAAAATTAAAGGCCGAACTACAAGCTGGCAAAAAGCAGTGGTAACATGAGATCCAAAGCGGGCCCTTCCGGTAAGGAGCGCCACAGCTCCATCGAAAGGCAGACTCAACAGAGACGCAGGGCGAGGGTGCGAGTGGCCAATCAGCAGGGAAGGGGCCCTCACTGTAGTCCACGGGTGTAAACTAACAATATGGTGCCATCTCATCTTTCCAATGGATAAGGATTTTACAAAATAATAAGTTAGTAAGGAAAGATCAAGTATTTTAAAGGAGAAACCCCTTTTGCACATGTGGAATTGTAAATGGATTCAACCATTTTCGTCATCAATTTGTTATTATGTATCAAAATGCTTAAAAATTCACACTTATCCTAAGGAACAAAGATTTATCTAAAGGAATGATCAACACTGTATTACATTTAGAAGTGATGATAATGTAAGTATGCAGTCACAGAGGGCTGGTTAGATAAAGTACATTGTATCCATGAGGAAGATTATACAAACACTGAATTCCCTAACCCTAACCCTAACCCTCCCCTACCCCCGGGCGCCCCCCCCCCCCCCCCGCCCCGCCCAAGACTTGAATGACAAGGAGAAAGCAGTGTGACCAGGTCTCAAAACAGAACGGACATTCTCAGGGACAGAAAAGAGCAAGTTCCCACACACGCAACAACATGGACGAATCTCCAAGCCGCTGTGCTGAGGGACACACAGGCTGCACGCCAGGTGAGTCCACTCACGAGACATGAAACCCAACTGGCCGCCAGGGACCGGGGCAGGCCTGGGAAATGGCTGGACACAGAACGAGAGAATGCTTGGGGTGACGGGAAAACTCTGTATCTTACTTCTGGCGGTGGATCCATGACATTTATCATGTAATTTGGCATTAACAAAATTCATTGAACTACACACATTAAAAGGATGAATTTGACTGTATGTAAATGACACCTCAATAAATCTGACAGATGGATGATTAGGTAAAACATACTTTTACATATAAATATAGTATATGGCAGTGGTTGGCAAACTGCGGCTCGCGAGCCACGTGCGGCTCTTTGGCCCCTTGAGTGTGGCTCTTCCACAAAATGCCACGGCCTGGGTGAGTCTATTTTGAAGAAGTGGCGTTAGAAGAAGTTTAAGTTTAAAAAATTTGGCTCTCAAAAGAAATTTCAATCGTACTGTTGATATTTGGCTCTGTTGACTAATGAGTTTGCCGACCACTGGTATATGGTATAGGAAAAAGTTGAAAGGATTACCTTAAAATACTGTTCTCTAGAGGTAATGGGATTGTGAATGATATTTAATTTCTTCTCTACACTTTGATGTATTTTCCAGTTTTTCTACAATGAATATGTTTCCTTTCTAACTCAGAAAAGTTTGTGTCTGTTTTTGACAAAGAAAAACATGTCAACGTACTGTTCTGTCTAGCAAACATGTCTTAAAGGTTCTATAGGAACTGCTGAGGCCCCGCAGCCTGGGCAGAGCTCTCTGGAGCTCTCTGTTCCACCAGCGGGGTGCCCAGCGGGGTGCCAGCGAGGTGCCCAGCTCCCAGCAGGTGCCCAGAGGGCAGCAGCAGCGCAGCCCAACAGTTTCATTTTGCAGCCGAGAAAGCTGAATTCCAGGGAAAGGTGGAGGCTTTCTCAGGTTTGGAGGTGGTCAAATGAGCCTTAAATCCCCGAGGGAGCACCCGTGACACCCCTGAGGGGACCCCTACTGTCCAGGGGCAGTCAAGCTCCTGATAGCTCAGAGATAAGCGACCGACACCACAGGTCAATGCTTCCCATACTTTAGGACGGTGCCGCATCCCAGCCTCACTTTCCTTTTTTCCAGCATAATTGTTGACTTTATACTTTTCTTTACAACTGAGACTCACTTTTTAAAACTCCAAATGGCCATTCCTGGGGGAGCCTGACATCATGCACCGCCATGGGCAGGCCGGGCCCCCTGGAGGAGGGGCCACGCCGGCGCCTGCAGGCTGGGCTGTGGGCTTCCCTCTGCTCTGAGAACAGCACGTTGCAGGTGAGGGGCTGCTCCCTCAGCCTGCACCCCAGACCGGGAGCCAGGACCCCCCACTCTGCTGTCACCGACTTGGGACCTGAGTGGCATACGGAATGGTGGTCTTGTCAGCCACTGCCATTGGGGAGACCATGTGTCACCGCAGCAGAACCCAGCCAAGACCCACGAACACGCCTACTTTACCCTTACTCGGACGAGGCTACCCTCTGATATGCTGCCGTGGGAAAGTGAAACTATTACATTGGCACCCACATCTCCCGCTCCCTCGTGGGCACACGTGTGTTTCGGGAAACACGTGGAGCCTGGAGGGAGAGCAGGTGGCACCAGACAAGACGCAGAGAAAGGAGCAGCTCCGAAGGAAGGAGACTCTGGGGCCACATGGACAAAGTTCAGAGAGCTCTGGGTCCCCCCCAGGAGCGGTAAACTACACAGTCAGTTTTGTAATCTGCTGTGCTCGCGTGTGTATGTGTGACTGCTGTAATAGTGCACTTCATTGTAAGACTGGTCCCCCATTTAGAGATGTCACCATGTGCAGGGGAAGGACCCCAAGACTCCAGGGCTACTGGGGAGCAACGGGAAAGCAAAATCAAGGAGGTGATTGGGTGGCCGCTGTTTCTGTAAGCAGTGGCTTCGTTACGTAACCGACAGCTTTTCATTCTTCAAACCAACTCCACTCCGACCACCTAAATATAAAAGATCCTGCCTACTCTGCCACTCAGTAACTCGGTACCCGGTGTAAAGTGGGTGCCACGCAGCTATACAGAACTTTCTGCCAGCTCTGTCGTGCTCCAGTCATTAATGGTCCACTTGTTTGGCTCAGGTAAATTACATTTGCATATGCAAATTATGCCTAAATACTCTGTGCTATTAATGTTATCACTAATTACATAATAATAGTTACCAGTTTCCACACGGATCAAACTTACAGTTTTGTAGCTATTAGGGAAATTGTGCTTTGTAATTAAGATAATCCTCATTTCCAGATGCTAATTAACTATATAATAATTAGCCTCATTCACTAATGCAAATTAAGGATTTTCATCTTTATTGATAAAGGCGTTGCTTCTTATCAGTTAAGAGAAAATAGCCCCAGAAATCTTGCAGAGAAATACTTTCCCCCTCTAAAGGTTAGAAGGTAAATCCATTTTTATCAGTCTCATTTGAGAATGCAAATTAGGTCCGATGAATCAGGTCAAAGATAAATGTGCTAGTCTTACTTCAGGACAGGACGTGTGGCTTAGTTCGCCTCTTCCCCCTTATAAATACTCAGGCAAACACTCCACCAGGCAGAAGTCTTCCTAGCGTCCCGGGTCCGAGGAGCGCGTCGCACGCCCCGTGTCTCTGTCCTAGTGCCTTTGTGTCCCTTTCAGACACGGCGGGCGCCTCCACGGCTCGGCCACAATGGGAATGCGCGGGAAGGGGTTTTTGTGAGTAAATACAGAGGAAAGAGGGAAAGCCACGTTCGCTTGGATTATTAAGTTTTCTGTGTTCCAAACAAACTGGCACCTCCCATGGTGACTAATGAGGGCTGCCTCGGCGAGAACAGAAGGGCTGACAGCCAGCGAGGCCTCGTTGGCAGGCCCCGGCCCGGCCGGCCGCATTCATCATCCGCTAAACCAATCCACCAATCCGCACCACCATTTGTCATTAATTATGCTAATCAGCACACCATTACTCTCTGATGACATGGTAGCTGTTATTAGCCGGTTACGGCTTTTCAAAAGGGCGACTTATTGTGCATGCACGGGCTGAGCCTGCACCAGCCCACGGGGAAGAAATGTCCAATTACGGAGAGAAGAAATTTGCTATTATCTTTTTATAACAAACCAATTTAGTGATTAGAAAAGTCTTTGAACTCACAGGTTTCCGCCCCCCCTCCCTTAAAACAACTGAAACAAAAATCTGTTTTTCAGTATTTCTCTGAAAGAGAAGGAAATGCCAACACGGAGGTCTCTGGCCACACGGTTACAAGTGCGGCCTGGAGGGAGCCGGCTGGCGCGCGGGCACACAGACCCTGCGGGGCTGGCTCTTCCCTGCCTCCTGTGGGTTAGCAGGGCCATTTGATCACGAACACTCAGCCACCCCGCTGCCCGGAAGGGTAGGCACGCCATGTGGCCTTCCACAGGTCATGCGCACACCTTCTGGGCAGATGCTCCCTCGAGATGCCCAGCAACAGCCCTCGAGATGCCCAGCAACAGCCTTCGTTAACCCTCCGCGCCCCGGTGCCAAGAGCGTCAACGCCGCCCAGATGACCTTGGAGGTGTGCAGTGTGGCCACATTAGCACATGTCCTGGGCAGGGCTTTGGGCAAGAAGGAGGACTGTGCTCGGTCTTACAGACCAGCAGAATCCTCGGGGTAGCCGCCAGACCGAGTCAGAGGCGGCGGCTCTTTGCCGAAAGTCTGGGCTCATCGGAGGGGCTGGCACTGACCCTGGGGGTCAGCGGACCTCACCTGCGGGCTCTCGTCCAAACCAGGCACTGAGCCCACGTTGTTGTGTTCGGGCTGGAGTCTTTACCACTAGTTTTAGAAGCTTCGTCTGTATTAAGAGCTCATTAATATCATCAGGGTAAATGGGCCTATTAAAACATCTTTAAGCAATATCTGAACATAAATCTCCCTAAACTATATTTAATGACTGTACTTAAGATACATTATATGCAAGTCCTAATGAGACATTAGATAGCATTTTGAAGATTAAAATGAGAGAATCCATATAAAGTCTGTCCACTTAATGTAGCCTTCAGCTATACTGATGAAAGCATTACTACCAAATTATTACTGCATTAGAACAAATATTTTTAATCATGTCTGATTTACGCATTCTCTTTTTCGTGAATTTCCATTTTCACAAAAAGATACGTTTTGAGTTTCCAAACCGGGGCGTGTGAAAGGGTTCAGATGTCCGAGGTGCATGGCGGCGAGCCAACACAGAATGCAGCGGGCGCTGCTCGTGGCACGTGCTCCGGCCTCGTCATGCCGTTCGTTTGCTGGTCCCTCCGTGCTGCAGGCAGCCAAGCATGCCGCCCTCGCCATCACATCACACTTCCTTCAGAACTGGACCGGGCCCCCAACAGAACTCCACCAAGACATCCTGCTCACCAGCGTGCGGCGCAGTGGACACAGCACACCCTCTATGACGCCGGCGGCGGTCAGGCCTGGGCATCTCCCGTGCAAATTCCACAGCCCCAGAGAGCAATCTCCCTCCTGACCCGGCGCCCCGCTCTCCCCAGCCCCATGCCTCCCCCACCCCCAGCAGACAGACAGACAGACAGACAGACGTCCTCTTAGTTCCAGGTCTGTGGCCTGTTTGTCTGTTCCCCTACAGCCGGCCGCGGAGGCGCCCACGAAGCCCTGCTCCCTCCCACCCAGGGACACTGTGAGAGCAATCAGTGCTGCTGGAGGAAGGATATTAAAAAAAAAAAAAGAAAGTTTGGTTCCCCTGGGCTATGGGAATTGAAGCCTTTAAACAGACCCAAATCTGGCTCCAGTCTGTTCAAACAGGAAGGCCTTCGGGATGACAGACGTGAGTGGAAGGGGCTGCGGGGCAGGATGAGCTACTGGGAGCAAGCCGTCCAGCCACAGGAAGATGGGAGTCTTTCCGCACGCGGGATCTCCTCCATTTAAAACAGAAATAGATTCCCGGGCCTGAAATCCCGATAAGACTTAATACACAGCGGTCCTTTTGGAAAACAGGTCAAACTTCAGATTATATACACGAACGTATTTTTCTTTATGGCTATTCGCTATATTTAAAATACTACATATCTTGCCTAGCTGGTGTGGGTCAGTGGTTGAGCATTGACCTATGACCCAGAAAGTCACGGACAGATGCCCGGGTTGTGGGTTCGATCCCCAGTGTGGGGCGTGCAGGAGGCAGCCAATCCATGATTCTCTCTCATCATTGAGGTTTCTCTCTCTCTCCCCTCTCCCTTCCTCTCTGAAATCAATAAAAATATATAAACATACACACACACACACACACACACACACACACACACACGCACCAAAAACCCATGCATTTAAAATACTGTACACCCAGCCAGCAGTTTCAATGCAACAACAGCAACAAAACCACCCCTCCCCCTGGGAACTGCATCTCCCCTGCATCAAGGGAACAGCCCACAGTCCCATTCTGGGGTGAATCTGCCCTCACATCCCACATGGGCGGAGCCACAGAGAATGTTACCTGAGAACCTGGACAGAAGGACTAGGTCAGTGCCACCCGGCAGCACCCACAGCCCGGGCGTGGACCTGCACCAGCACCACCCACTTTGCAAAAGCCGACGCTTCGGACAGTGTTAGAGATGAATGGTCACTGAAGCTTTTTTTTTAATTTTTATACTTTACACCAAAGGGTAACCACCTTTTATAAATGCTATTCAATTATGAAAGACTTCTGGGATTATGGAAATCAAGACGACTCAACCGGTGACGCCTCTCTTAATAGAATGAGATTAGCTAGCCTTTTTTTTTCCCCTTCAAAGAAGAAGAAAGTAGCACAATGTCGACACTCTGGTCATTAAAAGAAGACCCCTCCTTTAGCGTGTAAAATCGGTAGCAACAAGCCGATTTCCATTTGCTTCTCCCAGATAGTCTCTCCCCAAAAGGAGCTACTTCATGGTACAATTTCGCGTTTTTAACGGCATGAATTAGGCATTCTTCATAAATAACAGCCACGTTCTATACACAGGAGCTCCTTTTTATTAGGAACACAGTAATGAACAATGAGCAATGTGTTCTATTATTCTTTGTCAAATCACAAAATGCTACATTAGAATAACTGTGCTGGTCAATGTAATATAGTAGATTAAATTCAACTTCTGTGGAAAAACCACTGTAAAACAGCATGATAAGAAGGCTATAAAAAATTTAATTTTACTCCAAACTCCATCACAAAAAAAATGGTGTGAAAAGTAATTTTGCATAATCAGTACACGCCATCTGGAACAATTAACCGATTTCTATAGAACTATGAGGATCAGTCATATCTGCTTATTAAAGATCAGAAATTATACAAGTAATAAATCCTTGAAAAAACTAAGCGTACTCCCGCCTGTCAACGCTATTTTAACTTCAAATACTGAAGAACGCCTGATAAGGCTGAAAAGAAGAGATTAATATATGCAAATTACATCCAGCATTTAAAATCCCCACAACTGTCTCCGGTTTTCTGTCCCTTATTGCTGCCTTTATGTTTTATTCATACACCAACTCACCTGTCACTTCATAAGCTATAATATTATGGGGGTATTATTAAACAGCATAAAGCCGTGCTTTAATTGGAAAGCTTCATTGCATTTTCCAATTATTTGGAGTAAATTAAAAGCAGATGCACATAGTTTAATAAGGAGTCTAATATCAGTTCCGGGAAATCAAAATTCATTGTCATTACTATGCCGTGATAGTTTTGCAAACTGTACTCAATTTCAGAGGTTTTCAAAAGAAAATCTGTCTATGCAATCTGTTAATTGTCATTCGGTTAATAACTGTTTAAATATCCAAACTGCACAGCAGCTTCCTATTAAAAAAATTAAGCCATGGGGTTTGTGCAAGCAAACAAATACGGCGTGCCACTCCCGGGCTGGCCACCCAGACTTGCCTGTTCACCTTAAAACAATGGAGGTGGAGAAACCTCCCCACGCGGTGGCTGCGCGGAGGGGAGGACAAAGAACAGCAGTTCTCGACTTCCATGAGCACCAGAGGTTGCAGCTCGATCAGAGCGCTCTCGGTGGAAAAGGGCAGAAGCCATGTTATAAATTGTGATTTCAGAGGTCTGCACTGCTCAGCAAAAAATTAGCTTCCAAAGTTTTAATTGGTCCACCTAAAATAAATCCTTTTAATGAGCAAATGAACTGATTCAGGACGCAAACATGGAAAAATCGAAGAAGGCAAATCTCGTGAGCAATTTGTTTTAAAAAAATTGACCCCTGAAGGGCCATTTCTTTACTGGTTCACGACCCGGGAGTGGAGTGGTCCCACGGCCCTGCAGGCTGGCCACAGAGCCTACAAGTGGATTAAACTGCCAGACAAAGGGCTGCATTCTAAGCCTTTGTGGATTTAAAGAACGAAACCTTAACGGTTCCTCTTCAGAAGGGACCCTGCTCCCAGGTGGAGTTACAGTGCAGCTCTGCAGCTACAAGTTGCACACATACAAACACATGTAGCCGAGGCATTTACAAATGCAAAGTCGTAGGCATACTCCAACCAGTGCACGTAACCTTTTCAGTTTTACACTAAGTGGCAGACTTTTTCAGATCCTGGGTGTGTAAATTATAATAGGACAAGCAGTAATTGACTTTTAAACTCCACCCACTGCGCGGGCTACAATTAATCTGTTTTTAGCATAAGAACTGCGGCTGTGCGGTTCATAACTTGTAGGCTCTCTCCCCAGTCCAATTAAACCGGAGTCCTTCTGAAAGGTGACAGCGCAATTTACTTAGTCTCCCCTTTCAGAGGGCGTGGTGGCCAACACCCCAATCCTCCAAGGGCAAGCTGCACCCTCCCCACCCCCCACCCCCCACCCCCACTAGAGAGGACACCAAATCCTGAAACAGGAGAAAGCATCTGACAACCAGAAACTATGCTCAGAGATGAAGATAAAAACAATTCTGGTGCAGTGATCTAAAAAACAGCATCTCTTTTTTTTCAAAATTACCTGTTTTAATAAGTAGACACACTGTGCCAACTGAACCATTTAATTATCTGCAAAAATGATGAATCAAAACAATAGTTTGCAAAAATAAATGACTAACCTCTGATTAAAATGTCTGTCCTCATTACATCCAAATAAAAGGTACAGTATCTTTTTAAAAACGTAGCCCGAAGAAAGGAGCAACCCCTCAGCAGGAACAGACAGCCCAGCATCCTCCCTAAGACGGGGCGTCGGAGGAAGTTGTTTAGTTTACTCTCTCACACCCCGAGAAAGGACGCCCTGAATGCACGGTGCGTCCTGCGGCTGCCGGGCCAGTCCTGGCGCAGGCCTTTGAGTCCGGAGACTCTGGGCCTGGAGCAGGGACTTCATGATGTGACTTTCGTGTACCTTTAACCAAGCCCTGGCTCACAGCTAGGTAAGGATTCCGGGACAAGGAAAGGGTTTTTGTTTTGTTTTGTTTCGCTAAAGGGTCCTGCGATGGGAGGGACAAGGTGACAGGAAAAAGCCGCGAACCGAAAGGCAAAGGAAAAAGAAGTCACACCACTCAGCTGGCTGAGCACAGGTACACCCGTTCTTCACCAGAGCTGGTCCGACGAGAAGGGGAAACGGGGCTGACTCACGTGCTGAGAAGTTCTCTTTAAGAGCGTGTTACCCAGCAGCACATTGAGGTCTCAAGCAATCACTGATTCTGAACTCCTAAGGAGGGTCTACGTTATGTTACACTACACTACAGGGTCCCTGAGCTGGGCGGGGCCCCTCCAGGTGGGGTCCCTCCTGGCCCTGCCTTAGTGGACCAGCTAGCGGCCCCTCGCCCGACTGCACCTTTAGATGAGGTGGGAGGGGTCACACTGTAGAGTGAATAAGACCTGAGCCTCCAGGACTAACAGAAAGCACTTCACTAGAATACCCGTATTTGTGATGGTCATACCAGTGACCAGGTCTGGGGTGCCCTTCAGTTCTAGGTACTTCACGTCCATTATCTCTAACCCTCAAAATTACGGAAGACAAGATGGACTGAAATGTTACGTAAACTACCCAAAGTCGTGCGGCAGGGAAAGGCAGACACAAAAGGGTGGATCTCAAAAATCAACGGGACAACAAGCGTCCCTGAGCGCCTGGGGGCCAGGCCCACACTAGAGAATGAGGCCCCACCGTCGCACCCTCCCAGAAGGGAGCCTGACTCCAGCGGAGAACTGGGCCCCAAGCAGGATGTTACAACCAGAGGCAAACGGACTTTCTTAGAATCGGAAAGCCAACCAGAGGGCCAACGTTTCACAAGACGCAGAAAGAGCCAAGGGGCTCGTGGCCAAAGCAGCTGCCCATCTTGGGCCTAAAAAGGTGCAACCACCTTTGGCAGAAGCATGGTGACGCCTGTGTAACTCATGAGGCAAAGGCGCTCCTGACAGGAGCAGCCTGGCGTTCTGTTGGCACGGGCGCGGTTAAGGAACACACACCGGCAACGGCAACGGGACTCACCGGTAAAGATGGGTGCGTTCATCGCCTCCAGGTAGCAAGCGATTAAGTGCTTCTAAGTGTGTCACCAGGAGCGATGCTGGGGGCCCGCCAGGCCGGCTTTTCTCACTCATTCAGAATTATGGATGCTGCCTTGCCGGTGGATGGCGAGATCGCGGGTGCTATAAAACAAGTCAGGCGCGAGAAGCCGCTCTCACCGAGGACCTCACCTGGGATGAGGGCTGCGCATCACTCATTGTCGCAGAGACAACCCAAGACAAATCTGAGCACGGGAGCCTCGTTCTCGGGACAGGTGACAGATACGTTCCAGCCAAACGCGAGGCTGGGGCACTGAAGATTTCTTTTTAAAAAACATAAATGGGACACCGTCCTGTTTGTTTTTAAGAAACCTATCACTGGTCATTCATAAAAAGAGGGGGGAAAGCACTGGGTATTCAGGACACACACACACATGTGTGACAAGGGATGGATTCAGGCATGTTATCCACAGGAAGGATGGCTTCGTTGTTCTAAAACGGATCAGAGTTTATTCGGTCCTGATAGTGGCAGTTAAACGCGTTCATTCTGGCACAAAACGGGGCTGGAGCTGGTGGGACGCACAGGGCCTGACATGGCTCAGCAGCCGCGGGCTTGGTTTCAGCCTGGCCTGGCATAGGAGGCCCGATCTAGAAAATGAAGCTTCACTTCACGGAAGGGGAGGCACTGAGGTGGCTGTCATTCAAACAAAAGCCTTGCCGTGGGCAGGGTCCAGGAGGGCCGGGGGGCACGTCCTAATAAAGGAAAACGTGGGCCTAGGACTAAGAGAAGGCCATGGCCGGGGACAGCCAGGCGCCTAGAGCTCCCCAGACAAAGGTCCAACAGCAAGAACAGTGATAGCCCCACCTACTGAGGGAGAGGAGGCGCCTGAGGTTCCGGGACTCTTCCCTTTCAGGTCGGGAAAGATCTGGGAAGGGGTGGGAGGGAGGAGCTGTGGAACAGTCACAGCCACAGTCCCACATGCACAGCACGTGCCACGACCCGGCACAATTCTAACCCTCACCATAACCACTGTCGCCCGTTTCACAGGTAAGGAGACCAAGGCACACCAAGGTCAAGCTCGTGCCCAAGGTCACTCAGCACTGAGTGTGGGGCTCTGGGCTCACCCTCCGTGTCCTGCCCAGCAGCAGCGCGTGGGAGCCACAGCCACGACTCTAGACATCTACAGACCAGGGATTGTCATCCGTCAGGCACCAAAGGCCTCGCTCCGATGAGGTCCCAGAGACGATGGGCCAGGAATCATTTGGGATTTAAATAACGCTGGGACCTCATCCCAGCGTAACTCACTCCAGGTGCGTGTGCCGTTTCCGACTTCGGTTTGACAAGGGCAGCGTCCTCAGCCCAGGGAGCCGCAGCTTAGGCTGGCGTCAGAGGCTGGGTTCGAATCTCAGCCCTCCCACTTACTAGCAGTGTAACTTGGGGCAAATCACCATCTCTCAAACCTCCGTTTTCTTTCCCACCTGTAAAATATTTGTAACGATAAAATGTATTTATTAGAGATGTTTATGTTACAAGGCTGGAGCGCGGGGGTGCAGCAACACGGGCAGCTGTGCTGTGTCTATAAACTACAGGCGACGAGAGCGATAGCACCAAGCCATAAGGTTTTCTGTAAGGTTCTCGCGGCAAGGATTTATTGGGATCAAATGGTAAAATGCAGGGAAACTGCTTACTATCCAGTCTGTACGTGGTACGTGCTACAGGAAGGTTAGGTATTATTAAAATAAATTAACACGATCCATTTTAATAAAGGCAAAAACAACTTCAGCTCCCTAAATGTATTTAAATTAAAGAAGTTGCCTTAATTATATCATTTTTCTCGCAGTTGATAGTCTATTATTTTGAGAGACAGAGACAGAGAAAGAAAAAAGGCTGATGTGATAGAAGCTGCCGGGCAGGGGAGCGTGTAACCTGGACCTCACTCAGCCCAGAGCACACCTCCGACGGAGCGCGAGGAGCAGAGGAGCGCGGGGACTAAGCGGCCCGTGGTTTGCAGCGTTCCTGGGCGAGGCCCTCAGGAAGGTCCTGCACCGCCCAGTCACACGGCGCCTGTCAGGAGGGGAACTGTGGTGGGGAAATGGGGACATACTTCTGGTTTTAAAACTAGACAAGGAAGATAAATCCACAGGCAGAATGGTGTCCGGAAGTTGGGTTTCTCCAGCTGTCCGTGTTCTTTGCAATCAGGCAGTGTTTGGATGGAATGTGCGTGAAGTCTGAGGCAACAATGCACTTTTGCTGGTAACATCTCGGAACCCAATCGGCACGCCACAGGGCTCCTTCCCACATACCCTCGGCCCTGGAAGGTGGGTGTCGCCCCCGCTGCCTTAGATGCTAGCCAATGCCTGATACCGAGGAGCATCCCATAAATAGTAGCTGAGCTGTGTTTAAACCACTGATGCCGTTCCTGCGATTACTGATGCGGAGCGGGGCGGGAATTTAGCGCCAAGAGGGCTTGGTGCTGGGCCTGCTGAGAACCTGGCTTCTCCGGCTCCCGCCATGGTTTCCACCCCCCCCTCCCCGCCTCGCTCTCGGATTTAAGAGGGGGACGTGGCCCATTAAACCAATGTCGCCTACACTCTGACATGCTTAAAAACCAGAGAGAGACGGGAAGCACAGCGGGAGGGTGCCCACCCTCTTAAGAGCACTGAAGTATCTGTCACCTAATAATGTTTTTATTTTTCATGATGATGAAACTGGAAAAAGGCTTAACTTTTTCCTACCCACGCAGCACAGGAAAAGCAGACGTGAAGCCTGGAGCAGAAAGCAGCCCCCAAGCACTTTCCTCCAAAAAAGCGAAGAAAGGCACACGGATAGGTTTTACGGGCGCCGCGGCTCCTTCTGCCAGGCACCCTCTCCTTCCAGCCCCCAAGCCATCGTCCTGCCCCCTTCCTGAGAAAGGCTCCTGGGCTGCTTGCCACGGAAAACAGCCCACTTCTAAGGGACCAAGCGTGACAGAACGTCTCGGTTTCCACGGGGTGCCGGGCGGAGCCGTGCCAGAGAGCCTGCTGCGAGTTTCTCTGGTGGAAGGGAGAAATTTCCCCCGAGCACCCAGCATACTCTGCTTCCTGGACGGAATCGTATATAAAAGTCACGTAAGGAGCCCAGTGCGAGGAAGAGGAAGGCCGTGTTGGGCACGAGCCGGTGGGTCCCGAGCGATGATTCTCAGCAAATCTGTGGGCTCCTGAGGGGAGGTGGGTGGGGGAGGAAGCGACATTCCTGCACGGCTTCCCAGTTACAACGTGTTCTTACGTCTCGGATCCTCGCAGCATCCCTGGGAGAGTGTGGGCGATGCTGAACTGTTCTCCGGGCGTGAAGGTAACAGCACGCAGGGCCCTGGCACAGTCCTAACAGGTGCTGTTCGCCTGCGCTGTGCAGCGTGGCCACTGCAGCAGCTCTGTGACGGCCTCACGCGCTTCTGACCCCTAGTGCCCATCAGTCACGTGCCGCGTCGTCTTCTTCCACAGGCGCCCTGCTGCCCTCGGGAGGGAACACGGGCCTGGCCACACGGCGGCTCTGTCTGCTGCTGACCAGAGGGGTCGACAACCTTTGCCGTCGCCTTGCCTTTGTCTAACCACACGCTCCTTGATTCTGAAGGATCGAAGGAGCCTCCAGCCTCTCTAGACCAGCTTCTGCCTCCTCCAGTGCTCACAGCTGACATCTCCGCCACACAGAGCAGGCGGAGGCCAGCACCCCAGCGGGAGGGGACAGAGAGGAGCTGCGGGGCAGCGGCAGTGTGGGGACAGGCCTTCCGAGAGGCGTCAACAGAGGAGAGGCGGTGGGACGGCCTGAGCCAGCGAGTGGCAGGGCAAATGCACAGACACAAAGGTGAGACACAGACAGCCCCGGCTGGTGGGCGCAGTGGAGGAGACGACAGGTGGAGATGGGCCCCCACGTGGGGCAGTGTGGTCTGAATGAACGCAGCAGGCAGTGGGCTGGGACAGGGCACGGAGGTCTGATCTGAGGAGCTATGCTTTGGGGAGATGAGTCTGCCACCTGGGTAACTGGACTGAGGACAGAAAAGCCGGGCCTAGGAAGACAGCCAGGTGGGCGGCACCAATACCTGGTACCTGCAGGCCCGAGCCCAGCCAGCCCCATGGGCCCAGCCCTGTAAGGGGAACAGAACGCAGGAAGGCGAACAGAGGGTCCCCCAGGACAGGAGACGCACTGGAGGACTCGGACGTGGCTGTAGACTCATCCTTAGCAATGCCACCCAGAGCCCGCGCAGGGTCCCGGGGTCTCTCTCTGTGAAATCCTAAGGAGGGACTCGCAGAGTGGACACCTCCAGGAGGCAAGCCCCCCAGCGCCCTGCGGGTGCCGTGCACGCTGTTCATTAGCGTCGGCGACACAGCCACGCAGCGGACATATGAAAGCACATCCAATTAGCCAGGCCTACGTGAATATTTGCACTCTTAAATCTTTTGCATTTCGAAAGGGTTAAAGCTTATTATTAGCATATAATTTACAGCCCTTTCTCCCAGGAAAGGAATAATGCACAGTAAATGCCACATTCATTTTAATAATACATGTTACAGTCGGTGCCCAACATCTGCACAAAGGTAAAGGAGACAGATTTTTTTGACGTGTCCCACTCTGCCATCTAAACACAGGCTTTTTGTTTCTTAAGTGACGGAAGGTTTAATCAAGAAAGCAGGCAATTCATCAATCGAAACAAGGCAGCGTGCGTGCGCCTGACAGCACACACATGGCTGTGTACAGAGCAAACCTGGCCACCTGTCAAGCGCACCTTTCACATCAGGATATACAAATACACCGTGTGATCAATTCCCCATTCGCTCCGATCCATTTCTTCTTTTTCTTATTATATTTCTCTTTGTGCTCGATTTTGTTGTCAGTCAGGGCAAGAATAGATGGATAGACAAGGGACGCAGTGGCTGCTAGAGGTGATGATAAAAATGTATACGCTTTTAAAACGACTTATTCCCTCCTTGATTTGAGCACCATTATTATAAATATGTTTTGCACTTCATTCAGGAATTTTCCTCTTAGCCTATTATCTGTGGCTGTGTCAAACTGGTGTCCCTCTCTTGGGTCCTTGCCATCCTCCCCCACACTCCCCACCGCCTCCCCACCAGCCTTGGGTGATTCCGAAAATCCTCAGCAAAGGATGCAGGGAAGGGGGGGGTCTGAAACACGAGGCCACAGAAGCCCCGTGGATGTGTCCGTTACAGACCAAGGCCAGAGGGATACTGCGAACGCAGAGGGTGCCGGGTGACTCAGGCTTCCACCAGCAGGGCTTTCCCTCACTGGTGGCTGTCGCTGACCCCACGCACGAGCTGACCCCCGGGACACGGGGAGGGGAGAGCCACAGGCACGCACACACCGAGCGGATGGGTTAGAACCCCTCCCGCGGAAAAGAACAGCATTCCTCAGGCACTCGACTGTTCCATCTGCTGGCCTACGCCTTCCACCCGGCGACGCTTTCTGAACATGAAACTCTTAAGCTTATTTTCCATTTTCCAGGTGAGATTTTTCCCCTCATTAAAAGGTAGAAATAATGTAATCACTACATGTGAAAGGAAAAGATGCTCACAGCTGTCCGGTATGCTGCGAGTGCGTTTTTCAAGGATCATATCTTAAAATATACAGATTCTTCTCATAATAAGATGAAGAGCTGGTGGCAGAAATTTTATCCCATTGGATGAAATATATAAATCATGAATTTCATAATACTGATAATTAAATGTCCATCTTCCAATTTAAATGAGGACTAGATTAAAACTGCATGGAGAAGGCTGATATTCAGAAATCATTAATTATTTTTAATTGCTTTGCGCTTTCCTGGTCTGATGTCGGTTACATGGCTCATACACGGTTCTGTTTCAGATAAAATCCTCCCCCACTCTGCACGCGAGTCACGGGCCAAACGGATGGGCTGATGGACTCAGACTTGCCCACGCTCGCACGCTTCCTGGCGTCGGCATCTTGAATGGGGACTGGTTTTTAAGAGGGAACAGCTGTAGAAGGCAATAAGCTGGCTTTTACAGCAATCAAAAAGAAAACCGAAAGAAAAAAAAAAAGCGCGTGCACGCGCACACACACACACACACAAGAAAGCCCACCAGGTCGGTTCCAGGCTATGGCTGTTGTCTGGGGCCACTGTGCCCTCTCACTCTCCAACGTGACGATGTGGTTAATAAAGCATGTGGTCAGCCTAACGCTGATGGATAAGTGAACATGTCAGCATGGGATCTGCCCCCGGACTAAAAGGGAAGGACACGGAGACCCACAGCTCCCGCTGAGGCTGTGAGGCCTCAGGGACTTTGCATGGCGGCTCCTCCTGAATCCGCGGGGTATGTGAGATTTTCAGTGTGATTACCTGCCTGTTTTAATACGCATTTGCTTAATTTTACTATTTTAAGCTACCATGTCAATTTTTCAAAAGGGAGAAAAATAGGTTTTCTTTTGCAAAAATTCTTCACTTGGGAATATAAATCAGTTTATAACCACCACCCCACAGTCACCGGCTCATGAGGTGAAACCTGTCATAGATGGACAGAGACATTCCTGGGTGAAAGGCGGAAGCCTGGGGCTGCAGGCTGGGTGCCCGCACAGGGGTGTCCCTCAGGCTGGACAGGAGGGGAGCGCCTCCTCCCTGAAGGCCCCAAGGTATGTGACACTCAGCACAAGGAAACATCTTACTCAACTCTCAAACATTTCTGGGGTTCACCTGAGTGGATCCCCCTACATGATCATTCAGGTGGATCATTTTTAAAAAATATTATATATTTTTATTGATTTCAGAGAGGAATGGTGAAGGAGATATAGAAACATCAATGATGAGAGAGGATCATTGATTGGCTGCCTCTTGCATGCCCCACACTGGGGATCGAGCCAGAAACCTGGGCATGTGCCCTGACTGGGAATTGAACCACAATTCTGGTTCATAGGTCCATGTTCAACCACTGAGCCACACCGGCCAGGCTCGGGTGAACCTTTTGAACTCACTGAGAACAGTTGTTTTGCTATTCACTGCCCCTTAGGGGCCTCCTGAGGGGGAAGGGTTCAGTAAAAGGGACAGCCAGCGTGTTTCTTGCGGTCCGCACAGAAGCTGCCCTGGCCCAGCACCGAACCCAGATTCCCCTTCACCCGCAGCTGCACCCTACGTTCCTGGCCCAGGTTTTCGTTCACTCTTACTTTTCCACTCCCATTTTTATTTTGTTACATGGATTTGGAGCTACCTTAAATCTTTCTGGGACAAATGAAATAGATAAATACATGTTCAGACATCTAAGCATCTAAAAAAATTCTAAGAAAGAAAAGGTAGAATTCTATCATTTGGGACTAAAATAGAAGATGTTTCAGGAGAGATAAGATATTCTTAAAAAGAAAACTAACAGCCACGAAGAGTCCATCCCACACCCCTTTGGGGGCTTTATTTCCTAAAAGCAGCAGCGCCCCTTCTATGGATAACACTTTTGCACACTGTGACATTCCAGGAGAAGGTCCCAGAAGAGGAAGCGTGAGGACCGATGGCATCTTCATGCCATTCTGATCAGGGCACACGGTGGCCGAGCGAGGCCTAGCTTCTCAGGATTTCAGCAGGAGCCGAAGCTCCTCACCACCTCTGAGCGCAAGAGAAAACCTCCGGCTGGACCACGCCGAACAGCGGACACGCTCTGGCAGACAACGCACAGGGCCCCAAAAGGCTGATGGATATGCACACAGGGCGGCAGAGCCCAGCCGAACAAGGAGGACCTCCCAGACACGGAATGAGCTCATGGGAGGTGGTGGCCCGAGGCTGCAGGCGCTTGAGCAGCAAATTGAATGATCATCTGCCCCAGAGGTCACAGAGGGCATTCCTGGGCAAGGTAGACACTGGCTAAAGGCCTGCCTCCCTCCCTCCTTCCCTCTTCCCTCCCTTCCTCCCTCCCCTAAACATTCCAGGAGCACCGCTGGTACTGGGACAGCGCTCCTCTGAGCAGTGTCTTCCTTTTGCAGGCGGCATGGATGGATGTCTTAGTGAAATTCAGGCATGCCCTTGGGAAAACATTTCAAAGTAAATATCACTTCCATAACCATACATACAAATAAGAAGTGGGCTGCTTTTGGAAATTCTAGTTACACTGTTTGGAAATCTGCTCATCTTAGGAAGGACTGCAAACTACTCAAGTGTTTTCAGGCACGAACCAGCCCCCCAGGATGTTGCACCAACGGCTCAGGCCCCGGAGCCGGCCGTGGGCATGTGCAGAGCTCCAGCTACCATGGCATCAGGCAGCGGGCAAGGGCTAAGGCCTAGGGCACACTCGGCCTTGACTGCTTTCGGAATAAACCGCTGAAACCCGAACTTCCCGGTACCAAACCGCGAGGTGCCACTCGGTGCCAAATCCTGCTCGTGTGGGGGAGGGTGGTCTCTGCCCCTTCCAGCCAGAACGCCGCAGGCAGGCAGCCGGGGTCGGCGGGCAGGCTTCCCAGCTGCACCATGGCTGCCCGGTGCTGAGCTTGCAGGCTGCTGGAGCCAGCGGGTCCTGCGGGGCATTTCTGGCAGCATCACAGCAAAGCATTCCTGGACCCTGGCAGAGCGATTTGGTGCCTGCAGCCGCTGAGGCCCGAGCTGCCTGCTGCTCTGGGCTGCAGCCTCAACTGCCGCTGCCTGGAAGAGAAAACCCAGCTGCCTGCCATGTACATAAACGTACCAGGAAGTTGCTGAATGGCTTCCCCTGTGTCTTGAGGCTGTTACCTCGGTGTTGCTAAGCTAACAGCTGAAATGAACCCAGACAACACCTCATCAAAGCCGGGCGAGGAAGCGGCGGTCCGAGGCACACAGGCGCTCCTGCCAGACCGGGGAGATTCCGCTCCGTGGGCCCTTTTCCGCAGAAACGCCAACAGCTGGGAAAGCCATCAGAGAACCCAGGCAAGGGGGGCAGCGAACACGCTGCTGGAAGATTTGCAAGCTGGAGGGAACAGCCTCTGCTTTGGCTGAGCCTCCACGGGAGCCTCCGGAACGAGCTCCCGCTGGATTCCAGAGCTGCTCGGCCGCGAGGCACCCGGGGACACGGTTAGCTCTTCTACAAAATAGGTCATCTTTCCACACTTGTTATGCTCCTTGTCGACTCGGCCGAAATAGCCTCCGCACAAGCGCAGCTCTCCCTGGAGATGCTGTTCTCAGACACGCTCCCCCCACCTCTGGGCGCCTGGCTCCGGGCGTGCAGCCAGGCCGTGGGCTCGGGGACACCCCTGTCCTCGCCTCTCCCAGCAGGTGTGCCACCCAGAAATGGAACAACTGGCTTTTGCTTTTACTTCCAAACCTATTAGGGAGTGATCATAACAAGAAAAACTAATACTGACACGAATTACACCATTGTTCTACTGCGTCTCTTTAGTAACCCGAAGTTGAATTTTTAGAGAAAAGATTACCTTTTAAATAACCGATTCATTACGGTACATGAGTGAATGCCATGTTCCCGTGTTCAAAACGCCACTCACCATTAAGGGCATGCGCTGGGAAGTGGCACTGATTTGCCACTTCCCCCTCAGACAGACACCCTGACTGGAGGCCCAGTATAATCGAGGGGAGCTTGTGGGTTTCCGAGGCTCTTAGCAAGTCGCCCGCCCGCCAGGCACCTAATGAATCTCAATTCTGTAATAAGGCTGTGAGTTCCCCTCCCTGGTGAAGGGGAAAGGAAAGCCAGGACTGATGAAGTTCCTGCCAAGGTAACACTATCAATTTCAAGGCCGAGTTCAGAAATCACAGACTCATATGTGGGGGTGAGGGGGAGGCCGCCCGTACGCCCTCTGGCCACAGACCTGGCGGTGAGAGATGAGAGGCGGACAGCCCTGGATGCGGGCGGGAGAGACCAGGCCCCAGCTCTGTGCCGCCCCGGGCCCCATGGGAAAGCTGCCCTGGACCTGGCAGGTGAACAATGTGGTGACTATTCTCTGGAAACCTCCCTTCAAGCTTGTGAAACCCACACATTGTTTTTCATCATTAGTTTCAAAACATGCTGTGTATCCGCCGTCCTCGGAGTGCTGCGGTGACACAAAGGAAAGGGGGGCCTGGTCGCTGCGGGGAAGAGGCCCCTTGCAGGGAAAAGGGGGCAGGACGGATGCCCCCAGGAGCCTGCAAACATCGAGGGAGGGGGTGCGGCACAGTCGGCACTGCCATTAGCGGGCCCCACGTACCTGAGATGGCGTACAGATTGGAGTGCTGGTACTCATAGTCAGCCCGAGTGCTGTTCCTTCCCCGGAAGGTGGCAGGCAGCGTTAGGGAGATGTGCCTGGGGAGGAGACACAGAAACAGGAGGTTAAGGGTGCAGGAAGCATGCCCAAGGCGCAGAACGCACCGACGCCATCGGCAGCCCCCAGCAGCATGGCGCAGAGTAGGCGCTCCTGGCGAGCAGGCCTCCTCCACCAGCCCGAGTTCCCCGAGGAATTCAGAAGTTTCCAGACATCAGCAGCCACCTTGCCACACCGGGAAGGGCATCCGAGAGAGGGGAAGGGTTTCCCAGCCACGGCACGCCCAGGGTGCTTCAAGGAGGTGGGCAGCTCAGTCCAGGTCTCTGGCCACCAGGTAAAACACACCACCGGGCCCAGAACCCTCAGGCTTCGGACGTGAGCCTCGGCTGTTCTGTGTCCTGGTCCCATTTTCCATCCCTTGGCTTCCACACGGCCCTGCAGGGCAGCTAGGACAGCAGCTCAGGAAGCGCTCTGTGAATAAGGTGTTGGGCACAGTTACCACGTGAGTCCAGGAAACTAAGGACCACGGAGGATGGGAAGGGCCTGCTCCTCTGAATTGCTTGTCTGTGTGTCCCCTCCGGTGGGAGCACACAGTAGGTGCTCAGGAAAGCACCCTCGATTGAACAGCATGTCTTTTGTGGCATAGGTGTTGGCCATTAAAGCTACAAGTATCCAAGGAAACTCATACAACCTAACAAAAGGAAGATAAACAACCCAATCAAAAAATGGGCAACGGACCTAAATAGAATCTTTTCAAAAAAAGACAGAAGGAAGGCCAAGAGACATATGAAAACATGCTCGAAGTCACTAATCATCTGAGAGATGCAAATCAAAACGACAATGCGGTACCATCTCACACCTGTCAGAATGGCTATCATTAACAAATCAACGAACGACAAGTGCTGGCGAAAAAGGAACCCTTGTGCACTGCTGGTGGGAATGCAGACGGGTGCAGCCACTGTGGAGAACGGTATGGAGTTTCCCCAAAAAACTGAAAATGGAACTCCCATTTGACCCAGGGATCCCACTTCTAGGAATATAACCCAAGAAACTAGAAACACCAATCAGAAAGGATATATGCAGCCCTATGTTCATAGCAGCACAATTCACCATAGCTAAGATGTGGAAACAGCCTAAGTGCCCATCAGCAGATGAGTGGATTAAAAAACTGTGGGACATCTACACAATGGAATACTATGCTGCGGTAAAAAAGGAGTTCTTACCATTTTCAACAACATGGATGGAGATGGAGAGCGTTATGCTAAGTGAAATAAGCCAGGCAGAGAAAGGTAAATATCACATGATCTCACTCATTTGTGGAATGAACAACAGAAACTGATGAACAAAAACAGATCCAGAGACAGAGAAACATCGATCAGACCGTCAAACCTCAGAGGGAAGGTAGGAGAGGGTGGGGGTAAGGGGGAGAGATCAACCAAAGGACTTGTATGCATGCATATAGGCCTAACCAATGGACACAGACAACAAGGGGGGTGAGGGCATGAGTGGGGGGGGGTGGGGGTAATGGGGGAATAAGGACACATATGTAACACCTTAATCAATAAAGAAATAAAAATTTAAAATTTTTAAAAAGCTACGAGTATCCAATCAAAGCAAATAACCCACTTGGTGTGGTTGTCAGCTGCCCTTAGCAAATGCAGAAAAGCAGGACGAAAATAACAGGAGAAACATTTAAAACCCCATAGGTCTGAGGGGTTTTAAACAACAAAACTCCCTCTTCTTGGTGTGACGGGGGTTGGAGGGGGTTGGTTTGAAATAGCTCAGTACCTGAGCTTCGGCCACACTCAGGCCTTTCCAAAAGGGAGGAAGCATCTACCACGTAAGAAAGCTTTACGGTTCACACGCTGCCTTTTTCACATAACACGTGGGGGGTGTCCTACGACCGGTGCACAGGGACTCCTGGGAGGAAGGGTTCTCTGGGGAGGCCTGTTCCCACGGACCAGGAGGGAGCAGGAGCCTCCCAGGAAGACCTGGGCGCCGAGGCTGTAAAGCTCGCATGTCAGACTCAAAGGCTAACACGGGCCAAATAAATGAGGCTTGCGGCCCGCGGCCGTGAGTTTGACACGCTGGCTGTAAAGGCATTTGGTTTGCCGGCTGTGGAGTGAGCACTGAGGGCAGTGCCGCCGGCCAGCCCAGCCGACCCAGCAGAGGGGCTACACTGAGCTCCGAGGGTGCGCTCGGGGCTGCAGGGGGAGCAGCAGCATAACCACTGGACATGTGGCCACTGGGCGCTCTGCCGTGGGCAGTGAATGGGCACGATGCTACCTGAGGGTGCAGGCGAGCCCCGAGGAGCCCTCAGGCCGCAGGGGACAGAGGTGCAGGAACAAATACCTCCAACATGACACGCTCGGAGGAGAACACAAACTGGGTGCTGAGTGAGCCCGAAAGGAAGGAACGACACACTCGGATCAAGGGGCCGGGGCTTCTTGGGACACCTTCTCAGGCCAGGACCAGAGAGGAGAGAGGTGTGGGTTCTCTGCCCGAAGATGAAGGTTCCCAACTCTGTTCTGCCCATCACGGCACAGACGAAGGCATTCGAGTCACCTGGGAACTTGCTAACGATACAGATTCGCAGCCCAGACCCTGGGAGCCGGTTCAGGGGGCCTGGGGTGCAGGCCACAGGCATCTCTGTTTAACAAGCTCCACAGTGACTAAGCCTGGCCGGGTTTGGGGAACCGGGGTGAGGAGCAGCTGCGGAGGGTTTAAGCAGTTGATCAATGCCTCTGACCACAGCACTGAGTCAATGAAGCTGAGCAAACACGAGGATGAATTATTGACTGCGGTTGTGGTTGAGCAGAGCTAAAATGATGACAGGTGACCCCGCAGAGAGGGCCTGCCACGCGCCGGGCCCTGGGGTGTGCGGGTCTCCCAAGTTCTCTGTGGCTCCTCACACCGCCCTCCGAGGCAGACACGGGGCCAGCTCTGCGACGTGCAGGGCTCGGTGCAAGATGGGAATGTGGGGCTCTGGTTCAAACATCATTAAGAATTTCAACACGGTGACAGCAGGGCACTAAGCAAGCGTGGGGCCCTTCTGAGCACGGGCGCTGTGGGACGTGAAGCTGGCCGGGCAGGTGCTGCTGCTGCACCCACTGTACCAATGAGGGGAGTGCCGGGGAAGAGTCGCGCTTCAGGGCTGCCACACCCTGAGGTTTCCGAGCCTTGAAAGCCCCCAAAAGACACATCTGATCTAAGGACAGAAGGAACACCTGTGCGGAGCGGCAGCTACCCCGGGGCCGGAGGCACTCGGGGCCCTGCTCGGGTTCTGACGGCGTCCAGAAAGATTTTTACGCAGAGATGTGACAAGATCCAATTTGCCATTTTAAAAGATGGCCTGCCTGTGGGAAAGTGAGGGCAAAAGCCTGCGATGGCCTGAGTGGTGGAAATGGAGCAGCAAATTACGATGGAGATTACCATGAAACCGCAAACCATTATTCAGCACCTACAGTTTACAGACCCTCAGCGGTTCCTGCCAAAACGACCTGCTGCCATCCTCCACGCAAATAGCTTTGGGATCATTCCATGGCACAGGGGACTTGCGCCTTAGCTGCCCTGGACCCTACGTGGTCTGACCTTCACTGCCTCTCCCGGCCCCCACCTGGCTGCCCCCCCCCCCCCCCGCCCCGGTTCTCTTTCTTCCTTGCAGACAGTCCTTTCTGGCTCCTCCTCTGACCTTTTCAAGGCTGCTGTTTCCAAGGGTTCTGGTTTAGCTCCCTTCTCACTCCACACACCTGCCCTGGGCTACCAAACCCACATCCACACCCGGTTTCAGCCGTTTTCACACACCTGCCCAGCTCGCCAGCCTGTGTCTCCCTCTGACAGGAAGAAGGGAGGTCTTGTGAATCTGTGACGATGCCATGGTTTTTTTTTTTTTTTTTTTTTCATGCCTTAGCCTGATTCTTTATTCACGCTGCTCCCTCTTCCTAGAATCTCCATTCCTATGTTCTCTCCAAACTCATATTCACCCTTCAAGACCCCAGCTAAGCACCCACTTTCCAGGAGGGCTGTCCCGGGGCTTATTCTAGGCTGGACTGGATGCCTGAATGACCTCTCTCACTCCAGATACCCCAATATACTTTAACCATTTGATATAAGCCTATCTCCCTAATATGGCTGTGACCTCCTCAAGGGCAGGGCCAAATCTCATCACTTTTGTACCCCATTTTCTAGGGCAATTTCTGCCCTAGATTACTGAGTATTTGTCAACCAAATCCAGTGTTGAACCTACTCCAGGAAAATCCCTGGGCCCTTCTTGGACACGAAGTGCTGTTAGCCTCTGTTATTTCATTCCTGCATGTGTGTGTTCCCCAGTTACCAGGAGATTCAAGGAATCTCTGGGAGATCCATTACAGCGTGCACCCCACTCCTCTTTGCTAGGGAGGAAAACAGGTATGATGTAACAAGAATTTGGTGGTGGCAGCGGCCAGGAATTTACAAGGGGAGGAGGGGGAAGTTTCTGACCTCATGTAACAATGCCTGGTGATGTGGTAAATGTAAAATTAAAAGATAATTCAAGCCCTGGCGGTGTGGGTACTAGTCAGTGGTTAGAGCATCAGCCCAATGCACGAAGGGTCACGGGTTCGATTTCCAGTCAAGGGCACATACCTGGGTTGCAGTTCGATCCCTGGCCCCAGTGGGGTGTGTGGGAGGCAATCAATCGATGTGCCTCTCTCACCTCTCTCTCTCTCTCTCTCTCTCTCTCTCTCTCTCTCTCTCTCTCTCATAGAGTAATTGCTCAATAGGTAATGGTTGAATTGAAATCAAGCTGCCAGGAACCCCAGCTATGGCGGCTGGTGCAGCGGTGTGGGGTGGGCAGCTTTCAGAGGGCAGAGTCTTGGGCTCGGCCCGCCACTGGGGAGAAGAGTTCTTACGCTGCAGTAGCTGCTCCTGCTGTTCCTGGACCCAGAAAGGAAGGGCTGTGGGGAAGAAGGCAAGTCAAGGCCTCCTTTAATGAGAAGGAACAGACTGGGCTGAGGGACCGATCACCTGGGGTTAAACTGAATGGAAGTCACCTGCCGAAGGAGGAGTGGCCCAGGCTCTGCGTGTCAGATTAGCCTACCAGGGACAGGGACAGGGACAGCTCTGCGGTCAGCTGAGTCTCAGCGAAATGACATTCCGGTCCCTGTGTCTGGTGGGGAACCACCTGCCAGGCACTGGGCTAGGTTCCTTCACGCATATCACCTTGCCTAATCCTCCCGGCAACCTTTTAAGGTGGGAATAATTATATTTACTGAACAGAAGGAAAAAGCCGTCAGGAAGCCGGCTCTACCTGGTGTGGCGCCCAGAGATGAAGACCTCTGGGACCTCCCCGCAGGCCCGGGGCCATTGGAGGAAGGGGCAGGCCATCAGAGGCCAACGATTTCTGCCACTTGACTCAAATGAGGAATTAATATTCTAAAATCCATTTGGTAACTGGAGACTTCTAACTAGAGCACCCCCAAATGCTCGGGCACTTTACTGAGCTTCCTTCTCTGTCCCCCACCTCTGCAGGAGGGACGGGCTGTCCCGTAACAAACAGGGCAGCACCCCACACGCTGCTGCCGAGGGCTCCGGGTGAGCAGATGCTGAGGGAAATTTCATTCCCTGCCTCCCCCAAGTCAGGCACCTTATTCAATTAACGTGGCCACGAAGCTGCAGACAGCTCCGTATGAAAGCCCTTCAGTTCCAGAATACATTTTATTACGTGACAATAGTTGCCAGCACGATTTATTTCCTTTGATGGGATTCTGCTTTTTCCTTGTTAATTTAAATCTGTATTTTCTAGTGCTGATTCCAGGTCTGTGTGAATTTTTAAAATGTGACCATTAATCTTCCGGACCCAGTGGCCACATATAAGGAAGACGGCTCTGCCCAGGCACCGGCGATGCCTCTGTTCTCTCAAACTGTCAGAGGGCAGCGAGGAGGCCACTACAGTTAGAGACAGATGTCACTGTTATCACCCACCCCTACACACACACACATGCACACGCATGCACACACACACACACACACACACACACATACACACGCAGCCAAAACGAACTCTGAGACGTGAAATTACAGCTCCCTCTCTGTTTCTGGGGTTGACTGTTGTATAAAGCTCCTTCTGGGGCAGGAGCTTCCAGGCAGTGCCCCACGGACCCCTGAGGGCTCCCCAGACTCAGAGCCCAGAAGGCCACAGCTCTTTTCATGAGAATACTAAGACATCACTTGCCTTTCACTCTCATCCACTCACATCAGACAGAATGTTCCAGAAGCTATGTAACATGATGGTGTCATTGTTCTGAAGCGAATTTCAGTTTTAACTTCTAATAAGGTAAATATGGATAAACATAACCCACACGAACACAAATTCCCTGGAATCCTCAATTTGAAAGACTAGGAAATTCCTACACCAAGAGCTTGGAAGCCACTGTTGTGGGAGAATGTGTTGAATGTAACTCGGCAAAGGCCTGGGTTGTGAAGCCCGAGACAGGTGAGGGTTTTGCTTTTCCCGACTGTTCATTTGCCTGAACCTGTGCAAGGGCGACAGGCAGAGCAGGAATAACAATGTCAATGGACCCGAGCGACTCCTGGGCCTATTCTGGGGAAGAGGAAAGCTAGGGGGTGAAATCAATACGCCCAGAGCCCAGGGTTTGGTACTTTTGTTTAAACACATCTTGACTGGAAAATCACAGCCAGTGAGGAGTGGGATGTGGTGCTCACCCTGGATCCTGCTGTTCCTCGTACACAGTCACCTCCGAGTCCCTAAACAGCCAGGGGACCCCTTTTCTTAGTGGAAGCGATGGACCCATCAGAGAGCACAACTTGAGTTTACGAGACAAAATAAGCAAGACGACATTTAAACAGTGTATCTCCCCAAGGAATGAAGAGTTACGTTTGGTTATTCACTTTCAATGCTATGAAGAAGGATCAATAGTTGAAAATATTTAAAAGAATGAAAAAAGTTCAAATTAGGAGGATAAAATGCTACATGCCCTAAAAAGAAACCAGGTCTCTGTGATTTGTAGGGCCAGCCTGTCACCCAGGTCCTACAAAAACTCATGAGAGCCCTGGCCAGTGTGCTAAATGGTTAGAGCAGGGGGGGTCGGCAAACTCATTAGTCAACAGAGCCAAATATCAACAGTACAACAATTGAAATTTCTTTTGAGAGCCAAATTTTTTAAACTTAAACTTCTTCTAACGCCACTTCTTCAAAATAGACTCGCCCAGGCCGTGGTATTTTGTGAAAGAGCCACCCTCAAGGGGCCAAAGAGCTGCATGTGGCTCGCGAGCCGCAGTTTGCCGACCACCAGGTTAGAGTATTGGCCCCAAGCACAGAAGGGTCATGGGTTCGATTCCCCAGCCAAGGACATGTACCTGGGTTGCAGGTTCAATCCCAGGCCCCATGGGAGGCAACTAATCTATGTGTCTCTCTCACATCGATGTGTGTGTCTCTCTCCCTCTCTCCCCCTTCCTCCCTTCCACTCTCTCTAAAATCAATGAAAAAAAAAATCCTCAGGTGAGGATTAACCAAAAACCAAAACAAAACAAAAACCAAGAACATTAATGAGAACAGAGAAAGATAACGAAGATTCAGAAGATCATCTACCAGTAATGAGCACCCAAGTGAGATGAGGGAGCAGAGGAAGAACTGCACAGCCCGCCTTTTGGCCAACACCCAGTCTGGAAATGCATCATTGTGAAGGCACCTAAGAAGTGTCACATGAGCCCTAGCCAGTTTGGCTCAGTGGATAGAGTGTCGGCCTGTGTACTGAAGGGTCCCAGGTTCGATTCCGGTAAAGGGCACATGGCTGGGTTGCAGGCTCGGTCCCCAGTTGGGGACATGCAGGAGACAGCCAGTCAGTGATTCTCTCTCATCATTGATGTTTCTCTCTCTACCTCTCCCTTCCTCTCTGAAAGCAATAAAAATATATTTTGTAAGAAGTGTCACATGACAAGATGAAAAGAACATTTCCTCTGGGAAAACAACTTACTGTAGTGTGTAGAAAAAATGACCTGCATTAGAATAGTGCAGAAATAAAATTTCAAAAATCTGAGTTAGTAACACAGTAGGATAAGCCTGCCACGACTTTTCAGAATGCAGAGAAAGAGCCCAGAAATGACAATGATAAGAAAACCATGATAGGTATGGAGGGGAAAAAAAAACCCAACCTAAATATTCTAGGTGTTAGAAAGAAATCAGAACAATTAAGTAACAATTTAAAAAGTTTAAAGCTTGCTGAATTAAAAATAAAGCAACTAAATATAGAACCTGATAGGGCTTCCAACATTCCAAACAAAATCAGTGAAGTGACTCGTGACTAAATCAATCCTGATTTCAAGACTTAAGTGTAAAGTCACAGTAATCAAGACAGGGTGGCGTTGGCATAAAGATAGACACACAGATCAATGGAACAGAACGGAGCGTCCAAACAGAGCCACACATATGTGATCAATTGAATTTCAGCAAAGGTGCCAAGACGATCAATGGGGAAAGGGTAATCTTTTCAATAAATGATGCTGGAACAACTGGATAACCACGTGTTAAAAAACAACAACAAAGAACCTTGATGCTTACCTCACACCATATACCCACACACATATAAAAAATGACCCAAGAGACTCATGGGGCCATTCTAGTATAGAGGAAAGGGAAGGAATAAATGATTAAGTCCAGGAGGCCTAGGGCTGGATACTCTATTTAAGTGCATCTTGATTTAACCAGAATAGCATGAACTCTTCTAGAAGAAACACGAGAGATAACCTTTGTGACCTCAGGCTTGGCAAAGACTTCTTAAATAGGACACAAAAGCACAAACTAGACAAGCTCATCACGTTATACTTCTTTTTTCCCTTTCCTCCTCCAGCGTATCACTGGCCATGCAGTCTGGGCCCTTGACCTTTCCCCGCTAGAGATAACATCTGGGCCTCAGTTGTATTTCAGCTCCAGGCCCAGCGAACCCAGACAAGGCTGACCTCAGGACCAGCTGCACTGCATAATGACCCTGCCCTGGTACTGACCAATCCATCGGTGGAGACCTAGATCCTGAAGGACACACCTGGAAAGTTGCTGAATATTCTATTAAGATCTTCCCTGGAACCTCCCCTAAATCTCCACCCTTAAAACTCTGAGGACTCAGAGTGCTCGGTGCCTTTCCTTCCTCCTCCCCATCCTCCCCTCCCCTGAGGCGCCGAGAAGTCTCTGACCGATGGTCTCAGAGAGGTTCAGCAGCCTGCCTGAGGCGCACAGCTTGGATGTGGACCCTGATGGGGAAAGGGACAAGGTTCAGTTCTGAATTATGATGCTCTACTCAAATACCGGAAATAACATTATGTCTGACTCAGAATATTCAGCAGCCATAACAACATGATGTTTACAGGTGTTCTGGGTGGGACTGACGTAGGGTGCTTATGCCATGGCTCTGTGAGAGGAATCGGGGCGCAGACCGTGTGGGGAGGGTGATCTGAGCAGAAGAGCAGGAACTGGGTCCTTGGGCAGCCTTTATTAAGAGCAATGAATTGGTGAAATTTCATGTAACACTAAACTAGGGCAGAACCAGGAGAAAGAATGAGCCAGACATTTTTATTTCAACATGGCCAAATCTCAAAGAATAGCCGTTAGGTCACCAAAGGGGGAAAAACCCCCCAAGTTGCAGAATGACACAGAGTATGTAAATACCACACATACAATATGTTTCGGTGGTTACACATACACATATATGCCACAGCATAAAGGACGGGAAGGCTTTGCCACCTCGGCTGGGATGGCCCGTGCTGGAGGCAGGGCTGTGGTCAGGAACCGTGCTCGCCATGTGACCAGCAGAGGTCTCTGGGACGGGAGTGTGAATTCCACATTCTCTTATGTGCTCTTTATTTTTTTCCCAATGAGAACTTATTTTTTCTATTTACGGGGAAAAAGGAGATGGCAAAAGTAGGAGGAGAGTTCTTCTCAAAGTTGTTGGGAGCGTTGGACGGGCTTGTACAGGGCAGCACCCAGCTCCTGCTGCCAAAGCCCCATCTTGTTTTCTAGCTACACGTCTGCTGGAGGCGAGGACCAGCCGTAATGTGCAGAGGAAAGTCACAGAATGGGGTTGGGGGAGGAACATGCAAAAGCCACACTAATTGAGTTAAGGTGGTCGGGGGGAGAAAGAACAGAGCAAATGGCTAAATGAAATTCCACTTTATTCCTGCAAACACCACTGGGAAGAAGTCATCTGTGACGCGCAGCTTCTGTGCCAGGTGTAAGGACGTGCTTAATGAATGCCATTTAATGAAGAAAAAGGCTCTTATAAAACACCTGGCACAGGCAGGGTGCAGGAGCGGCAGGAAGGGGCCTCGGCCACACCTGCTGGCATTTTAATAAGCACCTTTCCAGCATCCGCTCTCCAAGGCTGGTCAGCGGTGTCAGACCAGGTCTCTGCCCGCTGCCCACACTCGCTGACAGTTCAGGGAGCTATTTCTTAAGGACCATATGCTCAGGTACCGGATCACCCTGGAAGGTAATTAAAATGAATCATTTTCCGCCAAAAGGGCCTGACCAGCGCCCCCTCGAAGACCTCGCAGCCAGGATTCCTGCTCCAGCCCCCTGGCTTCCACACTGAGATTCCGAGTTAGGATTCAGGTCTCTGACGACCCAGAGATGCGAGAAAATCTTGCAAATTTTTTCCTATAACTTGGTTCCACTAAAACAGAAATGCTATGATTGTTAAAAATATATATTTTTCATTGATTTAAGAGAGGTAGGGAGAGGGAGACAGAAACATCAATGATGAGAGAGAGTGACCAATCGGCTGCCTCCCGCACACCCCACACTGCGGATCGGGATCGAGCCTGCAACCCGGGCATGTGCCCTGACCGGGAATCCAACCGTGACCTCCTGGTTCATAGGTCAATGCTCAACCTCTGAGCCATACCGGCCGGGCCAGAAATGCTGTGATTTTAATGATTCTAGGCCCTAATATATTTTTAGGTGTGGCTTTCCCTCCCCTGTGCCCCCCTCATTGACTTTGGAGCCAACCTCAGAAAGAAATCTCCGTGTGCAAAGTTTACTATCATTTCTCATGGTCTGATGAAACATTGTTTTTGTTTTGTAACGATACCAGGAAAATCAAGTGAGGTTTTGCAAAACTTAAAGCAGACCTATTTCCTCTACGATTAGATTCATAAAGTTCTGTGCCCAGACCTGAAACTCACTTCCAAACACACCCAATGAAACATGCCCTTCAAGGGGGGAAAGACCCTGGTGTCGACAGGCCCGCAGGCGGCTCTGATCAGATGCCGTGCTCCTACTACACGCCAAGCACTGTGTTTGGCGCTGAGATATTTTAAAAAACCAAATGGTAAGTGTGTATTACTAAGAGAAAGAAGCCAGCTGAAAAGGCTGCACACTGTATGATTCCAACTGAACGACATTCTGGAAAAGGCAAAACTATGGAGGCAGTAAAAAGATCAGTGGTTGCCAGAGGGGTGAGGGAGATGACGAGTAGGCAGCACGCAGAGGGTTTTTAGGGCCGTGAAAATACTCTGTATGATGCTATAATGGTAGTCATATGTCGTTACACATTTGTCCAAACCCACAGAATGTGCAACATCGAGACTGAGCCCTGAGGTAAACTGTGGGCTTTGGGTGATTATGACATGTCAATGCAGGTTCATCCTTGAGTGAAGAAAAAAAAAAAGTACCATCTGGTGAGTGACGTTGATAATGGGGTTGGAGGCATATGCAAAATCTCTGTACCTTCCTCTCAATTTTGATGTAAACCTAAAACTTCTCTAAAAGAATAAAACATGAAAACAAAAATAAAAAAAACAACAAAACTAAAAAAAGAAGACAACAAAAACAAAACATCAAATGAGACCCACAGCTTTCCCCTTTTATGAAATTAAATGGAAACATATATAAATCCCTAAATTAAGAAGTAAAAAGCTCTAAATGTCAGAAGATGTGCAAATAAAGGACTGTAGGTTATATGCTTTAATTTTAAAACAAAAGGAGACCTCACCTCTATGGAGCACCGACCACGCACACCCGGCACGAGGCCCTGTGCAGCGTCCGGGGACACGGCAGCCGGGAGGCGAGAGCACCCGTGGGAGAGACCCTGAGACAAACAGTAACGCCAGGGTCACCACAGACCCAAGCGATGCCACAAAGTAAGACAGGGCATGGAGGCTCCGGAGTGAGCGATGCGAGAGAACTTCTGACTCGGACGGTCGGAGTGGCTTTCTGCAGGACGAGCGGGGGGCTGGGGAGGGGGTGTGCTGAAGGCTCTGCTCCGGAAGCCACCTGGGGCCACGACAGTGGCCACTCACTGAGCACCTGCACTATTTATTCCTCATGCTTCACACTCACCTCTGAGCTTCCCAACCCAGCAAGGTAAGCTTTATCCTACGACCGGGGTGAAGGAGGTTCAGAGAGGTTAGGAAACGTGCCCACAGTCACACAGCTAAGGAACGGGCCGCGCAGGACTTGGGCTCACGCGTTTTCCACTATGCCAGTGGTCAGCAAACTGTGGCTCGCGAGCCGTGGTTTGCCGCTCTGTTGACTAATGAGTTTGCCGACCACTGGGATAGGGGCTTAATCACAAGGAACAACAACAGCCTGTAATTATTGGAATGGCGAGTCTAGGTCAGTGGTCGGCAAACTCATTAGTCAACAGAGCCGCAGTTTGCTGACCACTGACCTATGCCATGCTCCTCGGCGAGGCGGCGCCAGCATGAAGGAAGTACAATCGCAGATTTGCTCACCTTCCATTCGAGCAACCCATTTGCCAGGGTTGATATAACTTCAAACTGCCAGCCTGACTGTATAATGAGTTTTCCTCATGGGCAACACAGACACCCCCACACCCCCAAACAAGCCGCTCGGCATGGACCAGGAAGAAAGGCCGCCCCTGGAAGACGGAGGAAATCACAATTCCAAACTCCCCGAGTTCCTCCACGCAGGGCTTTAAAGTATGTGCAGCTCGACAGCATATGGCAAATCAATTACTAGTTTAAATCTTAAAACACAGACATGGCAAGAGTGGTGCAGAAATAATCAAGAGCAACGGCTCGGGTTAGATTACAGCGAGCCACTAGAGTTTTGAATACAATAAATCATCATTCCAGGCAATGGGAAGCCATATTGACACTTATTCCTAATTTGAATATTTAATTAGGGTGAAGTTCTTCATCAAATTATCGCAGAACTGGGAGAAAGCCTGGAAGACTTACACAATTACTATCTTAACCCCTTACCAGCTGCTCCCGGAGAGCACAGACTCTTGTCCCCGCTCTGCGCTCTGCGGGGAGAAGGCCTGCGCCACCGGCTGACCTGTGAGACTCGGAGTGCTGGTGACGGACGCGACTGTGGGCGGAAAGGAGCCGAACGGTGGCAACAGCAAGGCCTGAGGGCGAGGGCGGCGCTGCTCCTGCCCACACCTAGCTCTGGGAGGGACTCTGGGTGGAAAGCGTATGCGCGAGTCCCACTGTGCGCCTGGCGTGGCACTTCCATATGTTCTCCCACTTAGTTCTCACAACAATCCTGCAAAGAAGGTGTTCTCATCCCCATCCTGTATAATAAAAGCCTAATGTGCAAAACAATGGAACGGCAGAACGACTGGTCAGTGGGGGGTAGGGCTGCCGAGCGGGCAGTGCCAGGCCAGCCAAAGTGGGTGCCAGTGGGCAGAGGGAGGGAGGGGATGGCGATCGGAGGGCGGCAGTGACCGTTGGTGGTAGAGGAGTGATTGGGGAGCAGGGTCAGCTGCTTGCTGTCCCCCAGTGGGCCCCCAGTCGCCTCCAGCAGAGGGAGGCCACTGGAGGCGGCAGCGGTGGAGATTGGCCCACTGGTCGCCTCCTGCAGAGGAGTGAGCCTAAGCCGTCAGTCGGACATCCCCTAAGGGCTCCCAGACTGCGAGAGGGTGCAGGCCAGGCTGAAGGACCCCCCCCCCCCGCAAGTGCATGAATTTTCATGCACCGGGCCTCTAGTTTTACAGAAGAGGAAATGAGGCTCAGAGGAGTGAAAAAACCTGCTCCAGGTAACAGTGACGGTGTTGGAAAGGTGGCCAGGTCACTCGTCTCACACACGCACCCTTTGTGCTCACCAAAAATGACGACAAGACAAAGAGAGCACTTAACGTCAGCAAAAACGTGCTCCACGCTGTAATTTGGATATTCGCATTGCACATGAGGGGCGACCAAAACCCAGGCCTCCTCCACCAGCACCCTAAAAGTTGACGCTTGGATTAAAAGTGCACCCCTGAGCTCCCCATGTAGTGGGGTCACAGGATGCTGTGGGGTGAGGCGAGACAGCGGCGCCAGGTACAGCGTGGTTCAGCCCCCTTGACACAGACGCCGTCCACACCCTCAGAGGTGGGCACCGGGGGAACACGTGGTGTCCACGGGGAGGGTAACGTTAGTAACAGGACACGAAAATGGGACTTTATTTTTCTTTTCTCCAAATGGTAAAAGCTTGACAATAGCATTTATAACTGCCTATCCGTTTGGACAAGAGATAACATTTCCTTAAAGTCCTCTTTCTCACTCTATGGGAACTGTTACTGACATTTCATAGACACCATGTGATTCTGCATGACCAGGAATAACACACCTCCCCTCGCAATCCCCTCCAAGGCCCCAGGACAGGACCACGGCTGACTGACCGCACGCTGCACTTGGCAATGGTAGGTCTGAAGATCCCCAGCCCCACTGAGAAGCTCACAATGAGGGACATCCCAATAGCTTCAGATCAGCAACTTTCTCTTAAAAGCTCGCGATGGGTTCAATTACCCTCTTTTGGAAATTGCGGAGGCTCCATTTGCGATGCCACTTTCAGCAGGAAGCTGATCGCGGGACAGAGGAAAGAGCGGCCCCCGCTGCTCCGGGCTCGGCCCCCCGCCACCCGGCCAGGCTGGCAGGGGGCACCCAGCATCCGTCAGCCCTGCTCCTTGCGGGAGCAAATGGCGTCGGGAACTTTGAAACTTTCCTTTGTATATTGCATTAATCCATAGAAGAAAATCTCTTTTAATGAGGAGTGATGTAGTTACAAACTCTCCAGAGTCATAATTAGAGCAAACTAATTGAAGTTGTGTTTTGACACACTTTCCAAATTCACGGGTGCCGGATGACATATTCACAACACTGCCACGCACAACCATGGCGACGACAAAATCATTAGGCTAATAACACTTATTTGCATTCTTATCATGCCGGCAGCTCTCCCTTAAATACTGTTTCCACTACTGCTCCTTTGCCGTGAGTTTCCACGGAAAGATATTAACAGTAATTATTAGTACTTTAGTGGAATTTTAATGTTAAAGAATAACAACGTGCATTAACATATACACTGAATGCCGATTCTTTTTCTTAACCACCGTTGGAAGGTTTGGGGGGTTCTTCCGCACCCCCCAGCCTGAAGGTGATGACAGGACACCGGCTTCATTTCGGACAACGGCTCAGCCCACGCCCAGTGGAAGCTGAAGTCAGGGTTTCTGAACAATTCTGTCTCAAATGTTTGACAAGAAAAATCTTTTCTTTCTTTAAGCACACTAAAATGAAACAGTTAAGGAGAAATTTTTTCCAAGCAGTTAAAAAAAATCAACAGTTTACAGCACGGTCCTTGGCAATAACACTAATGAATTCCAGGAGGACGTGCTTTAGCCACTCGGTCGCTGCCCCTCGGTGATTAAAGACAGACCTGGAGCAACTGGCACCGGAGAAAGGCCGGTGGGGGCGGGGCGGTCAGCTCTGTCCCCGTTTGCCACCAACAAGGCCCATTTTTTGGATGCTTAACTCAGACACTCACACACAGAGCGGAAGACTCGACAGTTCTAAATAATGGTTATTAATGACTCCCTCCTCTAAACTGACAAATTACATCTGAAATTTAGAATGGAAGAGGTATGAAGAGTGAACAGAACCTGACAGAATGCCAGCGGGCACAGAGTTCCGCTTCCTCCACGTGGGAGAGAGGCAGGGCCCTGGGAGACCGTCAAGGCCAAGGGTGTGACCACAGCCACGCTCCCCAAGGTGCTGGCTCCAGCAGGTCGCGCATGCGGTGACCACGGGCAGTGACATCGCTCTGGTCTCACCTCACGGTGGAGAGTGTAAGTGCCAGGGGCACAGTGACGGAGGCCGGGCCTGGCCCCGCTGTGCCTCTCCCGTGTGTGGGCATCAGACCTCAGCCCAGGTCCCCCACTGGAGTCTCAGGGTTGGGCCAGACAGTTGCTCTCATTCTGGGCTTCTATAAGGATCTCGGGATCAAGAAAAACAACCATATCATTTCCCACTCATAATTCAGGAGAAAATGGGGGCAAACGATTGCCCTGTCTTAACTAAAAATGCTGAATTTGAACCATTCACATTTCAGAATGGATGTCCAATCTCAACCCGGGAAAATCTGACTGAGTGAAGAAAATGCCTCCTTAGAAAAATGCCAAGGACTGTACTCCTTTGAAGCTTGGATTTTTCGGTTCCTTAAATTACCATCCTTGTACCAATCTGCTATTTTTCAAGTCACCGATTACTTAAAAGAAAGGGCGGGGGGGGGAGCGAGGGGGGGGCTGAGCTTCTAGCTGCAGCAGCTCCGAATCCTGGCATTTATTCACTGCGTTTAAGTTTTATTACACTGAACCCTGCAATGCCCAGACACCTACCTCCCATATAAAAGAAATGCAGAAACAAGCCCCGTCTGGGGCCGCGGGCACCGCACGGCCATTCCAGATGATCGCGTCTAATCTTATAAACCGAAATGTTTAAAGAGTCTCTAAACCTCACTGACCCTACTTTTAAAAACAAGGAACATATGGACACAGCTAGCTTTTCATCTTCTTCCAGCTTTCTAAAATATCCCCTTTCCCAACCTCCAAGAGGAGCGAGGCTGCCAAACTCAGATTCATAAAAGGCCGCGGGCGTGAGAGCGCGGGGCAGGCAGTGAACGTCCGACAGAAAACACCAGGCCATAACAAAGAGCCTCCGGCGATGTCTTCCGCCTTCTCGCCCATTCCCCAAATCGGGGAAGACAATTTGTTGAGCAAAGTGAAACAATGACGAATGGAGGGGAATGTTGGCCACGGTCTGGAACAGTTCATGGCACGTTTGGTGCCTGGCGGTGCCCACAGGGTGCGGCGCACTCTGAGGCAGAGAGTCCCCAAATTCAGGGAGCCTCGAGGCTCCTGGAAGGCGGGGAGATGCAGTGGTGGGACCTGGGTTCCGGTCCTGCCTTCTCTAACCCTAACGCTCTGCCCTTGGGTCAGTCAGTCGCCGTCTCTGCGAGCTTCAGTCTCCTCCCGTGTTAAGAGGAGGACCCTAAGATTCAGCTCACCGCATGGCTATGCAGATTAACCAACACACAGAATGTTTCCACGATGCCTGACACAAGATGCTCAAAACACTGTAGCTGAAATAATAATGATGAGAACTGTGTTTATTCTCAAAATAATAATTAATATTATTATTCAACTGGAAATGAAACACCTGCTGCTCAAGTTCAATACTGTCCTCCCCTCCGTGGAAGCCCAACCCAAATCAATCTGAAAAGTTACCGCAAGCAAAGGATTCTGTTAAATATCCAAATTAATAACTGAAACCCTGTCTTGAAATAGAACGGCAGGGCGGGGGGGGGGGCGGGCGGTTAGTAAAGTCCTGGGAAATATTGCTTGTCTAACACCCATTTTTACTTTGTTTGGCAGCTAAATTCACACGGAGAGACCAGGTGAAATATTCCACAGACTAGCTACCTGCAAATGGACTGTCAGCCTCCACGCTGATAAAAGGCAAAATGTGCACCTCTAAATGCTCTGGCTCACAAAACTGACCCTGAAGCGAACTGACAAATGTGTCCTGACACACAGAGAACTGTTTTCATAACCTGAGGAAGGCCTTTCTCCAAACCCCAGGGCTCAGCCCCACCGCACACGGCGCTCCCGCGCACACAGAACCGGCACGGGAGGAAACCGGTCCACGTTTGCAGGCCTGTTCTCGGGACGAGAGGACACGTACCCACCAGAACCACCAAGGAAAACCACTGACAGGGTCACAAACATTACGGAGAGAACACTCCCAGGCAGCAAGTGCCTTGTCAGAACTGGAGGTGTGAGGGGGGCCGAGAAGGCCAGCTCCGGGGGGCGCTGCACGGACGAACAGTCCGTTCTTCATTAAACAGAAGCTCTGGCTTCCCAAGAAGCCACATTAAACATTGATATAAAAAGTGTATTGCTCAGCCTGAGCTCATCATTCGTGTCTAACAATACCAAGCTGCATTCCGGTGAAATCGCGCCTTCAACAGTCTTGTGACACCACCACTAAGTCTGATCCTGTTACAGAAGCAGCCGCCGCTCCGTGAGCGTTTGAGAGACTCAGATAACCTTCCTCTGTAGGCGTCTTCACACCACTGTGCTGATGACCAGAGTAAATCCCACTGCTGTGACCTTGCTTCATCAGGGACTTTGGAGCCAACCACGGGCCCGAGGACCCAACGCAGCACCCTGGTGTGTAAGGCCTGTGCCTGTTTACCATCTAAAACTCAGGGGACTGGACCCCAGCCGGCGTTCGCTCGTCTCCCTAAAGGTGGGAAGGCACCCTAGCTAGTTTGGCTCAGTGGACACAGCATAGTTCTGCAGACTGAAGGGTTCCAGGTTCGATTCCTGTCAAGGGCACATGCCTGGGTTTCGGGCTCGAACCCAGGCAGCCAATCAATGATTCTCATCACTGATGTTTCTCTCTCTCTCTCCCTCTCCCTTCCTCTCTGAAATCAATAAAAATTAAATTAAAAAAAAAAAAAAAAAAAAAGGTGGGAAGGCAGACAGCTTCGGTGCTTCTGACCAGAGGCCCAGGGAACGGATGAGCTCCCTACCCCCTCGGGAACGCACTGGGAAGTCCTATCTCCCAGTTGCTGGGCGGGAGCCTGAGGACACGTGTGAAGACGGCTGGGACACGCAGTGGGGTGGCTGCACCAACCACAGCCCCCGATGAAGTGATTCACAGCCAGGGATGACCCGGCGGCCGTAAGCATCAGGGCGCAGGGACAGCGTGTGATCCAAAGGGAGCTCACCTGCCTGGCTTCAGGTCCCACCTCTGACACTCAGCTGTGTGACCGGGAAAGGCATTTAACCTCCTTCACCTCCGTTTCCTCACCTTAAAACAGAGGTGATCACAGAACCCGCCCACGGAGCTGTATCAGGGTGAAACGCGCTGTTGTTTACAGAGCACTGGGAACAGGGCCTGGCTCCTAAGAAGTGCAGTGTAAGTCTCTGCTTGTTGGATGGGAGAACAAGCGAAAGGCGCGATGTGTAAATACACGATGCCTCGTCTTAGTATCCAAACCAGCGTACCGAATATGTTTAATCAATATTTTCAGACACCCCCCCCCCATTTTGGGGCCACACATTCCCACGAGCACTTGCTGTGAGCAGCCGATGAGATGACAGTTGGAGAAAGCATTGCTGAGTTTGGAGGCACAGGGATGCGGTGCTACCGTCGCTGTTCTTTCCCGCGGCTTTGAAGGGAGGAAGGAGCCTGAGAACCCGTCATCACTGAGCCCGCCCGTGTGGCGTAACCAAACCGAGGCACGCAGCGAGACAGGCCCGTGGGGGCCACACCGTGCCCGGCGACTGCGGGAGAGGAAGGGGAAGCGAGCGCGCGGGCTGTCCGACGAGGCGAGGGCACCCCAGGTTGTGGAGTGGGCAGGCCCGGCCCGGCACGCTGCAGTCCAGCGGCCTCGCAGGAGGGCAGGTGCGGCAGAGGCGAGGCACAAGCACTGGCCGGAGCAGAGAGGCTTCCGGAACGCGGATGCCGTGCTCAGGAGCCGAGAGAGACTCCCGGTTAACGTGAGTCGATGTGGGAGACACATCAGACAACAGGACGCCGGTGAAGGGTCCTCACAGAAAGAGGGCAGGTGCGTGCGTGAAAAGCCACCAGGATGGCAGGAGACCTGGGACGTTACGGTTACGAGCAGAGTCCGTGGGCCGTTCAGTGACACCTGAGCCCCGGAAGCCCCACCCTCGAGGGTCCTCTCTGAGCCACCCAGCTGTCGGCACTTTCGCCTGGCGTCGTGGAAGGTAGCACTTCAGAGAGGACAAGTCACATGAGCAATGCACTACGCCCGCCTGTGTCCCCTGTGCCAAAACAAAGGAAAGAAAAAACCTGCGAGAGGTGTCACATGGAGGAAGAATGTGAAAATGGGTGTCCCTCTTCGGTTAAACAAAGCAGTAAACGTGTGTGTGGTTTCTTTGTGAAGGAAAAGGAGGGCTAATTATTCCCAGGGAGGCCGGACACGGCGATGCCCGGACAAGCCCTGCAGGTGGTCGAGGTTCGCAGGCCGCCGCCGATGGGATGAGGGCAGAGTCCCCCCCCCCCCCCCGCCCCCGCTCACCTGCCCAAACCGTCTCTTGCTGCCATGAAAGTGCAGCAAAATCCAATCACGGTTTGTTCACGGTTAGGAAAACAAAGCCCTGGGATCAGTCCTTGGTGCTGCCTCTAGTCGTACCCCGACGCAGGACACACGACCCTCCTCATACATGATGAACCTCATCTTAGAGCACAGCTTCCGCTCTAACATGTCATCATCCCCTCCGGCCCTCTGGGCTGAGCCTCCTCCTGGCAAACCTATGCAGAGGAGACACTGCTGGGCCTTCTCAACGGCAGACACGGCGATGCCTGGGCAAGCCCTGCAGATGGCCAAGGTTCGTCAAACCTCCTGCCGCTCGGGTCGGGTGGCCAATACCTGGACAGGAAAAGGAGAACACGGCCCCCGATCTGCGCCACTCGGGGCCTCTCGCTCAAGGCCTGCAGCCACAGGAGGTGATGTGTCACCTGTGGTACAAAGACCCGCTTATCACTGAACGCTGACAGGCAGCCTGAGGATTTGGGGCTGTCGGCGTGGACAACAGGATGCCCGCCGTGTGCTCAGGCTCCGCCCATCACTGGCTTATCCGGCAGGTGGGCCAGGAGGCAGAGTCCATCCCCCATCGCAGGGAGGCGGGGTCGCGAGGCTGGACAGAGCACAGCAGCTCATGAGCTCCGACAATGGGCCGCCGGGGACAGGCTGGGCGCATGGCCTGAATTCAGATCTCCGCGGCCTGGTCCTCTCTCCTTCAGGAAGAGCCATTAACCTTTCCGATGACAGCCCAGGGATGGGGGTGACGGAACGGTTTTTGAGGTCAGCAAGGATCTATGTTCTCAAAACCTGACATCGACAGGCAAAAGTTGTGACTGAACCCGGGTGTCCCTGAGAGGAAGAGTAAGTACATGTGACAGATCTTCTGCAATCAAAATGCCCCATTTCCCAGAGTACCTGTCACAGATTGATAACATCCACGCAAAAAGTTAAGTACAATTATGTCTGTCACTAGGAAACATACTCCGGAACCGGTGACTGACATCTCGCTGGGAGCTGACAAATCACCGGAAGATTGTGAACAGCTCAGGGGCGCCACGCACCCTCTGCAGGGAGCTCGCTGGCCGGCCCCTGGGAGAGCCCCGGGGTACAGCCTGCTCTGCGGCTCTGGGCGGGAGGGTGACACTTCCTCCCGGGAGGGACAGTGTCGGTGGAGGGTCACAGGCCCTGCCCACGGCCTGAGGTCTGTGTGGAGCAGGATGGACAAGCCTCAGCGCCCAGGCGGGCGGGAAGGGCCGAGTGGAGCTGCTGGAACCACATTCTCCACATTTTCCAGGACCCCCTGAACCCAACAACCACATGAACACGAGGTGCCCTGAGAATTCCGGCACTCGAGTCCAGACTGCATATTCCAGACGGACTCGGAAAGGGACGGGCTCACGCGTGCCAAGGCTGGGGGGGCCGTGGGGAGGGTCCAGGCTGTCAGTCACTCTGCTGTCATCTAGCATATCTCTGACACCGGTTCTGGGACCTCAGAAGGTGACGGCTACAAGTCGGGTGGGCAGACCTCGGGGACAGACACCCACTGCTCGGCACCCTCCCTGCCCACTGGAGCTCCCGGGGCCTCGTGGCAAGGTGCCTGCGCCCTAACATGGTCTCCTGAGCCTGAACTTCCGAGCGTGGAGGCAGGGAATGTGACACTGTGTGACGTCGGAGGAACCCAGAGGCTGTCTGACTGATGCCAGCAGCTGGGAACTCACGACCCTGAAGTCGGCCTCTCTGAGGCCAAGCAGCTTTTACTCGGGGGAAGTTGATTTGCTCGTTTTTTAAAATGTGAAGCCCAGGCCTACCGCCTTCTAACTGCAGTCCACGGGATCTACTTTGCCTCTGGGGCTTTCAGTGGCCCATCCCCACCGGGAACCACCACTGACATCTCCTCCACATCTAAACCTCCCACGTGACGACCATGCAAACCGCTGCAGCAGCTGCCGCGTTTCTCCCCGGTCTAACGCGGCGATTCCTCACGCAGGCAGTGCTGGGGCGGCAGCTTTCCTGGGGAGGTGCGTGGCAGGTGACGCGCCCCTCCCAGCAGAGCCAGAGGTGTGGGACACTGCCTAACGGATGCGCCCGCTGCGCACACCAGGCTGCATGCCACACACCCAGGCTCAGGCCGGTCGTTCACACCACTGCTAGGCCCAGGCTCCTCAGAGGCCCATGCTTGCCTGCCTGTCACCTCTCATCTCCTGGCCGCGGGGCTCCAGCTGAGGAGCGAGTGGTGGTGGGTCGGCTCTGTCGCTCAGAACTTCAGCTCCCTAACTACTCTGTGTCGACTGCAAACTTGACACACAGGCTTCTAAGGTCTGATCACGCCGCTGGCTCTGCAGCTGAGCAGCCGGGGGTGCAGTGCACCAGGGCTCTGCTGGGACGACACCGACCATCCCCTCACCCACACCCAGGGGTCCGGGTACTCCATCACTGACGCACCCGCCTCCAGAACGTCTCCACACCCTGGGGCCGGCAGCGGCGGAACCTTCTCTCCCCAGCAGAATCGCAGGTGAGACCCCGTGTGTGAGAGGAGTGGAGGGCTGACCTGGTTGAAGCTGGAAGGTGCTTCCCCATCTGCACCGGCCCCCAGGCAGCGGCACAGAGGAGAACCGGGAAAGCCTGCGCTGGCAGACCTGCAGAGCTCAGGCCTGCCCAGAACGGAAGGGGAGGTGTCTGGGCCTCAGCCCACGGCAGTGCCATCCTGCAGCCAACCTGCGTGAGTGGGCTGATGCTCAGAGAGCAAACAGAGGCTCCGAGCTCCTGGGAGAGGTGGCATCACCTTCTTCACCTGGAAGCTCAGGGACGTGTGCAGAGATGTACGAGAGAGATTCGCTGAATGAGGAAGAGCAGCTCTGCCAAGACACCTAATCCCGCCTTTAGCCACAAATGTCACCAAAACTGCATCCAACTCAGTGGATACAGCAGGGGGCAGCCTCCGTCTCCGGCCTCCGGCAGGCCCGCCATGAAAGGACGGCGCAGTCTCTGGCCCAGGACGGGCACTGTCCGTGGCCACAGGAAGGACACGGGCAGAAAGCGCCCGTCCTGGGCAGCCCCTGCCTCCGGATCGAGAAGGCAGCTCTGCTGGGACCACGAGGCCCTCAGGTGATTCCTGAAGAGGTCCACCAACTGCCCCTTTTGTCTGAATTAAGCTGGAGATCAGAGCTCACCAAAAAATGGCAGGGAATTCTTTGAAATATGAGTGACAACGTAAGAAACAGGGGTAGAGCAACACAGTTTTAACTTTTGAGACAAAGCCTGGAGCTCAAGAAAGCAGTAAGTTCTGCTCCTGGCCCAGCTCGCTCGTTCCCTTCCAGGCCCCCCAGGGATTTGCTGGGAAAGGCCTGCCGCCCTTTGCTCAGGTACCAGCGGGCCAGTCCTCCGCGCTGCCGCCGCCTCCAAGTTTGGCCGGTAGAGGGCGCCGCATCACCACACTCTCACTCCAGCCTAGGCTTTGCAACCTGATCCTTGGTCCACACAAAGACCAGGCTTGAGGGAGTTGTTCTTATGCTTGTGGTTCAATACTACAGGAGTAAGAAGCAGCAAAACACAAACTTGCTGTTACATGATATCACCTATGTAAAAAGTGCACAGAAAAATGACAATTATGCACCTTTGCTCACTGGAAATGGGATTTCTGTGTGTTCGTTATTTTCTGAATTCTGTCCATTTTCTACAAGTTTGTATTACTCTCATAATCAGAAAAATCCCCAGGATTGCTCAGGGGATCGGGAGTTTTTTTGGGGGGAGGGAGGCGGTGGATGGGAGCAGCACGAGGTCCTAGGCTGATGGAGAAACATTTTTGCAAAACTGAATACTTGCCTGGACCTGCGCTGAGCGCTGGGAGATCACGGGCACTGGACACAACCCCGCCCCAAGGAGTTTGCAACGTGAGCACAACATAGAGTTAACGCTGAACAGCCAGAGGCGCTCGGAAAAGAAAGCCAAGACCCAGGCCCAGCCCCTGGTGTTCAGGGAAGGCTCCCTGGGAGAGGGGGCATGGAGCTGCTATCTCCGGTGTCCACGTGAGCAAAGACACAGAAGCAGGAAACAGGAAGGGAAGAAGAGGCTACCAGGTCAGCTAAGGTCTGAGGCTTGGGGAGGGGAGAGAGCGCGGAAGCTGCCAGGTTCCCCTGCCGGGAGTTGGAGAGACCTGAAGCCTCAAGGGATAAAGTAGCATCCTCATCATTTCATCAGTCTTCAATGGAAAACTTGGATAAGTAATCAGCAGCTCATTTTTTAAAAATTATCAAAGATGCTGGATAAGAAAACAATACAAAAACCGAAGGCACAGAAGCCCTATGCATCGGGAAGCTCAGCAGGTGTGTGACAGCGAGAGCGGAGAGCTGGGAGCGACAGTGGTTTTGACCGGGAAGCACTAATGTAACATTCAATTATTCTACTGCCTACCGGCTGACTTAACTCAGCCAAATTAGAATACATTTTATATTGACTATTTTGACATTTGTTTTATTTGGCAAGTAAAACAAAACTGATCCAATTTCCTTACAACAACTGTAAACCATAAACTGTACAACAAGAGGTTATAAAATATGTAAGCCTTATAAACACCACCTGCAGTTCCGCCCGCTGCCACTCCGGGGTCTCGGTCCCTCTCACCTCAGTGGCCAGCGACTGTGCTCCACCACTGACAGTGCTCCACCGCTAACTGACCGGTCCTCCCGCTTTAACTCACTGGGAGAAGCAGCACCTTCTTTACCCAACAGAAAGGTAAAACCTGCCCTGAGGTTGGGCCCGTTTCTAGGTCCTTCCCAGCCGTGTGATGTCAACAGGGAGCAGCTGTAACGGCCCCAGGGACGAGCCTGCCCACAGGTGATGGGCCTGCGCTGCCCTGAGCACAGGTGCTGGGGATTGCAGCTCTGGCGTGCCCTGCGCAGTGAGCAAGCACTGAACTGAGCTGCATTAGCCTCGAGCTCCCAACTCAGGGTGGGGAACCTGTCTTCTGCCAAGGGCCACTGGACATTCACATCATCCACAGGCCATAAACATTATCAACTTGAAATTAGCCTGCCATATTTGGTTAAACATTTATTAATTAACTCACCCTTAGTGCCTTGGCAGAGCCAGACCAAACGATTTTGAGGGCCTTATACGGCCCATGGCTGGACGTTCCCCACCCGTCCTAAACCAGACAGACACTCAGCCGCTCCACCTGCCCTCGGGGTACTCAGCCGCTCTTTGTGTCTTTTCCCATTGAAGTAAACTGGAAAACTGCTCTTAAAGTGTCAGGCGATTCTGGGGGTCGTTAAGCTTAAGGACCCCTTGGTTGTGGGTCTGTCAGGAGAAAGCCCAGATTGTCTTTATGGAGGATGAGCCAAAGAAGCTGCTGGCTTCTTCCGAGAAGCGGATGCTCAGAGACCAGTGCAGCCCCGCCACCCCTGCACCTCCAAGGGCAAGGTGTGGGGCGTGGGGCGTGGACCAGGAGGGGGAGCCTGCCAGTGACCATTTTGCCCTGATCCTGACAGATTGTGTCCATCTCTATTCGCCCACCTGGAAGCTTCTAGATCCATTCTCATTTATGTTACATAATCCCCAATGACACCGCCTGCCAAACCTTTCTTGTTTTATTTACTTCTGTAATCCCCGTCTCAAACTTAATCCATCATCGCTGTTTGTTGCTCCTTGTCCTCAAATAATTTACTCCCAGTGATGCGACGTTTCTTTGTGACAGGATTCTTTTTTCCACCTGCGTCTTATAGAAAGTGGAGACCATTCCTACCACGATTCCGACTGAAATCAGCTGCACAGCGCCGAGTTTGCTCTCCCGAGTTTCTTTGTGGGAACAATGATTAAAACTAACATCTCCTGAAAACTTCTCACTGTTCTCTCAAACCCAAACTACTCATGTCTTAGTTCTACTCATTGGGAAAAGGAACAATGTGAAAATGAACACAATTACTTACCAACCCTCCCGGGTTTCAAATGAGTGGCTGGCCAAGGCAGAGGAGGAATTCCACCTTCTTCCGGCCAGGTTCCAGCCACGTGGCTGCAGGCCCTGCCTGCGTGCAGCTGGGAGCCCTTCAGACCAGCGAGCACCTTACAGCTGCATGCTCTGCTACTTTAGGGCCTTCAGAACGCGTGCGGGATAGAATACACAATGGCCTTTACATTCAAGCGATGCAACGATTTCTAATTGGATTTTAAAATCTCCTCCGAAGGCAGACTGCTTCTGCACCATTTCAGCAGATACTGAGTGGAGGGGTTCTGCAACGTGTGCCCGGGACCAAAGACCACGTGACTGTAACATGCATCGCAGCACGAGATGCCACGGACCAGGTCTCACCTGGGAAGGCTGGGGGCTGGGGTGGAAGCAGCTGACGACTGGGAAGGTGTTGTGGGCTGAGATGAGTCATGGTTTCTTGGAACTCTGCCCATTCGATACCAGATCCCCATGCTGTTCAGTTCCCTTTAGGAGAAAAGAGAAATCTTCATGGCACGGTTTAGCACAAAGCATTTACCTGAGCGACAAAGCAAACGGACTCCTTTAAAGGAATCACCTCCTCAAACACCAGGGAACTGCTGCCCACAGATTGGCCACAGCACCCCCTTTGTGCCCTGGGTGTCACAGTTCAGAGCTGGTCTTCCTACCTTCCTTCCTACTGCACTTCCCTTGGTTCTCAGTCTTTAAATTCTTTTTTAATTTTTTCATTTAATTGTAGGTGTTTACATGACAATCCACTTCAAGCCCCACTTCTAGTTCAGCGCTACCAGCTCCCCACGCACTTCAAGCAAATACCACAGCTTGCCTGTGACCCAGCCTGTGCCAGGCTGATGGGCAAAGGCCCGGCTTTCAGGGAAAAGACGAGGGTCTGGATTAAAATGAACAAGAAGCGAAACAGAACACGGCCCAGATCTAGGAGGCGATCTCAAAAGCCAATAGGAGAACTTACCCGTGGGGCCCCATGGGATCCAGCGAGATGGTGGCAGAGCCAGCTAGGGAGAGAGGCATGCGGCCGAGGGCCGAAAACCATCTACCACACCGATTAACTGGAAAGGCCTGGATTTCGGCTGACTGAGTATAGTGAACATCTATTGTCTTTTGGACACCCAGCATCCATTCACTCCCTAGTCTGACTTTTTATCTCCCCTCTGTGTCTGGGGGCAGCCACCCCTCATTCTTGGTCCCTGAGTTCCAATGGCTCGGGCCTGGGGGAGAGACCACTTTCCAGGTAGCAGTGACAGGGTCAGGGTGCACAGGACCCCAGGGAGGTCAATCAAGACCAATGCGACTGAGTTCTAGAACTTCTGTTTGAATGATCGAGAACACAGACTTGCTCTTTGCCTCGGGACTTGAACCTGGAGGAAAAGTAGGTGAACCAACTGGGCCACCATTCCTCCACGGGGGAGAACATGTCTAGGAATGGGGTCCCCTGGAATCGGAGCCAGGAGGAGAGAGGGGGGAACTAGATCCTCATGACGTTCTCCGAGCACCCACTTCCAGCCACACTGAGCCAGCCTGCCCCGAGCTCTGCGGTTACGCAGTCAGCCAACAGGTGCTGCCTTGGCTTATGCCAGCCTGGGTTCCCTCTCACCTACAGTCAAAGGAGCCCAGAGTGCAATCCTGGGATTCCTTGTACTTGGTGCTTATGGAGTGGCTTCAGAGCCAGGCCCGTGCCGGCACTAAGGGCCACCGGTGAACAAGGCACAAACGGCCCAGCCCTCTGCTCTGCAGGGAAGGCGAACGTGCGGCCAGAAAACTGCACAAGGAATTATCACGTGGTCATGGAATATCATGCTTTTCCCGACTCAGAACCCCCCCTGGCATCCGGTGCACTGGGAGAAAATCCACACCGCCATCATGACCCTTGAGGTCCTGGGGGCGCTCCCCTCCCCTCACCCGACTCCCCCTCGCTCGCCCAGCCAGCCACGCTGCTCCTGCTCCTGGACAGGCCATGCCTGTGCCCACGGCCCCGTCCCCTCCTCTGTCAGAGGCCCTGCCTCCCACCCTCTGCAGGGCGGTTTCTTCTTAAGCTGGAGGTCTCTGCTCCAACCTCCCCATCCCGACTCCCTCGCTGAAGGAGCCGCTGGTTCATCGCTGTGTCTCATTTTTGTTGCTCCCTAAAATGACATCATCATTAATGTGCTGTTTGTTGCTCGCCTCTCCTGTTAGAACACAACTCTGTGAGCGCAGACTCTTTGTTTGCCTCAGTCGCCACCCGCCAGGGTCTCTGGCCATGGAACAAGGTGCCGTAAACTCAGTGGGCGAATAAACTGCCGAGAGCGAGGCTCAGTGGTCCCAAAGGAGAGGACTCCTGGGCCTGGGGGCACCTGGAAAGGCCCACAGAGCGTCAAGGATAAACACCAGACAAGGGGACGGAAAGGCCCCGAGAGCGGGAGTGGCATGAGCTAAGGCGCGGAGGGCTGGACAGCGTGGCGGGTGGACGGCGTGGCGGGTGGACGGCGTGGCGGGGTGGACAGCGTGGCGGGGTGGACGGCGTGGCGGGTGGACGGCGTGGCGGGGTGGACAGCGTGGCGGGGTGGACGGCGTGGCGGGTGGACGGCGTGGCGGGGTGGACGGCGTGGCGGGGTGGACGGCGTGGCGGGGTGGACGGCGTGGCGGGTGGACGGCGTGGCGGGGTGGACGGCGTGGCGGGGTGGACGGCGTGGCGGGGTGGACGGCGTGGCGGGGTGGACGGCGTGGCGGGTGGACGGCGTGGCGGGGTGGACGGCGTGGCGGGGTGGACGGCGTGGCGGGTGGACGGCGTGGCGGGTGGACGGCGTGGCGGGGTGGACGGAGTGGCGGGTGGACAGCGTGGCGGGGTGGACAGAGTGGCGGGTGGACAGCGTGGCGGGGTGGACAGCGTGGCGGGTGGACAGCGTGGCGGGGTGGACAGCGTGGCGGGGTGGACAGCGTGGCGGGGTGGGCAGCGTGGCGGGTGGACAGCGTGACAGGGTGGACGGCGTGGCGGGGTGGACGGCGTGGCGGGTGGACGGCGTGGCGGGGTGGACAGCGTGGCGGGGTGGGCAGCGTGGTGGGGTGGACAGCTGCAGCTCACACAGAGAGGCGGTCTGGACTGGCTGCAGCTCGCACAGAGAGGAGGCGAGACCTGTGCTATGAGACTCACCCGATAAACGTGTACTGAGGAGGGGCCTGCTTGGTCCGGCCCATGATCCGGATGTCACAGATCGCCGCTTCCGTGGAATCCCGTGGGATAAATTTAATGCACAACCTCTTCTTTCTAAAAGCTACTTCCTCTGCAGGAAAGAACAAGGAAAGGCGTGAGTCTCTATTCGAGCACCAGGTCTCCGGTCACGTTCCCTTTCAGGCAGCGGCAGGGCTGGTCATCTAAGCGCCTGACAGAAGGGCTGGGCCCTGGCCCTCCTCCCTCCCCGGGCCACAGCAGGCAGCCGGGTGTGCGGGCCTGAGCGCAGACCTTCCCCGCGGGGCGGGGCTCCGGCTGCGTGCCACCTCTGCGAGGAGAAACCGCAGCTGCTCCCGGCGGCAGCCTTCAGGCACAGGCACACAGACACCTGAGCGTGAACACACTTTATTACACGGACTGTTTTTTTCCCTTTTCTTTGTAGAAATTTTCAAACAGTCCCCCGAGTACAGGACCCCACATGTTCCTGTCATCTCGTTTCAACACTGCCCCCAATGGACAGGCTGGTTTCATCCCGCGTGGCCTGGCTGGAGGATTTAGGGTGAATCTCTAACACCGTGTCTTGTCACCGTCGGTAGCTCAGTAGGCACCTGGGGCAGACAATCTTTTTTAACACGATCACCATGCCATGACCATCCTTAAGAAAAGGAACAACGATTCCTAATATCATCCAATAAACAGTCTATATTCAAGTTCCCTTCATTGTCTCAAAAATGTCACTTCGCTGCCAGCTTGTCTGACAGTGGCTGTCAGGCCTCTCAAGGCCCTTTTATTCTGTTACAGCCTCTCCCTCTACCTTGTCTTCGGGGCACTGGTGCTGGAGAAGCTGGGTCACTCCCCTGTACTCCTGGGAACTGGCAGTTATGGCTAAAGGCCCGGTAAGAGGCTGGTTAGGGTTTTTTAGGCAAGAACACTTCCCAGGTGGTGCAGGTACATCCTGCGGCGACAGCTCGCCCCCTCAGCTTCTGGGGGTGTCAGTCTGTCCCCCGGGATGAAGTCCCCAGCAGCCACTCTCTGAGTGTTCGCCTCCCCTGACGACTGCTGCTTAGATCCATCATTAAAGGTTTCAAAGTAGCGATTTTCTAAATCTGTCATCCTTCTACACTTTTAGCTGGAATTCTTCTTATAAAAAAATAACTTTTCTTCAACTACTTGGTCTCTCTGAAGTATGTTGTATAGGAAATACGTGATTCTTTAGTTATCGAGTCTCAGTGATGAGTCTGTGCCCTCCCAGCCCCTGTGGTGGCCAGCAGGTGTTAGCTTGCTCATCTGTGGTTTTTACACACAAGTTTGAATTAACTGCAGTCACTCAGACATGAGTCAGACAGACCTGGGTTGAAATCCCACCTCTGCCACTTCCCAGCATGTGACTTTAATCTCTCTGAGCCTCCGTCCCACTGTCTGTAAAAGGGAGCTAATGGAACCCCACCCTGCAGGGAGGCAGGGTGGATGAAATGGGGTAGAGATACGCTTCCCTTAGCCCCGTGCCTGGCACACGTACGTGCTCAATTAGGAACAGCCATGAATGTTCTTATCATCATCAAGGAAGCCTCCAGCACACGATTTGAGTCGGGGCTCAGCACTGACTTTCAAGCCCTTTCCGTCCTGCGTCAGGAAATAGGCATTCAAATCAGGGAGCAGCGTGAGGAGGGCAGGGCAGGCCTGCGGCCGGCCTCGACTTGACCAAGGGGAGCCCAGATCAGAGGTGCTGTGTTGTTGTTGGGGTGGGGGGTGGGGGGGCTCAGAGCCAGATGGACACTCAGAAACTCTGTGGGTTCTCTTCCTTGGTGAGGACACTGAGGGCTGGCTGGGACCTACAACTGACAGTAACAATGTCCTGAATCCAGACCCCGCAGCAACCCTGCACCTTGGAAAACTCTCCGAGATGAGATGGGCCTTTAACTGTGAAGAGGCGAGACCTGCCCTGCACGCAGGTGAGAATGCAGGTATTTCACTTGCTCTTGCCACGCTGCTCTCTGCTCTCCTCCTCCCTCTACAGCATGGAGCCACTAATTACACACGCTTCAGCAGGCCCGATTTTAAGGAAATATATTATGCAGAGTCAATAGAAATGTGTTCAGTGATGCTAACGAACACAGAAAGGACACAGCACTTTGCTAAAGCAAACAGCCTGCCCGTGTCTAAGTACTGTGTGGATTGCAACCAACTGTATTTTAAACTGATTACAGGAGCCTCCTCCTTTCGGCTGACTTTGTAAACTCAGGGCCTTACATGCACCCAAACTGCACCCGGGCCCTGGGTGAAGACTCCCGGAAATGGCCGTATGACACGAAATGAAGGCTCCCCCGAGCCCACCCTCCTTGTGAGATAAGACACCTGGTAGAGAGGCCAGGACAACCTCAGAAAGTCCACGGCACAGCAGCTGCGCCCCCGTCACGGGGAAAGGCTGCCGGCCCCGGATCACGGCCCAGGCAGGCCCCCACCCTGGGCTTCCTCGATGAACCAGTTCAACGAGAGGAAAGTGCGGAACGGGAAATCCCTTGTAGCTCTACAGTATCAACACGAAGACACTGTAAATCAATTAGTTGTCAAAAATGAACACCAATTCTAAAACGAAGAAAAGCGGGGGGGGGGGGGGGAGGGGGGGGAATTAACACAAATCTACAGGCAATTTTAGTTCTCAAGTAGACAAGCCATTTTAGAATAAGCAAAGGTAGCAAGCAAACACTTGTGAAATGTTCAGTCTTGCTAATAAATAACAAAATGAAAATTCAATAGAATTGGGATAGCAAAAGTAAATAAAAATGTAAGACCTGTGATGGCAGGTCTGTGGAAAACAGGTACGAGCCTGTGTCACTAGTGGCACCGTGAACCGGTATTTCTGGAAGTGAATTTGGCAACAGAGAGTGATAACGCTTATCTTTACTGAGCCCATCCTCTGAGCAAGGCATGTGTGCAATGGGTGCCTTAGGCCAGTGGTTGGCAAACGGCGGCTCGCGAGCCACGGTTTGCCGCCCTGTTGACTAATGAGTTTGCCGACCACTGCCTTAGGCGATTCAAAGATAAATTAAACACGGATCTTGCCCTCAAAGAAAGAGATACGCAGCAAAGACATGAAGAAAACACATAAATGGCTAAAATGCAGCTAAAAACATTATTATGAGGGGGACAATATCCTCCTTGCCCATTTTACAGATGAGGAAACTGAGGCCCAGGAGGGTGATGTCCTATAGTTGTCAGTGCAAAGCCAGACTCAGTATCAGGTGAGTCAACTCCACAGCCCACGTTCCCACAGGCCACGCTGCACTTTGTCCTCATGGAGGTAACGATGGGAATTCCGAGGCAGAATCACTCCCTGCGGCTTCCCACCACTGTGACTCACACTGCTGCCTTCCCTCCTGCCCTTCAGTAAGTGTTTGCAATAAAGGCGGCAGACAGGCCCGGCCTCTGACTGACGGTGGCCCTGTCTCGTTATGTTGTAACGCAGTTTCTTGTTGCCACATGCAGGTCACCCACAGACTAAGGTCCTTGAGGAAAGGGCCAGGATCTCCGTCACCTTTACATCCCAAAGCCTGCAGTGCCACAGGCACCCACCAATCTTAGCTGACTGTGGAGAGGAGAGAGCTTGCTTCACTCTGGTGTGTAGGGACCAGAGACTTCCTGCTGCTGGTGGGAGGACTTGGGCTCAGCCGGAAAGGTATGGGTGTGGTCATCCCGAGTTGAGGGGAAGGGAAAACAGGAGCCAATCTGTAGCCAGCAAAGGAGCCTGGAGAGCGCCCAGCGCGTGGCTCTGTTTGGGCGACGTGGAGGGTGTTTGAATGGGAGGAGCACCCTGTGGAGGACGGCTGGGCAGACCACGGGCCTCGGACCCAGGAGCCTCAAGCACTTGGAAACCGATCACAAAGAAACCATTCACAATCTGTACACACCCAACTGACCTACGGATTCAACATCATTCCTGTCAAAATCCCTGCTGGCTTCTTTGCAGAAACTGACAAACCCTAAAATTTATATGAAAATTCAAGGGACCCAGAATAGTCAGATCATCTTGAAAAAGAAGAACAAAGTTGGAGGACTCATAGTTTCAAAACCTGCTACAAAGCTGCAGTAATCAATCAAGACTGGCATAAGGAAAGACACAGAGGTCGATGGAGGAACTCGGAGTCCAGAAACAAACTCGCGCAATTATGGTCAACTGACGTTCAACGAGGACGCTGAGACAAGTCAGAGGAGGGAGAATGGTTATTCAACCGGAATTCACATGCGCAAGAATGAAGTTGGACCCCTATCTCACACCATTCACAAAAATTAACTCAAAATGGATTACAGACATAAATGTAAGAGTTAAAACTATAAATCTCTTAGAAGAAAACATAGGCATGAATCTTGGTGACCATGATTTAGGCAATGATTTCTTGAGTATGTTACCAAAAGCATAAGCCCCCCAAAAAAGGTAAATAGATTCCATCAAAATAAAAAACTTTTTGAAGGACAACAAGAAAGTGAAAAAAAAACCCACAAAATGGGAGAAAATATTGCAAATCATATAATTAATAAAGTACTTATATCTAGAATACAGTTAAACCCTGAAAAACACAGGGGATAGGGCACCAACCTCCCACAAAATAAAAAAATCTGGGTATAACTTTTGACTTCTCAAAAATATAACTACTAATAGCTTACTGTTGACTGCAAGCCTTGCCAATAACATATACAGTCAATTAATACATATTTTGTGTGTTATATGTATTATACACTGTATCCTTACAATAAAGTAGCTAGAGAAAAGAAAATGTTAAGAAAATATGGTTACAGTATTTACTGGAAAAAAAAAATCTGTGTATGACTGGACCCACACAGTCCAAACCCATGTTGTTCAAGGGTCAACTAAAATATTAAAATATTCTTACAACTCAATTAAACAAAGACAACCCACTTTATAATGGCAAAGGACCAGAAGAGACCTTCTCCAGAGCAGACACACCTATGGCCAACAAGCACATGAAAAGATGCCCAGCATCCTTAACTAACAGGGAAACACAAACCGAAACCACATCGAGAGCCCACCTCACACCCACGGAGATGGCGGGAATCGAGGACAGTGACAGGTGCTGGGGAAGCTGTGCCCAAACCGGAACCGCACGCACTGCTGGAGGGAAGGTCAGACAGTGCTGCTCCTTTTAGAAAGAGTGTGGCAGAAAGTTAAATACCGAGTTAGAATAGGACCCAGCCATTCCATGCCTAGGGAGACACCTAAGAGAAATGAAAACATATGTCCACACAAAAACTTGTACATGAATGCTCATAGCAGCATGATTCATAACAGCCAAAGGTAGAAACAACCCAAACATCCATCAACTGGATGGCTATGCAAAATGTAGTATATCCATATAAATGGCGGATTATTTGGCAATAAAAAGGAATGAAGTACTGATAGATGCTGCAACACGGGTGAACCTTGAAAACACATGCTCAGTAAAAGGAGCTGATCATGAAAGACCACATACTGCACGATGCACTTACGTGAAATGTCCTGAACAGGCACATCCACAAAGTAGACTAGTGACTGCCTAGGACCAGCGCAGGCGCAAAGGTGAGAGGTGGAGAGAAATGGAGAGTGACTGCTAAGGGGATGGGATTCTTGGGGAGGGGATGAAATATTCTAACACGGATGGTAATGGTTGCAAACTCTGTGAATATACTGAAAACCTCTAAATTGTATACTTTATGGGTAAACTGTATGGTACGTGAATTACTAGTATATCGAATCAAGTTTTACCAAAACTTTATCTATTTTTAAATATATAAAATCTTTTTGTAAAAGGTGCTTAAACACATGCTTTTACAGAGTGGCACTGTGGTTAGAAGTGTGGCTGGTGTCAGACTTGTGTGTGTTCTAGTTACCCCCACTCCGAGGGGCGCGACCTTGGGTAAATTCTTTAACCCCTAAGCAGTTACCGAGCCTCACTTACCGCAGAGGTGAACTGGGTTTAATAATACCCATTTCCAAAGAGAGGTCTTCTGAAGATTCAATGGTATCAGGTATGTAAAGCATTTATCACAGGGGTTAGCATACAGAAAACACATACTAAGTATCAGCTGTTATAATTATTAACTAACGCATATAATTTCAAACAAGTAATAGCAAAACGTCCAAAAGTGAGGAGACTATTAAGAAAATGAAAATAGGCTACGCAGTGGGACCTCCCTGTGTCACTAAAGTAAGAGCTATGTGGGGCCTATGCAGATATGAAAAGTCTGCTCTACATGAAATGCTAGCAAAAACACAGCAAAAATAGGGGATCCCAACGGGGCTAAACATGGAAAACACAAATATGTCTGGCGCAGAGTGAGACACAGAACTTCACAGAGAAACCGTGTCATGAAGAAAGGAGTCTCTGTGTTCGTTTTTAATTTACTGCTTCGCGGTGTGGGCATCCTAAAGTTAGCTGGTAAGAGTAATTAAACATAAAACAAGTTATTTCACATCAAAACGAGGAGGCTCAAATACGCACAGGCTTCCCGGCGCTGTGTAACAGCTGATGTGCGTGACGGCCCTGAAGAAGCTTCCGACTCGTCAGTGACTCTCCTGCTCAGTTCTGCCCAGGCTCACACGGGATCCTGTGCACGCTGACGGGCAGCCTTCCTGGCTCTGGCCCTTCCTGTGAGCTCCAGGAGCCCAAACGGGGACGTTATTGCACTCGTATTCCCTGGGCATCTTCTGATTTTCCCCTCGGCGTCGGGGTCTTTGCCCAGCTTGGCTTCAGCGGCACAGAGGACGCACTAAGGACAAACTACCACCCGCCTCTCCACCCATTCCTGCGCGACCAACTCGGCAGGAAGCCCACTCGGGGAGACAGGACCTTCGGCTCACTCACAAGGTGCTAACCAGAACGCTACAAACTCCTTGGAGAACGGAGTCAGACACGCGTTTATTCCTGGGCAAGCAGTAGGGACTCCTAAAATATTTCCAAAGAAAAATGCACATAAAAATACCTAAAAATATACCTGGAGGAAGGAAGCTGGCATTGTGATGAGCAGTACTAAAGGGTGACTCACGTGTGTCCACCGTCTCCTGAATCGGGATGAAGCCCACAGGCAGAGTGTCCTTGATGTCAATGAGCTTCATGTCCACCAGCACGTTCCCTAAATGACTCTGGGGAAGAAAGAAGAGAGGTACAGACGATTAATCCAAACACGCCTGTGGTGTGTTTGCCGTGTTGGCCTCGAGATGCATATGTACACCATGACTCTTGCCGCTTCACGACAGCAGGTTAATGAGAGTGGGTGTCACTTAATGTCCCCCAGTGGCCACACGGGGACTCGGTGGCCCGGGAAGGAGTTTCATCTGCAGAACCTCAAAGCCACTCAGACACTAGACACGGCACGCCTCGGTCAGGCGGACGGGCAGCCAGGAGATGCCGGAGACACAACCAGAAGAGGACAGCTGTGCACACGTCCCGGGACCAGATCTCAGGCCCCACAGGTTAGAGAGAGCAAATCCCTGGGGCAGCCGTGGGGGGAGCTGCGTCTAAACCGAACAGAGAACCAACCACACTCCTACGTGGTTGCCAGCCTGCATATTGACACACGTTTCGGTTGCTAGATACATTCTGTAAAATCCCAAGAATCATAAAATACAGCGTGAAAGCCTTGCTGCCTCAATATTACACATCTTCCAGAATGACACCCACCAGGGCCTCTTAAAGTTTCTATTTAGTGGTAGTATACGGGGTCCATGGTGCTCAGTTTCTGTAACCAGTGCAAAAGTGTCTTCCGAAGACAGCTCCCACCCCCTGTAACTGCGAGAGAGAACTATCTGCAAATGCACGGGAAACGAGCCCTAAAGTTATCTACCCCACAACTTCAATACGGGGGGCTACCCCAAGATGTCATTAAAACCTTCCGAGTAATCTGCAGTTACTTCCCCCGCTCCAGTAGAGCCAGTTAAGGAAAGACTGATGGCTGCTGATCCCACATCTCTCCAGTTAGGATGCCAGCCACGCACTCTGCGTGCCCATTTCCCAGCAGCACCTCGCCCACGTGAGCACACTCGGGCTCCTTGCTCTGTGTTTGGACCAGCACCCAGATGGCCAGCCCGTCACTCTGGCCTCCACAGCACCTCCTCAGGCCTGTGTGTGTCTCTGCGATGGGCAACAGCCCCTTCCCCCTGCACAATGCCCACTGACACGCTCTCCGAAGGCCATCTGGGAGTTCTTTCCATCTACACTCTCCGCTCTATTCTCTCTTGGCACTATTTTCCTTCACATCAATTTATAATGGCACATTTTCGAGGTTATTTGACTTCTGTCTCCCCACTAGAGTTTAAGAACCACCAGGACCAAAACTGTCACTGCTGTAAATCCAAGCCCAGCACAGTTCTTGGCACACAACAGGTGGTCAGTGATTATTTGGTAAAAAAAAAAAATAATAATGTTTTTTGGTACATTTTCAACTGGGTGGGCTGCTCAAAGTGAGAAAACAGATTGGATTTTCTGGGATGATGAATCTAAACTCTATCAATAAGAACATTAAAAGTATATTTAATAAATCTATATATATATAAGCCTAAGTGATCGTTAGACCGGTAGCTATGACACGCACTGACCACCAGGGGGTAGATGCTCAATGGACAGGCATGGAAACATGGAACAGACTGATGAATCTCAGTGGGAAGGGGGGAGTGGGGAGGGTGGGAAGAGATTAACCAAATATCTTATATGCATACTAGAGGCCTGGTGCACAGATTCATGCACCGGTGGGGTCCCTCGGCCTGGCCTGAAGGGATCGGGCCAAAACTGGCAATCTGACATCCCCCGAGGGGTCCCAGATTGTGAGAGGATGCAGGCCAGGCTGAGGGACCCCAACAGTGCACGAATCCGTGCACCGAGCCTCTAGTACATTATAAAACAAAAGCACACAAATGAAATAAATTTTTTAAATGTCACTGAAGGCCGATGTGTCAAGTGTACACCAGCGCCTGTTGTCACAGAACCGTTTCCTTCTCGCAGAACTCTCTGCTTGCCCACTGCTTTCGAGTGGTCCACCCCGGTGGCTGCCTCAGGGAAATAGTGCACCATGTGGCACAGCAGGCGGACTAGGGACCCTCATGGGTGCGGACCACATCTCTGACCTTGCACAGGGCTTGAACCGTTAGCCTAACTCACAGACATGAGCTGCCTGCAGAGCTGCCTCATCTAATCGATCATCATTTTTTTTCATGGCGGCTGCGTTTCCATGTCATCACTGCTTTCTGCATTGAGAAATTAACACTGGGCACGTGTCCCTCCCTGGAGATGGATGGGCGTTCATCAATATCCTTTGCAGATGTCTTCTGCTTGACAGGCTGGGTTTCACGGAAGTCAACTGCAAACCACTTAGCGACCTCACCCTCCACACGACAAATGTCCCAGATCGTAAAACCAGAACATGGGTGGGTGGCCATTTTAAAAAGCATCAAAAACCCTCCTGTGCATACCAAACGGGAGCTGCACTGCCAGAGCTTCCCACAGTCTGCGTGGGGCCCCTCCGCGCGCAGGGCTGCGCTGAACTGGGTTTAATACAGTGGGTCTGCGACACCATTCATTTCGCGGGTCCCTCTCCCCTCCCCCATCCCGTGCTCCCTTTCATTTCCTCCTCATAAATATGAAGAACGTATTCCCAATCCTTGTTGAGCAAATGATTCATGCCAAAAGCCCAATATGCACTGACTCAGGGCATTTATATTGCCTCTGGTAGCCAGTGTTTGCTAGTATACTGTAATTATTTTTGACAACCTTGCATTTAAGGTAGCCACAGATAACCAACTTAATATTCAAATGTTCATAAATCCTTCTGTTTAATATCCTCCCTACCTAATCTATGTACATTATTATTACAGGTAATGCAGAAAGTACAGGGCATGGAAAGTGCAATTAATCTCGATCCTTCCCCAGGAAGCAATGTCACTCCAAAGCCGGGTTTCTGTATTAATGGCATTATTGGGGGAAGGAAATTTAAGTTCCAAAGGAGTCTCCCAAAACTCCTACATTGGGAGTCTCAAGTCACCTAATTAAGAATCTGTCCAGCCTTGAGATCCCGCGTCCCTCCTTCACAGCTGTACGAATTATGCCACGCCGCGTCCGCCCTGACAGCAGGGCCCACGGCCGGCTGCGGCAGATTAAACTATGCCTCATTCCTGTCCACTCCTGGCCGGCCGCGGGCCCCTGCCACCCCCGGAAACGGATCCCTCTGGATTTCACCACAGGACCCATTCATTCTTTTTCTGGAACCAGAAAGCACCTATTTCCTATGCTGCTTCAAAGGAGCGGCAGAGGTCTCCCCGACAGCCGTGGTCCTCATCCGACATCCCTCCTCACGCCCTAGCCTCCTCCTGGGCCTCCTGGAGGAAGACACACAAAGGAAGCCCTCAGTGAACATCTCTTTAGTGTTCAACAAATGGTGACTGGGTCATGCCTCCTCTACAGGAGCTTTACCTGTGACACCAAAATTAACAAGCGCAGGCCATGCATCTGCCATTTTAGACTTGTCACTGTCCCCACACGAAGGATCGGGGACTCCTCTGGCCTAGAGTACCAAGAACCCACAGCCTTCGGGGGAAACGCAACAGAAAAAAATCAAGAAAACACACACACACACACACACACACACACACACACACAATATAAAAAGTGGCGTAAGAGATCATGGCTGTCCTGGGAGGCCACCGTTTTGAGCCGAAGCCTCCTCAGTCAGGACGGGGGAAGACTGAGCAGAGATCAGAAATGACCCCGGGAAGCCACTGAGCAGAGCGAGGGCGTCCCCGGAGTCCGTCCTCACAGCCCGGAGCAGCAGTGAGCACGCTGACCTCTGCACAAAGGGGAGGCCAGCGGACAGAACAGGGGTGACAAAGTTAAAAACATGAATAGTTTTGCCCTGGCCGGTTTGGCTCAGTGGATAGAGCGTCAGCCTGTGGACTAAAGGGTCCCAGGTTTGATTCCAGCCAGGGGCACATGCCTGGGTTGCTTGCGGGCTTGATCCCCCCCAGTAGGGGACGTGCAGGAAGCAGCCAATCAATGATTCTCTCTCATCATTGATGTTTCTATCTCTCCATCTCTCTTCCTTCCTCTCTGAAATCAATAAAAAATATATATATTAAAAAAACATGAATAGTTTCAAAAAAAGGGTTTAAGTAACTCCCGGGACAAAGGGGCGGGGAGTGCGCTGTGTGAATGCGGCTGCCGGAGGTAGGGTGGAGAGGGGGGGGACGTCACCCGGCCTGCAGACCTGCCCCTCCGTGTCCTCAGGCGGCCGCGGTGAGCCCCAGGGACCTGCTCAGACTCATTACGGCGCAGCGGCTGCCTGCCGGCCTGTCTGGTGAAAAGGAGGTCGGAGTTTAGCACCAGGACTGTCCCCCCTCCATTAGAAGCTGCATTTCACAAGCAGACGTTACCCTCGTCATTGGGGGGGGGGGGGGGGGGATTAAAGCAATGACTTCTCCCCAGCCCTGCGTATGTTATAAATAATCTTCCTTCCAAAGACTTCTCAATAAACACAGGAGCGTTAGGTGGAAGAGTGGCAGCCAAAGAACGGAGTGACGGTCTACATCCGAAAACGCGGAAGGGCCAGGCCGGGACCCCAGGACGGGACCCCAGGCCGGGACCATGGGCTGTGGGGCTATGTGACGGGAGAAAGACCGTTTCTCTTCCCATTCATGCTTCTGAACGAAGATGTTTAAAGTTATTTTTATTTTTTAAAAAACATTTTTTTTTAATTGATTTCAGAGAGGAAGGGAGAGGGAGAGAGAGATGAAACATCACTGATGAGAGAGAATCCTTGATCAGCTGCCGCCTGCAGGCCTCCTACTGGGGATCGAGCCAGCAACCCAGGCATGTGCCCTGGACTGGAATCGAACCTGAGACCTTTCAGTCCACAGGCTGACACTCTACCCACTGAGCCAAACCAGCTAGGGCCCAGTTTTTGTTTCCTTTTTAAACCATAACATATCTTACTGTTATAGTGAAATTTATAAAAATAAATTAATAAAAATATTTCAAAAAAACTTTGCATCAGAAAGAGACAGGAACACTTAGGCCCAAAATAAAATGGCTCCCTGAGAATGAATGAAAACCTGCTCCCTCTTTGGGCGAGGGAAGACAGGTGACCTTGGAGAAGCCCCAAATGCTCTGAGCTCAGGAAAGGGCGAAGGTTCCAAGAGGCGGTCCCGGGAGCGGGAGGGGTATTTGCAGGGTGACCAGGGCAGGCCCCACACAGAGGACATGCTCAGGAAAGCGGGTTCCCCCTTCCTAAAGCCACCATTAAAACACTATTGGAAAAGCTTGATTGGGTATCATCAAAAATTCCCCCATTCATGGCCCGAGTATGGGGAACGGCCCACTAACAGGAATGGACACTGGTGAATGCCTACCTGCGGAGACATGGAACGCCATGGCATACAGAGTCCGGGGAAGGACTCATTCTGGAAACTGGGCTGAAGCTGTGGGAAGGGGTGACCAGGCAGCATCTTTCTAGCTGCGCCTCCAGGTGTGGGTCAGCTGTCAATCCGGCTCCGCCGAAAGTTGTCCCGCCCCCCCACCCCCACCTGTGATTTGTTCCTCTGAGGAAAGGTGGGCAAATGAGAGCTGCGAGAGGAATCTCCTGGTCTGCTTGAGAACATTTTAATGGAACTCACGGTACACTGGGGCACATGGTTAATAATACTCTTCATAAATGAAGCACAGCGCGAGCCGCCGATTCCGCCCAGTTCACTGAGACCACAGATAAGTTAACGTGGTGAAGAAGATGAACCACCACAAACCCTGGAGGGCATTCCAAGCAGCAGCATACGTGGCTTGTGCTCACTCAGCACATGGAGGCGCTACTGGACTTACGTTTTCTTTGGAAAACGATCTTGTGAAGCACAGGTATCTGGTCACCTTGGATTTAAACAAGCCGTCTTTCCAGAGGTCAGCATCCACACCGTCTGCCGTCTGGGCAACCTACACCGAAGAGACAGAGGACCACAGGTGAGACGGGAGAACCGAAGCGTGCGAGCCGCGTCTTCGTACCTGTGCCGGGAACACCGGCCGGAACTCGCACGGCGTCTCATTAGTTCCTTTCACTGGGCCCTGGGAAGAGATTTTCCAAAAGGGAGAGTGTGAAAAACACAACTTCTAAAAATACTGTCCCTGGGGAGGCCATTGATTAAAGACACCCTGACAAAAATGGTTCTAATGAGAAGAGAGCAACTTTTGTTGTAATGGGCCAGGGAGGGATTGGAGAAGTCAGCACATTAGGTTGCTCATTACCACTCACTCGGGGGATGATAGGGGTGCAGGAAAGTCCAATGGGGTGTGAAATGCCACCTGAGAGGGCACCGCTGTGGGGAGGCTGACCCGGCCCTGCTCCAGGACCCTGGGGCCCGCCAGGTGCTTTGTCAGTGGGGTCCACTGGGGCCGGGGAAGGTGTCAGGAAACCCGCTCCTCAGCGCATCTTCCGGCACCAGCTCTGCGAGGGCTATTCAAGGTCGGAAACGGTGTCATGTTAGAACAAGAAGGCAGACCCAGTTCCTGGTTTATAGCCTCACTAGGAAGCCGTTTGCCGTGTACAGATGCATGCATTTTCCTCTAAGGAGAGTTCAAGGATGAAGCCAGCCTTGATTTGGGCCTCACAGGACCTGTGCACGGGCTGCGGGAGGGGGCTGGTGTGAAGGCTCGAGGCTGGGGGAAGGGCTTGTGATGAGATGGGAGGGAGAGGGGAGGGGCTGGAGGAGGACAGGGGCCTCCAGATGCTCCCGGGTGGACTGTCAGGGCTGGTTCTGCTCTCCTAACACGCCAGTCTTACCAGCATCTCGTCAGAGGATTCATCGACCTCCAGCACCTTGGCTGGCACCGTGGGGGACACCAGGAAGGCTCAGGGAGCAGCATCCCTGTCGGGGTACACTCGGTGTCTCCCTGCTTGTCCCTCAGAGGTGTAGCCTCGGGATGCAGTCCTTGATCTGACAACCTCCTGACCATGCTGACAAACTACTGAAGGCATCTCCTTTCTTTACACAGAACACTGCAGGGGTCAGCCCCATCCTGGATCAGCTCACGGCACGCCCGCGGCCTCGGTCACACGCACCAGCACCAGCCAGGGTGTCCCGGAGCCCCACAGCCATTCTCTGAGGCTGCCCCAGGAAAGCCCACAGGCCAACAGGCAAAGGAAAATGCCTTTTTTCAAACCCAACAATGGAAAATTAGCAAATGCTACAAAGGACGGAGAAAGGTACTTCTGCTAAATATGCAAATACGTTTGGCCTGGAATGTGGAAGAAAGGTATGGGGATAATGTAGGAACCGCTGGCTCCAACCATGTCGTCCCCACAGGAAGAAAGATGCTAGTTCGGGATTAGACCTCATCAGCACTTTCCCGTGACGGTCACACATCAAGTTTCTTGAAAAACATGAGATTTAACGCAGTGGCCCCAACCCGCCACTACCAAGGACCCCTTTGGTGTGTTTTCTTCCTTGAATCCCATGTTTTGAAAGATTTTTTGTTTCTCAAGCTCTACTTTTACTGTATTTCCTAAATTCTAGGATGGAGTCATTTGGGAATCACTTAGAGATTTAAAGAAACACCCCTTTAGAAAAATAAGAAATAGTAGCAGATAAAAATGTACAAATCCATATTGTCAGGTGCATCCCAATTTCGGAACCACTAAAATGTTAAAATAAAAAATGTACAGGAACAAAGAAATGCCATGCCACCTGAAACCTACTTGGTTTCTCTATAATAAATGCATTACTGTTAATACATTTAAAAAAGTCTGCAGAACCCTCAAAGTCTGAGGAGCCACAGGCTGGTACCCCAGAAGGAAGGAAGCTGTGTCCTCACCTCCCACGGGGGCGGAGGGCTCCGAGGCTCTCCTGTGTATCGGGAAACCCCACGGAGGAGCGGGTGTGCACGACACCAAGGCTACTGTTCCCACCGTTTGGCAATGACGATTCCCTCTTCTCACCACGGGCAGAACTTTCCCTTTTCTGAGTGAGAAGACACTTGAACAAGATGGAGAGGCCGGGGCGGGCAGAGTGAGGGCAACAGGCCGGCCCTTCCTCCGAGTCCCCCTCTCCACCCTGACCGAGTCTGAGAAGCATTATAAACGGACAAACCGAAGGCCAGGCCTTGCCCCGAGGCCACAACTCATCTGCCACGAAGCAAAGACGTGTCCTGCCCTCCAACGCCAGCCAAGGGGAGGCACGGCAGGAGGGGGGCGGGTGGCCGGGCCTGAGCGGTCCACCAGTGAATGGAAAAGTCCTACCCCAAAGCAGAATAACAGAATCCCACCAGTCCGGGATTTAGAACACCACCGCTAGCACATCCCGAGAGACAGGACAGGCCCCAACACCACGGAAATGACAGGCCTCAGACAACGCTGCTCATGGCATCCCCGTGACCTAATGATCTTACAACTGCAAGTTTATGCCTTTTGACTCTACGTAACTTTCTTAATATGAAAATCAACAATTTAAAAGACTTCATTTGATGCAGTGAGAAATAAAGACCTGCCTGAGAAACACGGTGTAGAGCAGCTGTCCAGCTGAGCCCCAGGACAGGCCCTGTGCAGTCAGCCCTCAGAGCTGTCAGAGGGTCCTCACCGTGGGGACCCAGCGCTTTGCCCCAGGGGAGCTCCTGGAAGACACCACAGCGAACCAGCAGATTCCTCAGCCTGTTCACACCCGGTGTGTTAGGAGAGCCCACCCACAATTCAAAGATGTGCCTGGCAGACAGAAAGCAAACACGGGGCCAGGAAACCCTGCAGACATTCCAAAGGAAATATCTGGCTGACACTACGAATAAGAATGGAGTTCAAAGGGCCCTTGATGTGTTAGAGCCTGCACGGTGGAAACACGCTTGGCCCGGGTCAGTGGCCAACCACGGAGCCACGTCAGCACTCAACCAGAGCCGTGTGGGCACAGCAGGGAGGCAGGGGCCGAGCAGCCATCCTGGGGGTCCTACAGGAGGGGTGCCCAAGGTGCTTCTAAAAACCATAAAGGGAAAAGAGCCATTCAACTTAGCTGGTGCCGAGGTGAAGAACTCTAGGTGTGTTTTTTTGGTTCTGATTTCGTTTGCATCCTATCACTTTGTGTCCTGAATGGAGAGCTCAACTTGGCCACAGAGCTTCCGTTGAAAATGTCTAATACTTTTTAGCAAAAGCAATGAATGCGCGTCTCTGTCAAAATGTTATTAGCATTTTTCCTCTGATTGGTAAGATTCTATAACTTTTATTCTCTATATTGTACGTTTCTGTGTCTTCCAAATTGTCTACAAAGAGCATGTGTTAGTTCTGTATTCAGAAAACGAATACATTAAGGAAGGAAGACATTGGTCAATAGCATTCAAAGCTGAGACGAGGCCAAGAATTAGGAAAAAACTACTGAGTTAGACAGGAACTAAGGGGTGAGTGAAAATAATGACAAAGAGATGGCAGTAGGAACCCCTGGGCAGGCAGGGCTTACTGAGAGAGACAGGGCTGGAAGGTGGGGAGGTGGCAGGATGGTGGCAGTGGCGACATCTCCTCGTTTTTAGGAACGGGGACAGCCGCAGGTGGGCGTGGGAAGGGGCAGAGAACGAGGACAGAATGAATGGATTTACACAAGGAGGATTAACAAGCAAGAAAGGAGACAGAAGGAAGTGGCCATGAGACCTCACCTGGGGGACTGATCTTGGGAAGGAAGACAGCCACCCACAGGGCTCCACCCTGTGTCTCTGCTTTCTCATTTTCTCCCTGTTGACGGGTCTGTAAGTTACGGGCAGACAGGGACCATCTCCGATTCACGATTCCCAGTGCCAAGCACAGGGCCTGCTGGTGAATGCATGTGTCCCCTCTTCTGCTCCGTCCATCTCCAGACCTTAAGGAGAGCTCCTCTGAACCCAGGAGAGTGGGCTTCGTAAGGACACACCCGTCATCGCAGGGGGGCTGGAGGGGGCTCACCGACAAGCGAGGCACAGATCGGAGACCCCACTTTGAGACTCCAGGACACCTAAGTGCCTTCTGAAGAACAAGGGGGTTTTTCTATGAAACCGAATCACCAGACCCCAAGGCAGGCCAAATTATAAGCCATAATTTCTGAATGCAGTTCAATAAGCCCATGAAAACAAAATGGGTCTAAGGTAAGAAGGCAACACCTTTGACAAATGGCACCATTTTCCCCTCAGCTAGGGCCCTAGCAGGATAGGGTTAAGAAAATAGTAAAAACTCAAGGTCCTGGAATTAGCAGAAAATCCAGTGACGCTTCCTGGCTCCCCCAGGCTTTGAGGAAGGACACGGGTCTGCGCATTGGGCCCAGCCTCCCCCACACCCCCTACCCCACGCTGCTGGCCCCACCCCTGCCCACGCTCTCCCACGGACCACCTGGAGTGGTGGTACAGGTTCCTGCTGGATAAGAGGAACAACTCAGGCTGCAAGGCGGGGCTCCGGGCTTCTGGCGGGTGTTAACAAAGGGGCCTGAAAGAGACCCAGCAAGATGAGGAGGACAGGAAGAGTTAATGTGATGGGATTACGAGGAGACAAGTGGAACTGGTGAGCTCATGAGTCATACTCAATGACAGGAGCAAGAAAGCAAAGGAGATGAACTGGCACTTGTGACTAAGTCACCCTTCCTCTTTACTCTATTACTCAGCTCTCAAACCACACTGCCAGCTGTAATTGCATTTCAATTCATGTTTAACACAAACATAACTTAGCTGGATGTTGGCATCCAATATCCCAGACATAGAGAGGCAAAAGAGAAAGGGGCCAGCTAACTCGATTCAATAAGCCTTCTTTGCATGCCCCGTGTGTATGTATGCACCCAGGCACAGCTGGGTATGGGGGCAGCCCTATGGAAGACGCCTTGCGATGCAGAGATACACACCGGCCGAAGCTGTGGTTAAAAAGTGGTAAGAGCCGCAACAAAGGAGAGTAAGCCCACCATCAAAACACAAAGCGCTATGACGTCACTCCACAGGGAGAGGGACGGCGTGGGAACAGCACAGCTGAGAAACTACGCAGAGTTCAAGGGGGTAGGATGGGGGTGAGAAGGCAGGCAAGGGCAAATCAAAATAAGTCTTAGGTTCCAGGGAAGTCCATCCGTTTGACAAACCCCTTCTGAGTGCTAGTTGCTGAACACTCAGAAATAAATAAAACAATGAATCTGCCTTGGAGTCTAAAAACAGAAAGCTGGCTGGAGAACAATTCTAAGCAGGTGAGTAGCCGGTTTTTTCGACAGTTTCCACAGGCAATCCTACAGGAAAGGTGAGGCTGGAGCAGAGTTAGGGAGCTGCATGGGGGCAGTTCCGGCGGCTGCAAGGAAGGACAGTGAGAACAGAGTTGCTGGATATTTGCTCAGTCAGCGGATCAAGCCCTTCTCACACTCTTGCCCTCTCGTCTGGTCCTCTCCACAAACACAGTGGAATCTGCAATCCCATAATTTCCTATCACATAAACCTTCCAAACACTGTCAGCTTAAACCATGATCAAAGGGTCAGGAAATAGCCCAGAAATCAGGTGGGGGTGAGTGGTAGGTTGGAATTCGGAACAATAAAAGGTTCAATGAGGCTGCTAGACAGAAGAAAATTACTTTTTTAAAAAAATGAGCTTTCCTCTATACTCACTCAGAAGCTTCCCATCCTTTTCCAAAGCTTTTATATAGTTTGCAGAATGTGGGAATTACCAGTTCCTTGACGATTTTAGGGAATGCTACCTTAAAACAATTTAGGCCTAGTGCTTTTGTTGGAAATAATTCTCCAATGACTTTTGCAATTTCTTCCTTTGATACAGGTTTGTTATTGGATTTCTTCTTCTTAAATAGCTGTAGCAATGATCTAACTCATCAAGATTTTCATTTTAGTCACATAAGGTTACACATAGGAGCTATTCATCATAGTCTCTTATAATTTTCAAATCTCCTTATACTCTCACTTCCCTTTTCTCAATCTAAATTCTGCTTATATTTATTTCCTTTTACTATCATATTTGCCAAAAAGTTTATCTATTGTGCTTTTTACAAAGGATCAATTCTCAATTACCAATTCTCCCTCCTTTTACTTCTGATTTCTCATTCTAACTTTATTATTTCCTTCCATGTGTTTTTCTAGCTTCTTGAGCTGTGGGAAAATATTAATTGGTCTATATGCATGTAATTAGAGCCTCAGAAAAAAAAAGAGAGGTGAAGGAGAACTCTTTTAATAACGCCCAGAAAATTTCCAACAGCAACAACAGCAGGAAGTCCATTCTTTTCAGGTGTACATGGAACATTTACCAAGACAGATCATAGTCCAGGCTGGAGCCCAGAGACCATCTACAGCCTGTAGCCTCTTTGTGCACAGCCTATGAATTGCAAATGGTTTTTATATTTTTAAGAATTAAAAAAATCAATATGCAAGAGAGACCACAGGTGGCCCACAAAGCTTAAAATATTTACTATCTGGACCTTTATAGAAAACTCCTTTTCTAGGCCATAAAACTGAGTTTTCTCTCTGATGACATGGGATTACATAAGATGTCAATAACAGAAAAAAATATATAGAAAATCCCCAAAGTCATGGAAGCAAGTCAACACACATCTAAATAAGCCACGGGTCAAAGAAAAATCAAAAGGGAAATTAAACAGTATTGTGAATGGAATTAAATTTAAATACAAAATAATAACATTCAGGGATACAGCTAATGCAGAGTTTAGAGGGAAATTCATAGTATTAAAATGCTTACATTAGAAATGAAGAGAGATTGCAAATCAATAATCAAAACTTCCCTTAAAAAACTAGAACATTAAACCCAAAGTAAGCAGAAGAAAGGCAATAATAAAGAGAAAATAATAAAACAGAATACATAAAAATGATAAAGAAAATAAAACCAAATGCTGGTTCTTTGAGAAGATCAATAAATTGATACAAGTCTAGGCAGCCTGGGGAGGGAAAAAGAGAGATAACACCAATGATCATGATTAGGAATGAATAAGAGCATATCCTACAGGTTCTAGAGATGTTAAAAATATAAGAAGATATTATGAACAACTTTATGTCCAGGCACTGAAAAACCTAAATGGAAAAACTTGAATAGAACTCTATTTTAAAACTTGAAATGTTGTTAAAAACTTACCCAGGTCCAGGTCCAGATAGTTTCACTAGTGAATTTTACAAACATTTAAAGAAAAATACCAGTTTTACATTAAATATTCTAGAAAACAGATGAGAAAGAAACACTTCCCACCTCATTATATGAGATGAGCATTACCCTAATACCAAAACCAGACAAAAAGGTTCTAAGAAAACCACAGATCAATCAATATTTCTCACTACGATATCATAAAATGTCTCAGCAACATCTTAGCAAATCAAATCTAACAATACATTAAAAGAGCAATGTACTATGTCCATGTGGGGTTTATCCAAGAAATCCAAGTTTGATTTAACATCAAAAATCAATCAGATATTTCATCATACTAAGAGACTACAAAGGAAAAGCAATATGATTATCTCAATAAAGCATTTGACAAAATTCAACATCCCTGTATGATGAAAACTCTCTGGAAGGGTACGCAGTAAGCTTATTAGATAGTGTCTACAAAAAAAGAAAAGATAGAAAGAAAAGCTACAGCTAATATCACATTTAAGTGGTGAAACACTGAGTGATTTTCCCCTACAATCTGGAATAAGGCAAGGATGTCTGCCTTCCCGAGTTCAACTCAACAGTGTATTGAATGTTCTAGTTAGTGCTCCAGGGCAAGAGAAAGAAAGAAAAGGGCATACAGACTGGGCATTAAAAAGTGGTGGGTTAAGGGGGAGAGATCAACCAAAGGACTTGTACGAATGCATATAGGCCTAACCAATGGACACGGACACCAGGGGTGTGAGGGCATGGTTGTGGGGGAAGGGGACAATGGGGGGATAAGGACACATATGTAATACCTTAATCAATAAAGGGAAAAAATTTTTTTAAAGTAACACTGAATACCATTTACAAGAGCATAAAAAATATGAAATGCTTAAGGATAAATTTGACAAAATATCTGTATAACTTATACACTAAAACCTAAAAATGGCTGATGAGAGAAACTGAAGAAGACTTAAATGAAGAACTGTATCATGTTATTTTGAAATTATTTAAGATTTAGAGGTAAGCTACAAAAAATAACAAAGAATTCCTGTGTATTACCCTTTACGCAGATTCCCTATAATGTTAATACTTTACCACATTTGTTTTTTCTCTCCTCCTTTCTCTCTTTCTCTCTCTCTCTCTCTCTCTCTCTCTCTCTCTCTCTCTCTCTCTCTCTTTCTCTCTCTCTCTCTTTCTTTATTTATATGCTGTATTCTTCACAGTGTATCATATCAAGAGGCACTTGATATCTATCTGTCTCATTATTGGTTATGTTAACCAGTAACTTGCTTAATGTGGTATCTGTTTGGTTCCCCACTTTTATTCTTTGCAACTAAGTATTTTGTGAGAAATACTTTGAGACTATGTAAATATACTACTTCTCATAATACTTTCACCTAGTACCTTTAACATCTAGCTATATCTTTAAGACCAAAAAGAAATTGACAGATGGGACTTTGATAAGATGAACAATAATCAGCAAACTTTGATACTATAAACAAAGTTGAAAGGCAATGATGAACTGAGAGAAAAATACATGTAACATATATAATAGTCAAAGAACAAACAGAATATATCAGGGAATCCTACCAGTCAATAAGAAAAAGCCAACCAAATGAGTCAACTTCAAAAACAGGAAATTCACAGAAAAATACAAATGGCCCATAAACATTAAAAGATGCTCAACCTCCTTACCATTAACAGAACTCCAAATTCACACCATGTGCTCCTAGTTTGGAAAAAATGAAAGTAACAAGACTGATAATAAAGAGTGACGGTAAGAATGAGGGTAAACAGAAACTACTGTCTACCATTTACTGGGAGTATATGTAAGTTAGTAAAGCATTTTTGAAAAGCTATTGGTGGTAGCTACTAAAATTTTAAATGTGCACATCCTTTTACCCATCAGCACACACCCAGAGACATATGTACAGGGATACTTATCACAGCATTGCTTTTCAAAGACCAAAGAAAAAAATTTTAATTGAATTAGCAGGCAGTGACTAACGAGTTACAGTAGAAAAGCAACCATTAAAAAGAACGATGCTGTTATGGAAAGATTCCCTACATAGTTGTTAAAGAAAAGAAGAAAGAAGATTATGTAGAACATGGACTAATAACAGTAACCTACATATATAACAGTGTAAGCGACTGACAGACTGGCCGACCAGCTGGTAGGTGTGATGCACACTGACCTCCAGGGGGCAGACGCTCATCGCAGGAGCTGCCAAGTGACAGCAACTTTGCAGAGTGCCCTTTCACACTCTGGGACCCCTCGGGGGATGTTGGACTGCCAGTTGGTTTCGGCTGATCCCTGCAGCCCAGGCTGAGGGACCCCACCTGCCGTTGGGACCCCGTTCACTCCACAGATGCCCTTCGAGCCCCGGTGCCACCCCAGGTGCAGCCAGCCAGGGAGGGACCGTGCGAGGTTGGCTCCAGGGCGTGTCCGGCCCGCCTCGCCCCGTCCCGCCTCGCCCCGTCCCGCCCACTGGCCACCTTCTAATTAATTTACTTTGAGTGTGCACGAATCCGTGCACCAGGCCTCCAGTAATAATAATATTAATAATAGGTGCATGGCTCAAGGTAATGCAAGTTACTGTTTTAAGCACTTTATGAACATTAGCTCCTTTAACGCTCACCACAATCTGTGAGGAGGGTTCTGTGAATAACCCCCACTTTAAAGACAGGAAAATGGAAGCACTGAGAGGTAAAGTGCCTTGACCAGGTCACAGAGCTCATAAGCGGCAGAGCCAGATGTGAACCGAAGTACGAGGGTTCCAGAGTCTCTGTTTTTCATCACTAAACTGCAGCCTCTCCCTCTCCTGCTTCCTCCCCGCCTACACAAGCACACACACACACACACACACACACACACACGGTGGGGCAAAAGTAGGTTTACAGTCATGAGCACACAAAACAGTTTATTCTTATATTATTTATTAATTATTGTATTATTTACCATGTGAACAACTGTAAACCTACTTTTGCCCCACCCTGTGTATGTATGTATGTGTATATGTATATATGTATGTGTGTGTGTGTTTGTGTGTGTGTGGAAAAGTATTTGCAAAATCATAGAAAAAGGATTGGAAAGATATAGACCAAACCGTTAACCTGTTAATAAAACAAAACATCAGTTCACACATAATCAACTAATTAATAGAACTGATCGCTAGATGCCCTGAATGTCTGACGACTTCGAGAACTAGAGCCGATTCTTCCTCCTAGTCTCATCTCCCTCACTGGGAGGTCTCTCACGGTAAGGGACGTCTGTCCCCTTCAGTGACCTCCATCTCTCAATAATACAGCCCACCTCCCGCAATTCTCAACTCCAGCTACATGTCCCCTCCCCACATGCACCATCCCTCATGCAAGCAGTCCCTTAACACTATCAGTGTGGACCACAAAAACTGAGAAAGGCGGCCTAACGCATTTTGAATCGTGCAGACATTAAGGAATAACTGGCAATTATTTTATAGACATGCAGTGGCATCTCTCTTGCCTGTGTACGTAAGGCTGAATATCGATGTTTAGGAACGATGTCTGACAGGCTTTGAAATAAAAAGGTTTTTTGGTTAACCCGATATTAACATAAAACTAGAGCAAGCCAGGACTTCCCCTTCCAGGAATATGAAATAAGATACACATTTTCCTATTCCTCCCACAAATACAACAAATCCCGGACGTTATATGGAAGTACCGTAAGTGGCCTCTAAAGGGTGAGAGGAGAAGGCAGACATCCGGGGACCTCGGGACCCAAGGAGCAACCATGTGGTGAGTCCTGTGGTTTCTTTGTGCCCCACACACCCCAGACCTGGAGCAGCAACAGACACAGACCAAAAAAGCCCTAACGAAAGCCTGCTTTCTCTCTAGGCAATAACAGATCCATTGCCCAATAACAGATCTACTCCAGCCAAACACCACCTAACACACTGTGGCCCCACCCCACCCATGCCAGTAAAGCCAGAGTAGGAGGACTAGACCTCCACCCTCACCGGGCTTTAACAAGGCATCCCAACACCTCTGATGAGATGGGGTCAGGGCGGGCCAGCTAGCGAGCCAGGACTTTCATCCCCACCAGGCAGCAACGAGGCTTCCCTCTCCTGCCAGTGGAGTGATGCTGGAGAAACCTGGTGGAAAGTCCGGACTTTCACCCCTGTGATGTCAGTGGGGGCCACCAGGGGGCTGTAATGAGGCACTCCCGCCAGGGGGTGTAAGTGGAGGCCTAGTGGGGAGACTGAACTTCTACTCCTACCTGGCAGGAAAGAGTTGGGTGTCCTCCTTCTCCTGCCAGAGCAGTGTCAGAGGAGTCAGCTAAAGTACAAGTAGGTTTGCAGTTGTGAGCACACAAACAGTTTATTCTTATATTATTATTATGTATTAATTATTGTATTATTTTCCAGAGTCTCATAATACATACCCAACATTTCCAGGCTTCAGCCAAAACCCACTCCTCAAAGAAAAGCACCAAGAAACAGAACGATCTCAAACTGAATTTAAAAAGACAATCTACAGAGCCCAAATCAGGATGACAGAGATGTTTGAATTATCTGGGGGGGGAGACAAAAAAAGTTTAAAGCAGCCATCAGGAAAACGCTTCGCTGAACAATTATGAACATGCTCAAAACAAATGAAAAGTAGAGAATCTCAGCAAAGAAATAGAAAGTCTCAGTGAATAAATAGAAAATATAAAGAAGAACCAAATTGAAATTTCAGAACTGAAAAATACAATAACTGAAATAAACATAATGGATGGACTCGGCCGCAGAACAGAAGAGAGAGAGAAAGAATCAGTGAACTGGGAGATAGAATAGAAATGACCTAATGTGAACAACAGAGAGAAAATAGACTGAACAAAAAATGAACAGAGCCTCGGGGAATTGTGGACTCTAACAAAAGATCTAACTCTCCTTTCATCAGAGTTCCAGAGGAGTAGGAACAGAGTGAGGTTGAAAAAGTACCTGAAGAAATAATGGCTAAAAACTTCCTAAATTTAACAACAGGCATAACTCTACCGAGTCAAGAAGGTAAGCAGACTCTAAACATGATAAATCCAAATAAATCCACACCAGGACACATCAAAATCAAACTCCTGAAAAATTAGGACAAAGAAAAATGTTTGAAGAATTGAGAATGGAACAACACTTTACTTATAGGGGAACAACAATTCGAATGATGGCAGAGTTCTCATTAGAAATCACAGTGGCCAGAAGGAAATAACACATCATTTTTCAAGTGCTAAAAGAACTGTCAACCCAGAATCCTATATTCCGTGAAATATCCTTCAGAAATGAACAGGAAATAAAGACATTCTCAGATAAAGGAAAACTAAGAGAATTTTCCGCCAGCAGACATACTCTAGAAGAATTGCTAAAGAAGTTCTCTAATCAGAAAAGAAATGATTTTTTTTTAAAGAAACTTTGAAACATCAAAAAGGAAATAAAAAACATGGTATATAAAAACATGGGTAAATAGACTTCTCCTTTTGAATTTTCTAAATTATGTTTGATGGTAGAAGCAAATATTATAACACTGGTATGGAAATATTTAAGTCAATTATATTATAAATAAGGGAGCGTAAAGGGACACAAAAGAGAGTAAGGGTTCTATACTTCACTTGAACTAGTAAAATGAAGTTACCAGATACACACACACACAGACACTGACACACGTAATGTACTACCTAAAGCAACCACTAAAAATGCTATACAACAAAATAAACTCAAAAACATTTCAATAAGCCAAAATGAAATTCTAACAAACTTCCAAGTAATCCAAAAGAAGGCTGGAAAAAGAATACAGAAACAAACAATAAAAAACATAGAATAAACATAAAATAAAAAATTAAATGGCAGGTTTAAGCCCAAACATATCAATAATTACGTTAAATATAAATGATCTAATCAGGCGTCCTCAAACTACGGCCCGCGGGCCACATGTGGCCCGCCGAGGACATTTATCCAGTCCACCGGGTGCCGCTGCCTGTCCTGCTTAGCAGCCGACTCGTCCTGGGCCCGCAGTGCGCATAGGAATTTGTTCATAGTTTTTTAAACTACAGTCCGGCCCTCCAACGGTCTGAGGGACAGTGAACTGGCCCCCTGTTTAAAAAGTTTGAGGACCCCTGATCTAAATAGACCAATTAGAAGACAGCAATTTGCAGAGGGGTGGATTTAAAAACATGATCTAACTATATGCTGTCTACAAGAAACTTATTTCCAATATAATGGTATAAGCAGATTGGAAGAAAAAGTATGAAAAAAGATATATCATGAAAACCTTAATTAAAAGGAAGCAGAACTAGCTATACTGATATTAGATAAAATATACTTTGGAGCTAAGATAATTACAAGACAGAAAGAGACATTATATAATAATAAAATGGCCAACACACCAAAAAGAGATAGCAATCCTAAATGTGCATGCATCAGACAACACTGCTGAAAAACATGTGAAGCAAAAACTGATGAAATGAAAGGAACAAAGAATAATTCCAACAGTACAGCTGGGAACTTCACCGCTCTCTAAAACGGAGAGAATAACTAGACAGAAAAGCAGCAAGGATAAAGAAGACAACAACACTATCAACCAAAAGGATCTAATCTCTCTTTTTAAAAAATTCCACTCAAGAACAACAGAGCACACAGTCTTTTCAAGTGACCATGGAACACATGCTAAAACAGACCATTTCATGGGCTATGAAACAAACCTCAACAAATTTTTAAAAATTGACATCATACAAGAGTGTGTTCTCCAAACACAATGAAATCAAACTAGAAAACAGTAACAGACAGATAATTGGAAAATCTCTAACTGCTTAAAAACTAAACAACACAATTCTAAATAACCCAAAGAAGAAATGTGAAGAAAAATTTAAAATACATTGAACAGGATGAAAATGAAGATAAAGTATATGAAAACTTGTGGGACATAGCTAAAGCAGTGCCAAGAGGGAAATTAATAGCACTAAATGTGTACATTAGAAATGAGGAAAAGTCTCAACTCAGTATCTAAGTTCCTACCTTAAGAACCTAGAAAAAGAGCAAAATAAACCCAAAACAAGCAGAAGGAAGTAAATAATAAGTATAAAAACAGAAATCAATGAAATTGAAAACAGAAAAATAGGGTAAAAATCAATGAAACCAAGAGCTGGTTGTTTTGAAATTGTTAATAAAATGGACAAACTTCTAAGACTGACAAAGATAAAGAGAACATACAAATGATCAATATCAGAGTCAGAGAATATTATAGGCTCTGCAGACACCAAAATAATAATAAGGGAATGCTACAAATAATTCTACACATAAATTTGGAACTTTTAGTACAACCTTTTCCTTGATTTCCAGGGAGGGAAGAAGACTGGTGTTTAAACCAATCACCAGTGGTCAATAATTTAATCAACAATACCTACGTAATGAAGCCTCCTGAAAACCCCAAAAGGATGGAGTACGGAGAGCTTCCAGGGTCATGACCTGTGGAGATTTGGGGAGAGTGGCACGCTGGGAGAGAGGGCCGGAAGCTCCGTGAGCTTTCCGCATACCTTGTGCTATGCATGTCTTCCATCTGGGTGCTCCTGAGTTGTATCCTTTTATAAGAAACGGGCGATCTAGTAAAGAAAAGCTTTCTCTGAGTTCTGGGAATTAATCAAACCTGAGAAGGGGGTTGTTGAATTTCTGATCCATAGCTGGTCTGGCAGAAGCACAGGGGACAACCTGGACTTGCAATTGGCATGTGAAGCGAGGCCGGGGTAGTTCTATGGGACTGAGCCCTTAACCTGTGAGTCTGATGCTGTCTGCAGGTAGATAGCGTTCGAACTGTTGAACTTACCGCTTATTTAGACCCATGTTGGAATTGGGTCTAAACCCCCTTCTAAATATTTACCATCTAAATTCCAGCAAAATTTTTATTGATATAGGCAAGATTATTCTAACATTTATATGGGACAACACAAAGGAACCTGAACAGCTATAACTTTTTTTTTTTAGAAGAAGAATAAAATGAGAAGTATCATTCTACCCAATTTCAAGACTTACTATGTAGCTGCAATAATCGATACTGTGTGCCACTGGCAGAGGGCTAGATGCATAGAATAGAACTGAATAGAGAGCCACCCAAATATGCCCAATTGATTTTTTTTTTTTAATGTTTGAAAAGCAATTCAGAAGGAAAGATTGCCTTTTCAACTAATGGTACTGAGCAGTTGTTCATCTATAGGGCAGGGGGTGGGGGCAGAAGAACTGTAACCTAAGTTCACACTTTATATAAAACTAAATCAAAATGTACCAGACTTAAATTAAATGTTAAATGTAAAACTATCAAACTTACAGAAAAAAATAGGGGAAATCTTCAGGTTCTAGACTAAGAGTTCTTAGATTTGACACCAAAGACATGATTGATAAATTTAAAAAGTGACAAATCAGACTTCACGAAAATTTTAAATTCTTGCTCTGTAAAAGACCCTGTTAAGATAAAAAGACAAGTACACCAGAAGAAAATATTTGCAAATCACATAATCAACCAAACACTCATACCTAAATATATAAAGACCTCTTAAAACTCAACAGTAAAAAAAAACACACACAAACAATTCAATTAGAAGATGAGGAAGACATGAAGTGGCCTTTTATTGAGGACACAGAGATGGCAAATAAGCACATGAGAAGATGTTGAACATCATTAGCCACTAGAGTAATACAAATTAAAACCAAACGAGTTATCACTACACATCTATCAGAATGGCGAACACAAAAAATATTGACAATGACAAGTGCTGGAAAGGATGGTAGAAACGGGATCATTGGTACATTTCTGGTGGAAATGTAAAATGTTATAGCCACAAAGAGAAGTAGTTGGGCATTTTCATAAAAAACAAAACAAAACATCAACACTAAATATGCAACTACCATATGACCAGCAATTGTACTCTGGACACTTATCCCAGAGGAATGAAAACTTAGGCTAACATAGAACCTGTTCATGACTATTGGTAGCAGTTTTACCCATGATAGCTCCAAATGAAACAAGATGTCATTCGGTGGGTAAACAGTTAAACAAAACATGGTGCAGGTTTACCAATGGACACTGCCCAGCAATAAAAAGGAACAAACTATTGACGCATGCAGTACATTCTCCAGATAAACCTCCTGAGAATTATGCTGTTTTTGAAGGGGGCGAGGGGGGCATGTCCACAGGTTACATGCTATATGATACCATTTCTAAAACATCTCTGAAATGACAAAATTACAGAAATGGAGAACACATTAGTGGTTATAAAGGAGGTTAGCTAATTCCTAGAACCAGTAAACCACCTACCTATGAGCACTTTGAACATAAACCAACTAGTCCTGAGTCCCTATCTCTATCCGCCGCCTTTTATCAGGCTCCTTCAGGCTGGGACACGCTCCCCCTGCCTGAATCGCCCAGGGCCAGGTATCTGACAACTAGAGGCCACCTCTACAGCCCAAAGCCACTGAGGTCATTTACACTGGACAGTCCTCAGTCCGCTTGGCCTGCCTCTCCCGCCTTTCCTGCGGAAACCACAAAAAAGGCTCTTGCCCAAGCTTTCCCCTCGCTCTCCGCCTCCTGACCGACCCTGGAGCCTCTGCTCGCTCTCGGTGCTGCATGGAGCGGTGTGCCCCTCCTCTCGGGTCCATGAGAACAAACTTTCAGTGGCAGCTGTCTCCTGATCTGTTGGCCTCACCATACCCGAATAAAGAGAAAGTCCCCAGTGCATTTAAAAACAGAAATGTTCTGTATCTTGACCAGATGTGTATCAATATCCAGGTTGGGGGTTTGCAAGTTGTTACGCTGGGGGCAAATGGAGAAAAGGGTAAACAAGATCTCTGCATACTACTTCCTAAGACTCCATGCAGATTCTGTCTCAAAATAGAAAGTTTAACCAAAAACAATGAAAGGAAAATTAAAGCAGGTCCCTCATCTTTTCCATCAATCCAACCGAGGTTTCATTGTTAGAAGCTTTTCTAAATAATGGACAGGAAGTTCCAGCGAACCGAAGGAAGTACCGGAACACCGGATTGCTCCCCCGGGGTCCTCTCCGCTATGGAATAAGTCATTACTGCAATCTTTGGGTCAAAACCGAAATTCCTAGTTGGTAGGGGAGAAAAGTTCAGAAGGAGGCAGTTTAAGGCTTTCTTTCTTTCAATATGTTTTTATTGATTTTTAGAGAGAGGAAGGGAGAGGGATAGATAGAAACATCCGTAAGAGAGAAACATCATTGATCAGCTGCCTCCTGCACGCCCCCTCCTGGGGATTGAGCCTGCAACCTGGGCATGTGCCCTGACCAGGAATCGAACGGTCACCTCCTGGTTCATGGGCCAAAGCTCAACCACTGAGCCACCGCGGCTGGCCAGCACTATTTCTGGTCGACTCATCCTAACAACAGCCAATGTTTGCCTCTCGCCTACCTCCTGGATGCCAGGCACAAGCAGTCCATGTGCATCCTCTCTGGCTCGCTCCACTCCCCGAGGCCGGAGCTCTGCAGGGCAAAGCGGAATGGCCAGGGAAGATGCCAGAGTTATACAAAGGCCTAAGGGCTGGTCATAAAACCACTTTCCGTTGTTTCCAGCAAATCTCAGTTTAATGCATTTTCCAACAAAACTAAAGGGAGGAACACCTGGTACCTTTTATCAACACAAGCTCTGGTTCTGAAAATAAACCAACGTGTTAGCCTGTGGTTATTTCCGAACTGGGAGCAGCCCTGATGGCAGAGCCACGTGGGGAGGGAACTGGAGGCGGCAGGAAAAAGCTGCTGCCTGTGCTTCTGCTTTTGCTTCTCAGGGGCAGGGCTCCCGGAGGACAGCCCTGGAGGCTTTGGGCCGACCCGTCCTCTGCCGCGAGGAAGAGGGTGGCTTCCGGCCCTGCTCGCCCCTCTCCCCAACTGCAGCTTTCTGGAGATACAAGTGACAGCTGTGATCAGACGGGACATGTGAGTATGTCCACATTCTCCACTCGCTATCTACCCTATGTTTCTAATTAGGTATCATTGCCATCTTCACATGCTTTCGTGTGACCTTTAAAATACTTTGAGCACTATATAAAAATACCAGCCTGCTTGAATTTGCATCAGCGTTTATAAGATTTTTCTTTTCTCTTTCTATTTTGGTGAGTAAAATGTAGTACCTTACTTGCAGGTTTAGGATTTTAAAGATATCCCTTCTCTATGTCCCCTAGACACGGCCACTGGTCAAGAGGGGACCTGATCTCTCCTGGTACCCCCAAAGCCCTCACATTTGACCGTTCAAGCAACTGAACCTTCCAATTATTTAGAAACTCCCCAAAACATTTAGGGCATATATAAATTATAAGGCCCACAGTTTTTAAGAAATGTTTTGCGGTCTAATTGGTTTCAGAAGTAAACAGAAGTGCTGAGAGAAAGGGAGATGGAGGGAGCGAGAGAGCAGAAAGGAAGGAATGAAAGTGGGGACTTCCGGATGACTGGCCCACACGCAGCCCGAGATCCCCTCAGAGGTCAGAGGTCACGACCACAGCTGGCTTCCCAGCACAAAGCCACAGGAAGAAGAGCTAGAAGACATGACTTCCTGGCTTCACTCTGCAGCTCAGGATGCCAGTCCTCTGCCCTCGGGAGCTCTGCCCTGTCAGCCAGCAGCTCTGTCCCGCACTGTCACCCCTCCCCGCCCCCCCCCCCCACACACACATTGCTGGCTCCTTCCCATCAGCAACTAAGTGTGCTCAACACTTTCCACCTTTAAACAAAGAAAAAAAGACCCATGAGCCCACGTCATCCTCTAGGGACCACTTCCCTCTATCCTCCTTCTTTAAAGGCCATCGTCACTCAGCCTCCCTCGTCACTTCCCACTTCTACTGGGCCGTCAGTCCACTCCAATCTTGCTCCTGAGCCTGCCACCAAGTTCACAGCCACCTCCACCTTTCAGTTCATTTACTCACCCTTCAGGCAACTTTGAAGCATCCACGTATGAAAAAACAGCATGTGCCACCCTCAGCAAACACCGACAACTTCGAGGGTCATGACACAGGTGGGTGGCGTCACAAGGACAGGGGACCCACCCGCCCTCTGCCGGCAGGAGTATCGTCACCAGCCACTCCATGACAGCGAGGCCGTGGCATTGGGGGGGTGGGGGGGACTATTTCAGAGAGGAATGCAGGAATCAGGACAATAAATGAAGAAGTTTAGCAAATAACCCTCAGCCCCTAAGGAGTTATAACATTAAATGCTCATAAGCGAACACTGGGCATCTTTTACTTGAAGCGGCAACAGGGCCTGTGCCCATTTGACAGTGGCTGTGCTGCCCAGGTCAGCATCCATCCGGTGCCCAACTGTCGGGCTGCGCGGTCACGGTGCCCAATGTGACTGCGCAGGGACAGAGCGCTCCCCAGCGGATGGGACGGGGCGAGGTCTCTCAGCCTCTCCGTGGCCCGGCCACTGTCAAACACCTGACGTTCCGGTTTGGATGGTGACTTCACACAAAACTCCAGATAAAAGCAACTCCCCTTGCCGAAACCGGTTTGGCTCAGTGGATAGAGCGTCGGCCTGCGGACTGAAGGGTCCCGGGTTCGATTCCGGTCAAGGGCATGTACCTTGGTTGCGGACACATCCCCAGTGGGAGGTGTGCAGGAGGCAGCTGATCCATGTTTCTCTCTCATCGATGTTTCTAGCTCTCTGTTCCCTCTCCCTTCCTCTCTGTAAAATATCAATAAAATATATATTTTTAAAAAATTAAAAATAAAAAAGCAACTCCCCTCATCGCCCTTGAACTCAGGGTCAGGCCTCTTGGGAGCCAGCGGTGTATGTAGAAGAGTCCAGAGGTCAGCACAGCGAGACGATTCCAACTCTCTCCCGGAAAGGGCTTCCGGAGGGAGCTCGGCCGCGCTGGCCCGGCGCGGAGGCTGGGTAATTGCCAGGCCGACCCTGGAGCCCCTTGCCCTGCTCACCTTCCACTGTAATGCGCGGCGTAATCATGAGCTGTGCTTATTAATTTCACTCATTTGACACGGCGCCCCTCTGCCCTGAGCTGGATGTTAGGAGAAAATGATAGGGATGGATTCTGCTCCTGTCAGACTCACCAAGACTCTCAGAAAACCAGACGACCAGAGGCCATCTGCCGCCCACCAGCAAGCATCCATGAGGACCCCAAAGGCACCAGCAGGATGTGAAGGACACAGACCAACAAGAGCAGAGCACGAAGACGGGGCCCGCGCCCTGGGGTGAGCCCGGCAGGAGCCCTCCCAGGAGGGCACCCCAGGGCCGGTTCCCCCAGAGATGGTGCGCGCCAGCCCTGCCCCACGCACGGCGTGCTGCTTCATATCTAATTCATCAAAAGACACTGGCTTCTCAAATCGGGAACAGTTTTATTAGCTTCCTCAAGAGTTTTATGGCACAAAGCCATACCTAATGAGTCCATTTTATGACAAGCGCTTTGAAGTCAGGCAGCAGGAAGACTCAAATCTTTGTCAAAAAGGATTCCCTCGTCCTTTCACGTTTAAAATGTTTATAAGCTTTCAAACAGCTGGGAAAGCAACACGGAGCATTTTAACAGGCTTCTCCCCTCCCACAGGACCCAGTGCCCTGACCCGCTACACCCGGCACCGTTCTCAGCGGGGGCTGATCCTGCCCACCCACCCCTCAGCCTGGGGGCATCTGGCAATTTCTGGACACATTTTTGGTTGTCCAGTTTGGGGGGTTGGTGCCACTGGCATCTATAGGTAGAGGCCAAGGGTGCTGCGAAACATCCTAGGATCACAGGACAGCCTCACACATAAAGCTGTGATTCTCCGGCCCAAAACGCCAGTCCTGCCAAGGCTGAGAGACCCTGCCGTAGGGCTCCTTCGGGGCCAGGCCTGGCATCCCCACCCCGGGGAGCCAGACACCCATGTAATCACCGCGGCAGGTTCCCAGTGCTGGCTGCTGAGGCTCTCCTTTAGGCGGTCTTGGTGCACCCTCTCAACGAACAAGAATAAAACGCTGTCGTAAACAAGAGGGATGTAAGAATCTCAGAACCCACGACCAGGGTCACTGTTTACTAAACCCTCTTGATGTTACTCTGCATTTTTTTAAAGCTCCACCCAAATCGGAGTTTATTTATGGAAACAACAAAAGAACCAGTTCCGGCCATCAGGACTTCTGTACCGCCACCGACACCTGCCGAAAAGCAAGGCAAGTCCTGCTGAGCGGTGGTGGTGTGGTCAGTCAGAGCGCTGGACTTGGCGGGGGTCGGGTCCTGACCTGCCACCCCCAAGGACGGGGACTCTGGCCCTTCACGTCCCGGAGCTGGGGTTCTCCTCGTCAGCAAAGCAGAGATGCCGCTACTGGCGCTCCCAGCACAACCGTGAGAGCTAAATGAGCTGCTGGGAGGAAACTGCTCTGGAAGCGGTAAAGAGCTGTATGATTGTATGTGACATGTATACGTGGGGGACACTCTATGACAATCACCAAGGGTCTTTCAGACACTTGGATCCTTTTCATGAAATGTTACAACGAGAAGTGACTGGAAATCAATGACTCCAACCCTTGGATTTTACAGAAGGTGAAAATGAGCATCCCAAGGTCAAGGGACTCGGCCAGGGACCGCCCAGACGGGCTCAGGCCCTCCGACTCCCAATCCAGGACACTCCCCGCCTGCCCACTGGTGATCTCCCCCTCCCCGCTTAAGTGCCTAGAGGGAAGAAACATATCTTACACACAAGGTTCAGAGGGTCTTGAGCACAGGAGGTACATATCTGTTGAATCTGTGAACAAAAGGTATAAAGCGGAATCCTGACTTACTACATCGTAGCCCGTCGGGGCTCGGTTCCGCGAAGCCACCACCCCCACTCCTGTGATGGGGTCCATGGACGTCTCCGGCAAGGCTTCTGAAAGGTCTCTGACTTCAGGCATGGTGGACTTGTCCTGGTTCCGGAAAGGAAAAGAAAGCACAGAATTCACACTGAGCGCTTACCGTGAACAATGCAAAGTCCCACACAAATAGAGCTGGACTCTCAGGGCCAATATCCTGAGCTGCGCTCCACTTCCTGAAAGAGCTCAAGGAGCCCTGACCCCACCTGACTCTTTGCTCAGAGCAAGAATTCAAAACATCACTGGCCTCTGCTTGTCTCAAGTTAGCTCTGAACACTGAGCTAACACAGTTAATGAGGGCTTGTCCCTGCCCTGAGTACGTATGTAATTTAAACTCAGACCCAAAGGCAAACCATTCTCAAATCTCCCATCTAGCTGCCTGACTTCTGAACAGACACCAGTAGCCTCTCTGAGGATAAATCAGACTTGACTAAGTCTACCCCCGCCCCCTTGCATTTCTCTCCCTTGTACTATTTCCTATGGAGGTGCAGACTTCCAACGCTACAGTCTCTACCACAGCCGAGGGGGGCTGCGCAGTAGACAGAGCTTTGCAAACACACACCTGGAAGGAAGTCTCTGGCATGGAGGCAAAGGAAGGGTTCAAGTCCAGGCTCCACAGCCTTGAGCAAGCACGGAGTCTTGGTACTGACAGTCACAGAGCTGCTGTGAGAACCAAGAGTCACGTGAAGGAAGGTCCTGGAGAGGTCCCTGGCACACAGTAGGCACTCAACAAAGAGCAGATGAGGCTGGCGGGGGTGGGGGGACACATGACCAGTGTAACTGACCAGAAACGTGGTAGGCATCACTCCCAAGAGGACTGCAAGGTCCCTTTTTTGTGTTTAATCCTGCAGGTCGTGGGCATTTACTCAAAGCTAAACACGAACAATGACCATAATTCTTGCCGGGCACTCTGGGAGAAAGGGAGGGGAAATGGAATTGTTATTCTGCTGCTGACTGCCCCTGATGTGACCAGAGGAGACAAGCTGTATAGAGAGAGCACTGGGTCTGGGCGCTCGAGTGGCAGAGCACCAGAAAGCAAATAAAAAAGGCAACACCTTATGTAAATGACTTTCAGTGCCTTTAAAAGGACAAGCCTCGAAAAGGAGCCGTTCAATTCCACCTCCTTCTGCAGCAATTAAGTTCCACCGGCTGTAGGTCTGCCAGCTCTCTCAAGGCTGGTTACTGCTGCTAAAGAAAAAAGAACACCCTGCCTAACTAGGCAGGCAGGAGGAATATTCTTAGTTCTCAGCCTAGAATCAGAAAAGGCAGAGGCTATTAAAAACGAGTGTGCCTCCTAAATAGGAACCACCAAAACGCTACATGCAAGTCCCCCATGTAATCAGCATCCCAGGACCCCACAAAAGGCCCCGGAAGCAGACTTAATACAATGCAGCCCAATCTCCCATCAGGTGTTCCTTAGCCTGGCAGCAGCTGCACTCTCAGTGTCTGTTTAGGATAAAAGCAAACCAAGTTATGCTTTACTTAAGTCTGCTGGAAGTTAGCTTCTGGGAGCCCAGGGCAGGGCCCAGGACACCACACTGCATCATTTTCTCTTTTTAAAATGTCATTTATTTAGGTAGGTTTATCTGCATAAAGCACAGGGCTTAGAGCTTCCCACACACAGTAGGTATAAAGTACATATTTACCGAATGAACGAATGCCCACGCATGCCCCCAGTAGAGAAGGTCTGTCATTCAATATCTGCACCAGCACAATCCAAAGCAAACACTGATCAAAAAGTATCTGCACTTGTAAATTCCCTCTTACCAGTAACATAACAACAACAATGCTGCAGTTTGCAAAATATGGGTACCTGCTGTTGGTTACCAAAATGCTTTGCAATTAACAACTCATTAACAGAATGTACGAATTCTACTAGTGCTAAAATATCATGCTGTGAATTTAATAAAGAACATGCGAGGTAAGTTTTTTTTTTATTAAGATAGTACTATCTAAGAGAGAAGGAGGGGGAGGTAAGCATGGGAATAAAAAAGAAATATTTTATTTGCTGATAGATTCCAATATCCTCCACCAGGCACTGATGACAATGGCTCCGCTCTGCTCTGAGCCGCTGTCAAGTGCAGGAGGGGACCTGCCTGTGCGCGAGGATGCGCTCCCAGAATGCACCGCGAGGCAGCCCAGCAGCAGGTCCAAGATGGCCGCTCCCCGGCTGAGCAGACAAAGGGCTTCGGCCGCGTGGGCACAGCCCAGCCCGCAGGAGGGGAGGCTGCTCCGAGCCGCGCATCGGTCTGCAGAGCATCCCGCACGCCTTCCGCCTTCGTCTTTCCTTCCCCCAGCTGCTCACCCTGGGGATCAAGGCAGCCTTTGTGAAATACAGACAAATGACTCCGCGCCGCGCGCGGGCCGAGGCCAGCTGGGCGGTGGAGGAAGCACCAGCAGCAGCAAAGGAAGCTTTTAATGAGAAACGCCCAAGATATCCATGGCAGAGGCAATCACTCAAAGCGGCTCGCCCTGAATTACATATTTTCTGACTGCAAATTACTTTTAACAGCGCCTCGACCGTCACTTCAATTGACCTTCCTAACAAAAGGCCATTTATTAGCTGGCGCTCCACGTCTTCGGGGCCGTGTGGAGCCCGGAGCTGGGAGGGACAGACCAGCACTCAGCCGGGTCACAGGCCAGGCCCCTGAGACGGGGAAGAGGCTGTGGATGCCGGCCAGCGAGCGAGCACATCTGCCGGGAAGGGCGAGGGGGTGCAGGGTGTTCAAAACCAACACGAACCTGTCTCGCAAGAGATGATGCTGGTCTAAAACACGTACTTCCGGGGCCTACTTGCCACAACTCCCGGTTTCGTCCGCAGCAGCTCCTCACCAGCATCCTCTGTCTCTCACCGCACACACTCACACCCCTGCTGCGCGTGTGTACAGAGCCCTGCAATTCTCAAGAAGCTTTCTCAGGCTGCTTCTCCGCCAATGCCCACTCCAAACCTGGGTGGTGGCTGGGTTGCCCTGTCCCTATTTTACAGCAGAGCAAACTGAGGCCTGGAGTTCGCAGACACCACGCAGCTGGCAGACAGCAGAGCCTAACAGGACCTCTGCTCTCCTTCCCTAGCCAGGTCTGCTTCCCATGACACCGTGCAGAGGGACGCCACCACCCACCCCATATCTGACTGAAAAACCAGTTTCAACACTAATTATAGTAAAAATGGAAAACTCTTCTTTCTCTAGCCATAACCCAGTAAGTGAAGCAAGGGGGAGAAAAGTACAGCAAGATAAAAGTAACATGGGATTAATTTCCCTCGAACCTCCGTTTCAAGATTCAACATCTCCCTCATAAATAATTTACAACAATAAAAATGAGCTAAGGCCATGTTTGTGTAGGACGGAGGTAAATTTAGGCCTAATGAGGGAGATCCAAGCGCTGCACAGGAGGGAATAGGTTGATGCATGGTGCGGGGCAAGCTGATCGACAGCACACACGGGCTCCATTACAACTGCAAGTCGCAGGACCAACCAGGGGGAGGGAGCAATTTGAGAAACTTCTACCATCCTGGCTGTGGCTGCAAGGAGGGTCTCTACAGTGAAAGCCAAAAGTTGACCCAGTATTTTAGATGACAACAGATACTGAAATTACTGAGACATGAAACTAAGTAGGTTCTCAGTAAATGCCGGGTAAGGAATGAAGGTGGTGGCAGCACCTGGGAGTTGGGTCTGCTCTTGGGCATGGAAAGAGTGCGGGCAACACTGACCTTGAGCTTATCCTCCTAACTGAACGTCTCAGGTCATCTGGTCCCAATCTCCATCCCAATCTCTACTTTCAGCGCCCAGGCAGCCTCTGCTAGATCATTTGCAAGTCTGGGGGTCTGCAGAGCTTGGCTCTGGGCAGCTGTTCCTGCATCTGCCCCAGGAGGATTTCTCTGCAACGCGGGAGTGTGTGTGTGAGTATGTGTGTGTGTGTGTGCGCGCATGCATGCCTTGCATATACATCCTAGGACTAGCTGGGGTCCCATTAGGGTGAGGTGTGTTTTCCAAGCCAGAGGATTTTTTTCCATGCCATGCTGGATGGATACGATGCGACAACACAGGGCGGAAGAAGAAAACCGCTTCCTGCTTCTGCCTGCAATGCTGCAAACAGTGCCTGGGGGAGGCCCCAGCTCCCAGCACTGCAGCGCCTCGCCAATGCTGTCATCCCAGGTTCACAGAGAAATGAACTTTAACTATAAAGCCCCTTCATACACACAGCACACTGCTCCCTTGTAGCTGATCAAAGAATTACTACAACAGTTTGCTTAATCCCTAAAAGTCAGCAGTGCTGGGCTTAACTGATGCTGAACATTGTTTCAGAATCAAAGGCGTGCCTCCCGGCCCCAGTCTGGGAGAAAACTAAGCTACTGTATCACAGTTGAAAACTCAGGGGAACTTTGATATCATCTCTGTTTAATTTCCCCGGCCCCCTGAGCCCGGGGTTTATCTCATTTTATCAACTCCTGTACTGAAATCAAAACCCAACTAACAGAGCTCAGACCTCTCTCCACTGAGGCCCCTTTAGCAGCGGGGTGGGGTGCAGGCTGAGGAGTTTGAAGACGGGGGCCAACAACTGCACGGGGCAGGGAGCGCTGCCTTCAAAGGAGGAGCAGCAGGAACCCCGACTGGGCTTCCCTGCAGCTCAGAAGCAGCGCCAGCCAGCACTGCCCGCAAGGGCTAAGGCGTGACTCGCACACAACTTTTGAGGAGAGTAATTTCAAACTATTGGGGGGGAGGGAGAGAGGAGGCTGGTTAAATTGGACTACTGTAATTGAAATGACAAAAACAGTGGGTTAATTAAGTCCCCACAGAAGGACGAAATTGCTATCAGCTTGTTTGAAATCCAAAGTCAAGGGCACAAAAGACATAAAGTGTCTGCCCACAGCAGTGGTCGGCAAACTGCGGCTCGCGAGCCGCAGTTTGCCGCTCTGTTGACTAATGAGTTTGCTGACCACTGGCCCACAGCTACCAGCTTGCAGGGCTAGGAAGAACAGTATATAAATACTTTACTCACTGTGGGAAACGGCCCAAGAGCCCAAGAGCAGGGTCTCACTACTGAGAGACCATCAGCTTTGCCTGCTTCCCAGTGGCAGTGGGGGTCTGCAGGAATCCATGCCCCTCTCTGTCGCCCCATGGTAACGGGTACCTTTCTGCTGGTAAGCTTAAGCAGGGAGCAGAAGGACACTGCCCCACCCCACGAGAGGGAGCCCGTGGTCAGGCTTCACCGGTGCACACCTCAACACACACCCTGGGCCACCTCCCTTACAGCCACGGTGCAGAGACCTACCTCCTCAGGAGGCTGGGAGCTGAGGCCAGGGTCCATGCAGCACCCAGGCGAGTGGCTAGCCTGCTATTGGGAGACGGTGCCCAGGCTGATGGGCGTCACTGTGGACTCAGGATAGCATCCTGGTGCTGCCTGCACTTCGGTCTGGACCACTTATCTAGAGACCAGTCAGAAGCCAAGTCACTCTGACAAGTGCTGTTGAGTGTGGTCTGGTGGCAACAGCCACAGACTACTGGGGAGGCTGCTAAGATACTGGGAAATGAAAGCAAATATTTTCCTAAGCATCCCTAGATCAAAGAATTTTCCAGCGCAGGCACTAACAATGGCAAGCACTTCCTTTCCCCAGTAAAGGTCTGCTGCTTCTAATGGAAGAATCTGGTGTATAAACACAGCCACGCCATCTGACCTATGATTAGATTTATATTAACCATTTGATTACCAAACAGGTTTCCTATAAACCACGTGAGGCAGGCCTGGGGTTCAGGTTGCGACAGCCCAGTAGAGTGCAATGCTAGATCCCGGAATTCACTCCCCAAAAATAAACCCAGATCAAGTTCCACAGCACGGCAGTGGCCCAAGTCCTGGCCCTCCCAAGCCTGACTCTGCAAAACCAGGGATCCTGGTGCTGGTGGGGGGAGTGGCATTCCCCAGAACACGTGAGCCCTGCACCGACTTGCCCACCATTACTGCCAGTGAGGGTCGTCCCTGCCCACTCCCTTCAGGTCTTGGTGCCACTGTCCCCTGGAGAAGACGAAGAAAGATGACCCCAATGGAAGGCAGATGCCCTACAAATGAAACTATCCCAGGAGGCCCCAGAGCAATGCTCTCTTATGTTCAGTGACATGAGTCACCCTCTTGCCCTGAAGGCTAGTGTCTGCAGAGAAAAAAGTGCCTATGTCATCTCAACACCGGGCACATGGGCCCCCAGGCCAGAATCATCAGGACACATGGCTTCAGGTCGCCAGGCACGCCCATCACCACCACCACCCCCCTCTGACTTTCACATGGATATTAAGAGTTTCTTTGCATACATTTGGGCATTTAATCATCCTATCCGTGTGCTGATGACTTCCAAAATACCTCCCGAAACTAGGTGTGTATCTAGTGTCTGTCAACTGCCTGTCCCATGAGTACCTCAGACTCGGCTGACCTTGCCATCCTCCCCCTGGAGGGGCTCCCACACTCCCAGTACCTAACAGGACCCGATGCAAAGCAGCCCGCAGACATTTAGGGAGCGCCTCGGCGCTGAGCACTGGGGAGGGTATGCACTGATGAAGACGGAAAATCCAACTCTCCGGAGCGGGAGTTCCCAAATGCCAGCCTGCGAGTCACCTGGAGCGTTTGTTAAAACAGAGTCCGGAACCCACTCCCAGGTACTGACTCAAATGTTTAGGAGGGAGCCCGAGAAGCTGCACTTCTAACAGGCCCCAGTGATGCGCAAACAGCTGGCCCACAGCGCCAACTCTGAAGACGGCAGGTATTCATGAGGTGTTTGATGACTGACTGAATGAGTGAACAAATGAATGAAGAGAACCTGAAGGTAATCACCCAGGAGGAACAGCCTCTGAATGTGAACCCGTCTCTCCCTCTGCAACACAGGTCACCTCGTTCCTTCCCTACGACACTGCACCCCCACCATTCCAAATCTGGGACGCACCTCCCATTCTGCCCCAAACTCTCCAACGGCCCAGCCAGACAGGTGCTGTCCCTGAGAATGGCGGTGCATGATACATGTGCACACACGAACACACACCCTTGTCACTCAGGTTATAGCACACTTTCCTAGACAGTAGTCGGCAAACCGCGGCTCGCAAGCCACATGTGGCTTGCGAGCCGCGGTTTGCCGCTCTGTTGACTAATGAGTTTACCGACCACTGCCCTAGGAGAATGTTAAGTTGTTCAAAGGTGCTATGTTCACCAGTGCCTGACTCACAGTGGGTGCTCAATAAATGGTTATGGATAGATAGATGGAAGGAAGGTGGATGAATGACGTTCCTCCCATCCTCTCAAGATCACCCACGTTTCACCGGATAAAGGAGGGCACCCGCAGCCCATGCAGGACAACAGCGCAACTGCGGGGACGGCCACCGGCAGAGGAAGGGAGGCCCTGCAGCACGGCAGTTTCAGCTCAAGCCGCTGGACCAGGGCCTGGCAGTGGCCGGCGGGTCTCCAGGCTGCCTGCTCAGCAGACTCACTACGGAGTCTGTAAGAACTACGGCTGCCCATCCCAACCCCCGGGTTCTGACTTAACTGGTCCGGGGCCGAGACTGGACAATGCCACGGTGCCAGGGTGATACAGCGACAAACAGAAAGGGACTGTGAATGAGGGGACGCTTGCTTCTGCCTAGAGAGCCATGGAGACGTGAGGGAAGAGCTGCCACTCCCGCCGGCCTCCCTGAAAGAGGGAGCGTGCGTGTGGAGTAGAGAAGGGACCACAGGCAGAAGGCGTGGCATCAACAGCAGTGTGAGCAAACGCCGACGGCTGGGGCGACTCTGAGTAGCAGATGGGCTCTGGAACAAGCCTCTGAAATGTTTAAACCAACCAACAAATAAACAAAACAGTCTGCACGTCTCTGCTCTTTCTCAGGTCTAAGCAATGATGGGTCTACAGGAAGGAGTACCCAATGGCCAAAAGGGAAAAATGGCCAAGTCTTCCGTCCATCATCTCTTGGAACTGAATGCTTCTCAAATCAATGCCACTTCCTGCAGATCCCCACGGGGCCTCCTTATGCTATTAGCTCAGTGGGAGAATGGGAGGTAAAGGAGAGGAATGAAAAGGCTGCAAGCTTCGGAGGCAGAGGGACCCCAGTTTGAATGCCAGCCCTGATACTTACTTACAGCTGTGTGGCCCCAGGCAAGTAACTAAACTGGGCCTACGTTTCCATCCCTATAAAACTGGGATATGAAATAATACTATTTTCTCTGCAGCGTGATAATGTATATAAAGAACTTGCAGAATTTGCAGAACTTGCATCAAAAGATACACACAATCCACAGAGTAAAAAAGACAATTTACAGACTAGGAGAAAACATTTGCAAACAATATATCCGATAAGGGATTAAACTCTAAATCTACAAAGAACTCCTATAACTCAACAACAGCAGCAAAAACCACCCTGAAATTATTAAATGAAAAAATGGGCAAAGGACTCGACGAAACATTTCTTGAAAGGTGACACACAAATGGCCAACAAGCACGTGACAGGATGTGCACCATCACTCATCAGTAGGGAAGTGCAAACCAAGAGCACAGTGAGTATCGCCTCATGTCAATAGGATGGCTAGCATCAAAACCGACACATTGGTGTTGGCAAGGATGTGGGAAGTTAGAACCCTGGTACACCGTTGGTGGAAATGAAAATGCAGCTGTTAGGGAAAACGGTATGGTGATTCCTCAAAAATGTTTAAATAGAATTTCTATATGATCTGGCAATTATACTGCGGATATACCCAAAGAATTGAAAACGGGGTCTCGGAAGAGATATTAGTACATCCTTGTTCCCAGTGACATTATTCACAAGAGCAAAAAGATGACAGCAACCGAGTGTCTATAGACAAAGGAATGGATCAGCAAAATGTGGTATGTCCATACAAAGAAGTATCATTCAGTGTTAAAAAAGAGGAAATTGTGACACATGCTACAATATGAATGACCCTTAAGACGTTATGCTAAGTGAAATAAACCAGTCACAAAAGGTTAGATACTTATATGAGGTATTCAGTAGTAAAATTCATAGAAATAGAAAGTAGAATGGTAGTTGCCTGGGGCTGAGGGAAGAGAAAATGAGACTTATTTCAAGAGTATAGAGTTTCAGTTTCTCAAGATGAAAAAATTCCAGAGATGAGCTGCACAAGAATGTACTTAATGCCACTGATCTGTACAGTTAAAAATTATTAGGATGGCCCTAGCTGGTTTGGCTCAGTGGATAGACTCGCAGGGGTCCTCAAACTACGGCCCGCGGGCCACATGCGGCCAGCCAAGGACATTTATCCGGCCCGCGGGGTGCCACTGCCTGTCCTGCTTAGCAGCCGACTCGTCCCGGGCCCGCAGTGCGCATAGGAATTTGTTCATAGTTTTTTTTTTAAACTATAGTCCGGCCCTCCAATGGTCTGAGGGGCAGTGAACTGGCCCCTTGTTTAAAAAGTTTGAGGACCCCTGGAGAGCATTAGCCTGTGGATTAAAGGGTCCTGGGTTAGATTCCAGCCAGGGCCACGTGCCTGGGTTGCGGGCTCAATCCCCGGTGTGGGGTGTGCAGGAGGCAGCCAGTCAATGATTCTTTCTCATCATTGATGTTTCTATCTCCCCCTTCCTTGCTGAAATCAATAAAAAATAAAATTAATAAACTGTGAAAAAAGATTTTTAAAAAATGATTAGAATGGTAAAATTTTATGTTATGTATATTTTACAACTTTTTTTAAAAAGCATCTACAGCCCTGGCTGGTGTGGCTCAGTTGGTTGGAGCATCTTCCCAGATATGGAAAGGTTACGGGTTCGATTCTTGGTCAGGGCATATACCTCGGTTGTGGGTTCAATCCCAGGTCAGGGTGTGTACGGGAGGTAACCAATCAATGTTTGTCTCTCACATTGACGTTTTTCTTTCTCTCCCTTGCCCTCTCTCTTAAAAAATATAAATAAACACATCCTCGGGTGAGCACTGAAATAAAAACACACATCTAGAATCGTGGTTGCACAATAAGCCTAAGTGCAACCCAAACTTTGTTTTAAAACATGCAGATTTGGGGGCCCCATCCCAGATAGTTTGATTCCAGGTCTCGATTTGACATCCTGGAATCTGCATTTTCCTAAACATCCTATGGATGTTTAGCTCATCATGTATCCATTTACTAGGTGTACCAGTTAATAATGCGGATTTTTTTCAATAGACAGAGTTACACATATGTTGATATATATGCGATTTGATATGTATGCTCTTTTGTTGTATTGACAGCAAACTTCAAAACTTCATATGTCAAATTTGCTGAAGGTGTTAACATCATAGATATTTTTACGCTTAAAAACGTCGAATTTCATGCCAAAAAAAAGAGCATTTGCGGGAAGTTTTAATTCATTACTTTATTTTGAAGAAAAGTGCTGCTGAAAGTTATTGTATACTTCGGAAAGCTTATGGTGAACATGCTCGATCTCGAGATACTTGTGAACACTGTTTTAAACGCTTTAAAAGTGATGATTTTGGTATGAACGACAAAGAACGTCCAGGTCAACCGAAAAAATTTGAAGACCAACAATTATAAGCATTATTGGATGAAGATGCATGTCAAACTCAAAAACAACTTGCAGAAAGATTAAACGTTGTTCAGCAAACAATTTTCGATCATTTACAAGCGACGGGAAAGATCTTAAAGGAAGGAAAACGGGTGCCACATCAACTGAACGAAAGGAAAACCGAAAAGTCATAGTAAAATGTTGCTTCAACGGCACAAAAGAAAACCTTTTTTGCATCGAATTGTGACTGGCGATGAAAAGTGGATTTATTTTGAGAATCCCAAATGCTCCAAATCATGGGTTGATCCAAGTCAACCATCAACATCGACTGCAAGGCCAAATAGCTTTGGAAAGAAGACAATGCTCCGCGTTTTGTGGTGTATTATAAGCTTCTAAAACCAGGTGAAACCGTTAATACTGATCGCTACCGACAACAAATAATCATTTTGAACCCACTTTGATCATGAAACGACCAGAATGTGCCAGAAGACACGGCCAAGTAATTTTGCTTCATGATGACGCACCATCACACACTTCAAAACCAGTTAAAGACATGTTAAAAGATCTTGCCTGGGAAGTATTAACCCACCCGCCGTATTCACCAGACTTTGCTCCTTCTTCAGATTACCACTTGTTCGGATCGATGGCACACGCACTTTCTGAGCAGCACTTCAAAATGTACGAAGAAGTGGAAAATTGGGTCTCTGAATGGTCTGCCTCAAAACAAGAAAAGTTCTATTGGGACGGTATCCACAAATTACCTGAAAGATGGGGGAAATGTGTAGCTAGCCATAGACATTACTTTGAATAAAGCACTTTTGATGTTTCTCTGGAAATTATCGTATTTTCTTTGATTACAACATCCTCATTATTAACCGGTACACCTAGTATATATCTCTCCGAAAGGATCAAGGGATATTTTTTGAACACTTTGCTTTGTTGATCAGTATCCTGGTTTTTTTTTTTAAAGTAAGTGTGTGTGTGTGTGTGTGTGTGTAACGACCTGGTGTTGATGGCTCTAGTCACAGGCTCAACAAGATGGCCCTCTAGTCCTCAGGCAAGTATGGCCCTCAAAGCTCCAGTATGTGACCCCTGGGATCCAGGTGCCTGGGCCTCTCACATTTCAGCCTGGACAAGCTCTGCATCCCTCCACAAGAGAATCACGTAAACCAACCGCATGGCCACGCAACGTCCCCAACAAGGAGGCGGCGGCAAGCACACCCTGCAGCGGGCGTCTCTACCTCCCAAGCAGCTGGGAGAGACCTGCAGCAGGCAACCCCCTGCAAACAGCACAGACAATCCAGAGAAACCACAACTCCCACGGGCAGCCCAGCAAGCGCAGACCACGGAGAGCCCCTGGGGCCAGGGAGAGCCTTGGCGGGAGCAAGAAGCGCCTGGGGGAGAGGCTGCTCCCTCAGGGAACCCAGGCCTCCCCGCCCACAGCCTAACGAGCCAGGGAGACTGCTCGCTCAACCGCAACCCGCCAGATACAGTGTTCTCAGCCCACCACATCCAGCCATGCAGTCATTTGTTATCTTCATAATAGCACCTTGGACATTTCCCACGTTGGCTCCAACACCATCATTACTTTCCAGTGTGGCAAGGATATGCTCCTTCAGCATGAAGCATGGAGTACTTCCAACCTGCGAGGGCAGAGCGGCCCAGGACATCTGGATTCCGATGCCCCAGAAGCTGATCTGCAGTGAAACCCAGATCAACGCGCATCCCCTACCCCCGCCCCTTCCAAGGCCCTGAGAGGGGATCCAGCAATATGCATGATCATGCCGTTTCTGTCAAATGTACTAAAGGAAGATATTCTTTTCCTTATAGCCACGCCCCCCACACGCATATTGTTCAAATGGTAGACCCACAAAACTGGGGTCTGTCCCCGAACCCCACTTCAATTTAGTGAGGACCTCACATCCTCCACAATGTCACACGCACTCACGTACATTAGCTCCTTCAGCCTTGCAGGGTAGGATTTATTCTTAAGTCACTTTATCAAATAAGGAAATAGGGACTCAGAGAGGTTCTGTGACTTGCATAGGGTCACCTGAGTTCCAGGAGATACAGAGAAATTCAAATCCAAGCCCCTAAATTCAAGCCCAGTGTTCTTTCTACTCTACCATCTCTTTCTAGCTGCCCTGAGAACAGCTAAATAATAACTAGAAAAGCACTCAAAAAAAAAAAAATAACAAATGAAGCTACTCTTCTGATTAATCAGTTAACAAACCCTTGATAATATCCACTAACTTTAATGACCTGCGGTAGGCATGGAGCTAAGCACTCCTCTTGTAATATCTCATTTAATTCTCACCACAATCTTATGAGAGAGAATGATCATCATCAGCCTCACTCTACAGGTGAGGCAACTGCGGCTCAGAAAAGGTCACGAATTTGCCCAAGAACACGCAGTGAGTAGGAAAGCCAAGGTTTAGGATGAGGTCTATTTCTAAAGCCCTTGCACTTAACATGCATGGTGCACTATTCCAGCTGGAGGGGGGGGGGGGCGGGGGCGCAGCAGCTGGACGGAGGCAGGGCAGGGAAAACGCCTTCAGCATAAATCAGGAGTGTGGCCAAGAAGCTAGAAGGAAGGAAGGAAAAATGTGGACGAGAGAAGACGCTTCTAGGCTCAAGTGAACCCGTAATTGCCATGTCAACGGCTTCACCTGGGGCTTGGGGCCCAGGTCCCAGCAGAGGCCCTGTCTCTCAGAGGCCCCATTGAAATATTCCATGTGTGGCACCATATCCCAGAGCACCCGGCACAATTTCTGGAGAGCAAGAGAGGTGTCACGCATCTCCTGCCACTAACCTTCCCAGCGCAGGGAGTTTTTCAGTTAGTCTGGGCTTCCGCAGCGCTTATCTGCTAACTTTCCTAAGGCTTTCTGGTGCAGCTGATAAGATTTTCTAGCCCCGTTAAAAAGAGATGAGATCCAGCCAGCTGTCCAGAAATGCACAAGGAGATTATACTGAGAAGGAACCACCAGAGACAAAGGCCGCTGAAGAGGCACCGGCCTGCTGTCTGCTTTTGTGGCAGAAATCTTAGTTGGGTGCTGCTTCTCGATGGGGGCGGGGAGTGGAGAAGGGGCATCGGCCATTTGCCTTCTGCCCCGTGTGGCCCTCCTCTGCGCCCGCCCGGCTGAAGAGGCTGCGGAGGAGCGGGGAACAGAAGGGTCACAGCTTTAATTTAGGAAAAGTGATGTGTTGGAAACAAAGAGGACACAGATGCTCATGGGTCTGCCTTTTCCACCTGGCCTGTCTGGGGGATCTGGTGTCCCCCCCTGGCGCTAGGCCACAGCTCTTGTCCCATCCTCTTGCCCTCGAGCCTCACGTGAGCTGGAGCGCCCCTGGGGTGCTCATCAACACACCCGCCCTCCTTCCAGGGTGAGCACCCCAAGCCTCAGGCGCCCAGGCCCGGCACCTCACCTTGCAGACAGGTGCCTGGCTCCTGGGTGCCCAGGTCACAGGTGAGGCCACACCCCAGACACTGCCCGAGGCTCAGGTGCACTCAGGTCTGCACCCACGTGACTCCAGGGAGCTGGCCCCTAGGCCAGGCCGGTCCAACCACTGTCTGCAGGCGGTGCCCAGGCCCGGGCACAGGTGAGCCGCCTCCCCTCCCGCCCCGCCGGCGGGGCGCTCGGGAGGCCCCCCCGCCCCGGCCTGGGCGCCGCCTGCACTCGGTCCCGAGCTCCTGTCGCCTGCGCGCTGCAAGGCCGAGCCCGGACGGGAAGCCGCGGCGCAGGGCCGGGCAGCGGCCGCCAGGCCTGTCCCCGCGCGGGCCGGGCACGGAGCCCGCAGGCCTCCGTGCGCTCGCTCCGCCCGCCCGCCCGCCCGCCCCTCGGCCCGGGGCCCGCGCCCGCCCGCCCGCCCGCCGGGGCCGCAGGGCCGGCTCGCCGAGCCTCCGCCGCCCGGTCGCGCGGCCTCACTTAACTGTTCCCCGCTGGGGCGGCGGCGGGTCCCGGCTCCGTCTCACGCAGAAGCAGCTTCTCATCGCCCGGGCGGCGCGGGAGGGGCCGGGCCGGGGCCCAGGCGGCGGGGCCGGCGCCGCAGCTCGAGCGCGAGCCTCCCCGGCAGCGGCGGGGGCGGGGCGCGGCCTGGCGGCGGCGACCACGGCGGCGGCGCTCCCCGCGCGGGCCGGGCTGCGGGCCTCCCGGCGGCGCCCCAGGCTGGCTCGGGCGGGAGCGGGGAGTGGGAACCCAGGGACTCGCGTCCGGAGCCCGCGCCGCCACCCCGCCTCCCCCCCAGCCTGGCCGCCCCCAGCCTGCAGGCGGCCCCGTGCAGCCCAGACCCCCAGGAGCCCGGCCTCGCGGAGCCTGGGACCCAGCGTCCCCTCCCCCACGCCGGCCTCTTGGCGGACCCGCAGCCGCGGGGCTCTCCTAGGCCTCGCTGTGCCCTGGACCAGACCTAGCACACTGCCTCCTATCCCCGAGCCCCCAGGCCTCCTGGAGCCTTGGATAACCGTTCACACACCCACACACGCACCCACACACACACCCCGCGCCCCCATATACACACAAACACACACGGTGGCCTCTTGCAGGGCACCTGGCCCACCCAGCCCTTCTAGGCTTTAGAAACCCAGGCCAGTTCTTGGCTCAGCTCACTCCAGTTCAGGGCACCCTACTGCCCCACCTGACCCAACCCAAGCTTAGTCAGACCCCAGAGGCCAAGGTTCATCCCAGGCCTCTCAAACAGACCCCCATCTCCTAGCAATTGTCCACATCCCCACATGCACGCAGGCCTAGAGCCAGCCTCAGGGAAGCCTCTAGGACAGGGGTGGCCCGAGGTTCCTATAAGGCCCACGAAATCATTTGGTCTGGCCCTGCCAAGGTATTAGGGGTGAGTTAATTAAATGTTTGACCAAATATAGCAGGCTAATTTTTAAGTTGATAATTTTTGTATGGCCCACAAATGATGTTCTAAATATCCCGATAGCCCTTGGCAGGAAAAAGGTTCCCCACCCCTGATCCAGTAGGAGGGATTAAGCAGAGGTGCCTACCCTACAGCACTTGGGGAAAGGTACAAGCCAGATATGGCCTACACAGCCCCAGCACGGCACCCCACGCAGAGGCCAGGTGCTACTTGAAAGGCCTCTGCTCAGAAGGCTGGAGTAGTTGAAGCTAAGAACCATGCAGGAGTGATCTGCATCAAGTCGCTAATGCATCGAGTCCCATTTTCACACATTCTAGGCTTTTCCAAACAACTGTCTGATCCTAAAGAAAAGGGTGCCCAGCAGAATTGGTTGTGGAAGAAGAGGTCCCGTGGCGAAGCCATGCAGGTGTCTGTGTCACTCAAATGGCACTGGTTCAGGTGGTTTCACAGGCACATTCCAGCAAACCATTCATGGACAGACAATCCCTATGTTATTTAAACAGTTACACAGGAAAAATAAATGAGGTTTTCAATGTCATTTCTCAAGTTTAGCACAACCCGAGACCCAAATCCAACAGAGAGGACACCAAGAAAGAGAAGTGCAGGTCTAATATTGAACACTAGTTCCCTGAGAGGTTAATATATATTTTTGGCAGTCAAATAATTTGAGAATATGGTGCATACCATTTATACTCTACGTTTTGGAGAATCACAATAAGTATTAGTATATGAAGGTCTATGTGAGATCCAAGAGTGAAGAAACCTGTTTAGCCTGGCATTTCTTAAACTCATCTGAGCCAGGAACAGAAGTTTATCGATCAATCTCCAATATGTAAATCACTGCTATAGAGCAACCCACCTCAGTATACAGTAGTTGTAAAACTACTGAATAAAATTTTAGCAATTTAAAATCCAGCTTGCTGAAAAATAAATCAAAATCTACCATGATCAAACAAGATTTATTCCAAAAGAAAAAGGATAATTCAACATTAGGAAATCTGTAAAACTCGTCACATTGTTAAAGGAAAACAAATCACAGGATCTTATCAACAGGATAGATGCTTTAAAAATATTTAATAAACTTCAACTACTTACAAATTTTTAAAAATCTCTTAGTAAACTAGGGAGAAAATTTAAACATCTTAACATGACAAAGTTTATTTGTCAAAAGCTATCGATAAACTTTCTAATGGTGAAACACTAAAGGTATTCTCATTGAAGTAAAAAACAAAACAAGGATACCTGCTGTAATTGCTAAAAACTGTAGCCAATGCAATAAAATAAGAAAACTAAATAGGAAATACAAATATTGGAAAGGAAGAGACAAAATTGTCATTATTTCTTCATGATGTGAGTGCATACATAAAAATAAAAATTGAAGAGAATCAACTAAAAATTTTAGAGGTTTTGGTAAAATGGCCAGTTATCAGGTAAGCATCAAAATCAATGGCTTTCCTAAATGCTAAGGGAAAAGCCTTCTTCTCCATATTGAAGGACTTCCATTAGAATTAGACTCTTGGCCTATCTCCACTCTGAGGAGGATGAATGACTTGTCTGATTAGTGAGTTTGGGAGAAGGAACCAGACAAGAATAGATGCTTCTGAGTTCTCTTTTTGGCATTGTCTGATGGCATGAAGCAAATATTTTCATGTACTCTCCACTGTGTGGTAAGCTCCTGGGGCAGAGAGAGTGTTGTCCAGTACTGCCTGCTACTATAAAAGTAAATCTATCCAATTCAGGGGGAAATACAGAAAGCCCCACTTAGCTATAGTTCAAATGCTATAGTTTCCAGTCAGCTTTATTAGTAATGAAAGAAGTATTTTTATTTCCTGTGTCTCTTTCCTATAATTATGCTTCAGTTTCTTCCAAACTAAGAAGAGGGAGCAAGGTATTACTTATAGGAACCACTAAATAAAACACTAAATACCAGTAATTTCTACTCAAAAAGTTTCTACTCAAAAAGTTATATATATATATATATATATATATATATATATATATATATATATAACTTTTTTGAGTAGAAAATGTGCATTAGCAATGAATGCTATAAAATACCTAGGCATAAACTTAGCAAGAAATAGTCAGGCACAGAAACAAACTATAAAAGCTTAGCTTACATAAGGACATACAGGAAGTCCTTAATAAATGGAAAAGCATAGCAAATCTCTGGGCAGGAAGTCTCAATATTGCAAAGATGTCATGTCTCCCCCACTCAGTTCATAAATTTAATCCACATCAAAGAACCAACATGATTTGGGGGGGGTGGGGTACAATGGAACACGACAGTTATTTTCAAACTTATCCTGATAAATAAATATGGGGGGAAATCCAGGAATTATTTTTGAAATTGACTAATTATATTAATATTATGATAACACTACTACAATAATAATGAATATAAAATATAATGCAAAATTTACATTTTAATATGTTACAGCAGTATTGTGTGTAGAAATACACACTTTTATCATAGATTAAATTCCCTGTTTATAAATGCTTTGTTTTTATTCACTGATCTATATGTATATTCTTAATACCCCACTCCAAACTATATTCTCTTGCCTAGACCACTTCAATAATTTCTTCACTGGTTTCCTGGTTTTGCCTCCATCCAAACAATGAAAATCAGCAACAAGAATGATCATTTTAAAAAAATAATAAAACGCAACAAGTCACTCACTTGCTTAAAGCCCTCCATGGCTTTTCATAACATTCAAATGCTCCGACGTGACCTACAAGATCTCATGGTGTCTGGACCTTGCCTGACTCCCCACCTTCATCTCTGCTGCTCTAGACCCACAGGTTTGCTTTGAAATCCTTAAATATCAAAGCTCTTTCCTCCCTGGGGATTTCACCTAGAGCGCTCCTCCTCTCCATCTTTACGGGGTCTGGACCCTCTCATCCTTAACTCTCAGCATCAATGTCACCTCTTTGGAAGCCTTCACTGGTCATCTAAGTAGGTCCCTGATGTTTTCATACTGCATCAGTTCATTCCCTGCTTATCACTCATGACAATTTGTAACCACCTCCTATTTGTTCACCTGTTCGACTGTCGGTCTCCCCACCAGACTAAAAGCTCCGCCAAGGTATCTGTCCATTAAACATAAATGGGCCACACAGACTAGCCCCTCAGTAAAAGTCTGCTTAGTAGATAGATGTGTCAACACTTAATATGTGCATACCCTTTGCCCATGTCTAATAATTATCCAAAGTAAACCATCAGGCAAATGCACACAGATGTATGTTCAGGGATAATTATTTCAGCATTGCTGATAATGGGAAAATATTGAATATTGAATATATCCTAAAGGTCTAGCACTAGAAGACTGAGTCATAAAAAAAATGACATAGAAATGTACCATGGTATTTTGTTAAGTAAAAAAGGCAGGCTATAGAACAGAATGTATTTATTCTACCAGCCCATTAATTTTATACTTAATTGTGGTTATGTACATGTACTAATATATGCATAAAATACTTGGGAAAATGTATACCAACATCAACAGTTTAATGGCAGCTATATCTGTGGGGAAGGTAGAAACTTTATTTTCTCTTTCAGCCTATCTATATCCACATAGCTTAGAAATTTGGATGCAAGTAACAGAACACCCAACAGTAGTGGCTTGAGCAGTAGGCATTGATTGGACAGGCCAGCTGTCATCTACCTCAGCCTTCTTGTTATAGGAGAATGATGACATTAAGAACACATGTCTTCCATCCTTTGCTGGCATCCTCAGGATGGTTATCTTTTATGTTTACGTTTGTTGCCTCATGGGCACAGATGGCTCCTCCAGCTTCAGAGTCGTGGCCTCCTCTTCCATGGCAGGAGATTGGGTGGGAAGCAAAACCTCTCCCAGAAACTCCCCAGCAGACCTGCTAAGATCACATGGGCCAGAAATGGGTAACATGGCCATTCCTAATTGCAAGGGAGGCTAGGAAATTGGCTTTATCAATTATGGTCGCCTCCTGAGGCTGGCTATATTGTCAGGCCAATACAAATCCCCGTTCCCTTGGGCAATAATGTGGAGGTTCCTCAAACACTTGAAAATAGGACTCCCTGTGACCCAGCAGTTCCTCTTCTGGGCATATGTCGGAAGGAATATGTGCACTCCCCTGTTCACTGAGGCATTATTTACAACAGCCCAGCCATGGAAACAACCGAGTGACTGTTGACGGATGAATGGATAAAGAAAGTGTAGGAGATAGGTACAATAGAATATTATTCAGCCATAAAAAGAAAGGAAATCCTGCCATTTGTGACAACATGGATGAACCTTGAGGACATTATGCTAAGTTGAAATAACTCAGACAAAGAGAGACAAATGCTGCATGAGCTCACTTATATGTGGAATCTACAAAAAACAAACTCATAGAAACAGAGAGTAGATGGGCAGTTGCCAGGAGTGGGGATGAGGGGAGTGTGAGGAGGTGGGTGAGGGTAATCAGAGGGTATAAGTTTCCTATTATAAGATGAATAAGTACTGGGGATGTAATGTACAGCATGGTGACTATAGTTAACAGTTCTATACTGTATATTTGAAAGTTGCTAAGAGAGTAGATCTTAAAAGTTCTTACCACAAAAAAATAAAAAAATGTAACTCTGTAAGGTGATGGATGTGTTAACTAACCTTATTGTGGTAATTGTTTCACAATAGTGTAATATCAGATCATCATGTTGCATACCCTAAACTTACACAATGTTGTATGTCAATTATATATTAACTAGAGGCCCAGTGCACGAAATTTGTGCATGCAGTGGTGTGTGGGGGGGGGTCCGTCAGCCCAGCCTGCACCCTCTCCAATCTGGGACCCCTTGGGGGATGTCTGACTGCCCATAAACAGGTTTACCAGCAGTCGGACATCCCTCTCACAATCCTGGACCACTGGCTCCTAATTGCTCACCTGCCTGCCTGCCTGATTGCCCCTAACCACTCTGCATGCTGGCCTGATCACCCCTAACTGCTCTCCCCTAACTGTCTCTGCCTCGGCCCCTGCCACCATGGCTTTGTCCGGAAGGACATCCAGAAGGATGTCCGGAAGATGTCCAGTCTAATTAGCATATTACCCTTTTATTAGTATAGATAAAGCTGAAAAAAAGAAAATTCAAAAAAAATCACTGTTTCCTTATCAGGGAGGAAGGAAGTTAAGATTTAAAAAATTTTTAATAATGAACATATATAACCTTTACAATCAGGAAAAAAATGTAAACATATTTCAGACATGATGAGATCCCAGGAGGTATTCAATGCCACAAGCTACTTGTTCTGAAAGAGAGGTAGGTAAGTGTGGCCACAGTTTGGAGAGCAGGTCCTCGCTGCTTACTAGGTCTTACCCATGCAAGTCAAGGACCAACTCGGGCAGCTTCCTGAACCCGAGCTCTCCACCACTCACTTTTGTCCTCCTTCAGGGCCCTCTCAATCCTTACTCCTAGGGTTGTGTTCTGGTATTGATCTGTGGGACCCAGAACGGACTGACTCTGCCTTGGGAGAGTGAGGGTAAAATTTCATCGGTTGTCAGCCTTGCCAGCTACACAGAACTTGTCTGTGGTCTGAAGAGTTTCTGATATGATCTGTGCTCTCAGATTGAACACGGATGCCTGCGGGAGCAGGAGGCAAGCAGGTGGGATGAACGTGTTGTGGGGCAGGTGTTTACATGTGGCTGGCTCCTTTTCACAAGAGGTTGACGGGAAGGATGTGAAAAATAAACACAGAATAACCACAAACAGTGCTGTTGAAACTAAGAAACCATAACCACGTGCAGGATTGCTTTTCTTATAAGGAGGCACCACATAATGACAGACCCACAATGCAATTCTTTCCATAGCCTCTTTAATCAAGAGGAGCTTGATCTGAGAGATGGCACAAAGAAGGCATTGAAGACATATGTCCATATATTCACTGCAGTATTACTTACAATAGCCACGATATGGAAGCAACCTATGTGTCCACCAAAGGATGAGTGGATAAAGAAGAAATGGTGCGTATATACAATGGAATATGACTCAGCTGTAAAAAAGAATGAAATTTTGCCATCTGCAACACCATGGATGGACCTAGAGGGTATTGTGCTGAGAGCAATGAGGCAGAGGAAGACAAATGCCATATGATTTCACTTCTATGTAGAATCTAAAATAAATAAATAAATAAACAAACAAGCAGAACAGAAACAGACTCATTGATTCAGAGATCAGTCTGACAGTTTCCTGATGAGAGGGGCTTGGGGGCGCTGGGTGAAAAAGGTGAAAGGATTAAGAAATACAAATGGATAGTAATAGAATAGTCACAGGGATATAAAATACAGCACAGGGAATATAGGCAATAATATTGGAATAACTATGTACGGTATCAGGTAGGGATGATCACTTAGTATGTTCTATAATATCTAATCAGTGGGTTATACACCTGAAACTAATACAATATTATATGTCAACTGCAACTAAAAAATATTTTTAAAAAAATGAAGGCATTGAAGAAAAGCAGTTTCCTTATCTCTTGAATGAACAATGTCAGTTCTCAATGGCAGTTGTACTGGTGACTCCCAAATTTATGTCCCTAGCCTGGATTTTCCCTGAACTCCAAATGCATATGTCCAATGGCCTACCTGACATGCCCTTGAATTGCTAGTGGGCATCTCCAATATAACACATCTGGAATTCAGCTCCTGAGCATCGCTTCCACACCTGCTCCTCCCCCAGACTTCTCCGTCTCATCTACTGGAAACACGTGCTTTCCAGTTGCTCAGCCAAACACCTGGGTGCCATCTTTGGCTCCCCTTTTTCTCTTGAGGCATCACATCCAATACGTCAGCCTCAAGGCTCAGGATGGTAAAGGAGGTGCCTCTACCGAGTGCCAGTTCATTTTGATCTGTGGGGGAAGGCAGAGCATGCTCCATTGGAAGGATGCATACAAGTGGGGCAGGCAGGAAACAGTGGGGTTGGGCACAGGAAGGAGGTGCTCCGGGTGGAAAGGACAAGCACCAAGGGCACAAAAACAGGAGGGGAGCTTCCACGGAGATGACAGGGGGGTGAGCCTGACTGGAGGGGCCAGGTGAAGTAAGACTGGAGAAGCAGGTGGAATCTGGCCAGCTCCTCAGGTCCTGACCAGGGTTCTGTAGGTGCCCCCAGCTCACTCTCCAGGTCCCTCCAGAGCCTGGCACCAATCCCCAATGCATTGCCTGCTCCTCCAGCATTCACCAAGACTCCTGGCCTTTGCCCATATGGCTGCCCTTGGCTCTCAGCAGCCTGGTTCCTAAGCCTATGTCTTTGTCTCTGGACCTTGGCTGCTGCTGTCCACCCAGTCGTGTAGCCTCCAAGTACCAGTTCATGGGCCAGGCCTTGTCAATGAGTCAGGAAACACAAATAGGAAGACAAGAAAACTAAGGACAAGGTGGCATTGTAGAAGCAGAATTGCATTTCCATCTGCCCGCTACCACCTCACAGGAAGATGGCTGGACATAGTGAATGTGTGGGGAATGTCTGGAATGCTCTGGCTCAACATGTAAGCCACATGGTGAGCCCAAAATTTATTTTTAGGGGCCCAGAGGGGAGAGATACCTCAAACAGGTAAGCAGTTATTACAGTAAAAGGCCTGTGAGACTACTGATTGAGAGCTACATGTATGGCTACGTGATGTGAGCATTAGCATATCACAGTAAAAGAAGACAAGCAGTGATTTCAAATGTGACTCCCAACTTGAACCTTTCGAGGGTGTTCTTTGAATGAAAAGTGGCCATTTGCCTCCAGCAGCTTCTTACCCATGCAACTCAGAACAGGTCCACAGTGGGTCATGGCACAGGCACACTTACTTAATGATGATAAAAGATTCTCCTGGGCAATTCCAGGAAGCCAATTAACGTGTAGTATCCATGTATACCCGACTAACGTGTCATGCATGTGCTTGGTGCATGTGTGTGTATGTGTCTGTGTGGGTGAGAAGCTGCCAACTGTCTTTTCTATGAAAGAAATGTTCTTTATTGTGCTATTATTTCCTTCTGGCTTATAAATATTAAGATTTCCTTTATTCGATGAAATGATGATGACAGTATAGACTTCTGAGACCAAAATTGCTCTTTGTTAGTCTCTAAGTTATTTTTGTAATTTACCAATCCAAGATCCCAAAATCTGGGAATCAGGGCCTCCCTGATTAAACATTTGGTTCTGAACCCTGGACCCCAGTTTGGGCCCGAGCGTCCCTCCAGGATACAACTTTCTGTGTTTTTTGGTCCAAGAGGTAAAATGTGCATAACATTTGAAGCCACAAGTGAGCCTGGCTGATGTGGCTCAGTGGTTGAGCATCAACCCATGAACCAGGAGATTCAATTCCTGGTCAGAACACATGCCCAGGTTGCGGACACCATCCCTAATAGGGAGCGTGTAGGAGGCAGCCGATCAATGATTCTCTCTCATCATTGATGTTTCTATCCCTCTCTCTCTCTCTCCCTTCCTCTTTCCAAAATCAATAAAAACACATTAAATAAATAAATAAATAAATAAATAAACAAACAAACACATAAAGCCACAAGTGACAAATTCCAAAGGGAAGGAGCTGGATTATAACTTCAGAGCCTAGTCACAGCTGGGATTCCCTCTGCTGCCATGATTCACATTTTTCACACAGTAACCAGAGCGCCAATTTGAAATATAGATCAGATTCTTTTACTCTCTATGGTAGAGACTGCTGGGGCTCACCAAGGTATCTGTGTGCCCGTTTACATTTCCCAGCTGCCTCTGTGGTTTGCTTGACCATGTGACTAGTTCTGACCAATGGGATATGAGCAGAGTGATGTATATTACTTCCAGGGAATGGTGTGCCTTCCCCATTCTCTTCTGTCCTTCTACCTGTCCCCAGGGAGATAACATCAGGGTGAACTTGAAGCCACAAGATGATGGAGCTACAAGATGGAGGCAGGCTGAGTTCCCTAGTTGTTTAGAGGAAATCCTCCAGACACACAGCAAGCTGTGACATAAGAGAGAAATAAACTTCTCTTGTGGAAAGCCACTGAGATTTGAGTGCTTATTTGTTACTGCAGCATAGCCTATCCCAGTGGTCGGCAAACTGCGGCTCGCTGTTGACTAATGAGTTTGCCGACCACTGCGTAAGGCATTATTACCCTTACCCAGAAGTTTTGACTTCAGGTTAAAGACATTAGTACATTATTAAAATGTTTTTTAAGTGTTTTCCCCTAGCAGTGGTCGGCAAACTCATGAGTCAACAGAGCTGCAGTTTGCTGACCACTGGCCTATCCTATTCTGACTGACAAACACCTTTGCTAAAATACCCACCAGTGCCTTCCCAATGCATTCAGAAAAAGGTCCAAAATATTTTCCTTGGCTTACAAAGCCCTACCGGTTGTAACCCTGCCTACCTCTTGGCATTCCTCTCCTGTCCCTGGTCCCCACATTCACTATGTTCTAGGCCAGGGGTGGGCAAACTTTTTGACTCGAGGGCCACAATGGGTTCTTAAACTGGACCGGAGGGCCGAAACAAAAGCATGGATGGAGTGTTTGTGTGAACTAATATAAATTCAAAGTAAAGGAGCGGAGGGGAGAGCAAGAGAACTGGATAGAACAGCCGGATCCAGCCCGCGGGCCGTAGTTTGCCCAAGGCTGTTCTAGGCACACCAGCCACTGAAGGATGCCCATACACACCGAGATCACTCACACCATGGACATTTCCACTGGTGATTCTTTCCACCTGCAAATTCTACTGCTAGATCTTACTCCCTCTCGACATTCATCTCAACGTAACTGCCTCAGAGAAACCTTCCTTCATCACCGAGGTTGAAAAGCCTCCACTTGTCACTCCATCTCATCATGTTTTATTTTCATCCCGGCATTTATCACTACCAGGTACTTCCTCTTTTTATTTAATTGTTTGTTTGTTTCCCATCTTGCCTGTCTTGTTTACTACTGAATCCCCAGTGCCTGGTGAAAAACCTGGGGTACAGTTGAGGCTCAAAAGATCTACAGTTGTTGTGTAAGTGGATGAATGAACAAATGACACAGCGCTGTCTCTTCTGTCTGCCCAAAGAGTTACCTGTGCTTAGTAAGCAATGGGACAGTGTTCCTGTTATCCACTGCTTCCCACAGTGACTTATAATAAGAGCAATCATTTACTTTGTTCATGAATCTGGGGGTTGACTCAGTTCTGCTAGACAGTTCTCACTTGGGGTGTCTCATGAGGATACATTCAGATGGTGGCTGGGGCCTGGGTTATTCTAAAGACCGACTCACTCACATGTCTGGCTCCTGGACTGGGAAGACTCAAACATAGGGGGCTTATTCCACCAATCAGCTGTGTGACTTTAGGCAAGTTACTTAAACTCTCTGAGCCCCAGATCTCTATATGCAAAATAAGATCAGAAATGATAACACCTACCATTTATTGGACACTTACTATGTCCCAGGCACCATATATGCCAAATTCTTTGTGTACCTGTCTCACATAATCCTTATAACAACCTATTCTGTAGATGTTCCTATCATAGGGCCTACTTATTTTATAGATGAAGAAACTGAGATTCAGAGAAGTTTAAGTATCTTGCTCGAAGGTATATAATAGCTAATCATGCCAGAAACTTCTAGTTAGCCCACCTGGTGTGGCTCAGTGGTTGAGCATCCACCTATGAACCAGGAGGTCACAGTTAGATTTCCAGTCAGAGCACATGCCCAGATTGAAGGCTTGATCCCCAGTAGGGGCTGTGCAGGAGGCAGCTGATTAATGATCTCTCATCATTGATGTTTCTCTCTCTCTCTCTCTCTCTCTCTCTCTCTCTCTCTCTCTCTCTCCCTCTCCCTCTCCCTCTCCCTCTCCCTCTCCCTCTCCCTCTCCCTCTCCCTCTCCCTCTCCCTTCCTGTCTGAAATCAATAAAAATATATTTTTTAAAAAAGAAACTTCTAGTTAATGTGGTACATTAAGGCAATATGGGAAACCCCTTATCCTATTCTAAACATATTAAAATACTAGATGATAGATAACCCCAGAATGTAAATGCGTAGCCGAATTCAAAGCTAAGAAAGAAGACGCCCCAGGTGCCAGATAAAGAGGCAACTTGATGGTGGGAAGATGAGCAGGACCTGAGGTTGAGGAGTTCCCCGGGCTGGGGAGCAGCTGGTCCTGTGAACGCAATGGGTTGGAACTGAACTTTGTGCACGAAGCCAAGGCCCCAGGGAAGTGCTTGCTAAGAGACAGAGGCACCAGGACAACTCAGCCCAGGGTTCTCATGCCACCGATTCCCCATGAGCAGCCAGCGGCCCCATGACCTTCAGCGGAGCTGGAACATCCAAGTGACACGACTCAGTCAGGCCTGGGGCAGGGGACCGATCTGGCCACATGATTCCTGCCTGTGTGCTGACCATCAGCACTGTCATTTATTTAAGCATGCAACTCAAATAAACCATCTCTAGACACCCGTAGTTGTCCCTTCTCATTACTATCCACTCTAAAAGTCTGTTAGCACTGACAAAAGATAAAGAAGAAAAAGGAAACCTCGGAAGGTAAACAAAGCACTTGTAAATCAATGAAGGGTCATTAGGATGCTCGAGTTGGAAAACACTCCTTATCAAAACATGTAGATTGTGAGCCAAAGCCATGGTTACAAGGGACTTTCACCCTCAAAAAAAATCTGTGTAGAAGAATCAGGCTGCAAATAAGGCTACACAGCACTACTTAGAACAGACAGCACAGACGTGGGCATCGGAAAGGGAAAAAGGGAAATTTCCAGATGATGTGGGTTCAAGAAGACATCATCATGATAATTAGAAAGTACCATTCTTACCAATAAAGACAGAAATCTACCCATCAAAATTTATAGGCGGGGGTGGGGGAGAATTCTGCCCACTGGTCTGCAAAAGAGGCCAAAAGACTTGCCATTCGCCTGGGCCAAGAGTAGAAAACAGGAGTCCAGGCCTGCACCTTTTCCAGCGTCAAGCCTGGAGCCATGGAGACCGACCCTGGAGAATTAATAAGCAACCTCACCTGGGACCAGAGAAAGACCTTGGGGTGCCCCGTGGAGGCAAGCTTCCCACTGCTCCATGAATCCAACTGGGCACGGGGGACTCCCAGGGAAACAAGCGCTCCTTAGTGTGAGTTCGGGGGCAACAATGACAAAGCACTCAAGGAAACAAGACACCAAGACAAAGACCCTGTGGGTACATCCAAGGAGCCATTTGTACCCCAAGACCCGAGATAAAAGAACAGCTGGAAAGAGCTGTGCATTTCAACCTGTTCAATGAAATTAAAAGGAGGAATGAAACATAAAGCAAGGAGTGTTAGGAGAATCGGCTAGTGTGGGGCAGAGCTGATACTCGAACCCAGGTCCGCAGCTGAGTCAAACCAAATGCGGGCACCTCGTGTCTGCATGTTAGAGGACCGGCGGGGGACAGACAAAAGAATCTGTCCTGACCATCCCTTTCCTGTTTGTTTCCCAAGCAAAAGTCTGCTCCATGGATTAGAAGCCACCAGTGTCCACCGTCTGTTGACTGCCATTGACTTTCCAAAAAAAGTAGGTCTAAGTCAGCCTTGGGCAAACTACGGCCCGCGGGCTGGATCCGGCTGTTCTATCCGGTTCTCTTGCTCTCCCCTCCGCTCCTTTACTTTGAATTTATATTAGTTCACACAAACACTCCATCCATGCTTTTGTTCCGGCCCTCCGGTCCAGTTTAAGAACCCATTGTGGCCCTCGAGTCAAAAAGTTTGCCCACCCCTGGTCTAAGTGATCAACCCCTTTATTGTAGGACAGATAGGTGTGGAGGAGGAAGTAAGGGTTACCTACTGCCCTTCAGGGTATTAACTAGGGCCTGAGCAGAGACTCTACCTGCAAGCACAGGAATATTTTATCATTCATTCATTTGTTCATTCATTCACTCATTCGTTCACTATTTTTTAACTAAACACCATCCCAAGAATCCCAAGAGCAAGTCCGCAGGCCTCCGTTCCGATCCCCGCTGCTATAGCCTTGACCAAGGCCCTGCGTCTCCCTGGGTCTCAATTTTCTCAACTCCGTGGAGACAATAATTGGCCTTCCTGCAGGCTTGTAGGGCGGAATGAAGAAAATGCATGTGAAGCACAGAGCCCAGCCTGAGCCGGAGCTGTGGTGCAAGGGGCACTCCCACCCCCGTGTCCCAGGGCTCAGGGTGTGGGCTCCTTTCAGCGGGGAAGTGGGTGGAGAGTGAGACAAAGTTCAGTGTCGGAGGCCGGGCTGTGTGCTCCGATGGGGCTGAGACAAAGAGGCCATTAGGATGCCGCCACCTCCCAGCCCCTGTTGCTTCCTCCTCTCCCGGCCCCCACGGGGATTCTGCTCAGTCCCATTGTTTTGCTCCTGTATCTGGTTTTGTGACAGTTTTAAAGACACCAACATGCCACAGAATTCACACCGGAGCCACTCCAGCCTCAGCTGCCGTCCTCTCGCCGTCATCGCCAACATATGTTTAACACGCTGTTCTTCCGCTTTTGTAAACACACTGTCTTCTTTCAAGTCTCAAGTTAACATGATCCTTCCCCTCTCCTTTCAAATCCTGCCTTCCAGCCACATGTCTGGTCAGATTTCAGATCTAAACACACACACACACACACACACACACACAACAGAGGACCCACGTGCATGGAGACCCAGAGGTGAGCAGATACCATTCCTACAGCCCTCTCAGCGCCGCCCCCCCCGCCTCCGACCCTTCCCAGACTGTGATGCCCTGGATTACAGACTCACTTAGATACATGGCACTATCAGGTCCACACAGAACATGTTGGGGTCTCATGAACACAGGCACGCTGATTCCCAGGAACCCCTGCATTACTCACAAGGACAAAGTCCCCAAAGGTCAGACACTAAAGAACAGAGACACAGACACAGAAACACAGATGTGCAATCATGTGCTCAGAGGGACCCACAGAATAGCCATGTGCTCACAGATATTGGGCTGGACTGTGTCCCCCTGAAATCCACATGTTGAAGACCTAACCCCCAGCACCTCAGACTGTGACTGTACTTGGAGATACATTTCCTTTGAAGGGGAAATTAAGGTCATAAGGTTGGGCCCTAACCCAATATGATGGGTGTCCTTTTAGGACCCAGACACACCCTGTGAGGACACAGGCAGAAGACGGTCATCTCCATGCTGGCGGGAGAGGACTCAGCAGAAGTCAACTCTGCCGACACCTTGAGCTCAGATTTCCAGCCTCCAGAACGGGGAGACAATACAATTCTGTTTTTAAACCACGTTGCATGGCAGCCCTAGCCGACTCAGACAGACCTGGGGACACAACCCACCGCCTCCTTCCCAGCCTTGCACTGAGCCCCCGCTTTCACAGACCCGAAGCCCAGGGCCTGCTGGTGAACCCCATTCCCCACAGAACCTTCCTCCTCAGAGATTGAGTTTTGTCCAGTCTCCCAGCAAGAGGAAAAGGCACCCAGGGACTTCCTTGACTGGACAGTGAAATCGTGGAAAGTACTATAATGAGACTAGAGGCCCGATGCACGAAGATTTGTGCAAGAATGGGCCTTCCTTCCCCTGGCTGCTGGCACCACCTTTGCTCTGGCCAGAGCCGGCTTTTCGCTCCGGCCCAGAGCCGCCTTTCCGCCTTCCCATGCTGCCCAGAGGCCCGGAGCGGCTGGGGCAGAGTGGAATGCCTGTGTCGTTGCCATGGCAATGACGCAAGCGTCCCGCCCTGCCCCTGGTCACTCGGCGCCTGTGTATGCAAATTAACCCACCATCTTTGTTGGGTTGATTTGCATACTCACTCCTGATTGGCTGGTGGGTGTCATGAAGGTACGGTCAATTTGCATCTTACTCTTTTATTAGTGTAGAATGGCTCAAACAACTGTAGGTTCCAAGGGCTGTTCCAAATGCTTGTCAGGCATTAATTCATCTATCCTTCTCAACCCTCTCCTTCAAGGTCAGTGCTGCTATCAAAATCCCTGTTCAAGAGATGGTGAAACCAGGGAAAGAGAGGTCAAGTGATTTGCCTGAGATCACACAGCCAGCCTGAGCTGATACTTGAATCAAGGCGGCCTGGCCCAAGCCTAGCTCTGAACCATGGAGCAATCTACCAGCAGATCAGAGACAGGGCCAACCTGCAGAAGAGGTCAAATGCTTGGTCCAGGAGAAAGGGAGCCACAATGCTTTCCTGTGGGCACAGAATGTTCTTGGGTCTTGAGGTGCGAGGCAAAACCCTGCACTCAGGGGCTGGCAACATCATTTGTGGGGCCCAGTGCAAAACGAAAACATAGGCCCCCTTGTTCAAAACGCAAGGGGAAAAGTGCAATAAAAAAATATTAAAATAGAAAGTTTTTTCCTTTATTCAGTGGCTTCCCTCTCTACTTATCATAATATTCTTATTTGCTATTTAATGCCATTCTAAGTAAAGAAATAATGTAAATATGAATTTTACTTTATATTTTGCAATGCCAGTTTTAAATGCAAATATAAGAGCATTTAACTCGTAGGTGGAATCAGCAAAAAGCATGCATATTTTGTACCTGCTAGACACGTATTTCATTCCTACCAGAACAGGAGGAATGCTGCATGAAATGAGCTCAACTGTTTCTATTTGACTCCCTGACATATGCACTTTCTCCTCCACGGTCTACCTGTAGCTTACTGATGAGCAGGGGAGGGCTGGAGGGAAAGGAACTCTGACTGCCCTAGCTTTTCCTTCCCTCCTACGTCATGGCTTTCAACCTGGGTGCTTGGCTAATCCCAGGAAGGAGCATGAATAAGAAAGGATATGATAGGGTTGCTTGGTAGCTCATGTTTCTTAAGATACTTTTGCCTTCTATCTTCCAAGCAAATTCTTTAAAAACACACACACACACAATTTTTTAAATATATATTTTTATCGATTTTAGAGAGGAAGGGAAAGGGAGAGATAGATAGAAACATCAATGATTAAAGAGAATCATTGACCAGCTGCCACCTACATGCCCCCTACTGGGGATTGAGCCTACAACCCAGCATGTGCCCTTAACCGAAATTGAACCTGGGACCCTTCAGTCCACAGGCCGATGCTCTATCCACTGAGCGAAACCGGCTAGCGCCCAAGCACATTCTTATTTGAAGGAAAAGTGTGGCCTCCTGGGGCTGTGGGCACCCCCACTGAGCTGTTAAAATGACAAACTTACCTTCTAATTGCTTTGAGTCTGACTGGATTCCCAGGCATCGGGGATCCCCTGGAATTCCGTGCTCCTGAGATGTTGCAAACACAATCCACCAAAGCGGGGGCAAGGAGCAGCGGCTGGCATACTGCGCATGTCTCCCCTGCTCACGTGCACGCTTCATCAACCCATTGGCCTTAACCTACAAAGCACCAGTTCAAAGGTAGAATTATTTACACAAATACCGACTCATGCTGCACCCCTGACACTAACATAACGCTGTATGCCAATCATACCTCAACTTAAACAAGGTATTCAGAGTCTCAAAATGGCAACAGCAAAGCCCTAAGCCAAGCTCATGGCTCTCCTGAGCCAGTGTGACTGCAGAGTCGCCTGCCTGTGAATGGGCCCTGCAGGCCCTGGCCATGTCCCTGCACCCACCACAGCCTCCGCTCAGCTCGCAGCATCTCCTCCTGGGACCTGGCAGCTTCCTCAGAAAGACTGCGGCCCTCCCAGGCCTCCCGGCCCTGCCTGGTGGTCTAGCTCTGGGCCCTGGGGCAGCGATCACTCAGTGTCTGGAAGTCCATCCTTCCCGCTGACCTAATGTCTGGATGCTGGGATCACGTGGGCACGTTCATAGGTAGAGTTGTTAGTTTATCCTAAAGCACACGCTCTGCCCCCCCTTGCACCTGAAGAATGATTGCCCATCGGCGGTGGGGATGTGTGTGTGCTGCTGGTTCCCCCCAGTCTGTGAGTGGGGAGGGGAGTCATAAGCCAGACAGCCTGTTTTTCTCTTTATAAATAATTCACTTTTTATTGCACAAGCAGTCCCTAAATACCTTCTCCTTTCTCTCTTCTGTAAAAAACAACAACACAGAAATAACAACAATAAAGCTAAGTCCTCTTTGACTCCTTCCCACTATCCCACTTACCTACCACTTCTCCCACTCGCGCCCCCCATGAGGTCCTTTCCAACGGTCTCACAGGTTGCTACTCCGATTCCCCTTCGAATCACCCTAATAGTTTGCTACATTTGTGCCTATAAATTTTTAAAAAGTATTGCGCGTGTTTCTGTTTCTCTGCGGCTATTCATAAAAAGTTGTCCTGTTTTATGTTCTTTTTGCCACTTGTTTTACTCACGCAACAATATTTCTTCATGTTGTGGCATGGATTTACCTCACTCTTTTAAACAGTTGTGTGGTACTACATAGTATGGCCATGCTATGGTTTATGTAGCTAGCCCCCTGCTGATGGGTATTCAGGTTGGCTCCATTCTTTTACTCTTCTGAACAATACTGCAGTAAACGTGCTTACACAAGCCTCCGTGTGCACACACACTCAAACATTTTCTCTAGGGGAGACACTAGCAAGTGGATTTGTCGTCCTTCAAAGTGGTTGTGCCATTTGCATCGTCACCGGCAGAAGCCAAGAGTCCCTCACTAACGTTTAACATAAACTTTAATTTTTGTGCGCGCCAATCTGATGAGTGACATATAGTTCATGGTAATTTAATGTTTTATTTCCTTGATTACTAGTGAAACGGAACATTCTTCAAGTTTATTGGCCATTTGAATTTCCTTTTCCATAAATCGACTGATTTTTAGTATTTGCTGAGTGTTCTATTGGGTCATTTGTCTTTTTCTTATTGATTGGTTAGAATTCTTTATATATTTTGGATGCTAATCCCTTATCTGTTATATAAATTGCAAATATTTCTCCCAGGCTATCACTTGTGTTTAGCTTGTTTATGGTGTCTGTTGTCATTTAGAAGTTTTACATTTTAGCGGAGTGAGATCTATCAGTTGCTACTTTTGCACTGCTTGCGTTTGGCCTGTTTCAGCTGTGATGTGGAGAGGCAGGGAAACCAGCAGCGGGAACATAGGCCCTCCCTCTGGTGGACAGATCAGACTTTCTGTTCCTCTCCCTGAGATAGCAGTGGCTTCAACAGACTCCTGCTGAGGATCTCAGGCTTCACTTGGGGTGAGGAGGGGAGACGTAGGGAGCAGGTGCTGTGAAAGGAGAAGAAAGACACTCTTTGATGGGCGATGGAGGTCTTAGAGTCACTGAATGTTAAAAGGTGATGATTTCATGCCCTCTATGCTGAGTAAGCCAGACATATGGCTTCTAGTCCAAGTTCTTTATGATATGGCCTCCCTTTTTCAACTTTATTGTCAGCCCTTCCCCTTCATGTAACCTTCACTCCAGTTACATTGAATTCTTTACCAAACCAAAGTCACACTTTCTGCCTTTAAGTGTGACCCTTTCGCTTTTAAGAAATAGGAAAAGCCCTAGCGGTTTGGCTCAATGGATAGAGTGTCGGCCCAGGGACTGAAGGATCCTGGGTTCAATTCCGGTCAAGGGCAAATGCCGGGGTTGCAGGCTCGATCCCCAGCAGGGGGAGTGCAGAAGGCAGCTGATCAATGGTTCTCTCTCATCATTGATGTTTCTATCTCTCTCCCACTCCCTTCCTCTATGAAATCAATACAAATTATAAAAAAGAGACAGGAAAAAAAATGATGGCACTTATTCTGAGCCAGACTCTGTGCTAACATATTTGCATAGCATCTTATTAGTCAGGATAAGCCAGGCTATGTTGCGGGAACAAACAACTCAAAAATTCCAGGGTCTTATAATTGCCAAAGTCTATTTGTCACTCATGCTACCTTGTCGAGGGCATGATGGCCCTGGCTTGGCAACGTTTTTTCTTTCTTCAGGACCCAAGCTTCTGGAGCCACTTCTGGGACATTGCTGGTTGTGGTCATCTTTTCAGCAAGAAAGAGTGTGGCAAAGCACGAACTCCCTCTTAAGAGTTTCTGCCTAGAGATTCCTCGTTCTTAATTAATGTCCCCTTTGTTGTGCAATGATATTTCCAACATGGAACTCTCAGTTTCAGCTCTCCTGCCAATTCTTCCCAGGTCTCTTCAATCAGACACCCATGAAAGGTAATCTAATTGGCCCAGCCACAGGTCATAGGTTACTAGCCCGTGTATGATTGGCTTTTATTGGGTCAGACCCTTTCCTGGGTCAAGTGGCTGAGGCTAAGGTTATGAGATACAAAACGTGACTTGGAGGCAACAGAGCACCGGGAGACATGATTTTTGTGCCTCATAAATACCCGCACACATGCTGTGCCCTTCCCCTGGAATAACCAAGTGCTAGCTACAGTAGTAACACAGCTTATTGTGTGTGCTGTGCTAATTACATTCAACCTTCACCACAACCACGTGATGTAGGCACTGCCCTACTTTAAAGATGGGGAAGCTGAGAATCAGTGAGACTAAGGGACCAGTCCTCTGACTCACATCTTAAGCTTCAGGGCTAGTACTTCTGAATGAAAGCATTTTACTACACATACTAGAGGCCCAATAGCACGAAGATTTGTGCAAGAATAGGCCTTCCTTGCCCTGGCTGCTGGCACCCGGGACCCGGGCCTTCGCTCTGGCCGCCGCCTTCCGCCTTCGCTCTAGCCCAGAGCTGCCTTCTGCTTTCGCGCGCTGCCCAGAGGCCCCCGCCATCTTTGTCGCATCAATTTGCATATTCCCTCCTTATTGGCTGTGGGCGCTGCCATCTTTGTCGCAAAGTGATGGTCAGTTTATATATTCCATCTTTATTAGATAGGATAGCAGGAGGTCTGATGGCACCTCTTCCTGGAAGCCCCCCCCCCCCCATTCCCTCTTGTTGAAGTGGCTTCTCTTTACTGAGCCTTTCTCCTGCTCTCAGGATCTGAGCACATTTTGCCTTGTGCTATGTCTGAGGGTTGTGTGGAATTCATCTCTGCATCTCCATTTGGTTCATTCATTTGTTCATTCGTTCATTCATTCATTTATTGAATATTTATTGAGTGCCAGGCCCTGTGCAAGGCGCTAGGGATACATTCAAATAGAATCTCTGCTTTCACAGAGTTTATTGTCCAGTGGGGAAGATAGACATTAAACAGATAATGACACCACTAATTATTTAATTACAATTGTTATAAATGTTATGAAGAAGTCCGGGGGGGATATGAGCGTTTATAACAAGGGACCTGACTTGAGAGGAGATGGGGACGACGCCCCTGGGAAAACAATATTCCAGCTGAGTTCTGGAAGGGGAGGCAGGAACTGGCCAGGGCAAGAAAAGGTGGGTGGAGGGGGGAAGGGGGAGCTTTCAAAGCAGAGAAAACATCTGGAGCCCCGCCCGGAGGCTGCAAGGAGGGGGTAAGCTGAGCCTGAGCACAGCGGGCCGGGGTGTGGGCGGGGGGGGGGGGGGGGGGGGGGGCGGGGAAGGAGGCCAGCGCATGCCTGGCACCACTGTTTGGACCAGTTACCCTGCTGCATCCGAGCTGCCAGCCCAGCCAGAGGCCCCTGGCCTTGGCTGCAGGGACTGGAACAAGGGGTTGTGGGCATTTTGTCTCTGGCAAGCTGGCAGCTGGAAGCGGCCGCTATTCTCTGGCCGTACCCCATGCTCCTGGGTCAGGCGGAGGGAGGGGGCGGAGGACGTGCACAGCACAGTTTTTATATATGTGGGGCCATAATATTTAAGTGTCTTGGCTGTAAGCCTGCGACTAGGTCCCCCGACAGCCCAGCCTTGCTCGGCACGCTCTAACAGCTGTCTGTAAAACCCGTTTATGGAGCCTCCATAAATTTCCCAGCTGCTGCAGACACTGGGCTGGGGACAAAGAGTCTACGGGAGGGAGGCGTGGGAGGGCGGCAGCGTCGGTGTCTCTGCCGGCTGGTCCTCTGGGCCCCGGCTTGCCCCCTGCCCACCGGGGCCGCCGTACCCTAAATTCTTTTATTGAAGCTGATCTTAACATCGACCCCGTGGGGCCTGGCTGGGCAATCCAGCTCGGCACAGACGCCGGCACTTTCAAGATTGCAGCAAAAGGTACAGTAAATCAGAATTAAGTGTCATGATAGTGATTTGAACTGACACTGTTTTCACCTTGTCCATTTACTGGGAAATATATAACAGGAATAGATTGAGCCTGTCATATTGGACCTGAAAAATACAGCTGTTAGGGTAGGAAAGGCAGCTGGCACCAAGGCAGTCCCAACGGACAGTGGGGTATTGTGGAGGGGAGGGGGCTTGTTGTCAGCATCCCATTGGGGTGAAAACTTGTCCCGAGAACACTGAGAACCAGGCGACACGCGGACCCTGCAGCCAGCTCCTTTGCCCAGAGGACTCCAGATGCCCAGACTATGGGGCATTTTTTAAAAACCTTCTATGATGTATAACACGGATTCAGGAAAGTGCCCAGATCGTAAGTGTCTCGCTTGATTGACCTTCACCAACGGAATACACCAGTGTACCCCAACACCCAGGTCAAGAAACAGAACAGAATCCCCCAGATGGCCCCCCATGCCCTCCCTCCCCCAAGGTGGCCACTAGTCTGATGTCTCCAGCTGTGGATGGATTTTGTAGGTGGCATTTTAATGAGGGCGTTTTGAAATTCCCACCTGATTTTTTGGCCTCCAAAGAAAACAGGAACCTCTCGCTTTTAAAATAATATATAAGGAATTAGAGCAACGGATACTCTCATCTCTCCTCCCAAACTTCCCAGGGAATTTTGGCCCCAGTTCAGCGGCAGGGTGAGGGAGGAGGGGAAAAGAAAGAATCTGGGATTGGTATGAGATGGGGGGATGGGGGGAAAGGGCGGAGGCAAAGATGGGTAAGTGAATGGGGGAGGGGTGAAGCTGGGGACTGGGGTGGAATGAGGAGGGGTGGAGGGTCAGGGAGGAGCTGAGGCTCAGAGATGGAAGAAATTTCAGGGTTGGAGTGGGCTCAGGAATGGGGGACAGGGACAGGATAAAGGTCAAGGATGAATTGGGGGTCAGGTTCAGGGCATAGTCAGAATCAGGATGGAGCCATGTGGGAGGGGCTCAAGGAGGGAGAGGGTGAGAGGGTCTGATGGGCCCAAACTTTAGGATGCAAGACACTGAGGTTCCGGGGCCAAACCCCTAGCAAAACGCAGAGGAAGGACAAGCCCTCTGCAGCCAGGGCTAAGGCCGCTTCCCTCCCCATCCTCCCAGCTCCTGGTAGCCCTGGGCATGGGGGACTCTGCCTCCCAGCCCCTCCCACCTGGAGCTCCCCACCCACCCAATCCTGACTGTCTGGCGAGCAAGTGGGTGGCTCCAGCGCCACCAGCAGGTGGCCTCCAGTATTGCTTTTGTGGCTCTGAGCTCTGGCTCTGGATGTGCCTATGTTTGGCCACCACCCTCAGCCTCATCTCTCCTGCTGGACCAGGAACTCCACCCTGAACCCACCCTGCTCGGCCGCATGCTAGAGGCCCCTGTACAACCAGGCCAGCTCCCACCCCTCACGTCACAGCTGCTCCCTGAGCCTCTGGCTGCCGGCCTGGGGCCACCCACAAACCGATCACCCGGGCACTGTGACCTGACCCGAAGTGTCTCCTATGGCTGGAGGACACCCTCAGGAGGAGACATCCTTTCAGGTGTGGACAGTTGTCCCTGTCAACATCCACCTTCAAGCCAGTCCCACCTGCCCCCAGCCAGGTACCAAAGAGCTCGATCATGACTGCTGCTTCCCACACAGGACGGGCTTCCAGCCACTTCCTTCCCACCACACCCGCATCCTGGCCTCACAGGAGGGACACTCCCTTTGTGCTGGCTTCGGCTTCCAATGCACTGACCTTCAGCCCCGGATTCTTTCCGCCTTTGGCCACCTCAAGGGGACTTGTCCTCAAGACCCCCGCTCGGGAGTGGACTGGTTTCTCCCCATGTGAGACAAGACAAGATACTCCCCCTCCTCTCGGCAGGAAATTCCTTGAGCACCCTGTTCCCACTCACACTCCCAATGAGGCGCCACGGCCACCTCGTTTGATGTCACTCCCCCAAGAGACTGCAGGCTCCATGAGGGCAGGGTGCTGTCTGGCTCCTGTATCCCCAGAACGCTCTCAATGCTGGGCACAAAGACGCTGTTTTACAAACAGCAGTTTCTACTGTTTGGGTGATGAATGGCTAAAAGCACAGGTGTGACGGTAGGGAAACCTAGACTTGAATCCCGACACCTCTAGAGTATCACTGAACTGCGGTAGGCCTCACTCTTCTCATCTGTGAAATGGGGCAACACCACCTTACTCCGTGGGGCTCTGTGAGGATTGACTGCAACAATGAATGCCAATGTTGGCGTTACGCCTGGCACATGGGTAGAGCACTCAGTAAATGGTTATTATTCCTATTTTTCTCCTACGAAGGCAACAACCACCGGTGTTTCTATCCCTGGAATCCCTTGGTCCTAGCATCCTCCACACAGCCTCTGAGGTCCTACTTTGCCTTAAGCAGGCATTTGCTCACAGCCTTGGTCTACAAGCGGAAAGCCTCCTTGGGCTCATTAGAGCTTCAAAGTCGAGGCAAAATGTTAGCAGACCCTACCCCTTCCCTCCGATCCACCAGGGCCTGACTCTATGGCAGGACTGGAGAAGGCCAGTCCCTCCCTTCCCCCGGTCCTCCCTCCCCATCTGCTGGGCACTAACCTCGCCTCCCCATGTCCGATCCACCTTCCAGGCCAGCCCCGAGAATCAGCATGGTGAGGGAGCAGGGCCCGCCGGCCTGCCCGGAGAGGCCGCAGTTCTGCTGATGAAGGGCCTTTATCGACCTCCCTCTGCAGACTCCTGCCGCATCACTCACAGGCCCGGGACGGGAGCCCATTCATCTGGGGCTGGGAACACGAGGGGGCTGGGATTTCTCATTCTAGGGCGACGCGGAGTTCATATCAGGAAATATTAGTCTGATGAGTTCCCTGCGAGTGGAAAGACTGTCAGGCATTAATCACGGGCTGGGGGGAAGCGGCGCCGGGCCCTTGGTCCAACTCCCCAGGGTCTCATCCTTCCTGGGAACTTCAGAACCTCGCTGGGCATGAAGACAAGGAGGAAAATTACCCTTGAAGTACCTCGGCTGCTCTCTTGTGCTCTCGGAGGCCTTTCTGCCTGGGGCGAGAGCCCCTCGTGAGGACTTGGGCAGGTGGCTTCACTGCCTGAGTCTCAGTTTCCTTGTCTGTAAAATGGGATGGGTATGTCTCCAGAAGAGGTCAGGTACATCAGCTGCCCAGCTGGGTGTCCTGTACACTGGTCCTCCCCCACCTCGGCCCCCCGCTGTGCCGGCCTTGTTCACAGCTATGTCACCGAGTCCCTGGACAAATGGTCCTCTCCAGCTTCCATACGGTTGGGACCCTTCGTGGACCCGCCCCTCCCCTTCCTGAGTCCAGCGGAGGCTGTTCCCCAACGGCCCTGTATGAACAGGGGGCTGCGAGAGGCTGGCCACGGAGATTCCCTTGGGGCCCACCACCTGGATGTCCGGGGGACAGAGACCCAGCCCTCCAAAGACGTCATGAGTTGAGCCATGGGTGGGCGCACCAGCTCCTGGGTTCTGGGGCTGGTCTACTACCCAGTACCTGGCACTGAATGTACGTGCCTTGGTCGTTCCAGGCACCAGCCGAGCTCACCTGGGGGGCCAAGTGCCCTCTCGGACCCTCTCCTGGCAGCCAAGGCCTCTCCCGACCCAGCCGTTGCTCCAGCTGTTGGAGGGCAGAGCACAGACCGGTTTGTCTCAAATTGCTGAGGGCCATGACACTCTGACCCCCACCCCAGAGGGTCACCCCCTCCCAGCTGGGAGCTGGACACCTCAGGAGTCCTGAGGATTTTCCCTCTGCCCCTGTCTCCCGAGGGCGTGGCTCTGAGAGGCCGCTGCCTTGGCATTCAGGCACCACCCGCGGGGCAGGGTGACCGCAGAGGTGAGTGTGCCCAGAATACAGCTGCCAAGCCAGGCGTGTTTATAGCTCTGCCCAGGGAGCTGACGGCCCCTGTGACATTGCTGCTCAAATGGTGGCCTTGGGGCAGTCACAAACCGGGTGCTGCCCGGAGGCTCCCACCCCGCCCAGATGGCCTGTCCTGGGGAGAGGAGCATTGCAGGGCGGGCTGGGGCTCTCCTGGCCAAGTGGTACAGGGTGGCCCAGCAGCGCCCCCCAAGCCAGGCTTAGTGAGGGTGTGAACGCCTAGCTAGGTCAGCCAACGGCCAAGTGTGCACCCGCACACGTGCAAGAGAGTGGCAGGTGTTCACTGGATGCCCCTATGCTTGTGTGTGTGTGTGAAAATGTTTGTGAACACCAATGAGTCAGTGTTTGAATGTATATGGATTAGTGGATATAGGTCTAAAGATAAGTGTGTATTATTGTGAGTGTATCTGTTTTTGTATGTCCTGGATGAGTGTGTGTGTGTGTGTGTGTGTGTGTGTGTGTGTGAAAATGTTTGTGAACACCAATGAGTCAGTGTTTGAATGTATATGGATTAGTGGATATAGGTCTAAAGATAAGTGTGTATTATTGTGTGAGTGTATCTGTTTTTGTATGTCCTGGATGAGTGTGTGTGTGTGTGTGTGTGTGTGTGTGTGTGAAAATGTTTGTGTACACCAATGAGTCAATGTTTGAATGTATATGGATTAGTGGATATAGGTCTAAAGATAAGTGTGTATTATTGTGTGAGTGTATCTGTTTTTGTATGTCCTGTATGAGTGTGTGTGTGTGTGTGTGTGTGTGTGTGAGAGAGAGAGAGAGAGAGAGAGAGAGAGAGAGAGAGAGAGAGAGAGAATTATAGAAACTATACTTGTATGTCTGGTCATGGAAGTTTGTATATGACTTGGTTGCTCTGCGTGTTCCTCTGTGTGAGTATGCCTCTGGGTGTGCAAGCACATCTATATCTGTGTGTCTGTGCCAGTGAACGTCACACCATTTTACTCAGCAAGTATTTATCGTGCCCCTATGTGTGTTAGGCTTGGTCCTCAATGCTAAGGACATCGTATTGAATAAAAGTCTCTGCTTTGAGCACCTCAGATTCCAGCAGGGAAGACAGACAACAAACTAGCACTAAGGAGAAACTTAAGTGGATCAAGGGTAGAGTCTGACTGGGTGGGAATAGAGCAGTGATTTAAGTAAGAGGGGGCAGACAGGGCTTCTCAAACTGTGAACAGAACAAAGAAACACGTGTGCAAGCCTGGGGTAGGAGTGTTCCGAAGGCAGGGACGCCCTGTGTACAGGGATGTCCTGTACCCTGAGGCTGAAAAAGTCCAACCCTAAGAAAAAGTTGACAGAAAGGTATCACTTTAATAAACACTCGCCTCCTCAACCATTTAGAGTTTGCAACATTTGTTTCATCCCCTCTCCAGCTACTGGTATTTGGGAGTTCGTTGCAGACATCATCACACCATTTCGCCCCAAGAGGTTTCCGAATATCTTCTAAGGGCGAGGACCTTCCCCTACCTAGCCACAATTCCATGGTCACACCCAAGCATCTGACATCCGCTAAATAATACCTAATATAAAGTTTATATTTAAATTGCCCCCATTATCCCAGTTTTGTTGTGTCAAAAGCAAGGATGTCTTACAAGAGTGGCCAGGACATGTCAAATGGACACAGACGATAGCTTTGCCGCGATGGCCAAACTTGGAACAATTTGAGCGTACGAAAGAATAATGGCAAGACTGGACTACAGCACGCTGAATTATAAAGTAACCCATGAATCCATACCAGTACTCAAAGAGAGGACAGGAGGAAAAATTCTTTATAGAACAATGTGGAATAAAAGTAGAAGAAATGATACAATTAGAAAAGTTACCATTTTGCCATCACCGCGGCAATAACTGATTCAAATAAGGCTCACGAATGGTTATTAGAGTTGTTGGATAAAATGTTGGGGACACAAAATGTTCACACCATTTCAAAGTATCACTCAACAGATTACTTTTCAATTCCAAGTAAGAAAAGTTTCCTTTACAGAGGCCAGAATTTGGCAGACACCCCCTTAAGCCCTTAGGGATCAAACTTGGCATTGCAGATGGTGGGATATAGGACATATGTTGAACGTAGAGCTGACAGGGGTTGCCCTTGGATTGAACATGGGATTGAAGAGAACAAGAAGAATCAGGATGAAGTTCCAGGTTGGGGCTGGATCAACTAAGTAAATGCTGGTGACATTTGCTAAGAAGGGAAAGGTGGAAGCAAGAGCCCATTGACGAAGAGACAATGAAGCCATCCAGGCTGGCTGGCTTTGTCCGGTTTGGGATGCCCATACAGGTGGAGTTGTCAAACAGACATCTTAGTCTATGAACCTGTAGCACTTGACGGTGGTTAAAAGTAGAGATGGAGCCCTAACCAGTTTGGCTCAGTGGATAGAGCGTCGGCCTGTGGACTGAAAGGTCCCAGGTTCGATTCCGGTCAAGAGCATGTACCTTGGTTGCGGGCACATCCCCAGTGAGGGGTGTGCAGGAGGCAGCTGATCGATGTTTCCCTCTCATCGATGTTTCTAGCTCTCTATCCCTCTCCTTTCCTCTCTGTAAAAAATCAATAAAATATATTTAAAAAAGAAAAAGTAGAGATGGAATTTCAAGAGGCATGAGTATACAGGTAGCCCTGGGCTGGATGACGCCCTCTAGGGATGAAATCAGCGCCTGTAGTTTTAAAATCATTTTCATGATTGAAAAACAGCTTTAATTTTTCCATTATGTGATTTATATATACTTTTAAAAAGACTTTTTAAAAAATAGAAATATATAAGGAACGAATTAATACTCCCCAAACCTAACCAGTCCCATTTTGAGGATCATTCCTCAAACACTTTGTTATTCTGCCTCCACACACCGGTTTGTACATGAATGGATCAATTCATACATGTTTTTTATGGACACTTTTAAAACTCTTCTGAAACACTTTTTTATCTTATCCCCTTTTCCATCTCCCTGGTCCTTCCCTAATATTCCAACAGCCAATGTTAAATTTGGTTTGAATCCTTCCATACCCTCTTATATGCCCCTGCATTCATATATAGATGAAGCTTGCAAGTCATTGTCAAAATGGATCATATTACATATATTTATTTAGTTTTTCAGTTAATAATATTGTGGAAACTCTTGTAAGTAAGTGTGAATCTGTTCTTTTTCATGGCTACCTCTTATTCCATGGCACAAATGTTCTGTGATTTATTTTTTTTTATTTTTATTATTTTTTTTTAAATATATTTTATTGATATTTTACAGAGAGGAAGGAAGAGGGATAGAGAGCTAGAAACATCGATGAGAGAGAAACATCGATCAGCTGCCTCCTGCACACCTCCCACTGGGGATGTGCCCGCAACCAAGGTACATGCCCTTGACCGGAATCGAACCCGGGACCCTTCAGTCCGCAGGCCGACGCTCTTTCCACTGAGCCAAACCGGTTTCGGCTGTTCTGTGATTTAAATATTATCCAATTATGGACTCTTCCTAGTTCTTTGGACACTATAAATATTTCTGCACTACACACCTTTGTAGATTCCACATCTGAGTGCTTCTGTCTACTTCTACGGAACAACTTCGTATTAGTGAGATGGTTGGGTTCAAGGGAATGTATATTTGAATGTTTAAAATAGATTTTCCCCCATATTGCTTTCCAAAAAGGCAATGTCAATTCTCTTTTTCACCAGTCATATATAAAAATACACTTTTCCTTTCACCTCATCAGTAACAGGTGTTAACATTCTTTTGACATTTTGCCAATCTGACGGGCAAGGAGTTACTTCAATTTGCATTTCCCTGAGTGCTAGGAGGTTGAGCCATATGTTTACTGGCCATTTGGGTTTACTCTTCTTGGAGCCTATTCATATCCTGGAGACATTTTTCTACTGGATGCTTTGTCTTTTTCTTAACAATTTGTAAGAGCTCAGAATTAACTCTTTATCTGTCATAAGCATGGCAAATATATTTTTTCCCAACTTTGTATTTGTCTTTTAATTTTGCTTATGGGAACCTCTAGCCATTAAAAAAAGTTTAAATTTTATGTCATCAGAGAGCTCCACCTCCAATGACAGAATACCTTGGAAAAAGTGATTTCCCCGACAGATGACAATGATAAACTCTGGACAAGATATTTTAAAGGGCCCTAGCCAGATTGGCTCAGTAGATAGGGCATTGGCCTGCAGATTGAAGGGTCCCAGGTTCGATTCCAGTCAAGGGCACATGCCAGGTTGCAGGCTCAATCCCCTGTAGGGGGCACGCAGGAAGCAGCTAACCAATGATTTTCTCTCATCATTGATGTTTCTATCTCTCTCTCTCCCATTCCCTTCCTCTCTGAAATCAATCCTATCTACACTAATAAAATAGAAGTATGTAAATTGACTGTCACTTCGTGACACCCACCAGCCAATCAGGAGTGAGTATGCAAATTAGCAGGACAAAGATGATGGCAGCCACGGAGCCAGCCAAAGCGGGTGAGAGGCTTGGGTCACCCCTGGCGATGGAGGAAGCCAAGCTTCCTGCCTGCCTGGGCTGGCCACCGAAGGAGGGGCCTGTGGGTGGTGGCCACAGAGCTGGCCTGAGCATGGAAGGCTTGGGTCACCTGGGCCAGCTGCCGAGGGAGGGGCCTGCAAACGGCCTTCAGCCCCTCACCCAGGCTGATCATGTCACCATTGGGGTAAGGGTCCCCCTGGGGGGGGGCGTGGCCAGCATGCAAACAGCCATCAGCCCCTCACCCAGGCTGGGCACACACCCCCAGCAGGGACCCTCATCCCATGGGGATGTGGCTAGCCTGCAAATTGCCCCACCCCCTCGCCCAGGCTGGCACCATACCCAGGGGAGACCCCCACCCCAATGGGGGCATGGCAGGCCTGCAAACCACCACAGGCCCCTTGCCCAGGCCACCCCGCCCCCCAAGGGAAAACCCACCCTGATCCGGGACACCCTTTTAGGCAAACCAGCCGGCCCCCACTCTTGAACCAGGCTTCTATCTATACTAAGAAAAGGGTACTATGCTAATTAGACTGGGAGACATTCCAGGAGACCTTCCAGATGTTCTTCTGGACAAAGCCATGGTGGCAGGGCCGAGGTAGAGGCAGTTAGGGGACAAGAGGGGAAAGCAGTTGTAAGTGATCAGGCCAGCAGGGAGGGCAGGTGGGTGTGAGCAGGCTGGCAGGGGGGCAGTTGGGGGTAAGCAGGCCGGCAGGCAGAGGGGCAATCAGGCAGGCAGGCAGGTGAGTGGTTAGGAGCCAGCCGTCCTGGATTGCGAGAGGGATGTCGGACTGCCGGTTTAGGCCCGATCCTAAAGCGGCTGTCGGACATCCCTCAAGGATTCCAGATTGGAGAGGGTGCAGGCCGGGCTGAAGGACCCCACCCCTTGCACAAATTTCGTGCACCGGGCTACTAGTATAATAAAAGGCTAATATGCAAATCGACTCAATGGCAGAACAACCGGTGGCTATGATGTGCACTGACCACCAGGGGGCAGACGCTCAACGCAGGAGCTGCCCCCTGGTGGTCAGTGCACTCCCACAGGGGGAGCGCCGCTCAGCCAGAAGCCGGCCTCATGGCTGGCGAGTGCAGCGGCAGTGGCGGGAGCCTCTCCCATCTCTGCAGCAGCACTAAGGATGTCCGACTGAAGGCTGAGGCCTGCTCCCCATGGCAGCTAACACTTGGAAGAAGGGATCAATGTTGAATGAGTTTCTCATTTTTACATCTTTGTGCCTAAAGGCTGGCCCCAGGCAGTGCCACATGAGCCAGCTAAAACCTCGATAGAAACCTGCATTTTACTTGTTGAGGAACCAGAGGACAAATTTTGGGGCTTCCATAGTAGTTGGGAAGTGAAGGAGGAAATTCCAGAAAGGAGAAATCCATGGAGGTGGTGTTTCAAATTCTGCTTATGAATTTTGCCCAAACTCAAGGTCTTTTCTGACTATGAACTCAGTGGAAAAACTCTGAGAAGCCTCACTGTGCCTTCTGAACAGAGATTTCAGCTTTGCCCACCACAGGGAAGACCGAGTTTGGCGTTTGAGTTCAGCCAAGTTCACTGCCTAGTAAAAAAAATAACATCAACAATCTTCCAGAGGAACATCATAGAATCCAGAGTCCCTACAACGTATCATGGATAGCGCCCAGGATTCAACCCCAAATTACTAGACATATGAAGAAATATGCAATGTGACCCATACTCAAGGAAAAAGCCAATCATGGAGACCAACCTCAAGGTGACCCAGATCTTGAAATTAAGAAGCAAGCATTTTAAAGCAGCAAGCAGAACTATAACTTTGAAGGACATGAAGGAAAATATGCTAGTAATGAATGCTTAAATAGAACAACTCACCAAAGAGATAGACTATAAAAATAAGCAAATGGGAATTCTACAGCCAAGACGTACAATATCAAATAAAATATTAACTGGGTGAGATTAAATTTTATGTAGTAAAACGTGATTCTATTTTTTTTTAATAGACTTTAGGTTTCCTGTCACAGGTAAAAATGTCCCCTCTAATCCCTGGATTCTGCATATATTCACCGAAAATCTCTCCTAAGGTTTTTATATTTTATTTTTACATTTGTCCTATTAATCCATTGGGATTTAATATTTTATATGGTGTGAGGTGAGGCTCTAACTTCATTGTCTCACAGATGGATAAGGTGCTTTTCTCTCACATTATTTATTAATTCACCTTTTCTTTTTACTGAGGTGGGATATTTATTATGTATTGAATTATCATATATACTGGGTGTATTTTTGGGCTCTTTATTCTGTTCCAAAGTTTTCTGTCAACTCAACAATCCTATTCCCACACTATATTGTTGGCCTCTAGTGGCTTTATAGTACATTTTAATATCTATCAGGTGAGATCGACGCCTTTAAATATTTTTTGGCCATTCTCAAACACTTATTTTCCCACATAAACTTTATGATCATTTTATCCAATTAAAATGGTACTATAATTGGGATTACATAAAATTTATACATTAGTGTTGGGAGAATGGACATTTTTATATTAAGATTTTCCATCCACCTGCATCCTTAGTTAATTGTTAACTTCTGTTTCAATTAAGGGCTCGTTTTTATTAAAAAATAAAGATTAATGACTTAAAATATGGTTTAAAAACAAGGTAGTCAAGCTCAAGATTGTAGAACCAGCAAGTGCATTTCACACGCCTGCTCTTCATCCTCCCTCTTTGTCTCTTGATACGTTCAGTTATCTCAGCCCTGGTCCCTCCCTCCCTCATTCATTCATTCATCCAACTTTCGGTGGATCTGTTATAGTCTTTTCCAAGATAAGGTTTCCTTTACCCCATTTCTTCTCACCCCAATAAAACCACTTTCATAATCCTAAAAAATTTTTTTATCCAAAATTATAATATATATTTTCCATTTTTCATAATAAGTTTTTAAATGAACTTTCATAATCCAATGGTTAGGGAGATGGATGAGAGACTTTACTTTAGCCCTGGCTGGTTTTTCTCAGTGGTTAGAGCAGGCGTCCTCAAACTACGGCCCGCTGGCCACATGCGGCCCGCCGAGGACATTGATCCGGCCTGCCGGGTGCCGCTGCCTGTCCTGCTTAGCAGCTGACTCGTCCCGGGCCCGCAGCGCGCAGAGGAATTTGTTCATAGTTTTTTTTTAAACTATAGTCCGGCCCTCCAACGGTCTGAGGGACTGTGAACTGGCCCCCTGTTTAAAAAGTTTGAGGACCCCTGGGTTAGAGCGTCAGCCACTCGCACTGCGCTGGAGCTGCAGTTCCCTCTGAGCCGCTGCCTCAGCCCCTTTCTCCCACCCACTTTCTGGCTTCCAGAAACTCAGTGACAGCTTTTGGACCCCAATAGCTCTTCTCCTGGTTGTTTTCTTCGCTGTACGTTTATCTCCTGTTTCTTTCCATTCATTCTGGTGGCATCTCAAAAAGAAGGTGAGCACTCCTTGAGATGAGCCACCTTTTAACAAGTCCAGGCCGATCTGTGTGAAATGCAACACGTCACCACCTCTTAAGCCTCCACTCCCACCCACTTTAGTTTAAGGCCCTTCAGTGGTCCCCGCGGCTCCCGCACAGGGCCTGCCGGGACCGGCTTGGCTTCCCTTCAGCCTCATCCTGCTCCTTCTCCCTGGATCTGCTCCAGCCACATGGCCTCTTCCTCCTTCTTCCTCTTGACTTTCGTTGTTGTTGTTCGTCCTCACCCGAGGATATTTTTCCCTGGATTTTTAGAGAGGGTGGAAGAGAGAGGGAAAGACAGGGAGAAACATCGATGTGAGAGAAACACACCGATTGGTTGCCTCCTGCACGCACCCCGACCAGGGCCCAGGCTGGGGTGGAGCCTGCAACCAAGATACATGCCCTTGACCGGAATCCATGTTTATTCCTTTTCTAGTCTGTTGAACTCCACAAGGAAGGGGACCACATCTGCTTTATTTGTCGATATAGTCAAGGCTTAGCACAACTGGTCGCTTACTCAACATTGTTTAGTGAATGAAGGAACGAGTCCCTTAGCTATGGCAGTCCGAGTATTGGTGTCTGTGTGTGTCTGTGTACAGCAAAACTTTCTGGTGTATGTGTGTGGGGGGATCAATAAAAAGGAGGCCCACTTAGGAGCAGCAGGTCAGGGGTGATGGGCCCCTCATCTTCTCTCCAGGCCTCCCCACTCCTCCCTTTTCCTTCCCCAGCCCTCCCCTGCCCACCCGCACTGTCTGGCTCCCCCAGCGGCCTCCCATCCTTGCTCGGTGGCTGGAGGAAGACGCTGGTCTCCAGCTGCCTCCGCTCGGCTGCCCTTGTGCAGTTGTCTGCCAGTTGTGCACGCCGATTACTATGAATGCCACCATCTGGTACGCCACGTGGACATCATAATCTTTTCTTAATTACATTAGCAGCGCAATCAGTTACTGCATTACAAGGCCGGCGATGAGCTTTTAAATCTTGGTGGAAATCATAAATAATTGCACTAAGTACCAGGCGCCAGATGTGTGTGCCAACTCTGGTTGCACTAGATAAATAGTAACCTTACAAGAGTGTTAGACAGCAGGCGGTCCGGCCGGCCACCAGGCCACGCCACACCTGGGGCCCTGCTGCGGGAGAGCCGCCACAGCCCGTGCACCTGAGGAGAGGCAAGGGAAGGACTCAGAGGAGCCCTGTGAGCGCGTGGGTGCTGGGGTGGGGGCTGTTCTCGGAGCCAGAGCCAGAGCCAGAGCCAGAGTGGGCACAGGAGGAATGTGGAGAAAGACAAAGGGAAAAATGAGGTGGGTGGACGTGAAGGGGGAGCAGAGAACGGGAGGAGAGCAGGTGGGATGGGAGGAGGACAGAACAGTGCAGAGAGAACAGGGGCCCAGAGAGAGAAAGGGAGAGGGACACTGAGATGGAGACAAAGAGAGACCCAGAGAGAGAATGCCGGAGACGGAGAAGAACAGGGTGTGAGTAAAATGTCCCAGATGTGTGGTGAGGCTGAGGGAACAAAAGGAAGGCCTTGTTTCTTCTGACCTTTTGCTCTTGGCTGGCAGCTGGAAGGGATCCCAGGACCAGCTCAGCAGACATATGGTCACAGGGTGGATGAGGCTGTGGCCGGACTGAGTGGCCTGCTAGCAGGGTGCTCGGGGCTCTGGGAAGGAAGCTCTCCTCCTTTCTTCATCTTTCTGAAAACCTCCTGAGTCTGAGAGGAGGAGGCAGGACATCGAAGATCCAGAGGAAGCAGCTCTGGCTCGTGCGGAGGTGGCCACGGGAGGTACTTGACAAAGATAGAAGGCCCAGGATCGGGGGCGTCTCTCTGAGGGCGTGACTTTTAAGTTGAGACATGTGTGATGAGTCACAGGTGAAGAGCAGGTGAAAGAAGGGAAGAGTGTTCCAGGATGTGCAAAGGCTCAGAGGCAGGTAGGAACGCAGCATGCTTAAGAATCAGAGTGAGAGCCCTAACCGGTTTGGCTCAGTGGACAGAGCATCGGCCTGCGGACTGAAGGGTCCCAGGTTCGATTCCGGTCAAGGGCATGTACCTTGGTTGCGGGCACATCCCCAGTGGGGGGTGTGCAGGAGGCAGCTGATCGATGTTTCTCTCTCATCGATGTTTCTAACTCTCTATCCCTCTCCCTTCCTCTCTGTAAAAAATCAATCAAATATATTTAAAAAAGAGAGAATCAGAGCAAGAAAGAGCAGAGAAAATGATGGAGAAAGGTATAGAACTTCAGGTAAAATGGATGACTGAAGATGTGTCTACTTCTACTCCCTCCTGAAATCTCTCAAATAAATAAATAATTTTTTTAATGAAGAAAGAAAAGAGAAAACAGAAAGGAGAACGTTACCAAAGAAATAATACCAAAAAAATGTCCATAATTAAAGGACATGAATTTGCAGATTGAAAGCAAACAACCCAGCCCAATGAAAAAAGACCTGCAATTAGTCATGTTAGTGTGACATTTGGGAATACTTGGAATAAAGAGAGATCCTGGAAACTTCCTGAAAGAAAGGAAGTTGTGCACAAAGAACTGGGAACCAGAATACTATTGAACTTTCCAATAGCAACACTGGAAGTCAGAAGACATGAAGCAAAGACTTACAAATTATAAGGGAAAATGATTTCCAACCAAGAATTCTGGATCTCACCTACTCATCCAAGAAAAATAAACATATTTGCAGACATGCAAGATTAAAGAAATATATTAGCTCCTCTGTATGTCTCCTCAGGATGCTACTGGAAGACATACTATAGCTAAACGAGGGAGAAAACCAAGAAAGAGAAAAGCATGGGGCCCACGGAATGGAAGCCAGTAGAAAGGCAAGAGGAAAAGCTGAAATGATGGGAAGGAAATGTGTCAGGATGACAAGTTGTACGCCAGGCAGGCCTTGAGACAAATCACCCCGGATTATGGCAGGAATATGGAAGGCTGCAGGAGGGCTGAATCCAGAGAAGAAAAAAACAATGATAGGTTACCTGAGGAGTCTGACCCTATTGGGAGGAGTTTTAGAGTTCATTGGCAAGTTTGAGGCTGAAGTGGTGAAAGAGTCACAAAAACTAGGCAAGTGAAAAAAGCAAGGCAAGTATTAACTCTGGGAAAAATAAAAGTTGTACAAAAAATGAATGTATGACTAGTACACTACCTGGCTCAGCTGTGGCAAATATTTACATAGCCCCAATTATATAAACACTAGTGGTCCGGTGCATGGATTCGTGCACACTGAAAGGAAATTAATTAGAAGTGGGGGGGGGGTGCGCGGGACTGGGCTAGACAGGCTGGACACGCCCTGGAGCCAACCTCCCGTGGTCCCTCCCTGGCCGGGTGCACCTGAAGGGTGTCTGCGGTCACCACAGCTCAGCAGTAAACCAGATTTGGGGCCGACAGTGCCCCAGCACAACATAACCCACGGCTAAAGGTGGAATCATGAGGCCCCACGAGGAATCAGGCTTCCTCCTCTCTGGTTCCAGGGTGCGTCACCCGAGAACCGCCGCTGCCAAGTCACCGCAACTCGGCTCAGCAGCGCCTGTGTTGAACGTCTGCCCCCTGGTGGTCAGTGCATGTCATACCTACCGGCCAGTCGGCCAGTCCGACAGTCGGCTGGTAACTTAGCCTTTTATATATATAAATTGCGTATTCAATTAATAAACATTGTGATGTAATTATGTTGGAAGGATGTGAAGAGGGGATGTTTAGTGTGATGTAAAGAACTAAGTCCTGCCCTGGCCCGCTTGGCTCGGTGGATGGAGCAGTGGCCTGCGGACTGAGGGGTCCCAGGTTCGATTCCGGCCAAGGGCACATGCCTGGGTTGCGGGCTTGATCTCCGGTGGGGGTCATGCAGGAAGCAGCCGATCAGTGATTTTCTGTCATCATTGATGTTTCTCTCTCTCTCTCTCTCTCTCTCTCATTCTCCCTTCCTCTCTGAAATCAATAAAGAAATTTTTTTTTTTTAAAAAAAGAACTAAGTCCTCACCATTCTTACTAGAAAGTCAATATACAGTTCTTAAAAAAGGTGGAACCATCAGCATAAAAAATTGTTTTGACATATAGTACAAAGCTAAATAGCAGGAGAGATTGCTAGAGAGTTGAAAGTTGTCTCATGGGAGGGGAAAACTGAGGATGTAGCATGGACCATCGCTTTTTATCATAAGCATTATGCTGCTATTTGACTCTTTTAAAACATGTGCATGCACTTTGATATAAATTTTAAAATTCAATTAAGAAAAAGAAATCAGGAGGTGGTTAGAAAGGAGACTAGTAAGACGGGCAGTCACCAGGCCCAGCAAGGCCACAGGGGCCACCTTTAATGATTGGAACTTTTCCCAGGAGTAACAGGAGTCACAGAGGGTTCTCTCAGCAGGGGAGTGACAAGGTCAAACCTGTTTTTCTAGCTCAAGACTTCGTTTCCAGTTGCAATGTTTAGGGCTGACCTTCTTTCCAAATTACCCAGGACTGAAGTAGGGAGAGATGGCTTGCTCTCAGGTTAGCACCCCGAGCTGGGGCCCTCCTGTGTTGCAAGGTTCACAAAGGCACACAATTGTGAAGGTCAGGTGCAGACCAATGGGGGTGGGGGAGTTCTCAAACTTGAGTGGGCACAATAACCCCCTGGAGGGCTTGACAAAACACTGATTTCAAGGCCCCACCCTCAAAGTTTCTGATCCATAGGGTTGGGGGTGGTGTTTGAGATTTTTGAATTTCTAAGCAATTCCCAGGTGATGCTGAGACTGCTGCCTACGAACCCCACTTTGAGAACCACTTTTTCGAAGGGAAGGCACTGCAAAGGTAAGACAAACAATGGGGGCCAGGCAGGACAAGGACAGACGGAGGCAAGCCTACGTTAGATACTGGTTGATGGAGAACATCTGGCCAGGGTTGTCCAATGTAGGAGGTGAAGATGGGCAAAATTGGTTTGCTCAACCAATGCCTTTAGCACAGCCAGAACGTTCTGTGTTCATTCTCTCTCTCTGGGAGCTACCACAAGGTAAGAACTGTGCCTCCTGAAGGGAGAAAGGGAATACACCGGAGCACAAAACTACAGGGACACAGCCTACCATTGCAGAAAAAGGCAAAGCAGAAAGTCTCCTTTGAGGTCCAAAGTGAAGTCTGTGCCCTGAGAAGCACTCGGTCAAGGTCCTGGTCCTCACTAGAACCCGGCAGAACAGGCTACAGGAGCTTCAGTCGCAGCTTTGGTTCAGGCATCTGCTGAGAGCAGTTCTGCAGCAAAGTAAGGTGTGGTGATGGAGAAGGCAGCTTCCTGAGACCTGTGGTTCTCATATAGCTTGCTGCACATTACAATTACCTGGTCCATGACCCATCCAATTAATATTTTATTTTTTAATTGATTTTAGAGAGAGAGGAAGGGAGAGGGAATAGAGAGATGGAAACACCAATGAGAAAGAAACATCGATCGGCTGCCTCCTGCACGCCCCTGCCAAGGATCGAGCCTACAACCCAGGCATGTGCCCTGATCGGGAATCGAACTGTGACCTCCTGGTTCACGGGTCAATGCTCAACCACTGAGCCACACTGGCCAGGCCACAACACATCCAATTATATCAGAATTTCTGGGGGTGGTACCCAGACATCCATATTTTTATAAAACACCTCAGAGGATTCCAAAATGTAGCCAAGTTTAAGGATAGGGCCTTGCTCTTCAGCATGTGACCCATGAACCAGCAGCCTGGGTATTAGCTGGGAGCTGATGAGAAATACAGAAGCTTAGGGCTGACCTGACCCACCCCACTGAATTAACATCTGCTTTGTGTCAGTATCTCCAGGCATTGGAACAGGCATACGTGTCTGAGAGGCAGTGCTCTGGGGCGGGGGCAGGCGGCTTAGGCCTAAGCAGTTCCAAAGCAGGAGGCACTGGCAGCAGGAGCTGGCACACAGCTCCAGAACCAGCCGCTCCACGCACGGGGCTGTGTCCTGAGAGAGAGCTCCCACCATCCAGTTCATCACGGGCGTTCCTGAAACACGAGGCTCCATGGAACCACGCTGCGGGGACGGGAGGTGACTTCAGACAAAATTCGCCAAAATGTTAAGAGTGGCAACCTTTAGGAAGAGGGATAGTGGAGCAGGAAACTCGAGTTTTTGTTCTCTAGTTTTCTGTACAATTTGAATTTCCTAAGTGAGTGTGTGTGTGTGTGTGTGTGTGTGTGTGTGTGGAACTGTTGAGGATTATGTTGAGGGTGGGATTATGGGATATTCTTTAACATCTTCTTTATTAAAAAATCGAATAAGTGGTATTTTTAAAAAAGCAATATACAAAGCAAAAGCTATTAGAAATACCAAGATGAATTTGGCAAAATCAAAACCTAAATAAGATACCTTAATAGTATTGCATCGCTTTATCTTAGTCACATCAGGTAGGAAAAGAAATAAAAATGTGGAAGATAGAAATAACTTCATTAATAAGGTTATTTACTAGGTATATTTAAAATTCTGTAATCTACATGCATAGGATACTCAACCTTAATACATTTTACTTAGCATTTTAAAAAATGGAACATTTTCTAGCCCACAAAGGAAATGTTAATACCTCACAAGGGGCAGAGGACAGGTTTGACTTGTTAGCATTGATCCTTAGTGCCTACCATGGCTGCTGCTACGAAGTAGGTGCTCAGTAAATATTACTGTTGGAGGAAGTCTATATTTTCTCATTTAAATGCAATAAAATAAAAAATTTATAATGAAAGTTCGAACAAATGGAAAGCTCAAAGCATTTGGAAAAGAAAAGAAATTTCCTCTCAAATAATTTCTAAAGTCAATATAATACCAGTTGCAACTTGATAGGATTTTTCATGGAATTTTACAAGCTGATTCCAAAATTAATATGGAAGAGCAAATGTACATGAACCAACCAGATAAATATTAAGCATAACCTATTTTCATTCTATAAGACTAATAACTTTATAAAGTATAGACATTAAAATGGTGTGATAATGGTGGAGGAAAAGACTATTAAATTAATAGATAACACAACTGAGCAGAGAGTTCAGATATATCCTGTCCATCGATATATTAATCTAAATAAGATACAATGTCAAAAGCATGAAGAAATTACGTATCATTCAATAAGTGATATTGGGACAATTGCCTCCCACTGAGAAAATGTAAAATTAGGTCCTTACCTCACACTATCCATCAGGAAAAAATTCCAATGGATTAAAGTCCTAAAAGCAAAACAACGGTGTTAGAAGAAATAGAGGGGACTGTGTTGTCAACTTGAGGAATGGACAGTTTCTTAGACAAAGCACAGACATCAAAAGCCATAAATGCAAAGTTTAATAAATCTGACTACTCTATAAGCTTTAATTGTGGTGTAAAACAATGACACCCCAAAAGTTTCTGAAAAATAACAAACGTTAAAAATATTGACCATCTATTTAAGAGACAAAGGATTAGTATCGAGAATAAATACAGAATTCATACAAGTCCGTAAGAAAAAGATGAACCATCTAATAGAAAATGGACAAAGGATGCCGAAACCGGTTTGGCTCAGTGGATAGAGTGTCGACCTGCGGACTGAAAGGTCCCAGGTTCGATTCCGGTCAAGGGCACGTACCTTGGTTGCGGGCACGTCCCCAGTAGGAGGTGTGCAGGAGGCAGCTGATCGATGTTTCTCTCTCATCGATGTTTCTAACTCTCTATCCCTCTCCCTTCCTCTCTGTAAAATATCAATAAAATATATATTTTTTTAAAAAAAGAAAATGGACAAAGGATATGAACAGGCAACTCACAGAAAATAAAATACAAATGGTCAGTAACCATATTTAAAAAAGATGTTTATTTCACCAGTAATCGGGGAAGTAACTGCAAAGTAGAATAGAGATACTGTTTCTCACTCATTAGTTTAATATATTTTTTCAAGTTTGACTATACCAAGTATTGGCAGGATGGGGTAATAGATTCATACATTTTGAGAGGAAATATAAAATGTATATGAAAATGTACCTAAAATGGCATTTCCGCTTTGGAGGGCATTTGGACGGGACACAATGAAAAAATGCATACTCTATAAGATGACAATTCCACATGTTTGCTTCTCCCTTGGAGAAACATTGGCCCACATTCCTAAGGCAGCTTGCACAGGATGTCGACTGCAGCATTCTGTAGCAGCAAAACCTGGAAACAATCCAAATGCCCCTCAAACAGAACGCGGTTGGACCAACTATATTAAATCCATACTGCGCAATACACTGCAGCAGTTAAAGTGAATCAGTTTGATGTACAGACATGGACAGGAAAAGATGCTTACTATCGACCAAAAACAGAAAGGTGCAGAACATACAGCATGATGCCTTCTATGGTTTTTAAAAATCCACAGCAGGAGAAACTATTCTCTTTCCACGTTCATATACATAAGTGCCTAAACAGTCTGGAGTGTCATTCAGTACAGACAACTTGAGGTGAGGGGGGAACCCTTCTGCTATCACCTGGAAACTTCCTAGAAATCCGGTATAAAATATTCCACATTTTCAAAACACAGACTTATCAATTCTCTCTCTCCTTCTCTTTTTTAATACACACACACACACACACACACACACACACTCACTCACACACACTCACACATGAGGAATGCACAGATAGTGTAGCATTTAAAAATATTAATGCAATTAGCCCAGTGATATAGTAAAAGTGAAAAACCATAATGTCATCTCAACAGATGTGGGGGAAAGCATGTGATAAAACTGCATGCTTGCCCAGCCAAGGTGGTTCAGTGGTTGAGTGTCGGCCAATGAACCAGGAGGCCATGGTTCGATCCCCAGTCAGGGCACATGCCCAGGTTGCGGACTCCAACCCCATTGTGGGGCGTGCAGAAGGCAGCTGATCAATGATTCTCTCTCATCATTGATGTTTCTACCTCTCTCTTCCTCTCCTTTCCTCTCTGAAATCAATAAAAATATTTTAAAAACTCACACAAAAACTGCATGCTCATCTAAGAGGGGTTATCTAGGAAAGAGAGAAGAGTTTACAGAATCTCATACGGAGTATTTGTTGGCCAAAGGGTACAAGCTTCCAGTGTGAGATGAGTGTGTTCTGGGGTCTAATGTACAGCACGTGACTATACTTACCAATACTGTTCTGTATATTTGAAAGTTGCTAAGAGAGCAAATCAGGTAAAACCAGGTTTTAAAAAGGTATGCACAATATGCTACTATTCATGTAAACTTAAAACACACAAAAGAATTCTATGTATTATTTATGGATATATACTTGTAATGTAAGCATGTGGGAAGGATACTCATCAATGGAGGAAAGAGGATAAGAAATGACTGGGGGTGGGGGAAGAGACTCCAAAACTCCAATGATGATGAAATGGATATCTGTTATATCATTTTCTATACTTTTTTTGGTATATTTTAAATATTTCATAATTAAAATTCCTTTTTAAAGAAAATGCATTGGTTTAATATCCTCAAAACATTACCCTTGTCATATATTCACTAAAGATGATATGATTTTTCTATCTGGGAAACCCCAGATAATTAACTGAAAAATACTCACAGCTAATAAGAAACAGTGGCTATCCCTAGGGGGAGAATTATTGAGGTACTTTCACTTTCTAATCTTTTCAATTGTTTGAATTTGAAAATGATGAACATGTATTACTTTTATATTCAGAAAACAATAATGATATTTTCATTTTGAAAATTAAATAAAATGGAGGGGTAAAAAGTAAAAAAAAGAAACTAATAACATTCGGTAAGGTAGCAGCTTATGAAATAAATGTGGCAGCAATAAAAGTCTATAAAGCAATATTGGAATAAAAATACAATTCAAAAAAGCAACCCAAATTATTAAACAACCAAAAAAATGTGCAGACATATGAAGAGAACCATAAAACTTCACATAAAAGGGCACCTGAATAAAAGAGGAATGTTCAGGAATGGGAAGAGCTGATGTTCTGCAGATGTTTATTCTCTTCAACGCCTGCACGCACACATCACAGAAAGGAACTCCCGCTTATCATTCTACCTTTACAGACCAGCGCTTTATACTTAAGGATAATTAATTAATGGATTTCCAGATCACTGAATATTTCGCAGCAGAAGTTCTTAATCGGAGCCACATGGACTTGTAGGGAATCTGGGGGGTCCTTAAACTCACTGAAATTAAATGCAAACATCTCTGCATGTGTGATGTTTCTGGGGGAGTATCATAGCTTTTAAGAGTTCCCCCAATGACCTAGTCCAAAGAAAGACTAAGAACTTCTATTATTGATCCTTTCTTTTTCTTTCTGTCTTCTGTAACAGTTTTGCTGGATGTAGTTCACATGCCATACAATTCACCCATTTAAAATGTACAAATAAGGCCCAGCTGGCATAGCTCAGTAGTTGAGCATCGACCTACGAACCAGGAAGTCACGGTTAGATTCCCGGTTGGGGCACATGCTCGGGTTGGGGGCTTGATCCGTAGTGTGGGGTGTGCGGGAGGCAGCTGATCAATGATTCTCTCTCCTCATTAATGTTTCTGTCCCGCCCTCTTCGTCTCCCTTCCTCTCTGAAATCTATAAAAAATATATAAAATATACAAGTAAGTACCTTCTGATAATTCTCAGAGTTGCGCAGCCATTACCCCACATTGAAGTCCATACCCTTTGGCTATCATCTCCCAAACAGCCATCGCCACCAGCCCGCAGCAACCACTCATGGACTTTCCGTCTCTATAGATTCTTTTGGACATTTCATGGTAATAAAATCATACAATATGTGGCCCATTGCGACTGGCTTCTTTCCCTCGGCACAGTGTGGTCAAGGTTCATTCATGTAACATGTGCTGGTATTTCCTTTTTCATGGCTGAGTAATATTCTGTTGTGTGAATATATCATCATCAATTGATAGACATTTGAGCTGTTTCCAACATGTGGCTTTTATTCATGCTGCGATCATTTACTAGTATTGTACATTTTTTGTATGAGCCTATTACATGATCAACCGCCTATATTTCCTTTTCTATCAACCATTTGTTTAGATCCATATTTGCAAACCCTTTTTTATGATCAACTCCATAAGGAGAAAACTTTAATTCATTTAATTAATAAAATAATCTAGTAATTATTTGAATTATTAAATTATTATATTCATTTATATGATCATCAATAAATTTATTTAAGTAACCAATTAAATCATTAAGTTTAATTTCTTCTTTTAAAAAATATTTTTTAATTGATTTCAGAGAGGACGGGAGAGGGAGAGAGAGATAGAAACATCAATGATGAGAGAATCATTAATTAGCTGCCTCCTGCACACCCCCTGCTGGGCACTGAGCCCACAACCCAGGCATGTGCCCTTGACCGGAATCGAACCTGGGACCCCTCAGTCTGCAGGCTCTATCCACTGAGCCAAACCAGCTAGGGCAAGTTTAATTTTTTTCTTAACTAAAGAAATTAAATACTTAGAAGAAAGTATTTAATTCTTTAGAGTTGAGGCTTAGAGGGCCACAAAGCATTATCCTATCTAATAAAAGGGTAATATGCAAATTAACCATCACTCTGTCACAAAGATGGCGGTGCCCAGTCCTCTCAGCCCTGCCAGAGTCCCCCAGTCCCAGGGGGGCGGCCGCAGAGAGTGGGCAGTGTGAGCGGCCTGGTGGAATGCTTGCTTTGTCACCGTGGCGACAAGGCAAGCATTCTGCGTCCGGCTGCAGATGGGCCTCTGGCCAGGCCGTGGCACGGATGGGCCTCTGGGCCATGGAGAGCCTCTGGGCAGTGGGCGTGGAGCGGCCAGGCCCTGCAGAGAGCTACTGGAGCACAGATTTGTGCGCAGGGCTACTAGTAATACATAAGATATTTTGCCCCCCAAGAAATGACTTTTGCCCAGCTGGGGGCGATGTTGCGCCCATTGGGAGAGAATGCATGCTTCAGAGCCTCCACATACTTCCCACCCTGGGGTTGCTGCTCTGGCTCTTTTCATTCTCAGGGATGCTTCCTACGAAAGAGAACCTGGCTCTTTGTGATAGACATTGCAAATAACTCCCCCAGTTTGTAGTTTCTTGGGACTTAGCTTCGATGGGTTTTTGCCTTACAGGTTTTTTAAAAATGTAGTTGAATTAGTCAACCTTTTTATGGCTTCTGGGTTTTGGTCACACTTAGGTAGGCCATTGCCATTCCAAAATTATCAAAACATTGTTTTGTGGCTCATGCTTTCATTTTTCAGGCTTAAATCTCTGACTTATTTGAAATTTATTTTGGTGTACGGTACAAACTAGTGTGGACGAAAAAGGGGCCTCATTCTACACCTGGCAGGAGGCGGGTGTGGTGGGCCTTACAAACTCAGAGACAGAAAATAACCCCCTGGATGGTCTGAACGCAAAAACTGCTAACGAAAAGCGAGTCGTGGCAGCCACATCCCAGGCCCGTAGCCTCCCTGACAAAGGTCGATCTTCACCTGAAGCGAGCCTGTCCATGGCCTTTCTGCATCCAAAATAACACACCTTTGGAATGCCAGTAATCTCGCCAGACCCTCAGGCACAACCATGGCAACAGACCACAGACCCCCCCTGGTTATCCTGTTCTCTGAATACCATCTCTCTGTGCTGTCAATGTTTAGGAACGATCCTGTATGCACCAGCATAAAACAAGCATGTGTTCCCCTAGTTTGCCTTTCTGTCCAATCCCAGAGATTTCTCCACCTTGCTTTTCCCGCCCCCTTAAACCTACCACCCATGGATTTCATGTACGTACTGTCCTTACGTCTCCTCTTTCGATTCTAATGTATAAATTAAGCTGCAAAACTGCCATTCTCTGGAGCATTTTCTCCACTGTTGAGATTTTGCTTCCTGGCAATTGTCATCAGTTTGACTCAAATAAACTCATAAAAATTCTCTCTTACCACCACATCGGGGATCCAAATTTTCCCCCCGACATGACTTTTCAATTATCTCAAGACATAGTACTGAAAGATCAATCTTTCCTGCATTGGTATGAAATGCCATTCTATGCTATACTAACCCACTGTGCGTATTTGGGTCTAATTCTGAACTTCCAGTCTGTACTACTGATCTGCCTATATATGCAAATACTGGCACGGCACTGTTCTACTTATTGTAGCCTTGTAATATGTTTTATTGTTTGGTGCCTTATTTCCCCCTAATTTCTTGACATTTAAAAACCTGGTTTCCTATTTTGGTTTGTTCATTGTTATCTGAACTTTAGAATCATCTGGTTTCATTAAATAATACTGTTGGCATTTTGGTAAGGTCCTATTACACTGTAAATTAATTTAAAAAGACCTGACATCTTTATTCTGTCTTCTACCCAAGAATATGAAATAAGTTTCCATTTTTAAGGTATCACTCGTGATCCTCAATATTCCAAAATTTTATTCACATATATATCACATCTTTCTTATTTTGATAAAACACTGAGTGTGTTAAGAATCACAGAGTATGTTGTATCGATATACATGCACTCCTGACATTTCTTTTAATTTGGTACCCAACCACGTTATTGAGCTACCATATATTTTTTTTAAAATATATTTTATTGATTTTTTACAGAGAGGAAGGAAGAGGGATAGAGAGCTAGAAACATCGATGAGAGAGAAACATCGATCAGCTGCCTCCTGCACACCTCCCACTGGGGATGTGCCCGCAACCAAGGTACATGCCCTTGACCTTTCAGTCCGCAGGCCGACGCTCTATCCACTGAGCCAAACCGGTTTCGGCTGAGCTACCATATTTTAATAATGGTTTTTCAGTTGAGTCTCTTGGGTTTTACAGCTATATAATTGTATCATCTCATCTTATCAACTGCAAATAAAGATAATTTAATGTCCCACTTTCTTATTTTCATACCTCTGATATCTTTCTTTAATTACATTGGTTATTTCTTCCAGGACAATGCTAAATAATAGTCCAATAATGATATTGGGCATTTTTGTTTAATCCTGACTTTAATGGGAATGCTTTTATTGTTTTTTTCCATTAAGCATAATGCTGGTTTATGGGTTGAGATAAAATCTATTTTGCGTGTTAAAGAAATAACTATATTTTCCTATTTTTATGAAATATTTTAAAAATTAAGACTAGATATTGAATTTTGTCAAATGCCTTTTCAGTGTTTATGAAGATGATCTTATGATCTTTCTCCTTAGAACTATTCATATGATGAATTATATTAATAAATATTTTCCCACCATTTTATTATGAAATTTTTCAAACATACCAAAGTTGAAATAATGTTACACCAAAAAGCATATATCTACCACCTACATTCTACCATGAACATGTTACTATCCTTGCTTTATCACATAACAGATTTAAATTATTTTAAAATATTGAACCATTTCTGTATGACTATAGTAAACACTTGGTCATAGTATATTAGTTTTGTTTATAAGCATGGTTATATTTTGTTTGCTAGTGTTTTAATTTGGCTTTGAGTCAATATTCAAAAATATATGTATATGTGATGTGTATGTATGACCATGTATCTTTGTTTGCTTCACAAAAACAATTTGAACTGTAAAAAAAAAGACCCGTAGGCACTAAAACAGTTTTAGTTTTAGTAACACTGCAATTATTTGTCCCTCAAAAAACTGGTAGAATTCCCCTGTAAAACTGTTTGGGACAGATTATTTTTCAAGAGAGTGGATAAATCTTTAAGAGCATTTTCTATTATTTCTTCTATGTTAATTTGTCTGTTTATTATTTCTTTCTCTTCTGAAGTCAGTTTTGATAAATTCTTTTTTCCTAATAAAAGTATTGATTTTTTTCTAGTTGTCAAATGTATTTGCATAAAGTTGAGCAACATGTTTCTTACAATCCTTATAATTGCCTCTGTATTTATTTTACAATTGTCATGATTATTTTGTGTATTTTTACTTTCTCATTTTTAAAATCAGTTTACCAAACCACTGAAATACTCTTGTTTCCCATCGCAAAGAACATGCATCTGGAATCAGTAGTGTTCTTTTTTTTTTCTCTCTCTCTCTTTTCTATTTCATTGGTGTCTGCTTTTCCCTTTGATTCCTTCCTTCTGATTTTTAAAGGTTTATTCTTTCTAATTTCTTGAGTTAAACATGATGCATTTTGTTCATTCTTACTTGATTATTAATATACATATCAAAGGCTATGAATTTTCCTCTGATCACTGTTCTAACTTTATCTCATAGGTGTAATATTTAGGATTTATGTTATCACTTTTTAAAAAATACTTTGAAGTTTGGGGTCTGATTCCTTCTTGACCTAAGAATTGTTTGAAAGTTTAAATTTAATAGTCAGAATTTTTTTTTTTTTTTGCATTTGAGTATTGTTATTTTTACTTTACCTGCATTGTGATGAGAGAATATTGTACCACCATTCTTACCTTTGTTTTCTTTTTGGATTCATATGTGGTCAGTTTTATGAACCAAAAGGAGTACTTGAAAGGCATGTGGAGGCACTGTTTCTAGTGATTAGTCAACGTGGTTACATATTAGACTTAAGCCACTCTTTATATTTTTAGTTGTTTTATATCATTACCTTTTAATGTATGTCATAAACCTAGGTGAGTTAAAGCCTACTACTACTAATTTGTCTTTATTTGTTTCTTCTTGTAGCTCCTATTGCTCAGTGCGCAGATATGCATAACTGTGCTTTCATTATGAATTGCAGCAGTTGACATAAATTGTTCACGTTTGTCTTTTTTTTATGGCTGAGAATACCACTGAGTCACAATTATTTAGTTACCTTGTATTGCTAGGTATTTAGGTTTTCCTAATGTTTCTTTATTGTGAAAGAATCCTACTCATTTGAAAAGTGAAATGGTATTTCATTGCCATTTTTGATTTGCATTTCTTAGTGTTAAGATTTTTTGATCATTTGCATCATCTATTAATGAATTATTAATGTTTATAATAGCTAAAAACTTGAGAAAACCTACATATTGAACAATAGGTTACATTTATAAATGATACATTATATAATGAAATAACACTTATAATTTCTTATACTTTACATACATTATATCATTTTATTCCTATAACAGTCGCATAAGGTCATTATTATCATTTTGAATTGACTCTAAGATTAAATTTTATATATTGACATACCTAAAATTGATTGCTTATGTGTCATAGTTTAATTGGCAGTTTTTTTTCTTTCTCAGTGGCAAAAAAGGTAATTCTTACAATTGATGTCATATTAGATTTAATTAAATATGTTATTTCCCCTGTTTCATAAATGACAGTGGTGAATCTCAAGGATGTTAAGTAATTTGCCCAAGGTCAGCCGACTTAAAACGCTTGGGAGCATAGAGATCAAAATGTTAAAATGGTTCTCTCCAGGTGGGAGAATTCGAATTCATTTTTCCCCCCTTTGGCTCATCTATGTTTTTTGCAATATGTGCATATAACTTAAATAAAAATAAAAGGTGGAATTGCTTAAAAATGGGGGAAAAGATAGCCGATTCACACTGTTCATCAAACTAAATCTCAGACAGATTAAAGAACTGAATATGGAAAATAAGAGAATTAGCTTTTCAATAATACAAAACATTTCCTCAAAATCAATACAGCGGCAAAAGTAAAAGAATCCATAGACAATCTCTTCAACAAAACGAGGTGAGGAAGAGTCTCCATCAGTCCAGTGTGCGGGCAGATGTAGCAGATCGATCGAGTGACAGAAAGCGCAGGGCAGGGCGGCAGCTGTGAATCAGGGGCACGGGAACTGAAAGTGGACTCCTGATGGCCACAGAAGCCCCAGAGCTGTAAAATACGTGCAGACCCAAAGGGAAAATACTCCATCCTGAGTGGGCTCTGGGCAAGCAGACACGAGAGTCCCTAACAAAACTGGGATATCCCAAGAAACCAAGATGGCGGCATAGGTAAACACCTAAACTGCTGCTTTGCACAACAATTTCAAAACCACAACTAAAAGACAAAAGGGACATCATCCAGAACCACAGGAAGGTTGGCTGAGTGGAAATTCTACAACTAGAAGGAAAGAGAAAAGCACACTGAGACTCAGAGGGGCTGCAGGAGGCAGAGGTACTGAGACGCACGCACGAAGAGGGCTAGCAACTGAGTGTGCGGCTGGCTTTCTCAAGTGGGAGGGAGACAAAGCTCCCGACTGCGCTGAACTCCAGTTCCGGGCGAGATTCTGGGGACCCAGACTCATTCGGGGAGAAACTGGACTGTCTGGCAGCAGGTGGAACTTGAGGGCGGATTTCTCTCAGAAGTGCTTGCAGTGATTACCATGGGACACTGAGACACAGGGGCCTATTAGGGCAGTGCTGATGGGAAACCAATGCTGTCTGCTCCGCCCTGAGACTCCGCCCCATCCAAGCTGAGCACAGAGGCTTTTGCAGGTCTTGTCTCATAAGGGTGTCTCCAGCACAGAAGTTCTCCCAGCATAGACACAGCTGATCCTCACAGCCAATTGGCCTAGAGGTCAATTCCTCCCAGTGATACCAACAACAATCAAGGCTTAACTACAACAAGACTGTGCACACAGCCCACAAAGGGGTGCACCAAGAGTGTCTACCTTAGTTAACTGGGGAGGAAGAGCCACTGGGCCATATAGGACACCTAGCACACAAAGCCACTCTATCAACTCAGGGAAGCAGCCTAAATGCGGAGACAAAGAAACAGATCACAAATGAAAGAAATGGAGGAAAACAAACAACTGGATATAGAGTTCAAAACCACGGTTATAAGGTTTTTCAAGAATTTTCTAGAAAAGGCCGATAAATTTAGCGAGATGCTCCAGGATATGAAAAAGGACCAACTAGAAATTAAGCATACACTGACTGAAATAAAAAATATTATACAGAGATCTAACAGCAGACTAGAGGATCACAAGAATCAAGTCAAAGATTTGAAATACAAAGAAGCAAAAAAACACTCAACTGGAAAAGAAAAAAGAAATAAGAATCCAAAAATATGAAGATAGTGTAAGGAGTCTCTGGGACAACGTCAAGTGTACCAACATCAAAATTATGGGGGTGCCAGAAGAAGAGAGAGAGCAAGATACTGAAAACCTATTTGAAGAAATAATGACAGAAAACTTCCCCCACCTGGTGAAAGAAATAGACTTACAAGTCCAGGAAGCGCAGAGAACCCCAAACAAAAGGAATCCAAAGAGGACCACACCAAGACACACCATAATTAAAATGCCAAGAGCAAAAGACAAAGAGAGAATATTAAAAGCAGCAAGAGAAAAACAGTTAGTTACCTACAAGGGAGCACCCATACGACTGGCAGCAGATTTCTCAACAGAAACTATGCAGGCCAGATGGGAGTGGCAAGAAATATTCAAAGTGATGAATAACAAGAACCTACAACCAAGATTACTCTACCCAGCAAAGCTATCTTTCAGAATTGAAGGGCAGATAAAGAGCTTCACAGATAAGAAAAAGCTAAAGGAGTTCATCACTGCCAAACCAGTATTATATGAAATGCTGAAAGGTATTCTTTAAGAAGAGGAAGAAGAAGAAAAAGGTAAAGATAAAAATTATGAACAACAAATACATATCTATCAACAAGTGAATCTAAAAATCAAGTGAATAAAAAAATCTGATGAACAGAATAAACTGGTGAATATAATAGAATCAGGGGCATAGAAAGGGAGTGGACTGACAATTCTCGGGGGGAAAGGGGTGTGGGGGTGCAGGAAGAGACTGGACAAAAATTGTACACCTATGGATGAGGACAGTGGGGTGGGGGGTAAGGGCAGAGGGTGGGGTGGGAACCGGGTAGAGGGGAACTATGGGGGAAAAAAAGAGGAACAATTGTAATAATCTGAACAATAAAGATTTATTAAATTTAAAAAAAGTCACTGCTGTAAATACAAAAACAAAAACAAAAAAACTGGGATATCCCCCCACAAATTGCAAGTTGCAGCTGGGTACACAAAGGTGGTGCAGAGGGGTGCACTCTATGGGGCTCCGAGTCCTCAAGAAAGACTCACTTCCAGGTGTGAAAGCCTGAGAGAAAACGGCTAGAAGCAGAAAACTAATGGAACAAAGAAGGAACACTCGGGGGCGGTGAGAGAAAAGGGTCAGAGAACAGGGAGGAGGTCGTTGATAGGAAGCCGATTTTGCTGTCTTATAACAGCAAAATATAAATTCTAATGCAGAGCTGTCTAATGGAGCTGTCTGAGCCACAAATGTAAGCCACCTATGTCATATTTCCTAGTAGCCACATTCAAAAAGTAAAGGAAAGCAGGTGAAATTAATTTTAATAATGTTTGATTTAATCGAATATACTCAAAATCTTGGTTCAACATGTAATCAACATAAAAATGATTAATGAGCTGGCATACATTTTCATACCAAGTCTTGGGAATCTGGTGTGTATTTTACATCTCAATTCAGATGACACATATTTCAAGGGCTCCGTAGCCGCCTGAGGCTAGAGGTGACTGTATTGGACACTGAAAGTGTAAAGATTAGAGCATTGCCTTAAAGAGCAAGACCCCCCAGAGCAATAGGAAACCCAGGGAGGGAGGCAGTAAGCCTTTTGATTCCGGTTTAGTTCTGAGAAGTGAAAAAACAGTTACACATAGAAACCACCATTTGAGCATTTCACAGCAACAGCAGAAAATGCAGGGAAAGCCACCTGGCCCATTTCTGCCCCTTCCATGGCAACGTTCTCCCAAGAATCTAGGAATAAACATCTTTTTAAATTCAGGAAATGAAGGCAAATACAATAGAACTGCAAACAAAGGTTTTTACAAGAAAATAAAAAGATGGAGATGGAAATAAATGAAATACTATCCTGGTAGACAAAGAGAACATATGTGGACACAAAGCTAAAGGAGTTGAAAGCAATTCAGAAAATGTGAGAAGCTGCGAAAGAACAGCACATATCAGAATCAAAGCACTCAGAAATGAGATGGCCGGGATACAGGAGAATTTCAAACAATTGGATCAAATTGGAAAACAAAGAGAGAGAGAGAGAAACGACCGAGAAATAAAGATTAATTTAGAAGGAACACAAGGGAGGGTAAACACCTTGATGGGCACAGTAAGGAAGATGGAGTATATAGAATAGGTAAGTAAAGAAAATCAAGCAGAAATGAAGAAAGAGATTAAAAGGACTTGAACGTGATAGATATAGAAGTAGGTAAAGGAAATCCAACATATGTATAATTGAGGGTTCTAAAGAATAAAGCCCAACCACTGAAACAGAATAAATATTTAAAAATGGAATTAAAAATATTTTCTAAAATAGAAGACTTGAATCTAAGCATTAAAAGGGCACACTCTGTCCCATTTTTGTTTCTTTTTCCTTGGTGTGGTCCTCTTTGGATTCCATGAGCATAAACCGAGACTGGTCAATACGGACACTTAGCTTAGTGATGTTATTGCTCCTTAGAGATAAAATAAAAATCCTTTAGGCATTCAGGTTAAGTCCAACTTACTTCTAAGGAAAAGAAAATCAGGGTGGCATCGAGATACGAGACAGTAACATTTTAATGTTTTCAAAACGAAGCAGCGCTTTGAAAAGTGCAGACGTGGGGAAATGGGCCAAAGAGTTTACATCTAGGCAAATTCAAATTTTACATGTAAGACCCCCTGGATTGTAGGTCCAGAATTCTGTGCTCCTGCGGTGTCACAAACACTCTATACAAACGGGCAGCCAGGAATCGTGGCAAGCATACATACACTGTGTACATCTCCCCTGCTCATGCACGTGCTCCCTTGTCCCACAGAACTTGACTTACAAAACACAAAGACAAAATGATTAAGAATCTCAAGATAGCAAAAGCAAAGCATTAAGCCCAATGTAAGCTCCTGGATTGCAGGGCCCTGGTGGTGACCCGTGTCTAGCAAAGCCAGATCCCTTCCAGCATGTCTCCTTCCTCTGCTCTCTCTTCCTACAACCCTATTCTCCATACTGGAGTCAGTGGTGTTCCTAAAACTCATTATTCACCAGGCCCAGCTCCTGCTTAACACTCCTTCCCATCGCTCTTTTTGCACTCACGAGAATATTCATGCTCTCAAGATGGGCTACCTGGACCTGCCCACCTTTCTCCTCTCTCATCCCATCCTCTCTTGCCCTGCACCCATACTCCTTGCACTGGTCAAACCGAATCTAAGCATCATGTGCCCAAAACCGAATCCCAGTTCTGCATTTCACCTCCCAAACTGCTCTCTTTTCCTGTCTCCGGAACAAGCACTTCTGTCTCTCTGGTTGTAAAAACTCTGGGCTCAATCTACTAAGAAAATGATTGCTGGATCCCTGTTTAGCCTCACGTAGAAGGGGGACTGTAGGTGAATTAAAGATCTCAACATGAAAGTTAAAAATCATAGGTGTAACAGAAACAGAAATGGGAAGATTATCTTTAGGCTTAGGGAAAGGCAAGGAGGCTTCCTATTCAACAAGACATTAAAAGCACAAACTATATTGCACAGATTCACTGAATTTCATGACATCAAAATTAAGAAGTTGTGCTTAATAAAAAAAAAGGGGGGCCAATTAAGAGTCAGATGATAGGGCTGAGATTTTTTTCAAAGTCTAAAACTGACAGGGGGTTAACATCTAGAATATACAAGGAACTCTGTAAAGCAACAAGAAGAGAACATCAACTCCAATAGCAAAACGGGCAAGTGATATGACAGGCAATTTACAGAAAAGGAAACCCCAAAAGCTAATAAGCACACGAAGGGATGCTCAAACTCATTAGTCGTCAAAGAAATGCAAATTAAAGGGAGATGGCACTTTACACCTTCCGACAGGCAAAAACCAGAATGCTGGGTAATACCAATTAACGGCAGAAGTGAGGAAGATAGTCTCCCTCACACATGGCCCCTGGGAGTGTAACTTGGTAAAGCCTTTTGGAGAGTGGGTCCCCAACTCCTTATGCAAATTAACCACACACAGACCCTAGGACCCAGAGAGATTCTAACTCATAGGCCAAGTGAACTGTACAAATGGATTTGTTAAAGGAGGAGCGATACTGGCAATCTGGGTTGGCCCACGCTATTATTATGAAGCAAAGGATCATATGTACAGATAACACAAATAGATCTTAAAAACATAGTGATGATTGAAAAAATAAAAGGATGGCAATGTTATACAACACCACTGACATACATTATAAATGCAGGCACACCCTCTGGTGTGAGTGGGTCTTCCCCAAACCTCCAGCGAACTGGCCACGTTTTGCTCACTTGTATCGGCATGATTGTCATTGATGTAATAGATCAACATAATTTTTTGTGTCGCCTGGATGAAGTCCAGCTCTCCCTGGGCTATGTGATGACAGAGGATGGGAGAGTTAATATCACCCTGGGGCAAAACTACAAATAACTACGGTTGCTCTGTTTCAGATGCTCCTTTCTGATCAAAATAGAAAAGAATGAGTTCTCTGAATCAATAGCCACATACCACGTACCTGAGGCTTTACTAACCCACTCCAGCAAGGATACCATGCCCTACATGGGAACTGCAATCAGGGCCACAGTGATGGACAGACGGAATGAGGTTCTCTGGGGGAAGGGGCGCTGCCTCTGGAGGAGGGGCAGCTCCTGTTCAACCTGGTGAGAAGGAGGAGAGTACCCAGCAGGCACTGGATCCTGCAGCCAACATGTTGGGTGGCTGTAAGCTGAGGGGGTATGCATCCGATGGCTTCTCTTTTCTTTGGAAGAACTGCCTTTTACCTTTATCAGAATTGGGGGAGAATTTTCCCAAATAATAAACTATTTCTTGAAGCTGCCATTTTTTGAAGGCAACCCCACATTCCATCCCATGGAGATGCCCAATCCATTTGGTCAATGCCCTGTTGTCGGCCTGCGGACACCACATGTGCAGCTCGCTCCGCCCCACCCATGGAGGCCCACCACTCCCAGCACCTCCTTCTCCATGAGACCTGGATGGATGGGTTCTCCCTGCCCCAGGATGCTGCTTCCATGAGCTTCTTGGGCCCAGCCCTGCCTGTGAGAACCCCACCTCCACCCCACTCACCCAACACAAGCCCCTTGGCAGGGGGCTGGCCTCCCTAGCACTGTCCCTCCACCAATAAGCACATACAGACAGATACCCACTCAAGCTCTTCTTAAAGACAAAAGTGTTATCCATAAATATATCCAAAAGCAAAAAGACCCATTTGAGCTCATAGGGCATTCAAAAATGCACGCAGACACATGCAAAGGCATACCTATGCACACTAACATACATGCATGCTCACAGATACCATTTGCATATATACACATGCACACATGTACATGCCCTTTACCTACATGCTTAGACTTTCAGGCCCTGCCCTGGGAATCTCTATTCTGAGACATACTGATGCATATGCATACTCAGTTCTCACACATGTACATACACATGCGCACATGCATGTAACACATACCTACAATTCCAGTCATCTACTGCTGCTAGCAAACCACCCAAACATGGTGGCTTGAAGCCACAGCCACTTCACTTGCTCATAGCTCTGTGGGGACAGCTGGTCTCTGCCCCACCACAGCCGGGGCCTCCGCTAAAGACTCAGGCCTGAGGCTTCTTCGCTCATGTTTGCCGCCTGGGCCGGGCAGCCTTGATGGCTGGGTGCTCGTCAGGCACCTCCCCTCCCCTTGAGGTCGCGGGGCCTCTCCATGTGGCCTCTCTATGGTCTCTCCAACATGTGGCCTGGGAGTAGCTGGGCTTCTTAAAGGGCAGCTCAGGGCTCCAAGAGTGAGTGTCCCGTGAACAAGGTGACATCGCATCACGTCCATCATTCTCATTTAGTCAAAGAGTCACAGGTCCACCCATATCCAAGGAGCAGAGGACATGGTCCCACCTCTTGATGGGAGAAATGTGAAGAAATTAATCATATTTAAAGTCGCCACACACACGCACATACATACAATATACACATTATGCACATAATAATACATATTATGCACATACACACAATATACACCTCTAAACATACATGTGTGCATACACACACTTAGGCCTTGCCCTCAGAACCTCTATTCTGAGAGCAGACTTAGACCAACACACATGTGCATATGAACACACATGTAATATAGACACATTCACACAAGTACACCCATCGTCATTCCTAGGCACACCTGTGCACACACACATGCTCACAGCTGCAGGCCCTGCCCTGGAGATGCCTTCTCCAGCACCTGCAGCCACAGCTGCATGCTCCTGGCCCCATGCATGGCTGGGCTGGGCCAGGATGGGCTGGAGGGGCTTGGCTGGTATGGGGTGGGCCTTCTCTCCACACCACCCTTCCCTTGCGGCAGGGGCCTGGCAAGAAGGAAAACAAATAACCTCGCAGTGTTTAAATAAGCAAAGTTTTGTGCAAAGCAGAGGTTAATGTACTTTATTGTTCAATGTCATGTTTATAGTGGATTGGTGGAGGGAAAAATGTGATTAATTGCCCCGAAGCCCACGGATCTACAATTATTTGGTTGTTGTGAACAAATAAAGGACTACAGTATTCATCATATTCAAATGAGGCAGCAGAATAAATGATGGGGGGCCGGGCAGGAACAAAACCGAGGCGTGTTCCCGCACAATTGGAAGGCGACTGGCGCCTTGTCAACCAGACGCAGGGTGGTGGCGGGAGCTGAACCCGTTTGTCTCTGTACCGCCGTCAAGGGCTGGGCTGACCCTGCAGGTGCCGGCGTTAATTCATGTCACACCTCGCGCCTCCACCCTCTGTGGCGAGAAAAACAGGCACCAATTTCATAATAAAGACTTGTTTCCGACGAGGCCGCGTTTGGGGCGGGGGCACAGATCTTCATTAGAGCCCCTTCCCCGGCCGCGCTCGTTACAGAGCCCGGGACCTGGCTAAATGTGTCCGATCATTCATCATGATTTTGCCCTCCACTTTGTCACAGCGTGGGGATTTAAGGAAGATAGATGGTACAAGATGTTGTCTCCTCCACAGACGCTTTCTGCTCTGGTAAGTGTGTCCGATGCAGAATTATTTTGCCACTTTATTATTTCCTAGTGAGTGTTTGTCAGAGCCTCGCCTCTTGGAAGGAGCGAGTTGTTTCCTGTCACTCAGGGATGTCGCGGGAGCCGTGATGCTTGGCTGGGCTCGCCAGCCAGCTGGAACCCAGGCAGGGTCCCCAGGCGGGGCGGCGGGGGGTCCTAGGAGTCTGAGACACAGGGCGAATGTCACATCCAACAGAAATCAGTGGGGGAGACAGGCTTTGGGAGCAGGCGGGGCACGGGGGTGTTGGACAAGCCGGGCTGGGGGAGATGAGGAAGCATTTCTCAGGACCTGGCCTGGCTGTGGGCCAGCCCGCTGCCCGGGGAGCTGTTTGAACCAGTGTCCAAAGGGCTGTAAGAGCTTGGCCTTGAGCTGAGCCAGCTGGCCAGGGCACGGGCAAGGCCGGGGCCTGCGGGGCTGCTGATGGCCTTCCGGCAGCGTGGCCAGTTCTGGTGCCTATTGCTGAGCTTCCTGCCCGGATCAGGATGGCCAAGGGGCCATGGGGTGGCCAGCAGGGGTGCCAGGTGGGAGAAGATCACATGAGGCCAATGAGGTGGATGAGTTCAGCTTGAAGTCCAGCCCAGAGCCGCCCCAGGAACGTGGGGATGTGGGGTTTCATCAGGGTGGGTCTGGGCCCCGGAAGGGTGGGCTGCAGGATCCGGAGGTAAAGCTGCCACAGGAAGAACAGGGGTCCAGGAGTACCAGCCCAGCCTCTCTTGGGCCTTCCTCTCTTGGGTTTGCTCTGCACAGTCATGCCCCTGGCCCATCCTCCAGGTACCCGCTTGCCACTGTCTCCACTGCTCCACTGCCCCCACTGACTGGGCCAGGGACACTCAGCTGCCCCCCGCTCTCAGGCCACGGGAGAGAAATTTACTTTTTCTTTGCTTCCCCCCTCAGTCTAGGCTGGTTGAATCCAGAAGGAATGCTCTTTGGAGGTTTAGGGGAAACTATAGGGACTGACTCAGGAGGAGCCCAAGCAGAGGTACCTCATCTTTCTCTGGTTCCAAGATGCCACTACATCCAATCAGAATCCACCCCGCTCCTGCTCAGGTCTTTCTTCTCTGCTCATTTCTGGAGGCGGTTAAACGCCTGCTCTCCAATCCTGCCGGGATTTCCAGTGAAAACCCCAACTCCGCTATTCCATGCAGTGTTATGTTTAAAGCATATTTTCCTTTTTAGTCCCGTAGTTTATTAGAATTTTGTGTGTGTGACTTGTCTCCCATGCATTCATGCCTTCGTTCTCTCATTCATTTGTTCACTCGGCAAATAGTAAGGACTGATTATGTTCAGTGAGATCAAAGCAGCGGGCGGTGAGAGCCAGTGACAGGGACGGGGAGGCCCGGCCAGGCGCCTTGAAGGTGGATCTTGGGAGAACCCAGGGGGCCTGGAGCCTGGCCGGGGCAAGGAGGGGTGGGAAGGGTGCTCTTCACCACCCTGAGGCCAGGAGCAGCGGCTGGGACGCCCCTCCATTTCCCAGCGCTGCCCGGGGTGGTGCTGCCGCCACTCTCATCGGGACTGTGGCCACAGCCTCCTGGGCACCCCAGGCCCTCCTCCTCCCTTTCTTTCTGTTCTGCAGCCAGAGGGATTCTGCTTAAACACAGAATCTAATACTGTCACCTTCTGTTTCAAAAACCTCAGTGGCTCCCAGTGCCCACCTGCTTTAACCTAAACCTTGAACTTGCCATTCAAGGCCCTTCACGATCCAGCACCATCCTACCCAAGGCCACCACTGACGCGCTTGATCTTAGCCGTCACTTCAAGCTTTTCTCTGCTTGAGTTTCCTCAGCTGTGAAATGGGGGTGCTAACAGTGTCTCTTACGGAAGACATGTTTTCCAAACATGGAAGCCGTCGTGTGTATCCCAGCCCCTAAGCTCTTCTCACAAGCACCTCGGACTTCTCCCAGGGGATACTGGGAACAGTGTGCCCTCCCCTTGAACTCGGGTGGACCTTCCTCGCGGCCTTGACGGGTACGTGACTCCTGAGTCCAGGTCATAAAACTGCCACGTTCTTCCATCTTGTTCTCTCGGGACACTCCCTGTTGGAATCCTGCGGCCATGCTGGGAGGAAGCCAAGCAGCCACGTGGATGTCCTGGCTGACAGGGCACCCCTGGCCAGCCCTGGGGGTGAGCCATCCTGAAGCCATCTGCCCCAGCCGATGCCATGGGGAGCCTAGACGAGCTGACCCTGCCAAGCCCAATGACAGTTGTTGTTTTAAGCCACTACGTTTTGGAGCAGCGTATTGTGCAGCCACAGATAACTGAAACACCTGTTCCGGAGGGTTGTTGAGGGATAAGTAAGTGTATCAGTTCGCTACGGCTGATGTGACAAAATACCACAGACCGGGCGGCTTAGACAACAGAAATTTGTTCTCGCACAGTTCTGGAAGCTCGAAGTCCTAGAGCAAGGTGTTGGCGGGTTTGGTTCCCTATGAGACCTCTCTCTTAGCCTCCGAGGCCAGCCCTCTCCTCCTTGTGGTCTTCCCTCATACATCTGTGTCCGAATGCCTCTCCTCCCGAGGGTATCAGTCATCCTGGGTTAGGGCCCACCCTAGCGACCTCATTTTACCTTAACTGACTCTTTAAAGATGCTGTCTCATATGTCAATTATATCTCAATGAAACTGGGGAGGGGCCTGGTCGATGTGGCTCGGTAGTTGAGCATCGACCTATAAACCAGGAGGTCATGGTTCAATTCCCGGTCAGGGCACATGCCTGGGTTGTGGGCTCGATCCTCAGTGTAGGGGGCGTGCGGGAGGCGGCCGATCAATGATTCTCTCTCATCATTGATGTTTCTACCTCTCTCCATCTCCCTTCCTCTCTGAAATATATATATATATATATATATATATATATATATATATATATATATATTTAAACTGGGGAGGGGAGAGACCCATTTCTAAATACAGTTACATTCTAAGGTACAGAGGGTTAGGACTACAATGCATCTGAGGGAATACAGCTCCGCCTGTAACAATAAGTACATGCACATGAATACTTAGAACAGGGCCTCGCCCGGAGCAAACACGCTGTGTAGCTGTGTTATCATTGTACTTGCTGTGCGGCCACCACCGCTGTCATCTGTGTGGCCACACCACCTGCCTCCGTGCCCGCGGACAGCTCTGGGTCCCCAGGCCTCTTAGGCTGTCTCCTCACCTGTTCTCCATGTACCCCAATTCTCCCTGTCTTAGGAGGCCCTTCCTGTCCTTCGGCACCCCTGCCCAAGAGTCTCCCTGATTGCCCCTCTCCTTCCTTTGCATCCCTCAGCTCATGGTGGAGACTGATTAGCAATCATCCTGGCTTGCTGTATGTGCGCAGCTTTGGCTTTTTGAGTGGTGCCTTTGTTTTCCAACATAGAAATAGGTTTTTAAAACATTAAAATAACATTATAGCCCAGTTGTTTGAGCATTGGACCTTGCACCAGGAGGTCACCAGTTTGATTTCCTGGTCAGGGCACATGCCCGGTTTGCAGGCTTGATCCCCAGTAGGGGGCGTGCAGGAAGCAACCCATCGATGTTTCTATCTCTCAACCTTTCCCTTCCTCTCTCTGAAATCAATAAAAACTTTTAAAAAATAACATTATAGAAATAAATTGTGCTCAGCTTAAAAAAAAGTGTGAGTAACTAAAATTAATGGCTGAACCTCTTGGTTTATATCTTTCTGGAAGTGTGTGTGTGTGTGGTTCTAGGACATCACTGATTCTGGGATGCACCGTTGATTTAACTGCACAGTCTTTAGGGAGAAAAGAACTACAGCATCAAACATATATATGAAGTGCAAGGTCATCCTGATTTCAGAAATTTAAGATGTGAAAAGCATGTACATCTCAGAATCAAGAAAATGTAAGTGTATATCTATGTTTTTCAAAACGGGAATCTGTGAATACTGTTTATGGCCTAATTTTTAAACATCTGAATGTCAAAACTTGGCCGTCTTTCCACATCAATAAATTAATACCCACACCATCTATTTTAATGGCTGCATAGTATTCCATCACATTGATATATGATGTACATTTATTCCTCACTGAAGGGCATACATTTTTTATTATCATTCGGATACAAACACATTTATAGACCCTCATCCTTAAGATAAATTCCTCCCATCAGCGTATGGTGAGAAAGATGAAGCTCTTTGCCCAGGACTTGGCTGTGCAAACCCATGTTCTCCCCAAGGAAGGAACCAGTGCTGAACCAGCTGTGGGTCCTCAGCTCGGGGTCCTGTCGCTGAGCCTGGTGCACAATGGGGCTCTGGGAACAGCTGACTTCCCATGAATACCCTGCCTGGGACTGAAATGTGTGAATAACTCAACTTTCTGCAATGAGACTTTAAAACAATGACAACAGCAGAATGTTTACTCAGTGCGTGACAATCTCCCGGGGCCTACGTTTCCTATTGCATGGCGGGGGGGGGATAGTATAGGTCAGTGTGGCTGAGTGTCTGCCCTGCCACTGCCCTATCTCAGAGGATGGAAGCCTGGGCATGGTCCTGAGAGGTACTGTTCTCCCTCGGGAGCTCACCTCTGGGAGAAGCTGGAGGTGGGGGGCACCTGAGAACCAGAGCAAGAACATCTGTGCCGCAGTGGGCTCTGGACCCCATAAGTGAGGTTGGCCCCAAGTGGCACAAACCACTGGAACTCACCGTGAGTGGTCCTTTGGGTTTCTAGTAACAAGGAGATGAGGCATCATGGCGGCCATTTGTTAAGCACTCATTATGTGCCAAGCACCTACCAAATGCTTGATTACGTCAATCAGTTGCCTCCCACTTGTGCCTCGGCCAGGGATCGAATCTGCAACCTGGGCATGTGCCCTGACCAGGAATCGAACACACCTCCTTTTGGCATACGGGATAACCCTTCAACCACTGAGCCACACCAGCCAGGGCCCCAGTGCTTTATTTTCATCTTCCTCGCAAGGTGAGAATTACAGGCCCACTTTAGAGGGGACAAAACTTGCACTCAGAGTGTGACTGCCCCAAGATCTCAGCTCTGCTCATTGCTCCCACCAGCACCTCTCATCTCCACTCCCTGCCCCGCCGCCCAGTCCTTCTCCCCTCTGCAGCCGCCGTGAGCTTTTCAAAGCACCTGGCGACCCGTGACCTTCTTCTGCCTGTGACTGACCTTCTTCTGTGGTGTCTCCCCAGGGCCCTTGGGGAAGAGTCCACAGCCCTAAAGATGGCAGACTTGGGATCATGCCAAACCCCTCGGTTTCCCTCACACCCCTCACTTCTTAGTTCTCAGCTCTAAGCTCTTGGTTTCCTCCTGCCTCGAGCTTCCCTTCGCACAGCTTCCCCACTGCTGTTCACTACTTCACCTCTACGAATCCTTTCAAATTCAGCTTAGAGTCCCCTTCTCAAGGAAGCCTTCTAAGACGTGCCCTCCTCCCAGGTTAAGCCCCTCCATCTTGTTCTGCAATACTTACATACCCATCATCGTTAGGGTGGATCACAGGTAATTGCCCATCGTTGACCATTTTGGCCCTACACTTAACGCCACTTTCCTGTTATCACCCTAGTAAGTATTTATTGTATTATGTCTTCAATGTTGGGCCTCTGACATTTAGGAGATGTTCACCATTAACACAAGTCTCATCACGGTATCACCCCAGCACTGTACCTGGACACAGAGTAGAACGTCAATGCATTCTGGTGAATGAATGATGAGGCTGCAAGTTGGGATTGAACCCGTCTCTCTGGGAGAGTTTAGCCAACTCGGCCCCAGTCTACACTAGTGTGGGTGCTGCCTGATTATTGCTTGGCGCCAAGCACAGTTTTCCCAGACACAAGCCAAGGGAGCCGCCCCACCCCTCTGGAGTGGACAGCTGGTCCACAGTAGCTGGCTCCAGCTGCCACACGATCTGACCCCAATTTTCCAAGACCATGTCTGGTCTCACTGGGAAGTGGCCAAAATGGGCTCCTCTAGATGAAATGTTCCAAGTTTGGGGGGCAAGACCTAGGCGGTGTCCCTCCGAGCCTGGTCCCCCTGGCCAGGCATTCCTGGCATTCCCGCCTTGCAGCCTGTGCACTGTGCCCCTGCAGCCACACGGTGGCAGTGTTGGCACCAACTGGGCTCGGGAGGAGCAGACGCCTCATCCTGGCTCCTGCAAGATGCCCTTAGAGGCCTTCGCTGCTGCATGTGCCCACTGTGTGCACAAAGTGGGTGTGTGAGGGATGGGCTGCGAGTGTGCACTCGTGTCCACATGTGTGGGCATTTGTGTGTGGGAGGAAATGTCTCCACGGATAGGGTACAAGGGTGTGTTAGCATTTCTGTGTATGGGTGTGTTTGTGTGTCCCTGTTTATCCATGCATCTTTGTGTCTCTGATTCTGTGTGTGTGCACGTGTGTGTGTGTGTGTGTGTGTGTGTCTTTGTGCCCAGCAGGGTGTGTATCTGGCTTTGTGTGATCTCTTTCTGCCTCTCTGCACTTCTGTTTTTTAGTGTCTCTGCCTTTGCTTTGTGACTGTGTTGATCTAAGGGTGTGTTTCCCACTGGGCCTCTGGGTGCAGTTAGGAGAAAGCCAGTAGTTGAGGGGTGTGTGTCTGGGTGCTGGATATCCCAAGGCTAGGGACCTCTGAGACCCAGTATCCCCTCCGCTGGCCCCTACTCCCCCACCCCATCCCCATCACCTCCATGGACAGCTGCTCTGATTCCAACCCCTCGGCCCCTGGTTCCACCGGTCGGGCACCCTGTCCCTCCCTGCCCTTACAGCTTTCTCTCTGATGCCCCTCCCCCTCGGGCTCAGCTATTTATCCAGATGTACCTACAGGGCTCAAGTCCCCGCTGACCCCATGACCCTGATGGAACCAGCCCGGCTCCAGCACTCTAGCAGCCTCCGGTCGGCCTGCAGCCAGAGGTCCTGCAGAGTGAGGCCCTGCCACAGCTCCACTCCCTGGGGAAGCTGCACCTCTTCTTGGGCCCCAGTGGGTCCTGAACTAGCAGACTTCAGGGCACGGCGTGTCTCTGTCCTCAGACTGGAGGCGCTTGAAGATGGGGCTCTGCCTCTCCCCCTCTGACCTCAGGGTGAAACCATGTCTCTGTTTCTATCGCCCAGCCTGGAGAGAATGCGGGCACCTTGGTCGCCACCTCATGCCCCACGCAGGTATTTCACAACAGGGGTGCCAGCTCCCACCCACCCCTCTCTTCCCTCCCCACAGGCCAGGGCCCAGAGCGCCACGGCTGGCCACCCTTCCCCGTGGTTATTAATAATTGGGTATTAGTCAAGAGGCGACTATTGATTCCAGCGCAGGCGGCTCCGGGTTGGGGTAATTTATGGAAGCACTGGCGTCCCTGGTGATAAATAATGAGGTGATCGCAGAGACGGGTCACTAGTGAGTGGCCTCCAGCCCACTGCCCTGTCCACTAACACACAAGCTCATAAATGAAGGGAGAGAGGGAGAGCGACCCGGCTGGCCATGAAGACAAAGGACGCACCAGCAAGACAGGGGAAGTGGAGGCCACGTGGTGGGTCTGCTGGACAAGGGGCAGGAGTTACAGGGAGGACAGAATGACAGACAAGGACAGGGACACGGCAAGAGACGGGGCAGGCAGAGAAGGCCGATGTGAGGACAGAGAGACGCGCAGTGGGAGGGGAAAGGCACAAAGCCAGAGGCTGAGACACGGAGCGCGAGAGAGCGGGGCCTGCACCGGCCTCTGCTATGAGGGTGTGTGTGCGACCGTAGGGCCTGGCTCTCATCAGCTTCACGCAATTCCATTTGACTTGATTCTCTCCCTTTTGATAGGGTGTCTAGTTCACCACGAACGAACCGGGAAGCGGAGACGAGTCTGACCGGGCAGCTGCAGGGACACTCCCTGCAAGAAGCAGAGCTGGATGTGGGCCTCGAGGCGCATTAGGAAGGACAGGCATTCCAGTGGCAGGCTCAGCTATGAGGGAATTCTGCAATTCCCAGGTTGGAGGGACCCTTGAAGGCCCAGTGCATCCACTAACACCTGGGTTTCCTCCATCCTCCCCCTAATGTCACCCGGCTTTAACCTGGCCGCCCCCAGAGACGGGGAACTCATTCCCATCCTTGGGGAACTCTGACTTGACAAGGTCCTTCCTCAAAATCGAACTGCCTGACGTGCTGCCCCCCCACCCCTTTCTCCCTCCCCGCCTCAGCCTGCCCATTCAGGCCTGTACCTGGGAGCTATTCACAGCACCCACCCCTCCCACTTCCTGACCATCAGGTGTAACCACTCTCAGCTGCTCCAAGCATTCCTCCCAGGCTGGCCAGCCAGGCCCCTCCCGGTGCTGGCTACTCCCTGGGCGGCTCCAGCCAGCCAGGCCTCCGAGGGTGGAACCAGGGATCTGCTTCATGCTGAGCAGGGCGGCCAGGCTAGACTGTCCCCTTTACCCTCAATGCACAGAGTTCAGAGTCCTCCCGGGGCCCGGAGGCTTCTTGGCGAGGAGCCACGGAGTCCTCTCCCATTCATCTCTCCTGTGATTTGTTTCACGTAGCGAAGAGCATGCCAAGCCCTGGTGTGCCGGCTGTTGAGGCTGCCACCCCAAGGGAGGCAGCTTCGGGCAGCAGGTGCTAACGCAGTGTGTCCCAGGTTGGGTCCTGGTCCTGCCACTCACTGACCAGGTGACCTTGCACAAGTCCTTTGAGCCGCTGGAGCCCCCGCTTCCTCTAGGATAATAGAGCCTGTGAGTATAAGGGGCTAACGGCAGCGGGAAAGCCCCATCAGTGGTCACTGCTGTCATTCTCATCCTCCCCGCCCCCCCGCACCACCTCTTCCCCCTGCACACGGGTAGCTTGGGACTCTCTCCTTTAAGTCATTTCCTAGTATAAGAGCTCCCGTGGGTCCCTGGTACATGCCTCGACGTGACTGCACTCATCTCTCTTGGCCCTGGTTCGGAGCCAGCATCTCTCTCTCCCCCCAGCCCCTTGGGACCAGCAGAGCTACCTCCGCCTTCATGCGCCAGGAACTGAGAAGACAGCTGGACGACTGAGCCTGGGCCCTCCACCCAAGCCCCCTGTGGCCAGGGCTGCCATATTGGTGGTTACTCACTTGGCTCTTTGTCCATCCCACGTTTCCTGCCGCTTCTACAAGTGTGTCCCACCTTCCCTCCGCCTGGCTTCCTTCCCTCGGCCTCACTTCTCTGAGCTGCGGGAGTGGCCACCCTGTAGACAAGAACACGGGCCACTCAGATGTGGCTTTTTCTTAACAAACCCATCCCTCTCCTGGGCTTACACACTTCCTCCTCTTGGGCACTCACAGATCATCGCTTTACATTTCATTCTAGAATCTTAACGGAGATACCGCAACTCATGCAATGATGCTGCTGTTACTGACAATAGCAGTTCATTGTTATTGTTTTTTTTGCTTTCCCACTTTATAGATGAGGAAGCTCAGAAAGGTCAAATAGCTCATTCCAAGAAATGCAATTTATTGGCCTATACCCGTGGTGAGCAAACTGCGGCTCGCGAGCCACATGCGGCCCTTTGGCCCCTTGAGTGTGGCTCTTCCACAAAATACCACGGCCTGGGCGAGTCTATTTTGAAGAATTGGCGTTAGAAGAAGTTTAAGTTTAAAAAATTTGGCTCTCAAAAGAAATTTCAATCGTTGTACTGTTGATATTTGGCTCTGTTGACTAATGAGTTTGCCGACCACTGGTCTACACTCTTCTATTTCCTTCTTTTTCTGCATTAAAAAAAAACCCCACTTATATCCAAGGGACATAGCTCACAATGGGTGACTGGACCAGTGTGTGTGCGCGTGTGTGTGTGTATTGGGGGCGTGGGTGTGGAGGAACTACAGGGGCGGTAAAAGGAGGGTTACAGTTATTCATATGGGAAACAGTACAATAATTAATAACTAATAATACAAGAATAAACTATGTGTTTCACGTACTCACCCCTATAAACCCACTTCTGCCCCATGCTGTATGTTTCGAGTACTGGGTCGGGACCAGCTGTTCGTGGGGAATGTAGGTTGCTGAGCCTGAGTGTCATTGTGCGGGCAGGGCAGGGCCAGGGACGCCCGCTGAGGTTAGACCTGAGTGGCTGCTGGAGTAATCTGACAGTGGGTGTAAGAAGAATGGAGTTGGGGGAGAGGAGAAGCAGGGAAACCTGCGAAGGGTCTGGGGGAAGAAGGCAGGGGACAGGGAGGAGAGGCCAGTGCTGGGCGGTGGGAGAGGTGCGAGGACAGGAGAGGTCGGAGAGTCCGCTCAGAGGCAGGACTGGCTGGATTTCAGTTGACCGGATGGGGCCGGGGGTGGGAGAACCCCATCCATGGAGGCGTGATGCCGCCATTCATCAAGGGTAAAGGCCGCGGGGCAGGTGGGGGATTCAGTGTTGGCCCTGTAGAGTCGGAAGGGCCTGGGAGACGTCACGTCCAGGGAACCTTGGAGACAGGGCCTGATGCCCAGGAGGATGGTCTGGGCTGGAAATAGAGACCTGGGGTTGGCAAAGGGGGGTTGGTGGTCGGATTCACTAGAGGGAATGAGATGCCAGCAGGACCTGCACCCCTGGGTGGTGATGTGGGCCTTGGAGGCTGCCTCCCACTGAGACTGGGAAGGCTGGGAGCTCCTCAAGGCACATCTGTGTCTCCACCCAGCCCAGCGCCCCGCTGCTCAGCACAGGGCCTGACACCAGGCTGGCCCAGCCCCTGGGGAAGCACAGCAGGGACAGTGATGGAGCTGAGCCAGCCACAGACAAAGGCTGGGGAGGGAGAGCTGTGGCCAGCGGTGCCATGAGGATGGGATATCCTGCATTTGGTACCCAGAGGCCATCCACTGGAGCCTCTGGGGGGTTGGGGGGGAAGGTGAGGAATGGAGGGGATGGACCAGAAGACTGGTTGCAAGGGGGAAGTGATGGGAACGGACATTGATTAGGCACCACTGTGTGCTTTTAATGTCAAATCGTTCCTTCAACAACGCTGCAAGTTGTTCGAGACAATGTGAATCCTTTCTCCAGGGCCACGCCCGGCTCCCTGCACAGCAGGCTCTCTGGATTGTCCCTTGTCCTCCCTACGCCCTCGGACAGCAAGGAGACAGTCCCAAGGCCACATGGCTGGTGGCAGAAGCAGGGCTGACACCAGGCCTGCAGTGTGTCCCCTTGTCCTGAGGTTGGCAGCCAGGACTCAGCGACAAGGTCTGCCCTTCTGCAAAGCCTTCCACCTGCCTAGCGATGCCGTCCCTCCTCGCTTGTCCCTCCTCCGAGCAGCTCAGCCCTCTATGCCGTGCACTGCGCACTCCCAAGGACAAAGGTTTGTCTAGGGCTCTGTCTCCCCCTTTCTGTGCCCAGGAGCCCCTCACAGCAGAAACAGGGTCCCACCCATCTCCGTGTCCCCTGCACAGGGCCTGGCACTGACAAGGAACCCTGTCGCGTGTGCTGAATGAATGAACAAATGATGGAGACCGATGGGTCCCCTCCAGGCCCTCTGGGAGGAGGCAGGCTGGGCGCCTGACACCCCGGTTGCCTCTAACCCCCCAGTCCCCGCTGCAGGCCACCCGCCCACTGTGTGTGTATGTGTGTGTGTGTGTGTGTGTGTGTGTGTGTGTGTGTGTGTGTGTTGGGGGGGCTTTGTTCCTGACCTCCAACCACAGGGAGAATAAAAGTTTGTGAAATATTAGTTTAATAAGACATGCGACTACTATTAAGGATCCAAGCAGTCCTTATTTATTATTCATGGGGCCGGTGATTTAGGGGCGAACCAGTCCTTGGAGGCTCCTGCTCGGCCGCCTCTAGCACGGCTTCCCCTCCCGGGCTCCCCTTCCCATGTACTCCCCCTCTCTCACCTAGCCCCCTTCCCTGCCTGCACTGTGCAGGCGCATCCTCACTCTCCTTGCAAGGTGGGGGAGGGCTGTGCCCACCACCCGTGGGTGCCCTGTAACCCTCTCATTCCTGTCGATTCTCCTTAACATAGGAGGGTAGTTCAGGCTGCCCAAGCCTGGCCAGCAGAAGCCTCTCCCCAGCTTTTGGGGAAGCCGTGAGGGGTTGGGGGGCGGTCCCTCTTTTACTTCATCCTTCTTTCTGTCTTTCTCCTCTCAGCTCTTTCCCCGGTGGGAGACCTCAGAAGGCCAGGCAAGTCAGAGGTGACCCAATTGGTGGACACACTGGGAAAGATGCGGAAAGGGGGGGGGGGGGCGCTGGGTTCCAGCATTTACTTGTGCCCCAACTTGCTGTGTGACCTTAGGCTGGTGGCTTGCCTTCTCTGGGTCTCAGGGATTGGGGTGAATCATCTGAAAGCTTCCCAGCTTTTGGTGGGAGGAAGGGATTGCCTAGAATGAAATGCACAGATCTCAGGTGTACAATCCCTGAGTACAGACTAATGTATATGCCCCTGAAATCTCATCCCAACCAAGGCACAGAACACTTCCCTTCTCCTGTGACATTTTGTCTTGCTCCCTGGCAGTCAACTTTCCCCCCCGCCCCCGCTAGTCCCACTGTTTGATTTCTTTTGCCACAAATTAGTTAGTTGTTCTTGAACTTCGTATCAATGAAATCAGATAGTATGCACTCTTGTGATTTGCATCAGCAAGTTGTGCATTTTTATTCCTGAATAACACACCATTGTATGACTACACAATAGTGTGCTGAGTGATACATTTACCTGTTGAGAATCGCTTGAGTTGTTTCCAATATGTAGTTATCATGAAAAATAGCTTCCATGAACATGTGTATACAAACATTTTTGTGGAAACACGTTTTATTTCTCTTGGGTAAATACTTAGAAGGGAAATTGCTAAGTAGAGTAAGTGTCTGTTAACCTTTTTAAGTAATTTTTAAACTGTTTCCAAAAGGATGTACTATTTTACACTCTCACCAGCAAAGTTAGTTTTCTGGTTGCTCCGTGTCCTTGCCAACATTTGATATTGTCAACTTTTAAACTTTTTCTCCATTCCGTTATGTGTGGTGGTATTTCCTTGTGGTTTTAATTTGCACTTCCTTATGACTAATGCTATTGATCAGCTTTTCAGGTGATTATTGGCCATTTACATATTTTCTCTTGTGAAGTGTCTAAGTATTTTGCTCAATTTTGTTTAGATTGCCTTTTGATTACTGGTTTGTAGGACATTAGTTAAATGCTAAGAATACAAGTCCGGCCCTGGCTGGGTAGCCCAGTTGGTTAGAGCATTGTCTAGAAACGTCAAGGTTGTGGGTTCGATCCCACATACCAAGAAGCTACCAATGCATAAATAAGCAGAACAACAAATCAGTGTGTGTTTTTTTCTCCTTCCCTCCCTCCTTTCCTCTCTCTCTAAAATTAACAAGAAAAAATTTAAAAAGAATACAAGTCCTCTGCCAGATATATATGCTAATATTATTTCCTAATCTGCCTTACCCATTCATTTTTGTAAGTGTCCCTTGATAAAAACTTTTCAATGTTGACAATGTCCAATTTATCAACTTTTTCTTTTATAGTTCATTTGTGTCCTCTCTAATAAACTTTTGCCTATGGTAAAGTCACAAATGTATTTCTCCTGCATTTCCTTTATACTTGTAGCTGTTATGATCTGTCTTGAAGTAATCTTTGTGTGTGGTGTGAGGTAGGGGTCAAGGGTTTTTTTGTGTTCCCCATAACTTTATCCAGTCGCTCCAGCATTATTTATTGAAAAGACTTTTCTTATTCACATTGAAAGAGATCAACCAAAGAACTTGGATGCATATATGCATAACCAATGGAGACGGACACTAGTGTGGTGAAGGTCTGGGGGGGGGGGCCGGGTGATGGCTAGAAGGGGTCAACGGCAGGGAGAGGGGAAGGAGACAAACGTAATACTTTTAACAATAAAGATATTTTAAAAAAAAACAAAAACAAAAAACCAACTGACTGTGTGTGGTGTGATGGTATTTCTTTGTGGTTTCTTTGTTGACCCATTTGATTTACCCTTACGCCAGATCTCGCTGTCTTCATTACCATACCTTCATAGTAAGTTTTAAAGTCAGGTAGAGTAAGTCCTCCAACTTTATTTTCCTTTTATAAGATGGGTCAGGCTATCATAGGTCTTTGGTTTTTCCATAAATATTTTAGAATCCAGTTGTTAATTTCTACTGCAAGGGCTGTTGGGATTTGAGGAGGCCCTGAGCTTTTCCGTGGGTCACTTTGGAAAGGGCTGCCTGGCCCGCACCCCTGCGTCTGAGCCCACTCGGCCAGCGCGGCCCGAGCCCCAGGGTGGCACTGAAAGTCTCCGTTTCCAAGCGGCCACCCTCTTTGGCAACATCATTTCCTGAAAGATCAGCGTTCCACCCCAGACACTGTCCTTCCCTGCAAACCCAGCCCAGAGCAGCAAGGCTGGGGTGTCCAAGGAACCCCAAACCCAGCCCGGAGCCTGGACTCCGAGCCCAGTCAGGTCCTGGGAATGAAGAAGCAAGAGACCTCCTGGCCCCGGGGGCAGCTCCGGGTGAGATGTAAACCCCATAAGTTGCTAAGGTATTTAAGGTTAAACTATTCTCATGTCTGGGATTGGCTTCAAAATGACCGAGAAGAGTGAATGGCAATACAGACTAAACAAAACTGGTCATGAGCTGATAATAACTGGAAATGGTTGATGGGTACAGAGTGCTTTGCAATTTAGAATGTTTGAATTTTCTCATGATAAATTTTTTTTTAAAACACACCCTCTCCCGTGAAACACCCCCCTCCCCCATCATGTTCCCCAAGCCCGGGCCTGGCCCCTGCTGCTCCCTGGCTAATGGCATCCCCTTTGCCATCTGCAGGGTCCCCAGTGGCTGCCCCACGCCCCCACGGCCTGCGCCTGGCGAGCAGACGCTGACCCGGTGGGAGCATGACCTGGCTGTGCAGCTGGCCGTGTCCCGGCATCTCCAGACGTGGCGCTGGCAGGTGGGTTTCCACACCACCTCAAATGAGTTTTAAGATGATTGAGCTACAACAGCTGCCACCCTCACCCAAAGCAGGGCCCCAGGCCAGCCCCAGGCAGGGACAGCCAGGGTGGGGCTGTCGGAGACGATGGCAGAGAAGTGGGCAGGGAGGGGTGTGCTGAGCTGATCTTGCAGGGCGTGAGAGGCCATGGCAAGACGCTGGTTTTTACTGGGTGTGAGGTGAGACCCCTGGAGGAGTGGCAGGTTGGAAAAGATGCCCCTGGCTGCTGTGTGGAGGAGCGCCTGGAGGGACCTGGATGGAAGCAGACAGGTGAGGAGGCGCCTGGGACATCTAGGTTAGAGCGGGTGCGGGGTGCACCAGGTGGTGGCAGTGAGGGCTGTCAAAGGTGGTCTGGTTCGGGATGTATGTACATATGTATGTATGTATGTATGTATGTGTGTGTGTATTTTTAATCCAAGGATCATCCAAGGATATGTGGGGGTTTCCCCCCATTGATCTTTAAAGAGAGAGTGGAAGGGAGGAGGAAGGGAAGAGAAAGAGATAACCAGCAATGTGAGAGAGACACATCAACTGGTTGCCTCCCACACTCACCCTAACCGGGGCCAGGGATCAAACCTGCCACTGAGGTATGTGTCTTGACTCGGAATCAAACTTGTGACCTTTTGGTCCACAGGCCGACGCTCTAACCACTGCAAACACCTGCCAGGCCAAGGATATGTTTATTGATTTTAGAAAGCGGAAGGGAGAGAGGAAGAGAGAGAAACATCGATGTGAGAGAAACATTGATTCGTTGTTTCCCGCACATGCCCCGACCAGGGATGGATCCCGCAACACAGGTATGTGCCCTGACCAGGAATCAACCCACAACCTTTCCGTGTACGGGATGATGCTCCAAGCAACTGAGCCACCTGGCCAGGGCTCGGGATGTATTTTGAAAGTATGGCTCCTGACAGAGGTGAATGCAAGAGAGAATGTTGGACTCCTCCCCCACTCCCTCAGAAGCTACTGCCATTTTTTACCACGTTCCCCAATCTACTCCCTCCTCACCCCTTCACTCACTCTCAAGGGCCCATCTTGTCTCGTGTTAGTAGACAGAACAGAGCCAGGGGCCACAGCTCCCCAGCTTCCATCAGACAAACCCGCACAATCTCTTGCCCTCACAGGCCCCACCCTGTCCCTCCTGCCGCAGGAGAACACAGCCCGTCCACTTTCCTTTGGTGCATGTGAAGCTCCATCCAACTGAGCCACACCAGCCAGGCCTTAAATTATGTCCCTGAGCATATTTTTCTTTCCATCAAAGCTCTCCATCCTTTCTCTGCCCGTTTCCTTAAAATAGTCCACGTAGATCCCCTCGTGGGCTCACCACCTGGTCCGAGCACATGGGGGAGGGCAGCTGGAGGGGGCGGAGGGAGGGGCCAGGTGAGCCCCGGAGCCCATTCTCCCAAAGTGGCACCTTCTCAGACATGAGATGCACAGAAAAGGTGACACAGGGCGACGCCAGGCTTACGGGTCTGTCCCTCCGCTGTGGACCCTGACTTTCTACCATGTCCGTCATCACCGCAGCCTTAGTTTCCCATTTCTTCACTGAAGACGTCTAGGAAGATGCCTCGGAGATCCCTCCTGCACCCCCTCGGGGAATGGCCAGGGGTAAAGGGACTAGAGAAGACAGGGAGGTCTTTACCCAGGAGGCTTCCAGAGACCATAGGCTAGCCGTGGGCAAACTAGGGCCTGCGGGCCGGATCCGGCCTGTTCGGCTATTCTATCCGGCCCGCGGAGCCGAAAGAGCGGAGGGTTCTCTTGCTCTCCCCTCCGCTCCTTTACTTTGAATTTATATTAGTTCACACAAACACTCCATCCATGCTTTTGTTCCAGCCTTCTGGTCCAGTTTAAGAACCCATTGTGGCCCTCGAGTCAAAAAGTTTGCCTACCCCTGCCATAGGCCTTCAACCGTCCCAGCCAACCCCACCCGGTCTGGCTGGAGCGGGTTGAAAAAGGCACAGGTCAAGGTTAGAGGTTCAGAAAGATGACTATCAACGGAGCAAGCACCTTTGACAGGTGCTGCTGCAGGGACGGGGCTGACGTCCAGGGTGAACTAAGACACTTGCAGGACTAACAGTCTGCACCAAAGAACGAAGCCGACTGTCATCCCCGGGGCCACATTCAGGGATTCAGAACCCACGACCTGTCCCTCAGCCCCAGAATCCCCTTCCCAAATGTGCCGCGGAGGAATCAGCTGGAGTGGGAAGTCCAGCGCCCTGGCCTCCATTGCCCCCCACACACCAAATCAGGGGTCTCCTTCCCCTGCTCAGCCTCCTCCCCTTCCCTGGAAGAAGTGGGGGCTGCAAACATGATCACTGCACCACTCCCGCCCCCCCGCCCCCCCCCCCCCCCCCCCCCCCCGCCAAGTCAGGAGAGGGGAGCTGAATATTCAGTGTCTGGGGAGACAATAAAAGTCCCAGGAAGAACCTGGCTAAGGCAATTACCTCTGCATAAATGCATATATTATTCATCCGTGGCTTTGAATATATAAATAATACTGATACAATTTGCATGCGTTAAAAGGAGATGTAATTACCCACTGATGCCTGTGAGCGCCTGGTATCCACCGGCCACATCCTGGGCCCGCTGCCCCACCCCCAGCCGCCCACCTTTGCCCTTTCTGGAGGCAGAATACATCACACCCCGGTTTCTGCGGTTGTAAGGCAACCAATCTTTGATGTCCTTGGGGCTTTGGCATCAACCTATGGCTGCTGTGGTTGCCCAACTTTATTCTTAAAACTTGGGGCTACGTTAGCATGATTACTATAATTGCTACTTTTAAAATAACATTTTTTTTTTTGGTTACAAAAATAATGCACGCTCATTGTATAAAATTTGGAAAATACACAAAAGTTTGAAAAATGAAACTCATCCACGGTCCATATTTAGCTTATTTCTTGCCAGTCTTGTTTTTTCTATGCTCAGATAAACTGTTTTTTACCAACATAGGATCGCATCATACATAATGTTTTGTAACCTGTTTTTATCTTTTACAATATGTCATGAACAGATGAAGAAATATAAAAGGCAAATAACTATGAAAAGATGCTCAGCCTCACTAGTAATTAAGGGAAATACAAACTACCGTAACAGGGAGATAGATGTTCACCTATCGCATTGTTAACCATTTAAAATAATGATAATACGCACTGCTGGGGTAGGCACTCAGAAACAGGCTCCTCCCCCCCCCCCCAAACAGTTGTTGCTGGGAGGACTGTAAATTGGAATATTTTTTGAAACTGTAATTTAGCAACATGTATCAGAAGGCTTAAAAATATACATGCCTTTTGGCCTCTGAAAATCCACTCCTGAGAATTTAAATAATCATACAGATAGGAGGGGACACATTATAACAATGTGAATTATAGTATTTTATCATAACAAAAAATTAGAAACAACTTTAATAGTCCAGTGCTAGGAATTAGTGTAATAAGTTATAGTCTATCTACACAGCAGAGCCCCATGCAGCCAATTACAATGGAAACATACACATGCACACGCACACGCACACATACACGCACACGCACATGTGCACACGGACAAAGACCCTGTACAATCAAGGGTAGAAAGGTGTCCCCCGCAATAGTATGTTGGGACTTTACAGCTAAATGAGGTCGGCTGAAAAATGTTTTTATTTCTGCTTCCTTCTGAAACCTCATTAAAGGAAAAGGCGTGAAAAGGACATCAACCCACCAGCACAAAGTGAAGGTGAAAGGAGATGAGCGATGTGGGGACACGCTGGGAAATGGAATGAGGATGAGGAGTGAGAAAAGCTGGAAGAGACAAACATCGAGAGCCAGCCGAGGGGATGCCAACAATGAGCTCCCCGAAGCCCAGCCCAGCACCCCAGAAAGGTGCAGAGCGTGGGGGCATCGGCTTTCAAGGAAGCAAGGAAGAGGGGGCTGGAGCCTGAGGGTTAGTCCAGCCAAGGTCGGCTGTGCTGGAGTGGGGCTTTCACGGACCCGCATTCTAGCTGGGGAGGTAGACTATGAGTTGGTGAAACAGGATATCAGATGGCAATAAGAGCTCAGGAGGAAAGTGGGGGACAGAAAAGACGGGCATGGGCAGGGGTGCAATTTTAGAGAGAGAGGCTAGGGAGGTCTCCCCGAGAAGGTTACATACAGGTGAGTAGAGCCTTGTATGAGGAAAGGGAATGAGGGATTCAGGAAGCTGAGGAAAGAGTATTCCAGCAGAGGGAACAAGCAGCAGATCTAAGGCCCTGAGGGTGGACTACATCTGCAGGGTCTGAGGAAGGAAGCCAGGGTGGGGCAGGCTGGCAGAAGCCGAGGTTGGTGGCCCCAGTGATGTACAGATAGTATTTAAAGCTGATGACATCGCCAAGGGATTGAGCATGGGTAGACAGGAAAACCAAGGGCCGAGCTCTGGAGCATGGCAACACCTAGAGGTGGGGGAGGGGGAGGCCTGGGCAAAGGGCCTGGGCAGGGCCGTCAAAGTGGTAGGAGGGAGGCCAGAAGACTGTGGTGCCTGGAGTTCAAGGGAAGAGAGTGTCAGCTGTGGTCATGCTGTGGTTCGAGAACTGGGGGTGAGTGCCCTGGCAGTTGTCAGTGACCCTTAAGAGGACTGTTTCAGTGGAACGGCCAAGGTGGAGACCATTTCGGAGTGAGGTCAAGAGAGGACAAGAAGGGAGAAATGGGAGCATGTGTTCAGACCAGCGCTGCCCAATATAAACAGAATGCAAGCCACATAGGAAATTCTCGGTAGCCACATTTACAAAAGGGGGAAAAAATGGGGGATCAATTTCAGTAACAGATTTTTCTCTAACCCAATACATACAAGATATTATCATTTCCACATGGAATCAACATAAAAATTATTAATGAGATATTTTGTGTTCTTTGTCATTCCAAGACTTTGAAATCTGGTGTGTATTTGACCTTCACATCTCCGCTGGCTGCCCACATGTGCTCAATAGCCACATGCAGGTAGTGGCTGCCATATTGGACAGAAGACAATTCTTCCAATGAGTTTTGGATAAATGAAAGGAAGAGATGAGATCAGAAGCTGAGAAAGGAAGTGGAAGTGAGGTGTGTTTTTAATGAGAGAAATGGAAGGATGTTTGTATGTTGGTGGATTTGGTTGAGAGTCTGTAGAAGGAGCTGTCAGATCTCCCGGCCCTCCCTGGCCCATTCTTCTAACCCACACAGCAAATGTTCCCCTCCTACCAGCAGGAGACTACATGTTTGTTCTATAGACAATTCAGAAAGGCTCGGACCCAGGCATCCTGATGCAAAGGAAGGTGAGAGGCCCCATGCCGAAAACAGGATGAAACCAAAGGTTACATGCTAAATGGTGAGGCCCCCATCCCTCCCGATCCTGATACCCCATCCCACCCTCTGTTTCTTCTGCCACTTCCCTTCTAAAGCTCTGACAGCCAGGAATCTATCCCCAAGAAGAATTGAGAGAATTTCTGAGTTAGTTTTTGGTTTAGTTTGTTCTTTTGTTTTTGAGAAATGCAAGTCCTGGAGAAGTTTCATGGATGCTAACAGGTGGGAGTCCCGGTGAAATGAGCACAGCCCCACCTGGTCACTGCTGGTGAAGCCCACCGATTTGCAGGCTCCCCCCTCCCCCCCACCCATGCACACAGGGCTTCCGAACTGATTTTCAAAGCCCATAATCTCAAATACAAAAAAAAAAAAATTAAAAGGCTCATCAAACATTGCCTTCTAGTATTCAATAGGGTGGTCAGTCCTCCACTGCTGGAATTTAAAACATGCTAACAGAAATGTTAAAATTAATAGAGAGGTTCAAAGATAAAATGAAGAAATCTCCCACTTAGGTACTCCTCAAGCCAAAGCCAAAGGAGCAGAAATGAAAAAAAAAGAAGGGAAAAAGATTGAAAACTTAGAGGACCAGTTGAGGATATCCAACATCTCACTAATAGGAGCTCCAACAAGGGAGAAAGGAGCTCTCAATAAGGATGAAACTGAGGAAGAAACAATAGAAGACAAGTTCCCAGAACGTAAGGACACGAGTTTCCAAACAGGAAGGTCCACTGAAGATCCAGAGCAGTGAGTGAAAAAAAAACACAAAACACCCACCATAAAGCCCATCAATGTGGAATTTCAGAGCATTAGGCCCCAAACCATCAATCCTGAAAGCTTCCATAGAAGGAAAGAGACAGATCACATCACAGAATTCTCAACAGTCACCATGAGACCAGAAGACAGTGGCGCAAACGTCACAACAGTCCTGAGAGGACGTGATTTTTAATCTGGAAGTCTATACACAGCCCAAAGAGTAACCAGTTGGGAGCGGGGGAATAAAGCATATTCATAAAAACGTCTTCCCCATACATCAAGGACTTATTGATGGATGGATACCATGAAACAGAGGGAGCAAAGGAGGAAGCCTCAGGGTCTGGAACACAGGAGAGGTGAAGGGACCGCAGCTGTACAATGGCCCAGGGAGCAGGCACAAAGAGTGGAGAACACCTGATCTTGGCCTAAGAAGGAGTATTCGGGTCCTACAATTCTTTCCAATAGTCATAGTGACATAAACATCTAAGTGAAAAAAAAAAAAAAAGCCAGCAGCTATCAACTCCAAGTTGCATAAGAAAAGAATATAAATACAGTACGCTCAACAATGGAAAAAAAACACACACAAAACCACGGACAGTGAGACCCTAAGCAGAGAACCCAACTGGACCCACCCCCCCCAGACTTCTAACCTACAGAACTGTGAGCTAATACATGGGTGATGCTTTAAGCCACTAAGTTCAAGGTGATTTGTTAACACAGCAAGAGAGAAGCAAAACATCTCACAACAAAAAGCATTTGCTTGATTCGTGAGCTTCCAGGTGTGCTGGCTGGTTCTTCTAGTGGTAGCTGGGCTCACTCGATTGTCTCTGGTCAGCTGTGCACTGGGTAGGCAGCTCTGCAGATCCATAGGCTAATGGTGGATGGCCTCAGCTGGGATGACCGGGTTCTGCCTCGTGTGGTCCCTCAGCCTCGAGCCCATGTTTGCTCATAAGACAGCTGGGCTGGGTTCTGAGAAAGTTCAAAGTTGCTGGGCCTCTTGAGCTCCTGGCACACCACTGCTCCTGCTGCATTCTGTTGGCCAACGCAACTCAAGGTGTAGGGAATAGATTTGAGCTCTTGCTAGAACTTTCTGCAAGGTCACATTGCAATGGGCATGGATACAGGAAGGGAGGAAAAGTTGGGGCCGTGATCAATCTCCTGCCCTCTCTTCTCCCTGAAAAACCCCTGCTTTGAATCTCAAGTCATCGCACCAATTACTCTGTCCCTGATTGTTGCTGCAATCAACTGATGCCATTTGCTCCTCATTGCTCACTGAGTTTAGCTCCTGGCTTACTGGTACTCCCTGCAACAATCCTATGTCTTATTCCTTATGGTTTCAAGACCCCAAGATGATCCCTCTAACATTGTAGGCTTTCAGTGTCCAAGTTTTTTTTCTTCTATCATCTCCTCCACCCTACCTCAGCCACTCTACCCTATGGTCATACTGTAGACTTTCTCATGCCGGTAGCAGGTCCATAATTTCCATTTCACGCTCCACACTTTCTGAACATCATTTCTGTCTCTCCGGCCTATTCCTTCTATACCTCCACCCCACAGAGACTTGCAGTAATTGGTGCCACCTTTCCACCTGCTTTCCTTCCTACTCAGCTTCAAATTCATGGCCACCCATTAAAATCTCCCTTGTCTTCACCCTACCCTTCTCTCACATTAGGATACACATGTGGAAAAAAACCCACAATCCAAGTTCAACCAAATTCCTCCCCTGCTTGCAGTCAGCTCAGTGTGACTAGAGAAAACCACACAACCTTGACCATCGCTCTCACTTTAAAAATATGACCAGGAGTCTCAATGGGCCTTGATGTGGGCCAGCAATTATACTGCATTTCCCCAGTCCAGACCTTCTTTCATCTCCTAGACCAGTGGTTCTCAACCTTCCTAATGCCGCGACCCTTTAATACAGTTCCTCACATTGTGGTGACCCCCGACCATAAGATTATTTTCGTTGCTACTTCATAACTGTAATTTTGCTACAGTTATGAATCGTAATGTAAATATCTGTGTTTTCCGATGGTCTTAGGCGACCCTGCTAGCGGTTCTCAACCTTCTCTTTCCTCATCCATCAAACACCTCCTCTGCCATCCTTTCTGTCTCAGAACCCACCACCACATCTATCCACTCACCAGCATAGGCACCATCTACCCTCTGGCTTCTTTCCCATCACACTAAACCAACCCTCCTTTAGAGCATTAGATTCTACCCTTATTTTTTAAAATATATTTGTATTGATGTATAGAGGGAGAGGGGGAGAGAAACATCGATGTGAGGGTGGAACATTGATAGGCTGCCAGGCTGCCTCCTGCATACACAACCTCCCCTCCCCCCCTCCCCCACACACACAGGGGACTGAGCCTGAAACCCAGATATGTGCCCTGACTGGGAATCAAACCAGCAACCTTTTGGTGCATAGGACGGTGCCCAACCAACTGAGCCACATGGGCCACAGCAGATTCTACCTTTCTTGCTACTCAAGGGTGGACATGGCCCATTAACTCTACAGCCTCTCTCCCATATCACCGTATTTCCCTCCCAATGAGTCATTCCCCTTGTCCAGTTCCTGACATTTCTCCCATCTTATAAAAAAACAACAACTTTTGATTCTGTCTTTCCTTCTATTGCCCTATCACTCAGTCCCTTTTGCAGCCAAATCCTCAAAAGCATCATCTGTACCATTTGCTCCACTTTTCTTCCTTCCATTCTCCGATAAACCCACCACTCCTTGGAAATCACTCACGCCCAAGCCACCAGTGACCTCCCTGCGGCTAATTGTGGGGGCCGGTTCCTGGTCTCCCTTCCCGTGGCCACACAGCAGCACTCGGCACAGCTGTTCGCCCTCTTGGAAGCACGTCCTCCGCTTGGCCTCCCAGTTGTCCGCCCAGCTCACAGCTGCGCACCTTTACTGAGACATCCTCCTAACTGCTTTGTGCTTCCGGTCGTGTTCCCCCAATCAGTTCTACTCACACAACCAGAATGATCTTCCCAAGCCCACATCTCATTTCCACAGATCCCAGTGAGAGCAGACGTTCTTAAACCAGTGGCTGGTGCCAATATTATCACCTTATTTTTGTGCCATCATAGAAAAAAGGTTAGGAAGAACTGAGCTAGAATATTCCTTAAAGTATTTTTTCAGGATGATGTTCCTGGTCTTTTCTTCTCTGTAGAAGCACATCAGCTGCTTTCACACTGGACAATACGGGCATAAAATTCTGATGCCACCAAAGCTTTCCCTCACCACTATATGTTGTTGTTTTTAGTATTTTGAGTAAGTCTGGATGCTCTGAACCCTCTATAGTTCTTCCCTTATAGGGAATTATTAATTACCAACTACAATTCCCAGAATGCACCTCTCTTGTCCTGCTGTTCTTCTGGTTTTATTTCCTTAAGAGCCTCTCAACCCCACATGGGTGACACCCCGCAGCACTTCTCCACTGGGATGCATACTTCAGGGAGGCCTTGATTCAGGGATGGGAGAATGATATGTGTCGTGGGGTGGGGGGAGGAGGGGGAGAGGGCATCCTTGCTACTGGAAATCTTGCCCATGGGCTGGCAAATTTTTGAACCAAAGCTCTGGTCCCAAGTGCTGTTGAAATTTGCCATTTGTGTGTGTGTGTGTGTGTGTGTGTGTGTGTGTGTGTGTGTGTGAGGCTTGGGGTGGTAGATCATAAGGCACATTTAGAAAGTCCTTTGGCTTATTTTTTCAAATTGGCAGAGTCTCTATTATGTTCTAGATACTCTCAAATCCATCTCATCATTTTACCCAGAGCAATATGTTAGGTGAGGGCTAATCTTATCCCATCTTACAGATGAGGACAGTGGTTATCGTAAAAATGTTTCCAGTGTTACCCGGCTAGTGAATGACAGAGCTGATATTCAAGGGGAGATGCATATAGCTAAATGCCCAATCTCTCCTCTCTCTCTCTCTCTCTCTCTCTCTCTCTCTCTCTCTCTCTCTCTCTCTCTCTCTCTCCCAATTTAAGTGAAAGCCACATAACATAAAATCAGCCATTTGGAAGTGTACAATTCCGTGGCATTTGGTACCTTCACAGTGTTGTGTGCAACCATTACCTCTACCTAGTTCCCAACCCTCTTCATGACCCCAAAATAAAATCCCAAGCCCATTAAGCAGCCACTCCACATTCCTTCTCAGCCACGCTGGAGACTCCATCTTTACAGGTGGCCCTGCTGCCATCACATGAGCCCTGTCACCCCTGCTGACTCCCTCCCCAGCAGCCCTGCCCCAGGCCAGTCCGCTCACCAGCAGGGTGGAAGAAGCCCTGCCCCAGGTCGGGCCTGCTCCCTGCCCGACCCCTGCAGCCTGGTGCCCTCCCACTGTTCACACGCACCTGAGCCCCTCCCATGCCCTGTCCTAACCGTTGGTTGCCTGCCTCCGCTTCCTACCCAGGTCCAGGCACTTTCACGCAGGTCAGGAGTCCTGCCTGGGTGGCACCCAGGCTCTCTGCCTCTACTACCACGTCCCCGAGGCCATGCAGCTTGGAGCCCAGAGGCCACTTGTCCCAGTCCTGGTCCCCCATCCCGGCTCAGCATCTCCCCTCTCTTCCTGACCCGTGGGCCTCTGCTGTCTGGGGGGACAGTTCTCAGCCCTACCATATCCTCCCATTACCCAGAGTCCTCAGGGTCAGTGGCTCTGCGTGGGCATTGAGCCTTATGCCCAGGCTCAGCACAATAAGCCGCAGGAAATTCGGTTCAAGTCCATCTTCCTTGAACATGCACGCTTGGCGGAAATCCACGTGTCCCGTCAGGACCCTTGTCTCCACAGAGAGAGGCTTCTGGAGCCGGAACATCTTCAGTCTGACTTGATGCAGCCAGGGAGAAGGCCTGTCTGCCCAGCCCAGACAGGTCACCTGCTCGTGTCTGCGTCTAGTCCACATTAATGGCCACATGGCATCTGAAATTAATGATGAGACCCGGGGACCTCTCCCATTAGCTGGCCTCCACGGCGGCATGGCTGACAGTGCCTCTCGGCCCTTCTCTTCCCGGATGACTGAGTCAGCCAGGTCTGGAGCCCTGCTTGTGTAGGGTCAGTTATAACCCCATCAACAAGACTACAGGGATGGAGAAGAATGTCTACCCAGGATTTCTGACGCTTGGATCACCCGTGCCTGGCACGTGGGGAGCCCTCAAGACGCCCTCACTGGTTTGGCTCAGTGGATAGAGCGTTGGCCTGCGCACCGAACGGTCCCAGGTTCGATTCCGGTCAAGGGCACATGCCCAGGTTGCAGGGGGTGTGCAGGAGGCAGACAATCAATGATTTTTCTCTCATCATTGATGTTTCTATCTCTCTCCCTCTTCCTTCCTCTCTGAAATCAATAAAAATGTATTTTTTTTAAAAAAAAAAAAAAGAAAGAAAGAAAAGGTTGTGGTTATCAGCATTACTGTGATTGCCCCACGCAGTGGTTAAGGCACATTTAGAAAGTTAAGGGTGGTCCTGGGTGGACCAGCTCAGCCTGTCTCCCGCTGTGTCACCGGGTGCACCTTTCCTGACATCTCTCGGTTCCCTCTGTAGAGTGTCATGCTTTACAAAGTTGAGAAAGTGAAAATGAGATGTTATGTGTGAGATGCCTGGCTCATAGTTAACCCAGTAAATGCCGACTGCATTTATGTAGGGCAAGCTGGTCCTGTAGGCATTGTTTATTATTACTAATTCTAGACCTCTGCACACGCTGTCTGTGGGACTGCAGGGCATGAATGTTTGCATATGCATATCTACCGGTCTAAGTTCCTAAAACCCAGGAGCATGTCTACCTCCACTCGCCCTCCATCCCGCCAGGTCACCAGCCCATCACTGAGCAGCTCCTTAGGACTAGGGGTTAACCAGGGGAGGCACTGCTTTGGTCCAGCAAGGTCAGTGTGTGTGTGTCTCTGCGTGTCTGGGTCTCAGTGTGTGAGCAAATTGGTGCATGGCTGTGAGCACGTCTGTAGGGATGGCTCATGGGTCTGTGTTTCTGTGTAAGAGTGTGGCCCTGTGTGCATTAGTCTGCATGAGCTGACATACAATTCCACAGACCGAGTGGCCTGAACAGCAGCCATTTGTTTTCTCCTAATTCTGGAGGCTAGAAGTCCATGGTCTAGACCAGGAGTGGGCAAACTTTTTGACTCGAGGGCCACAATGGGTTCTTAAACTGGACCGGAGGGCCGGAACAAAAGCATGGATGGAGTGTTTGTGTGAACTAATATAAATTCAAAGTAAAGGAGCGGAGGGGAGAGCAAGAGAACCCTCCGCTCTTTCGGCTCCGCGGACCGGATAGAACAGCCGAACGGGCCGGATCCGGCCCGCGGGCCGTAGTTTGCCCACGGCTGGTCTTGCAAATTTGGTTTCTGGGGAGAATCTCTTCTTGCCTTGCAGATGGCCACCTCCTCACTGTGTCCTCACATGGCCTTCCCTCTGCACACTCGGAGAGAGATGTACCTTTTCTTATAAAGGTACCCGTCCTGTTAGATTATGGCTCCACCCTCATGACCTCCTTTAACCTTAGTATCTCCCTAAAGGTGCTATCTCTAAATCCAGTTGACCCTTGACCAACATGTTTGAATGGCATGAATCCACTTATACAAGGATTTTTTTTTTTCAATAAATACCTGGACTGTTTTTGATCCCCCATTGAGGATGTAGAGTCTGAGGATGTGGAGGCCCAACTGTGTGATTGATCTACACCACTTTAGGTAGGGGAGTTGGGCACTTGTAAATTTTTGTATTTGCCAGGGGTCCTAGAACCAATCCCCATGGATACCAAACGTAATGAAGTTTTGGGGGAGTCAGAAGTTATACACAGATTTTTGACTGTGCAGGTGTTTGGCACCCCTAATCCTCTCATTGTTCAAGGTTCAGCTGTATAGCCACATTGGGGGTTCGGATTTTACATATAAATTTCGGGGGGAGATAGGGCATAATTCAGTCCATAGCATTGTGGGACTTGAGAGCACCCGTGTGTGTGTGTGTGTGTGTGTGTGTTTGCTCATGTCCATGCGAATGTACATGTGTCTGTCTGCACATGTGTTTGTGTGTCTCTTCCTGCAGCTGGGTTGGAGGGGGGCGGTGAGGAGCCACACCTGCCAATCACCCCCTCCCACCTGCGGCCGGGGCACCGACGGAATCCAGCGTGGGCTCCTCTCTGCCGATCAAGACCTATAAATAAAGTTGTCTCCCTGGCATGTTCCACACCACACGCGGCTCTTTAATAAAATTGGCTGAGATTTGTGGATAAGCCTGAAGCAAAGTCAATGCTCGGTGTCAATCCCACGCTAAGAGGGGCCTTCAGGGGTCAAGCTGCTTCCTGTATATGATTCCCCATCAAAGATATGTCAGCGGGTGCTAACCAGCTCCTGGAGGGCAGGGAGCCGCGAGCTCTGACCAGGTTCAGGCGGGTCCGCGGGTGCCAGTGTGGTAAGTGGGAGGGGAGGAGGGGACGCAGCCAGTGCCACTTCTCGAGGGGACTCAGCTTCCCCTCAGAGGTCTGGGACTAGTTCCACCCTCCCTGTCTGAGCAGGAAGGAGGGCAGGCGGCAGCTCCGCCCCAGACACTTCCAAACCTCCATCTTTCCAGCCTGGAAGAGGCATGCTTAAGGGGTGCAGCCAGTGTCCTCCCGGGTCTCTGCTACCCCCCAAAGGCTGCAAAGAGCCTCTGCCCAAAGCCACGTGCACAGTCTTCGGAGGGAGTGGAGGGTCCCCTGGCTCCCCAAGCTCCAGCTGATGACTGAAAGTGTGGGGGCTCCCGTCCTCTCCCGGTCACTTGGGAGCAAGAACGTCTAATAGGCGTGCTGGCCACAGTCGGTGAGGCAGAAAGAGGGGAAATCAAAAGAAGTTTGGTTTAATTAAGTATCAGGGAAGATTTATGCAACTTCCTCTCCTTGTCATAAATATTAATGAGGGCAGACAGCAGCCAGCTCCAGAAGCAACCACTGGCCCCCTAGACGTCTGGGGAGAGCCGAGGAGGACTGGGCTGGAGGTGAGGAGGGCAGCAGCTGCCCTCAGACACACATACATACATACACACACACACACACACACACATGCACATGCACACGCACACGCACACGCATGCACGGCTCCTACCCAGGGCAGAGGGTGGGCTGAGTCCTCTGCCAAGCACTGAACCAGGAGTGTGTATTAAGGAAAGGGCGTGGCCCCTTCTTGTCCCCTGTCAGGCTGGGGTTTGGGGCAGGGGTCCCCCTAGCCAGCCGTGTGGCTGATCCGCTCTGGCCAGAGCGGGAGTGTAAGAGTCACAGTGAGTGGCAGGGAAGGAATGTTTGGAGGGACTATGGACCAGCACTCCATAGTCGGGGGCCTGGGTGTGGAGCCAGGGGTAGTGTGTGTGAGTGTGAAAGAAGGTGAAATGAGGATCCCCGTGAATGAGCTGCACCGGCATGGAAAATGGGGTGGTGGGGGGGGCACCATGGAGCCAGAAGGGGAGGGCCAAGTCCCACAGAGAGCAGCTGTGAGTCAGAGAAACTGAACAACAGAGAGTGATTACAAGGAATGGGCCACACCATTATGAAGGCTGACAAGTCCCAGATCTGCAGTAGACAAGCCGGAGGCCCGGGAAAGCGGAGGGTGTGGATCCAGCCCGAAAGGCAGCGGGCTGAGGAGCCGATGCTTCAATCTAAGTCCCAAGCTCATCCAAAACACCCCCTCAGACACACCCAGGACAACGTTTGACCAAGTATCTGGGCACCCCGTGGTCGAGTCAGATTGACACAGAAAATGAACCCTCACAACAACCTTGGCTTCCCCCAGCAGGGGCGCTCTGGAGGCAGCAAGGTCACTCCCGGCATCCTGATCACAGCAAGACCACTGGAGCACGGACCCCAATGGCAGCACCCGGTCCGGCCGTTTGGTTAAGGTGCTTGGGACTCTGTGCACAAAGCTGCGGGCGGAGGCGGGCAGGGCGGGGCGGGGCGGCCGTGGAGAGGGGATGCTCTGGGAGCCACTGCCCTGGGGAGTGGTAGAAGGACCCGAGGGGATGGGGGGCGGCGGGGGGGCGGTGCGCAGCAGGTCTGCTCCGTGTGGCCCTGGCCCTGGGTGGGGCTCAGGGCGGCTTGGAGGAATGGAGAGTGAGGTCGAGAGGAGCACCAACTACAGCTCCCTTTCACTCATTTGACAGATGCTGACAAAGAACCTGCTTTGAGCGAGACCTGAATTCTCCTGAGCCCCCTTCCTGCCGTGCCCTGGCGGGCTCTCTGGAAGCACAGCCTCGGGAACCCCGGCAACTCGCAGGCAGAACTACTGTTGTCACTGGTACAGAAGCAGAGGGGCTTCCACGCACGAGTGGGGGGCCGGGACTCGAACTCACGTCTGCCTGGCTCCACAGCCCGCTGTCCTGGGCTTGGGCTGCACCCAGCAATGGGGGCAGCCCCTTGGCTGAGGACCTGCTTCTGGGGAACTCTGTCTGGCATGCATCCTCTGGTTATGTCGGCAGAAACAGGGAAACCCAGTTTCCAGACCCCATGCCCTGACTGCAGGGAGCTGGGCTAGAAGATGGAGTTTAAGACACAGCCACCAATCCACTGACTCCACCACCCTGGCCAGACCCACCTCTCCCCTCCTGTCACTCCCAGGCCAGTCCAGCCCAGACTGAAGCATCCCCCATGGATGCCCAAGTCACGGAGACTAATAACAATCACTCCCAAATTTTTGAGGGCTCCCTAAACACCAACACCCTAAATACATCCTTTCACCTCATTTCAGAACAAGCCTGGAAAGGGAGGTGATAATCACCCCACTTACGGATGAGAAGGTCAAGGTCAGCGACATCATGTGGCTTTCCCAGGGTCACACAGACGTAACTAGTGGATCAAATGAGAACTCCGGGGCCTGTGATGCCAAACTTCTACATTCAAGCCCGAGATTAAAGGGCGGTCCCAGACCAGCATCAGCAGCATCTGGGAACATGTTAGAAATGCAAATCCTCAGGTCCCTCCCAGACCTCCTGCACCAGAACTCAGGGACCTGAGTCTCAAATACAGGGAGTCATGGCCACCAGACCAGTGAAACCACTGCAGGAACCAGTGCTGGGAGGAAAACCCAAACTGTAATTGACGAAGCGAGGGAGGCTCAGTGTGCACAAGACCAAGACTTAAAAACTCCAGGGGCACCCAGTCATGGGTTCCCCCACACTTTTGTCAACTCCAGGCGAAGAAAAACACACACCTCATGCTTCAGGCAGGGGAAGGAGAAAAGGAACCATTTTGAAATAGACCAGAGTATCCTGATCTCCTTAGCAAGGCTTGCCCTGGGGGGAAACTGAGTTAACAGAGTCTGACTGGTGGGGGGAAGGGGACATAGCCCACTCCAGCCACTCTAGCCATCCTGTCTGACCTAAGTGGGGACCTGGGGGGCAGGGGGGGTTGAGAAATGTTGTGAAGTTCACAGCCAGAGGCAAAGGCTCAGTAAAAAAAAAAAAAAAAAGACTGAGATCTAATCACAGGACTACAGACTACTTCCCCTCCCCGACACCTCACCACCACATGACCAAAGGCCTCTTTACAGCAGTTTCTTTTACCTCATGTCTGGCTATCAAGAAAAAAGGACAAAGTAAAAGACAAAAACACACCATTTGGAGAGACAGAACAAGCATCAGAATCAGACAAGGCAGGAATGCTGGGATGATCAGACCAGGAATTTAAAACGAATATGATTCTTATGCTAAGAGCTCTGTTGCAGCATCCACGCAACAGCAGATGGACAATGTAAGCAGAGAAACGCACATCCTCAGAGAGAACAAAAAGAAATGCTAGCGCCCAGGTGCACTGTAACAGAAATGAAGAATGCTTATCAGATAACACTGTAACAGAAAAGAATAATGCTTTGATGGGCTTATTAGGAGACAAGACACAGCTGAGGAATCTCTGGAGCTCGAGGATCTATCCACAGAAATCTTCAAAACTAAAAATCAAAGAGAACAAAGATTGAAGAAAACAAGAGAATATCCCACGGAATGCGAGACAACTACAAAAGGTATAACATACACATGATGGGAATACCAGAAGGGAAGGAGAGAGAGAGAGAAGCAGAAAACATTACTTCAAACAATGATGATACTTCCCCCAAATTAATGTCAGATACCAAACCACAGATCCAAGCAGCTCGGAGAACACCAACCATGATAAATGCCAATATATACACATACACATACACACCTCGGCATACCATTTTCAAACTACAGAAAATCAAAGATAAAAAAAAAAAAAAAGAGATCCTGAAAGAAGCCAGAGGAATAAAACACCCTACCTAGAGAGGGATAAATATAAGAATTACATCCAACTTCTCCTCAGAAACCATGCCAGCAAGAAGATAATGCCATGAAATATTTAATGTGTTAAGAGAAAAAAAAATCACCAGCATAGAATTACATACCCTGTGAAATGATCATTTCAGAGTGAAGGAGAAACAGAATTTCTCTGACAACCAAAAATGGATGGAATTTGTTGCCAGTGACCTGCCTTGCAAGCAATGTTACAAGAAGTCCTTTAGAGAAAAGGAAAATAGTATATGCCAGAAAAGGTGGGAAGTTACCTAGCATATCAGTCAGCTACTGCCACAGTAATATACCGAACAAGCCACCTCCAAACCACAATCATCCACTCTTGCTTACCCATCTGGATGTCACCTGGGCATTGGCTGACCTCATCTTGCCTTAGCTGGACTTGAGTCCCAACTGTAGGGCCCAGGTGTGTTCTACGTGTCTCCCAGTTTGGGGACCAGTAAACTAGCTGGGGCGGGGGGGGGGGTGTTTTCACGGTGACGGCAGAATGGCAAGCACATGTTGGGCCCTTAAAACATTGACTCCCATGCCATCAGCCAAAGTAATTCACATGGATGAACCCAATGCCAAGGGGCAGGACATACTCTGCACAATATGAAGAGATGAAGGTGTGGATGTCTAAATGTACTACAGAGGAGTAGAGATTTGGGTCCATCATTCAACCTGATTTAATGTACCTTCCCTGTTTCATTCTATGGAACTGGTGGAACCTAAAGCCAGCACCGAAGAGAGTTACCACAAAAACTATGTTATAGATGAACCTATTTTATGAGCTTAGATGTGAAAATCCTTTAAAATTAGGAAATTAAAATAAATGATTGCCCTAAAATCGTATTTCACAACCAAGTAGGATTTACCCCACAATTTTAAGGATTACTTAAATGTAAGAAACCCAATAACATAATACATACTACTACAAGGACCAATAAAAAAAGAGAGAATCTCAATTGATGCAGAGAAGAGATAGAATAAAACTTGACACTCATTACTAATTTTAACTCTTCAAACACTGGGGCTGGGAGACTTCATTAGCATAATAAAGAATACTTACGTTAAAACAACCATAGAACTGCACTTATGGGGACATATTAGACACATTCTCTGTAAACTCAAAAGCAAATACGCATGCTTACTTCAATCTTTATTCAACATTTTCCCGTTCAATGCAATAAAATATATAAGCAGAGATAATAGTTTAACTACTAGAAAGGCGACTAGGTGATCATCATTGTTCACAGATGATACAATTATATGCCTAGAAAACAGAAAAGCGTCAACTGAAAAACGCTTAGGATAAATAAACAGTCAAATACAAAATAAATATTTGAAAATCAATAACTTTCCTATATGCTAGCAATAACCAGTTATAAGATATAAGAGAAAATAGAGTCTATTTATAATAGCAATAAAAGCATACAATTTAGCAGTTACCATAACAAGATTTGTACAGAAATTGTATGTGAAAGATGCTGCCAACCTTTATTCAGAGACAGAGAGGACCGGAACAGACGGAAAGGTACAGACATACCAGGCTCAAGGGTGGGAAGATGAATGTGGTTGAGATGTGGATTCTTCCTAAATTATAGGTTTAATGCAGCTCCAGTCAAAAGACAAAATGGGCTGGACCAACTTGATCAAGTAATTCTAGAGTTTATCAGGATGAGTAAAGTTTTGGGTACAGATTTTTTTTAAAAAGGAGGTAGTGAGGGAGGACTACCCCTATCCAAATACGGACCTGATTGGGCACTAGTGTGTGACTTAAAGAGTGTCAGGGGCCCCCAGCCTGTTCGGCTCAGTGGGTAGAGCATCAGCCTGTGGACTGAGGGTCCCAGGTTTGATTCCGATCAAGGGCACATACCTCGGTTGCAGGCTCCCGGCCCTGGTCGGGGGCATGTGGGAGGCAATCAATCGATGTGTCTCTCTCCCATCGGTGTTTCTCTCTGTCTCTCCCTCTCCTTTCCACTCTCTCTAAAAATCAATGGAAAAAATATCCCCGGGTGAGGATTTAAAAAAAATAGGAAGGTGAGTACCAGAGTGTCGTGGTTTCTGTATTTGACAGACACCTCAGCAGAACATGATAAGCCACTTGAAAAGACTTTAGTGATAAGAACTTACATATACGATGTTGCAATCGCATATAAGTTCCATTGACATGTAAGATAAGTTGCATTTGGTTGCGTGTAACAGGCACCTGACTCCTGGTGTTTAACCACTGCCTGAGAGCAGGGCCCCTCTCGTGAAGCGAGCTGGACAGAGGTGGACAGTTCCAGGATGACACACACAGCGACTTCGGGAGTAGGGCTTCTTCCTTCCTCCTCCACCATGCTCAGTGTGTGTCCTCTCTCTCTCTCTCTCTCTCTCTCTCTCTCTCTCTCTCTCTCTCTCTAGAGGAAGGGAGAGGGAGAGGAAGGGAGAGGGAGAGGAAGGGAGAGGGAGAGGAAGGGAGAGGGAGAGAGAGATAGAAACATCAATGATGGGAGAGAATTATTGATCGGCGGCCTCCTGCACGCCCCACACTGGGAATTGAACTCAGGACTCTTCGGTCCGCAGGCCAGTGCTCTATGCACTGAGCCAAATCAGCTAGGGCTCGGTGTGGTATGTCTTCCATCCTGAGTTTGAAAAATGGCTGCTCTGTCCCACCCACATTACTAGTATAGACCTAATGAAGAAAGCAGAAAGGAGGGAGGGAGGAAAGGGGAGAGCCAGGGAAGGGAGAAGGAGGGAGGAGAGGAACAAGGAAGGACCAGTATCTACACTGAGAAGCAGGACTCTCCCGAGAAGTCCCCAGCAGACAACCACTTGTATCTCATTGGCCAGAACGGAGTCACACGCCCCCGCCCCCCACCAGCTGTAAGGGAACCTGGGAGAAAGGCGTTCTTTTAATTATTTCATTTTTCAATCACAGTGTGTGTTAAACACTACGTGGCATTAGTTTCAGGTGCACAGCACCGCGGATAGGCACACAGGCTGCCAAGGGTTCCCGCCGGTAATTCAAGCGCCCACCTGGCGCCATAGGCCACGGTTGCAATAGCGTCGACTGTATTCCCTGTGCTTCACCTTCCGTCCCTGGGCCTATTTCGTAACCACCAATCAGTGCTTCTCAATCCCATCACCTTTTCCACCCGACCCCTAACATCCCCCGCTGCGGCTCCCCCCAGTCTGCTCTCTGCATCTGAGTCTGTTTCTGTTGTGCTTGTTTTGTAGAGCACATGCCAATCCTTGTGATGGGGGAGGGTCGGAAGGAGCAACGATTTGACAAAGGAGGTTAGAGAAAACATCTGTTTTCACAAAACAAAAGACAAACTCAAGTTACATTTTTATCGTATCAATTACCAATATAATCTCCATAGGATGTATAGGATTAAAAGTAAAACAGGCCCCTGGACGGTGTGCTCAATGGTTAGAGCGCACCGGCCTGAGCACTGAAGGTCTCGGGTTTAATTCCAGGTTAAGGGCACATACCTGGGCTGCAGGTTTGATCCCCAGCCCCAGTCTCTAGTTGAGGTGTTTGAGGGAGGCAACCAATTGATGGTGTCTCTGTCTGTCTGTCTGTCTGTCTCTCCCTCTCCCTCTCTCTCCCTCCCGCCCTTCCACTCTATCTAAAATCAATGGGAAAAATATCCTCAGGTGAGGTTTAACAACAACAACAAAAGGAAAAATAGGAAAAACCTAGAAGAACGCACATGCAATAAAGACTATATTTTACTTGATTGAAAGGAAAAGGACTTTGCAGGCTCATACCCTAAGGAATCACTATCAAAGGAACACATTGATGAATTTCATTGGAATCAAATAATTCAATTCTACATATTAAAAATCCCACTGACAAAATTAAAAGGCAAACAACTAACTAAGGAAAGACTCATAAAGGGTTACCATCCTTATTATATACTAGAGGCCCGGTGCACGAAAATTGTGCACTCAGGGCTGTCCCTTAGCCCGGCCTGTGCCCTCTCACAGTCCAGGAGCCCTCAGGGGATGTCCAACTGACAGCTTAGGCCTGCTCCCCCCCCCCCCCGGCCACCCCCCCTCTGCAGTCGGACATCCTTAGCGCTGCCGTGGAGGCCTGGAGGTGGAGAGGCTCCCGCTGCCACTGCTGCACTAGCCAGCCATGAGCCCAGCTTCTGGCTTAAGAGCACTCCCCCTGTGGGAGCGCACTGACCACCAGGGGGCCACTCCTGCATTGAGCGTCTGCCCCCTAGTGGTCAGTGCATGTCATAGCAACTGGTCGTTCCGCTGTTCAGTTGATTTGCATATTAGCCTTTTATTATATAAGATGATATGTATCAAGAAGGGGCAAATGAGCCCTAACCGGTTTGGCTCAGTGGATAGAGCATCGGCCTGCGGACTGAAGGGTCCCAGGTTTGATTCCGGTCAAGGGCATGTACCTTGGTTGCGGGCACATCCCCAGTAGGGGGTGTGCAGGAGGAAGCTGATCGATGTTTCTCTCTAATCGATGTTTCTAACTCTCTATCCCTCTCCCTTCCTCTCTGTAAAAATCAATAAAATATATTTTTTAAAAAAAGAAGGGGCAAATGAAACCCCAATAAAAACAATGTTGGCCAAGGTCCTGAGCCAGTAATTCATGAAAGACAGGGCACTTTGTGAAATCATAGGAAACAATGTGCTATTTTGAATAAATTTTCTACAACATTTTTTAAGAAAAAATCTAAATCAGATTTGTAGAAAACTCAGAAAACACAGACCAGTATGAAGATGAAAACAAAAAACCACGATTTCAACAGCCGAGAGATGATAGCTTTTCGATATGAGTCATTGCACTCTGGTTTTTCCCCCTCAAAAATGCATTTTAATGAGTTCATTTTTCTCTTTGTCTTTTCTTTTGTTTATCATCCTTTCAGCGACTGCCTCACACTTCCTTGTGCTTTTGTGGATTATTCCCCTAACGGGGCACATTGCTGCTCCCCTCAAAACTAGCCTTCGACTGAGAACCACAAGGGGAAGGCTGGGGATTGGGTAAGCAACTAGCAGTGTTTCCACAGGAAGCTGATATGTTCTCCCCTCACGTAGAGGAGGCTGTGAAAGGTAGAGGGGCACGTGATGTTTGATAGGCACTTACTACCAAGACCACACAACTCCAATGAAACCTAGCATTTTACGGTTTCACTTTTATAGTTTTCATTCATTATGAATGGCAAATAATAGCAAAGGTAAAACCCTGGAGAGTTTTATTCCTACTGCACTTATCCACACACAGGTGATAATTATAAATTTTGTGCAAAATACAAAAATCAACCACCCAACAGCACTCGAAAGTGAATAGGTTCCACTTTTTTTTTTTTTTTTCCCAAATGGGTAGGTCAGTGGTCGGCAAACTCATTAGTCAACAGAGCCAAATATCAACAGTACAACGATTGAAATTTCTTTTGAGAGCCAAATTTTTTAAACTTAAACTTCTTCTAATGCCACTTCTTCAAAATAGACTCACCCAGGCCCTGGTATTTTGTGGAAGAGCCACACTCAAGGGGCCAAAGAGCCGCATGTGGCTCGCGAGCCGCAGTTTGCTGACCACTGGGGTAGGTAATTGTCCCCATATCACTTGTGGAATAAATTTTGAACTATTTTGGCCCATTTCTATTTTATTTTATTTTTTAAAAAATATTTTTATTGATTTCAGAGAAGAAGGGAGAGGGAGAGAGGGATAGAAACATCAATGATGAGAAAGAATCATTGATTGGCTGCCTCCTGCACGCCCCTTACTGGGGATCAAGCCTGCAATATGGGCATGTGCCCTTGACCAGAATCGAACCCAGGACCCTTCAGTCTGCAGGCCGTCACTCTATCCACTGAGCCAAACCGGCTAGGGCTTGGCCCATTTTTAGATTCTAATCTATTCCATTATTTTGTGTGTCTACTTACACATCAGCACCAAACTGCTTTAGTACTGTAGCTTTGTGCATTTTTAGTATCTGTAAGGCAAATGTATCAGCTATACATTGGTGTGTAACAAACAAGCCAAAACCTAATGGTTTCAAATGCCAACTTATCTGTTCATGACTATGAAAATGAACAGGCTTATTTTGCTGAACACATACTGAAACTAATCAGTATCTTTACCTTACCCCCAAACAATACAAGGACCTTAACACATTTTAACTCAAATAACCCCTCCTGACTTATATGCTATTTTTATCCAGTATTTTATTTTGTAATCCTTCCAAATTCGATAGGTTCTTTTACTCTTTTATATGATAAACTAGAGGCCTGATGCACGAAAATTCGTGCAAGAGTAGGCCTTCCTTCCCCCCACTACCAGCACCGGCTTCCCTCCAGCACCCGGGACCTGGGCTACTTTCCTCCTCCGGCCGCCGGCAGGCACCCAGGACCTGGGCTGGCTTCCCTCCGACCCCGGCTTCATCAGAAGGATGTCAGGAAGGACGTCTGGTCTAATTAGCTTATTACCCTTTTATTATTATAGATGTTTACTTAGATATACCCATACGTTCACCATTTTCTTTTCATCATTCCTATCTACAGTTTGAACTTTTCTTTTAGGGCCATTTTTCTTCTTTTTTAGAAGGTCCTTTAGTAAAAGACAGAATATCAAGTGTCTGTGTTTTTGTTTGCTGTAAAATGTCTTTATTTGATAATATCTCTTCACACATTCTCTCTCCCTCCATGCTCTCTCTTATCTCCTTCTGGTGCTTTGGATCAATGTGCTTTTAGATTTCATTGGTGATGTTAAGATTAATCAGAGTTCAGGTGTTGTCAACTGGTCCACACATTCACAAGTGCCCATCCGCTTTGATTTCAATCATTGGCTGGTTTTGTTTGAGGTCCATCTCAGAGGTTTCACATTCTCTCTGCTGGCTCTCACATCCACTCCTCAGCCCTTCTCTGCTCTGGTCTGGGTCAGGGTAGGGGATGCGGATTGACCCAGACGGGCTACATTTCCCACCTTCTGTATCAGCAGGATGCCAGCTGGGTAAGTCCCCTGGGAGGCGCCGGCAGGATCTTGGAGGGCTGCGAGGGGTGGTGCTCCTCTCTCTCCTTCAGATGTGAATCCATCATCAGCTTTGCATTTTCCCTGACTCTAGCTGGACCACTGTGCCTCTGGCTCCAGCCTCCTCCTGGCGACCTCTGCCTTTGGCCTCTGGCATCATCTCTCTTCCCTGTGTCCATCTCATGGTGGCAACTTCTTGCTACTGCCAATATCTGGGTGGCCTCATTGCCCGCCATTGGGCTTCTGGGCTCTTCTATCACGGCCACCAATCCCCATATGAAATCCCCTCTGGCTGACACACCCAGAGTGTGTTTTTTGTTGTTGTTGTTATTTTGTTTTGTTTTTTAATTCCTGGACCTCATGAGCATTAACTGAGGCTTTAAAAAAAAACAAGAAAATTTTCTTTCTCTGTGCTCCAGAAGAATGTTAGAGCACTGCTATTATCTTTCTTAGGTTTGAATGAAGTCACCTCTGAAATTGTCTGGACCTCAAACTCTTTGAAGTGGGAAACTGGAAGAATTTCCCAGTTTCTCCCACGATTGTCGAAGCAGAAAACATAGGTTACGTATCAGATCATCCTTGAAAAGCTATACGACACAGATACTATCTTTTTAAGGTAGACAATAAAAATAGAGTGGTTTTTGTTTTGTTTTGCACAGACTTGCCCGCCTCCAGATTTGGCTCAAGCCCAAAGTCTCTTTCAGAGCGACTAGAGGGATTGTCTCAGGACGAAAAACTGGCGTGAAAGATTCGTAAGACAACCAGGATCTGGCTGAGCTGAGTTTCCACCGTCTGTGGGATTCAGAATGTGAGTTGTGTTGGCATGGAGACAAAGTTAACGGGAGAAAGTTCTCTTAACGTGCAAGGATCTTGACCTCTTCCCTCCAACTGCTAACTGTGCTTCTGCAATTCCAGGAATAACCGTTAAGAGAATCATTCCTACTTCTTGCTTCACATTTTTTTATCCATAAACCACCACGATCACTTTGACCAGTACACAACCTCCTTTAGATCACTAATTTATTCATGAACTCATTAAACATGTACTGAGCAAAGGCAGTGCCAGGCAATGTTCTAGATGCTGGGGCTGCAGTGGCAACCTCCCAGACCCTGTCCCTGCCCTCCTGGAATTTACCGCCTCACAGTCAATGTCCGGGGGGTGGGGCCAAGGAAGGCTTCTTAAGAAAGTGACATTTATGTAACTTAGGGATGAGCAGGAGCTGGCCTGGCTGTGTTATATATATGCAGGTTATTTCAAGGGGAAAAAAGAACTTGGGGCGGGGGGAGGAGGGGAGGTGTTTAATGGGAAACCCTGGTTTTCTCTCTGCATGCCCTCTTTATTAAACACATTTTTTAAATGAAAAGCATCTTTAGTGAAAGGACCAGGAAGCAAGGGAAGGAGGGTAGAAGGGCTAAAGAAAGACAGGGAAGGAAGGGAGGGAGAAAGGAAGGGAGGAAGGGAGGGAGGGAGGGAGGGAGGGAGGGACAAGAGCAAGAGAGAGACAGAGAGGAGCACAGACCACCTCCCTTCTACAGTGGACACAGGTGTTGCCTCAGCTGTAACTGCCTTTGGCCAGGTGACCAGACTTCTCTGAGCCTCAATTTCCTCCTCGTGGAAGAGGTTCGTGTCCACACCTTGCGCCCGGGGCTATGCTGAGCATGGAACAAGGGCAAGTTTGTGGACCTGCCTGATAGCTGAGACTGGATCACTCACCTCCACGTACAGGAATAGATATCTTTACGGTACTTACATTTGTTAACCTGGGTTCCATGAGAAACTACGTGGGAACCATAGCCAGAGTTAGTGATCTAAGACTCCCCGAGGCCAGAAATCCAGGGACCTGGGCCCCCGTAGGGCCCTTGGGCCAGGGCTCTGTGTCTGCCCCAGCCCAGCCCAGCACCGGCATTCAGGAGCTCTCCCCACTCCTGTGTATGAATGAGGTGATCTTTCAGCTGCCCTTTGTCTTGGAAAAAAATTAATTCTCATTTGCATTACCTCGTCTAAATGTCACCCACCGATATTTTGTTAGACATTAGCGGTGCTGGCAGGGAGGGCCGCGGGGTGATTGTGTTCTGCCTGGTGCTAGGATTTACATAATTTCAGACAGCAATTAAAGAATCCTGGGGAATTTTTTTCTCTCTCTCTTCCAATCTCTCCTACAAAGAAAGTGTTCGTTTACATTAAGCGCTCAGCTCCTCGCTGTTCATTTGCATAAAATTAAAGGTTTTTGTGTTCCCGAACAGCAGGGTAACATTTAAAATTCCGTTTTAAAAAGCTCACCTTACAATAATAAAATGTTAATATCATTTCATAGGCAGTGCAAGGTTGCCAGATGCCTTTCACTTCCAACTTGTATCCAGTGCTAACTGTTTTCCCCTTCTCCCTCTGCTCCATCTCCCTCTGCTCCATCTCCCTCTCCTCCATCTCCCTTCCCTCCTCACTCAGTCTTTGTCCCTCTCCATCCTTCCCCAAGTCTCCTCCTCTGCCTCATCCTGCCTCCCTGTCTCCTTGATCTTCCCCCCTTTTTCTTTTTCTAAATGGAATCCAAATGTCCTCAACCCTCACCAGCCTGAGGCCATGGAGCAAAGTGAAGTTTTCACATTATTCAAGGGACCATCCCATGAATAATGAGTGAAGCACGGCTGCCAGGTTCCCGGGAGCTCCTGTTTCCGCACTGATCCCCAAGTCACCGCTCAGCCCACCCCGCGTCCCATATGTCCTGGGCTCCCCGAAACCAGAGTCCGTCCTAGTTACTCTCGCCTCCCCACCGCGGACCCCAGGCACTGCCCTAGTCACCATGGATGTCCATGACGCCTCATGACGGCCTCATATCACCCCACGGTGCCCCTGATTCTTCTTTCCTCTGAGCATCCAGGACTCTGGGCCAACATTGCTCACCTGGAGCAGCGAGGGCTTCACCTCATGCACCAGTGGTCTAATCCCAGCTGGCACTGGTCCCCAGGGAGACATACGGCACAGACAAGGGGCCCTGGCCATGAAGATGAAGGGAGGACCGATTTCCTCACACAGGGAAGAGATGATTAACTAGAGGGAAGAGAGAAAAGAGAGGGACAGAGACCTGCGGCCAGAGTAGAAGCGGTTGGGACTCCCCAGGATGAAGAGACAGAGGGGCCCAGAGGGAGCCTGCTGTGTGGGATAAAGCGAGTCCCACACTCCATGCGTCATCCCAAAGGAGGCAAGGATGGGCGTATAAACCGTGGAAGGAGGAAAACTTTCCCTCTCCCACCACAGCCCGTGGATTGAGAACTCAGGATCAGAAATGATGCTGAGACATGGGAAAATGGACAGTTTTGTTTACTGCATGCCACAGTGTTAGAACTGATACTCATACCCACACCAAAGAGAGAATTCTTTAAGGGGATAGAAGCCTTAAGGGGTGAGGAGGCATTAATGAAGCAGGGGGGTGGCTGCAGTCATTCCAGCTAAGGCATCGGTGTGCGAAAGGCTCTGAGGAGGGGGGATGCGTAGCTTGTGAGGACCTGAAAGGCATGAGCATGTGGGGCACAGGAAGCCAGGAAAGGGGCAGGCAAAGAAACAACATGAGCATGCCCAGACACAGGGGAAACGCACCTAATAAACTGCCCCTCTGGACACCCAGACATTGCACTTACCCCATTTGCTGTCTTAGGTGAGACCAAAGAGCTCAAGGAGACCATGTCTGAAGAACTAAAATGAAATGATGAGAATGACGTCTTGCCAAATAGAGAATACCAACCAAGGCTTAGAAGTTATAAAAAGGAACCAGATAGAAAATCTGGAGTTAAAAAGTACAATCCCTAAAATGTTAAAAATCCACCCAGAGGGCATCAATAGCAGATTTGATCAGGCAAAAGAAAGAATCAGCAAATTTGAAAACAGGTCAGTTGAGATGATTCAGTGTGAGGAACAGAATGAAAAAAAGAATGAAGGTAAATGAGCAAAGCCTAAGAGACCTGGGGGATATCATCCCGCCCATCAACAAACACAGACTGGAAATACAGAAGGAGAGGGGAGAGAGAACAGGGCAGAAAGAATGTTTGACGAAATAATGGCCAAAAACTCCCCAAATTTGATTTTGAAAAATCATGAATCTACACACCCAAGAAGCTAAAAGAACCTCCATTCGGAAGGTTCTGGAAGGTCGTCCAGTCTAATTAACATATTATGCTTTTATTATTATAGACTAGAGATACCCACACAGACACACATTGTCATCAAACTGCAGAAATACAAAGACAAAAAGAGAATCCTGAAAGCAGCCAGAGAGAAGTGACTAGTTACACACACAAGGACTCCTCAGTAATATGAACAGCCAATTTCTCACAGGAGCCATGAAGTTGGAGAGAAAAAAATTGTCATCGAAGAATTCTAAATTTAGCAAAACTATGCTTAAAAAAAAAAAAAAGGAGAAATTAAGAATACCAAAGCCATTCAATGGAGGAAAGAAGAATCCCTTCAACAAATGGTACTTGAACAACTGCAGAAGAATGAAATTGGACCCCAATTTCACACTAAATATGAAAATTAATTCAAAATAGATTAAAGACCTAAATGTAACAGCTAAAACTATAAAACTCTTGGAAGAAAACAGACATAAATGTAAACCTTCATGACAATGAATTAAGCAGTGATTTCTTAATACCAAAAGCACAAAAAACTACACAACGTCAAAACTAAAAATTTTGTGCATCAAATGATATTATTAAGAACATGAAAAAAATCCCCACAGAACTGGAGAAAATGTTTGCAAAAAGTTTACTATGCAGACTATATAAAGAACTCTCACAATTCTACGACAAAAAGATAAATAATCCAATTTAAAATGGGCAAAGGACTTGAATAAATGTTTCTTTAAAGAAGATAAACAAATGGCCAATAAGCTCAGGAAAAAGATACTCAACATCATTAGTCATTAGGGAAATGAAAACCATAACCACATGAGATACCACTTCACACTCGCTGGGATGGCTGGAATAATAATTGTTTAATGGAAAATAACACGTGTTGGCAAGGATGTGGAGTAATTAGAACGCTAGTATATTGCCAGTGGGAATGTTTAACAGTACCGCTGCTGTGAAAAACAGTTTGGAAGTTCCTCAGAAACCATAGTTACCATATGACCTGGCAATTTCACTTTTAGGTACCTACTAAAGAGAATTAACAACATGTTCACACACAAACTTCTACAAATGTTCATAGTAGCAATATTCATAAGAGCCAAACAGTGGAAACAACCCAAATATCCATTAACTGATAAGTGGATGAACAAATTGTGGTATATCCATACAATACAATGTTGTTATTCAGTCATAAAAAGGAATGAAGTTCTGATACATGCTACAACGTGGAGGAACCTCCAAAACATTATGCTAAGTATAAGAACCCAGAACCAAAAAGCTACATATTTTGTGATTCTATTTATATGAAACTAGAGGCCTGGTGCATGACATTCATGCACTGGGGGCGGGGGAGGTGGCCCTCAGCCTGGCCTGCGCCCTCTCGCAGTCTGGGACCCCTCGGGGGATGTCCGCCTGCTGGCTTAGGACATCCCTTGAGGGGTCTTTAGTGCTGCCGTGGAGGCAGGAGAGGCTCCTGCCGCTGCCACTGCACTCACCAGCTGTGAGCCTGGCTTCTGGCTGAGCGGTGCTCCCCCTGTGGGAGTGCACTGACCACCAGGGAGCAGCTCCTGCATTGAGCATCTGCCCCCTGGTGGTCAGTGTGCGTCACAGCAATTGGTTGTTCTGCTGTTAGGTCTATTGCATATTAGCCTTTTATTATATAGGATATCCAGAATAAGCAAATCTATAGAGATAGAAAATAGAATACTGGTTGCTAGGATCTGGGGGGAAGGAGCATGGGGAGTAACCACTTAAAGGATACAGGCTTTCTTTTTAGGGTGATGGAAATGTTCTGGAATGAGATAGTGGCGATGGTTGTACAACATTGTGAATATACAAAAAAATCTTAGTTATACACTTTAAAATTACTTATACCATTTAGAGAGAGAGAGTGCCATAATATAATAAAGTAAATGAGGCAAAATAAAAATAAATCAGAGTAAAGGGTATATAGGTATTTTTGTACTGTTCTCGCAATTTTCTGTACTTGTGAAATTATGTTTTAAAATACAGGTTTCAAGTGATACATAAATGTACAACTCAAGAAATAAAGTGACCATCAGGAGGAGCTTGGGTCCTGGGAGAAACACGTGGCTCTGTGTATCTGGACAGAAAAAAATCGGAGTGAAACAAAAAGAGAGAAAAGGGGGGGGGGTGAGGTGAGAGGAGCTGTGTGGGCCCAGCCTATGTATGCCTCTGTGCAATGGGCACAGTAATACATGCACCCTGGAGTTTGTAGGGGGCTCAGGGAGATACAGCAGGTACAATGCTAGGCCCAGTACCTGGCATGTGGTCACAACCTCAATAAATAATTATAGTTATTACTAGAGGCCCGATGCATGAAATTTGTGCAAGAATAGGCCTTCCTTCCCCTGGCTGCCTGCACTGGCTTCCCTCTGGCACCTGGGACCTGGGCTTCCCTCCGGCCACCGGCCAGCACCCAGTACCCGGACTTCCCTCACAGCCCTGGCTTCATCCGGAAGGTCGTCCAGTCTTTAACATATTATGCTTTTATTATTATAGACTAGAGGCCCGGTGCATGAAATTCATGCAGGGGGGGTGGGGTTTCCCTCAGTCCAGCCTACACCCTCTCCAATCTGGGACCCCTCAAGAGATGTTCGACTGCCCATTTACAAAGATTGGGCTATGGGGGTGTGGCCAGCCTGGGTGAGGGGCTGATGGCTGTTTGCAGGCTGGCCACAGCCCCTTCAAAGTGGGGTGGGGGGGTCCCACTGGGGTGCCTGGCCAGCCTGGGTGAGGGGCTGAGCATTGTTTGCAGGCTGGCCACACCCCCAGTGACCCAAGCTCCCAGCCCCTCCTTTTTTTCTTTTCTTTTTTTTCTTTTTTTCCAGTGTCTCCTTGAGTGGAGGCCAGGGCCAGCTGAAAGCAGGTATCTGGGATTTATTTATCTTCTATAATTGAACCTTTGTAGCCTTGAGCAGAGGCCAGGGCCAGCCAGGGCGGGCAGGAAGCTTGGCTTCCTCCATCACCGGGGGCAACCCAAGCCTCCTGCTCACTCCAGCTCTGTGGCCGCTGCTTCTTTGTTGGGTTAATTTGCATACTCGCTCCTGATTGGCTGGTGGGTGTAGCGGAGTGATGGTCAATTTGCATGTTTCTCTTTTATTAGTGTACATTATTATAGATGACAGTTATATAATGCTTAAATCCTCACTTAACATCATCAATAGGTTCTGAAACTTTAAGCAAAACAATGTATAATAAACTTAAGTTTATCATAGACTAATTTATATAAACAAGAGTTATATTCCACCCTGGCTGAGTGGCTCAGTTGGTTGCATCTTGTCTGTACACCAAAAAGAAAAAAAAGAAAAAAAGATGCGGGTTCAACTCCTGGTCAGAGTACATACCTAGGTTGCAGGTTCAATCCCCAGTTGGGGGGTGTACAGAAGGCAACCAATTAATGTTTCTCTCTCACATCAATGTTCCTCCCTTTCTCTCTCAAGTCAATAAAAACATGTCCTCGGGTGAGGATAAAAGAAAAGAGTTATGTTCCTATAGCATCTCATCAACATAACGAAATGATGGTATTTGAGGACCTGCTATACAACTTGCAGACACACGCAGCACTACTGTAAGCATTTTACAAGTAGTAGTTTATTGAATCCTCACCAAAAAACCTAATGAGGAAGGAATGACTATTATCAACATGCCCATTTTATGATGAGGAAACTGAGGCACAGAGAGGTTAGCAACTTGCCCAAGGTCACAGAGCTTGTAAATGCTGGAGCCAGGATTTGCACCCAGGTGGTGTGACGACTAAAGGTAACTTGGGATTCTGGAACAGGAAAAGGACATTGTGTACAAACCAATGAAATCTGAGCATAGCATAGAGTTTAGGTCATAATTATGGGTCAATATTGGTTTATTGACTGTGACAAATGTACCATAGGAATGTCAGACACAAATAATGGGGAAAACTGGCCATGGAGTATATGGGAACTCTCTGGATTCCCTCAAATTTTCTGTGAACCTAACGCTATTTTAAAACGATGCATTTATTAAACACCTGATTGGCTCCCAGGTCCCCTGTGAGCTGGCTCCTCTCTGCTCCACCACGTGCCCCTGCTCCCAGCTGCACTGACGTGCTCCCATGAACTTGCCTCCAAAACCCGCCTCGCCAGCCCGTGGGCCCCTCTGCTCATCTTCCCTGACCTTCTGGGTTTGGCTCTGCTCCCAGCTCATGCCTTCCTGACTTCCCTCCTCCCTGACTCAGCCATGTCCTGGGGCGCTGCTTCTGATCTGGTCATCACACCTGTGCATCCTCTTCTGGCCTCCACGTATATTCCTTCAGGGTTCCTCCTGGTCCCTCTTGTCCCACATGCTCCCTGTGAGACACAGGCTGGGTCTAGGTGGGCCTCTCCAGCACAGATGGCTTCGTGTGACTCAGAGCCGTGAGCCCATCTTGTTCGGGAGCCTCTTTGTGTGGAGGTCGGCTGTGCATCTCATCGACGGACCAAAACCAGCCAGTTGATCTTCCTTTTACCCAATGCTCCCCCCTCTGCACTCCCCCCTCTGCCTGGCATCACTACCACCCCCTCTCCCTGGGGGTCTGAGGCTGAGTCCTGCCTGTGGTTCTGGGCTCTTTCCCCCACTCATCTGGGACATCCCATCTGCTCCCGTATCCTCAAAAGCTAGCTCCTTAATGCTGGCTCAGATGCTTTATCCAGCACTGTGTCACTACCTGGCTACTGCCATCACTGGCCTGGATGCCCACTCCAGTCACCCCCATTTAACCTATTCTCTACACAGCAGCCAGGGTGGTGATTGTAAACTGCCCATCTGACCCTGTGGTCATCTGCCTGCAATGCCTCACCTTGGCACGCACGGCCCTTCACTCCTGTCTCATCTTCACCTGCTGCCTCTACCTTCACACCATCTCCACCCCCACACGACTGGCCACTGGTCCCTTGCCCATGCTGTCCCTCAATCCAGAATGCCCTTCTCTCCCTTGTTCTCTGACTAATACCTGATGGTCCCTCAGGACTGAGGGGAGGGGACACTCAGGAACTGTCTCTTACCTGCTGGCTGGCACTGTGCCTGCTCTGTCCCCAGAACACCAGATACTTCCCCTGCAGGAGAGCCCACCCCAGAGAGCAGACAACATCGCGCACAGCCAGCGTCCACCTCTCCCTGGTCTCCTCACAGCCCATGAGCCCCAAGGTGAAGACTGCATCCCCCGTATCCCTGTCCCTCTAGGGCTCACTGGAGGCACTCAGTAAGAGCTGTGAGAATGACAAACATTTATTGAGCACCTACTATGTCCAGCCACAATGCCAAGCATGTTACAGGTCTTTCCTCATACTTACCATTCACGATAAAAAAAAAAAATAGAGGCAGGCACTTTTATTATTCCTGTTTTACTGAAGAGGAAGCTGAGGCACAGACAACTTAAGCAACTTGCTCAAGGTCACAGAAGTCCTAGAGCTGAAGCAGGAGCCCAGGTTCTGACTCCATCACGTGTTCTTTTAACCACATTTAAATTCTGTTCCCTGTTCCCTTTTCGGCCTAGCAATTTGGTGACCCATGCCAATAGATACCATCCGTAACATCGTCTCATGGGTCCGTAGCATTCCATCATAATGACACAACATAATTTGCTTAACCAATCCTGTTATTAGTATACAAGAGGCCTGGTACATGAAATTCATGCACGGGGTGGGGGGTCCCCTCAGCCCTGCCTGCACCCTCTCCAATCCAGGACGCCTCAGGGGATGTCCGACTCCCAGGGATCGGGCCTAAACCGGCAGTCGGACATCCCTCTCACAATCCGGGACCACAGGCTCCTAACTGCTCACCCGCCTTCCTGCCTGATCATACCTAACTGCCCCCCTGCCAGCCTGATCACCCCTAACCGCCTCTGCCTGCTGGCTTGGTTGCCCCCAACTCCCCCCATCCCCCGGTTGCCCCTAACTGACCCCCCTGCCAGCCTGGTTGCCCCTAACTGCCCTCCCCTGCCGGCCTGGTCGCCCCCAACTGCCTCCCCTCCATCCCCCGCCAGACTGGTCACCCCTCACTGCCCCCCTCTACCGGCCTGGTCGCCCCTCACCGTGCCCCCCTGCCAGACTGGTCGCCCCCAACTGCCCCCCCCCCGCTGGCCTGGTCACCCCCAACTGCCCCCCTTGCCGGTCTGGTCACCCCTCACAGCCCCCCGTGCCAGCCTGGTCTCCCTCACTGCCCCCTCTGCTGACCTGGTCGCCCCTCACTACCTCCCCTACCCCCCCTGCTGGCCTGGTCCCCCTCACTGCCTCCTCTGCTGGCCTGGTCACACCTCACAGCCCCCCGTGCCAGCCTGGTCCCCCTCACTGCCCCCTCTGCTGGCCTGGTCGCCCCTCACTGCCTCCCCTATGCCCCCTGCTGGCCTGGTCACCCCTCAGTGTCCCCTTGTGCCGGCCTGGTTGCCCCACGCAGCCTGCTGTTCAGACGTTATTGTGAGGGCATCCTGATCAATTTGCATATTACCCTTTTATTAGTATATATGTCCAGTTGTCTGACTTTATTTTTTCAAATGGCTCACCAATTATTCATGTTTTTTCCTACTGATTTGAAATGCCACCTTTATCATATAGTAGTTATATATACTTGAGTTATTTTCTCATATTGGCTCATTTGTTTAATTGGACTAATTCATACTATGTTGAGTCATTATACCTTCACAAGGCATTTCATTCATTCATTCATCCACTCACTCACTCACTCATTCAGCAGATATGTATTGAGCACGTCTGTGGGCCAGGTGCTGTTCTGCAAACTGTGAATCGGCGGTGGGAAATGGAGCGGCCAGCAACGTCCCTCTCCCGGTACGTGAATTTTAATATCTGACCTTGGAAGTGGCTCCCACCTTAATCAATTTTATTTATTAAGATGTTCTTAGGCATTTTTGCCTATTTATAACTCCCAATGAACTGATGTTGGCAAGTAAGAAAATACATTTGGGATTTAATTGGCACTGAATTAAATGTATGGATTAATCTTAATGAAATTGATGATTTTTAATCTTCTTTTCCGTGAACACGGCAGGCGTTTCCACACAGTCAATTCTTATTTTTATGTTAGGTCTAGTCTCACACATTTATTGCTAAGTTCATTGCTAAGTATTTTATATTTTTGTTGCCATTGTGGATATCATCTTTTTTCCATCATATATTACAGATGATTAATGCTGGTACATGGGAAAGGTATTGATTTTTGAATACTTCTTTGAAGTCAGCATCTTACTGAATTCCCTGATTAATTGTAATAGTTTCTAGTTGAGCTTTCAGATTTCCTAGGTAAATAAGCATATAATATGTGAAAAACAATTCTGTCCCTTCTCTCTTGTAGTTTTACTACATATTTTTCTTTTATTTTGTGTTGCATTGACCAGTGCAAGATTTCCATGGTGTGCTGGTAAACATTTAACAACCAGCTCTCTAGAGAAAATAACCCAGATTTGCAGCATTTGCCAATTTCCATGGTGTAAGTACTGTCTCCATGGCCAATTTCAAGTTACAACATGATGTCACTGGACTCGCTGGGAAGAGATGCAAACCTTTGCTCTCACGAGCCAGTGTGAGCAGCTCTAGCTCACCACTGAATGGAACACTAGACCCAGGAGATGGTCTGGGTGGCGGGGGGGGGAGAATTCTGTGGTGAAAAATAAAATTGGGAGTGCTGCATGTATAAATATATATCCACTTCTACCAGGTTACCATGTACCTCAGCATACTAAAGACTGAGAAATCCTGTAACGTATTTTCCCATTTATTTGACCAATACAAGTTTTTTTGGAATAAAGAACAGCTAAATCCTAGTTTGTAGCACTTGCCAGTTTCCATGGTGTAAATACTCCCACCGTGGCCAATTTCAAGCTCCCAGCGCAAAGTCACTGGACGCGTTGGAAAGAGGTGCACCTCTCTGGATGCCTTGATGCATTCATGGCCCCAGCTCAGGTGGTTGCCTAGCAATTCTTTTGTTTCCCGGGTTGGCTCTCTCTCCTATTCTCTTCTCTTGCCAACTTTCTCAGCTCTCCTCAAACCACCTGCGTCCTCCCCTTCCCCAAGCTGGTGATGTCGCTGCTTCATCCCATAGAACCGACTTGCTTACCTCTACCAGCATCCATCATTGCCTCCTTCCCTCCTGGATGACGGAGGGGATGTGGCTTCCTCCTAGAGAAATTCATCCCAGGCCAGTACCAACGCTCTGGCCCCTTCCTCATCTTGGGGTCCACGCCCTCCCATTACCCCCGTTCCTTCCCTCTCTATTGGAGTTTTCTCATTCACATTTAAACACTCAAGTCTCTCCAATCCCAAAAATAAGCAAACAAGAACAACTCCTCACCTTCAACCCCTCTCTGTGTTGCTACTGGACCTCATGAACAGTATTTCCCAGGAACTGTCTGCTCTGCTCTATCTTTTCTCCCACTGCAATCGGCTTCTTCCCCCCGGCTCTTTACATCAACTCTCATCAAGATCTCCGGTAATGTGCCGAGGTTGGTTTGGCTCAGTGGATAGAGCGTTGGCCTGCGGACTGAAGGGTCCCGGGTTCGATTCCGGTCAAGGGCATGTACCTTGGTTGCGGGCACATCCCCGGTGGGGGGTGTGCAGGAGGCAGCTGATCGATGTTTCTCTCTCATCGATGTTTCTAGCTCTCTAGCCCTATCCCTTCCTCTCTGTAAAATATCAACAAAATAGCCGAAACTGGTTTGGCTCAGTGGATAGAGCGTCGGCCTGCGAACTGAAGGGTCCCAGGTTCGATTCCGGTCAAGGGCATGTACCTTGGTTGCGGGCACATCCCCAGTGGGAGGTGTGCAGGAGGCAGCTGATCGATGTTTCTCTCTCATCGATGTTTCTAACTCTCTATCCCTCTCCCTTCCTCTCTGTAAAATATCAATAAAATATATTTAAAAAAATATATATCAACAAAATATATTAAAAAAAAAAAAAAAGATCTCCAGTGATGCCCTGGCGTTGTTGCTCCATGGTTAGAGAGTCAGCACGGGCACTGAAGGGTCATGGGTTCCATTCTGGTCAAGAGCACATACCTGGGTTGCAGCTTTGAGCCCCAGCCCCAGTCAGGGTGCACGCGGGAGGCAGCCGATGGAGCTCCCTCTCACATGCATGTTTTTCTAAGATCTCCAGTGATACTGCTGCTGCTAAATCCAGGAGACGCCCCTTTGCCTCCTCTGCGAACCTCCTTATGTTAGCTAACCTCTTGGGAGCTCCATTTTCTAACCTGTGAAATGGGAATACTACGCTTAGTCCCTGCCGGTTGCTATCGGGAGTTGGTGCTATCGTGGCGAGAGGGGCTCCCTGCACAGGGCCTGACGGGCTGAAAGAACTCAGTACACGGCAGCCGCGGGTTCTCACCAGCACCCCCCAGGCAAGGGGCCCAGGATGTGACAGACAGAAGAGCCTGCGCATGCCTGCAGGCTTGTGGGGCCGATTCCGGCTGCCCCTCCTCTGTGACTGGGGGAGGGCGGTCCCTCTACCCCGTGTGGGAACGTGTGCCCCCTCCTCTGTCGCCGAGGCCTATATTAAGAACTTTAAATGTCAGTGCAGACGCTCTCACCGCTAATGTGTGGGTGAAAGGCAGGTGGATGCAGGTGTGTTGGAGGGAAGAGAAGTCAGGAGGTAGATAAAAGCGAGGAGGAGGCAGAGAGAGTTGGGGAGAGAGAGAAGCCAGATCCCGTGCACTAGGATTTGCAGCAGGAGGAAGCGGGGAGCGGGAGGAATGTGAGGACCAGTGGGGACATTCCTGAGCACCCCATGAGGGCTGAGGGTCTGGGGCGGCCTGACTCCCGGGGTCAGGAAGAGGCTGCTTCTGGCCTTGACTTCCACGCCCCGCAAAGATCTGCACAAGGTGCACGGGGTTGGGGAAGGAGCCCCGAAAGCAGACTGTCTGTGAAGGCGGCTGTCAAAGCAAGGCCCTGTTGCTAAGGGAACCGCCTGGGAAGAGACTTGTGAAGATGAAGTCACCCCACCTCCGCAGCCATGGGGGTTGGGGGAGCCGGTGCTTCACCAGGTCTGCTCTGCTGTCTACCAGCCAGGCACTGGTCCCCGGAGGGCAGGACCCCGCCTCCTCTGTGCCCTGGTCGGGCTACTCGTTAGCAAGACAGGGCCACGTGGGTGACTGTTACAAACAGCGGCGGCCAAAGGAAACTGGGGTAAAGCCTCCTGGAGCAAAGGAGCCCGGAAGGGGACGGGTGCCGAAGGAGTTCCAGAACCCGACGGGAAGATTTGTGACTCTGCGTGAGGGTCACAGTGACTCATAAAGGGCTTTCCATTGAATTGGGATGAGCAGTTCAATGGGGGGCGGGGTGACAGGCAAGGGTGCACAGACCCTATGAAGCCGAGGTGTGGCGCTAGCACAGCGTCTCTTCCATCGGTTTCTGCTGCCAAAGTAAGTCGCAGGCCAGCCAGATGGAGGGGACCCTGCTCTGGGGCACAGGGAGAGGTGAAGCGCCGTGGCCATTTCTGTAACCAGGCCACCACAGCGGGGCTTAAGAACGGGGGTTGGATTCAAATTCTGATTCACAAACCACTTGCCGGGTGATCTTGGGTAAGTTACTTCCCTTCTCTGAGGCTCTGATTCCTCATTTAAAACGTGGTCAAAGCAATTCCTCCTCCCCCAAGAGTTCTGTGACAATTCAGAGAAGTTATGCATTGGAAGCGTCTGGCATGGTGCCTGGGACCTAGTGGGTGCCAGCAAATGTGGCTCCCTCCCTCCCTCCTTCTTTTCCTCCCTCTCTCCCTCTACCCCAGGAGACTGGTATCCTGGGGGTGAGGATCTCACTGGCACCTACTGTGCAGAAAAGGCTGGTGGCCCAGCTGGGGGTCTGTTTTGCCCCCACCTCTCCCTGCCCTTCATCTCGCCCCCTCTGGAGCCCCCCCATGCTGTGAACTCACGGCACCCTGGGTCTTAAGGATAGTTAAGTAGCAAACTATGTGTTCATAATAAAATTTGCCTGCTTCTCACAGGCATCCAATTTGCTTACCATCCAAAGAGAGGAATTGGGTGCCTGCTTCCGAAATTGTTTTAATCTCTGCCACAGAGTGCTTCTGGCAGGGTCTCTCAACTGGAAAATGGGAAATGAGTTAGAAACAATGGAGAAACGTGAATAATCTCACTTAAGATGTTTGATCTTGAGATGAGATGAAGTTGAAATTGATTTCCCGGTTCACAGTCAGACAGCAGTGGGCGGGAGGGTGGTGGGTTGGATGTCTAAGCCTGACCTGGCCCCAGATCTGGCCAGGGAACTCCCCCTGTTCCCTATAAAACTCTGGCAAACTACATATTGGATGGGAGGCAACCCCGGCCCCATCGCCCCAAAGGTAGATACCAAGTCCTTTGGTATCTCCATATACCCATCTCTCATGTTAATGGTTGACAAAATGAGCCCATGGCTCGACTTAACAGATGTTTGTGGTGAAGCTACTATGTGATGTGTCATGGCTGTCCTAGTCAATGGACCTCCCGACTTAAATGCAACACATTCCCTATCCTCAAGGAACTCAGGAGAGTCAGCTGGGACCAGGATGGAGAGTCAGGAGCTGTTTATGGAAGGACTACTCCGAGCCGGCATTGGCTAAACGTGCTGCATTCATACACCTACTGCATCTTTGCGGAACCCGCGAGTTGGGGGTTCTTGTATCCTCTTTTCAGATGGATAATTGGCCTCAGACATGAATATCTGACTCTTCCAAGGATGGGAGTCCAGATTTCACTGCAGCCTGTGCCCTTTGCCTGGGGGGGATATTCTGCCCAGGCAGGTGGCAGGGCAGGACAGTGCAAAAGGGGGAGCTCAGGGCATGAAAGGACACAGGCAGCGAGGGCCTGGGGAAGGTAGACCTGGGCAGCAGGGAAGACCTGCTGCACCTAACCCAGCTCAATGTGGAGAAGTGGCCTAGCTTAGGTCTGGGAAGGGACACACTCTCGAAGCCAAGTGAGGCAGGGTGTGGGGGTGCTACACCCTGACCTTCACATGGATGGTGCTCATCACCCAAACCTGTAGACCTAGACAGACACACACATTTATGAGTACATGTACATAACACGCACCACCAGAAATGTGTGTCTAGATGTGTCACATGCTCACACCCATGCTCACAGGTGGCCTCAGACTGAAAACTCCTTGGGGGCCGGAACCTCGTCGATCTTGCTCACCACTCTGTCCCCAGCACAGTTCCTGTCTCAGAGTGAGGTCCTATACAATAATGATGAAGTTGAATTCAATTCCCTCGTGTGTGCGCATACACAGACACACATGTGATCCGTGTGCATGGCAGCTGATGCTGGGGGGAGGGGCAGGGGTAAGTCTCTGCACCCCCAGCAGGGTTGGACCTCTGCAGGGGGCACCTGGAGGGTGGGCTGGGTCCTGGGGGGCTCACGGCTCTGTCACTGCTCCTCTAGCCTTGCAAGGCTAGGGCCCAGCCCACCCAAAGGACTCTCTGTCCAACATTGCTGCCCTCAAGGATCCATGGGGTGACCCCCAACCCCCCAATAACAGCATCCACCAGAGGTTGGCTTCTTGGGGTCCTGGGTGGGGGGTTAATGCATTATTGATTTCCCCAGGAAGGTAAAGTGCTGCCGCCGTGGGTCCAGGTAGCTTATTTTTTGCGTCGATGACATTCAGGTACTAGTGAAAAATTATACCAATTATTAAATCAGCCATTATTACTTCAAAGTGCAATCAGTTGTCACAGCGGAGAGAGCTTGCACGGCGCGTTATTAGTCGGGCTGTGTGCACAGGGAAAGTGCTGAGAAGAGAGACTTTAACCAAAGGGCAAATGCATGAAATTTACTTAGAAATAGCGATTTATCACCCCTGGGTTTCCTACTGCTCCAATCCGGGCAGACACTTCACTGGCAGGAGACAGGCTCCACGCCGCCCCTGCCTCCTGCAGCTCCCACCCTGACAGGAAATGAAAAATTGAGAAGTCGTTGTAACAGCTTAAAGATGCATTATCCTTTTTGATGTGCAATTTGAGCTTCAAATCCAAAAGCAGATGAAATCACAGGCACCCACGCCAGGCGGAGCGGACAGAGCCACCTTCCTGTGTTCGGGAAGGAGGTGGGGTGAGGACACCTGACACAGCCTGGCCCGACCTGGCCTCGTCTGCCTCTCCAACTCGGGGGACACCCCAGGGGCCAGGAGCGAGAGCTCTCAGGCTGGGGTGGGAGGGGCAGAAGGAAGAGAGGCGTGAAGGGAGAAAGACATAAAGAGATAGACACAGAGCGAAAAAGACACAAGAGAGTAAAAGGGAAAGACGGAGAAATAAAAATGAGGCAAGGTGAGAGACGAATACAGAGAGAGAGGGAAGAGCGATGGACAGACAGACAGAAAACAACCAACAGAAACCAATGGTCGCTCACCCCAGGGACGGTGTGACCCCAGATCAAGAGTCACCACAGCTGAGGGCAGAGTGAAGCCCTCGCCTTGCCTTCCAGCAGAGACTCCGCCTCCACTGCTGTGTGACCTGAGCAAGTGACCGCCTCTCTCTGAGCCTCATTCCTTTACTGGCAGATGGGCTCCAGAGTTGTGAGGAGAGCTGGGGTCAATGGGCAAGGAGAATGGGCCACCCAGAGCTCCAGCCAACCTCAGTGGCCTGGTCACGGGTGGCCACAGCCCATAGGGGCCCCAAGATAGACCCCTGTGCTTCGTTCACCACGCACCTGCCGTTGGAGACTTTAGTCCCAGGCACCTAACAGGCTGCTCTATGGCCTAAAGTCAAGCCTGCAGTTTGAGGATGTGGGATGCAGGGCTCATAGGAGAGCATCAGCGGATGACACATCCGAGCCTCCACTTCTCATGCTTACAAAGATGTAGATGACACGGAATTTTTGGACTGGAACCCGGATTCTTTGTCCGCTGGAGTCGAAGAACGAATCCACGGATAGAGGGTAGTATAGCAAAGGTGGAGATGTATTGGAGAACAAGTACAGACGCCCACGTGGGGAACGGGGGAGAGCCCCACAGAATGGACTCCCACATGGGGAGGGGAAAAGGGTCCCACCGACTTCCTGTTTCCATGGTTTATAAAGGCTGTAGTTCCTGTGTCCTGATATCCCCTCTGATTGGTCAATCTCCCCTTTCAAATTGGTTACTATAGTGACTCCTGAGGCCCTCCTCCCTCATTGTCCTCCTATTCCTTCTGGGCTTTCTTCCTGCTTCATTTTGTAAATATAGGCCTTTTTTGGCTACTTCCAGTTCCCTTGTCTTATGGAAATGCAACTGCTGCTGCTCCCTTGTCTTATGGGAATGTAGCTGCACCCGGCTTCCCCGTCTGTAGCCCTATGTTTTTTTCCATGGACCCCAATTCTAAAAATTCCCTAAACCTGCCTATGTTCCCCTCAAATTCCTGTTTCAGAGAGGGCTGTCCCAAAGAGGTGGGGCGCGGGGCAGAGAGCACCAGGTCTGGGTCTGACAGATCCACCTGAATGCAAACTCCCCGAGGTCAGAGATTTTTATACATCTTACCCGTCACTCAAATATTTGTCGAATGAATAAATCATTTGCCACTCTCAAGCTGAGTGACCTTGGACAAGGTTCTTCACCTCTCTACCCTTCGCTTTATGGGAGGCGAAAGAGTTCCAGTTTCATGGACCATTGTGTGTGCGGACCAGATAAGCAGGTGCAGTCATCCGGCCAGCAAGAAAGAAATGAGGGTGGATATTTCTATCATCAATAGGAGGAAAAAGGAAGAAGGATACAGGTTGAGGGTGGGGAGTGATGGGATTAAGGAAGATTTCCGTTTCTTTTTTGTTCTTTTCTGTATTTGTCAAGTCTAATGTGGCTTTATAACCAGAAAAAAAAAGTAATAAATTTGTTTTAAAATAAATAAGAAATCACATCGTAAAGTTCTGAGAGTGAGTGTGTGGCCACTGAGCCTGGGGCTGAGTTTGTGTCCCAGGGGCACAGGGCTGTCCTGAAGTCTAGGGATACATGTGGGGCCCCCAGAGTCCCTGGCCCCGGTTCCTCCTGCAGGGAGGGGAGGGGACCCTGGCACGGGTGCCAAGCAGCTCACAAAGCCTCCGAAGCTGAGTTGAGGCTCTTTCTAGGAACGCTGACATCAATGTGTGGCAGAACGTCGCGGGCCCCTTCGCTGCCTTCCCAGGAGACTGGGAGCTCATTGCCAAAAACAGACATGCCTCGCCCAAGGCCACCTTGCCTTTGCTGTGCCCACCTTCCTGGTTCTTCCAATCCCCAGGAACTCTTACAGCAAACCCACGGGGCGGTAGATTACTCCCATTTCAGAGGTGAGCAAGCTGAGGCCTGGAGGGAGGATGCAATTTGCTCCCAGTGTGTCAGGGGTGAGGCAGGATGCACTCCAGCCTGCGGATCCTGGCCTGTGCCCTTTCCATGACACCATTGTGCTGCTAACAGAAGGCAGAGAGAAGACCGAACTAATCAGCTCCCTATTGATTCCACCTCTCCATCCAGGAGATTGATCTCCCATTAGCAAGGGGCAGGTGAGAGGTGGTTGGAGGCTCAGCTCAGTGACACAGCGAGCACTGCCCCATCGGAGCTCAGGTCACCTGACCCAGACAAGAGTGGCCAAGGGCCCTGACTGGTTTGGCTCAGTGGATAGAGCGTTGGCCTACAGACTGAGAGGTCCCGGGTTCGATTCCGGTCAAGGGCATGTACCTTGGTTGCAGGCATATCCCCAGTAGGGGGTGTGCAGGAGGCAGCTGGTCGATGTTTCTCATCGATGTTTCTAACTCTCTATCCCTCTCCCTTCCTCTCTGTAAAAAAATCAATAAAATATATTTTTAAAAAAAGAGTGGCCAAGGCCCTCAACCAACAGACTGGGTGGTACCTCAGAGGTGACTGGCCAGGGATAAAGGAGGGCTCTGAAATTCACTACAGCCACGGCGGACCACAGCTCTCTGGCCTTGGCCTGTAGTTCATCTGTCAGTTCTCCCATCTGTCTACCCTTCCTCCCATCCTTCCACCCCTTCAGTCATCTAACATTTTATGCCTTCCTCCTCTGTGCCACGCACCGTGCAAGATGCTACGGCTCCCGAGGGGACTTCAGCACACCCACAGGCCCGTTGGGGAGCAGGGAATGGGGGACAGGTTGCAATTTATCCTGTTTCCGGTTTTTATAAGTGAGCTGGACATCCTGCAAGGGACTGGCAGATCACTGAGCTGGTGAGCTGAGCCCCAGGCCACAAAATAATCCAGATTTAAAAGCCTCCTAGAAGTTGGTCCCTCTCCTGTCAGAAGACTCATTCACCTTTATTATTTTAACTCCGTTAGAATGGAAGTTTGATGAGGGCAAGAACCCTGGCTGTATTTCTCACCACTGTTCCTCCAGCACTTAACATGGAACCTTGCACATGGCTGGGGCTCAATAATTATTTATTGCATGGATGGATGGATGGATGGATGGATGGATGGATGGATGGATGATGGATGAATGGATGAGTGGATAAAGATGAATGGAGGAAGATGGCTGGTTGGCTGGCTGGATGAAGTGTTTGTAGCTCAGAGAGGCTCCTAGCCTCACATCTGAAAGAGTTTAAAAGCTTATTCCTTCCATACAGTTGTCTCTGCTGCATGGCTATCCCCTTTGGAGCCACCCCCCTCAGGTGAAGGGAGCTCACTCCTTAGCCAGGCAGCCTACGCCATGGCTGGGTGGCTCTTGGGAAGCTGCCTCCCACCATTAATTTTAATCCTTCATGAGACAAGTTAAACCACAAAACGAAAGGCAGTGACTCCTCTCTCCCATGGACAAAGCATCCTCTAGCCGTCATCTGTTCTTATTACATGGAGTACTTATGCATCTGGGTGGTTCTGAGCTCTCAGAATTACCAAGATTATTTCTTTTAAGTGGGACACCCTGAGGAGGGAACACTGGGTAAATTCCCACTCAGTCAGAAATGATCAGGATTATCACCCCCTTTGTTTTAGACTCTGTATATCTATTAATATAGCCTGAGATCAGAAGTCAAATGACCTAACATATGTAGAAGTGCTTTGTACTGTGTCTGGCACGGTGTTATATAAGATTGTGCTTCAAGAACCACCAAGACATATTCAGAGCCAAACAAGATTCAAAGCCAAAACAAGCACAGAGTAGATGGGTGGGTGAAGGATAAATTCATGCTGCTGAAACAACTATTAATAAAGTAAGAGAGATCAGATGAGGTGACGATGTAGGGATGCCGCACATATTAGGGGTGGGACAGCACTCCTTTCAGGGTCTACCACACTTTAGGCCCAGACTGGATCTGAGTTCCTCTTAAACACCTAGATCTTCATCCCATGAACCAGATCAGAGACTCCCCCCCATGCTATCCTGCTGAGGTTGTTCATGGAGGACTTCAATTCAAATTGCCCTCCCATTAGTAGAGCACCTACTGTGTGCTCAGAGTCTAGCTCGGTGCCTTACCAACATCATCTCTTGCTAAATTTCATCTTAGTGGTTGGGAGCAATTCGTTTCTTTTATTCACTAGTGTTTATTGCACACCTACTGTGTGCCAGGTTATGCAAAAGACAAGGAGGGCTGCTTTGACCTCACAGAGCCCACAGCTGAAGGTGGCAGGGGAGGAGAGAGCCGCCTTTGCTGGTCTGTGTCCAGGGAAGTCCATCTCCCACAGAGATGGGAGTGGCTCGGGGCAGGGTCCCGACTAGGGTGAGGAGAGTGGGGCATCTAAGTTAAAGAGGTGCTCATTCTCAGGGGCATGCCAGTGGGCGATCAGCACCTAAGAGTGAGTGTCTCCTTCAATTTGGCACCTTTAGCACCTCACTGGCCTCACTCTAGTCCCAATCCTGGGCTGGGGAGTTCTGCACATGGAGGGGGGAAGCGGCTCTCCTGGGGACAGCCCAGTAGGGGCTGGGGTTGGGGTGCCCATCTGACTGCAGGGCTGGAGAGGCAGTGCGGTGATCGCTTACACATTGAACAGACACAAGTCGCTCAGTCATTCAGCAGCAAAAACTCCCTTTACTCATAATAACAAAGGACCTCATGTGCCTCACCAGGAAGGGAGATTTCCATGGGCTTGAGATCCTCCCCCTCCTCCCAGCCCAAGAACAGGCAGCCTGAGCCCTTCCCCTGTCCTGCCAGTGGCAGCAGAGGAAGGCTCCGAGTGGGCCCCCGCTGGGAGGTGGGAAAGGGAAGGGCAGGCTGGCTCCAGGCAGAGGGGATGCCCCAGAAGGCGCCCGGGGTCGGGGAGAGGGCTGCCAATTACAGCCTCCATCAGGCCCTGGAAGGCCACGTGTGGAAATGAGAGCCGGAGCAAGCGATTGCCTCTGGCACATGGAAAACTCCAGATCTATAACTTCCCGGAACTTAATTAGCTGCTAACTTCAAAGATGCATTGGGGTTTGTGTAATAGTCCCCGGGCCGCTCAAGAACTGCAAAACCTGGGAGGAAAAATGGGGCCATCTGGCGTGGAAATGGAACGAGACAAAAGGCTTTCAACTCGGGGCTTCCTTCAACTGAGACCTGAGAGGAATAATCCTAATTGTGATAACTCCCTTTTATGGGGTGTTTGCTGGGTGCCAAGTGCTCTGCAGAGGGCTTCACATTCGAGCTCCCCTAATGATCAGATATCTCCAGGATGCGGGCATGATCGTCAGAAAAGACAAGTGACGGTCCAGAGGTCACAGACACGCATACCTGCCTGACTTCAGTGTCCCAAGTCCTCCCCACTGTCCCTGTCACACCTTCCTGGGAGAGGGTGGGTCCAAGAACCAATGCTTGACAACCACCTCCTCCCTCCTCCCCTGGACACTTCAGCCAGCCTGTTCTGATGGAGGGTGGCAGCCAGCCAGACACTGAAAGCAGAGAAAGGACGGAACCTGGTCATTCCTGGGGCCTCGTCACAGGGCACATGTTAGCTAGGGCGAGTTCTACACGCTGCTGTAACAAATCAACTTCCAAACCTCAGCAGCTTCATGCAATAGAGGTTTCTTTCCCACCAGGGCAAAGGAGTCAAGTCCACGGGCATGGGGAGGGCTGTGTCCTGCGCCACACAGTCATTCAGTGGCCCGGGCGCCTTGCATCTGTGGCTCTGATGTCCCCCTAGGGCAGCCGTAGGCAAACTACGGCCCGCGGGCCGGATCCAGCTGTTCTATCCGGTTCTCTTGCTCTCCCCTCCGCTCCTTTACTTTGAATTTATATTAGTTCACACAAACACTCCATCCATGCTTTTGTTCCGGCCCTCCGGTCCAGTTTAAGAACCCATTGTGGCCCTTGAGTCAAAAAGTTTGCCCACGGCTGCCCTAGGGCCTCTGAGTTCTCTGTGGGGTCCTCTACACCTGGCGCAGATAGAGGAGGACACAGAAGGCTGCACAGATCAGCTTTGGAAGTACCTCCTGTCCAGGTGCACCTCACTTACAGGTGTTCCTTACGTCCAGGGGTAGTTCACATCCAGATGCATCTCACTTAAAGGTACACTTCATCTCCAGGTGTTCCTCACGTCCAGGCGTCCCTCACACCCAGGTGTATGTATCTCACTAGAGGTATTCCTCGCATCTGGGTGATCCTTACATCCAGCCATGTTCTATTGGCCAGACCCAGTCACATGGCTATGTCTTCGCAAGGGAGACAAGATGAAAGGAAAATGACACTAAAAAGCTAGTGAGTGCTGCAGTCGGCTGGGCACGCTGCGGTTTTTAGGTAGAGCAGTGCGTACAACGAGCCATGACCTTGTCCCTGGAGAGTGTGAGCCCAGCGGGAAAGAGAAGCATGAAATCACAGCAATGCCGTACGTGTATTCTTACGAAAACTGTAGTAAGTGCTACCAAACAGGGGGCAGACTGCATGCACCACTGGACCTGAGCACCACTGAGGAATCCAGGGGGGCTTCCCTGAAGAAGTGACTTTTACAGTGACTCTTGAGGATGAGGTCTAGAGAGCTCTTGCCCCTAGAAGCAGCCCAGAACCGAGAAGGGAGGCAAAAAGGCATCCATCCCCACGCTCGCCTGCCCTTCGGTTGGGACAGCTCTGAGGCGGGTTCTCCTTTGTCTCCTGCAGCTCCTGGCAGAATGTTCTCGCTGCCTGAGATGGCAACCTGCAGGCTACTCACCATTTCTCAGCTCCCTTCCCCCTCCTTCCCTCTCTTACTGCTGTGCCACGTGGACTACCTGCTCCGAGATCCTCCGCCCAGGCTCTGCTTGTGGGGGACCCAACCCCAGGTGACAGGCTGACTCCTGGCAGGTGATATGACTGGTGAGCTGTCTTCTCCATGGTCCTCTGATTGGAGGATGGCCTGGGGCCCGTGGTTAACACCCACCAGGCAAGGTGAGCCTTCCAGGTCCCCCGCAAATCAACAAGACAGCGTGCACTGGTGTGAAGGCACAGACCTGCCCCGTCTCCATTTCCCTGCTTCCCGCTCTGGGCCCAGATCTGGGTCTGGACCTTTCTCCAAAGGAACAAACACGTTGCGCAGAGCAGCCGAGCCGCTCCCGCCCCACCGCCCGCCAAGGAGCGGTTCTAAGTCAGCTTCCTCATAATCGGTTCTCAGAAGGAAGAAAAGCAGCTGTCGCTGAAGCCGCATCAATCTGAGCGGTAAAAGGTTTGGGCAAAAACATATTTTATTGTTCTTGCTGTCAGAAACACGACGATTTAAGGGGCATGTGACTTGGTAATTGCCATGGACTTTTTTTCCCCTTGACAATAAACATAAAACTTAAAACTGTATTAAAATCATTTGACAATTTTTATGCTCAAAGAGCCCAGAATGAATAATGGTGGGGGTTTTTCTGCATCTAAAATGCACTCTCTTGTCACCCTATAAAACTGTCAGAAATAAATTCATCAGAAGCAGATTATATAATTAAAAGTTGCTATTTGTGTCTCTGCCTGGTTGGGGTGGAGTTGTTTGTCTCTCTCTCTCTCTCTCTCTCTCTCTCTCTCTCCTTTTTACATTTTTTAAGTTGTAGACAAGCAAACTCAAGCTGGGCTGCTTTGTCCCAGGGAGATGACAAAATGGGGTTTCCACTGAACCACCTGAGATTTTCTGCTCCAGCCACCACCTCCCGCAGGCGACATGAGCCTACCCACCCAGGGACTCTTTGGGGTGAGCATGAGGGGTACACCCCCACACTGGGACGTGCTCCTTTTCCTGACACCGGGCTGGAAGGGTGTGGCAGAGACTTCCAGCCACACCCACCCCGTTTCTCCTTTTGCGCATGCACACAGGAGAACCACACCGCCCCGCCCCCTGCGGTTAGGTGGGTCTATGGCGCTTCTTCCGCCCAGTGGGCTGTGAGCTCCTCCAGAACTTCCTGACCCTCCCTCCACCTTGACTGCGGAGGGAAGGCTGTTCCCAAAGGCGCAGCCACAGGAGCGGGGAGCCTCCAGCGGCCTGGATCGCTGAGTCCCCAAGGAGGACACTGACCTGGGAGGTCACTGACCAACAACAAGCTTTGTGTGTCGAGCCACTGAAACCTGGAGGTGAGTGTGCTAACACAGCATAACCGAGCCTATCCTGACGGTTTTAAAATGTAGGTTTTATTGTTATTCAGAGAAGGTGAGGCCAATAGGTCCGAAGATGAGCCACTGAAAAGGCAGTTTGCTATATTCACAGATCCCAAGAGGAGGGGGCATGCCACCCACAAGGAACCACGCCACCAGGGGCCACACGGGGAAGCACCAGAGTGGGTCAGGAAGCAGAGGGAGTGAGGGGAGATGTACACAAGAGTCCTCATTGATTGTGGCTTCCTGAGAAGGAATGGCTGAGGCGGGATAAGCCCGTTTAGGAATGGCTGGTTTGAATAAGCTCTGTAGGCTCTAGGGCATGGGGACTGCCCCTAGCCATCTGGCACCTGCCCTGGGGAGATTAGGGCAGGTGGATAGTAACCCAGAGTGACAGAGCCCATGATGGAGGTGTTTGGGGTGTGGGCTCTCTATTGGTTGATTTGTATGTGAAAGGTGCACTCCCAGGTGGACTATCTCCAGGAACCAGCTAACCCTGGGAGGGGCAGTCCCTGCCATGGCAGCAGCTCGCAAGATGTCAAAGCATCAGGATGCAGAAGAGAAAAGGCATGGCATACACTGACTAACACGGGGTTACTGAGCTATTGTGGCAGGGAGAGGACTAGATGCTCACTGATGGGCCAAGGACTACTGGGTGAGCAAAAGAAGGGGGCACAGTGTGGCTAGAGGTGTGGGTGCGGATGCATAAGGAAAGTTTGGGGATGATAAAGAATGGTGAAGCTCAGGGCCCCGCGGAAGAGAAGGCTGGGCGCAGCCAGCAGAGACCAGGAGGCCTGGGAGCCCAGCTCCGGCTTTGGTCTTCCTCTGAGAAGCCTCGGGCAGAGATCCAGACTCTGCCCCGAGGCAGGAACCCGGGAGGAAGAAGAAATTAGCGGGAGGCTGTCTTCCCAGAGGAGCACAGAGTTCTCTTCTCCAAGCTGGTGTCCACTCACCCAGGGGACTCCCTTGTTAGGCCAGAGCGCAGACACCTCCCGCAGTGGGACCAGTTGTCCAGATGGACCTCATGACCTCCAGGGCCCCTGTCCACAAAGTGGGAACCCCTGGGGAGAGGGCCCAGGCCAGCCCCCAGTCAGGCCCCACGCAGCTACCTTCCTGTCCTTGGTGCTAACTCTGGGGTCTCTCAAATGCCCCTACTCAGTGAGCCTATTTGGGGTAAGGAGACCTAGCAGGCCAGGCCTAGGGGTTATGAAGGTATGAAAAAGGAGAGGAGATGAGAAGAAAGAGCTAAAGGCGAGATGGGGAAAGAGGGAGATTCTCTATATTCCATGGAATAGAGAATCTTAGCCCCATTTTACATATGAGAAAACTGAGGCTCAAAGACATGCAGCAGCTTGTCCAACATGACAAAGCCATTCTAGGCATCTGGGTCCAAAGTGTGTGCTTGGAAAGCAAAATATCCAGGGCTTCTCAGGGTGAGTAGAATGTTTTGCTTCAACTAAGTCAGAGATGTGGGGACATGGCACTTGCTCTTAATTTCGGGCAAAAGAAATGGGCAACTGGAGGGGACCCTCTCTCCCTTCAGAAGGTCCCCAGGCTGCGGTTCCTTCCCCGTCAAGGATGAGAGGTTTCTGTAAGCCTTTCTGGTCATGCTAAAGAAGGATCCTTCGATTTTTTTGTTTCCAAGAAAGGTTTTTCTATGAAATGGATGCTGAATGTTATCAAATGCCTTTTTATCATCCCTGGTTTTTCCCTTTTGGCCTATTAATATGATGAATTATATTAATTGAGTTCCTAAAATAGAACTGTCCTTGCTTTCCAATAATATCCCCTACCTGGTCGTTGTGGAATGTTCATTTAATCCATTGCTAGATGCAATTTGCTAATATTTTATTTCAGATGTTTGCATCTATATTTGTAAATGAGATTAGCCTGCAGCCTTCTTTGTGCTGCTACCTCTTGTCAGGTTTATTTTGCTTTGTAAACGACCTGGCAGAGTTTGTGGTTCTGGAACTGCTGTGGACCAGATACCCCCAACATCTTCCTGCCACAAACACCTGGAAAGGCTCACTGCCATGTGGCCAGTGAGCTTACAGAAACATAGAGGCGATTCCCAGGAGCAGGAGACAGAGTGGGAGCTGAAAACGGGAGAGGCAAGCAGGTGAGCTGCCAGGGTGGGTGGCTGGGGACAGGGAGGGAGGAGAGGGGTGCTCACCCGGGGACAGGAGGCTCGGCTTTGGGTCTGAGCTGGGTGGGAGGCCAGACCTGACATCCCCAGGGGCGGCGCTCTCAGGGAAGGGTGGACCTGACAAAAATCCCCACTCGGTTCAGGCAGGGAAGAGAGGGAATAAAGAGAACGAGAGAAGCAGCACTGCTGGAGAGAAGGATTGAGAACTATCCAGCATTGATTGTAAATATTCAAAACCCACCAAAATGTACTCACCACCATTGATCAGTAGGGAAATGCATATCGAAATTACAATGAGATACCAACTCACACCCATTAATATGGCTACGAGCAAAAAATAAAAATAATAAATAACGGCGACTGGCAAGGATGTGAAGAAATGGGAACTTTGTGTCCTGCTGGCAGGAATGGAAAATAGTGCAGCCATTATGAAAAACAGTAGGCAGTGCCTCAAAAAATTAAAAACAGGATTACCACGTGATCCAGCGATTGCTTCTGGGTATATACCCAAAAGAACGGAAAACGGGACCTCAGCGATATCTGCACACCATGTTCACCGCAGCGTTGTTTACAGCAGCCAAGAGATGGAAGCAACCCAGGTGCCCACTGACAGGTGAGGTGGATGAACAAAACGTGTGTCCATACAATGGAATATTACTCGGCCTTAAAAAGGAAGGAAATTCTGACACCTGCTACAACATAGACGAGCCTTGAGGACATTTTGCTCAGTGAAACAAGCCAGTCACAAAAAAGACAAATGCTGTATGAGTCCACTTATATGAGGAACCTAGAGCAGCCGAATTCATAGAGACACATGCATCGTGGTGGCTGTCAGGGGCCAGGGATCGAGGAATGGGTGCTGGGCGTCAGTCCCGCAGGATGAGAAGAGATCTGTGGATGGATGGTGGTGACAGTTGTACAACAAGGTGAATGTACTTAATGCCACTGGACTGCACACTTGAAAATGCTTAACATGGTAAATGTTATGCTATGTGTCATTTATCACAATTAAAAAAATAATTTTAAATATTTGCAACTCAAGAAGTCTATTATGTCCTGAGAAGGATAATTAAAAATGAATTCATATCCTGACGTACCAGAATGATATTGTGAAGACACTGAAGCCAAAGAAAAGAACTTTCAAAAGAATCAGAGAGGAAAGAGGATCACCAATAGAGGATGAAAATTAGACTGAAAGCAGATCTCTGGCGACAATAAAAGCCAAAGGCAACGGAATAAGATTTTCAAAGTGATGAGGGGAAAGTAACGGTCAACTTAGAATCCGGGACATAACCAAATGATTACTGGAAAATGAGGGAGAAGTAACTGTAATTCTCAGACTGCTTCTGAAAGAGCTACTAGAGGATGTATTTCAAGTAAAATGAACTTGAACCCAGAAGGAAAGGGTAAGATGCAAGAGCAATGGTGAGCAAAGACATGTTTAAACATGGGTAAATCTGAGCAAGCTTTGGGCTGGGTAGACCAATAATAATGATGAATTTAGGAGGTTTAAAAATAAGACAGAACTGAAATACTGTACAAGTATAACATGCCATCCTAGAGGGTATATTAAGAGTTAAGATGTTTAAGGTTTTGAAAGAGGAGGGTCATTGTTATTGATTAGCCTTACTATCTGTGAAGTCAAGTATTAAGGTTAACAAGTTAGAGGTAAGTCTCTACTGCATACCATTTCCAATGAAAAGAATGAGGACATCTTGGAGAAATGGCAGATTCTAGGAATGGGGGGAAGGAATATACCAAATGAACCTGGAGTGTCTTGTAGTGCCAGAAAGTAAGAAAGTGCTAACACACACACACACACACACACACACACACGTGTGCACATGCGCACACACACAAAGATAGCAATATTTCAGCGGTAGACAGGAGCCCATTGAGTGAGTTCCCAAAGACCAAAGTTGAAGATTATACCCCAAATATAAAATAAATCTCCATGAGTGTACATTTATGTAAATAAATTATTGAATCAAGAAATAAATGGGAGAAAATAGACAAATCTTCCATCCAGTAGAATTCCAAATAATTTATGTGGCTACTCTGCCCTCAGAAAGGTGGAGGGTAACCTCCCCCCAAAAACTGTGGCTGCACAGAGTGAATTCGTTCACACAGTGAATCTCTTCCGAAGAGCAGACAGAGCTTGGAAAGGGGGGAAACGAGCACCATTAGAGGAGAAACCGGACAAACACAACCTCAAGGTCACTATCAACGGGGTAAGTCATGCTGATACCTCCAATCTGGTGTGCGAAAACAGCACTTTAACTCTGCAATTTTCCTCTGCACAATTCATAACCTCAGACCAATCACAGAAAAACCACCAGGCCAATCCCCTTCGGAAAATATTCTACAAAATACCTGACCAGTGTTCCCCAAAGCTATCATCCAAAACAAGGAAACTGAGAAACTGTCACAGCCAAGAGGACCCCAAGGAGCCTCAGTGGAATGTGGTAACTCGGATGGGATCCTGGGGTAGAAAAAGAACATTCAGGAAAATCTAAGGAAATGTGAATAAAATACATACTGTAGGTAACATTAATGGGTCAGTGCTGGTTCATTCACTGTTGAACCACAGTAATGTAAGATGTTAATCACGGAGAGAACAGAGGGTGGGGTATATGAGAACCGCTGTGTGTTTTTTTTCCCTCACAATTTTGCCATAAATCTAAAGCTATTCTAAAATTTAAATTAATGTTTAAAAGGTTAAAGGTAACCACTATAAAGCTAAAATTAGAATGGAGAGGGGAAAAAAAGGAGAGTATAAATTCAACCAGTCCAAAAGAAGAGAGGAAAATAAGCAAATAAAAAGTATGGTGGCCCAGCCAGTGTGGCTCAATGGTTGAGCATTGACCTATGAACCAGGAGGTCATGGTTCGATTCCCAGTCCGGGCACATGCCTGGGTTGCGGGCTCGATCCTCACTGGAGGATGTGCAGGAGACAGCCAATCAATGATTCTTTCTGGACAACTGGTCCCACTGTGGGAGGTGTCACATTCAAGCTCCTCAAATGTTCCTTAATGTTTCTCTCTCTCTCTCCCTCTCCCTTCCTCTCTGAAATCAATAAAAACACATTTTATAGAAAGTATGGTAAAAAGTACAAAATAATATAATTGAATTAAATACAGACCTATTGACAGCTTAAAATAAATGCAAATAGACTAAACATTATCCAACTAAAGATTGGATTTCAGAATGAATTTTAAAAATCAAAATCTAGTTATTTGTATGCAAGAAAAATAGAAAGCAAAGGGATAAAAATTATACCAAGCAAATATTAACCAAATAAAAGTGCTATATTAACATCAGGGAAAAAAACAGACTACAAAAACCATGATTAGGGCAAGAGAATATCAACAGTACATAATGACAAAAGGAACACCTCACCTGTAATATATAATAATTATGTCATATTACTATGCATGTACCTAATATAACACCATAACTTCACTAAGTATATAAAGCAAAAACATAAAAAATTGTTTTTACAATTGACAAATCCATCCACTATCATAGTGGAAAATTTTTTAAATAATCAGTAATTTATAGATGAAGCAGGCAAAAATTTTGTAAGGTGAGGCACATTTGAACAAGACAATGTGTTTGATATGGTGAATAAACATAGAACTGTGCAACAAACAATTATAGAAAACCTATTCGTTTCAAGCACATAAGAAGTGTTTGCAAAAATGACCGATACCAGACCATGAAGCAAATCTCAACAAATTCCAAAGAGTTGCTAGCATACAGATCACCTTGTTTTTACCACAGTGCAAAAAAAAAAAAATGAGAATTAATAAAGAGATAAGGAATGATATTCCATGTTACAGCATAGTTGTAAATAATATATAGATCAGAAAAAGAATAATTACAGATTGTTCAGATAGTACATGTCAAAACTTGTAGGTGTAGCTAAAGCTTAGAGGGCAAGGCTTAGATTTATATTAGACAACAAGAGAGGAAATTAATAAGCTAAGCACCCAACTCTAGAATTTGAAAAAAAAAATAACACAGTGACCCAAAAAAAGAAAAACAAAGGAAATAAGAGTAGAAACAAATACATTTAAAACCAAACAATGATAAAATCAATAAACCCAAAGCTAGTTAAGAAAAAGAGAAGGCACAAATAAATGACATTAGGAATTAACGAAGAAGAGAAAACAGTGATTTTTTAAATCACGAGAGAATGTTTTAAACAACTTTAGACCAATAAAATTAAAAACCTAATCTGAAACAACCAATTTCCTGGAAATGCAACACACCAAAACTGTCTCAAGAAGAATTAGAAACTCTAAAGAGACCTATAATCATTAAAAATTGGATCATTAATGTAAAATTTAACCCCTACACCAATCATAAGTGGTCAGGTGACCTCACTCCCATAAGCCCACCAGGACCAACATTCAATGAACTGATAATCACAGTTGTATTGGGACTCACCAGAGAAACAGAACCAGTAGGAGAGACTCATATATATATATATATATATATATATGTGTATATATATATATATATATATATATATATATGTTATAAATATAAAACTAAATAAATAGAGACTAGAAGACATTGACTCACGTGATTATGAAGGCTGACAACACCGGGAGCTGCAGTCTGCAAGCTGAAGATCCAGGACGGCAGACAGTGTAATTCCAGTCCACGTGCTGGCAGGCGTGAGACCTGGAAAGAGCCAATGTTTCCGTTTGAGACCAAAGGCAGGAAAAACCAATGTTCCAGCTCCAGGCAGTCAGGCAGGAGGAGTTCCCACTTCCTCGGGGAGGAGTCGGACTTTCTATTCTATTCAGGCCTTCCCCGTGTTGGACGAGGCCCACCCACAGTAGGGAGGCCAATCTGCTTTACTGAGTCCACCAATCCAAACGTTAATCACATCCAAAACACTCCCACAGACACACTGAGAATCATGTTTGACCAATTATTGGGGCACCCCTTGGCCCGGTCAAGTTGACACAGAAAATCAACCATCATACCAGTCTATGTTAAGGAGTAGAAGAGGAGGTGCTGTTTCCCAACTCTTTCTAGGTGAGTAGTATTTTAATTTTTTTTTTTAAAAAAAGATAACAGTATGAAAAAGAGAAATAAAATTTTATTTCATGAACTTGGAGGCAAAAATCCTGAATGAAATATCCACAGACAAAATCTATCATTGTAGAGAAAAAATGGTAGAGAAGTCAAGTGAGGTTTGATGCGCGGCCACATGAAGACTGAGGGATGCAGCCAGGAGCCCTGAGAACTGGGAGAGCACTAGTTCCTCTTTGTTGAGGCCAGTCTGTAGTCCCCCGAGCAGAAGCCTCAGGAAACTGACCCCTCCTTGCCCCTCCTTTTGGGGCTTTGACCAGGTTCTGGGAAAGCTGAGCCCTGGTCTCCAGCAGGGAAGATACGCCTAGAACTCTCACTGCAGGGAGAGTCATCCCAGCGTCTGTGCCTCGGCCCTCCACAGTGACAATGCAGTGGTCACACCAGGGCAGTCTCCTTGGTGGGAAGTGCAGGTTACATGGCTCAGGGACTCCTCGCCACCTTGCCAAGCACCCAGCTTCAGGATGACATAGGATACGACCCAGCCCCACCCTTAACTCCCAGGCCTTACCCCTAATAAGTCCAGCCTGGGCCTCTGCTTCCTGGAGCACCTGGGTGCCCATATTCTCTAAATGCCAAAACTGCTGCTCAGAGAGGGGGAGCAGCGGTCCCTACCCCCAGCACATCTCCCCCTCAACTCAGCCCAGCTCACAGGCTGCTCCCCCAGCTGGCAAGGGGGTGGGGCCACGTGATCAGGAGGAAGTGGGCTAGTGAACAAGGGGGAGGGGCCATCTGATCAACCTCAACTGGGCAAGTGAACAAGGGGGCGGGGCCATGCAAAAATCCTAAACAAGTCGAGTACTCATGAGGGACCACGTGAATATTGAAAGGATGAGGCCAGGCGCCCCAGGAGATAAAAAGGCAGGATGGAACCTCCGCAGGACCCCTTCTAGAGAGCACAGCCCCAGAACTTAGATTTCAGATTCTGACGCAAGAACTGGGAGAGCATACTTTCGTGGTTGTTTAGGCCAGTCTGTAGTTGTATGAGCAGCAGCCTCAAGAAATGGACCCCTCCTTTTGAGGCTTTGACCGGGTTCTGGGAACAGCTGAGCACTGTTCTCCAGCAGGGAGACACACTAGATCTCTCACTGGAGGGGCTCACAGGGAGATTCATCCCTGTGTCTGCTTCCACCCTGCAGGATGAGGCAGGGTACTCCCCAGCAAGGCCCTTACCTCCCAGGCCTCACACCTAATGGGTCCAGCCTGGGCCTCCTCCCCTTCTTGGAGTACCTGGGTTGTGGTACCCACACTCCAAATGCGAAAACTGAGGCTCAGAGAAGGGGTGGAGAGGTCCCTATCCCCAGCAGACCTCGCAATCAACTCAGCCTCACTCACACGCAGCTCCCCCAGCTGCCACGGGGCGGATATAGGTGACCAACAAATATGAAAAAGAAGGGGGTGGGGCCACCTGATCAACTGGAAGTTGACAGGTGAACAAGGGCCTGGGTTCATCGGATGAACCGGAAGCTGGGCACGTCATCAAAGGGGCGGGGCCACGCAGTGACCCAAGAGTGGCCACTTGAAGGAGGGGACAGGGCCACCTGATCAAGCGGATGCTGGCTGGGGAACAAGTGGGCGGGGCCCCGACCCTCGGGACAAGGGACTTGAGGACTGAGGATGGACTTGCTAAAGATGGAAGGGATGCAGCCAGAAGCCCTCAGAAGAGGAAGAGATGGAAGGACCCTGCCCTGGGACCCCTTCCAGGGAGCACAGCCCCAGACACCCAGATTTTACATTCTGGCCCCAGAACAAGGAGAGCACAAGTTCTTATTGGTTTAGGCCAGTGTGTAGTCCTCTGAGCAGAAGCCTCAGGAAATTGACCCCTCCTTGTCGTCCTTGTGGGGCTCTGACCCTGTTCTGGGGACAGCTGAGCCATCTTCCCCAGTAGGGGAGACCCCCTAAACCTCTCACTCCAGGGGCTCACAGGGAGCTCCATCCCTGTGTCTGTGCCTCAGCCTGGTCTCCCGCTACTCCGGGGCCTCCCCGCAGTGACAGTGCTAGTGCTGTGGTCACCCCAGGGCAGGATCCTTAGGGGAAACTTCAGGCTACGTGTCTCAGGGACTCTTCACAGCCTTGTGATGTCTCCAGCAGCAGGTGGACAGTGGGTACACCCAAGCCCTGCCCTTACCTCCCAGGCCTTACCCCTAATAAGTCCAGGCTGGGCTTCTGCTTCCTGGAGCACCTGGGTTGTGGTGCCCATATTCTAAATGCCAAAATTGAGTCTTGGAGAGGGGGAGAAGAGGTCCCTACCCCCAATCCACCTACCCCTCAACTCAGCTCAGCTCACCGGGCCTCCCCCAGCTGCCACGGAGTAAGGCCATTTGATCAAGAGGAAGTGGGCAACAGAACAATTTGGGGCAGGGGCGGGGGGGCACGTGATCAAGCAGATGTGGTCTCATGAACCAGGGGCTGGGCATGTGATCAATTGTAAGTAGTCATGTGACCAAGGGGTTGGGGCCACATAAACATGGGTGAGAAGTGACTTGAGGACTGAGGACACGCCATATAAGGAATGAAGGGATCCAGCCAGGAGGCCTCAGAAGATGAAGAGGCAGGATGGATCCTCCTCTGGCCCCCTTCCAGGGAGCACAGCCCCAGACACCCTGATTTCAGATTGTTTCCCCAGAACAAGGACAGCACTAGTTCCTGTTTGTTTAGGCCAATCTGTAGTCATGTGAGCAGAAGCCTCAGAAAAAATGACCCCTCCTTGCCCCTTGTTTTGGGGCTTTGACTAGGTTCTGGGTGGGGAAAAAAAAGGCAAATTTGGATTTAAACTCATAATGTATTATGAGGAAATTCATGCAATTCATTACCTTAAAAATTTAACAGAGAATCACCGTAAGGTTACTTGAAAGAAATCATTTGAAAAAGTTTAATGCCCATTCATGAAGGTTTCGTTTGCTCTTTCTGGGTTTGTCTGAGGGCAGTAAGGAGGGTGAGATGCTATGGCATAAGGTCTTGGGACATCAATGCTCTGCAGTGAGCTCAGCCCTGAAGCTGGGGTTGCAGCTCCCTGATGATTGGGGTGCACCAGGACCCAGCCAGCCTCCTCGGAGTGCTGCAAACTAGCACCTTGGGGCAGTGTCAAGTGCTTCCAGAATCTGGTCCCACCTACCACCGCCTGCCCATCTCACCTTCAGGCTCTGCCTCCCTGTGCTCAGCTGGGTCATGGGTTTCTGATCAGTCCCTTATGCTTACAGAGGCCACCTGGCTGGGTAGTTAAGAACATGGACTCCGGAGTCAGATGGGCCTGGTTTCAAGTTTCAGTTCTGCCACTTATTAGCTATGTAATCTTGGGCAAGGGTCAGACTCTCTTGGCCTCCGCTTCCTCTTGTGCAAAATAGGGTCAGCAATAGCACCTCATCCCTGTGTGTGAGGAGGGTGCACTAGGAGACGCATGGGACTTTCTTGGCCCAGGTCTAGCACACAGTAGGTGCACCATCACTGGAGGTTCCAATGACTCCGAGGATGGCTCCTCCTCCTCACAGTCCGTCCCACCAAGGGCCAGCCCTGCCCCAGGCAGGTGCCCCCAGAATCGCTAGAAATCCCTCCCGTTTCTAATGCATTGGGGTCCCTCTCCCCTGCATTCCTGGTGGCCCATGTCCTCTGTACTATCCTGTTTCCCTATAACTGGGGTCCTTTCAAAGTAAACAGCAGGAGGGGAGGAAGCATCCTATCTAATAAAAGAGTAATATGCAAATTGACCATCACTTCAATACACAAGATGGCTGCCCCCATGTGGTCAAAGATGGCTGCCCCCATGTGGACACAAGATGGCCACCACAAGATGGCCAGCAGGGGAGGGAAGTTGGGAGGGACCAGGCCTGCAGGGGAGGGCAGTTAGGGGCAAACAGGCTGGCAGGGGAGCAGTTAGGCATCAATCAGGCTGGCAGGGGAGTTGTTAGGGGGTGATCAGGCTGGCAGGCAGAAGCAGTTAGGGGCAATCAGGAATGCAGGCAGGCGAGCAGTTGGGAGCCAGCAGTCCTGGATTGTGAGAGGGATGTCCGACTGCCCGTTTAAGCCCGATCCTACCAAGATCAGGCCTAAACAGGCAGTCGGACATCCCTCGAGGGGTCCCAGATTGGAGAGGGTGCAGGCTGGGCTGAGGGACACCCCCCCCCATGCACAAATTTTGTGCACCGGGCCTCTAGTTAAAACAAAAAGGCTCAGGTCACCTTCTTGCTCTCCAGCAAGAGTGTCCACGCCCCATTCTGCTTGCTCAGGCCAATCTTCCCGTCCACCCCAAGTACTGTGGATGCCCCCAGTCTGAGACCACACAGTTTAGGGGAGAAAGAGTCCCCCTGGTGCAGCCCTAGCCCTACAGTAGCCCACCAGTTGGGCCATCCCTGCCCTCCTCCCTCCCATCCCAGCCAAGCCCAGCGACTGGGGAGGATGCAGTCGGTCATTAGGACTTTGCTTCCCAGACCGGGAAGATGCTTTGAAGAGAAGCTAGCAAAGATCTGATGGGCAAAGATTCATTCACCATCCTCATTGGATAGAAAGAGCTTCAAGATGAGAGATAGGGGGGCAGAGATTGGACCCGGAGAAAGTCACCCAGATGAAAACCCACTCAGAACCAAGCAACCATCAGTATTTGCTGAGCGCACACCGTGGGCAAAGCACATGAACTCCATCCATTTATCCTCAGACTAATCCAATGAGGCAGGACGTTTATTATACCCATTTTACAGATGAAAAGCCTGAGACTCCAAGAAGAGATGTGCCTTGTAGGGGTCACAAAGCCAGCATGTCAGTCGGATTCCCGAGCCCATGCGACTCCTACTCCAGACGGACTTCCATTCTACTCACAAAACCTTGGCCAGATCTGCTTCTCACATTTGCTCAACCACCTGTGGGGCATTGAGAGGCCCAGGCCCCCAGAGAGAAGGTGGGTGCCCTTCCCCTTCCAGCCCATTGCTAGCACCTCCAGCTCCCTCCCTCCCTCCAAAGCCAAAGCTGTAATTGAGGGGCTGGCCAGCCCAGGACCACGGCACCCTCTTCCAGCTACTTCTGCTGCAGCCACAGTTGCAAGGGTGGCTGCAGCAAAAATAGCTCCATTTCCTGGAGCTGGAGCATACACTGAGGGGGTGCAGGGGCATAGTATCTGACTGGCTTTTAATTATTAGGAAATGATTGTTGATTTACACAGCAATGTTTATTCAGCAAATTGCTAATTAATGCACTGAAAAATGCCAAGTGGTATCAAATATTTGCTTTTATTTGCAGTACCAAAATATTTTTATTTTCGGTGAGTAGCAGAATCGATGAGAAGGTACTCAAGTGTTTAAACAGGGTATGTAAAGTTTAAGCTGAATATTAAACAGGGAGGAAGCCTGGGCTTTGTGGCTGGATCCTGGGGGAGGCTCAGAAGCAGGCTGAGAGTGGTGCACCCCAAATTTCTTCCCAAAACCTGCAGCCCTTGGGATGCAAAGGGCACCAGCTAGCCAGAGACAGGGACATGAGTGACCAGGGTTATCCTCACTCTGTCCCTCTGGACCCCTCATCATCATCGTCATCTCCATCACCTCCCCTCCCTGCCACCGCCACTCTCCCCTTCGCTACATTTTATATATATTGAATGTACTCTGTGTGATGGACATTATTTTGATGCTGAGGAGATTAGGTCCCTTCGCTCATCAAGTTTGCACTGGGCTTCAACAAGAAAATAAATGAATGAATAAGAACATTTCAGAAGGTGGTAAGTGCAAAGAAGAAAACAAATCTCTGCCCACAGCATCTGCTGCTGCCCTGCCTCCCTGCCCCATCTCCCACCTCTCTCCCTTCTTCTGTGCCCAGAGCCTGCCGAGCATTAAGTCCAGGACCTTGCCTGGAACTTTCTTCTCTGCCCCATCCCATCTTGCCCCTCTGCGTCTTCTCCTGGCCAGCTCCCACCCCTCCTCCAGATCTCCGCTAAAACTGTCCCTCCCCGTGGGTGCCTATCTCACCGCAGACACCAGCTCGGCACAGCCCCCTTCTCTGTGGCACTCCTTGGCACTTATAGTTACCCACCCCTCTGTGCTGGGTTACAATATTCATCATCCCTGGGAGGGATGGGGAGGTTCACAGCTGCCATCATTCCCTTCTTTGCAAAGATGTTTCCTTCTTCTGTTAACCAAATGTCCCTCGCAGACCCTGCACCAGTTACAGTCCCCAAATCAGGCCCTGGGCCCAGGGGGAAGAACGTGGGCATTTTGAAGTTGGAGCTTTGGTCTGGTGGGTGCCAGATGTCTGGTAAGGCCTGGATGCTGAAGTTTGTTAAGCACCACATAACAAGGGGCCTCCCAAGACAAGGGACAGAGGTAAGAGGTCATAAGGTCTCCTGACGATGGTTTCTCTTCCCCTCTTCCTTGGTCAGAAGGATGTGAAAAGCCACTGGCTTTGGAGGGTATAAGATTGTAATACAAGCCTCTCTCCATTACCCCATGCCCTTGGGCCAGGAGAATGGTTGAAATGCAATATAGTCACACAACGGAATAGTACACAGCCCTGAAAAATGAACTACCAATAAATACACACCGCCAGATGGACCAAGCTCACAGACATAGTGCAATGACACAGAAGCCAGACACAGAAGAGGACGGGCTGTGTGGTTCCCGTTCTGTAACGTTTGAGAAAGGGGGGGCTCATTTGTGTGAAAACCAGGAACGGGGTGCGGGACTGGCCAGAGGGAACGCCTGGGTGCTGAGATAACCTGCATCTTTGTGGTGGTGACGTAGGTATTCACTGAGCCATAGGCTGAAGATCATACCCTTTCTACAAGTTTTACCTCAATAAAAATTTTACTTTAGGGTGAGTTCTTGACTCCAGTCTGAGGAAAATCTAATTGAAGTAAAGCAGGAATTCACAGAACTAATGAGTTCGTGGGGACATTTATCAGCAGCTCCTCATAAAAGATCAGACCTTAGGAGAGTATATTGTCCTAAGTGTTTTTCTAACCCTTTCTATTAAAAACAGAGGAGCAACAGTAGGTAAAGGGATTATGCTAATACATATTTGAGATTTTATAACATTTAATCATCTAAAAGCAACTAAAAAAAAAAAGGTTTTGCTCTTGATTCTATTTACTGAAAAGATGGTATTAAAACAAAAAGAAAAATCGCTCCCTGAACATGTATCCTCATGGCTCTGGCCCCATGCAAACATTTTACTTAGTCAGCATATCTCTACATAACGTTTATTGTATATGCACAGTTTACATTTTATATAATTTGGCATGTTATCTCTTTACAAGGAGGATTCTTGAAAATCTAATAAATACCCCTAACCATTCTCTACTAAATTTCCCAGTATTTGGTCCTTTTGTGAACTGAATTTTTCATGCAGCTGGAGTTGTTCTGATGTGAAGTATAAGATGTATCTAAATTACAAATTATTGTTTCAAGTTGCTGATCAGTTTCTTCAATAGATTCTACTAAATAATTCACCACTCGCTCATTGTTTTAGGGTGGCTTCTTCGTCACATTTAATTTTTACATGCGCTCTCATCTATTTCTAGGCATTCTGTTCTAATCCATTACAATCTATGTCCTTTTTTCCATCAATATTCTCACTGTTCTAATTATTGCTACTTTCTCTGTTTTAATGTGCAGTAAGATTATCTGTCAATGCTCTCCCTTGATATTCTGACCAGTGTGGTTTTTTTTTTTTTCCAGATAAATTTCAGAAACGTTTTATCAAGTTCCTTTTGCAGGATTGTTTGTTATTGCATTCAATCTGCAAATGAGCATGGAGGTGGCGTGACATTTTTACGGTACCGGGGCTTCCCATGCAGAAACATGGTATGCCTCTCCATTTATTCTGCTCTTCTTTTATTTCACCAATAAAATTTTGTAGTTGTCTTTATATAGGTCACACGCATTTCTCATTAAGTTTATTCCTAAGTATTTTTCCATGGCTTCTGGGAATGGCGTCTCTTTTTTCATGACGCCTCCTGTGGCTAGAACACAGGCGAGCACTGACTGGGGCAAAGAGGTCTTGTCTCCGGCCACTTTACTAAGCGATTATTTGTTTGTACACATCTAAGTTGCTTCCTTTGGATTTTTGCTCCTAAATTGCATGGACAGTGAATACTGTTTGTCGTGTTGGCATTAGATGGGGCTCCAAGCCTGGCATCTGATAGACCTGGGGGAGCCTGTCCAGCCTTTCCACTGAGCCACAGCCTGGCCCCGGCTGGCACTGCCCCGACCCCCCCAAGCCTCTGTCCAAGGCCCTCTAATTAGCAGAGTCCTGCCCTGGCTCTCCTAGCCACTGGCAGAGGCCACCCCTCCACTCGGATGGATGCCCCATGGACCCAACGTACTGCCACCATATTCATCAAGGCCATGGTTACCAAGTATCCATGATGTGTTTGGCCCCTTTGCCAAGCCTTTTATGTAATCTTTAATTTCAAAGCTCTAAAGGAAATATGTGATTCACCAGAGACGTTAGGGACTTTCTGAAGTCCCACAGCTGGTAAGGGGCAGATCTGGGATTCAAACCTGTGTTCCTTCTACTCTGCCATGTTGCTTCCCTCTCAGTGCCCAGGACTCCCAGAGACTCTTGACCACCACCCATCAGATGGGCCCCCCCCCCCCCACCCGGGCACTGCCAGGAGCCCAGACAGCTGTGTCACCTCAACCCAGACCTGCCTGCTCCGGCATTAGGCCCAGTACGCCTTGCCCCCGAGTCCCTTGTGTTAGGAGGGTTTGGTGACCACACAGCCACCTTCCCGATTAAAGAATGTAATCATTACACCCACCCAAGTCTCAGTCTCCTTTGAGCAAATGCTCTACCTGAATAGTTATTATAGCAAAGGGCAGTTTTAGCATTACTATTAGTTACAACTACAGCAGCTAACACCTTTACTTAGTTCTTACCGCAGACCAGACGCTGTGTTTAAGTGCATACGTGATCTCATTTATCGTCACCACAACAATAGTACCCATTTTACAGACGAGGAAACTGAGGCTTAGAGAGCTAAAGTTATTTATCCAAGGACATTTAGCTTATAAGTGGAAGGGTCAAAATTTGAAACTTGAAATATTACGCAGAAGCCTGTTAACTTTGTTCTAAAGCTTTATTCCTGCACCTGGGACTTCCTGTATTATCCAGACAAATGGTGTTGTACAGCGAAGGTTCCACAAATCATGTGTCGTCAGCATGAGGAGAGGGGCTCTGTGCAGTACAGAGGCCCAGGCCCAGCACGCTGAGGAGTCAGGCAGCCCAGTCCCTCACTGGGTCTGGTCATCACCCAGGTTTGAGAAGGACCATTCCAGAGAAGAGTTCCTTTGCCATCGAATGATGAGGACGTTGGTTTATGTTGCAATGAATCCTGCCACTGACAAATGTTTGCACAAAAGACGCAAATAGCAAGTGGGGAGGAATTTCTAAACAAAGATGCCAAACATACTCACTGTTCAGAAAGCAGTATCTGTAACATACAGGGTCAGAACACACTGATTAGAGAAACATCACCTCCTCAGAGGTTTGCTGACGAACATGCCCCACGACCAAGAAGCTGAATAGGTCCCTCACCCAGAAGGCAAAACCCTTCGTAAATCAGAGTGTGGGAAAATATTCAACTTCATCCATGATGTTTTCAAGATCAAATAATGAGATGCCTTTTCAAGTCTGCCCAACTGTAAAATAAACATTTGAAACATCACCAACGAGCAAACAGCATGGCCTTTGGCATCAGCTCTACCTGGGTTTGATACCGACCTCCCCCCACCCCAGCTGGGTGGCCTTGCGCAAACACGTGACCTTCAGAGTCCCAGTCTCCTCATCTGAAAGGCATCCCCAAGGCGGTGACCTGACAGGGCTGTTGTAGTAACCGGGACAGTGAATGAGACGCGTACAGCATGGGCACCGGCAACTTGAGCTGTGTCAGCAGCCGCCACGTGGTGCTACATTGTGGTGAATCTTACATGCATAGACCACCTGCCTTTTGCTAGAATCTATGTCACCACCAGACGAAGGAGTCACACTCAGAACCCAGGGCCCAGGGCCCCCACAATTTCACATCAGGCCAGTTACTCGGGGTCCTTCCCCCTCCAGCCCTCACCCCTCCAACCCGTGGCGGCCTCACCCTGGTTCCCGTGCCTGGCCGTAGGTACAGTCTCCAAAGCAGGGCTCCTAAACCTGAACAGGGGCGCAGCCGCCCCTCTAACTGAAGTCCAGCCTCGCCTTCCGTGAGGAAAGAGTATTAGCGATGCCCGTGACTTTGTCACCGGCAGGAATCACAGATGTTTTCACATCATGACAGCTGCTGCGTATTTCTCAGAATATTCTTTATGCTTCTCACCACCTTGAAATCATGATGATTATTAGACCTGCCACAAGATCTTGCTGCTTGATGTGTGAATAAAGCAGCACACGTGTTGCTATATCATAAAGTTTTATGTTTTGTTAATTATATTTTAATAAATTGGGTTTCCTTTGTAATCATGCATATATCATCTTATGCACTTAGAAATCATTGTTCTGGGAAGGAACCTGCAGGCTTCTCCAGACGATATGCCAAAGGGGTCTACAGCACATAAAGGGTGAAGAACTGCTGCCTTACAGCCTCTGCAGTGGGTCCCATCGTTCTTCCCATTTTGCAGATGAGAAAACTGAGCTTAGAGAAGTCACTTGCCCAAAGGTACCCAACTAATGGATGATGAAGCATCGGTTTGACCTTGGCATTTCCTGCTGCCGGTGCCTAAGGCCCCTGCTCCACGTGCTTCCCTTGCAGCCTTGTGCTGGGGGCTAAGAACATAGATATGGCTCTGACATGGCCCCTGCCCCAGCAGAGCCCAGAGCAATGGGGAGACAGATCCCTCTGTTGCCCTGACACAGGATGGTAAGCCTACTTCCTTATAGGCTGCAGCAGATGCCCTGGGCTGATTCCTCTTCAGGGAGTGGGGTACCCCAAGGCTGGGGTCAGGTGGACTCAGGGGCTCAGGTGGGGTGTACTGACTTCAGTGACTGACAGAAGGCGGATATGGGGATGAGTCCCTGAAAGCAGGCCCAAGAGTCCAGCCAGAAAAGTCAAGGTTGTGTCCAAGCCGAGGGGCTGAGGGGTCAGGGAGAGAATGGGGGTCACAAGCCCCTCACCCAATGCCTGCCAACATTTCACCTGGAGATAGGGGTCAATAAATGTTTGTCGGCCCTGACTGGTTTGGCTCAGTGGATAGAGCATCGGCCTGCAGACTGAAAGGTCCCAGGTTCGATTCCGGTCAAGGGCATGTGCCTTGGTTGCGGGCACATCCCCAGTAGGAGGTGTGCGGGAGGCAGCTGATTGATGTTTCTCTCTCATCAATGTTTCTGACTCTCTATCCCTCTGCCTTCCTCTCTGTGGAAAGTCAATTAAATAAATAAATAAATAAATAAATGTTTGTCAGATGGATGAATGAATGAGTGAATGAATGAATGAGTGAACAAGTAGGTTCAGCCTGGACCAAGCAAAGACTGGATTGGCCAGAGGTGTCCTGTGGGAGCAGAGTGATGACCACCCCCAGCCAATCAGGAAGTCTTTTTTGTGGGCCTCCTGGCAGGGCCCGCCCAGCTCAGGCCTGTCTTCTCTCCTGCAAACAAAGTTGCTTCTCTTGCCCTCAGAAAGCCTGACCCTTGGAGACTCCCTGGGGTGGTGGGAAACCAGAGCGGGGGGAGCTAAGCCCCTCGTCCCCATCATCAATGGGTCCACCCCACAGAAGTCGCAGGCCAGGGACACGGGAATGAACAAGAGAGACTGGTCTCCGTCTCCTGGCTGGGGGTCTGGGCAAAAGGGTGGGAGCAGTCAAGTCAAGGGACCAAGTGAATGGAGAAAAGAGCCTTTTAGCTGGTGGTTAGTTCTGAGGGGCCAGTTCACTCAGGGTGGCGAGACAGAGTGACCCCCACACCACCGATCGCCTCTCTGTTACAAGGCACGCGGTCCTGCAGAACATTTAAATCATACCTGAGGCCGTTCCTCCCCAAGTCTGCAGAGATGAATCGCATTAGATTCATCACCCTTGGCTAATGTGGACGACCATTCTCTGCCCGAATAATCTCAGCTGAGAAGAAACTCCAACTCGTAACCAGGTCAGATCCAAAAAAGGAAAGACCTTGAATTGCACTGTTCTTAAAAGCACTTAAAAGGAATTGAATTAGAACCTAGACACACACACACAAAAAAGCCCCTGAATTCAACTCCCGCTGACACCAAGTTAGAAAAGTAGCTGAAGGAAAAGGATGTAGCCTGTCAATCAAGATGGGATCATTTTTTTAAAAAGAGAGAGAAGTCTTTTGTTTTAGGGGAGCAGACTGGTAATTTGGAGGCGCGGAGGCAGCGTCAGTGCGAGGAGCTCTCATTTTTCCCAGACAGAGGGTTTTGGCGGCTGGGAGAGAAGTTGCGGGTTGCATAATGAGCCCCCCCTCTGTTGAGGTTCCCTTTCCCACGGAGGAGAGGGGATCTCGGCCTCTGGCTGATTGATAGGAATCCAGGTAGGGCGCACCGAACCCGGGGATGTACAATCTCCCCTTTGTTGCTAATCAAAGTCAGCCGAATGAGACCCCATCTTTCCTTTCCAATTCCTATGTACCAATTTGAGGCGCTCAGATGAAATGTGTTACATTACACCAGCACCAATAAGTCACACTATCTGTGTTGTGACACCCTGAATATTACTAATTGTCAATCACAAACCACAAGTCTTGTCAAGACGCTCCCTTCTCGTCGGGCTGGTTCAAACCTGAAGTGATTTTTAATCAAGTGTTAATAATACAGCATCTGTCAGTGGACGGTGGGTATCAGGCAATCAGAGGAAGGGAACGTATGACACGGCAAATTTTAATGTTTTCATTTTCCGCTCTTCCCAATTATCGGTGGGATTTCTGTCAGCCTGCAAAGTGCACTGACATTACTGCAGGTGAACTTCACCGTGGAGAAGCGGGGAGGCGGCTGTCAGAGCTCCCGTGGCAAGGGTGCCCCACCCCGCCCTGCCCTGCCAGAGGGGTCTCCCTACCCACCTGGAGCCCCAGGGGGGAGAGCGAAGCCTTGGGTCTGGGCCAGGGGAGCCCCCAACCACTGGGTATTAGGAGAGGTGGTGCTTGTGCCCGGGAAGGTGGGGGGTGGGGAGTAGTGTACTGGAACTCCTCATGTACCCCCCACAGGGCACATACATGCCACCACCTCGCTGGGGAGCCACAAACCCCGGTGCCCAGAACGAACTGGATCATGGGGCTCCGACACGAACAAGAATTAGCCAGAACTCCACTGGCTTTCCCCTTCCCCACGTTTTCCACACCTCGGCTTGGGGCTCAGGGTGGAAAGAGTCCCTGCCTCTTGCTACCTCCCTCTGGTCCGTGTGCTGCCCAGATGGCCATTTTTCCCGAACCCAGCTCAACCCCCTTCCAGGGTTCCCTGGTGTCTGTAGGATAGAATTCAAACTCCCAGGGCCTGGGCCTCATCGAAACCGTGGGGAGAGCAGCAGCCATCCCAGGGGCTGAGGGGTGAGGGATAAGGGCGCCTGGAGGGTGCTGGCAGTCACTGAGTTTCTTCCCTGACCCCCCAGAGGGACATCTTTCCGCGAAGAGAATGCGTTCCTGTCCCTGTCTCACCGGTCAATGGTAAGACCTTGTCACTTCCATGTGCCCTGACCCAGCCCAAGCCCACTCTCAAGATCTCCTCCCACATCTTCTTGAACAGAACAGGGTGACCCTCGTGCTTCACCCTGTGGCATTTCTGGTAAAGAGAGAAGCCATCGTTTTCACTTTTGCCTCCCTTCCCCAGTCTTACCGCTCTGTACTTGGAGACTGATCCAACCCTCCAGACTCATTTTATTAAAAACAAACAAACCAGGATATTAGTTATCTAATTCTGTATAACAATAGACTTCAAAAGCTGGTGACTTAAGCAATAAACAGTTGTCATCTCTCAATTCCTGAGGGTCAAGAATCCGGGCTCGGCTCAGCTGGGTGCTTCTGGCTCGGGGTCCGGCTGTCGGCTGGGGCTGCCGTCAGCCAGAGGCCCAACGGAGGCAGAGGGTCTGCCTCCAGGCTCAGCCCTGTGACTGTTGGTCTCAGGCCCTCAGCCCTGGGTCTCTCTGTAAGCTGCCTAAAGGTCCTTGGGACATGGCAGTCGACTTCTCCCGGAGTGAGCGATAAGAGATAGGAAAACCAAGATGGAAGCCATAATGTTTCGTAACTTCATCTTGGAAGTGACAAACCATCACTGGTACCATATTCTGTTAGAAGACTGGCCCTGCACGGGAGGCCCTTCACTGGGAAGCGAATGCCAGGGGGTGGAGCTCACTGGGGGCATCTTGGAGGCTGGCTACCACATCCGGCTTGATCCCCATATCTTCTTCCGAGGGACACCCGATATTTGCAAAATCCAGAAACATGCAACCTCAAAAGGAAGGCATTTGTACCATTTGAAAAATGTGGCCAAAGGAGGGAGAAGCTGTCAGAACAGAACAGGAGGCCAGAAGTCCAGGTCCACCTCGTGAGAATGCCTCTGACTCTGTGCACAGCCTGGGACAAGTCCCAGCCCTGCCAGGCCTCAGCGGCCCCATTTGGACAATGAGGGTCCACTAGACCAGCGGTCGCCAACTGGTGGTCCGCGGATCACAGGTTGTCCGTGAGGTCCGAAAGGTTGGCGACTGCTGAACTAGATGATGCTGAGGCCTGAGGGACACTGTGGCCCAATGAGTCTCAGCTCGAGGGTGATGCTTCCCAAGGCCCTGGAGGTTCTCTGGGCGATGGCAACCTCATTAGAAGATCAGCTTTCTCCCCCACCCAGGGGACCACTTCGCAGGGATCCATCGGTGCTGCTCAGTCTGGCCCGGTGGCCACCTTCCATCACTTTGTTCCGGAGCACCACAACTACCGTTTTCACAGCACGTGCCCTGCTGAGCAGGGGCCAGAGAGGTGAATGAAGGATCCTGGGGGGGTTGGGGAGAAGAGCAGAAAGTCCTTTCTGCTTGTCTGCCCAAACCCTTTCCCTGAGGGTCTGCCTCTCTGAGCCCTGGTCTGAATAGGGCAGGGGTCCCCAGAAGGAGGTCTGGAGAAAACTTTGCCATCACGGCCACTGCCTGCTTGTGTCTCGAGTCACAGCATGACCGGACTACCCCCCTTGGCTGCCCAACTGCCTCTGCCTGGGCCCTCCCCCCACTCCGAGTGCCAGAAGAGAGACAGACAGACAGACAGAGAGAGAATCCCATGCAGGGGGAGCCTGTCATGCCTCGTAGGCCCTGGCCACCCCAGCTGGTTCCCTGAGCACACGGATGCAAACATGCATGAGCACATGTGGACAGAGACACACACAGGCATAGCACGCTTCTGCCTCCCCACCCCCGCCCCCCGACGCACCAGGGACCCCATGCTTCGGCAGTTGGTGTGGGCGAGAAGCACGGGGTCACTTCACGGGGTCACTTCATGGGCAGAACAAGCGCAAGTTTAGCGGTCCACCCAAGCAGAGAGACTTTAAAATAAAGAGGAAAACATGAGAGCATTTTTAATAAAGGTGAACAGATAAGCCATCACGGGAAAATCAGAGCTTTTTATACTAGACTGATAGTTTAGTATTATCTTTGTTTTGAATCTTACATGCACCCTCCCTCCACCCTTTTTGGCGCTGGGGTCCTCCCTAAGTCCTTCAGGTCTGAAGTGTAGGGCCCCAGCCTGCTGCCCTCTCCAACCTCAGAGCCCACACTGCCTGGCTCAGCCAGGGGGACCCTGCCTGCAGAATGGGCTCTCGGGGTGCTGCCAGGGTTCCTCCCTCCCACCAGGTCTCACAACCTGAAGGCGCAGCTGCCACCTCTGAAAAGAGTGCAAATGGATTTATTACACGGAGATGCAATTTTACCGCCTGACCTTGGAGGTGACCCGTCATTACTTACTGAGTTGAACCCAGACACCTCATTCTTCTGCTTGTTTGAATGAACCCTAATGGCCTTGAGTCCCATTGGGGGAGTTGGGGGAGGGGAGTCATTAAAGCACAGATCCCTCCCAGGCGCAGATGGAGATGATCAATAGGACTGACTCACCTGGTTGGGAGGGTGCTGAACAAATTACTCAGCTATGTTCTCAGGGTCCTCTGTCTGGGTCCATTACCACCATCACTGGGGTTGTCCCTCCCTTAAGGTTCTGGCCTTAGGAGTTCCCACACCTCCCCGCAGCCCCCAGGGCAGAGCTAAGCCAGGCTGGCATCTCTGAAGAGACTTGGAGACATATGATTGAGAAACAAAGACAGGTTGCACAGGGCCTGGAAAAAACCAAGTTTCTGAAGATCTGCTTTCTGGTTTTTAACTAAACCCATCAGCTGCTGAAGTGTCCTCCTCCTCCTCCCTCTCCCCCGGGGCCAGCGCCATCTGCTGCATGTCATACCCTCCAGGGCGCCCTACACACCAGGGCTCAGGCTCCCAGAGCCAGGGAGGTCTTTGTCCTCTGCTCCAGCCCAAGGACCTGGACAGCCATGAGCCCTCCCCCAGTCACCAGCTCCACCCGGCTTGGTTAGGTTTTGCTCAGGCGAGTGCCTCCCACATTCAAGGAAGCTATGCCGGTTGGTTCTTTCTGTTTGAAAGTAACAGAAGCTCACTCAAGAGCACTTATGTAGAAAAAGGAAATGCAGTTTTAGGGTCCAGGAAGACCTGGCACTGGGAATGGGGCTTTCTCTGCCTCCTGTCTTTGCTTCTTCCCGCTCCCTCCCTGCACACCAGCCCTCCTGCCTCTCCAGGCCACAGGGGGAAAGATGGCTGCCCCACCATCTCTGAGTGTCTGTGTTGTAGATCCAGTTATCCTCTAACCCTGTCTGACCTCCCCTTAGTCCAATTCTGGGTTCACAGAAGGGAAACCCCGACTTGCTGAGCTGAGATCCAATCAGCTGTGCCCAGCGGATAGGGCTAAGTAGCGTGAATATGGCCCTGGGGACACAGGGAGCAGGTCTCAGAGAAAGGTGACGCTAAGGCAAGACTAGGACTTGTCTTTGCTTCTTAGTCTAATATTCTGCCCAGAGAGATGAGCTGGCCCAGCAAGAAGGATTCTCTGCAACAACAGTGAGCTCAGAGGGTGTGTCAGAGGCCACAAAGGGTTGCGGGAGGCAAACTAAGGGTCATGCATCTCTGTTGATGCGAATAGGTGAGAATTTAGCAGGAGACAGGGTGTACCCGAGCCTTGATTCCATGGTAAGTCCTATCTTGCCCCTGTGAGCCATGCAGCAAAAGGAGGATCTCTCTCTCTCTCTCTCTCTCTCTCTCTCTCTCTCTCTCTCTCTCTCTCTCACACACACACACACACACACACACACACACACACACACACACTCACTCACCACCTGATCTGACTGATAAGCCCACTGAGGTTGCCAGCACCCTATGGATACTCCAGCTGGGATAGAAAACCGAGCCTTCTCCTGTGAACAGAAAACCCATGGAAAAGTGAAGATGACTCTCAGATTCAGAGAAATCAGTCTGTTCCCAAAGAGTCAGTAATTTCCAAAGCAAAGCAGACCATTAAAATCTATCTAAAAACCTCAGAAAGCTCCCAGCCTTCCTCAGAGTGATGGCCCTGGGCTGGGAGCTGTCCAGGGTCCTGACCAGCCCTTTCTCTAACCAAGACCCTGAGCCTCTCCGCATCCACCCTGAAAGGTGCCCTGTGGCTGGACCAGAGGGGTCTTGGTTGAGCAGTAACCCTACAGGGTGTAGAGACCACGGGCACAGGTTACCCCTCGACCGGGCTCTCACCAACAGGACCCTCTCATGTCTAACTCCTTCCAGGCTTCCTCTCAGAACCATCCCCAACCTCACCCGAACAATGTCACGAATTTTTCCTCCTTGATGAACTTCAAAGTCTTTTAATGACTCTTCATAAAGGAACAGTGGGGCCAAAAGTTGAGCAAAGGAGATGATTAAAGTACCTTATTAAAAGCAGCCTTGTAGAATTCTCCACATGAAAGCAAGCACCATTATGAGGGCTTATCCTTATAAATGACGCTTCGCTTTTGCGAACATGCTGAAACCTGATTAGAGTGACAAGCACTGACTGATACTGCAAACCTGTTAATAACATGAAAATTAGAAGAGGCTCATGCAAAGAAGGGAGATTAATTTAGCCGGAGTACATCTCGCGCAAATTGCAAAGTTGTGAATATGTTCTCAGATAATGAGCCTTCCCAGTCATCAGCTCACTTGTCATTTTCTGTAATTAATGTTAAGGAAGACGCCTTCCTGATGGTTCGTATTACTCATATACCAAGAAAATTTCTTCAGAGAAATAATTTACATTTATTATCATCGGTCTGTTTGTGTGGTTTATTTCGCGCCGGAGTAATTTATTGCAGGACCGTTTGCCATGCCTTGATTAGTCGCTCGTCGGGACGGGATGTAATTTTTTTTGCTTGATGGCGAAGTCTAAAACTTGACAGTGGTGTAACATTCCTTCTTGTCTCCGGGTGGTTTTTTTTTTTTTTTTTTTTTTTTTTTCACTTAAATAAACTTTGGGGCTGAGTGCCCCGGGCTGCCTTCCCACCGAGATGAGGCCTTAGCTCACAGAGTGCCTGTCTCCGGGAGAAGCAGGGGATTTGGTACCAGATCCTCTGGAAGGTTCTAGGTCATGTGCCCCATATCTGGCCCTGGCTGGAGCTTGAATTCAAGAGTTTAGTTCACTTTTTTTTCATTCCACTCCTGTTCAGGATGAAGGAGGTTTGCTCTCTGCGCTCAAGTCCACACTGGCCCTCCTATTCCTCTTCCCCCTCAGGCCACCTTCTATTGGAGATGTCTCGGCAATTGCTTCTCTCCCATACCTGGCCGTATATTTCTTTCAAATGGCAAAATGTTGGAGGAAATGCTGCAGACGACGTTTTGCTTCCAAGGACAGGCAGATCTTTAATCCCACCTTGAAATGCATTCCCTGGTAGCATTGCACCAATAAACTCACTGATCCCCCCCTCCCCCATCTCTTTTTCAGGTCCCAGTAAGAATGCTCAGAGGCGGGGGTGACTTGGTAGAATAAGAGGCCAATGGAGAACAGCCCTGAATCCATCTCGACTTGGCACCTTGAGCCACCACTTGCTCCAGACTTACACCCGATGCACTCTGGGTCCTCAAGGAGCAGGGCTGCTGGGGCCGTGGCTCCCTCAGACAGCTCAGGCCCCCTTCTCTCTGTCTGGCTCCCACCGAACTTAAACAAAATGGCCCTCACAGTGCTTAGAGTGCACCATCCAATGAGCTGAGCTCTTTGGATGCATCAGCTCATTGTATCTTTACCACTGTTGGAGGTAGGTACTATTGAGACTGTCCTGCATGGGAAGAACATGGGGTTTAGGAAGGTCAAGCCATTTTTTACAGGGCTCAGCACTCATGCAAAGAACAACAATCGTCACCAGCATCATTGCAACAAACAGTCACCGTGTGCAGAAATTCCACAGCACATGTGTTTGGCTCAGTCTCCTAGACAGTGGTCGGCAAACTCATTAGTCAACAGAGCCAAATATCAACAGTACAACGGTTGAAATTTCTTTTGAGAGCCAAATTTTTTAAACTTAAACTTCTTCTAACGCCACTTCTTCAAAATAGACTCGCCCAGGCCATGGTATTTTGTGGAAGAGCCACACTCAAGGGGCCAAAGAGCCGCATGTGGCTCGCGAGCCACAGTTTGCCGACCACGGTCCTAGGAGATGGGTATGACTGTGATTCCCATTTTACTGATGAGAAAACGGAGACTCGGAGAGCTGAATTCCCTTGCCCAAGGTCCTGTAGCCAGTAAACAGAAGAGCTGGGTCTGACATGCTCCAATACTCATACCCCTGCCCACTCCACTCCACTCCACTGCCCCTCCAGAAGCACATGATCCCAGCCCTCTCACCGTGATCCCACCAGAGCCTTTGCCTTCTTCACACCCCGTCCCCCTCAATCACCTCATTTCCTTCCCCAGGCCCGAACTTGAGAAGCAGCCTGCCAATCTCCCCAGCAGGGGTGGCCACGCGGAGGAATTCACAAACAGAGGCGGTTAGTGTGAGTTACTGACCCCTGCACTGCAAATGAGGCAAACGATACAGATCAGGGTTCGCAGACAGAGATAATGATTTTTTTTATTGGACGTCTTCATCCCGAACCGGTGGCGTGGCGCTGGGTCGGCCAGCAGCGCACCGCCGGTGTCGGTTAATGATAATCTATATTTATAAAACGATAGTCCATCAAAGTGGAATGAATATTTTAGAAGCTGCGGACAAATCAAATTGTCTTTGTCAAATGGGCGCGTGCTCTGGCGCCGAGCGTGTTTTATGGCTCTTTCTGGGGTGAGAAGCTGAGGGTTCCTCTCGCCGGCTGGAGCGCGCTGCCTTCCTCATTGTCTGGGCGAGGAGGGCTGTGTTTCCACTATTTTAAAAAAAACCAATGAGCTGTGGAGCTTGACATTAGCGCCAGAGAATTGTGCTTTGTTTGAGGAAGTTAACAAATAACGTATGAAACAACATATGGGGTGTCTTTGTGGGAAAGAGTCCATTGATAGTTGGGAGAAATAAATTAGTTCTTTTGAAGTCTGGGTAAGAAGGGAGGAGAGGGGAAGAGGGATGAAGAGGACTGGGAGCCCTGGACTTCAGAGAGGAGATGGAGCAGGTGAGGAGAAGAGAGGCGGAGAAAGGACACAGGTGTGTCCTGGGCCTAGACGTCATCTCCATCCAGGCAAACAGAGCTACTGAGGCAGAGCCCCTTTCCCCAGAGTCAAGAACTGCTCTGTCACAAAACCAGCTGGGCACATCACATCACCTTCCTGAGCCTCAGTTTCCCCATCTGCCCAGTGAGGGTAATACTATCTCCTCCATGGACCATTGTGAGGATTAAATGGCCCCTCCTGAGTAACGCTCCACCCGGACACCAGAACATAGTTGGAGCTTAAATGCATGTGGACCCCTATGGACCCATCTAGCAAAATGCCAGACCCCAGCTTGCTAACACTGAGCTCTGCCCTCCACCTACGCAGGGCAGCATTTACAAAGGTAATAGCTCTCATTGATGGAGGGGTTTTCAAGTGCCAGGTGCTGTGCTAAGCTCTTTACATGCGTTATTTAATCTCCTCAGGACTCTAAATCAAGCCCTAGCCGGTTTGGCTCAGTGGATAGAGTGTTGGCCTGCAAACTGAAGGGTCCCGGGTTCGATTCCGGTCAAGGGCATGTACCTTGGTTGCGGGCACATCCCCAGTGGGAGATGTGCAGGAGGCAACTGATTGATGTTTCTCTCTCATCGATGTTTCTAACTCTCTATTCCTCTCCCTTCCTCTCTGTAAAAAGTCAATAAAATATATATAAAAAAATAAGACTATATCAAGCACTGTCCAACCAAGTATAATGTGAGCCACATAATTTTTAAATAGTAAAAATAGGTGACATTACTTTTAATAATGTTTTTATTTAACTCAGTAATACAAAATATCACTTCAATATGTAATCAATATTAAAAGTATTGATAAGGCCCCAGCAGGTTTGGCTCAATGGGTAGAGCATCAGCCCTTGGACTGAAGGGTCCTGAGTTCAAATCCAGTCAAGGCCTTGTACCTTAGTTGCAGGCTTCATCCCAGCGCTGGTCAGGGCATGTGTGAGAGGCAACCAATCGATGTCTCTCTCTCACATCAATGTTTCTCTCTGTCTTTCCCCTCCTTTTCATTCTTCCTAAAAATCCATGGAAAAATATCCTCAGGTAAGGATTAACAACAACAAAAAGTATTGATAAGGTGTTTACCATTCTTCTTTTCATGCCAGTGTGTGCATTTCACACTTCCAGGACATCTCAGTTAAGACTTGCCCGTGTCTAGCGCTCAATGGCCCCATGAGGCTAGTGGCTACTGTGTTGACAGCAAAGCTATAGACCACTTCCATCATTATGGAAAGTTCTACTGGGAAGGGCAGCTCTAACACAGAGATACAAGTATTATCCTCATTTTTAGATGCAGAAAGAAACGCAGTGAGGCCCAGGGTCACACAGTTGGTAAGGGGCAGAGCCAGGAAGCTGGGCCTGTCTGTCAAAGCCCGTGCTCTTCTTAGCTACACTCTCTCCAGAAACCCCGCCCTCTGTCTGCCTCCCCCAGGGCAGAAAGGGACAGCTGGAGATAAGGTGACCCAGTCCTGGAGAAGAGACCCCAGGGACAGAGGGAATGGAACAGGTTTGAAAGCAGAAAGCAAAGTGAGTATCGGGGTCCATGAGAAGAAAGTTGAGGTACCTGGAAATTGAGCCTCGGCCTGAGAAGTGGACACAACCATTGGGACATCCATTATGTTCCTTGGTGTCCAGGGAGAAACATTCTTAATTAATACCTGACCCTTAATTTGTTCTCTCCATTTAAGATGTGGTTAAACATAATTATTTCCTTTAAGCTCATTGTTCCCTCAATATGATTGCCATCTGAGCCCAGCACTGCCCACTTCTAGAATGAAGAGACTGGGACTGAGGAAATGGGATGCAGGCAGAGACCTTCTGAAACCAGAAGCAGCCTGTGTCCCAATCATGACCTGAGCTTTAATCCTGGGAGGTTGAGTGATGAGGGAGGCCTGTAGCTCCCAGCCATTGGGCAGAGTCTGCCCTCCCTGCTCTGGCTCCTGGATGTCCCTCTTACTGATCTGCCTGGTTCCTGCTCTTGAAATCACCTGATAGCCATATACATCCACTCTTCTTTTTTTTCTTTCTTTTTTCTTTTTTTTTGTATTCATCCACTCTTGACCATAGCCATTTGGCTGTGCATTTCTGGGTCCAGAGACCCTCTGAAGGTCCCTGGTTCTTACCAGTTGCCCCATCTAGACTCCAGGCCACCTGTGTGTCCTGACTTCTGACCTCCCACCTTCCAGAGCTGTAGTGTCCATGGCTGACCACATCCTTACCCAGCACCCTTGCCTTCTGCTCCATTCTTTTGTTTCCTTTGCAATGTTTTCATTGAAGAAACCAGATCATGTGTCCTGGAGAGCATCTCACTCGTCTGGAGTTTGCTGCTTGCATCTCCATGGTGTCATTCGGCATATTCCTCCAGCCCCTGTATTTCCTCTAAGTCGATAATTGGATCTAGAGGTGAATCAGATTTAATTTTTTATTTTTATTTTTTGCAGAACTCCTTCATAAATGGAGTTGGGTACTTCATCAATAGATATGTAATGTCTGGCCATCTTTTATGTTCTCTTGGAGATATTTGCAACGATTGAAAATTATTGAAACTCATTAACTAGATCCATTATTTCATTAAAGGTTGCAACATAGTGCTATTCTATTTTATGATGCCTTCTTCACTTACCAGCTGGACAACGTCTATAAAGAGAAATTTCCCTTCATCCATCAGTTGGTTACCTGAGGTAACGCCCGTGTTAATGGCAAGACGAATACCTGATTCTTTCCCTTTATTTACCAGGTTTCAGATTTGCTTCTGACGCCTTTTGATACGATGTTAGGAGTCTTTGATATTCCTTTGCAAGATAGTCCAGGCTCATCTTGTACATTTCCTACCCTAGACCTGGAATCAACCATTTCTTCAAGAATTAATCATTGATCCTGGTTTCTTTTAGGGGGCAATGCTATTCAGAGACCATAATCTGCACACTCAGATGCTCATTGCTACCGAGTTGCTCACCACGTTTATTGCTTTTCAGTGAGCAGAGGTAGGCAGTGTGTGTGTTTGTTTTTCTTATTAAAATGTTCTAGATAAAATACATAATGAATGTATGCTACTTCCATTCCGAATCGAGGACTGCAAAGTTTTTATTTAACTTCATAGATCTTATAACTGCCTCTCCTTTCTCCCACACAAAAACACCTCATCCTCAATGACATCAACACAATTCCTCACTGACTTTATTTCTCTCCATGCACACGCATGGCAGGGCCAACACTTCGCCAACAATGGGATGGCTGAAATTAATTTTCATACCAAAACACATCCAGCCACATTCCTGGTTTTAAACGTCACTTGAGAACGTTTCTCTTATGATTGTTGATTATGCCACTACTGGACACACGTTTATGTTCCTTTGTCTCATTTCACTTTCAACTTTTAAAAAGCTGTTGTTTTATACACATGTAAAATGTTTGTTTCCAAAATGAAACCAACTTGCCAAAACCGGTTTGGCTCAGTGGATAGAGCGTCAGCCTGTGGACTGAAGGGTCCCAGGTTCGATTCCGGTCAAGGGCATGTAACTTGGTTGCGGGCACATCCCCAGTGGGAGGTGTGCAGGAGGCAGCGGTCGATGTTTCTCTCTCATCGATGTTTCTGACTATCTATCACTCTTCCTTCCTCTCTGTAAAAAATCAATAAAATATATTTAAAAATAAATAAATAAATAAATAAACTATTTTTAAAAAAACAAAAAAACAAAATGAAACCAACTAAACAAGGTGCATGCCAAGCAGTTAAGCTTCCAGCTCTGTCCTCTCCCATGCCCTTCTCTCAAAAAAGCAAATACTATTATCCTTTATGTCATAGATGAGGAAAAACGAGGCTCTGATAGGTTAAGTCACATGCCCAAGGTCACAAAGCCAGTGGGAGAAGGAACTAGGGTTGGGTTCTGGGTTTCCAGAAACTTCCAAAAGACAGGAACTATCTATCTTAGTCTCTATTGCATCCCCAGCACCTATTAGTGCACAAACAATTGGTGAATCAACAACGGAAAGGTGGGCTGATTGCTTTTGTATTTCAAATGATGTCACAAATGGTTTGGGGGCCCCTGGGGAGAAGTCAGGAGAGGTGGCTTTGATTGGCACCATCACTTCCTGGAAGGCAGCAGGGCTCAACCAAAACCTGGAGGGTGGCCTCTGGGTGCCTGGGATGGAATGGACTCTCCAGGGACATGGAATTTGATTCTCACTGTGACCACATTTTGTAGGAAGTGGCTTCGAATTGTGAAAGTTTTCTGGGCTCTGTTCTCTTGCTCGCTATCTCTAGGGTGAAAACCAACCCTCACGAAGCTCTGATGTGCCCCAAATATCCCCTGGCTACGTGGACTCCCTCACACTCGGAGCAGGTCAGTAATTCACACAAAATGCCTCTTCTTCGTCGCTGCCTTGCCCCTCCCCAACACCACACTCACCGGCTAAGGACCTGGGCAGTGTGGTGTGGTGGACAGAGCAGTGCCAGGCAGACCAGTCCCAAAACTGGGCCTTCCGGTGAGTCATTTCAGCTCTTTCCTCATCTGAAAAATGGGGACAAATGGAACTTCCTGGCAAGACTGATGAGAGTTAAGAGATGCCCCCAACATCCCAGGTGCCACAGTCTGAGGACAGATGTGACCCCTTAAACATAATTCCCAAATAGATTGGCACCAAGCGCACACACACACACACACACACATACACACACCCCATACACACACACACCCATACACACACACACACCCATACACACACCCCATACACACACACATACTCAAACACACAAACACCCCCACACACACCCATACACACACCCCATACACACACACATACTCAAACACACAAACACCCCCACACACACCCATACACACACACCCATACACACACCCTTAAACACCCCCATACACACACATACACACACACCCCACACACACACCCATACACACACACACAAACACCCCCATACACATACACACACACCCCACACACACACCATACACACACACACCCATACACACACACACAAACACCCCCATACACCACACACACCCCCCCACACACACACACTCACAAACACCCCCATACACATACACACCTCCCCGCACACACACCCCCATACAGATACACACACAAACACCCCCATGCATATACACACCCCCATCCACACACACACATACACACACACCATACACACACACATACCCCAAACACACACACACACACGTGCTCATCACAGTGAGTGGCAAAGAACACACGTTTTCCCTGTGTGTCAGTCACTCGGTGAGCACTTGTGAATAGTAACTGATTTCATTCCCACAGCAGCCCCAGGAGGTAGGGGAAGTGTCCACTGTGTGGCCCCTCCCTCCTGAGGACAGGATTGAGAGGCCCACCCGCTAACGTGCGCCCCAGGGTGTTGGTGTGGGTGGCACCTGAGCTCGTTTCCCCAGGGTCACTGCAACCACCAAGGTCCCTCAGACAAACGCTCAACCCCTCAGACCCTGAGGACGCCCCCTCCTCCTGAGAACATCCTTCCTCAGGACCCAGATGGGCCTCACATACCCCAGTCCAGGCTCGGGACCCCTCTCCCTGCCTTGTGACATTCCCCAGGAACAGAGACAGATTCAAAGAGCCAGAGACGGAGAGAGAACCTGAGCAAGATAAGGATGTAGAGGTGGAGACAGACAGACAGACAGACAGACAGTGCAAATACACAGAGAGGGACAGAAATAGAGGGAAGAAGCAAGGAGTCAGAGAGAGAGAAAGAAGGGAAACAGAGGGACAGCAAGAGAGAGAGAGGGGAGACAGAGGGAGGGCGGCAGGCACAGAAAAACAAAGGCAAGCAGTGAGGTGAACTGTAGTGAGATGAAAGCCACAAGGACGCAGGCGGGTGGGGGTGTGGGGAGCGGCTCTGTGTCCCCAGACACAGGATTGACCCTCCCCCCTCTGCCCTCACTGTCTATTGTTCATCCTACCCCACCCCACCCCCATCTCACTCCAGGGCTTGCCTCAGCTCCCCCTGCACATTGGATCCCAGACTGCCCCGGGGTGGCCCCAGCAGAGTCCAAACCTCCTAGCGTGTGCCCAAGTCTCCCAGTGCACAGATCCAAGCCCTCGAACCCCAGCTCCCCAAGCACAGCTGCCGCCCCCATCTCTGATTATCTCCACCCCACAATAGCCAGTCCCAGGCAGGGACCGGCCCCACCTGTCACCCAGTCCTGTGGGCTGGGAGAGACAGAGCCCCAGGGCCAGCAGGGGGGTGAGGTCTGGGGTCAGGAGGACCCAGGAAGCCACTTAGGCAGGGTCTCCGGTCTCCAGCTCCCTCCTCCCCTTCCCTCCAGCGGATGGAGGTGAAAAACCAAGAGGGTCCCTCTGAGCAGGCTCCATAACTCAGCCAGCCAGCGGAGGCCGATATTTAAGTCGTAGCTTACTCTGCTTTGTGTGAGGGAATTTATTAGGCGACCACATAAATGTTTTATTCATTAGGCTGCGTAAATAATGCATGCCTGTTTCCATGGAGACTTAACCCTTCCACTTCCACAACCCTGGCCTGCCCTGGCCTCCCACCTTTGTATTATCTGCCGCTGCTCTGGTTCCGAAACTGCACAATAAGACCACCAGGAAAACACACTAATCATCAACATTGCTATTATTATCCATCATTTACTAAGCCCTCTTGGAGCCAGACACTGCGCCCAGTTCTAACCCCCGGGTCACTGTCACACAGACTGCCATCTCCCCGTTACAGAGGAGAAGACAGACGCTCAGGATGGAGGAGACATTTGTCCAGGATCACAGAGCAGCAGGTACGGGGCCAGGGTTCATACCAGGTCTGATCGACACCAAAGCCCAGCTGTTCCGCCCAGCCAGCGTGGCTCAGTGGTTGAGCATGGACCTATGAACCAGGAGGTCGCAGTTCGATTCCTGGTCAGGGTCTGGGTTGTGGGCTTGATCCCCGTTATGGGGCATGCAGGAGGCAGCCAATCAATAATTCTCTCTCATCACTGATGTTTCTCTCTCTCTCCCCCTCTCCCTTCCTCTCTGAAATCAATAAATAGATATTTTTTTAAAAAGCCCAGCTGCTTAGACTCTTTTCCCTTCTTTCCTGCCAGCTCAGGGCCCCCTGGAATGTGCAGAGAGGCTGCAGGGAGGCACCTGGCCGGCAGGGGTGGTCCCTGCTCAGCTTGGGTGGCCCCCCTGAAGCCTGCAGAACCCCAGCCCCGCCCCCAGGCTGAAGTCATGAGGATCAGACAGATGAACCCTTGGGAACCAATGAAGAACAGAGACCCCGAGTGACACAGGACTCACCCAAGGTCACATGGCAAATCCCAGCAGAACTGACTCTTGAACCCAGGTTCCCTCCTCTGGCCCTGAGCTGCCTTTTTCTGGAACCTTCTGAGGTCCAAAGGGGACAGTGCTTGCCCTCCCTTTCCAGGCAGAAACTTTGAGGCACTGAGGTTAAGAGGCTGGCGCAGGGTCACCAGCAAATTGGCGAGGAGAGAGTTCCGGGAGCTGGGGCAGGCCGCTCGTCCCTCCCAGTCACGTCTCACCGCTCTGCTCGGTGAGCGAGGTCGTGCCCGGGCCACCTCGGCCACCGGCTGTCATTAGGCAGCTTCCCAGAGCGCCCCCATGGCCCCTCGGTGCACAGAGGCCACCACAGCTCCCATGACCATCGGCCATCATCAGGGGCCCCCTGGCTGCCTCCACCAGCTTTCTCGGTCTTTGAAAACAGCAAAATCAGAGCCCAGAGCTGCTTGTGGAGAAACAGCCCAGCCCGCTGTTGTCTGCAAATCGCGCCCTTTGATGTTCTGTCCTGGCTTTTCCCAGCCCACATGGGGGCCGGGGCCTCCCTGACTCACTGGCGATGACGCAAGAGCCTGGGAATGAGGCCAGGACTGCGGTTAGCCCTGACCCCTTCATCTACCCTCTCCTCGAGCAGCCTGAGGGCTGGTCCTGGGTCCCCTCACTCTCTGGTTGGTGGGGGGGCGCCGGGGGGGGTCCTGCCAGGCCACACAGCCTGCAAACAGCAAAACCCCAGAGCTTAACCTGGCCTGGAGCATCCGTCCATCCTTCTTGTCCAGCCCCTGACCATGCCCTGCTGCCCCCCCAGAGGGCAGAACATGGGTCCCTTGAGGGCAGGAAAGCCAACTGCATTTTTAGAGCGGAAGTTATTTCCCCTTTAACTGTCTTCAGACCTGCTCAGGCCTAGAAGAAAGTGTCTGTCTGGGGCCAGCTGTGGAATGCCTTATTGACACCACAAGTTGCCCCTTTAAATAGGGATGGTGGTTCCAGGCTGGGAGCCCTCTGCAGGCTGCAGAACTGGCTGGAATGTAATAACCCTGTTGCATTTTCCTTATATTTATCTTCATAGTTGCCTACATTCATAGCATGTAATTCTTGTTTTCCACTTAATAACAACAATGACAATAGGATAGCTAAGCCATAGATAACACGTAGGATGGGTCTGCCGTTGTTCTGAGCTTTGCTTACCAGTATTTTAATGCATCCAATCCTCAGAAAGCCCTGAGCGGAGGATCGCTGTCAACCCCAATGAAGGACTAGGAAACCAAGGCAGAGCGGTTAGTACTATCCCTAAGGGACACAGAGAGTCGGTTCCCCTGGCCAGACTTGGAATCTGTGTCTCCCACCGTGAGGTACATTTTCCCCTTAAAATAAATTTTTGTGCCCGGCTGGTGTGGCTCAGTGGTTGAGTGTCAACCTATGAGCCAGGAGGTCATGGTTCCATTCCTGGTCAAAGGCAGATGCCCAGGTTACAGGCTTGATCCCCAGTAGGGGGCGTGCGGGAGGCAGCCAATCAGTGATTCTCTCATCATTGATGTTTCTCTCCCTCACCCTGCCTCAATGAAACCAATAAAAATATATTTAAAAATAAATAAATAAATTTTTGTAAAAGAAGAAGGCCAACTTGTCATATGTGCTAAGAAAATAGTCATTCAGGGAGTGCACAGATGTGCCAAAGGCCATAAAGGCAGCCAAACGCTCTGCTCTGCTGCCCCTTTGGCTTCAGGGACTTCATGAGTTCGGCTCCACGTAGTCTCTGAGCCAACCCTGGTCAGGGTGGGAAGCAAATCTGGGGCCCAAAGGGCCAGAGGCACTTTCTCACCATCAGGGAGGTCTCCATGAGGGGTCTTCCTGAAGCCTTCCCTTCCCTGGTCTGTTAGCCCCGTTGCTATGCCAGGTCCCTGTCTCCATTTCCCTGCCCAGCATGCCAGCTTTCTGCCCAGCATGGCACCCTTTCCTCTCCCTGCTGAGGCCAGGAGCTCCAGCTCCTTATTAGATCTAGTAGGTGCTCAATAAACATTTCTCGAAGGGAAGGGAGGGGAAGGGAAGGGAAGGGAAATGAATGGAAGGGGAAGGGAAGGGAAGGGAAGGGAAGGGAAGGGAAGGAAGGGAAGGGAAGGGAAGGGAAGGGAAGGGAAGGGAAGGGAAAGGGAAGGGAAGGGAAGGGAAGGGAAGGGAAGGGAAGGGAAGGGAAGGGAAAGGGAAGGGAAGGGAAGGGAAAGGGAAGGAAAGGGAAAGGGAAAGGGAAGGGAAGGGAAGGGAAGAAAGGGAAGGGGAAGGGAAGGGAAGGGAAAGGGAAGGGAAAGGGAAGGAAAGGGAAAGGGAAAGGGAAGGGAAGGGAAGAAAGGGAAGGGGAAGGGAAGAGAAGGGAAGGGAAGGGAAGGGAAGGGAAGGGAAGAAAGGGAAGGGGAAGGGAAGAGAAGGGAAGGGAAGGGAAGAGAAGGGAAGGGGAAGGGAAGGGAAGGGAAAGGGAAGGGAAAGGGAAGGAAAGGGAAAGGGAAAGGGAAGGGAAGGGAAGGGAAGAAAGGGAAGGGGAAGGGAAGAGAAGGGAAGGGAAGGGAAGGGAAGGGAAGAAAGGGAAGGGGAAGGGAAGAGAAGGGAAGGGAAGGGAAGAGAAGGGAAGGGGAAGGGAAGGGAAGGGAAGGGAAGGGAAGGGAAGGGAAGGGAAGGGAAGGGAAGGGGAGGGGGAGGGGAGGGGAGGGGAGGGAAGGGAAGGGAAGGGAAGGGAATGGAAGGGAAGAGAAGGGGAGGGGGAGGGGAGGGAAGGGGAGGGGAGGGAAGGGAAGGGAAGGGAAGGGAATGGAAGGGAAGAGAAGGGGAGGGGGAGGGGAGGGAAGGGGAGGGGAAGGGAAGGGAAGGGAAGGGAAGGGAAGGGAAGGGAAGGGAAGGGAAGGGGAGGGGGAGGGGAGGGAAGGGGAGGGGAGGGAAGGGAAGGGAAGGGAAGGGAAGGGAAGGGAAGGGAAGGGAAGGGAAGGGAATGGAAGGGAAGAGAAGGGGAGGGGGAGGGGAGGGAAGGGGAGGGGAGGGGAGGGGAGGGAAGGGAAGAGAAGGGAAGGGAAGGGAAGGGAAGGGAAGGAAAGGGAAGGGAAGAAAGGGGAGGGGAGGGAAGGGAAGAGAAGGGAAGGGAAGAGAAGGGAAGGGAAGGGGAGGGAAGGGAGGGAAGGGAGGGAAGGGGAGGGAAGGGAGGGGGAGGGGAGGGGAGGGGAGGGGAGGGAAGAGAAGGGAAGGGAAAGGGATGAGAAGGGAAGGGAAAAGGAGGGGTGAGGAGGGGAGGGGAGGGGAGGGAAAGGGAAGAGAAGGGAAGGGAAAGGGATGAGAAGGGAAGGGAAAGGGAGGTGTGGGGAGGGGAGGGGAGGGGACAGGAGGGAAAGGAAGTGGGTTGAGGAGAACTGAAGCACCAGTCTCTGGCTCACTCTGTCCTTGAAGAGTGACCCTAACCCAAAGCTGGCCAGAATCCCCATCACCGAGAGCAACCCTGGGTATTGGTCCGCGGTCACACCCTCAGGGCTTGCTATTCTCACCTGCCCAGACGATTCCCTGAATTGGCACAGCTGCGTCTCCTCATGACCTCCGCACTCCCCTCAACCTAGAACGCTTGGCCCAACCCTCCTCTCCCATCTGCCTGGTTCTTTCTCAGCCACTTACATCTCTGTTTCAATGTCCTGACCCCACAGTGAAAATGTGGCCTCCTTGTTACATGTTTTGATAGCTCTAGCAGTTATCACTGTTCCGCAGTGGTTTCTGAAGTGGTCATTCGATCCGTGTCTTAACTCCATGAGGCTAACATACTGCACCAGGCGCACTCCCTGGCACCCAGTAGGCCTGTAGGAAATAGTTGATGAATGAATGAGTGAGCTGCTGCCCATGAGACTTTAGTCCTAGGACAGTCTCTGAATTACTGAACCCCAACTCATTCCGAGACACACCACCAGGAGCGCTTGGGCCAAGACACACCTCCGTGTGACAGCATTTTCGAGCCAAAAGTAACAGCTTCATCCCAGCCCTGGACACGCAGTTCTGACAGTTCCATTTGAAACGGAAAGCAGGCCTCAGTGCTGAGATGGTCCTTGGGGGAGTGGCCAGGGCCTGGCCTTCCTAACCCAGGCCCTGTGTGGGCCCAACGCTGCTTCCCAAAGTGTCCAGTTTGCCCCTTGTACTTGCCTCCCAACTGCCTCCCTCTGACCACAGCCCCGTGTCCTCCGCAGGACACTGCAGATGTAACCAAGCTAAAGTGAGGCACACTGGACTAGGATGGGCCCTGATCCAATCTCCCCCGTGCGCTTACAGGCGAGGAGAGACAAATGCCAGGTGATGACAGAGGCAGAGATGCGAGAGATGCAGCTGCAAGCCCAAGGGTGTCAGGGGCTGCCGTGGAGAAAGGCCTCGTCTCTTGCCCAAAGCCGGGGTGCAAGCTCCTCTCCACCAGAGAATGGTGGGGGTGCCTAGGTCTGAAATGCAAGGATGCACAGCAGTAAGTGTGGGCAGGGGGCGCTGCTCAGGGAGCAGGTCCTCAATGAGCATCAGGAAACAGGCTGAGGCCAGCGTGTCTGAGGGCTGTGACATGCTATGAGCCTGTCTTTCCAGTGATCCCGCCTTCTAGAAGGGACACCAGCCTCTCCCCGCTCCTCCCCATCACCTCTTTGCTCAGCATCTCACAAAAGACTTCAGCCCTTGGGCCAAGCTACCAGCTACATGGAGCAGAGAAATGCACAGGAGATGTGTTTCTGGGCATGAGAGGGACACAACAGGAGCTTTGGACAAGAGGACTGATTGCAAAATATTAGCTGCACCCATTGAGCACCTACGGCCAGGCGCTTTGCAGCTGTCATCCGTGTTCCTCCTCTCTTGGAGATGCATCATCATCATCTTCACTTTATATGGGCAAATGGCAGCTCAGAAGAAGCTGGCTCAAGTTCCGCGGGCTGGGGATGAGAAACCCATGGAATCCTCTTTCATGCCCAGCTGGCTTCCTCGAGGCCCATGGTTCTCACCCACAGAGCCTGGAGCCCACCCTCCAGAGGAACTAGCGGAACCTGTGAACCACTGGGGTCCTGAGGACCGGGGTAGGGGCTCCCCTCTCACATGTCTTCGCTGCTGAGGATCTCCGAGTGACACCCGGAAGTCTCCTCCAGGCCCGGCAGGGCCCGGCAGACAGGAAGAAAGTTAGCCTGGGTCTCAGATCACAGTAGTGAGCTTCGGTCCACAGTCCACCCCACTGTGTTCAGGCAAACTGAGTCTCAGCCCGCTCCTCCAGAGCAAATGGCTGTCGGGGTACCCTTCTTTGGAAAGAGGGGCCTGCGTGTGAGTGTATACCTGTGTCTGACTCCCCCATCTCTCCTCTCCCGCCTCTGAACGCAGTCACCTGTGACCTCCACATGGCCGTTAGCATTTTGTTAACACTGAGCAGTTCCTATCTGATTTTTTGCAACTTTTCTCTTTACCAACCACTTACTGGTTCTTGAAACACTCCCTCCTGGGACTCTAGGACACCCCACCTTCCTGTACTCCCCCCTCCTCCCAGCCACTCCTTCTCTGTCTCCTTCTGGGACTTTCTCAATGGCTGGTTGTCCTCAAGGTCCTGTCTTTGGGACTCCCCTCTCTCCATACACTCCCTGGATGGCCTCATCCACTCCCTGGCTGCTCCTCCGACCTGATCTGTCTCCAGCCCAAACCTTCTCCGAGGCTGCCGGCACCCAGGGCTCCCCAGACTCAATGACCTCAACACCAAACTCTTCCCGCCCACTGAAGAAGGGCCGTCTGTTCCCTATCTCAGTGACTAATGCCCCCACCCTCCAGTCACTTCTCCATGAACGTCCACAACATCACTGTAAAGAAAACCCATTAGCAGGTCCCGGCCCCTCTCCCTTTCACCCCATCCCCTTGGCCGCTGCCTCAGTTCAGATTCATATTATTGTTCACCTGGGCCTTCCTATCAGATGTAGATGCTTAATAAATCTTCTAAAATAAATGGACCTAGTTCAGAGTCTGAAACACAAGAACTAGGCCCTACCTGACCTGACTCAGGAACAGCTCGGAGAAGAGCCAGACCCCGAATCTCAGCCCAGAGCTCAGAGTCTGGAGCAAAATTCTCACCCAAAACTTGGGGTTGAAGCCCGGCACCCACACCCAGCTCCTTCTCAGTCTAAAGAGCCACATGTGGCTCAACCCCTCCCACCAAGATCCCAGATTGTATTTTTCTCCAAGAAAAACAAGCATGGATGGGGAGAGGGTTAACAGTTTATTCTATTTTTTCTGAGTGATTTTATCACTGTCGTTAGAACATTCATTGAAGTAAGTGAGGAATCCATCACAGGCTGACAGCGGTGTGCAGACTAATGGCTGTTAGATGGTAATAATTTTTAATATGATTTTTATTTCACTTAATTTCATATGTGCTTGACAAAAGGTCCCCAGTCACTGGGGAGCAGTGCGGAACTGGGAATATGCTCACAGGAAGGTCTATTAGCCAGATGCTGGAAGCATGTCAAAGAAGCAACTTTGCCACTCGGGGGAAGTAGGGGACTTGGTCGGGTGAAGGGAGCTGAGGTCTGGCTCAGTGTATCACACCCCCAGACATTGGCATCTCTGTGCTTCATGATATCATGAGTCAGAGAGGCAGGCACTAAAATGATGGGCATGCCCACACACGTGCACAGACATGCCAAGGCATGCATACATGATGTATCATATCTAGAGCAGATACACACAATCCCACCCAATGAGTCACACTCCAAGTTTCCAGGAACACACAAATAGGTATAGATTACACACGTAAACATGCACATTGCAAGGAGGGGGAGAGGGAAGGAGGGAAGAAGGAGGGAGGGAGGGAGAGAGGGAAGGAGGGAGGGAGGGAGGGAGAGAGAGAGACTCATTTCTTATGTAGAGTGTCACCCAAGGAGCCAGTCCTCTCATTCATATTCCCTCTCTCTCTCTCTCTCTCTCTCTCTCTCTCTCTCTCTCTCACACACACACACACACACACACACACACACAATCACATAGAGAGAACACAGATTTAGCTCCATACACATAAAAACAATCACACACAAAATGTCTCTCACAGTCACCAGAGTCACACCCACCCAGCTGGGTCAATCCTACACCCTGTCACTGGATGGTGAAGCCCACTGGGTTTTCTAAAAAATGTTTTAACCATTAAAGGAGGTGGGGGGAGATGAACATTTGTGCCCAAAGGCAATGCCCAGAGATGGCCATGGGGATAGGGGAGAGAACCCTATTCTGTGGACCCTGGGCTGCCCAGGGCTCCAGGAGCTCCTGGCAGGAACCAAGGGCAAGATGCACAGTCACTAGCAGCTAAGGATGAAACCCAGTGTGACTGCGCTCCAGGTCGGAAGTCTCAGGGGGTGGCTGGTTTGGGGCATCGGGTGCCCTCCCAGAGGTAGAGCAGACCAGATTCCCAGGTCCTGGGAGAGTCCTCAGCCCCCCGTGAGGGGGTCTCAGCCACACGGAGCCAGCTCTTCTTGGGGCTTTCTCCCACATCAGCAGGCACTTGAACCAGCCCAGGAACCAAGGGGTCAGTGACGAGAAGAGGGAGGGAGGGAGGAAGAGAAGCTCCAGTTTTCAGCCTTACAGTGGTCACCTCTCCAACAGACCCCAGACACAGAGGCAGAACACAGGTCACAAATCCCCCGGGAAGATAAAGAACGCTCCCATGGCCACCCCTTGCCAACCCCACTTGCTCCAAAACAAGGCCTAGAGCAGTGGTTCTCAACCTTTCTAATGCCGCGACCCTTTAATACAGTTCCTCATGTTGTTGTGACCCCCAACCATAAAATTATTTCGTTGCTACTTCATAACTGTAATTTTGCTACTGTTATGAATCGTAATGTAAATATCTGTGTTTTCCGATGGTCTTAGGCAACCCTGCTAGCGGTTCTCAACCTGTGGGTCGCGACAGGTTGAGAGCCACTGCAGTAGAGCCTAAGACCATCAGAAAACACAGATATTTACATTACGATTCATTAACAGCAGCAAAATTACAGTTATGAAGTAGCAACGAAAATGATTTTATGGTTGGGGTCCCCACAACATGAGGAACTGTATTAAAGGGTCGCGGCATTAGGAAGGTTGAGAACCACTGGCCTAGAGGAAGCTGAAAGGCGCTGCCAGGACCCCATCTCTGTTTGGCTCCCCCTTTTGAGGAAGAACAGAGCAGTGCCATCCAACCCTGGCCACGGCCCTGCTCAGGGACCGCGTGCAGATGACCCGTCAGCATCCTGCTCTCTCATGTGGACTCTGAGAGGTGCTGAGAGAGAAGACTCCAGGCAGGCTGCCTGAGTTTTCACCCACTTCTTCCCACTCACTGGCTTTGTGAACTTGGGAAAGCTACTTAATGTGCCTGTGCCTCTGTTTCCTCATCTGTAGAACTTTGAAAATAAGTCCCTACCTCACAGGTGATTGTAAGGGTTAAGTGAGAGTCTGGCTCGGAGGAACTGCTATCTACTGTTATTATTTTATTCCAGTGTCTTCGAGAAAGGGTGGGAATTGGCTTTCCCCGTGTTATCTTAGTCTGTGGGGGGATTCTCTGAAGGCGGGGGAAGTCACCCCATGATGTCACTTTTCCTCCAGACATTCTCTTATCCCACATAGCGTGGGGTACCCGATGCATGCAGGACTGAGAGATGAGTCCTACGCCACCTGATTGAGGCCAATCGCTGCTGATCTGGGCACGCGTGCACGCGCACATGTTTCAGACATTCTAGCTGCCCCTCCAAGGTGAGAAGCAGGCCTGAAAGTCATCAGCACGGCGGACAGCGGCAAGTGGCCCATACCACACACTCGCCCCTTCCACGCTCTAACCGGGGAGGTCCGGGGCAGCCCTGCCTGTTTGTCCTGGGCATCTCCAAGCTCCCTCTCCCTAGCTTGGTCATCCCAGGCTGGGGTCCACAAGGGACCGAGAAGTGGTCCAAGGAGAAAGTCTTTATCCCACATTTCCTGACCACAGATTGGGCGCCAGGGTCTGTGCTAAGCCCTTCACACAGATTACACCAGTTAATTCTCCGATAAACCAATGAGGGAGGTCCTGTCATCTCCATTTGCAGATGAAAATCCTGATATTAGAGAAGCTGTTGGTTCACTCAAGTTCACCCAGCTAACTGAGGAGAAGCAAGACTCCCACACGCGTCTCGACCATACACCCAAGCAATCCTGTCTATCTTGGCGATTTCTGTGTCCACCCCTGTTGCTCGAACAAGATAATGAATATCTGCTGAAGGGATGAAAGGCACTTGGCTAACGTCTCCCTTGCTCTGCCTCCGAGCTGGGAGATCTGGTTTACCTTCAAAGTCGTTTCTTCAGACACCAAGATTTTCTCACATGTTTCTACAGGCTGGACCTCTCCTTCCCACAGCCCCACCCCCACCTCCGAGCCTGACATGAGCCTCCATAGCCAGGAGCAGGACTCAACCATCTCGAACTTCCCTGGACATAAAACTGGAGGCCCTGAGACCCGGTTCTCCACACCCTGGAGCAGCGGGTGCTGGGTAGACTGCCAGGAAAAGCGTGCCAGCCCCACTCTTCCGCGGGAGCTCCTGTGGAATGTAGTTAGTGCCCCATAAACGTCCGTGATCATTATTCCTGTGGAACATCAAGGTTTTCTCCATATTGGCAACTGCAGGGGACACATTCAAGCCAGTTTCCAAAGCGGAGGCAGATCTGTGAGAGCGGCAAGGCCCAATAATAGAACTTCGGACTCACAGAGTGAGAGAGATGCTGCCGGAGTCTCCACCTTACATTGTCTGAGCTCGGAAATTATCCCATAGACACGGGACCCAGAGGTTCATATGTGGGTCATAATCTATCTCAATAGAAACAGGGTTTCTAGAACCATGTGTGTTAAGTCTTTATGGAGGCAGGTCAAATGCTAACCCCAAAGAGCCAGTAAGACTTCCAAGTTGTATCAAGAGCAAGCAGTAACCGCTTACTATTAATTTAGTGCCTACTATGAGCCAGGGCTATGCTGGGCACAAAACGTACACAGTTAACCAGACAAGGTCCTTGCCCTCAGCGGCCCCATTGAGTGACAGAAGGAAATACAAGTCGGTGGGCACTATTTGCCAGACAAGCCTTTGTCAAAGGTGACTGGAGAGGGAAAGCATTGGGTTCTTCCTGTCCCCTGGGCAGCCTTCCCTCCACCGTACATGGATCCACTCACCAATTGTCCCAGCCCCAGAAGCACAGTCAGGTAGAAGCAATAAACTCCGGTGGTCATTAAAGGTCCCGACTGGGAAGGCAGACTGCTTATATTCACATCCTAGTTCAAACTCTTCCTATAGGAGTGCCTTTTGTACAAGTAATTAATCTCACTAGGCCCCAATATTCTCAGCTATAAAATGGAATAATAAAGTCTAATCCATCGCAGTGGGTGTGGTAAGGTTTAAACGAGTGAATGATGACCAAGAGTTTAGGACAGGGCTTGGCACATAACAGGGACTATAGCAGTGCTAGGCGGTGTCACCAGCCCAGGGCACAGCCACAGGCAGCACATGGACTGGCCTGACACAGCTCCTGCTTCCAAGTTCTTCTCTGCCCATGCTCACAGCTCACACAGCTCACAGCTCACACAGCTCACACAGCTCACACAGCTCACAGCTCACACAGCTCACAGCTCACAGCTCACACAGCTCACATAGCTCACAGCTCACACAGCTCACAGCTCACACAGCTCACAGCTCACACAGCTCACACAGCTCACAGCTCACACAGCTCACAGCTCACACAGCTCACAGCTCACAGCTCACACAGCTCACACAGCTCACAGCTCACACAGCTCACACAGCTCACAGCTCACACAGCTCACACAGCTCACACAGCTCACAGCTCACACAGCTCACAGCTCACAGCTCACACAGCTCACACAGCTCACAGCTCACACAGCTCACAGCTCACAGCTCACACAGCTCACACAGCTCACAGCTCACAGCTCACAGCTCACAGCTCACACAGCTCACACAGCTCACACAGCTCACAGCTCACAGCTCACACAGCTCACACAGCTCACACAGCTCACACAGCTCACAGCTCACACAGCTCACAGCTCACAGCTCACACAGCTCACACAGCTCACAGCTCACAGCTCACACAGCTCACACAGCTCACAGCTCACAGCTCACAGCTCACAGCTCACACAGCTCACAGCTCACACAGTTCACAGCTCACACAGCTCACACAGCTCACACAGCTCACACAGCTCACACAGCTCACACAGCTCACACAGCTCACAGCTCACACAGCTCACACAGCTCACACAGCTCACACAGCTCACACAGCTCACAGCTCACAGCTCACACAGCTCACACAGCTCACAGCTCACAGCTCACACAGCTCACACAGCTCACACAGCTCACAGCTCACAGCTCACAGCTCACACAGCTCACAGCTCACACAGTTCACAGCTCACACAGCTCACAGCTCACACAGCTCACACAGCTCACACAGCTCACACAGCTCACACAGCTCACAGCTCACACAGCTCACACAGCTCACAGCTCACAGCTCACACAGCTCACACAGCTCACACAGCTCACAGCTCACACAGCTCACACAGCTCACAGCTCACACAGCTCACACAGCTCACACAGCTCACACAGCTCACACAGCTCACAGCTCACAGCTCACACAGCTCACACAGCTCACAGCTCACAGCTCACACAGCTCACACAGCTCACACAGCTCACAGCTCACAGCTCACAGCTCACACAGCTCACAGCTCACACAGCTCACAGCTCACACAGTTCACAGCTCACACAGCTCACAGCTCACACAGCTCACACAGCTCACACAGCTCACACAGCTCACACAGCTCACAGCTCACACAGCTCACACAGCTCACACAGCTCACAGCTCACAGCTCACACAGCTCACACAGCTCACAGCTCACAGCTCACACAGCTCACACAGCTCACAGCTCACAGCTCACAGCTCACAGCTCACACAGCTCACAGCTCACACAGTTCACAGCTCACACAGCTCACACAGCTCACACAGCTCACAGCTCACACAGCTCACACAGCTCACACAGCTCACAGCTCACACAGCTCACAGCTCACACAGTTCACAGCTCACACAGCTCACAGCTCACACAGCTCACACAGCTCACACAGCTCACACAGCTCACACAGCTCACAGCTCACAGCTCACACAGCTCACACAGCTCACACAGCTCACAGCTCACACAGCTCACACAGCTCACACAGCTCACAGCTCACACAGCTCACACAGCTCACACAGCTCACACAGCTCACACAGCTCACACAGCTCACACAGCTCACAGCTCACACAGCTCACACAGCTCACACAGCTCACAGCTCACACAGCTCACACAGCTCACACAGCTCACACAGCTCACAGCTCACACAGCTCACAGCTCACACAGCTCACACAGCTCACAGCTCACACAGCTCACACAGCTCACACAGCTCACAGCTCACACAGCTCACACAGCTCACAGCTCACACAGCTCACACAGCTCACACAGCTCACACAGCTCACACAGCTCACACAGCTCACAGCTCACACAGCTCACACAGCTCACACAGCTCACACAGCTCACACAGCTCACAGCTCACACAGCTCACAGCTCACAGCTCACACAGCTCACACAGCTCACAGCTCACAGCTCACACAGCTCACAGCTCACACAGCTCACAGCTCACACAGCTCACAGCTCACACAGCTCACAGCTCACACAGCTCACAGCTCACACAGCTCACAGCTCACACAGCTCACACAGCTCACACAGCTCACAGCTCACACAGCTCACAGCTCACACAGCTCACAGCTCACACAGCTCACACAGCTCACACAGCTCACAGCTCACACAGCTCACACAGCTCACACAGCTCACACAGCTCACAGCTCACACAGCTCACACAGCTCACACAGCTCACAGCTCACACAGCTCACACAGCTCACAGCTCACACAGCTCACACAGCTCACACAGCTCACACAGCTCACAGCTCACACAGCTCACAGCTCACACAGCTCACACAGCTCACAGCTCACACAGCTCACAGCTCACACAGCTCACAGTTCACACAGCTCACACAGCTCACAGCTCACACAGTACATGGAAGGCAGAGCCTGCATTCGGCCCTGCCTTCCTCTCCAGGGGCCCATCCTTCCCCGGCTTCCTGGAAACTAACTATTTTAGCTGCCTTAACTCGGCGCTTACTAGTACTTTGCCAAGCACTTGGTACACATTGTGCCACCCCGAGTCCTGACCCCCTTTTCGGTGGGTACTAGTATGATATCCATTCTTCAAAGAGGATGTGAATACACAGAGAGGTTAAACCCAGGCAGGTGACCCCAGAGCCCAAGCTCTGAACCATGACGCAGTACATGCCACCTTCATCCACAAAGGATGCGAGGCAGCCCTTCACTGCTCAATCTCCCAACACCCCCCCCCCCCCCCCCGCTTGGAGCTCCCTCACCCCGCCGGACTGCTGAGTGGAACACAGTCTCCCACGTCCCCCCTCCCTCTGCCCCTGTGGCCTTGCTCACCTCCAGCTTTTACTGCGGATAGGGGTCCCAGACGGAAGTTACAAAGGGGCAAGTTGGGTGTCTGAGACCATGGCTCCCAAATCCCCCTCAAGATTGGCCCTTGTCGTTATTAGGGGACAACATCAGAAGCCTCCTCTCCCTGTCAGACTGGCTCCTTCCTCCAGGGAGGGTTCTAGAACAGAGCTACATCCCAGTCTCTCCACAGAGCCACTCCCTGGGGACACTGCCTCACGCAGTCCCTGAGGTGGACAGGTCTTAGTTTGGGCCATTCATAGCTACTCCTGCTCCGGATGGGGACAATGTCACCCCAACAGGAGTGGATTCTCTGTGCTGCACCCCACCCACTCTGGCAGGCCTGGCAACATACACCTTCAACAACACGGCACACAGCAAGGCTCCCTCTACGATGCCAACCACTGTCTCCCAATGCACACACACACGCACACACACGCACACACACGCACACACACGCACACGCACGCATGACTTTGGATGCAAGCAGAGCTGGATTCAAGTCCTCACTCTGCCACTGTTTGGACCTGGCCCTCTCTCTCCGGGCCTCGGTCCTCCCACCTGTAAATCGGAGGAGGGCGCTCCATCTCGCAGAGACCATGCCGACCTCGCCTGTGGCCTGAGCCCAGGACTACGCGAACCCCCGAGCTGAGGGCAGCCCTGGGGCTGGTGGAACAAAAGGGCGAGAAGCCGAGGGCTATTGCAGGAACCACGGCTTCACCGAGGCCTCCTGTTCACATGCTGTTTCCTTTGGCTGTCCTGGGCCAGCTGAGAGGCACTACAGTTTTGGGGTTACAAGCAAGGACTTGGGACCCCGGGCAATAAGGCCAGGTGGTTGGCGCATTGTCCCATACATTGAAAGGTGGGGGTTCAATTCCCAGTCAGGGCACATAACCAGGTTGCATGTGGGAGGCAACCGATCAGTGTTTTTCTCTCACATATCTCTCTCTCTCTCTCTCTCTCTCTCTCTCTCTCTCTCTCTTCCCCCCCACCCCCTCTCTGCCCCTTAAAAGGAATAAAAACTGTTTTTTTTTAAAGTTTGAAATATACAAAATAAATTAATTAATTAAATAAATAAAAATGCAAGGATTTTGGAATCGGAGCTGGGTGCAAGACTCAACTCTGCCCCTCACTGTCAAATTGCCTAACCTGGTTGAGCCCCAGTCTTCTCAATTGTAAAATGGGGTGAACAATACCTTCCCCTCCTGGGCACCTGCAGGGCTTAAACAAGATCAGCCACAGGAAGGGTCTGACCTCCATCCGCTTGGGGGTAAATGGTGAGAAGAGCCATGAGCTCAGAGAGCCCCAACCAGGATCCCACCCCACAGGGCTGCTCGTGGCTCAGCAGGGGTCCCCACTCCCACCCCACCCAAATGCTGTGGCCCCTGGGAGCCGCTCAGGAAAGCAGTTCCCGAAGAGTTTAAACACGGAGTTACCATCTGACCCAGCCAGTCTGTGCCTCGGTGTGTCAAGAGAATCGAAAACATTTGTGCGCTTGGACGCAATACAAACACTTGTGCACCAATGGTCACTGTAGCCAGAAAGTGGAAGCAGCCCAAATGTCCATGGACTAAGGAACGGATAAACAACACGTGATGTACCCGCACGGTGGAATATTACTCGGCAACAGAAAGGAATGACGTCCGAACATGCTACAACACGGGCGAACCGCAAAAACATTACGCTCAGTGGAAGAACCCAGACACAAAGGGCCACACGAATGATTCCGCCCACATGCAGTGTCCAGACCGGGCAAGGCCACGGAGACAGAGGTGGATTCGCGGCTGCCAGGGCTCAGGGCCGGCTGGAACGCGAGTACTTAGTGAGTGCAGTTTCCTGTGGAATGAGGAATATGGTCTGGAATTAGATCATGATAATAGTTGTACAACTGGGTGAAAATACTGAAAACCACTGAATGCACACTCAAAAGGGTGATTTTTATGGTATTTAAATTATCTTTTTTTTTTTTAAGACTTCGTTTGATGAGAGTCTGAGCACAGTCAGTGCCTTTCAACGCCTCACAAACCCAGGGACCCTCAGGCAGCTCTGGACCTCGGAGGAGAGGTGGGCACAGGCCCAGGGAGGGCCAGGTGCTGGGCTGGCCCTGGACAGGCGCCTCCTGAGACCGCACGGACATAGTGAGGGGCATGGCCCGAGGGTCAAGCGCAGCCACACTGAAATCCTAGCCCCGCCACTGACCACAGGCCCATGGTTTAATTCTGGGTCTCAGTCTCCACGTCTGTAAAATGGAAGATGAGATCACCTATCTCACAAAATTGTTGTAAATATTAAATAAAACCATCCGGCAAACTGCCTGACAGGTGCGGTACACATGGTAAAAGCTAAATACATGGTGTCCCCAAAATGTATACGTACTTTGATTCCAAAGTCAGTGTTTAGTAACATACAGTGCATTTTCAAAATGTAAAAGTATCTACAGAAATGAGTCCTTTCTATGTCAATGCCTGTTTTCAAACTGATGACGGTTCTGGCCCAGGCACTGCTGAGAACGCAGAGCAATGGGATGGCAAACATCAAGAATCATTTTGCTCAGTATTTGTGTGCCTTCAATTCATCGACTGTTGCCAGTTTTGTACCATAAACTTTATATTTTATGTATCCCCGTATAAAAAAAAGTCTAGTGGCACTTTAGGATAAATTTTCTTTGGTCAAAGGTTATAGTCTGGCTTCACCTTTATTTCAAATCAGTTAACCTGGAAAGGAGTGAAAACTGTGTGTACATTTCTTGGGACACCCTATATTTGTGGGGCACTATATCGTTGAGCTCCCCATAAAGACTTCCCAACACCCCTGTCCCCACTTTACACACGCTGCCTGTGCTCCCCCAGGTTCAGGAATGCTGGGACGCATTCCTGGGGGGGGGTGGGGGATGCAGGTGAGACTGGCCGGCCCGTGGGGAGGCTGCTGCAGGGAAGCCGGTGAGAGATGCCGTGGGTGGGCCAGGGCAGTCCCAGGAGGAATGGAGAGAGCAGGTGGGAGAAGTACGTAGAGGAGAACATGACAGGCCTGTGGGGGTAAAGGAAAAGTACTCAAAGGACTCCTCAAGCATGGCTGCCCATTCCTGGGTTCAGGCTCAGTGGCCAGATGGGTGGTAGGGCTGGCTGGTCCCTGAGTTCAGGGACACAGATGGAGCCTGGAAAAGCCAGGTTCACGGAAGAGCTCAGGGCTGAAGGCAGAGATGTGGGAATCACTCTGATGCTGGAGGGATGGATGGAGGGATGGATGGATGGAGGGATGGATGGATGGAGGGATGGATGGGTGGATGGAGGGAGGGATGGATGGATGGATGGATGGATGGATGGAGGGATGGATGGAGGGATGGATGCTATGATGGAGGAGGGAGGAGGTGGGTGGAGGGATGGATGGAGGGATGCTGTGGTGCAGGAGGAAGGAGGTGGATGGAGGGATAGATGGAAGGATGGATGCTGTAGTGCAGGAGGGAGGAGATTGAATGGAGGGATGGAGGGAGGGATGGAGGGATGGATGCTGTGATGGAGGAGGGAGGAGGAGGGAGGGATGCTGTGGTGCAGGAGAAGGGAGGTGGATGGAGGGATGGATGGAGGGATGGATGCTGTGGTGCAGGAGGGAGAAGATTGAATGGAGGGATGGATGTTGGGATGGAGGAGGTGGATGGAGGGATAGATGCTGTGATGGAGGAGGGAGGAGGTGAATGGAGGGAGGAGGTGAATGGAGGGAGGGATGCTGTGGTGCAGGAGGAAGGAAGTAGATGGAGGGATGGATGTTGGGATGGAGGATGGAGGAGATTGAATGGAGGGATGAAGGGATGGATGCTGTGATGGAGGAGGGAGGAGGTGGATGGAGGGAGGGATACTGTGGTGCAGGAGGAAGGAGGTGGTTGGAGGGATGGATGTTGGGATGGAGGACGGAGGAGATTGAATGGAGGGATGGAGGCATGGATGCTGTGATGGAGGAGGGAGGAGGTGGATGGAGGGAGGGATGCTGTGGTGGAGGAGGGAGGAGGTGGATGGAGGGAGGGATGCTGTGGTGGAGGAGGGAGGAGGTGGATGGAGGGATGGAGGGAGGGATGCTGTGGTGCAGGAGGAGGATCTCCTGCAGGAAGAATGAGAGAGAGAAGGGTGGAGGGGTGGAGAACTGATAGCCACAGTTAAAAAGCCAGCAGAGGAAGAGAGACCCTAAGGAACTAGGAAGACTCAGTCAGGGAGGACGGAGCCCAGTCTGGGGACCACAGCAGAGAAGGGAGTCCGGGGGTGCCCAGGGAGCTGAGAGGCGGGGGATGGGGTGGGGGAATGTGTGTCTATAACAGAACCGATCGTGTCTCAAGGGGGCAACTGGATCTACTTGGCGGCAGAGGGGAGACTCGGGGTGGTGAGCCAAGAGCTGCGTAAAAGAAGTAAACAGCGATGGTGGGAGACAGGGTGGGTGGTCCCGGGAGGGGCTGGGCTTTGTTTTCAAGAGAGGAGAGCCCTCAGGAAAGATGCTGGAAAGGGATGGAGGGAGGAGGGCGTGGCTTCAGGTCAGCGCCCACCGAGGTCTCCTTGACCTTGTGGGCAGTCAGGGCCGCTTCCTCCTGGAGACCACGGGGCGCTCTGCAGCTGTCCCTCTGCCACAGCGCTGACCACCTGGATGCTGTCCCGTCTCTGCAGTAGAACAGGAATGACTCGGGTCCTCTCACATTTCTGCAGCCCTGGGGCCCGGAGGAGAAGGACAGACAGAGTGCCAGGCAGGCAGGCTCGCAAGACGGACAGACCACTCGCCCGAGAGGCAGCCGGCAGCCAAGCAGGACGGCAGGCCACAAGCAGCTGGACAAATGGCCACAGGGGTGGGCAGGCAAGGCCACCAAGATGTCCTCCCTCCCCCGACAGTGTCCCCCGCCCCCGCGGCCCACCCGCCAGGCCTGGAGCACAGATTTATCTCCAAATGCCGCCACAATCCCACTATTGGATTTCTAATCACAGACTCCAATGTTCGCAGGATAAATATACTAACAAACTAATTGTTTGTTAGCTCTGAGGTTGCAGCAATCAACACGTCCAGCATGAGCTATGGGCCTCTCACCCGCTGGAGTGCGGCCTTCCTGAGGCCGGGCCTGGTGCCGTGGGCCCCGCCCGGCCCGGGCTGGGGAGCGGGGTAGGGTGGGCAGGAGGGCGCCCCTGCGCGTGGGCACGTAGCGTGGCCGCCCTGCCTGCGCCTCGTCAGTGGCAGACATAAACTAACTCGGTTCCGGGGACCCCAGAGGAGCAGCAGGAACTGTTTGGTAGAGAATTATAGCTGTGGGTGAAATTAGATGTACTCCGAGCCCCAAGGCTGAGAGAAATAAAAAGCATTTTAAATGGAGTGTAGAATTCATATTCCTCAGTCACCTTCCAATAAATAAATCTTGTACCATTTTTTTCTGTAAACAGTGGTTACACTCAGCTTCTATTGTCTCCACATCCATGTGCCGATGGGCCGGGAGCGGCGGCGGGCAGAGCTGCAGGGGCCGGGAGAGGCAGGGGCCGGGAGAGGCAGGGCGGCCTGAGGACGGGGCAGGAGCGGTGGTGGCTGCCCAGGAGGTGCCCACCTGTAGGGAAGCACCAGGAGTGGCCCCAGGTCACAGCCCAGCCCTGGTCATCCCTCAGGCCTCCCCGACCCCCAAGTTTTGAGACCCAGGGAGGGGTCCCAGGCTGAGGCCCATGGAGGACAGGGTGCTCCAGCTCTCTGGACCCCGAACCCTAGGGAAGTGAAGGATTCATTGGGGCTGACAGCTGGGGTGGGCGGTTGTGGGGGGGACCATATGGGCCTGGCTAGGGCAGCTTCCATTTGGGGGAGCCCTGCAGGCCTGGCTGTGGCAGCTTCCATTGTTTTTCCGTCTCTTTAAAAGCATTTGCCTTCCAGGTGCAAAAAAAAAAAAACAACACGATACCTCCTCATGGCTAAAGATGCGGGGAGCACAGAAAACCACAGAGAAGAAAAATATGCCCTGCAATCCTATCACCCTGAAAATCATCACTGTTGATATTTCGCTCTTCTTCCTTCCAGACATTCTCCAGCGTATCTACGCACATAAATAAATAGGTTTTCCAAAACAGAAACCATCCTTACATTTATTAAGTGCCCAACATGTACCAGGTACCATTCTGAGCATTCTGAATGTATTCTCTCTGATGCTAATAATCCTGCAAAAACAAATTGTGTTAAATGTAACTGCTCACCTGGGTCACAAGAAAAACAACGTTGGCTCACATGCTGCGTAGCCTCCACACCCCTGGGAGGGGGGCCTCTTACGCTTCCCCCCGGGGCGGGAACTTGCCCAAGGCCGTAGAGAGGGTGAGTGGCAGAGCCAGCATGCAAACCCAAAGTGGCCTCCCTCAGAGTGTGTGCTCTCAGTCACTCCCCCAAACCCCACCGCTGCCCCCCAAAACCAGATCACAGTGGACAGCCCCCACGCACCCTGCCTTCTCCAGTCCAACTTCTCTCGCATGCACACTAGCCATTCTTTTTGGACCTGCGGATATTGTCCATTTCCCGTGGTCTGAGACTGACGTTTCCACGACTACATGAACAGGGGGGTAGCTAGAGAACTGGCCAACAGTGTGGGTTTGGGCCTAGACAGGCCTGGCTTCAGTTCCAGCTCAGTCCCTTGGGGAAGTCACTGCCTGTCTGGACTCACAGGCCTTCGCTGGAAAAGGGAAGCAATAAGAATCCTCGCTGCACAGGGCTATTGTGCAAACCAAGGGAGACTTAGCACAGCATCTGGCACGTGCTGAGGTCTCCACCAAAGGAGTCCGTCAAGGTGGAAACAGTCGTTGGCTGATGTCCATTGGGGTCGTCTTTGTACCGAAAAGATTCACCACCGAAGCCGAGTGAGGAGAGGCAGGGAAGCCCTGAGACCCAGCATTGTCCCAACTGCCCCAGACCTGGGGTCACTCGGTGGCTCCTTGGGCGGCGGCAGCCCAGGAGGCCTTCCTGGGGAAGGAGGACACAGCAGGACCTGCAGCGATGGACAGGAAGAGGGGACGAGGGTGGGTGGGAAGGAGGACCATGGGCTGCAGCCCTGGGCTCAGGGGCCATCCGGTCAAGTCCCAGGTGGCTTCCCGACTCCCGTGGGGCTCTCGGTGGGCCCCTCCCCTCTCTGGACCTCAGCTTCCCCGCTCTGCGAAACGGAGATGAAGGTGACGAAGACGCACCATTGGAACCGCCAGGTGGCCCCAGTGCGAATGAGTGATGCACAGCCAGTGAGTGAATGAGCGATGCACCGTGCGTGGTTCCCTCGGAACCGCCGCCGGCGTGGGGTGGCCGGGACGCCTTTCTTCCCAAGGCCCGTGGTCATTTATTTTTGGTTAATTAAACGGTGAGATTTTCATGTCTGATTATTTACTGCCAGGCGGCTTCATTACCAGCTCCCCCATAAATCACAGTGGGGAGCCTGGCTCCAGCTCCCCGCCCCACGCCCACTCCCAGGCTGAAGCCCCTGCCCCTGGCAGAGCTGGCCGTTAGGGGCCACGGGAGAGACGGGAGCGGTGACATGTCCTGGCCTGGAGAGCTGCAGGAAGACGTCTCCTGACCCCTAGCCCCAAACGCTGTGCCATCCAGACCCACGGAAGCCGCCCACGACGGGGTCTCAGGGAGGACTCGTCACTGTAATAACCGTATGTCCAGAACAGAAGCCTCATCAGGTCGTCACGAGCACCTACTATGTGCCAGACCCTCACAAGCCTGAGATCACTGCAGTGATTAGACCGACTCTTTAAGAGGAGGGTGCGGAAGATTGGAACCCAGGTCAGGCTCCGGGGTCTGTGCCCCGTTACCCTGCCTCGATGAGAAAGAAATGCAGGCTCTGGGGTCAGATGGATTCAAACTCCAGCCCCAGCGTCTCCTAGCGGTAGATATTACAGCAAGTGCCTTCACTTCTCTGGGTCTCATTCCTTAGTTATCAGGTGGGAATGGTACCCACTCGGGGGGCAGTGGGAGCTCTAGAAGTGCGGAATGCTTCCAGAAGATATCAAGGGACCAAGGGACCAAGGGACCAAGGTGTCCTAGTGTCCATCTGCTGCAGCCTGTGCCCTGGACAGAGGAAAACCAGAAGCTGGTGGGACAAGCCACTCAAGGCAGCAAAGGGAACCACTGACCGTGACTCCAGGAGGCAGGCAGGGACCAGCACCTGGTCCAAAGCTCCACTCCCACCCCAGCACCCGCCTGGCAGAATGAATGCTTAGTTCATACCTGGTGGATGACTGAATGAATAAGTGAGTGATGAGTAAACAAGTGAAGATCAAATACATGAATGAATGGAGGAGTGAATGAACAATCAAATGATTGAACAAATAGGTAAATGAATGAACAAAAGAACAAACAAGTAATTGAACAAATGCATGAATAAACAATTGGATGGGTGGATGAATGAATGAATGAATGAATGAATGAATGGGAAAATAGGAGAACAAACAAATGATCCAATAAACTAATGAATGAAAGAATGGATAAACAAAAAGGAATGATAGAATGGAAGAGGGAGGAAGGGAGGGTAGAAGGAAGGAGGGAGGAGGGGGAGAGAGAGGAGAGAGAAAGAAGAGAGGGCAGACCTGCACAGAGCAGCGCCCCAAAGGTGAGTGTGTCCTGTCTCCCTTAGCCCAGCCCCTCCACCAAAAGGCCGTGGGAACCTCACTGCAACATCCCCAGCAGGTCTGGAGCTCAGGGAGCCCCTCACCGGCGCCTGGACAGCTGGGCTGGGGCGTGGGGGCAGGTGGCTTCGCCAAGCCCTGGGCCTAGTCTTTAACTATTGCATTAAGCATCTGCTTTGCCATTCACGATCGGATAGCATTTTACCCCTGAGGTATTTGATTTTATTACCTTCAAGGGAGAAGGCCAAGCAAGTGTTCTTATTGATTTGCACATTAAATATATTAGTAATAAAACAACATCTCCGTAAACCAATTGTAAAATCAATATTAATTGGTACCAAAATATCACAAGTAGTTGAATTACAATTAAGAGAGGGGGTGAGTGGTGCCTCAGGGCACAGGGTGCTGAGGTCCCAGCAGGGAGAGTGGTTGGGGGAGCAGACTTCAGTGTTCCCTTCCCTGAGCCTCAGTTTCCTCATCTGCTAAATGGGGGTAATCATGCTAACAGCCAATGTTTGGTGTGGGGAAATGAGGTCATGTGTATACAGTGCCTAGCAATAGCAGGTACCCCCCAAAACTGTTCTCTTTCTCCCTTTGTCTCAATCCCTATTGTGGGCAAAGTGTAAGTCATTGCCACTATAGTAAGAAAGGGCATTATTGGCTATGGGGGAGAGTAGAGCAGGAAAGACAGGAGCTCTGTGGGGGTACAGTTGCCTGGGAGGGTTTCGGAGGGCTTCTGGGGGAGGTGACTTAAAACAGACTTGAAAGTCAGGAGAGGATGCGAGGGAGGGGCTCAGGGTGAAGGAAGGTCAGGGCTACGATGCCCTTGTTGTTACTCAAATGAGAAAAAGCAAGTCCATCAGGGAGACTTGAGGGTTCCTGCAAGGGTTGGGCTGGGGAGCTGGTATGAGAGTTTGGGGTGAGCAGGGGATCTGGAGTCAGGCTGGACCAGGAGCTTCTAGTGACTCCTGCAGGCCAGGCAGCCTCAGCCATATTGGTGCCCGCTCAGCCCTGCCTGTCAGCACCAAATTCAGGTGCACTGGCCAACTTCCCTGGACCTGGAAGAGACCATCCGAGGGTCATCGTGGAGTCACCAGGACAGCCCAGAGGAGCCAGTGTCTCTGGCTTCATCCGGTGCCACTCACAGCCCCAGTTCTCCCAAAGTGCTCGGGGTGTCCCCTGGAGGCATTTCACAGGGGCTTCAAGGACCAGCCCCATCGGCTCCCCAGCCTCTATGTTCATGGATGTATGTTTTTCATTGGTTACTAAACTTCCTCGGTAATGACTGCAGTTCTGTCACAATAGCCCTCCGAGGGAGCTAAGACATTCACCCCCATTTTACAGATGAGAAAACTGAGGCTCAGAGAAAGGGCCACAGGTGCACAGCCAGCTGGTGTCTAACTCCAGAGCCCATGCCGCCCTTGTGCTCCTGGTCCCTACAGGGGTGCTGAAGGGGTGGTGGCAGCTCAGGCACCTCAGCCACCAACACACACCTCTGGCCCTGCTGCCTCCTCTACTGCCGCTGACTGCTGCACCTCTGGTAGCTGAGGGTGTCTGGGGATTCCTTGGCTCTTTAGAGTTGTCCTAATGACAATACAAATATTAGTAACAGTTTCAAATAATGTGTTGACAAAGGGCCTTGTGCTCTGCTAAAAACTTCTTCCACGTTTTCTAATTTGATAGACTGCAGAGTATGGGGTTAAGTTTGCATTTTCTGGTCAAAACCACCTCAGTTTAAATCTTGGCTTTTCTACTACTGGTGTATTTGTCAACAACGGCCACAGAAATGCTGGATAACCAAGCACTTCAAACCCCAGTCACTTACAACAGCAATAAATATTTGTTGCCACGCTCACGGGTCTGCAGGTTGCCGGTGGCTTAGCTGATGTAGGCAGAGTTTGGGTAAGAGACTCTTAGTTGAAGATCAGGTTCACGTTTGCTCCCTGGGTCTCTTCTCACACTGAGACCAGCAGCTACACAGGGGATGTTCCCATGAAAATGGCAGAACAAGAGCCAAGTGAAATCATACAGCACATACAAGGCCACTGCTCATGTCAGGTCCATTAACATTCATTGTCCAAAGCAAGTCCCATGGCCAAGCTCAACACCAATGAGGCAGGGAACTACACTCCATCCGTGGTGGGAGTGGGATGAAAGATTTGCTCAACAATTATCCAAACTATCACAGGGACCTTGGACCTCTGCTTACTCATCTATAAAATGGGATATTACACAGTTACTGTGTGGATCCATGGAGGTCATGCACGTGAAGCCATTAGCATGTTGCCTCCTATGTAGCAGGTGCTCAAAACACGGTAGCTGTTATTATCATCAGCAGCAGTAGTATTCGCAGTAACAGCCATTCCATATTTGAAGCCAATGATGGTGTTGCCCCTTCCCCTAGTCCCAATACCCCCACCTTTCTCCTTCCCCAGGGGCTTGGGAAATGACCTGGCCATGCCCCTGTTCCAAACCAGATTCCACTACTGACACAGCCCAGCCCTCCACCAGCAGAACCAGTGCCCAGTTGGCTGTGAAGCTTGCAATCGCCCAGTCTGCCCAGGTGCTGAGTCAGCATTAGAGGATTTTGATTGGGTGCAGACATCCTATGGTCCAAGTCTGGGCCTCATAATCCTGTGATGCTTTGTTCTCTGGCCCCAGCATGTTAGCAGCCTCATGGGATGGAGGAAGCTGGCATTCTGGGCTCCCATGTCATCTGGTCCGCTTACTGGCTGAGTTCATGCCCACAGTTCACCCTGGAAGACTCGTGAGAGCCCTTCCCTCACCAGCTCAAGCTGAACCAAGCCAGGCCAGTTTCAGGCCCCACAGTGCCCGGGACTCCCCCCTCCTGGCTCTTAGTCCAACCGTGACTCCACGGTTATTGACACATGTTCAAATTCTGCCTCCCTGGTCAGAAGGCAGGGGCCGTGTTTATCTGGTCCCTACTGGATCCCAGTGCCCAGCACACAGTAGGGCCTCAACAAACATGTTGCCTGCAGCATGAGCCTATTTGGCCATCCTTAGTCAGGCATCGATTTGTTACAAGGAACACAACCCACACACACTGAAATAAGGGGAAATTGTGTGTGTGCGCATGGGGGGGCGGTGGTGTTGGCAGAGTCCACAAAGTGGTGGGACAGGCAGCCGGACCGCATGAGGAAGTAGGACCCAATGGAAAGGGCTTGGTACCAAACCAACCTGCTGCCAACCTTCTCTCGGGTTTCTGCTTCCTTGGTGTCTCTGCACGCCTGGCCCGGCCTGGACCCCACACAGCTTCACACACCCACCGAGGCCAGCCAGAGACTGTGACTCAAATGCAAATTCCCAGTTCCAAGGAAAAAGATGGGGTTGGTTCCAGGGGACAACGGTCAGGTGCCCTCTGTGCCGTCCCTGCCAGGGCCACGCTGGGGGCTGAAGGGACAGATCTCAAAGCGGGTGAGCGTAATCCCACTTCCCGAAGAAGGAACCTGGGCCTGAGGGAGGGAGGAATTACCAGTCCCACCTCCCGGAGTGGCTGTGAGTGTCAAATGCTCTACGAGGTAATCATTCTCATTTCTGTCACAAGCCACCGTGCACGAAGCATGCTCTGGCCCAGGGCCTGCCAGGCCCTTTCCCTGCATGATGGCACTGAATCCTCAGAATAATCCCTTCGGTTTGCTGTCTCAATTGTTGCCACTTTACAGAGAAGACTACTGGGGAACAGAGAGGGCAGGTGACGTGCCCAAGGTCACACAGGGCTCAGATTCCAAAGGAGGTGTCTCTGCCTTTATAAGCTGCATTTGCATACTCCTCTCTGCTCCCTCTGTTGCTAAGGGTGTCCTTGATTGTCGCTGACCCTGGGCGAGGACAGACGAGAAAGCACTTTGCAAAAGCTGAAGTCCTGGGGTCCCAACGACCTGCCACCAAAAGATGCCAAATGGAAGGCTTGGTTTCCACGCCAAAGAGCCACAGGGAGTGCTCATCTCTTCTTCTTTATTCCCATTGGTCTAAAGCAGGGGTCCTCAAAGTACAGCCCGCGGGCCACATGCGGCCCGCCAAGGACATTTATCAGACCCGCCGGGTGCCGCTGCCTGTCCTGCTTGGCAGCCGACTCATCCCGGGCCCACAGTGCGCATAGGAATTTGTTCATAGTTTTTTTTTTTAAACTATAGTCCGGCCCTCCAACGGTCTGAGGGACAGTGAACTGGCCCCCTGTTTAAAAAGTTTGAGGACCCCTGATCTAAAGACATCCATTTTCTCTGCTGGCCACCCACGCTAGGGAGGCAGGTTTCAGGGGAAGAAGGAAGGGGCGTGGGAGGGGCACACAGGGCATGAGGTCTGACCGCGCGCCAGTTGTGCGGCCCACACTTGAGGAGGGCCTGCTCAAGGGTGTGCACAGACATGCGTGTTTCTGTGTGTGCGTGCGCAGGCGGTGTATTGCTATTAATTATTGTTTTTAAATTTTTAAATTTTTCTTTTTTTTCCTTAAGAACTGCCATTTCTGTGGCCTTTACCAACTGAGCTTTGATAAGTAATTCCAGCCAGTGGGGTTCAAGCATTCCTAAGAAAAGAGGAACATAGGACTCCCCCTCTCCCCCTCTATCCCCCCCCCACCCCAGCTCAGCCCTATCACCAGCAAGGCCCACGGAAGAGAAGGAAAGATGGCGGTGGGGCAGTGGTCTCACCCACCTTCCCCATCTTTCCCTGGGCCCCGAGGTCTGGAGCCCCACACTCCCACCAGGAAGATGGCAACCGTGGAGGAGACCCCGGCCGCTCCCTGGGGGTGGCTGGAGGGTGTCGGCACCTCCCTCCCCCGTTCCCACGTTGTAAATAATGCTGAAAATGAGTGGTTTTTAAAGAGTGTCCAGTGGGATTCCGGAGCCTTGTTTTAATTATACAAAAACAGCATGGGTGCTTGGGCAGATGTTGGCGCTAATTGTTTTGAAAGCAAGCCCTCTTGGCTTCGCAGATCCTGCATTTGGGCACATTTTTATGCAATTCCCCAGCCATGCAGGTGAGGCCGTCCCTCTGCTGAGCAGGCAGCCGGCTGCTCCCCACACACCCACGCCACACGCACCCCTCATCCCAAGCCCCAGCAGCCCTGCAGGGGAGCAGGGGAGTTGGGGTG